>NC_073236.2:48971500-50296000 GCF_029281585.2 Gorilla gorilla gorilla
CTGATGCAGGAAGTTCGGTGTCTGCAAAAATCCTCCTGCAAGGCCCTGGCCTCTGCTAGATCACTCCCACTTCTGGGCAGTGTGCCAGCCTGGGCAGCTCTGGGCTGCCTGGCCCTAAAACACATTGTTGTCTTTCCACTCTCTGCACTTTGTATGTCTGTAGTGCCTGCCATTTTTCAAAACAATAGCGAATAAAAACAACAGCCAGCATTTATTAGGCATTTACTGTGAGCCTGGTATTGTCTAAGTACTTTATTTGCATCATCTCATTGTACCTACCCAGCAACCCTCTAGGGAGATACCATTATTATCCCGTTTTACAGACATGAAAATGGAAGCTTAGAGGGCTTCAACAATTTGTCCAAATGTCCTCCATTCGTGGGATTTGTGGTAGAGTGTGGATTTGAACACAGGATTTTTCAATTCCAGAACACATGCTCCTCCCATCATACCCTGCCATGCTCTCCCTCCTACATGGTGGTCCACAGAAGGCTTCCCTCCCAGCTACACATCCCAGAACTGGCACAGGCATATCACTACCTCCATTTCTCTCCTGTAAACTAGAGAACAGCTTTATTCTAGAACCTCCCTCTGACCTCTGCAAATTCTGTCCGTCTGTTCAGAATTGAACAGATGCTAAAACATTGTGGCTAAAAGCAAGAGCAACAGAATCAAACAGATCTGGTTTAGAATTCTACTTTAGCCTCTTGCCAACCTCGGGCAAATTACTCAACCTCACTCAGTCTCCAGATTTCCATCTGTAAAAACAGAGAGAGCACTGTACGACCTAACAACTCCATGGGATTGTTATAAGAATTAAATTAGATAAAACATAAAGAGCTCCCAGGCTGTATTTGCAGATGAAAGGCAGCTGTGCTAAACACATTGTGACAAACGTGATAAGTCTCAAAGGACATGTGAGTGGATGTCCTACCATCAAGATTTCACTCCTTCCCCAACTTCAGGGGTAAGAATCCTCCAACATCAGGGGAGGACTTGCTCAAAGTCACACAAACCAGAAATCCTCAAGAGGCCATACTATGGATGTGGCTTTCTAACACTATTCTACCAGTTCCCATGGGGAAGCACCTGAAGAAGTGGGGGAGGGAGTGGGCAGGGAATCGGGGAAGTGCAGGGCCATGACAGGACTGAAGCCACACTTAGGAAGCAAAGGAGGAGTTCTGTCCACCAGTAGCTGAATGTTGAGTACAGACCTCTAATCTCGGCCTTGCCACTGAAGACTCATCATGCAACTCTAGGGCCAGTTGCTCCCTCTCTGGGCCTTGGGTCTTCACTACCATCAACAGCTGACTTGGAAGTTGCCTCTAAAGTGTGCTGAATTATCAGGAATGAAGATGATTTAAAGACATAAGCTTTTTTCTTTGTACCTTCTTCCAACCTTACCTTCTCCAAGAACTCTCCTATGACTTCCTCCTAAAAGGTCCCTGTATTAGTCCACTCTCACATTGCTGTAAAGAAATGCCTGAGACTGAGTAATTTGTAAAGAAAAGAGATTTAATTGGCTCACAGTTCTACAGGCTATACAAGAAGCATGGCTAGGGAGGCCTCAGGAAACTTACTCATGACAGAAGACAAAGCCACAGCAGGTATCTTCACATAGCCAGAGCAGGAGGAAGAGAGAGAGGGGGAAGGTGCTACACACTTTTAAACAACCAGATCTTGTGATAACTTACTCTTACTATGGCAATACCAAGGGGGCTGGTGTTAAGCCATAAGAAACCACCCCCATGATCCAATCACCTCCCACCAGGTCCCACCTCCAACACTGGGGATTACAGTTCAACATAAGATTTGGGTGGGGACACATATCCAAACCATATCATTCTGACCCTGGCTCCTCCCCAGATCTCATGTCCTTCTCACATTGCAAAATACAATCGTGCCTTCCCAACAGTCCCTCAAAGTCTTTTAACTCATTTCAGCATTAACTCAAAAGTTTAAAGTCCAAAGTCTCATCTGAGACAAAGCAAGTCCTTTCTACCTATGAGCCTGTAAAATAAAAAAGAAGTTAGTTACTTCCAAGATACAATGGAGGTATAAGCATTGGGTAAATATACCCTTTCCAAAAGGGAGAAATCAGCCAAAAGAAAGGGGCTACAGGCCCCATGCAAGTCCAAAACCCAGCAGGGTAGTCATTAAACCTTAAAGCTCCAAAATATTATCCTTTGGCTCCATGTCCCACATCCAGAATATGCTGGTGCAAGGGGTGGGCTCCCAAAGCCATGGGCAGCTTGGCCACTGTGACTTTGCAAGGTTCAACCCCCACAGCTGGTCTCATGGGCTGGCATTGAGTGCCTATGGCTCTTCCAGGCACAGGGTGCAAGCTGCTTGTGGCTCTACCATTCTGGGGTCTGGAGAATGGTGGCCCTCTTCTCACAGCACTAGTACGTAGTGCCCTAAAGAGGACTCTGTGTGGGGTCCAACCCTACATTTCCCCTCTGCACTGCTCTAGTAGAGGATCTCCATGAGGGCTCCAACCCTGTAGTATGCTTCTGCCTGGACATCCAGGTTTTTCCATACATTCTCTGAAATCTAGGTGGAGGCTTCTAAGCCTCAACTTTTAAACTATGTGCACCCACAGGCTTAACACCTCATGAAAGTCATCAAGGCTTATGGCTTGCACCCACTGGAACAGCATCCAGAGCTGTACCTTGGGCCCTCTTGGCCACAGCTGGAGCTGTAGCAGCTGGGATGCAGGAAACAGTGTCCCAAAGCTGTGCAGGGGAGTAGAGACCCTGGTTCTGGCCCCTGAAACTATTCTTCCCTCCTGGGCCTCTGGGCCTATGATGGGATGGGCTGCCATGAAGCTCTCTGAAATGACTTCAGGGCCTTTTTCCCATTGTCTTGGCTATTAGTACTTGCCTTCTTTTTAGTTATGTAAATTTCTGCAACCTGCATGAATTCCTCCCCCTGAAAATGGGTTTTTCTTTTCTATCACATGGCCAGGCTGCAAGTTTCCAAACTTCTATGCTCTGCTTCCCTTTTAAATGTAAGTTCCAATTTCAGATCATTTCTTTGTTCATACAAATAAGCATAGGTTGTTAGAAACAGCCAGGCGACATCTTGAATGCTTTGCTGCTTAGAAATTTCTTCTGCCAGATACCCTAAATCATGACTCTCAAGTTCAAAGTTCCACAGATCCCTAAAGCAGGGGCACAATGCAGCCAACCTCTTGCTAATGCATAACAAAAGTGACCTTGCTCCAGTTTCCAATAAGTCCCTCATTTCCATCTGAGACATCATCAGCCTAGACTTTACTCTTCATATCACTACCAGCATTTTGGTCATAACAATTTAACAAGTCTCTAGAAAGTTCCAAATTTTCCTTCATCTTCCCTTCTTCTTCTTCTGAGTCCTCCAAACTCCTCCAACTTCTGTCCATTACCCAGTTCTAAAGCTGCTTCCACATTTTCAGTATCATTATGGTAATACCCCACTCTTGGTACCAATTTTCTGTATTAGTTTATTCTCACATTGCTATAAGGAAATGCCTGAGACTGGGTAATTTATAAAGAAAATAGGTTTAATTGGCTCACAGTTTTACAGGCTGTACAGGAAGCATGGCTGGGGAGTCCTCAGGAAACTTTTACTCATGGCAGAATGCAAAGCCAGAGCAGGCATCTTCACATGGCCAGAGCAGGAGGAAGAGAGACAGAGGGACATGCTACACACTTTTAAACAACCAGATCTTGTGATAACTTACTGTCACTGTGACAACACCAAGGGGGATGTTGTTAAAGCATAAGAAATTGCCCCCATGATCCATTCACCTCCCACCAGGCTCCACCTCCAGCATTGGGGATTATAATTTGATGTGAGATTTGAGTGGGGACACAGATCCAAATCATATAAGTCCCTCCCCTGCCCATCTCCCTAAGTTCCTCTCCCTACTTCCAGAGCTAAAATGACATCCTGCCTACCTCTGGACCAACTGTAATGCCCTACCCACTTACCTGGCTTCTTTTCCGTCATAACAGGTATTCACTAACTGATGTTTTTGTCTTTTCCCTCACTAGCATGTCAACAGCACCAGGCCGACTTACATTTGTTCTCTTCCCTACTGAGCCTTGAATGATTCCTGGCACAGGGAATAGGCCCACTAAATAAGCGTTGAGTGAACAAATGAATGGATGAAGAAATTACTTTTTATATCATTTACGAAAATTACAAACTCGGCATGTCAGAGCTGGAGGTGACATTTTCAAACATTATTACCACAGAACCCTGTGTTCAGATGAAAGTTTATTCATACCATTTTTTAAATGCCCCAAATTAAAATGGCTCTCTTTGGCTTTATTCATACTAGCCAAAACCTGGAAACAGCTCAGATATCCATCAATAGAAGAATGGATCAACAAGCTGTGGTATATGCACACAACAGAATACTACTCAGCAACAGAAACGAATGAATTATAAAACTTGGTAAATATGAAAAACATTAGGCTGAAACAAAGAAGCCAGACAGAAAAGAGTGCATGATATCCCTCCTATTCATACTGCATTCTAGAAAAGATGAAACTAATCTAGGAGGTGTAAAAAACAAAACAAAACAATGTTTGTCCCCGTGAGGTGGCTGTGGAAGGGATTAGACTGTGAAGGAGGAAGAAGGAACTTGTGGGGTGATGGATGAGTTCTGTATCTTCACAGAGGGGTGGGTGGTACTCATCAAATGGTGCATGTAAGAATTTTATATTTCAATGTACATAGAATTTTCTTTTTATTTTTTGAAATTTGTTTTCTTTTATTTTACTTTTAGTTCTGGGGTACATGTGTAGGATTTGTAGGTTTGTTACATAGGTAAACGTGTGCCATGGCAGTTTGCTGCACCTATCAGCCAACCACCTACTTATTAAGCCTGACATGCATTAGCTATTTTCCTGATGCTCTCCCTCCCCTGAACCCCCACCTGCAGTGGCAGGCCTCAGTGTGTGTTGTTCCTCTCCCTGGTTCCATGTGTTCTCATTGTTCAGCTCCCACTTATGAGTGAGAACATGTGGTGTTTGCTTTTCTGTTCCTGTGTTAGTTTTCTGAGGATAATGGCTTCCAGCTCCATCCATGTCCCTGCAATGGACATGATCTCGTTCCTTTCTACGGCTGCATAGTATTCCATGGTGTATATGTACCACATTTTCTTTATCCAGTCTATCACTGATGGCCATTTTGGTTGATTCTATGTCTTTGAACATTTGATTTTTTAAAAAGCCTTACCACATCCATTACAATTGTAAGGTTGCTCTCTAATATGAATACTCTGATGTTTCCATTTTGATGTTCAGGTAAAAGCCTTAGCATGCACATTACATTTCTGTGGTTCCTCTCAAAGATGTATATTCTGCTGTCTAGTGAGTTCTGATGCCTGGGCAAAGCCTGACGGCAATGTATGTATAGTTTTCATCTCACACAAGAAAAAGAAAAATAGAAACAAATGTTGAGCTGTAGTTAATGATATGCATACTGAAATGTGTAGGGTCATATATTTGCAACTTCTTTTGAAATGTATGCAGAAAAAGAAATGAGGAGCTTCTCTTCCAGAAAGCTGCAGTAGACGTACTTGTCCCATTGCTTCTGCTAAGCGCCACTAAAAAGTGTAGATGTTATATAAAAAACATGCACAAGAAGACTCTGAAAGATGGAGAGAAGACAGACTGTCTAGAGATCTTGAGACTGGAGGAACAACATGGTGGAGAGCGCCCTGGTTTCTTTCTGTCTTGTATATCCCAGATATGTAGTTGAAGAAGCTGAACTCAGAAATTCCAAATGAGACCAAGAAGGCCCCAACAAAAGCCTGCTCTCTCCAGCCTAAGGAGCTGGACAGTGGCAGCCGAGCAAGACAGAAAAGCTTTGGGCAATAACCGCTCCACTCTAGCCAAACACCACTTAAAATACCACAGCCCCACCCCAATCACAGGTCCTTCAGGAATAAAATGGAAATAAAGGCATTCTCAGGAGAGGGAAAACTAAAAGTATCTGTCACCAGCAGACATACTATAAATGAACAGCTAAAAAAAGTTTTCTAAACAAAAAGCAAACAATAAAGGAAGGAATATTGGAGCATCAGTAAGGAAGAAAGAACATATCAACATATTAACATAATAGTAAGCAAAAATATTGGTATGTATAATAGACTTTCCTTCTTCACTGGACTTTTCTAAATTATGTTGACCATTGAAGTAAAAATTATAACTACCTAATGTGATCCTAAATATATGCAGAGAAAATATTTAAGCAACTGTATTATAAACAGAGAGGATAGTAGGACGTAAAGAAAGGTAAGTGCCCTACACTTCACTTGAGCTTGTAAAATGATGGCACTAGAAGATTGCATGTCTCAATAGATGCAGAAAAAAATTTGATAAAACTCAACAAACGTTCCTGATAAAAAGTCTAGCAAACTAAGAATAGATGGAAACTTCTTCAACCTGCTAAGAGAACATCTATGAAAAGCCTATAGATAACATCATTCTTAATGGTGAAAGACCGAGTGTTTTCCTCTTAAGATCAGAAACTCTCACAAATTCAACATTGTACTGAAGGTGCTATCCAGTGCAACAGCAAGAAATGGAAACAAAAGAGATTGAGATTGGAAATAAAGAAGAAAAGCCATCTTTATTTGTAGATGACATGAGTGTGTATGCAGAAAATCCTACGAAAAAAAGACTACTAGAACTAAAAATGTGACTTTAGCAAAAATATAGAATATAAGGCTAATGTACAGAAATCAATTATGTTTCTATATACTTGCAATGAACAACCGGAAATTGAAATTTTTAAAATACCATTTTTAATGGGTCAAAACGTATAAAATAGGGCAAATGTGATAAAAGATAGAAAGATCTATACATTGAGAATTATAATGTAATTGCTAAAATAAATTAAAGAAAACCTACGTAGGTTCATAGGTCAAAAGACTCAATATTTTTAAGGTGTAAATTTTCACCAAATTGATCTTAAAATAATTTGAATTGTAAGTTCTCATTAAATTGATCCATAAATTCAATGCAATCTTGATCAAAATTTCATAAGGGGTTTCTTTTTGGTAGAAATTGACAAACTGATTCTAAAATTCGAATGTAAATGGAAGGGACCTAGCACAGTCAAAACAACTTTGTAAAGGAAGAACAAAGTTGAAGGACTAACATTGCTTGATTTTGAGACTTGTTATAAAGCTACATTAATCAGGACAGTGGAGCCTTCTATTATTGGCATTGCTTATACAGAAGCAACCAACAATCCTTCCCTCTCCGTAATAATGCTCCTGAAATCGAGAGGTAGAGTCTCATACTCTTCTCCTTGAACCTGGTCTGGCCATAGCGACTTGCTTTCCTTACAGAATATGGCAAAAGAAACTATAGGATGTGTAAGCTAGGTCACAGGAAACTGCAGCTTCTGCCTGGGTCTCTTGAAACATGTGCTTTTGGAAAAGCCATTCTAGGGTAAGCCACTACTAAGAAGTCTGACTTTCCTGAGAATGCCGTACTGTGAAGAAGTGAAAACTAGCCACATAGATAGGAGGTAGGGAGAGAATTAGAAGCTCAATCTTTCCCCAGCTGTTCCAGCCTACTCCACTGAGGTGCTAGATATGGAAATGAAGGAGTCATATGGGGCCTTCAGCCTCCTTGAGCCTCCAGATTGCTGCTCCAGCCATCATCCAATTGCAAATGCATGAGAGACCCCAAGTAAGAATTGCCCAGCTGAACCTGGCCAACCTCCAATATCGTGAGAGATGATAATAAATTGTTGTTTCAAGGCCAAAAAATAAATCAAGACAAACATCAATGGAACGTTAGAATCAAGAGTCCAAAAATACACTGATTTTCGACAAAGACATAAAACAATGCAGTGGAGAAATATCTTTTCAACAAATGTTGAGGGAACAACTGGGTAAACACATGTAAAAAAGTAAACTTTGCTCCATGCCTCACACCATATTTAAAAATAAGTTCTGGGTCGGGCATGGTGGCTCACGCCTGCAATCCTAGCACTTTGGAAGGCCGAGGCAGGTGGATGGCCTGAGCTCAGGAATTCGAGACCAGCCTGGGCAACATGGTGGAACTCCGTCTCTACTAAAATACAAAAAATTAGCTGGGCATGATGGCACACACCTGTAATCCCAGCTACTCGGGAAGCTGAGACAGGAGAATCGCTTGAACCTGGGAGGTGGAAGTTGCAGTGAGCCAAGATAGTGCCATTGCACTCCAGCCTGGGAGACAGAGTGAGACTCCATCTCAAAAAATAAATAAATAAATAAATATAAAAATGAGTTCAAAATTGATCATTACAGATTGAAATTTCTACAGCTTCTAGGAGAAAATTGTTGTGACTTAGGTTAGGCAAAGATTTCTTACATCAAAAGCATAATCTGTAAAAGAAAATATTGACAAATTGGATTTCTTTGAAATTAAAAACAAAAGACATTGTTAAGAAAATGAAAGAACAAGCTACAGGCTTGAAGAAAATATTTGCAAATCATATACCTAATAAGGAACTTGTATCCAGAATACATAAAGAACTCCCAAAACTCAATAATAAGAAATCAAACAATCCAAATAAAGAAAATGGACAAAATATCTAAACAGACATTTCACCAAGGAAGAGTTATGAATGACAAACAAGTATATGAAAAGCGTCCCATCATTATTTGTCACTAGGGAGATGCACATTAAAATCACAACGAGATAGCGCTATGCACCCATTAAAATGAATACAATAGAAAAGACTGACCTTAGGAAGCACTGTCGAGGATGCAGCGCAAAGGAATCTCTCATACAGTGATAATGGGTTTTAGAAATGACAGGGCTGTCATTAACCAAATCTTTTCCAATCCTAGTAAAGGTATTACTGTCTAAATTTCAGTCTTCCTCCTCACAGGGCCACGGTAAAACCAGCTTTCCAGTGTCTCACAAGGGTACCCCCAACAACAGTGAGCTTTGCACTTTAAGCAATCTGGGGGTGGCTCTAGCTTAGAAACAATCCTTCTGGTGTTTTCTTTGAGGCACCAGACAACGAAAGCCACGAGACACAGCCTACTGTGTGTTCAATGGTCTGTCCAGCTCTCTTGGATTTGGTTGTTGGTTCCTTTAAGGTGTCTTGAAAGGCAGCACGGTGCCCAATTAAATGAAAACCAGGAAGGCATAATGCACCACGACTATCAGCAATCAACTCTAGACAGTTCGTTGAGGACAGAACAAAACTTTGTGTTTCAGCAAGTGCTTTTCTGTCTGCCTCTCTGCCTACAGTTAGAGGAAGGGGCCAGGTTACGGCCAGAAAAGATTCTGCTTTAGCTGATAAAGGGAAAGCTCTGTGCCAGGAACCATGTGGTTTTCTGTCTTTGGAAGTTCTCCCCTCCGGGGCTTAGGAGGAGAGATACCTTCCTCCTAAAGCATCGTATCGCCTATTGCCCAGGGGAAGCAAGTTTCACACATCCGGGCCGGGAGACCCTGATCACCCCGGGCTGCGTACTCGATTTCAGGCCAATAAGACACTAAGTTTTCTCTCTTAAATGTTGTAACTGTCGAGTTGCATGCTCCGCCTCCTCGGGCTTCTTATCCTGCAGGGATAGGCGGAGGGAGGCAGCTTCTAGGCTGGGGTGGGAGAAGCACCGGCGGCGCGCGGTGCGGTCGGTGTGGGTCCGGGAGCGCAGCGCAGCCCAGGCAGCGCGCGGCCTCGCTGTGAACTTGACCGCCGGCGAGGCTGGGCTTCTCGGGCGCTGGAGCCCCAGATCCTGACAAAGCCAGGCTGCCCGCTCACCTTTGTGTTGTAACAGAAAAGGCTGCCTTTTACCTTTCCTAAAAACAATTCCCGGGATCTGTTAGAGGGGAGTTTCAGTCACTCTGAAATGACCAGCGAAATCTCTTAGAGCCAGTCAACGCGGAAAAGACACTCCAATTTTTAAAACCAATAGGTAGTTGATAAATGGAGCAGTCAGTCTAGAAGCCCCCTGGGCCCAGCGTGCTTCTGCAGAGCCGGGTATTTTCAGAGTCAGCGCTCTCTGAGATTCCAGCTGGTCGACCCGGCGGGGCTCCTGTTGGCCTCACAGAGCACGTGGCTTTGCGGGATGTGATGCAACCCCAGCGTGGGCTTAACTGATGCTAGGCACCAGGCCGTGGATCCAGAAACCCCGGGACACACAGAAGTCCAGCTCTCATCCCTCATCCAATTTCACTTTTTTTTTTTTAACCCTCAAAAGATTCAGATGCCGTTTTAGGAGGACAGGATGTATTGAAGATTTATAAATGGAGCAATCTCCTAATCAAAATAAACATCATCCAATCATGCTCACAGGGTGGCAAATTAGTGGTAGCATATTTTGTTTTCTTTAGCAGTGATCCATGATTGATTTATGGATTAAATTGTTCCCTATGAAGTACATATATATCTGTGAACTGTCTCCCTAAGCATTTCCTGTTCGCCTCTGTGCCACATGCCTGGCTGAAGGAGAGAATTGTTTCTCCTCCAGGCAGGAGCTGTCTGCATAGCTCCTTGGGCTGGGATAGTGTCTGCTTAGGGCTGCGTTCGGCTTTGTCTTCTGCTCTGTCCTCTGAGCTCAGCAAAAGGCCTATAAAAAGGAAGGCCGACTCTCCTACACATCCACAGGGCCCCCAAGCTCTTCATCTGTGAAGTGGGACAATAATGCTTGTCTTACCAGTCTGATAGTGTTCTTTTGAGGATACAGTTCATTAAGGTTGGAAAAGATGCTGGTGACTGCAGCCTTTGCTGATCCACTTTGCTTGTCTGTGAGATAAAGGAGATGATACATCTTTATCAGTAATGCTTCAGTTATTTTATTTTTAAAAAATAAATTGCAGTAAGCATTATAGAATATTACAGTTGTTACTTCTAGAATGTGGCTACACAGGTATTTATGTTATTCTCTGTGTTTTTCTGTGTCTTTCAAAGTCTTCTCATCCAATAAAAAGAAAAGAAGAGCAAGAAGTAAGAGGAGTTATGCAAAATCTGGTACCCTTAACTTAGACTTTCTCTGGTTCTATGGACAGGAAAATGCTCATGAAACCTGAGTCCTGTAGGAATGAGAGGTATGACAATTATTCATGATATTTCTGTTCCTTCCATTGCTCTGAGAATTTACTAAAATCCTGCAGCAGGTTTCACCCCTACACTCAACCCCATTTGTCTAAGGCAGCTGTTTGCTCACCGAGCTGATTTGCTGGTGGGATAGGAATTTTCTAGCTGAAGAAGGGTAAGCCCAGGATGATGTCATTTATAAGATTTTGCTTCCATCTCCTCCTCCCTCCCCAACAATCCCAACCTGTACCAAACAGGAACATACACCTGTAGGAAGAGAAACTATGATCTCTAGTCATTAAAAATGTGCTTTGTATGATGCAATCCCAAATGCTCTTGGGCTTAACAAAAACACATTGCAAGACTCACATTGACATTGACATTTCCACTCCTCTAACTTAAAAACAGCCAAACTAAATTAAGTAACAACAACAACAAAAGTTGTTTCCCACACAGTTTGACCAGATCTTACCACCAGTCTTCAGCCTTAAAACAATTTTCATGCTTGAGTTATTAACTTATGAAAATAGGCACAAAAGGGGGAAAATGTGCACAGATCCTCACTACTTTATTAGTCATTGCTACAGCTGAATGCGTTCTGGTACAAAGGCATGTTATTCTGCCTGCCAGTATCTTGGTTTTGAACAAAACGCAGCTCACTAATGGGTTCTGCCTCATATACCTTTCTGTAATCATTACTTTGCCATTCTCTGTAATTTATCCTGTTTTTCATGAGGAGTGTGTCCATTAGTCAGGCGTGTGCACACACATGCACACACAGCTTTTAAGTCCCCTTTCATTTGTAGCTGAAAAGAAAGGTCAGAGAGCTGCCAGTCATTCGGGGGGAAGCACTACTGCGCTGATTGTGATAATATTTGGAAAACAGAGTGGTGGATGTGGTGGATGGATGTAAATAGATTCTGAAAATCTAGTGAATGGAGGGCAGCAATATGAGTACATGAAGGGGATCTAGAAGCAGACTGGCAAAGGTGGAGACAGAATGGGAGAGTCTGACCTGTCCCATGTTGATCTCTTTATCTGGGAGGGGCAGTGTGGGGCTGACATCTTCCTGGACCAGACAGAGACATCTTGCTCACTTGCTCAGTAATCTCAAGTTTGGGGGATGAGCTCCAAGATTCTGACAGGAACCCGCTTTTGGCAGTTTCTGGCTTGGGCTCAGAGGTGCTGCCCCAAGCCAGTCTGAGCCAAGTGAATAAAGGAATGGAGTTTTGAGCCTACTGATTTTTGCTTCTGTAAACTCCAGAATTAGTTATAGAAATGAAGGCTTTTGAGTGTTTACTTTTGAAAAAAAAAAAAAGAGCAGGCAGGAAAATAATTGGGAAAAAATACGGATGAGATTTTTTTAAAAGCTTGATGAAGATCAAGGTTTTCACAAACAAGTGTGAATCACTAGAACCAGCTCCTCACAGATCAGAGGTCTGCAGGGGGCTGGGGATCTGGCAAACAGGCCCTCCGTGGGCAGGGAGCTCCCCAACAATTCTCAGCCAGCAAGAGAAGCCTTTGGCATCGTCCTCTTGAATTACGATAACAGGATTCTCCATCATACTCTTGCCTGGTTAGGGAGGCAGTAATTGTGAACCGAACATGTTCTTTTATCCTCTTTGAAGTGTTAACGAATGCTTTGATTTTGCTCTTTTCTCCTCATTAAGACAAATATGGCTCCTTTTTGCCCCCAGGAAGCTAATCTCACCTCCCAAGCCAACCAGGCATCCTGCTGCTCAGCTGAGTCCAATCCCAAGGAGGTCCTCTCCTGTCCTTGCCGAAGACCCCTCTACCAGGATTCTGACCCAGGCCCAGGTGCAGGGCATCTCAGTGCCTCACATTGTTCTGGGAGCCCAGGGTGCATCACCATGGAGCCCCAGCTCACGTGACAACATAACGGTGTTTGCAGTAATTCTCAACCCTAGATATCCTGTTCACTACGAAACACAGGCACGTTAAGTTTCCCTGATACTGTCCTGCAGAGGCTAGCAGGCTGCACAGAATTTAGGAAGACAGAGCCCCTCAAAGATCTGGAATCTTTAGCAATTACAAAGCCCAATCCTGCCCACAGACTTCTTTTACCAGAGACAAAGCAAAATGATTTGCCCAGAGCCTCACTGCCAGACAGTGGCAGAACTGAGTCTGGAAGTGGCCTTGCTTCTCCCAGCTGACACTGAACCCCTGAGGCTCATCTGCAATCAAACTCCTACCTGCAGCCCTCACTTCTCCCCTCCCAGTGCCAGGGCAAAGTCAGTGAGACGGAAATCTGCAGACTGGAGCAGGTGGGTTACTCGGAGGCCACTGAAGGTGGAATAGGTCCCTTTTGCACTGTCTTCCAACCAGAGGGGAACACAGGCCAGTGGGTCAGAGTGCTAGGCCCCAGAGTCACAGACACAGGGCATGGCCCACGGGGCCCAGTGAGGACATTCCTGCAGATGGCTATAGGCTGGTAGAGAGCTAGGAGGCCTGGTGAACTCTGTCGGGTGGGCAATGGGAAGGTGGACAGAGGAGTGTTCTTGAGAAAGAAATTCAAAGCTGAGAAAACCTAACCCCTCCTATCTCATTCCTCTTAGGCATAATCCCCACAGGCAACAGGCTCAGTGTCTGGCTGAATGTGCGCCTCTCTTTCGAATCCCTCCCCCATCGATGAGGTTGGTGTCACAAATTAGACCCTCTCCCCTATTTTCTTCTTTTCAACAATCTTAACCATTTTAAGTGTACAGATCAGTAGTGTTATGTACATTCACAATGTTATGTGACCAATCTCCAAAACTCATTTCATCCCCCAAAACTGAAATTCTTATGCATTAAACAACCCTCCATTCCCCAGCCCTGGAAGCCACCATTCTTTTTTGAGACAGAGTCTCTATCACCCAGGCTGGAGTGCAGTGGTGCGATCTCAGCTCACCACAACCTCTGCCTCCTGGGTTCAACCGATTCTTATACCTCAGCCTCCCGAGTAGCTGGGATTATAGGTGCACACCACCACACCTGGCTAATTTTTGTATTTTTAGTAGAGGGGGGTTTCACTATGTTGGCCACGCTGGTCTCGAACTCTTGACCTCAAGTGATCTGCCTGCCTCGGCCTCCCAAAGGGCTAGGATTATAGGCGTGAGCCACCGTGCCTAGCCCACCATTCTGCTTTCCATCTCTATGCAGTGGACTACTCTAGGTACCTCATATAAGTGGAACTATAGTGTATTTGTCCTTTTTTGTCTGGCTTCAGTCGCTTAGCATAAAGCCTTCCAGGTTCTTCCATACTGTAGCATATAGCACTGTTTCTTTTCCTTTTAAGGCTGAATAATATTCCACTGTATGTATAGACCACATTTTGTTTATTCATCCATCTGTAAACACTTGGGTTGTTTCTACCTTTTGGATATGGCAAACAATGCTGCTATATTGGAATAAGGGTGTGCAAATATTTATTTGAGATCTTGTTTTCAATTTTTTTTAATACACACCTAGAAGTGGAACTTCTGGGTCATATGGTTGTTCTATTTTTAATTTTTTGAAGAACTGCCATCCTGTTTTCCACAGTGGCTGTAGCATTTCATATTCCCACCAAAAGTGCAGAAGGGTTCCAATTTCCCCACAACCTTGCCAACACTTGATATTTTCCGTTTTATTGCTATTAGCCATTCTAATGGTGTGGGAGTGATGTCTCATTTTAGTTTTTATTTGCTTTTCTCTAATCATTAGTGATGCCAGTCATCTTTTCACATGCTTTTTGGCCGTTTATTAATATATATCATCTTTGTAGAAATGTCTATTTAAGTCCTTTGCCCATTTTCTAATCAGGTTGTTGTTGCTGAGTTATAGGAGTTCTTTATCTTCCCACTCCCTGGACCTTTTTTTTTTTGTTTGCAACTGAAAAACTAAAGGCTCAAAGAGGCAGACGGCCTGCTGAAGCCTTTGCCCAGGGGCTGCTTAGCAGCAGCAGCAGGGAAAAACTAACCCTGGCTGACCCCAGCTTAGGTAGCAACTACAGAGCTCTCAGCCCATTCTCCCAGCCACACAGTCTCAGAGCAAATACTGTCCATCAAATGCACACTCTGTGTTCATAGCCTCATGTGCCAAACTGCTGTTTGAAAACCAATGGCAAACACTGGTTGCAGAGAACACAGAAGCATGTAATATCCACTTTAATGGTGGTTCCACTTTCATATTTTTTCTCCCCTCTAAGGAAAGGGAGAGAGAAAAAACTGTTCGTGGAAAAAATATATTTAAATGGATCAGTGCCAGGGAACCATTTGCACATCTGTTCTTAACAGGTT
Organism: Gorilla gorilla gorilla; assembly: GCF_029281585.2. NCBI lineage: Eukaryota > Metazoa > Chordata > Mammalia > Primates > Hominidae > Gorilla > Gorilla gorilla. The sequence continues at coordinate 48,986,824 of NC_073236.2, forward strand.
TCAGCTGAAACTACTGAAAATATACATAGATCTGTTTATGTGGAACCAGTTAAATATGATAAGATTACAACTTGGAGGGTAACTATGGATTTGGTGGTGGAAAAAAAAAATCCCCTCCACACTTGGTCTCCGCATGCACTCATAACATTTTACCACAGATGTGTTGAGGGAATCAGATTTGCTGCAAATGGAAAAGACCTGAATTATTTGAGATTAGCTACAAACAAACTCAAGATGTCCCCACCGCCTTTCTGCAGCACATAATTCCTGCCTCGTCTCTAATCTGGGCCCAGTCCTTTGTTATCAGAGAGGAGACTGCAGCCAGGGAATCACCCATTTCTGAGTGAGTCTGTCTTCACTCCTCCAACTAGCCATTTAGGAGGAAGACAGTGTGCACACTGCTTACACAGAGAATGCACAGTTGTCTTCCTTACAGTTTTCAGCATCCCAAAGGACACCATGTTCTCTTGAGGTTGTGCAGGCAGCAAGGAGGGAGTATTGGCTGAGGGGCTCCCAATGGAGGCCCTGTGCTCCTTCTGGAGTCTTTTTCTATGTAGTACTCACAACCACCCTATGAGGTTGCATTGTCACCCCCCTTACAGAGATGAGCAAATTGAGGCTCCAGGCTCTAGGATAATTTGTCCAGGGCCATGCCGATAATTAGATGCTCTAAAGGAAGAAAGATGTTTCCTCCCATCTAAATATGCCTTAACAGGAGCATCACTTGAGCCCAGGAGTTCAAGGCTGCAGTGAGCTATGATTGTGCCACTGCACTCCAGCCTGGGCAACAGAGCAAGACCCTTCCTATATTAAAAATAAATAAACAAATAATACGTGAATAAGCCTTGAGGCAAGGTCATGACTCAAATATCCACAGGGTCTAGCAGGAGCAGGAGTGAGGGGCCCTAGGCAGCTAATATGGGGCCATAGCAGACTGATACTGGGGAAAATGCAGACCTTGTGGCCCAGATCTTCTGGTTTTTGTATAGAGCATGAGAAATCACTAGATTTTTGTATGATGGCTCAAATATTGAAAACAAACACAAAGCACAGCCCCTGCTATAGTTTGCAATCTCCACTGTGGGTCCTTTGCTGCCCCCAGCGGTGGGAGGAAGGGTCTGCACTGGCTTTGAACCCCCTCTTGTTGGGGATTGAGTATCTGACCATCAGGATCCTTGCCTCCTGGTGCAGGAGGTGTCTGTCACAGGTCACAGGCACCGCAGCTCAGCACCCTCATCCCAGTGTCCCTTCTAAACTTCATTAGACTCCTCAACTCTGGCACACTGTGAAATGTATATTCATCTATAAACATTTCTCTAATAATTTATCTCAAAAAAGTGACATCAGTCTCTAAAATGCACCATGGGACACAGGAATGGCAGTCTCATGGCCTCAAAAACAATCAGCCAAAATTGACATCTGACAACACCTCCTCCCGCACCCCCAGGGGCTGGGCTGTGATCCATAAGGTTTTCATTCTTGCTGGACCCCACGCTGTGAAAATGCACCTATTTTTATTCATCAAAATCATTTTTTTAAAATAAGCAGCCCAGCAGAAAACAATTGTGAATGGCAGCTTCATTACATTTGGAGTTTTGGAACAAAGACAATATTGCTCACACTCTATGACCTGTTCAATGATACTGAAGTTTAATTAAAAAAATGTTAACGTACTAAACTGACAACAAGGAAGGTGCAACATTAGGGTTTTTTTGAAAAATCAGGAAAGCAAAATATGCTTGACAGATTGTCTCAGTTATCAATTCAATGTGACTTAACATTTGTCTTTTGGTTTTTATTTGAAACTTTCAGTTTTGAACTAGTAGGGCAATAATCCAAGCTGTATGGAACCAAAGTGGGGAGGTTGGTGGGACTTGGAGGGAAAGTTGAATAGAGGGACCCCTATTGGCCCTTTAGGGGGCTCAAATATCATCCTGGGCAAAGTTGTTTCTTAAAGGTCCCACTAGAATTGGCTACTGTTCCGGCTCCCCTAGAAAAGCCCTTGAAAGGGTATTTTTCTGAGCAAGAAACATGGTGATGCTTCCACCACATGACTGGTTTAAGACAGTCATTCTAGTAGACCTGATAAGTGAAAGCCAATTATTTTGAAGCAATAGAGTAAGTGGTGTGTGGGCAGCCACTGAATTAATTATGAAAGACTTTTCTTCTGAGATGATGCGATAATAGAATATGAAAATTTAAGTGCTGAAAATATGTCAATGCATTGATTTTAAAGAAGGTGATCTAAAGCAGCAAAAAGTGATCCACATGCTCTCTGGATAGTCTCTAGGACATGTCATGTCAGTTCATGTCTTAAAGCCCCATAAAAGAGAGCCATTTTACCCCAACCACAGAGCCCTGAGATCTGGCCAGAGGTCCCATGGTGGAAGACTCGCTCCCACTGTAGCCTGTGAAAGAGGAAAGCCACTGGCCCTCATCTTGGGGACCCGTGAAGACCCACCTCCCACTTGGAGCAAGTGAGGGAACTGCAGGGTATTGAGTGAGGCCTGCTATACTTCCTACAGGCTTTGGGTCTTGGAGGTAATGGTACCAGCCTCACAGTGTGGGAGCTGGAGCGTCTGCTTCCACCCTGAGAAAATAGGTATGGGAGCAGGTCACAAGCTAGGACAGTGCCTCGACCTCCCTGAGGAAAAGACCAGAATGTATTCAGAGTCCAGGGTCAAAACCAGGGGTCTGGAGTGGCAAATTTAAGGCCTTGAGGCTGGACTGGACCAGTGCAGAGTCAGGGAGCCACAGCTGTGACCGCAGGGAGGTGCTTGTCATGCACAGGGAGGAGGCTGCATTCTGTTCTCAGAGTGACAGGAAGCCACTGTTGAGTTCCAAGGGGGAGAAGGACATGGCTCAATGTGCCTTTCCCAAAGATCTTGCCGGCTGTCTCTGGAGTAGGAGTCTGGACAGGTAAGAGTTTGGACTGTGGGCCAAGTGGGAGACATGGGATGAGAGACAACAGGATGGACTCTTGAGACATTTCACAGATAGAGCCAGCAAGGCACAGGGAGGCACTGGGTGAGGAAGGTGAGGGCAGGGTCCATGGATAAGGCACCTAAAACCCCTGGTTTCCCATTTAGAGAAAGAATCCAATAATTCCTACCCATCTGAGCTGTTGTGAGGACAGAGAATGGTGCATGCCATGAGCGGCTCACAACAGGGCTCCAAGGAGTGAGGGTCTGACTGTGCTCCTATTACCTCCTTTTGTCATCACAAGCACAGATGATGGACATCTGTCTCTAGCTATGTTACTTCTGACCCCCCAGCCCCAGCAAAGCAGGAAGTGGGGCCTGGGTGGAGAGGGGTGACAAGGCGGGTTTGAATTGATCTTTCTGAGAAATCATGTGCAACTTCACAAGCAAAACAGTTACGCAATAAACTTCCAGGTTCTTAAAACCATGCTGAGGGTTACAAAAAGAAAGTTAACAGGATGCTGATGTGGACTGTGCAAATCGTTACCATACCGAAAACCTCTGTGTCCATGGTGACGTATGTACAAGTGAGCTGGATGAGTGACTGCCTCCTAAGGCCGGGATCCCTGTGTCCACTCTCTGCCGTGCCTGTCCCCATCATCACTCCTGGTGAAGCAGGGACGATAGCAGAGTTCCCACTGGAGGACCAAACATGCATCCAGCCCTGGAAAACAGTGCCACACTGGGCACACTGGACCTTCTCAGCCCTTGGCAGTGGGAAGTGCTAGAGAAGTTGATTCACAGGGGAAACTGGGCCCTATCTGTGGGGTCTTCCCACTGGCTGGAAGGGTTCCTGGAGGAGGAGTTTCAGGGCTCTGTGAGGATGGGTAGGAGGGCCTATGGGGCAAGGTCCATAGCATCCTGCTTGGAGAAGGACACATACCCTGTTTCCTCAGAGCCAACACATTTTCCATTCTAAATATAGCCTAAGATGACCCAAGACATCTTGAGTCCCTTGCAGGGAGACCGCAGTTTTGTAATTTTCAGCATTTCTATGATTCTGAGGAAATGAACAGTAAAGCCCGAAGCCCTTTCACTTGCATCCCCTGAGCCTGGGGACTGGCAGACAACACTCCGCCCTTTGAAAGAAGAGCCCAGGCAAGCTCGCCCTGGTGAGAAGCTCCCTTTAGCAACCAATTTTAGGAGATTCCACAATATTTTGTCAGCCTACTGTCTCCCTCCAGCAAAGTGAAGTGAGGCTTCTCTTCACCCAGGATGGGTCACTGTCACCCCAGGCCCACAATAAGTAGCTCTTTCCATGACCCTTGGGATGGTTCACCTCCTGAGAGAGGCCCAGCCCTGACAGGCTTTCAGTTGGACAATAGATTTCAGTCTCCCCTGAAATCGTTGCTGCATCACCAGCTTTCATAGCATTTCTGCAAAGTCTAAGATACAAGACTTTCAAAGAGGGAGCGCCCACTACATTCCTGGGGCACAGCGGTGACTCTTGGCTTGGAGGCGCTTCTCTGCTTGTTTGTAAGCCAGGGGATATTTTTACTATCTGAGTGGGGCCCTGTTAATTGCTTCACAAGCACTTCTGGGGAAGTTCACTTTCCAGGGGCCAGTCGTTAACTCCAACAGTGCCAGCGCTTCCCAGCCAGGGGCCTACATAAAGAGGCGCATTAGTTATCCCTAAAGGGTTAATGACTGGAGATGCGAGGACAGTCATGTTGAGTTATATATAGCAAACAGTGAGCAAAGCAGGCAAGCACAAAAAAAGGAAGACAGGAAAAAATCTGCATGGATATACTCCCCTCCCCCAACCTTCCCTGGTCTACCCCCACCCTCCCACAACACTATATATACAGACCACAGTTAAATTTGGCACAGAGACTATAGCCAAGAAGGAAAACAGATCAAGTTACACAAAGTCCTATTCAGATTTGGGCCTGGGCCTCACGGGGACAATGCTCTGCTGAGGAGAACAAGGCCATGGTGTGTTGTCGAAAAACGCACACCCGTGCGCTTTGCTTTCCTTCCAAGCATTCGCTGGCCCGGCCCTGGGCAGCAGGTTAATTCTCTGCTCCACAGGTGGAGACAGATAAAACAAACTGAAATGGTGTAATGGGCTACAGGAAACCTTTCTTTCAGAACTTGATTCATCTCCAGAAAGGAAACACACGAGGACTTTGCTCTGGACGGTAATCTGTTTTCTTAGGGCAGCTGAGAGAGGCCTGGCAGCCAGGGTAAATACGGCAACTGGTAGAGGGGCTTTTGGCAGATGGAGCTGCAAGAGAAGTTTGAAACGATCACTTCCTACACTCTGTTCCCTACCAAGAGTGAGCTGTCAATCTTGCAGGATGGAGGTGCTCTGGAAAACAGCAGTGGGGAGAGAGCGGGCCACAAGGGAGAAACCTGAGCCACAGGTGCGTGCCTGGGATACCCCCTACTCCTGCGGGCTGGCTCACCTGGCAGAACTCAGCAGAAAGGCTGCTCCCAAGCTCACTGCTCGAAGCTAACCATGTGGAGAAAGCAGGCCAGGACTTCTGGAATGCAACCTGGGCGCAAGTCAACCTCTGCTTTGAGCAGACAAGCAGGCCCGCAGCGGGCAGGCTGCCATCGAGGGTGGCCTGAGCCTCTACTGGATGTAAAGCTGGGCATGGAGAAGGCCAGGTACCTTTTAGTCATTGGAATCGTCCCCATCAGCAGGCACGCAGGACACCTCGAGGAAATGAGATAGCCAGCTAGCACGTAACAGTCAGGGCTGCATAGAACATGATAGTCATAAAGACAATCCCTCATGCCACCTTCGTGTGTGGGTCTTTTAAAAGACATTCTATCTTATTATCCCATTTGATCTTCACCTGACCCTAGATGGGTCGGGCAGGGCAGAGCATCACCCTCGTTTTACAGTGGAGGAAGTGGAGGCCCAGCAAAGCCACTCTTGCCTGAGTGGGAACAGCTGGTTCAAAGATAGCCCTTTGCCCAGCCCTCTGGGAAGATAACACCTCCGGGCCAGTCTCTGTGGTGCAGGCAGTAGTTTGTACATTTGAGTGTGCACCCAAATCAAGGGGGCCATCCTCAGCCTGGTATAGCCTGCTCCCCTCAGGTTGGGCCTGGGACTTCTGTGTGGGCCCCGGCCCCCAGCACCAAGGTGGGCATCCAGTGATCTTAGTTCACACTGGGCTTTTCCATGGACACAAGCTTAGTCTGCATTGGCAAAGTGGGGACAATAGCTCAGCATGTGTCTAGGGCTGCCTCAAACAGTGACGGACCCAGAGGATTTCATCTCCTTTCCCTGTGTGATTTGATAGGCTCTCTAACTTGAACTCCCTGTGTAGAAAGAATGTGGTTATGGGCTGAGTTGCGTCTCCTCCCCCAAATTCATGTGTTTAAGTCTGAACCTTCAGTTCCTCAGGATGTGACCTTATCTGGAACTAGGACCATTACCGGTGTAATTAGTTAAGATGAGATTATACTAGAGTAGGGTGGGCCCCTAATCCAACATGACTGGTGTCCTTATAAAAGGGGGAAATTCAGACACACACACAGACAGGGAGAATGCCCTGTGAAGATGCAGAGAGAGGTTGGGGTGGTGCTTCTGCCAGCCAAGGAACACCAGCGGCTGCCAGCAAACACCAGAAGCACGAATGATTCTCCCTCACGGCACTCGGAAGAAACCTACGCTGCCCAAGCTGACCTTGGACTTTCATCCTCAAGAACTTCCAGGCAATCAATTTCAGTTGTTAAGATCCTCAGATTGTGGAGCTTTGTTATGGCCTTCCTGGAAGATGAACCCAGATGCTAAAAAGGCTGAGGAGTGGAAAACTGATGTCTATGGTTAGTTTACCTTGAAAACCAACCATGAGGCCCCTTCCAGCTCTGTTCTACAGACATCGATTCTGCTTTATTTTTTGAACCAAGAGTAGTACTCCACAATTGTAAACACAGTCCACAAGTTTTCTACTCCAGACCATCTCTTTAGCAGAGAGAAGGAAGTATCTGTCTTCCTTCTCCAAATCCTAACTCTACTTTGTTCTCAATAGAAATTATATTGTGTCTAAGTCTCCCAAAATGTCTCAAAAGCAAGACAAACACCCACTTCCTCTTTTGGAAACTGATGGGACCCTCTACAAATTACATGTGGAGACATCACTCTTTCCCAACCAACATAGAAACTCAAACTCTTGTCAACTTTCCTAGTATCCCAACTTGCTTTCAAGAGAAAACTAAAAACTCGTTCACATGAATAAAGTATAAATGACAGTCAAGAGCTTAAAGTGTTAGCTGTCCTAGGTGGGGAATAAGCTCACAAGGAACATCGGTAAAGAGGCACATGTCAGGAGTGGGAGCCCACTTTGCCTTATACCCTGACCAGGTATGTAGTCCTCAATGTAAAACTCTCCCACTGGGTGTGAATTCCTCCCACCCCATCAACGCCAGCCTCCCTGTGGCTTTGCATCAGGCTCCATCTCCTCATCGCAGTGTGGAACTCTATTCCTGTCTCTCCAATGTCCTCACACCCCAGTGACTCCAACGTCCTCTAGGACCAGGGAAGTCTGCACGGAACCTACCAACATCCCTGGCACCCTGACAGCCCCTTCTAGTGACAGGAGCTTAAAGTGTAGCTTAAAGAAGCAGCTTTGGACCTGGTAGTACCTAGGGCTAAATTCTGCAGTACTCAGGTGGACCATAAAATAAGGCCATATTATTAGACTTGATGTGTGAATGCCACTCTCCTTTTCTTTGATTGTCCTGTTCCTGAAATCTACCTGCTCTAGAATTGCCTCCCAGATAATGTCTCTTCTAGCCTTGCTCTTCCCCCAGAGTTTCCTATTGTTTATACAAGTCCTGGGTTATTGTTCCTCCAGCCAGCATTACTTAACACATAATTAATTAGACTATAGGCTTTCCAGGGAGAGAATCGTACTTTTATCCATTTTCCCTTCCCAGACTTTGGTGACTTACATGTAGAAGTTACTCAAGAAATATCTGTTGAAGATTAATTCAACCTGAATTTCTTGTGTTCATCTACTCTTGTTACCTGTTTTGGTCCCCAAATGCTTCCCACTTCAGACATTTGGTCAGCCCATCGACAGAGGTTGTCTCCTAACATACACCAAATCTATACGGAGCTGATTTCCTATTAATTCAGTGACAAAAGATGTCACAGATCTTCAGAGTTGGAAGATTCTTTAGAAAGTATTTCATCCATTTCTTTAATAAGAGGCCATGTTACTCATCCAAGGCCACACAGCTGGGGAAGCAGCAGCAGGGCCTGGCAGGAAGATGTTCTGGTGGAAGTGAGGCCATTCATCATGTCCAAGAAGCTGTCATCTGGGTGGCCAGCGTCGGGTGAGAGGCCAACTCATACACTTGTTGGAAGTTTCCTTCTATTGGCCCCTGGGCATTTCTATTTAACCCGAACACGCCTCTGCATAAGTCCAGGTATCTCCATCTGATCTTCTCCGCAGGTTATCCTCATAGGCAACTGGACGAGGGGCCCACCCCCAATACAACCAGGCTGCACAGACCCCTGCTCCCACCGCTGGGTAGCAGAGACACAGCCTCCTGCCCTATCTCACAAATCCATGGATGTGACCCATGGGAGTGACTTCCATTTAAAGTTTTGGGCAAATCTCAGAGATTGCTGTTTTCAACCACTGGGGAAGCTTAAAGCCAAACAGTCCTACTGGCGTAGAAGTAAGCCTCATTTGTTTTCTATCTGAACACATGTTTTACATCAAGAGAAGGGCTGTGGTTGGGGTAGGGAGAGCTGAAGGGAGATTCAAAGGTTCTTCAGCTCTCACAGATCTCAACCTCTTCAAAGTTTCAACCCTCAGAGCACTTAAGATGTTTCATCCCACTCAGCAGAAGTGCCTCTGCCCACACTCTTGGGTGCCACAGTGCGTGCGTGGGAACTCAGCTGTGGTCCAGAGCCAGTAAAGGAAACGGGACAGTCATCTCACTGTATTTTTCCTAGAGGATGTAATTTCTCCTTTGGGATTTGATAAGCTTCCTAAGGCACATTCACATGCACAGGGCAGGTGAGACCTGCTTGTTAGTGAGGTCACATCAAGCCTCACATGGTGATGTGTATGAATGAACTCATACTTAAAGGAATGGGCAACTCCTACCTGGGACCTTGAGCAGGTGGGTATGGGTCAGAGCCCAGAGTCAGGGTGGATAGGCAATGGGAAAGAGAGAAAAGGTTTGCTTTTAGTGGTAACCACTTTCTAGCCTCAGCATTCTCAACTGCAGACTGGAGATAATAATAATGTCCTTCTATGATATTTGGGGGGTTGACCAAATAAGATTTCTTGTAAAAGTGCTGTGCACAGGTCAGATGAGCATCAATTCTGTGACCAGGAAGGGATTCCAGTGCCATTGCCAGCTCCTGGTTGCGTTCTTTTGAGATGATGTATTTTTTTTCAAGGGAAAGGAGCAACAAGAGGGTACCTGCGGTCTGTAGGACAATACAAGTCAAATTCTGGAGTAAAATTGTAGCACTTACACTGTGTGCTGAGTCATTTGTGATCAGAGGGAAACTGAAAAGTGGCATAACAGGGTGATGGACAGGCCCAGGAGAATTCACTATGAGTCTTGGGAGTGCTGCTAGCACCTCTGCTACCTCCTAGGTGGGTCATTTCACCTCCCTGGCCCAACTGTGGATTCAAGAATACCACATCCAGCACTGCACTGTGGCAAGGGCTCCTGCAGAATAATGCAAGGGAAGAGAGCTGGAAACGACAACGTACTGGTCACATGTGTGATGCCATTTGATGTGGTTTGGCTCTGTGTCCCCCCTCAAATCTCATGTTGAATTACAATTCCCAGTGTTGGAGGAGGGGCCTAGTGGGAGGTAAGTGAATCACGGGGGTGGACTTCTGCCTTGCTGTGCTCGTGATAGAGTTCACGAGATCTGGCTGTTTGAAAGTGTGTAGCACTTCCCCCTTATCTCTCTCTCTCTCCGGCGTGAAGATGTGTTAGCTTCCCCTTCGCCTTCCGCCATGATTGCAAGTTTCCTGAGACCTCCCAGCCATGCATCCTGTAAAGCCTGTGGAACTGCAAGTCAATTAAACCTCTTTCCTTCATAAATTACCCAGTTGCAGGTAGTTCTTTATCACAGTGTGAGAATGGACTACACATTATTGTTATTGTTAAAGGAAAAGAGGAGGGGGCAGGAGGAAGAGGAGGAAGGAAAAGGGAGAAATGAGGAAAGAGAGGGAAAGGAGAAAGAGGGAGGAGAGAGAAAGGGGATTGCCTTTTTAAAAAAATAAACTTTTTATTTTAGAATAGTTTTAAATTTCCAGAAAAGTTGAGAATAGTCCAGAGAGTTTCCCTAGATATCACACCCAGTTTCTCTCATTGTTACTATCTTACATTAATGAGGTACCTTTGTCACAATTAATGGCCAATGTTGATGCATATTAACTAAAGTCACCCTTCATTCAGATATCCTTAGTTGACCCAGCTGTCCTTCTTCCACCATAGAACACCATGTTACACTGAGTTGTCCCATCTCCTTAGGCTTCTCTTGGCTGTGACAATTTCTTAGACTTTCCTTGTTTTTGATGACCTTGACAGTTTTGAGGAACACTAGTCAGGTATTTTGTAGAATGTCCCAACATTGGGATTTGCCTGGTGTTTTCTCCTATGATTATTGGGAGAAGACCACAGAAGTAAAGTGCTACTTTCATCACATTCTATCAGGAGCACATCCTATCAACATGACGTCACTCTTGATGTTGACCATGATCATCTGGCTGAGGCAGTGTTTGTTGGACGTCTCCACTGTGAAGTTTCTCCCCTGCCCCCTTTCCACACTGTACGCTTTGAAAGGAAGTCACTGTGTGCAGCCCATATTTAAGGAGGGGGGAATTATGCTCCACCTCCTTGGGGGTGCAGTATTACATAAATTACCTGAAATTCCACCACTCTGGAGATGTGCCTATTCTCTGCCATTTACTTATTCATATGTATGTGATTAAATAAATATATAAATGTAAATCAGTATGGAATCATGCATATTTATTTTATACTTGGGTTATTTATAATCCAATACTACTTTATTGCTCAAATTGTTCCAGCTTAGGCCATTGAAAGCTTTTTCAAGTGGTCACTGTGTCCCCTTGACCTGTGTGTTATTGTTTGTTCTTCTGAGCACGTTCTTACTTTCTGGCCCTGTAAAATGCTCCTCCAGGCTCATTTTGTACATTCCCCGCCTGTCCTAGACTCAGTCATTTCTCCAGGAAGGCTTACTTCCTTTTATTAAATGGTATTAAGAACAGCGGGGGTGGTGGTGGGGGCGGTGGCAGTGGCGGTGGCGGCACAGTGACGTCAGGGCGTTGGGGCAGCTCCTGTCACAGACAGAGCTGGAGCGGCGGGGCGGCGGCAGAATACAGCGGTCGGGAGAGTGGAATGAATCTTACTTGTTGAATATCTTCTGGTTACTAGTTGGATTCATTTGTAAAAGAATCATTTTCCGCTGTGTGGAAGACACTTAGTGTCATATTTATATTATACGTCCACGGATCAAAAAGCTTTTTGATTTCCCAAAGGAGGGACATACCACTATATGAGATAAGCTTGACATTACAGCCAAGATGGTGCTGTCCCAGAGACAACGAGATGAACTAAATCAAGCTAAAGCAGATTATCTTCGTTCAAATGGCTATGAAGAGGCATATTCAGTTTTTTAAAAGGAAGCTGAATTAGATATGAATGAAGAATTAAAGTAGGCTGGTGTTTTGGGGGAAAAAGTGGACATCTGTTATTAGATTACAAAAGAAGTTTATGGAATTAGAATCAATGCTAAATGAAGCAAAAGAAGAATTTACGTCAGGTGGACCTCTTGGTCAGAAACAAGACCCAAAAGAATGGGTATTTTCTGCCAGAAAAATACACATTGAGTGGTCACAGGAGTCCAATCACTCGAGTCATTTTCCATCCTGTGTTCAGTGTTATGGTCTCTGCTTCAGAGGATGCTACAATTAAGGTGTGGGATTATGAGACTGGAGATTTTGAAAGAACTCTTAAAGGAAGGACATACAGACTCTGTACAGGACATTTCATTTGACCACAGTGGCAAGTTTCTGGCTTCCTGTTCTGCAGCTATGACCATTAAACTATGGGATTTTCAGGACTTTGAATGCATCAGAACCATGAATAGTCATGGTTCCCCATGACCATAATGTTTCCTCAGTAGTCATCATGGCCGGTGGAGATCATATAGTGTCCGCTTCAAGGGATAAAACTATAAAAATGTGGGAAGTGCAAACTGGCTACTGTGTGAAGATGTTCACAGGACAGAGAGAATGGGTACATATGGTACAACCAAATCAAGATGGCACTCTGATAGCCAGCTGTTCCAATGACCAGACTGTGCGTGTATGGGTCATAGCAACAATGCAATGCAAGGCTGAGCTCCGAGAACATGAGCATGTGGTAGAATGCATTTCCTGGGCTCCAGAAAGCTCATATTCTTCCATCTGTGAAGCAACAGGCTCTGAGACTAAAAAAAAAGTGGTAAATCTGGGCCATTCTTGCTGTCTGGATCCAGGGACAAGACTATTAAGATGTGGGATGTCAGTACTGGCATGTGCCTTATGACCCTCGTGGGTCATGGTAACTGGGTACGTGGAATTCTGTTCAGTTCTGGGGGGAAATTTATTTTGAGTTGTGCTGATGACAAGACCCTACACGTATGGGATTACAAGAGCAAGCGATGCATGAAGACCCTCAATGCGTATGAACACTTTGTTACCTCATTGGATTTCCACAAGACGGCACCCTATGTGGTCACTGGCAGCGTAGCTCAAACAGTAAAAGTGTGGGAGTGCCGTTGATTGTGTCTCCTTTGGCCCTTCCTCCCTCTTTTCCTCTGGATGCACTCTGATGATACCATGGCTACCCCACTGAGCTCTGTTTAAATAAATATTGTCCTTTCATGTAAATTATTCTGGATGTAGATTGAGCTTATTAAATGTTACAAAGAAAAAAAAAAAGAACAGCATCAAAAACTAAGACGTAAACAGTAGGTGTGCTCATTGCTACTGGGATGACACTTATTCAGGCCCTGTCAGGAGACAGAACAAGGAAATATATACCAACCCATATCTGTAAGTGTATTGTACATATCCATCTGCATCTATTTTGAGCTGAACTCGATTCCACGTTGATGTCCCCAACACTAACCACTGCCATATGAATCACTGCAACCTTTCCTGCTTGCTTGCTGGTAGCCTCCCCTCCAACAAAGAGAAACCTGGCTCCCATCATCCTCCATCCAGTGACTTCACATTTCAGAGTGTGTGACTAGTGGCTTCAGAATTTATATCCTTTTGGGAAAGAGCTTTATCTACTAGAATACAGGGTTGTGAACAGTTCCTTATGTTTTTAGTCTTACAGTCTCCACTCACTTCCAATGCCACTTGGTCAGCACGTTTTCCTCCCACCCCTTCAGTGGAATTATTTTATACATTTGTAATACAGTTAGTCTTCTGTCATACTCAGCATCCCATCTTGGAATCCCCCAACATCTTTAATTATTTTTTTAATTTGCATATGTTAAGGTTCACTCTTTGTGATGTAAAATTCCATGGGTTTTGAAAAATGCAGTGTTATGTATTCACCACCACAGTATCATACACAATAATTTTACCATTCTAAAAAAAAATCTCTTGTGCTTTGCCGACTCTACTCTTCCATCTCTATAGGCCCCTGGAAACCACTGATCCGTTTACCATCTCGATAATTCTACCTTTTCTAGAACATAATATAAATGGATAAGCTTTTTTCAGTAAACAATATCCATTTAAGTTTTATCTATGTTTTTACATAGCCTGATAGTTCATTTATTTATATCTCTGAATAGTATTCCTTTATATGCATGTACTACAGTTTATTAATCTATTCACCTACTGAAAGACATCCTGGTTTTCCAGATACTGGTGGTTATGAATAACGTTGCTACACACATTTGCATGCAGGTATTTTGTGGACGTAGCTTTCAATCAGTTGGGTAAACATCTAGGAGTATGCTTGCTGGTTCATACAGTAAAATAATATTTAACTTTTTAAGAAACTGCCAAACATCTTTTAAAGTAGCTGTACTATTTTGCCTTCCCACCAGAAACGCACGTGGGTTCTTATTCTTCTAAATTCTCATAGCAATTGGTATTGTTGGTTTTTTGTATACTAGCCATTCTAATAGGTGTGTGGTGAAAGCTCATTGTTGTATTCATTTGCATTTCTTTAATGACAGATGATGTTTCACATGCTTATTTACCATTTGTAAGATATATATATATATACATATATGTACATAAGTATATGTCATATGTATACACACACACAAATGTCATCTTTGGTGGTGATTTGGAGGTGTCTGTTCAGATTTATTCATTTTTTCAATTGGATTACTTATTGTCTTTTTGTTGACTTTTAAGATTTCTTAAAATATTTTGGATACAAGTTTCTTATCAGGTTCATGTTTTGCAAATATTTCTTTTCAGTCTGCAGCTTGTGTTTTCATTATCTTAACAGAATCTTTCGTAGAGCAGAAGTTTTTAATTTTAATAAAGTCCAACTTCTCTATTTTTTTTTCTTTCATGGTTCATGCTTTTGGTCGTGTATCTAAAAATTCCTCACCAAACCCAAGGTCACATAAATTTTTTTCTTATGTTTTCTTCTAAAAGTTTTATAAATTTGCATTTTAAATTTAGGTTTATGATCCATTTAGAGTTATTTTTTGTGTAAGTTGCAAGTTCTGTGTCCAGATTCATTTAGCCTATGAACATCCAATTGTTCCAGCACCACTTGGTGAAAAGACTTCACTTGCTCCATTGAGTTGCCCTTGCGCCTCTGTCAAAAGTCAGGTTATTATATTGTGTGGGGGGGTCTATTTCTGGTATCTCCATTTGTTGATTTATGTGTCCTTTTTTTTGCCAATACCACACCATCTTGATTATTATAGCTTTATAGTAATTCTCGAAATGAAGGACTCTGAGTACTCCAACTTTGATCTTCTTCAGTATTGTGTTAGCTATTCTAGGCCTTCTGCTTGTTTGTATTAATTTTAGAATCAGTTTATCAATATCTAAAAAATAACCTGCTGGGATTTTGAATTGGACTGCTCTGATCAAGTTATAAATACTTCACATCTTAACAATACCAAGTCTTCCAACAGATAAGCAGGGACTATCTTGCCATTTATTTAGATTATTTTATTTTGCCAGTATTTTCTAGCTTTTTGCCTACAGTTTCCATAGATTGTGTCAAATTTATAACTAAATACTGATTTGGGGGGATGCTATTGTAAATGGTAATGTAAATTTCATTTCAAATTCTAATTGTTCATTGTATATGGGAAAGCAATTGACTTTGGTATATTTTCTTTGTATGCTGTGTCCTTGTTATACTCACCTTTTCCAATGAGGTTTTCACCTTTTTTTGTGTGCACAGATTATTTGGCATTTCCTACATAGACAGTGTATCTACTAATAAAGACCATTTTTGTTTCTTTTTGTCCAGTCTGTATATCTTTCTTTTAATTCTTTTTCTTATTGCTGTAGCTGGGACTTCCAGTATGATGTTCGATAGGAGTGGTGAGAGAGGACATCCTTGCCTTATTCTTGATTTTAGGGGGAAAGTGCCCAGCCTGTCACCAATAAGTATGACGTTCAGTGCAGGCTTTTTGTACATGTTCTTTATCAAGTTGAAGAAATACCCTCTGTTTCTAGTTTGCCGAGAGATTTTATTGTAGATAGGTATTGATTTTTTTCAAATACTTTCTCTAGCAGTTGATATAGTCATGTGATTTATCTTCTTTAGCCCATTGATATGGTAAATTACGTTGATTTTTGAATGTCAAACCAGCTTTGTATACATGGAATGAATCCCACTTGGTTATGTTATATAATATTACTGAATATGATTCAACAATTTTTTCAAAGATTTTTTTGTATCTATGATTATGAGAGATATTGGTCTGTAGTTTTTCCTTTCTTAAAATGTCATTAGCAGGTTTTAGTGTTAGGGTAATATACTGTGCTATGGTCTGAATATTTGTGTTCCCCCAAATTCATATGTTGGAATTCTAACTTCCAAGGTGATTGTATTAAGAAGTGGGGCCTTTGGGAAGTAATTAGATCTGAGGGCGGAGCCCTCATGAATGGGTGATCCCTTGTAGAAGAGACCTAAATGCCCTTATAGTAGAGGCCTAAGGGAGACTCCTCATCCCCTCCACCATGTGAGGACACAGCTAGAAGGAACCATTTATGAAGCAGAGAGCAGGCCCTCACTGGATACCAAATCTGCCAGTGCCTTGCTCATGGACTTCCCAACCTTCAGAATTGTGAAAAATAAATTTCTATTGTTTATGAGCCACCCAGTTTGTATGGTGTTCTGCTACAGCAGCCTAAGTAGACTAAGATAACTGGCCTCATAAAATGAGTTTGGAAGCAATGCCTCTGCCTCTATTTTTTGGAAGATATTGTGGAGAATTGTTATTATTTCCTCTTTAAGTATTCTGTTGAAAGTACCAGTGAAACTATCTGAGTCTAGTGCTCTCTTTTCTGGAAGGTTTTAAATTATTCAATCTCTTCGAATATAAGACTACTCTCTTTGGGGGGTTTTAATAGTTTGTGTCTTTCAAGGAATTGTTGCACTTCACCTTAATTATATTTATGAGCATAAAGTTGTTTGTTGTATTACTTAATTAACCTTTTAATGTCTATGGGATCAGTTGTGATGACCTCTCTTTTGTTTCTAATGTTAATAATTTGTGTCTTTTCTCTCTTCATTGGCCTGACTAAATGTTTATCAATTTTATTGATCTTTTCCAAGAACCAGCTTTTGTTTTATGATTTTTCTCTACTGTTTTCCTGTTTACAATTTTATTAATTTCTGTTCTAATTTTTAATTACTTATCTTATTTTCCTTGCTTTAGGCTTAAATTAAATTAGGCCTCTTTCTTTAGTTTCCTAAGATGGAAACCTGAATGATTGACTGTAGATCTTTTTTTTCTAATAAATATATGTGTTTAACATTATAAATTCCCATTGTTCTGCTTTTTGTCACTATAGGCTAGTTTGCATTTTAAAAAATTTTATGTAAATGAAATCATGCTGCTTGTATGTTTTTTCCTCTGCTTTCTTTCGCTCAGCAAAATTGTTCTCAGATTCATCCATATCCTTGCACGTATCAATAGTCTTTCTTTTCTTTCTTTTTCAGATAGAGTCTCACTCTGTCACCCAAGCTGGAGTGCAGTGATGTAATCACAACTCACTGCAGCCTTGACCTCCTGTGCTCAAGCAATCCTCCCACCTTGGCCTCATGAGTAGCTGGGACTACAGGTGTGCACCTCCACACCGTGCTAATTTTTTTTTCTTTTCTTTCTTTCTTTCTTTCTTTTTTTTTTTTTTTTTGAGACACAGTCTCTCTCTGTTGCCCGCCCAGGCTGGAGTGCAGTGGCGTGATCTCGGCTCACTGAAACCTCCACCTCCTGGGTTCAAGCAATTTTCCTGCCTCAGCCTTACCAGTAGCTGGGATTACAAGTGTGTGCCACCACACCTGGCTAATTTTTTGTATTTTTAGTAGAAATGAGGTTTCACCATGTTGCCCAGACTGGTCTCAAACTCCTGAGCTCAAGTGATCTGCCTCAACCTCCCAAAGTGCTGGTATTACAGATGTGAGCCACTGCCCTGCTGTCTGTTTCTTCTTATTGCTTGATAGTACTCCATTATATGGATATGCCACAGTCCATTTATCTGTTGCTATACCTTTGGATCATTTTCAGTTTTAAGTGATTGAAAATAAAGCTGTTATTAACAATCATGTAAGAATGTTCGTGTGGACAAATGCTTTCATTTCTCTTGAGTAAATACTTAGGAGTGGAATGGCTGAGTAATATAGTAAATGTATGTTTAACTTTTAAAAAACTGCCTATCTGTTCTCCAAAGTGGAGGTACCATGTTGCATTCTTACCAGCAACATATAAGAGTTCCAGTTCCTCCACATCCACACCAACACTTGGTGTGGTCAGTATTTTTAACTTTAGACATTGTAATTCAGACTGAACACATGAATGTGGTATGTTATTTAAGTTTTATTTAATTCCTCTCAGGAATACTTTGTAGTTTTCAGTATACAGGTCTTCCCCATCCTTTGTCAGATTTATCCTAAGTATTTTATATTTCTGATACTATTATAAATGGCACTCTCTATTTCACTTTCTGATTGTTCATTGTTAATCATATAAATGAAATTGACTTTTTAAATACTGATATAACAGCTTGTACCCTTTCTAAATTCACTTAAGCGTTCTAGTATCTTTTTGTAGATTCACATATTTTTGCCATTTTTTGTTTGTTTCATGAAAGAGGATATATTTGGTCTCTACTACTCCTTTTGGCCTTAATTGAAAATTGGGAGGATATGCTTTTTAAAAGTATATCTTTCTAAGGTCAGTTAGCTCATGGATGGAGTGGTTATTTGAAATCAGGGCATGGTGGCAGCAAGAGCCAGCAGGCATGGAAACAGTGAGTCTGGTCTGCTCTGGCGGTGGCCCATAAAAGGAAAATTCTTAGAACACTCTGCCCTAGTAATGAGAGCAAGATATGTGAGGACTGGCTTGGGAGTCCCTTCTGTGGATGAGAGTATTAAACCCCATGATGATTTAGTGTCCATCCTTAAGGGATCCTTGCCAAGGTGTGAGACAACCACGTAATGGGATACTCTGCAGTCACTAAACCAGATGGCAAAAAGGTCATTGGCATGGAAAATGCTTGTGGGTTATGACTGCATTAGTTTTCTAATGTTGCATTAAATACGTAGTCATGAATATGATTGCTCTTTGTAAGCATAGGCTCTGAGGCGTAGGCACAGAATGTTGGGGGTGATATTTAAAGTTCTGCCTTTATATAATTGCCAAATAAAAATTGGCATGATTCAAAACACTATGTGCAATAGAGTAACATTTTTATAAGAAAAAAAGTGTATACAGTAAAAAATTATGGGCAGTGTTTGTTCTTTACCCTCCAAGATTTTTTACCATAAACATGTATCACTAGGATACTGTGAACAGCTTACATGAAACCTAAACTGTTACAAATCCATTTGTAAGATGGAACTCAAGGTGCATTTTCCCATAGACACAATGTTTTTGGGGTGATTGGAGCCCTGCAACTTTCCACAAAAGATTTTAATAATAAGACTCTATGCCCCAGGCCTTATTTCTAGTGGGCAGTAATTTCAAGTTTAATTCAAGATGCCAGGAATAAATGGCTGTGTCTCCCTCACTCACCGACCCATGAAGAGGCATCAGTGGTCAAGGGGGCTGGTGACCAGGAGTTGTTCACATTACATCGACATAAGAAAATGCCACTCTCTATGTTCACAAGAACGTATGTTCCACTCTAGGAGAGGAGGGGCAGAGCCCCCTCACAGCTGCTGCACACTGGGGTTGGCCTCTTCACAGGCATGTCTGTGTGTGTGTGTGTGTGTGTGTGTATGCGTGTGCAAAAATGTGTACACATGAGCACACGAGGGGACATATCAGTATGCACATGTGTATGTGGCAGGTGATCTGTGTCCATTTATGTTGCCTCTTTTCCCAGAGGAAGAAAAGAGTCCACCAAGAAAGTTTTTGTTTGAGAGTATAGGTTTTACTGCAGATATCGTGAGACGTCTTTGAGAGGGTTTTCTTTCCCTGTCCTGACCTCTCCCCTCTCTCATCTGCCATTCTCTCCAGCCTCACTCTGTGTGGTCGGTGACTGATTAAATAAACTGTGGAGCATCCACTCCATAGAGTCCTACTCAGCAAGAAAAGGGGGCATTGGATAATGATGTGCCCAACAGTGTGGACAAATCTCCAGAGAATTGTGCTGAGCAAAAAAGACATGCACACCATGAGTCTATTATTCCTGAAATGACAACATTATAAAAATGAAGAACAGATTATTGGTTGCCAGGGGTTAAGGAGAAGAGGATGGAAGGAGGTATGGCTATAAAAAGGCAGCAAGAGGAACCCTGTGGTGATGGATACACAGACCCTACATGTGGGATAAGATTGCATGGAACTAAATACACATGCATGTGTGCACATACACACAATGAGGACAAGTAAAAGTATATCAATGCCAATATTCTGGCAGTGCTATTATACTATCATATAAGATGTTATCTTTAGGGGAAACTGGATAAAGGGCACACAATATATTTTCTGATTTATTTCCTAAAACCGCAGAATAATTTACAATGATCTCCAGATAAAAAAGCTTAATTTTTGGCCTGGGCGTGGTGGTTCACGCCGGTAATCCCAGCACTTTGGGAGCCCAAGGCAGGAGGATCGCTTGAGCCCAGGAGTCTGTGACAAGCCTGGGCAACACAGCAAGACATTACCTCTACAAAAGTAAAAAAAAAAAAAAAAAAAAAAATAGAATGATGTATTGGCGTGTGCCTCTGGTTCCAGCAACTTGAGAGGCTGAGGTGGGAGGACTGCTTAAGCCCAGATGGTTGAGGCTGCAGTGAGCCATGTTTGAGCCACTGAACTTCAGCCTGGGTGCAAGAGTCAAACCGTGTCTCAAAACAAAAAAACAAACAAACAAAAAGATAATTATAGTAAAAACCAAAACAAAACAAAACCAAGCTTAATTTTTAAAAAGTGAGACAGAAATAAATATTTTTCTCAAAAAAAAAACTGAGGGAATTCCTAGCGAGTAGATCTGTCCTAAGGACAGCTTTGCAGAAGCTCTTCAGGCAGAAGGGAAACCTTATTAGTCAGAAACTGGGGTCAGCATCAGGTAGAGAAGCAGGGCAGAGAAAGCATAAATGAAGGTAAAATAAGATCGTTTGTTTTGCTTATTTTTTAAATTTAATTCTTTTTTTATTGAGGTAAAATATACATATATGATTTACCATCTTTACCATTTTAAGTGTATTGTTCAGTGGTAATAAATACATTGTGTTCCTTTTTTTCCCTACTTCCCCTACTCTCTTCTTTATAGTCCTTATTCTTTATTGATCTAAATTACTAATTATGGTTTTGCAGCTTTCTTCTTATGTTTTGGAGCCAATTTTTGTTCAAGTGTCAAGCATGTTTTTTTGAAACCTTGCAGAGCTGGGGTAGGCCTTATGCCCATGGGTGGGTGGCTGGAAGGGCCTGGAAAGAACCCTGATGACACATGGTTCTCCCAGGGTACCCCTGCCTCTCCCAGCCATGGACTCCAGTCTCTCTGAGAAGCCATAACAGCTTTTGTTAGAGGGGACCACTGACGCCTTTAGCATGTGGGTGTTGTCTAGGGCTATGGGCACGAGTGACAGATGCAAGGGCATTGGAGTCAGGCCGACGTGAGTCCAAACCCCAGCTCTGCCTCTTAGTAGCTATGTGATCTTGGGCAATTTACTTAACCTCTCTGGTCTCCAGTCTTATATGCAATGATACTTTTCAGGGCGGCTGTTGTCAGTTACAGGACCTAACACATGGGATAGACGCCATCACATAATGGATGCTGTTCATTTCCTTCCCTATTATGATATGTATCACTGTTCCTTCCAGTGAGTAGACAGTTGTCACACTCACATCGGAGACTCCCTTCCTTATCAACTTTCATAGGTAAGAGCTGCAGTGCTCCATCCTCTCCTGAGAGTTTATTCTCTGCAGGGAGGCAAACATAACTATCACTTCTCAGTTGTCCTCCAAACTTAGGTGAGGATCCAGTTTTGTAGGAGATCTTGCAGCTTAAGAAAACAGGTCTAAATCCAAGCAGCCTGATGAAACAATAACCCCACCTTCTTCCATTCCCCAAATCCCTTTGAGAGTAGGCGCATTGTGTTGCCTTCCTGGTGGTTCCAAAAACTGGACCTCTGGACTTTAATGCAATTCCATAGTCCATTCTTTGTCCAGCAGTCAAAATGGTGTCTTTAGACATTTAAAATAAGTTAGCAAGGATTAAAAAGCTCCCATGCCTGACCCAGCCTCCTGTCTCTCCACTCTCCCCATGGCTTACACTGTCCCAGCCACACTCATCTTGACAAGTTTCTCAACTTGACAAACTCATTCCACCTCAGGGCCTTTGCACTTGTTGGTCCTGCTGCCTGGAAGGCTCTGCCCCTGATCTGAGTATGCAAGCCCCTCATCATCCTGTCCCAGCTCCAGGATCGCCCCAGCAGGCAGCCTTCCCTGAACATTGTTGAAAGGAGAACCCCTCCCTCCGCCTCCCTTGGCAGCCCTCTTAATTTCTCCGTTTGCCCCCAAGCATTCACCACAATCTAAAACCACCTCACTCATTTACATGCTTTCTTGAGTTTTCTCCATTTCCTCCTTCAGGAACATCAGCTCCATGGGACTAAGACTGAGAAATCCCTGGTGCCCTGATCTAGGCCCAGCACTCAATTTGGGTGAGTCCCAACATCTGTTTATAAATGAATGACTGTCCCTTCCCTCCCTGGCAAGGGGACTCACACCCTGCAACAGCAGCTCTGGTCCCTGACCCCCCTGGAGAGCTATCTGTGGATTCCAAGCCATTCCCAGACCACATAGCTGGTAGCTGGCACAGGGGGAAGCATGCCAGGGTCCAGTGACCCCAGACAGTCACTTAGGATGTGATATGGTTTGGCTGTGTCCCCATCCAAATCTCAACTTGAATTGTATCTCCCAGAATTCCCACGTGTTGTGGGAGGGACCCAGGGGTGAGGCAATTGAATCACGGGGGCCGGTCTTTCCTGTGTTATTCTCGTGATAGTTTATAAGTCTCATGAGCTCTGATGGGTTTATCAGGGGTTTCCACTTTTGCTTTTTCCTCATTATTCTCTTGCCACTGCCATGTAAGAAGTGCCTTTCATCTCCTGCCACGATTCTGAGGCCTCCACAGCCATGTGGAACTGTAAGTCCAATTAAACCTCTTTTTGTTCCCAGTTTCAGGTATGTCTTTATCAGCAGTGAGAAAATGAACTAATACAGAATGTTAGCCCCAAGGATAACATTTTTGCAAGCTCAGCTGGCAGACCTGGGCAGGAGATTCTTTTCTTTTCTTCTTCTTCTTTTTTTTTTTTTTTAATTTTTATATTATATAGAGAAGGGTCTCACTATGTTGCCCAGGCTGGTCTCGAACTCCTGGGCTCAAGCGATCTGCCACTTGGCCTCCCAAAGTGATGGGATTACAGGCATGAGCCATCGTGCCTGGCCATGAAGGTTCTGAATAAGGAGTAATGGGGCATGTCTCCGCTCATATGCAGCCACGTAGCTTGATGGCTTGGGATTAGGGAACAGTGCTAATTCAGCAGACACCAAGGCAAAGAAATTACACCTAGGGAAGATTTACTTCTTATCCTCTGTATCCCATGTCACCCCCACCCCCCCCCCCCCCAGCTGAGCTGCACCCCACGCTCCCAGCAGCCCTCACGCTGAGGAATAAGCAGCTCAGCTGCCTCTCCCGCATCCTGCCGAGCTGCAGCCAAGACCAGAGGGACTTTCCCCACCCCCACCACACATGTGTGTCTATCCACAGAGGAACATCTATCAGGGGCTCCTGGAGAGAAATGACTATTCCATAAAGATTTCATTTTTGTTGGAGTCTATCCACAGCTCTATATAGTCATAAAAATTTAATAGGAAACCTCCATTAAAAAAGAGGCATAATTAAAAAGAAATAAGGACAGCTCCAGCAGAGGTTGAAGATTAAAGACCAAGAGGCCCAGCACAGATAGGGGAATTTTATGAGCTACCAAAGAAAGAAAAACATACCACACAGAAAATGCATGCAGTAGAGACGGTCCTGCCACTTTGAGTGAGGTGAGCCAACCAGACCGGGGTGCCATTCTCTGAAGATGGGGGCAGGCATTCAGGCCGTGTGTGACACAGTAGTGCTCAAGAAACACTGCAGCTGCAAGTATTGGGAGCCAGTGAGATGTCAAGTCTCCACTGCCGGACAGCCCTTCCCTTGTTGGATCCACAGAAGTCTGAGGCTCAGGACAAAGATAACCCTCTGAAATTTCATGGCCTGAGGAGTTGAATTGTTACCCCAGTGGTCATAGGGCTGGAGGAAAAGCTTTTAACTAACCTCTGGGGGACTGGATCCTTAGCTAACATTCAACCAAAACACTCAACTTCAAGGCACCAACTTGCTTTTCATTAGACTATTTTCTCCTTTTTTTTTTTGAGACGGAGTCTCGCTTAGTTGCCCAGGCTGGAGTGCAGTGGCGCAGTCTCGGCTCACTGCAAGCTCCACCTCCCGGGTTCACGCCATTCTCCTGCCTCAGCCTCCCGAGTAGCTGGAACTACAGGCGCCCGCTACCACGCCTGGCTAATTTTTTTGTATTTTTAGTAGAGGCGGGGTTTCACGGTGTTGGCCAGGATGGTCTCAATCTCCTGACCTCGTGATCCGCCCGCCTCGGCCTCCCAAAGTGCTGGGATTACAGGCGTGAGCCACCGCGCCCGGCCTCATTAGACTATTTTTCTTATTACAAATACAATAGATATTCCTTGTAGAAATTTTGGAAATACAGAAAAGCAAAATGAGGATTAAAACTGACTGCCATCTTTTTACCTATCTATATGCATCTATCACCTTGACATTTTTGCCTCCCAATCTTTGGAAAAATACAGGTCATAAAGAAGAAAATAAGAAAATAACGTGCTTGGATACTGGAAATCTGGGCAGGATAAGGGGAAAACTGCCATCCAAAGCAAACCAGAGACACAAAATGGCTGAGTTGTGGACAGAGCTTAGCGGTTACAGAGCAATCCTGCCCATCAGAATCCCAGGTAGCTCAAAGGAGAAACTGAGGCTTAAACAATGGGGGTGGGAAGGGAAGAAATGCAGAGAGATCCTCGGGGTTTTACAACCAAAAAGAAACAGTAGATTTGATCGCCTCTTTGCAAAGCCCATGAGTATGTGTACATTTCTGTCCCCATTTCCAAATTCGACACAGTCGGTGATGATGGCGGCTTCTGGAGTCAGCACTCTTTGCCCCATCTAAGCTATGACTGTGGTGGTGGTACCCACGTTTCTGGAGATAGGGTCACTGCTTTACCTGCAGTACTGGGGGCTGGGAGCCATGAGCCCTCAGGGGTCATTCCTAAAGAGAACAGTGAGCCCCAGATATCCATAAACATAATTTCACAACTGGGAGGAGGCAGCTCTTGTTATTGCTACTATCTTGTTATATCATCATCATCATCATCATCATCACGATGATGCTGAAGATGGCAATCAGAGTAAGTGAGCAGTGCCTTAGACCAGGGCTGAACCACTTCTTTGGGCATAAGAGAGATTTAGAAAACAATAAAAAGTGCTTTCCAGTGACTTATTTTCCAGTAAAACTGAACATAGCTATGTTGAGTCCTAAGGGGGAAGATTTGACTCATCTTATGACTTAAGAGCTCCTAACTTTTGGATAGAGGATCATCTATGGGGAATCTGGCATAGCTTTTATAATGTGACCCTTGGCTCATGCCTGAGAAGTAACCCCAGGTAGCCTTCTGGTCCCTCCTGCAAGCAGGCACAGCCTACCACTGAGTAGGTCACTCACGGGGTTCCTGGGGCACTTGCTACTGGGAGTAAGGGAAGCATAACCAGGTGCAAAGCAGGTGAGGGACAGGCCAGAGGTGCCTTGCCCAGGGCTGCTGTGTGTTCCACTCCTGCAGAACGTGAGCTCCGTGGGGCAGGGTGGACTCTTGCTTACCCATGTCCCCACTTCCACCACGGCCATGGGCTCATCAGTGCAAATAAATATTTTTAAAAACATGTTTAGCTAGATGGACTCTGAGTAATAGAAAGAACTCTGGAGAAGGCTCAGGTGAGCCTGCTCTTTCCCTGCTTTTGAAATAAAAAGACCAAAGCCTGGAGCAGATGGGGAAGCCCAAGGACACGTGGTGGCCACCTGCAGAGGCCACAGATGACCCAGCCCTAGGTGCCTCATGGCTTACATCAAAGAAGCCTGTCCAGGATGAAGGCCACTCTGTGCATTTTCTTATTCCATAAAAAGCTAAGAACTTGCTAGGAAGAAGGGAGAAAAAACCCTTCCTAGGTTTGTAGAAAGGAAATTTCAGGGAAAGTGGTTCTAAGATGCTCATAAATTAGTCCTGATGGAGTTTTCTAGATTCCAAGAGTGTGGACTCTGGAACTAGATACCCTTGGAGCAGATGGAAGTCCCCTATCTGTTAGTTAGGCCTTAGAAGGACACTTCCGTTCTCTGGGCCTCCACCTGGGCATCTCCATCCCAGGTCGCAGCAGTAGCCGCCTCGATAGCTCATCACATAGATCACGAGATCCCTCAGGCGAAGCTCCTGGAAGGGTGCCTGGCAGACAATTCCTGCTCAATGGTTGACCACCATTGCTATTATTTCATTGCCACCCACTCTCCAAGAAACAATCTTCTCCTGGAACTGTTTGGGATTGCCAAGACAAGTAGGAGGAATCAAACTCACCCAGTCACTTGACACTCATTGGTTTCAAGCCTTATGTCAAAATTGGCAAGCAGTGGCGTCAGCCCTCAGGGGAGGGAGACTGGCCATCAGACAAGGGATGGGGAGGGGGTTTCACTTGAAATTGTTTACAATGTGCATATATTCATTTTCAAAAAAAGCAGTTATAACAAAGGAATGTGGTGGCTAGTAATGAAAAATAATTATACAGATATTTTATAAGTTAAAAGACAACACAGGGGCCCAAACCACAGTCTGGTAAATACATCTGCCCTGAATCCCAACACCGCTTCCCAGGCACAGGGACAAGAATTGTGTGTCTTTGGGTCCAGCAAGCAAAGCAAAGGTCTGGGGCTGTGAGGGGCAGGGCTGGGAAGAGGGGGAAGGTAAATTCAGGCTTTCCTCTCACCTTAATAATAAAGACATTGGAATCTCTTTTAGAAATTTAAATGTGCAATGAACAAAAAGAAAGGAAGCAAAATAATCATTACAAAAGCAACGATGGCTGTCACTTACATAGTACTTTCTACATGCCAGGAACTATTTAAGAATTATATAATGGCTAACATAATTCCAAAAACAATACTATGAGATAGGTACTATCACTGTTTTTTTTTTCATTTTTATTGTAAGTTCACGGGTACATGTGCAGGGTTGTTACATAGGTAAACTTATGTCATGGGGGTTTGTTGTACAGATTATTTTATCACCCAGATATTAAGACTAGTACCCATTAGTTATTTTTCCTGCTCTTCTCCCTCCTTCCATCCCCTACTCACCCAACAGACCCCAATGTGTGTTGTTCCCCCTAAGTATCCACATGTTTTCACCATTTTGTTCCCACTTGTAAGTGAGAACATGTGATACTTGGTTTTAGTTTGCTAAGGACATTGGCCTCTAGCTCCATCCATGTGCCTGCAAAGGAAATGATCTCATTCTTTTTATGGCTTCATAGTATTCCATGGTGTATATATACCACATTTTCTTTGTCCAATCTATCATTGATGGGCATTTAAGTTGATTCCATGCCTTTGCTATTATATAACTGTCTTTTTTCTTTTCTTTTCTTTTCTTTTTTTTTTTTTGAGATGGAGTCTTGCTCTGTTGCCCAGGCTTGGGTGCAGTGAGGGCAATCTCAGCTCACTGCAACCTCCGCCTCCCACCTCAGCCTCCAGAGTATCTGGGATTACAGGCACCAGCCACCACGCCGGGCTAATTTTTGTATTTTTAGTAGAGACGGGGTTTTGCCATGTTGGCCAGGCTGGTCTCAAACTCCTGACCTCAAGTGATCTGCCCTCCTCAGCCTCCCAAAGTGCTGGGATTACAGGCGTGAGCCACCGCACCTGGCTGTATCATTGTCTTTTTTAACAGACGAGAAAACTGAGACCCAGATAATTTATGTAACTTGCCCAAGTCATACTTCTACTATGTGTTGAAGTTAGGACTAAACCAGAAAGTTTGGCTTCAGAGTCTATACATGTTTCTGTATACCTCTAGAATACATGGTCAATGTATTCAGATTATCAACTCTTTTCATTTGGAGAGCTCAAAGAAAAGTAGAGAAAATACAACCCATATCCACAGAGCCAAATGGACAGGTCTAAAGTCTAAGGGGCTCCATGGTGCTGTCCTCACCATACATAGAATTTCTTCATTTGTCACAAATGGCAATGAGGACAAAGTAGAGGCCAAAATCAAGCATCTTTCAGTTCAAGCTTCAGGAGAAGGGAGAAGGGACAAGAAAGAGGATAAGATGAAGTGGTGGGATCTAAAGCCCTGCAAGGCCTGAATGTGTCCGCTTGAAATTTATATGTTGAGACAATTACCAGTGTAATAGTATTAAGAGGTGGGCCTTTAGGAGATGATTAAGTCATGAGGGTGGAGGCCTCCTAGATGGGATTAGTGCCCTTATAAAACAGCTGCAGCAGAGCTTGCTTGCCCCTTCCACCTTGTGAGGACACAGCAAGGCGCACCATCTATGAAGCCCAGAGTGGGCCCTCACCAGACGCCAAATCTGCCTGCGCCTTGATCTAGGACTTCCAGCCTCCAAAACTGGGAAATAAATGTCTATTACCTATAAATTACCCAGTCTAAGGTGTTTTGTTACAGTGTCTCTAGTAAACTAAGGCAAGCCCCAGCTGGAAACATCCATCTCTGCTAAAAGTGCCACAGGACCTGGAATGAGTAACAGACTCTTTTCACATCTTATCTGCAAGAAGCTGGGTTCTGTGTTTGTCTCAGCCTGGCCCTGCTCTCAAGGTTAGCATTGCACAACTGGAGGAGGTTTTGGTGACTTCTGTTGCCCACCTTGTTCTCCCAGTAGAAGAGCCAGACCCCAAAGAAGGGAAGAACACCAGGTTCACAGTGGAGAGAGAACAACCCCCCAGTCTCCTGCTGAGGCTGCACTAGGGGTGAACCCCACCCTACCCTGTCCTCTGGGAAGCCCCTCCTGACTCCTCCCTCTGCAGTCAGGCTGTTTCCATTCACAGCATGTAGTCACAGCACCATTCCCAGTATATTTTTGGACACTAGTCCTGGCTGCATTGCCAGGATATGGGGCCCTTGGGTTTTCCCTCTGCTACAGTGCTGGCCTGGCTGGATGGAAAAACAGGTAGGCAAGGGTTCGCCCCTGAGGATAAAAGGGATATAAGCCTGTGGCCATCCTGGGGGTTATAAGCCTCTCCACTCCTGTCTTTTTCTGTGGCATATAACAGAGCACTCAAAACCAGGCATTTATTATTTTCTTCTGGAGGCCAAGAAATCCAAGGTGGAGGGGCCACATCTAGTGGGGCTGTCTTGCTGGTGGGGACTCTCTATAGAGTCCTGAGGCAGCACAGAGCATCAAATGGCAAGGGGGCTGAGCATGCTCACCTGCTAGCTCAGGTCTCGCTTCCTTTTTTATGAAGACATCAGTCCCACTCCTATGATAACCCTGTGATTCATAAGGGAAGAACCTTCATGACTCAGTTACCTGTTAAAGGCACTGTCTCTCAATACTGACGACACACTGAGAATTAAATTTCAACACATGTTTTGGAGGGGACAAATATTCAAACTCTAGCAACTTCCCAGAAATTGACTCATTTCTGTTTCCTATGCAGCAGCTTCTTTACCTTTCAAAGGATCTGGTCATCCTAACTCCAGGCTGCTGAGACGGGTCTGAGCAAATCTACACTGTGTCCTGGATTCCTGGAGACAAGCTTCATGCAAACCCCAGCGTGAATGTCTCAGACTCGCCAGACCCTGCTTAGCTGGCTGGTTGTCTGAGAGCACAATTAGAAAAGAAATGGCTCTGAGGAGACAGAGGAGATGCGTAGCTAACTCTCACACACAATCTCACATACACCCACCTCACACCCTCACACACTTCTCAGACACTCACACACTCAATCTCCGACACACACACACATTCAGTCTCACACACACAGCGCATTGCACCAAGCATCTCCAGGTAGAGGTAATTAAAAGTTGATTTATGTCCTTCTGAGGCACTAAGACTGTAATGAATTTCTCCATGTTTCTGTGATTGCTTCTGTAAATGGGGATGCTGACTTTTCTGGGGAAAAATATGGTGAAATAAATCTAAATTTTGCTGCAGTAAATATATATTAAGGAATATGTAACATTGGCCTGGATATTACAGGAGTTATAAAGAAAAAGCCACCTATGTGCTTGCCCTATACCATACATTTCCTGCATGATTACAGAAGGTGGGGAAGCATTTGCCTTTGTAAGTATAGTGGATGGAGTTGATGTGAATCCACATGCATCAGCATTGGAGACAAATAAGGGACAAACCTGGCAAGATATAATGAATCTGTGCTCAATCAAAATTCATTCACCTGAATTCCAATTGATTTATTGTTGCCTGGGTAAGAAATGGAACAGAAATCACAGGCATTTCAAAAGGTCATGTCCATCCAATCATCAACATTCTCTCTGGATGCCTCTCTAAACTGCTCTTCTCTAAGTTTACCCTTTTATATTTTGTCTCTGAAACGTGGTAGGTATCAGAATTAGTCCTTCACAGTTATAAATGCTGCTGTGTTCAGAACAAAGTCTGATCTTAGTTTCTGATCTCTGAACCCACAAGGGGTGTCAGTCTGTGTCACTCCAGGCAAGTGCTTTCATGTCTTGGGGCCTCAGCAAATAATGAAGCTAAAGCTATAGCAGCTCTTATAAACAAAGATAGATCCAATGATTAAATCTAAATTCATCAACCAGAAACACTCATTACTATTCAAAGTGCCCAGGGCCACCAAGAATTCTTCTAATAAACTTTCTTTCTGAGGTTCCTATGTCCTAAAAGCCACATGTCACTTATCAATAATAATAATACACCTTGCCATTTGAGGTTAACCAAAAATGTACTTAACTATAAAGCAGTGCTTCTGATGAGCAAGAGAAAACCTATGTCTGCAGGAAAACTATGATGTAATTCCAACCAAAAGTAATGACATTTAAGATTTGTGTTATGAATAACTGTATATTTTATACTTGGAAAAATACATAGTGCTTATAACTTATAGAAGCTGCCATTTGACCCTGTGCTACCCTCATAAACGCTTTTGGGATTCAGGAGCCTTGAGCTGGGAAGTACTGGGTCTGGTGTTTTCTAAGGTTCTGGCATTCTATGCAATTTGGTCTAAGAAATTCTGGCTGCCAAGGGGAAAGGATATCAGGGACTCTCATTTCTTGACAGTGAGAATGTCTAATCTTTGTGAAGGTCAATTTTGGAATACATTTTAAGAACCATAAAGTGGGTATAGAAGGAGTTCTAGTTTTAATGATGATGGGGTATCCTCCACTGGCCCAATCCTCCTGCAGATAAGATTTATAAACACTGAACAAAATATTTTTAAAAAATTGAAAGCACTGGCAGAGAGAAACTGGAGTTTGACCTTTGAAAGAAGGAACTGCACGCGTGCTTCCTATGCTTACCCTGTTTTTATCTAAGGGCTCTCTCTAGTCCGCCAGGCAGAAAGCTGTGATCTTATTGCTTGAGGTGTCAGAGGACAGAGTTTGGGGCTGCCAGAGTGACTGGAAATTGAGGGGGATAAATCCTGGAAAGAGCTAAAGTTTTTAAAGCTGAATAATGATTTCAACCAATTGCCCATTGCTCAATGATTGGGAGACAGATTTTGGAGTTTAAATCCTATCAATTTTTCCAGAAGAGCTGTTTGGAAACATCTTGGGCATTTCACTAAAATCCTAGGAAGGGGTCATACCTAAGAGTAATAACTATGCCCCCAGGATTAAAGATCCTCCCTAAGACTAAGGAAAAATCTAAATAGGCCTACCCTAAAGAGTATAAAACCAAGGTTCTGCAACTTTAAGGTGACATTCCATAATTAACTGATTGATGTTGCCAAAGGAAAACAATAGAATCCAGAATCTCTAAATCTATTATCCACAAAACACAGTATATAATAAAAACTTATAAACATGCAAAGAAACAGAAAAAAGTGACTCATACTCGAAAGAAAAAAAAAGTTAATAGCAACAAACTCCAAGGTACTCTAGGTGTTGGAATTAGTAGACAAGAATTTTTGAGTAGCTATTATAAATATGTTCAAGGACATAAAGGAAAATATTTTCATAATGAAGGAACAGATAGAAAATCAGAGAAGAAAATAGCAACAACTTGGGGTAAAACAAAAAACAAAAACAAATAGAGCTTCTAGAACTCAGAAATGAAAATTTCAGTGGATAAGCCTAACATTAGATTGGAGGCAACAGAAGAAAAGGTCAGTGAACTGGCAGAGAGGTCAACATACACTATCCAATCTTAAGAACATATGGAAAATATTTTTTAATCAAAGAGTATCAGCGACATCTGGCATAATATCACATAGTTTAACATATGTGTAATTATAATTTCAGAAGAGGAATAGAGAGAAAATGTAATTGAAAATGTCTTATATTTGATGAAACGCACTAACTTATAAACCCAAGGATCTCAAAACACTCCAAAGAAGATGAACACACACACACACACACACACACACACATACACACATGCACAACGCAGTCAAACTGTTGAAAAATTAAGAGAAAGAGAAAAATCTTGAGCAGCCAGAGGCATATTACATGCGTGGGGCCAATGATATAAATCATATCGGTTTTTTTTATCAGAAGCAATGAGGTCAGAGATGACAAAATTTTATGGTAATGAAATAATAAATGCTGAAATTCTATGTCCAGTAAAATATATCATTCAAAAAATGAAGGTAATGTAGACATTTTCAGTTAAGTGAAGCTGAGAGAATTCATCACCAGGATATATGAAAGAAAGTTCTTCAGGTTGAAGAGAAATGACACCAGATGGAAACTTGGGTATTGAGAATGGAAAGCAGATACCAAGATGTTAACAACCGTGGATAGGTAAAATATGTGTGTAACCATAAAAGACTACTCTCTTTGTCTTTCTCTAATTTCTTTAAAAAATAATTGCCCATTGCTTATCCCTGTTGTCTATGTCATGTTATGCAAAGTGTATTCTCTAACTAAGTGGGTATTAGAAATCAACAACCATATAATATCTTAAAAATTTTCATGCAAAAATTAAGTAACACACTTTTAGGCTTATCAGTATAGACTTAAAAATAAAAGCTTAAAACTATAAAACTTGTGGAAGAAAGCATAAACGATCTCTGCTATCTTGGGTTAGGCAAAGATTTCTTAGGATACAAAAAACACTAATCATACATTAATTATACATTTATTTTAGTAATAAATTTATTTTCATGAAATTCTTCTCTTTGAAAGAAAGAAAATGAAAAAGAGATAAGCCAAAGACTAGGAGAAAATATTCACAATATGTTTATTTGGCAAAGGACTTGCATCAAGTATACATGAAGAATTTCTATAAATCCATAATAAAAAATACATGGCCAAATATAAAAATAGGCCTGGAACAGCCTAGAGATAGGTCTAATAAAAGGCCTAAAACAGACACTTTGCAAATGGTCAATAAGCACTTGCAAAGGTAGTCAACATAATGAGTAATTGGGGAAATGCAAATTAAAACCAGAACTAAATGCCGTTTCCCATGTACTAGAACAGCTCAAATTATAGAGACTCAAGACACAAAATGTTGGTGAGGACATGAAGCAATTCTCATACTTTGTTAGTGGGAACATACGCCACTTTGGAAAACTATTTAGTAGTTACTTATACATTAAACATCCACTTATGTATGGTTTAGCAATACTTCTACTTTCCAAAGAGAAGTAAAAACACTTGTCCACAAAATGACCTGTACTTGTTCTTACCAGCTTTATTCATGATACAGTAGTCCCCGCTTTTCCACAGTTTTGTTTTCCATGGTTTTTGCTACCTGTGGTTAATCATGGTCCAAAATTATTAAATGGAAAATTCCAGAAGTAAACAATTCATAAGTTTTAAATTGTGCCTTCTTCTCAGTATCATGATGAAATCTCGTGATGTCCTGTTTTATTCCACCAGGGACAGGGATACTCCCTCTGTCCAGTGTCTCCACGCCATATACACTTCCCACCCATTTGTCACTTAGTAGCCCTCTCAGTTATCAAATCCACGGATAGTGTCAATACTATCCACAGTCAGTGTATATAGGGGTCAGTACTGTCCACAGTTTTAGGCATCTACTGGGGAGTCTTGGAACCTATCCTGTGGATAGGAGGGGGACTACTGTACTACAAAATTGGAAATAGCCCAAATGGCCATCAGCAGGTGAATGACTAAACAAACTGTGCTATAATCATACAATGAATTACTTCTCAGCCAATCTGGGGACACATACAAGTCACCTCGGACCTTAATGCTGTGCCTGTGGTGAGAACAGGTCATGAGCAACCCCAGCCGTAGACACCTAGGCAGGGACCCCATGAGGGTGGCACCTGAAGACCAGGAGGGAGAAGCTCTGCTTCCTTGGGAGGCCAGCCCCTTCTCCCCAGATGCCACAGGGCACACACACCCACTTCTCCTGGCACCTGGGCTGCATTTTGGGAAAGGAGGGGAGTGGGGAATCCTTGAGTGGCATCAGAAACTTAGAACCTTAATGAACGTAAGTTTTAATACAGTAGAGATTACTAATCTTTAGTTAGTAAAATGAAATATTTTGTTGCCACCAATAGAAAGGGGCTGATATGGTTTGGTTCTGTGTCCCCACCCAAATCTCACCTTGAATTGTGATAATCCCCATGTGTCATAGGAAGGACCCAGTGGGAGGTAACTGAATCTTGGGGGCAGGTTTTCACCATGCCATTCTTGTAGTAGTGAATAAGTCTCATGAGATCTGTTGGTTTTATGAAGGGGAGTTCCCCTGTACATGCCTCTTGCCTGCCGCCATGTAAGAAGTCCCTTTGCTCTTCCTTCGTCTTCTGCCATGATTGTGAGGCCTCCCCAGCCATGTGGAACTGTGAGTCCAATAAACCCCTATCCTTTATAAATTACCCATTCTCAGGTATGTCTTTATTAGCAGTGTGAAAACAGACTAATACAGGGACCTTAAGTGTAAGACGAGTTTAGACATATACATAAAAAAATTAAAGTTAAATATTTTTGCACTTCTGACATGCAGCTGAGCTACGCTTGTGTTTCTAGAGGATCTAAATGTTAGCGATGGGCTCTGAGAGAAGGTGAAAGGAGGTAAGAGGAGAGACCTGAGTGTCCAGAGACCGCAAGCACTCCACGTCTAGATTTTCAGGTTCCTATTATTATTATCATTATTATTATACTTTTAAGTTCTAGGGTACATGTGCACAATTGCACATGTAATAAAAATGCTACAGCAGGTCTCATTGAGCTGTCTTAGCTTAAGGTAAGCATGCTCCCTTTGTAATTCAAGTTAATCAGTGCAATTTTGCCTCCAGAGAAAGGCTGTTTTCCACACTGACTTAGTATGGGCTCTGAGAAACAATATGTCTGCATTTTCTCAAATATTAAAATTTATGGTTAAAATAAAATCTTGTTCTTCTCACGAAATCCTGAAGGTCTTTAAGTGTTTTCCTTCCATGTCAGAGTCCAAAATCCTGGAAAGGCCCTGGTCTCTTCTCCAAGAAGGAATGGCAGGAGGAACCTCCCCTTCACCCTCCCCTCACCCTACCCACCCCGCCCCCTTACCATCAAGAATAACCAGTGGATGAGAGGGGCATGCCAGTGACCTTAGATTCAAGATAAAAGCACGTGACATTCTTTCAAAGCCAGATAATTCTATAGACAAGTTGGAGCTTGGGTGAGCAACCATCCCAGTTTCCCCAAGGCTATTTGGGTTTTAACACTGAAAGTCCCACATCTCCGGAAATGTCTCAGACCCAGCAAGCAAACCAGGAATGGTTCTCCTGCCAGTAGGTCAGGACTTGTGGGTCAGAGGTCCTCCCTGCCCCCAGGGCAGCTGCCTCCTCTCCTGACCGTTGGAAAGGGCTCTGATGCACTGATCTACACCCTGGTTCTCCGGGCTGCGTGTTATCTCTGACGGCAGCCCCTGTGCCGCCAGCCTACCACCCCCACACCGTGTTAAATTTCAACCACAATCTGCTGCCTTGGCTCTTCTTGGTATCTCTAGCCCAACGACAGCAGGCTACTTCCCAAGAACACCGAGAGTTTAGAAAGTTTTTTGTTTTTTTGTTTTAACATCTTTGAGTTATCTGTAAATTTACTAACCTATCAATTCTGATGATGGAGTCTCTTTTCTTTGTTGTTGCTGTTGTCTAAATTAGAGCTATATAATTCCAAAATGCTTGAACATGATGTGGCACCAACATTCACTTCACTACCCCAAGCTTTTACCCTCAAGTAAAAGATGAATTCAGGAACATGAGTTTTTTTGTTTAGTTTCTGGTCAGTGGGCATCCTGGTGGGGTAAAACATAGTAACAAGAAAAGGAAGAACATGTAGATGGTCATTGCTTTTCAGGCGCATTGCAGAGGCTTCTCTCTGAAGGGTGACTACAGTTCTATACGGCCATGTCAGTCCACCGGCATTCATTCATTCATTTATTCATTCATTCGTTCAACACATATACATTGCTTGGCAAAGTGCTTCTGAGATGCAACCAAAATAAAAACCCTGCCAGGATTCATTATGGCTGTGGTCTCCCTGTACTAAACCTCACATCCATTTTTGTATTTGATGTGTCCTGCAAACTGCTGTGTAAATGGGAGTTTTATGAGCAAATAGAAGGACCTGGCAATAATGCTGCCGTCTTAAGGAATAGAAGAGCCTGTTGTTGCACAATAGAGAGCCAAGGACAGAAATCGGTGAAATCGGCTCCAACACTGCCCCTCCCCCAATACACCCCAGGCACACTTCTGCTTGACAGATGCCAAGGCCTTGATGCCAGGACTGGGTTTCCAAGACACCAACCCATTTGTAAGGTGGCACTACAAGGATTCCTCAAGTCCTGAATTAATTCCACATAGCAGACAATCCTGCGTCACAGATTTGGAGTGCAAGCAACAGAATTTGCATCTGTGAACTCCAGCAGAGGGCCTAGGTGCTAACAGTTCTGGCAGTTCTCTGAGCCATGCAGAAGACTGGGTCATCCAGTTTGGGAATGAGATTGCTAGGGGGCTGAGAATAGGAATGGCAAAATGTGGTCAGAGTTCATTGCTGAGGTGAACAAGTAAGCTCCCAAGTCTCAGAGAGCAGCATCCCAGCCACAGACCGTGCTGGCATGTACCAAGAAAGGAGAGGAAGCACTGGTCCTCTTGCTCCTGTGTAGGCTGGCATGTGGATCCACCCCTTCTCAAGGTATCACACAAGTGCAGGGGCCAGAGGAAACCAGGGGCTGCAGAGGTAAGGGTCAATGTGGGGTGGCCCCAAAAACAGCTCTCCTGACAAAGTTTTGTGGCTTTTTTTGTTGCTAGGCTGCTTCAAGTATCACTCAGGGATGTAGAAGACTGTCTCATAGGTCTTAACTTAACTTAAGTTAACTTAACTTAACTTAACTTAACTTAACTATCTGAGTCTGAATAATGGCTCCCAAAGACATCCACAAATCCCTGGAACCTGAGAATGTTACCTTACACGGCAAAAGGGACTTTGCAGATGTGATTAAGTTGAAGATCTTGAGATAGAGAGGTAGTCCTGGATTATCTGAGTGGGCCCTTAACGTAACCACTGGGGTCCTTATATGAAGGAGGCAAGAAGGTTAAAGAAGGGATAGCCATGTGACGATGGGGCAGACACTGGAGTGATGGACTTTAAGTGGAGGAAGGGTCCACAAGCCAAGGAATGTTGGCCATGTCCAAAAGCCGGAACAGACAAGGAAGCTGATCTCCCCAAAGCCCTGCCGAAACCTTGACTTTAGCCCATTGAAACAGATTTCAGGCTTCTGGCCTCTGGGAACTATGAGAGAATACATTTGTGTTTTGTGTTAAGCTACCAAGGATGTTAGAGCAGCCATGGGAAAGGGGTGCTGTTTGCATGAGAAAAGCAGGAAGACAGAGAGAGGAACTGTGTCAGCCTCCTGGTCTGTGGGGAGCCACATCCCAGGAACCCCAACCTCTGCCTTCTGCTGGGAAACATTCTCCCAGTCTCCCAGTCTGGAACACCTCCCTCAAATCCCAAAAAGACAATGGTGGGAATCCTCCAAGGTCCAGCAGAGCCTTGGGACAAGATGCAATCTTTTGCTAGCCCCAAGTGGGTGGGTTCACCCACCCTCAGCTCTAGCACGTAGGCCCTTCTGAATCTCAGGCTGGCTGAATAGGTTCCAGACGCAGGAGGGAGCCCCCCCATCCCCTCCAGCAGCTGGAGTGTGTGCTGGAGATCTGGGCATGGGCTTGCCCAGCCAAAGAGTAGAGAAGCTTTTATAGGAAAGCTGTAAAAGCAAGCAGGGTTGACCTGGGCACTCCCCCAGTTCCCATGAGTCTGAGGCCCATGACTGGCTCATTGATTGCTTGAACAAGCACACATCAGAGACATCCAGATCAGAATGGAAGCTGCTCAAGGCTCAGATGATCCCTGAGCCAACAACGTTATCCTGGAGGTTCTTATCACAGAGTATGGGAAATGCCATACTGGGCTGTGGGTTTGCAGAAATCCTCCAAAAGATGAAGAAACAAGTCCAGGTGAAAATGGAATGCTTCCTGATGGCTCATTTTGTTCCAGCCTCAACCCAAAGGTATTTATCACAATATTTCTTGTACAATGGGTTGTGCAGTGGGGGGAAGGGAGATGCTTTACAGGCATAGTGTGGGGTGAGGTACATTTCGTAACAGCTCTTGTTTACTGAGATGGCTTTCTACTGACAAAGAAAAAAGTCCCGAAAAGAAGGGGGCCTGTTAATTGTTTGCTTCCTTTTGCTTTTTTGGTTACAACAGTAAAAACTGTCCTTCAAATTTAGTCCCAAAAGACATCAGAGTTTGACAATGACAAGTGGGGAATAGATGTTCCTGGGCTATCAGCTTTGCAGCTCCCTCCTCTACATGTGGGCTCGGGGACACAGAGCTGGTCCCTGCCCAGTCTCGGAGGCCAGAGAATCAAGTTCTGGGTGTGTGAGACTGATGGGACAGGCTTCCTCTGACCGAGTTGGGCAACTTGGGGCTTTTAACTGCCTTGGGAATGAGGGTGGGTGCCTTAAATGAGGAACTAAGACAGGCCCTCATTTCCCAGCAGGGATGCCGCTCAGCCTGCAGAGTTCCCTGTTCCCAAGGCTTGTGAAGCAGGGGACAAAAGAGGGGCCTTCCTCAGGACACTGTTGTGGGGTGGGGTGCTCACTTGCTCTCCTGTGTCCATGTACTCCTCTCCCTCTCTACTTCCCTCTCTTTGGGAACCCCTATGTGGCAAGTACAGGGAGATGGGAAGAAGTGGGTGGGATGGATCTGGGCTAATGACGAGGGCAGCCTCTTCCTCCCTCAGGTCTCCCTCCACCCTCTTCAGTCCCTAGTACCTGCTGGGACCTGCCTCCTTAACAGATAACGCCTACAGCTCTCCTCGGCCAGTCTCTGCACACTGCGCCCATGGGTTCCCGATGCCACTGCCCTCAGAACATGCAGTCAGAGGCTCTGGGGAGCTAGAGGTTCAGGTGGGTGTAGAGAACACCACATATATCCTCCCAGGGCAGCCAGGACATCCCACGGGGAGGCAAAGAGGGTCCTGTCCTGGGCTTCCTCCACACTCAGACCACTTCCTCACCTGCCCACCAAGCAGCAGTGTGCATGGTTAATGGAAACTGGCATCTCTTCCATCCATGTGAGGAACCACCAAGACCTACTAGCTAGGTTTACGATCCAGGTTCTAGATACCAGGGGTTAGGAGGGAAGGACCCCCAAGACCTACTAGCCAGGTCTACAATCCAGGTTGTAGATACTACGAGTTAGGAGGGAAGGCCCAGGAGTGCCATTCCCCAGGTTCAAATTCCAGCTCCAAGACTCACCCTCCATGTGCCCTGGCATAACTCAAGGTGCCCTCAGCTTCCCCATCCTTAAATGGCAAGGTTTCGTACTTGCCTTTAGAGCTGCTTGTGAGGATTAAATGATACCTAGTTGCCAAGGGCTTTGCACCAGCCCTAGTATGCGGTAGTGCCAGTTACAGAGGAGGAAACAGAGGCTCAGGGAGATTGAGCACCTCGACTAAAGAGAGGAGTGGAATTTGAGTCCAGGAGGTCAGGCTGTCTTTCCGAGAGCCGACACCCACCAGCCTTTGGTGGGCTTGAGGACACATGGGGCCTGCCATCCACGCTGCTGGCATGCATCAGGTGGTGTCAGGTGGGTCCTCGCACAGTGAATCCTGAGCAGAGGGCAGGGGGACGAGGGGGCGGCTGGAGCCCAGTTCGCTTTTGCGAAGCACTTCCTGAACTGCACATTCGGTTACCACAAAATGAGTCAAGGTCCCTTTTAAGTGGCTTGCTGAGCTTCCCTCTGATCTGGCACTGTCTCCCTGGGATGGCCGGCAGCAGGCTTCCCTGACGAGCTGTCAGGCCTGGCACCGGAGCCCCTTCCCTGGATACCGGCTCTGCACGAGCACCACTTCACTCCTCCTCATGACAATTCCATGAGGCAGGGGCTGGTCTTGTTTCCACTTTAAGTGGGGAAACTGAGGCTCAGAGAGGTTGGGTGAGTTGCCTTGGGTCACACAGCTTAGTCAGGTTCAGAGCTGCAACCTGAACTCTGGCCTGTCTGGTTCTTAGCTGTTTCGCTTGCTCTTCTGCCTGGCTCACGGCAGTGAGGGGACCCACGCTCACCTTCACTGCCTGGGTCAAGTAGCCGCCTGGGACCTCTCTATGGGCCCATTTGCAAATCAAGGATGGGGAAGTGAGGTTGTGGGGATGAAGCATTAGAAGCAACTTCTTATGTCCCAGAAGGAAACAGGGGACTGTGCTTTCTAGGATGAAAATACAAGGGCCCCCTGATGGACTAGCGTCCTCCCTATGGATTGAGTCCCTCTAAGAAATGGGTTGCTCTCCCCACAAACAGGCTCAGCTTAAAGACCTTGTGTTTCCTGGGCAAGAGAGGCACCCACAAAAGGCCTTCACTAAAACCTGGCTTCAGGCCCAGGGCCCTGGTCCCGATGCAGAGGAGGCCTCAGCTGGGAAGGGTCCGTCCTCCTGGGGCTTGGGGGGTGGGGGTCATGCTCTCCTGGAAATGGGCTGCCCCAAGACCCATATGAGTCTTACCCCAGTGTCTCCTTTAGGGTCCTGGAGCAAGAAGGAGGGATTCCCAGTGATATCTGGTGAGTAAGAGAGAAAAGGAAGCGGGTACATCCAGAAACACAAGCACAGTCTGTGAACACCGTCAGACAAGAGGGCCTGAATGGCGCCTGTGGTGATTGGGTCTTTTTGTTTGCTTTTGTTTTTGTCATTGTTGTTTTGAGTCAGTTTAGGAGTTTTTTTAGTAATGACTACTGGGAAACTCAGACGGAAACACACAAACACACACACACACAAACACGTGAAAGAACAACAATGCGGGGTGATGACCACGGCTCAACCAAACGACATTTTCATCATCCTGACACATCTTGTTGAAACGGAAACAGATCTGGGCCTAAAGTCCTCACATCATTTTTCCTGATTCTCTTTGTCTGTTTTTGAAAGTAACGTTCAATTAGAGAAATAATGCGTAGCCCTCCTTGTAAAATATTACAACGTGATAAATAAGGCTCAAGAACTCCTTGGCTGCTGTCTGGACCGAGGGTCCCTCCCCAAGCCAGCCACTATGCTCTATTTGCTGTGAGTCTTTGCAGTCTGGGTAGAACTTTTTAAGCGTTTCATTGCTACTACTTAGCTTTCGCGAGTGGGTTCAGTGCTGGTGACTGAAGCATATGCTTAGAGAACAGTGTCCCTGAAGTCAAATCTCAAACTTTGCCTGAATGCCTCTCTCCTCAGAAGGGCCCAGAAAGGTCTGAATTGCCCTGAGAGTTTTCCTCCAGACAATAGCTCAGCCTTCTGTGCCCAGCCATGTTTGCAAAACTTTCTCACATACCCCTCAGCTAGTCTAAGCCTAGGCTGCTGGGATACACATTTCTATTTTGCAGATAATGAACAGAAGTCTCCACAGAGTTAAGAGTCTTATACAAAACTACCTACCCTGGCTGGTTTTTCCACTATAGCAGGGACTCCTTTCCTCCAAGTCCCGCCTCCACAACGAGGTCTCAGGTGGCGAGGGCCTTCCAGGCATGAATGTCCCACACCCGTGCTCATGTCAGAGTCCTCACACTCCCTGACCAAGCTGCCTAAGTTCCAGGAAGCTCTAGGCCTGTGTTCTCCCAGGGAGGGGGGCTTCCCATCTAGTCCCTCAAACCAGGAGCCTGGGGGTATTTGTGAGGTTCTGGCAGATTCTAGGAGACCATAAATACCAGACCTTTAAGCAAGCATGGTCAGCAGCTGGTGATAAAATTGAAGGAAAGAGACACAGCAGCCTGCATTTCAACCCTGCCCTCTCCACACCCTCCAAACTGAGTACCTGGGGTTGCAGGGAGGCAGGGCCACCAAAGTCCCCAGTGGGACCCCAGTGTGGCTCTGAGGACGGAGTTGGATATTGTAAGGTTGGCAGCAACTCACGCCAGTACTCTCAAGTGGGAACAGTTGGGAAAACAGGTAGAAAGAAAAGATAGCATGAGAATCTCTAGGACGGGAGCCAGCGCAGTCTTCCCAAAGAATATTGTGCAGACATGCTCTGCACACAAACCTTCCCTTCCTAGAGATCCAGAATATCTAGGAAGATTCATGTTCATCAGCATAATGAAAGCCCTGAGAAGTCCTGCAGTCATGGAATAATATAATAATAATGATAATAATAGCCCAAGGTTTTCTAAACTTACTAGTCCAGAGAACTCTTTTCTAGCGAAATGCCTATTGCTGTCTCCCCATGGAGCACATGTTGTGACTGCTGGCCTGGCCCATCTGGGGTAAGGAGCAATGTTGGTCACAGTGCTTCTTAAGCAGCTGTGAACTTCCACAGCCTCACTGCAATGGCCCTGGCCCCCAATCTTACTTCTGATAGGT
Organism: Gorilla gorilla gorilla; assembly: GCF_029281585.2. NCBI lineage: Eukaryota > Metazoa > Chordata > Mammalia > Primates > Hominidae > Gorilla > Gorilla gorilla. The sequence continues at coordinate 49,029,602 of NC_073236.2, forward strand.
TAGACAGATGCAATGTCTAAAACCCTTGATTACTGATAACACTTTTAGTGATGACTTAGATCTCAAACTATGGGGTCTCAAACTATGGCCCGTAGGCCAAACCTGGCCCTCTGCCTGTTTTTAAAAATAAAGTTGTATTAAAACACACCTTCTGCCATTCCTCTATGTATTACCTGTGGCTGCTTCATGCTACAGTGGCAGAGTTGAGCCGTTGTGATAGAGACCATGCAGCCCAGCAAAGCCTAAAATGTTTACTCTCTGGCCTTTAGAAAAAATGTTTGCTGAACCCTGGCTTAAACAGAAAATCAAAACTCACCTGAAGGATTGGTTCTGTAAAGTCTCAATAGCATGGGAAATTTAGACTTAAAATCTCTGCAATTTGGACCAATCCACGTTCTGCCGTGGTTGTGTTGTTGATGTAACGGGCTCAGACTACAGCTCAAGTGTAGACAAGGGTGTGTGTGTGTGTGTGTGTGTGTTCATGGAGAGACTGGGAATGGGAACAGGATGGGGAGGAAAGAGAAATGCTTTATGGCTTAGGAATATTGAATTCGGAGCCAGAGCAGGGGAAGTTGTGCCACCCTATATGCCTCAGCTTTGGTTGTATGAGAAACCTGGAGATAATGCAGCTGATGGCACAGGGTTGTTGTGGGCAGAAAATGAGCTCCTGTGAGCAGAGCACCTCTGCTGTCTCTAGGAGACTCAGCAAGTCCTGGGGACTCCTCTGCATTTCCTCTTCAGTGCCCAGGGTGCATTAAGTGCTCAACAAATGGGCTCCTATTCGGGAATTACTCAAGCGACACAGTCTTATTTGGGGAACAGACAATATCTGGGCAAGATAAAACTTCCTTCTTTCCTTTCAAGGTTGGACATTATGTGCTAATTTGGGTCATCTCCTGAGTGTGACCTTCAGCCAGCCATTGGTCACCTTACGTGCAAGTAGGGCATGAGTGGCATTCCATGTATAAACCACATGACAGCTCAGAAAGCAGACAGTCCTGTAAGTGTAACCCACAGACTGAAAATGACCCATGGCAAAGGGCAATGCGTGCATGATTTTTATGCTGGAATTCATGATGGAACATTCTGGATTCCTCCCAGCAAACCTGAGCTGGCCTGCTCTGTTGGGCAGCGAGGTCTGCCCAGAGAGACGCTGGTGTTTATCTGCCACATCCTTTAGTTTTTATTGCACTCAGTCGCCTTGTATATTTAATGAGGAAATTTGCTGAAATGGTTACTAAGCCACAGGGGGAAGAAAAGGAAGGAGGTGGGGAGCCACTCTCCGACCCTGAAGTTGGCAAAGTTGCCTCATTAATCAGATCTGTGCTGGGATACGACGTTATTCATGTTTAGGGCATTAAAACTTGAAGCTAAAATTGTAGCAGGCGGTAATTTGAGTACAGGCAGCCTGTCTCTCTGCGATAGATTTATGATGTTTACTCAACAATGGATGGGAACTTTCAGGGAAAGACTGACTGCCCCCAACCCCCGCCTTTTCAAAACACATTGTCAGGCCACAGTGATCAAGTTCCCGATTTTTGTGTAAGTATGCAGAGCCTTTTTAAAAGTCTTCAGGGTGATAAGAGCAGACTGTATTCGATCTTCTCCATTCTGAGCTCAGTGGAAGTAGGAAAATATGCAAGGCAGATGGAATGAGCTGTCTACCAGGCGAATGGTGGTTGCCACGCTCTCTGACTACACTGCTCTTCCTGACGTGACCGGTGCAGTGCCACCCCCACCCGCCTTGATGTTGAATCTGGAACATCTGGTCACTGTGTCACCTCATCAGGACCTCAAAGAATTCCCGACAAAAGCTTTCATGTTCCCGGCTGAGGGTCTTGCTTTCCTGTGCTTCAAGGTTACAATTCTTGGAACTGATTGCTGGGAATTTCAGGAAAGTGAGGGTTCCCATTTTCCAAGTTTTCCCACCTCCTTTCTGTCATGACACACAGACAGACGGAGGCCACATCCATCTCTGTCAGTCCAGGCAGACTTTGCCTTCAGGTCTCACATAGCAAAGGAAGAGGCATCAGCCTAGCCTTGGGTCTTGCCACTCAGATGGGAAGCCCTTTCTGTAAGAGGATTCCTTTAAGATGTGGCACAAAGAACATTTATACTGCACTTGGACAGGAAGGCCCCCAAGTGCCTGAAAGCACTTTAGAGTGTTCATCTCCTCTCCCTGGCACAGGTGTAGCAGAGGTGAGACTCAGTTCTGGTCACTCTGGCTGTTAGCTTTGCTTTTAGCTTTGCTTTTAGCTTTGCCCTGGGCCTGGTGTGTTGGTGATGAATTGCAGATAATACCACCAACCACATAGGGCTGTTTTGCAAACTAAGTTGACATTTTAAGCAGTTTGGTTAAACAAACCGACTTTGAGTATGGGCTCTGCCACCTCCTAAGGGAGTCATTTTGGGTAAGTTACTGGCTCCCTCTGATCTTTATTTCACCATTGTGAGATGGGATGAAGCTATTATCTGCCTCACTGGGCCATTGCTGAGTATGTGGAAGTGCTTTTTTTTTTTTTTAAGACAAAATATGCTAGTAGATTTTCGATAAATGTTAGGTTCTATTCTCAATATTATGGAAAGATGCACTTCTTGAATTTGGGGAAGAAACAAAGGAGATTGTATTTTATGCCAAAGTCATAAGTGCTGACGCATATCAAACCACAAATATTTCTATCATCCAGGCTGTGGGGGGATCAACATGTCACCCCATCATGTGACACTTAGATAAAGGATATGAAAGTCCTGCCTAGAGTGGACACTATAATTTTGTAAGCTTTTCTTTAAGAGGGTCTCTGACTTTTCAGTCTTCTGTGTTTGTTTTGTCATTTAAGTTCATGTGCTGCAACAGACTTAAAGTAGACACTACTTCCCTCTGCCCTGCCCGGCGGTTAAACATGAGAATTTTTCAGTTTGAACTAAATACAAGGAATATTAAGTTAGACTTAAAGAAATAGCCCCCAACTTGCAACAAGTGGGGCAGTAAATAAAGGGAGCCCTTTTCTACAGGGGCTGAATGGGAGAGGAGAGCTAAAGGAGTTTGGGAGGTGAAAGCAACTGTAATGATTTATCATCAGGGAAGGCTTATTTACCCATGGAAGGAATACTTTAAAATCTACCTTTCTCATAATAAGGTATGTTCATATGCACAGCACAACTTAAATACAAGTATTTATGTAGTTTTGCAAGGAGCTTGCAAGGTTAGAAACACACACACACATTTGAACTATGTTCAGTAACACTACCTATGCGGTCTTTGAAAAACTTCTATAGATCATCTGGCTAGGGAACTGTGAGTCTCATCTGTATCCACATGATCCCAAAGAGGAGGGGCCCTGTAGAAACAAGAACTAACCAACAAAAAGCAGTGACAACAGGCACCATGACAACAAAAGGAGTTTTAAAGTGCATCTTGAAATAGCACACAATTTTCCAATTTAAATAGTTTGGAATGAATCAAAGGGAAAAAAGCATTAATTAGATACAACTGAATTTCTCGAAAGTATATTAACACAGCCTACAAATAAATCTTCAAATGTACCACTCTCAACAAATCTTGCATTGACTGATATTCTCTGTCAACTAGAGAGGATGCAGGCAGGAAAATGAATGAAATTTCCATTCTTCAGTGTTTACCTGATGTCTCAGGTTGTTTGCTTTGGGGGAGTGGCTGGTTGCAGGGCTATGGGAATTTGTGAACACTTTGCTAGTAAAGCCAGCTGAGGCCTTCGGGACCAAATCGCCAAATGAATGACAGAGGACCCTTGCAGTAGCTTTGTCTGTCTGCAGAGCGGACTCCTGTGAGTGTTCATAACATTTAAAGAAGTAACATGCCGGGAGAACGGAAAAGGGTGCTAATGATTTACAAGCGAAGATAAGATATTATTAGGAGTACGAGGTCAATCAGATAAAGATACCATACACACAACTTGGACTTGGGCCCATTCTTTAATTTATTCTGAAAGGAAGAGGAGGAGGAAAGGATGGGGCCTAAGAGTGTTAGCAATTGGCTTCCTGCAAGCTGCCTGTTTTAACACTCTTTGTGATTTATTTCAATCTCATCTTTTACAAAGGTATGGCAATTTGTTCCATTTTCCTACTTCCTTCTCCTCTTCCTCCTTCTTCTAAGATGGCAGGGAGAAACTTTCTTACAGGTCCCATCAACACTGCCGTATAGCTTAGAAGACTGGAGATATTTATTCTCAATGTCCTCAGTTTACTTTCCAACTGGAGCATTATTTGAAAGACGGTCTGCCAGCATTCAACTGAACAGACACAAATGCAGGTACGAATAGTGAGGGGAGAGAGTGGTTTGAAGGCTGGGGTTGCTGTCAGGTCTGATGAACCCTCCAGCACTCGCCATCATCGGCTACAGTGTTGAGGAGACTCCATCACAACTTCAGATCAAGAGTGTTTCTTTGTTCCTCCAAACCTTCCAAAGCACTTTACGGACCCTGTATTTGGACAACACCTCCATGAAGCTTGGAAGCCAAGAAGTCACATCTTCATTGAACAATTCAGGAAATTACAGGGCAGAGGTGAAATATGACCTTCGAGGGAAAAGCTGGTGGTGGAGCCCAGAACTTCGTTTTGCTGGGATGGTTCCCTGCCGTTATTCTCCTTTCTCACGAAAGGATCCTGCAGTCAATTTATGGCATTTGTAAATAAAGGCGGCTGTGTCAGCCTCCTGCTTGGAGAAAGGAAGGCAGCACCTTGAATGCTGAGAGTGTATCTCAGGCTTACTCTATACTTGCATTACAATATCTCAGAGGTTATAACAGATGAAGATGGGGCGAGGTGGTCAAGGTAAGACCGGGGTCAGCAGGGCAATGGCGTGTGAGGAGTTTCTCATTAGAAAACACAAATGGGGATTTGGATTGGTTGTTTTTCTTGTCTCAGAAATCTTCTTCAGAATGACTTCCCCACCCCTGCTTTGTCTTTGAAAGTTTTGCCATGTTTGAATTGGCATACTTACACATTGTAATGATTTTTCTTTCATCAATTAAAAACGAAGCTATTTTTTGGCCAAGTGTCTCCTGAAGCAAAGTTAAGAAACAGAATAAGAAGGTTTTGAGTCATGCACAAGACTGAAAATTAGCTAATAAAAACCCTTTTCCCCCCTATTTCCTCAAAACTCAGTTCTCAGAAAAACAATTCTGGATGCACCCTGTTTACCAGCAAGGTTAAAAGTTCAAGAAAAGAAAGACATCACAATATTTACACTCAGGCAAATCACTGTTCACCTACCGCGTCTGACCCTGCAGATTTGGGAGCGGGCCGCTATCCTGCCTGTCAAAGGGAGAGGAAGCAGTGTCTGTCTGGCTGGCCCTGTATTTGCTCCTGTTGTCTCACTCTCTGCCACCAGTTTTGTTTTTTGTTGTTTGTTTGTTTTTGTTTATTTGTTTTTTCTAAGACTGCCGGCATCCCTTCTTTCTAGATCGTCTTGTCTTTCTTTTGATATTTTATTTTCATGGATAAGATCGCTAGGACCCCATCAGAGTATTTTTCTGATGGCACGATGCTACTACTTTCTGATATATTTATTTCATTCTCAATATTTGAATCTATGAATTAAAATAATAGTGATAATAGCCACCATTTATTGGGTTTGTGCTTTGTGCCAGGCATCATGCTGAGTGGGTTCGCACATTATTGCAAAGATCCCTCTGTGCTCCTGGGGTAGGTGTCATTTTCCCAGTTTATGGGTTTGGAAACCAAGGCTCAAAGAGCTCCAACAACTAGCAGGAGGCTAAGCAGACCAGACCTGGGCACTTCTCCACTTCCTCAGCCTTCCAAGAGGGGCCCCAGCACTGGTCTTCAGTCTTCAGACCTAGGTCGTTCTTGCCTCAGGGAGAGACAGATCAAGGAAAGTCAGGTGGTTGTTAGCTAACAAGAGCAACGTTCTTCCAGAGGGGCAACAGGTGAGGGCCAGGGCTGAGGGCCATGCGGGCAGTGGGCAGGGAGCTCCTGCTTCTGGAGGCCAGGTGGGCCACCCCTCCACCCATCAGCATCTTGCAGCCAGGCAGATCCCTGCGGAGGCCCGACAGTGACAGAAGGAAAAGCCCCCAGCAGCCTGGAATTGGCCTCACTGAGAGTGTCTCCAGGGAGAAACATACTGGGGATGCCAGCAGCCCAGAAGGCTGGAGAGGGAGCTCATCGCTTCTCCATCACAGTCACTGCACACAAAAGTTGGAGCCAGAAGCATTCACAAGTGCCCCTATCCAAGCAGGGGAGGAGGAAGGAAATCCATTCAGTGATTCCTCCCTCCCAAGGCCTGACTATGCAGCAGGAGCTAGCTGGGCTAGAGAGACGCAGCCAGGGCCCATCCTCAACAGTCAGGGTGCTGGGTGGATCTGGTCTATGCTTGCTGCCTGTGGGCCTGAGGCCCCGTCCCACACAGCAACACCATTGCACCCAGTGGCTTCCCAGTGCAGCCATAGTGGATGCCCAGGGACAGACAAGGGTGAGACCCTCCTCCCCACCAGCTCCCAGGGCACAGACATACCACAAACATACATACTGCATACACACAGAGGCTTATCCTGTGGTGGTGCCATGTGGAGCCATGCTTGAGTCTGCAGTGGGTCTGGGAACAACCACAAACAAGCTCAGGAAGCACACATGGCATCACATGTCACCTATAGCCACTCCACACACCAACACACATGCACACAGGTACCAGCATATACCCGCCGCACACACCCACACACATCACAAACACCTCACTCTATATGCAACATAGACACCCACCCCCAGCCACACACAATGCACATGTACCACAAACATACATACTGCATACACACACGTGCTACAGAACCCTACTCTCATACTGCACACATGTCATACCCACATCCAGCCACATCACATACTACATCCATGCACACATCCACTAAGACACCCACACTTATATCCGCCCATGCATTCCCTCACACCATACCACACCACACATGCAAACACACAGGCATGTATGCACAAGCATACACACATACCATAGATGTGCACTCACAGATGCACGCAACCACCCCACGTGCATACAGGCACCCATGCACCAGACACCCCGTGTCCTCTTCTGCACCCACACCTGTGTCATACATGCAGGTACACAGAACCCATATGACCATGTCTCACACCCATACCCACGCACCCCGAACACACACATGCTTGAGTGCACACTTTCGTTCTCACCCCCCCCCCATGGCTGACTCTGCTTCTAGTAAGGCAGCCTTTCCAGAACTGTCGAGGAACTGCCAAACACCCTTTCTTTTAGAGATGACTGTGTGTTGAGGAGTCAGTGTTTGTAAAGCAACTTCTTGGGGAAATATAATAGCAGATATAAGGTAATATAAGTGAGGGTATCCAAGCCAGATAGGAATCGTCAAGCAAGGGCACGCTCGAGAGTGAAAGGCGGAGCTAAAAGGAATTATGAACTCATTTCTAATAGGCATGGACAGGACCACCTTGAATGAACTTGGGTACATGGTCACCTCGCCTACAGGGACTAGGGACAATGCTTACAGAATCAGTGTGTCTGCTGCCTATCAACCCTCTCGGATATAAAATAACGGGATAGGAATTGGTGGCGAGGGCTGGAGGTAGAAGAGTTGTAGTTTTTGATGGTATATTTTCCTGATTTGTGCATTCCCTTCTCAGATTCCCTTCTGGCAGGTGGAACTCATTTCTCACTAATGTCCTTGCTGCATGTTGGTGATTCTCAAATGTTCCATCCCCCGCTCCATCCCCATGGAGGCCTGCCTGGGGGCCCAGGAGTCCCTGTCTGATGTTTCCACCCTCTGACCAGTGCCTCTGAAGAATAAAGACCGAATTCACTCCTCTAGCAGGTACTCAGCACCTAGCTGAGGCGAGCATAAAGAGCAGAGCTAGCAACTGTGACAGCCCCCTGGGATCTTGCTGAAATGCAGATTCTGGTGCTAGGGGGTCAGGGTGGGGCCTCTCCCTTTTTGACCCAGCAACATCTATTTATTTATTTATTTAAATTTTTTTGAGATGGAGTCTCCCCTGTCACCCAGGCTGGAGTGCAATGGCATAATCTCGGCTCACTGCAACCTCCACCTCCTGGGTTCAAGTGACTCTCCTGCCTTAGCCTCCCAAGTAGCTGGGATTACAGGCACACGCCACCACGCCTGGCTAATTTTTTGTATCTTTAGTAGAGACAGGGTTTCACCATGTTGGCCAGGCTGGTCTTGAACTCCTGACCTCATGATCCACCGGCCTCAGCCTCCCAAAGTGCTGGGATTATAGTTGTGAGCCACCATGCCCGGCCACAACATCACTTTTGAGCAGTGGACAGTTTTCAGAGAACAACATCCACCCTCATCCCAGCCCATGTGGATCCTCACACAGCCCTGGCGGGAGGCAGGGCCAATGGAAGCCACCAGTGTCCCCTTCTGAGGAGACTCCAGTGGGGTCTGCAGCAGGAAGGGATGCCAAGCGCTCAGCACCCATCAGTCAACTTCCAGTCGCCCTGTTTTCAGCCATTGTCTGGTGTCACCCTTCCCAACTGTTGCTTACCATTCACAGTCCTTTTTAAGGAAGAATGACATTTGATTTTACACACCTACAAAATACAAAATGGCAGGATAATAGAGGGATAGGGAGAAGCTCACTGCTCTGGACTTAAATACGGGATGCAGCATCACATGACCAGTTTTGTGATATGGGAAAAATTGATTGTCCTCACTAAAACTCAGTTTTCTTAACTGAAACAAAAGGGTGATCACCTTGCCTCTGGGGCCTGCTATGCGCACTGGAAAATAACATTGTAAACCACCAAAAATGTCTCCAGAGAAAGCTAGAACCTTAGATGGTAGCTGGGATGATTATAAAGTGCATATTTATTAATCCATCTACGTAGACAATCATCACTGAACACACTAAGTACCCTAGACCTGAGTAGAGTCAGGCTGAGGTTCACGCGGGAGTGAGGGAGAGGGAACTGAAATCTGCCCCATTCCAGCATGGGCACTCAGGACAGCTTTCAAGGTCCTGCTAAGTCATGTAAAGCATGAAACAGACCATGATTCCAGCAACAAGAGCATCATGAGGGGTAGGTGGATCTCTAAACGGTAATCCAGGTCTTGCATTGGAGACAGCAGTCCTCCCTAAACACCTGTGAGGCAAAGCCAGCTATTCCTTCCCATGGACTCTCCTCTACTTGCTTCTACTACATAAAAGCAAATATGACTCAAAAGTACTTTAGTTTTAATAAAACAGACATTTAAATCTGGAAATTTCAAGTAGAGCCATTTGTCAGAAAACCTCAGCAAAAATAAGCATGATGCAGCTTGTCTAGATCTGAAACCCTTGCCGCTTTGATAACTAAGTTAAAGAACTCAACACGGGGGTAGGCTTAGGTGAAGCCAGATAGGGCTGTCTCAGCCACAGTGCATTTCTGAGCCAAGTGCTCACACACGGAGCAGGGGAGGAAAGCGGAGCGTTCCCACTAAGTTTCATCTCCACCAGGTTAGTTTTCTCTTCCTGCCATTTTTGATACCATGAGAACATGTGGATCCAACAGCTTCTCAGGGGAAGGAGCTGCCTAAAGCCCATGCCAGAGAGCCCACATGCGGCCCTGTCAGCCTGGTTGTGGGCACGGAGCATGTGGGTCAATCCCATTCTTGCTGTAGTTCAAGTATGTGCAGATCTCACTTCAGACAAACTTGCAAACATCTTAGAGATACTGGAGAAAAAGGGAGAGAGTCTGGAAGGCTGGGAATAAGCAAATACCACCACCATTTTCCAGAGGAATGGATTCTAAAAACTACAGAAGAACAGACTTCCTCCAAGTTCCAAGAAAACCCAAAAGAGACACGAAATAAGGCTCGCAAGCTTTTGGGAAGAAATTGGTGGTCTCAAGGAAGCAACATAAGTTCTCTAAGAGAAAGTCATTCCATGCTAACCTCATTTCCTGTTTTGACGAGCTTCACCAGAACAGTCGATTAGGGGAATGCCCCAGAAAGTGTGTCTTGATTTCAGTAAAGCCTTTGAAAACCTCTCACCCTATCCGATCTAAGATACAAAAGATGGGCCAGATGATGGTGTGACCAGGAGGACTTGCAATTGGCAGGACACTCATCTCCAAAGAAGGCCACCTCCTAGCTCATGGAAGTCCTGCTTGCCTTTGCTGCCTTTGCTCCCTTTGCAGCTGCTGCAGACAGCCAGGCTGCTCCTGAGTCCCCAGTTGGACAGACAATTCCGTGCTTTCTGCCCACAGGCAAGTGTGGTTTGAAATGACTCTCTGCAGCTCTACCCATGAGAAGGTTGGGGACCCAAAAGTAAGGATGTCAGCCTAGCGTGGTTGGTTCTGCACAGGGGACATCCTTTGGAGTGACACAGGACTTTCTTCATGGAGAGCCATGGGACTCTGTCCTGTGTTCTGTCCCATTCACCATTTAAAAAACACCTTGGAGGTTGGGTGCGGTGGCTCACGCCTATAATCCTAGCACTTTGGGAGGCTGAGGCGGGTGGATCACGAGGTCAAGAGATCAAGACCATCCCGGCCAACATGGTGAAACCCACCTTGGAAGGAGACATGGTAAATGAAGGCATATTTACCAAATTTGCAGATCACACAAAGCTCTGAGGAAGAAAGGGCCCCCAAAAATTTAGGCACAAGGTTAGAAACCTGGGATGGAACCAAAGAGAACAAATGTGAAGCTCTAGTGTCTATTAAAAACACAGTCCACTGTAGGATTAAAAATCTATCTCAATTTGCTTCAAATTGTGTCACTAAGTACTTGAGTGTGGCCAGGGATGAGAGAACAAAACCTATACTTTTCAGTGCCTTCAGCAATATTAAGCTCTGTCTTAGGGTGTTAGACAGGCTCTAAAAAGCCCTCCCTTCCTTATCTTATGGCCTTGTTAGGAGGACAAAATAAGTCAGAGGTGGTAAAGTGCTTTGAAAAAGGGAAAGCTCTGAAATTCAAAATAGTATTATTATTTGTTGTAAGGTGCTTTCCCTCCAACAAAAAAAGAAAATCTGGCAGTCTATGAGTGATAAGCAGAAAGTGATTCAGCTTTGGTTCTAATTCTCCATCTCTAACCCCAACGAGTTGAGTTTGCTGGGCCACCTGACTAAATCCGTGACCTCCGAAAGGTGGCACTTCTAGCGCTCTGCTTTTCCAAAAGTCTCATAAATTCTTGGATTACACTAATTAAACAATAATTTAGAAAGCTCCTTTCTAGGACTGGGTCTTCAAAGATGCAAACTGAGTAAACCAGCAGAATGAACACCAAAAGACTGAGGTCTGGGCCTTAGATTTTTACAGATACAATCATGCATTGCTAATGAGAGGGATACAGTCTGAGAAATGCATCGTTAGGCAATTTCTTTGTGATGCGAATATCACAGAGTATACTTACACAATCCTAGATGGCATAGCCTACTACCTGCCTAGGCTATATGGTATGGCCTATTGCTTCTAGGCTACACACTTGTACGTCATTTCAGTGCACTAAATACTGCAGGCAATTGTAACACAACAGTAAGAATACGTGCATCTAAACATGTCTTCACACAGAAAAGATAATGCATTGTGCTACAACATTATGACAGTTGCAACATCACTAGGTGATAGGAATTTTTCAGCTCCATTATAATCTTATGGGACCACTATTGTATATGCAGTCCACTGTTGACTGAGACATTAGTGAGTGCATAACTGTATTTTCAATGCTTTTCAATCCTACAGTGCAGTGCTTTGAAAGTTTGTCACCCTTGCTGCTGCACAAGCCCTGGCTTGAAACATAGATGAAAAATATACAGCAAACCCAAGACAGGAGGGCTTGTTAGTGAAGTTAACAGACAGAATTACCTTAAAGTCCCTTCAGGATCAGCAGGATTTCACTCGGCAGTGATAGGACTCCAGGTTCCCCTGGACCACACTAGCCAGTAGAACTTCCTGTGACCATAGACATGTTCTGTACCTGCACAGTCCAATATGGCAGCCACAAGTCACATGTGGATATTTAAATTCAAAATAAAAAGGAATTTAAAAATTCAGTCCCTTGGTTGTACAAGCCACATTTTAAATGTTCCATAGATATCTGTGGCTAACAGCTACCACATTGGATGGTACGTTGAGAGACCAATGTTTCTCAGTCTTGGCTATGCATTGAAATTACCTGCAGAGTTGTAAAAAATACTGATGTCTACACCCCCTCAATCCCCAGATTCTGATGTGATTGGTCCAAGTGGATCCTGGGTGTCTGGATTTTTTATAACCTCTGGGTAATTCTAATGTCTGGCCAGGGTCAGAACTATTGCCTTAACCATCTAGAATTGTGTGGTCACTTCTCTTTTGTTCTTTCTCCTAATATCCTTGTGAACTAACTATCCTGCAGGCATCATATGGGTTACGTCTGGTCCTCCCTGCACCTGTGACTTTCATCTTTTTGAGGTCATAAATAATCCTGGGGGTAAGACTGCGAAATGGGTAGAGAATGTGGTTTCATCCTGCTCAAAAACGCAGAGGAAGAGTGATCACTTGGGTGGAGATGTTCTTCCCAGCGGAGCCCCTTGCACCTGGGCAAGGGTGTGTCCAGAGGGGCCGGAGTTAGGTGTGTGTGAGCAACCCCTGGGGCAGGCTGCCAGCCCACAGTTGGGCCTGGCTCCTTACATCCTCAGGAGGACTGTCCCTGATGCCCATGTTACCCTTGTACACTGCCCTTGCACATGTTACCCTTGTATACTTCCTTCTCTTCTGCTAGAACCTAGCCAGGTAGAACCAGCAGAAACTCAGGGCAGGGTGGAATCTTTGTATTCATCTCATCTGATCTTCTTAGTGTTCTGCTGGAGAAAGTAGCATCCAGAGACGCCCAGCTGAGGCTATTTCCCTCCACAACACAGTGGTCTTTATCTTCCAGGATGGGGGCAAATTACGTAAACTTTAGGAAGTTTATCAGCAGGGCAAAGCTTGGTTTCTGATGAGAACCTGACTGTCCAGACAGTAGAGAGTTCACAATCACCCTTTTCTGCTGGGTGATGTCCCAGAGGAAAGCCTGGGTCCTCACCCTAGTGAGGCCATTCACCAGACTCAGATCAGTTTCCTTATCCACCAAACATGGTCAGAGCACTGGGCTGCTCAGCATCTCGGTGTGCCTGAGAAGTAATAAGAGGATGAACCCAGTCAGCACATAGTTGTTGATGAGGCTCAGATCTCAAACGCCGGGGACAGACCGGGAAATAAGACAGACCACAGTCTGCCTTTTGGGAGTGGAGTGAGAGACAGACAGATGATAATTGAACATTCAGGATAACTGCTGATAATGATAAGTCTATGAATAAAATAAAATAAAATCACAAGATAGAGAGCAATGGTGGGGAGGAAGGAGGGTTCTCTCAGGACATGGTGCTCAGGGAATTCTCCTTGAGAAGGGGACATTTGGGTTGAGACCTGGATATGCACTGCAATGAACACTGTGCATGTACATAGGGGGTTTTGTGATCATCATCATGGCCTATTGGTAAACTAATTCCAACAAGTACAAAAGAGTAAACATGGTCATTTAAAAATATTCTTAGATGTTTGCTAAGCTTAAAAGTGAAGATTGCCAGAAAGTTCTGGAAGGCTCCTACTAACGGCCTGTCTGGCCATGTCCTCAGGAGGGAGTCAAATTGTCCTGCTTGAGGTTGGGGAAGAGAGTGGGATTACACAGAAGGAATGCTTCGACATTTCACCGTTTTATAGACTGTTCAGGTGCCAGTCCCAGAGTGTCAGAGTTCAAGAAAGCATTTAGGAAATCGGGGCATCTAAGTGAAATGGGACGGAGCCATCGACCATGATGAACTGTGCAGTGCACCCAACACTTCTTCAGCAGAGCCCACTCAGACTTGGCTAGAGGTGCTGGGTGGGGACCGGGGCTGAGTTGGTCCCATCCACTGTTTTGTCTCCAGAACCAGCACACAGCAGGCCCCTAAGAAATCCTTATGGGATGAATGAGTGAAGCAGTAAAGGATGTGTGAGGGGAGGGAGGCAGCAGAGATGGCAGATGTCTCTAGTGGAAAGCCCAAGGTTAATGGAGATCTTGGGGTCACAGTTTACAGGCCACGATCAGGGTGGGTGTGGAAAGAGGCTTCCAGATGAAGCCCGACGTTTCTCTCAAATGTCAGTCTGCCCACACTGACTCTACAGCAATCTGGAGAGGTATGAGAAGCAGCAAGGCAAGCGTGGCTGAGTTATGAGAGAGTCAAGCCCAACACACATTTAAAGATGTCAGATGAGCTGTGTGGATGTGCCAGGGTTCCCTCAAACACTATTCGATATCCTTTCAATCAGCGTTTAAAGATAGCTAATAAGCAAACAATTCTGTTTTCTTTAGTTTTGCTTTTAATGAAGGACAACGGATTAAGACACATAGAGACTGGCCAGACAAATGGGAAACCGACCAGACCAGCCCATGACCAAAATATCACAGGCAGACCACCCGCAAATGCAGAGGCCTCAGAGTCCACAGTGGGCGGTTGGAACCAGGCCCCAGGGAATCTTTCAGCTGCATTCCGGCTGTGATCGGCGGGCAACAGGTAGAGGTGCTGGAGGGGGCTGAGTCGTGATTTTCGGTGTCTGTCATATTCGATCAAGTGTGTCATAGAGCTTCCTGTTTCATCTCCCAGTTATTCTGAAACAAAAACATGCATGAAAAACACAGGTCACTGCCAACCACACTGACAGTCGCTCTAGTACATGGAAACTGAAAAGGGAAAGACATATCATGAATGCCACAATAAGCCAGAGAATCAAATTTATCAGCATCTATTCAAATATTGGCAAGCAACAAACATTGCTGGCGGCAATGGTGGTGCAGGACATGGGGTGTCCACATAAACAGAATTCAGAAGAGACTGAAAAGGCAGATGTTCCCAAAAGCCTGCTGCTTTGTTTGGGGCCAGCCTGTGTGTTTATTGAAAAGTTGATTCAGTTCTGACTTCCTGGTCAGGGTCTGACTCCTGATGGGCCCTGAGGCTCTTCCCCTACATGCCCCTGTTGACTTGGATGAAGAGTCACACAAGGACTTACAGGATGGCACAGGTGTTGGCCCAGGTGGTGCCCTGCACTCCCCTCTCCAAAGGCCCAAAGAGACCCAATGAGAGATCCCCGTGGAATTCCAGCCCAATGAGGTCCTGAGCCTCCCCGGGAGACATGGCCTCCCAGGTACATCAAATAATCACAATACACCTGGGCCTAGCAGCCTCGGTGAGGTAGAGGGAAGGGTGGATAAGAAGTGGGGCCCCTGACCAAGCAAAGGCCCTGAGGACGGCACAGGACTGACAGCAGCTCCAGAAAGACTGTGATTCTGTTAATAACTGCTCTGCTGCTTGAGACCAGCATGGTCTGGCTCACTGTTTGCAGAAAATCATTCTCAGTCTCCCAAACAAGTGAAAGGATACTTCCAAAGACAGACAGAGGGACAGTAGAATCAGAAATACAGATGGCACCATCTTCCCAAAGTCCATACTGTAGCCCCACAAAACCAACTTCACGCTTAAATCTGCTGCTCAGACACACTTTGGGGAGAAAGCAGTTTTTCCAGGAGCGAGCTGGAGACAGCACTTCCATGGGAGGGAGGTCAAATCCAAGACTACCCGCTATTTCCAGCCATATTCACTATGGATGAAGAAGGGATGGCTCTACCCATGACCGTGCAAAGCTTCCTTGGGAACCCTGCTGTCCCTTCCACATGCAACCTGTCCAAGATGCAACCCTCAGTTCACCATGAAAACCCACTGGCCCTGCTGCTCCCCATTTCCTTTGGTTAATATTAGGCACAAATTTTTCTGTAAAATGAGATGAAGGCATGTGATTTTGGAAAAGCTTCATCCTTCCTCTTGAGATTCATTCACAAGATACAGTAGCACACAAAATACCCAGAGAAGTTAAGAAATAAGAAAGATGTTTAAATTATTGTGCACTTCCCAAACATATATGGGGCATAACATTTTTTGCACACTGGCCTTTGCTGGCAGGGCTCTGCAGAGTGGTGTTAGGAAATGTGGCCGAAGGCAGACTGCCCAGCCTGCAGGGCCTGGCGGAGCTCTCCTCCTCCTAGGGTCTCTTGCAGTGCTGCAGGCCAGGGAATAAAGCTTCTCCTGACCCCGTAGCCCTGGCTGCCAGGACATGTGGTGATTATGACAGTCTCTATTTATCTTTTGAAACTCTGTATTGTTTCCCCCACCACCCCCAGTATCTTTCCCAATGTCTTGTACAAGTGAGTTAACGGATCCATATAAACTCCTACAGTCTTATCTGTTTTTTCCTTAAAGGCCTCATTGGCTAGTGACAGTGAAAAACCGAGCTTCCTGAGCCTTGACGAACCTGGCCCCATGATTCCTACACATTCTGGGAGGAACACTGCCCAGATGAATCTGTTGGGAAAGCCAGCTTCCCATTTTGAGTCCTATGAGCTAGCATTTTCTAATGTGGCTTAAAGTCCAGCATCTGGGCCCAGGATTTCATACGCAGTGTCTTCCTGGGTGGGCAAAGAGAAACAGGAACTAAGTAATGCATCAGTGGCCTGTAGGGGTGGAAGGGGAAACCTGGTTTCTTTAGTTTCATCACTGAAATAGAGAGGTGGTTTACCAACCCGTGCCCCTCACCAGTTACCCCCACTTCTGAGTGCAATGAAAAACCAAAATGTAATAGCCCAGGAGGGCTACAGTATGGAACACCCAACCATGTGGACCTTGGGCCAAAGTCACAGAGTGAGAGGTGGCCGGCCCTTACGGATCATCCAACCAACCCTTCACCTTGCAGGTGAAGAAAGCAAGGCTCACCGAAAAAGGAAGTTGGCAACCTTCCCAAGGTCACTCTGGATGGGACACAGCTGGGACCAGGACCTGGGTCTCTCCCACCTCTCCTACCTTTGGCTTCTGGCCAAAGCTGAGAAGACTCTGAATTCCAGTTCTCCACTGCAAGGCCTTGTCTGGGAGGTTTTGCATGGATGAATCAACTCCATGTTGGCCTGGCTGTCTAGTTATCACTGAATAAACCCACGACAGTTCATCTGAGAACTAAAAGTTTTGCCCCTAATTCAGGGCCGATCACACACATGGATTCCTAGACGCCAGCGTACACTGGGAGTGGGTGGAGACCACCAGCGCCACTCCAGTGTTGAGGCAACCCTGAAGAAGCATCTAGTCACAGACAGGGCCACTCTTACTCTTTGGCTTGGCTGACCTGCTGTTCCTGCAGGTGTCTAATATTGATGAGCAGCCAGGTAGGTCTCCCCACTGTGGGTACACAACCTCACTTCCCCCCAGATCTGAGAGATGGCCTCAGGGTCACACACATCACTCTGAATAGAAGCCCTCATCAGGGGCCCCAAATGCAGCTCAGGCAACCTTCAGGAAGCTCCCCAGCTAGCTCCCAAATCATGCTCTTTCTGTTCCTGATAACAGACAGAAGGCTGCTGGCATGGTAAACTGACAAAGGGAGAGAAGCAGTGGCACAGATGCGTACCCCCAGTCCCACCCCCAAGGCAGGCTGTTTTGCCCCTGAAGTTGAACGATCCAAGCCTCTACTTTCTGCACAGTAAGTCTCAAGGTAGGAGGAAGTGAAGACCACAAGCTTCGATTTGCTGTGACATCCAAGGAACTGCCAGTACCTCACCGCTGAGAGCCCAAGCCAGAGCTTCCAGCCAGCCTCATGCAAAAACACACTTGAGCTTCCTCTGCCCCATTGGCAGCACCGAGGTCTTCCTCAATGCATAGAAAAGGGACAAGTGAGGAACTCACACCCTGTCCATTCTTGACTCACATCAGATTCTAACAGTATAGGAAGCCAACTTTTTGAGATTTCAAAAGAATTGCCAAGAAGGATGGAGCCTGCTCAGTAACTACCAAACTGTTCAGCTCTCAAGAGACCACTGTTTTTATTTTTCAGAATATTAAAACCTAGACCGCACACTCAGGAAATGTATATTGCTTATCACAGACTAATTTTAGGGAGATATGAGATGGGTTCTTTGTATAAATCAGACTCGTGTGCTGCTAGAGCTGTCAGGGCAGGGGAGCCAGGCAGCAGCACTTGAGTCCCCCTGCCCTTGTCTCTGACAGAGGCTCCCGCGTCTAGAGCTTCAGCCACGTATCTCTGAGCAGACTTAGCACCTTTTCAAGGGGACCCCCCCTGAGAAGCAGTTTCTGCAAAGTGCTCCACACGTCATTACAGACCTACACTTGGTCAGGAAGATTCTGTGTCTTTGAGTGGGGACTTTCAATACCCTCGTCAGCAGAGTGTGACAGTCCCAGGACACACACCCGGGTCTCCTGGCCAACATTTACTGAGCATGTACCACAGGCCAGCTACAGCTCCCCAGCCAAGCTTTCCTTCAAACATCTCCCCAGCCCTCTCAGGTTGGTGCTATTGGGATCATCTCTCTCACTTAGGAAGGACCGGAGCTCAAGGGAGTTCAACAAATAGCAGGGAAATAGAGGCACACAGCCTTCCATGCAGCAAACTGATGGTGAGGCTCTGCTGCCTGCCAGGATACTCAGCAGCCCCTTCAAACATCCGACCCCCTGAGGTCTTCCAGGCTCTCTCACTTTTGGTTACAGAGAGTGTCCTGAGCAGCACAAAGTCAGACATAGCCGGGTCCACGCACATCTGTGTCTTTCCACAGGGTCAGACTTTTACTGATGCTATTTCAATCACAAAAGCCACAAGTTACATGGAGTTCCCAAGGAAGTGATTCTCCTTAATACGTCCTGTTCAACTGGTAGTCAGAGCTGTGAGCACTCAGGCTTAAGCCACTCTGCAAGTCAGTCAATATTGCAAACCATACACAGCAGTGTCCTTAACTTAATCAATATATAAATGCTATATTAAACATTCCACATGAAACAGTAACATTTAACATCGAGAGAAAGGGGATAAAAGAGCATAAGTGTGGCTTTGAAAAAAAAAAGAGTGAGAAGGGGATAGAAGAAAGGGTTAATGAGCCAATCCAATGAGAGCAACGTGGACGAGAGTGTCCTGGCCTGTTCCGGACAGACTTCAAGAGTCTTTGATGTGGGCAGAGTCTTTGGCAGCAGATGCCGGGTGCTGATCACGAGCAACAACAGAGCAAGGCTCTGTTAAGACGACCATCTCAAGCTGGTGAAATCCTGCTCTTCTTATAGCCCTGAGACCTCTGGCAAGGACTGATAGTAGAAGAGGGCTGGTGATGTCCCTATCTGGTTGGGTGTGGTCTTTATTGATTAGGTGGCCATCTGTTCCCTGTTGGCATGATGCCTTTTGACATGTAAGATGGAGTCTTTTTCTAAGATGGTGTCACTTACGTCAAGAGTGCTCTACATAGGGAAGAACCTATGACAGCTCCCTTAGTTTATAATAAAGGCGGAAATTGTCAAGGGGCAGCAACCCAAGGGTTGGCCCTTGGTAGATTGTTTCCTAGTCTAGTGATACCATACACTACAGCTTGACCCTTTCACTATCTGTAAAATAAAACCCATTTTTCAGAGAACCAAACCTCAAAAACATTTTAGCCACTTTATAGTCTGATGGACATGGTAAAAGGCCAAGATGACAGGAACCTTGCTGTGCAGTTACTGAGAAATGCAAAAGGCCTTCTGAGAGGCTGGTGTGGATTTTAAGTTTGTGGTAGGACACACAAAGGGACATTAGGAAAAAAGTGGAGACAACTTGCAGACTCCAGTAGACATGGTTTTTAGGCATTTCAAGCACCCTGGCTCTAGGCTGCGGTTCTCAATGGGAGTATCAGCACTGGCAGCATCTCATTACCTGAGAGTTGTTAGAAATGCAAATTCTCCGGCCTCACCTCACATATTCTAAGAAGGAAACCCTGGGGCTGGGGCCTAGGAATGTGTGTTTCACAGTGCCCAGGTGATTCAGATACACCCAACCACCAGTGGCAAGTGATATCTGCTCCTAGTGACACTCTTGTATGCAGGGCCATGGGTGACTGCAGGTTGGCTATGCGGCTGGCTACTGATGTTCACACTTAGTCAACTGTACCCAAGCTACTTGCCGGACGCTCTCTCCTGAGATCCCGACTGGGGGCGGAAAGAGCAAGCAGCTCAGAAGCCATCCAGAATTTTCAACTCATTTTTGGGGTGACCTGGGGAGAAATGTTGGCATGCTTCATCCCTTAATCTTCTTTTCCAGATGTTGCTCATCTGCACAGCGTGGGACTGAGCACTGTGGGATATTCAATCTGCACCAGTGTTCTCTCCCTGAACATCAAATGTCTCTTCTAGCCATGCTCCACCCCTGCCCCTATCCCCCTTGCCTTCCATCCTTCAGCTCATTTTGCCTGCACAGAACACGACAGCCATGAATTCTGCTGCATCTCTCTCAAATAGGAGAACAGAAGTGTTTTCACCAGCTCAACCCTCCTCACTGCAACCCTGTGCAAAACACCACATCCCCCACTCCCACTTTCAGGCTCTGCTCACAACGACCTCTGTGCCCAGGTAGACAGCACCAGCAAAAGGCTCACAACAACACAGGTAGGAGGCACTAGACAACCAGGCCTCCCAAAAAAGTTGAAAAAAAAAATAGTTTGTTTATCATTTTAAAAAAACTAACCTCATACAGGAAGTATGAGAAGCAGAAGAAGAAGAAGAAAAAAACCCAGGCTAAAATACTGGAAATGTCCACATTTGTTACAGATAAAATATGTGTTTCTCAGTTTCCATATTCAACTTTGCAGGGACGGTGGGAACAGGTAGGGTAGGGCACTGCAGAGGGGTGGGGACTTAGGATGGATGGGGATCAAACAAAAAAGGTGACTGTGAGTACATGAGGCACAGGCTTGCCAGATGTGGGGCAGGACCACGACCCCAATCAGGGCCCTCTCTGCAGGTGTGGCTGTCCCAGCCAGACTTGGAGAAGGGGATGCCTAAAACAGAAACTGTTATCCGAGATCCTCCTACTCACCTGCCTCTCTGGCCCCAGGTCCTGCCCTCGTGTGTGTTTCAGGTGAAGAAGCCAGAGTTACAAAATCATGATCACCTCCCTCCAATAGCCCTTCCAGACCTGCAGCCCCAGCAGCAGTCAGCTATGGAGACACCGCCACCCAGGCCTTCCTTGGAAGCCTGAGGCCGTGCAGACCTTCAGGACAGCAAGCCCAAACAGGCGGACTTGCTTTGGTGTGATGGACACAGACACGAGGCCACTGGAGGCAGACAGGAGTCAGATCTGATGGCTGACATGGAGCCAGGTGCCCTCGGGGAAATGTGGCTCAGCTGGATTTTTTTAAATGGGGCTGGAGGACTCACAACCTCCACATGAGGATTAGAGTGGAGAAAAACAGTGAGAATAAAGAGTATGTCCTCTTTCATAGAACCAATCAGTAGGAGAGAAGGAAATAGGAATTCTCCCTTCTCATAATAAAAAAATAAATGCAAACACTGTATAACGTGCACACATTAAAAAGATATCAACTGAAGGATTTTAAGTCATTGCGATTGGTGTCAAAGAAAGCAATTGGTATGAGAGAATGAACGAACGAAAGAAAGAGAGAAAAAAAGAGAAAAACTGTACACCAAAATCTCAAAATAGAACCAAAACCTGCAAATCATACTCAGGAGTCTATTGTGAACCCATATTTCAGCATGCTGTTGAAAAGGTTAATAATTTTCCTACCGAAACTGAATGTGGGTTGTGAAAGAACATTAAAATGAAGAAAATTTCCCCGTGGCTGCTATTATATTATCACCAAAGCCATCAAGTTTCAGTTTGAGTTATTTGTATTTATTTGTGAAAACAAAGATTAGATAAGTAGAAACATAAACCTCATCCTAATTACTGTCCTGGAGGATCTGATTTTTAAGACCAAAAAAATAAGACCATCACACACACAGAGGCAACACAAGGTATGAGAAGTTACAACAGCAGAGGCAAGGGAGAGGAGGCTGTTATCTCGTTCTGTCATTTGAAAAAAATGTATTGTCTCATGTAAAACATTAATAGTTGCTTACAGTCTGCGAACATAATATGAGAGTCAATATGTACTTTTAGCTGTTGACATTTTTGTCAACTATATACCCAGGTGGAGAACTTTTCTTTTAAACTGCAAACTAGAATTTTTGTTTTACACTTGCAAAAGTGTAGTAAAAGCCATACAATTCAATGTTGAAGATTGGGATGGTGGGGGAAATGGAATTTAAATGCTGCTTTAAACGATCAAAATAAGAGCTTTGGGACATTTACAACCAAGTGGGGTCTAGAGAAAACACAATGTTTAGGTGCAGAGCTGGCTCTTATTTCAAATTTGTCTCAGATGCCCAGGGGGCAGCTTGTTTTCTGAAGTTTTAAAAGAAATCCAAAGATGAAATAGTTAATCAGAAACAATGGGTAAGCAGAGACTTCATGTATTTCCATCACAACATAAGCATCAGAATGAAAAAAAAAAAAACATGCAAAAAAGAGCTTCAGTGGTCTCACATCACCGAACAAACTGTTTTTCTACCTATTTTGTGTTGCTGGCTTTTGTTATCAGCCCAATCGGCAAATTGTGGCCAATTTTGTCATGGTTTGAGCAGACATTTTGTTCCCAAACTGCTTTCAACATTTTAGCTACCAAATACAGTTTATGAGAAAATGAACAAGCCACAATACAAACAGAAAAGGTACCTTTTCTTACCAAATTAACCCCCTTTAAGCTTAAAATGCAAAAGGTTTTTTTTAATGCAAAAAAAAAAAAGGAATTCTAGTAAATTCAAATTCTGAAACAACCTCATCAGTTTTTTCCTGAAAAAAGAATAATTAATGATTAACCTACTGATGGATTTTGAAACCAACTACACGACATTCCCTGATTCCGACCACCATGACACCATGAAACTAGTTTTTAATGACACAGTATGTAAATGCTATTTTGCAAAAACACACACCAAATATTGTTTGAAGATGCAGATCACTAGGCTCAAGGAGAACAGTAGAACTATGTTAAAGTAAAGTAATCGGTTAAGCAGTTATTTACTACTGAAAATAAGTGACACCCACGTAGTTCATGTTATATATTAATATTGAAACCAAATGACAGTCTAATACCGCAAATCATTTCATAAAAAAAAGAATGAAACTAGTTAAAATTAAAACACAGGGTTTTATTTTATAAAGCATTAAATATTCAGATCAAAACGGTAGAAAGCTGACTTGGCTTTTAAAATATTTGTTTTGCTGAATTTCAACAACAGATTGAAAATGAAAAAAAAAAAGAATGAAAGATCTCTCCGTAAAAATTTAAGAATCACTACTAAGAAGAAAAGCATAATTTCAGACAGAGGCTTGAAGAAAACTTCTGTTTGTAATCTTCCCTCATATTTGAAGACACAGCAATATGTACAACATTTTTAGCCTTTTAAAATACCAGCATGCCCACACACTGTCTCAGATTAAAACAAGGAGAAAATGACACATTCTGAAACCATTTTCTAAAGCTTCTTTTCCTGATAACAGTGAGGCGCTTACAATCAAATTAATGAGTTTCTAAAAAGCCCAAACAACTCTCCATAAAGAAACAGAATTGTTCATAACAGCATGCAGATATTTCTAGATTTTTCAGACAACACTTTGAGCATTAGTCCTTGCTACTTACTTTGGAAGATGTTTTTAAACATCTATATTAGAAAGAAATACTACTCAGTGCTTTGCTTTGTTAAATTGAGGAACACTCTGAAAAACACCAGTAGTCAGCCCAGTATTTCCCTCATTTCAATTTAAAAATTAGTTAACTCTTCCCCACACTCCTTGCACACATATGTATTCTCACAATTTATTTATACTTGAAAATTCTTAAAGTAGTGAAGAAAGGAAACACCCACAGAAAATAAGTCATCATTTCTTCTGAAAGTGGATTTCTTCATAAAACATAAACCAGCAAATAAACAGTGAAAAGAACTAAAAGCAAATAACAAAACTCAGTAAGAACACTGAAAAATATATATTGACTGATAGAAAAGTTAGCACAGGACATTTCAAATCATTGAGAAGAATAGGGACATTTGTGGTCAGTTTAAAAGATTCTCAGTGAAAGGTTGGCATTGCTTCTGGGCAAGCTGAACTGATGAGAGCACCAAGGTAATAACATCTTCCATTCAAGATAATGTGTTATGTTGTTTAACACCGTATCTAAAACATGTGACTCAGAATTCTTACTTCACTTTTTTATATTTCAATTTTTTCAGTATTATAGGATTCTTCTGGTACTTTAAAGCAAGTAGCCTGATTTATATAAGACAACAGCATTTAAAAACAGACAAAACAGCCTTGAAAAAAAAACACGACGATTAAAGATGACAGTGGATAAGGAGACTGTGGTAATCACCTAATTTGTTACTTTCAGACATTTTCTGTATGAGAATTTTACTCTGCAATACCTGCCCCTATCTTCATGCAGCATAACTGAATGTTCACATTCAGAAAAAGCCTGACCTTAACTAGTACTTGCCACTCTTTTAAACCACATATCCTCTTCCCCCGATGTAAGACTTGGGAAATGAGGGTGATTTTAGTCATCTGGAAAGAGTGAAACAGGACATGGTCTTGAAGCACTTTCTTCAGAACCGTTGTCATTTTAACTTTGTTTTACCACAACAGAAAAGGCCGTGCCCACGGAACAAATTCAAGTTCACCCTCAATTGTATCTGTAACTCTGGAATTTCTTAAAAGCAGACTGGCACAGCACAAAAGCTTTCCTTAAATAGTCAAAGCATGAAGAAAAAAAATCCCACTTTTCTTTTGCAAGTATATGAATTAAAATGTGAACTCTTATATATTAAAAATGAATGTTTTTAGCACAATTACTTCACAGGCAACCAGCTAATTTTTTCTTCCTCTTTTTCACAATATGCATTTGTTAAAACACCAAGATTTTTTTTAAAACTCTGTTACGTTTACAGGCATTCCTAAGTGTAAGCAAAATATAGTTTTCCTCCCATTTGCCATTTTATTTGAAGCCAATTTGTCATGTATAAAATGATGACAATTTTGTTAAAGCAATCTGGCTTTAGAGTTTAGGGCTAGCTCAACTGTAGATTTAGAAAATCGAGCTTTTTCTCTTTTAAAAGCAATGAATAATTTACCAAAATCTAGAAATAACTGCAACTGGAGGGGGGAAAGTCAGACAAGAATGAAAGAAGCCAAGGAACTCAGAATTCTTGCCCTGGAAATGAGGGTCTCTTGCACTTCATTCTCTGTTTTCCACTAAATAAATAAATAAATAAATAAATAAATAAAAATAAATTGATCTCTAGTTATAAAATTAAATGTGTAACAAGTTTAAGAAATTTACAATATGTTAGATACAAATATATATAAGTGAGCTTAGAAAGGTAAATTGCATTTCTTAGAGCATAAATCCAGCCCCCTGTGCTGATGCTGTTGTGAGTTGACAAGACAGATACAGACACTGGATCTACACCACTGAAAACAGGATGATTTTGGTTGTAAACTTGGATTAGTGAGAAACCATTCTCTTCTGACAGGGTCTGTTGGCACAATTAAAAGGCATAGTGGATACCGGTGGACCATGAAGAGTGGAATGTATTTCTGATAGTCACCTAAAACCTTTCATTGATGTTGGCTTGAAAGCTGCTTAATTAGCTGTAGGCTGCCAACCAATCTCCTTATCAAAGCCAGCTGAAAACAAAACTGAGAGAAACAGCTTGTGGTTTCGCAAAAATGTATTTACATGAAGTATATTTTAAAGGGAGTTTGATCATTAGGTACGATGTCATCTGTGATGTGCGGTGGGTTTGACATTTAAAGATGTCACAGGTTGTCAGATTCATCTCCAGTCTATACTTAGTTGAGATGTAACAACTTCTGCTAGCAGATCTTGTTCTGTTGATTTCCAGCCTAGAAATCTGAAAAGATTTAACTCTTTTTTTTTTTGAGACAGAGTCTCACTGTGTCGCCCAGGCTGGAGTGCAATAGCGCGATCTCGGCTCACCGCAACCTCTGCCTCCCAGGTTCAAGCAATTCTCCTGTCTCAGCCTCCTGAGTAGCTGGGATTACAGGCATCCACCACCACGCCCGGCTAATTTTTGTATTTTTTAGTAGAAACGGGGTCTCACCACATTGGCTAGGGTGGTCTCGCACTCCTGACCTCAGGTGATCCGCCCACCTCAGCCTCCCAAAGTGCTGGGATTACAGGCGTGAGCCACCACCCCTGGCTGAAAAGATTTAACTGTTATTTACTTCATACCAATCCTTCCCATGTCCTCTCACCTCCTTACCCATGATCTATTAAAAAGGAAGTGAAGTGGTGGGTGACACGTGGAACATAAGCCTATTTTTGTACCTAGTCCCAAGGATGGTGACAGAGGCAAAAATACCGCTGTGAACACAGGCCAGGCAGAGAGAGTTGCCGATAGGTGTGTGCTTCCTAAAATCAAGAAGGATCCACATCTGTCTAGCCCGTTATTTCACTGCGATTTGTATTGAAAAGAACATTCTGACAAGACGGGATTTCCTTCAGTTAACACTTAAAAATTGTCGAAACCAAGGAAAACCCAGAGTGAAAGCAAACGTTCTACCTCGTCGAAAGCTATCTTGATAGAAGTCATACCAAAGCAGCGGCAAAAGATCCCAGATAAATGTCGACCTTCAGGCATCCTCAACCAGGAACATGGTTCGGTAGTTTTGTCAGTGTGTTTAGCAATCAAGATTTAATGCTTTATATTTTATCAAGAGATGGAGACATGAATCACTACCATTTAACTGTTACAAGAATGACGTCTGGTGAATGTTTAGTCATCCATTCACTCTTTTCCAAATGTCACTTTCTGTCTTGCCTAATTCGTTGGAAATGAAAATTAAGCTCTAAAAGAGAAATTAAGACAAACCAGAACAGACCCAAGTGAAATCAGCACTTTGTCGCCGATAACACCCCTGAACCACAGAACCTCAGCAACAGGACCGCACAGATCTCTCAAACAGAAAGGGAAATGGTCAGTAAAGTTACAGGAAAAAAAAGGTTCATTCAACTTCGAAACTTTGTTACTTATGACCCTTCTTCCACCTTAATTCATATGGCAGAGGTCAAGGGGTATTAGTCCCAGGATATGAATGCAGTGTGATGTGCAGTTAGCAACATAGTTTTTAAAGGGTAATAGAAAAAAAAGTTTTACAAAACTGTGCTACTCATTCAATTATTTTCCATAGTTTGCTTTAAAAAGGCCTTCTTCCCAAACCCAATTATTCCATTGTTAATCATCTTGTTTGAAAAAGAACTGTGGCATGAAATCTGTCAATATAGGTTGCCATTCAAGCCCAGGAGAGCCAGGAAAAAGGAAGTCCCCAACCAGGGTTCTGACGCAGTTAGAAAAGGTAGAAGGCCAGGGGCCCAGGGAACAAGCAGGGGACAGTAATGACTGTGGCCTATCACCTGTTCTGTACCTGTCTCCTTAGCAGGAAATAGCAACTTTGATTATTTTATAAATTCAAAGGCAACCAGACTTCATTTATTAGGAGCTCTCTTCTACTTGCCTGAGCTGTGGCCTTCATTTGAGGCGTTACAAAAAGCAGTGCGTGAATACCAGGAAAGCTGGTCTGCAATGAGGAGTGGAATGAAGGGCTTCACTCTCCCCCAAAGCACCAGGGAGCTCTGCTTCTGGGTCCTCCATGCTGAGACAACCCATTCTGCCAGCTCCTTTGAACACTAGACTGAGGTTCTAGCCCAGTACACCGAAGTCCCAGGGACAGCTGATCAGCAAATTGGCATTATGGATCAGTTTCGAGGAGGACAAATAAAGAAAGAGTTACAGTAAAGCACAAAAGCTTGTCTGATGGAGCTAATCCAGAATGGGCAA
This sequence comes from Gorilla gorilla gorilla, assembly GCF_029281585.2. Taxonomy (NCBI): domain Eukaryota; kingdom Metazoa; phylum Chordata; class Mammalia; order Primates; family Hominidae; genus Gorilla; species Gorilla gorilla. The sequence goes on from NC_073236.2 coordinate 49,057,395, forward strand.
TGTTACACTGCACAGTAAAATGTGAACTCCTCCATTTCAGCAAATCAAAGGGACTTCCCACATTGTCAAGGTCTCCTTCCCACCTGCCTCTGGCCCCAGGTGCAGACGAGAAGCCAGAGAGGCAATGTGGTGTGCCCCACATGCCCCTCCCTTCATCACTGGGTTTGTTGTTGATACTGTTCCCACTGCGTTTATTCGGTGACTCTGCCTGCAAAGCTTCCTTTCTGCTGCTGCCTGTTGCTAGGGAATGAACCCTAATCACTGCGAGAGAACAACAGCAACAGCAATCTTCACTTGGCACGAGCAAGCACAAATGTCTCAGTTTAGTGACAATGTAGAAATCATCCCTAAAAGCATCCTCATTTACATCTTCCCTCAGAAGGATGGCAACATTTGCCCTGTCATGAAATACATATTCTCTTCATCATAATGTCGGAGATGGTGCATTTGGAGTGGATCCTATTTCCATATTGAATTTCTGCCCTTTGTCATCAAGCTGGGTGTCCAGGGTGACTTCGGGCTCTTAGAATAGCTTGGCTGTGGATCTCACCTAGTTGTCAGCCTCTATTTAATTGTATTTTTTTTTCTTGGAGTAAAAAAGCAAACCGCATCGTCAAAGCATTTAAAAACACAAACCAAAGGAAACTGGGTTTCCAAGCTTTAAGCAGATGTTATTTACCCACAATTTATTTCCAAGAAGTAACTGAGAAACCATTGCCATTTTTCATCAGTATTCAATTAGAAGCATAAAATCGTCACTGTACCAATGATCTATAACATGGTTCTTGCCAGAGATAAGTGAAAAGCAACCTATGTCCTCAAACTCCAGCTCACCTCAATTCTGGGGTTGCGGCTTCCCCAACCCTTTTATGTGCTTTCATGGGGGTGGCCAGAGGCTGGCCACTGCTGGTTGCAGGGACTGGGAAGCTGGCAGAGATGAGCAAGCAGGGCCCTCTCCAGCAGCCACCACCCCAGCTAAAGAGAAGTCCAAGGGTTACTTTGTGGTTTGAGGGGCACCTCCTTTTCTCTGGCACTGGGAGGATGGACCCGGTCACTGAGCAACACACAGGCCTCATGCCTCAGGCTTCCCTTAGGTAGTGGAGTCCCACCTGTGGGGACTGGCTCTGCTGGGCTCCCGAGGAGGGGAGGGCAGGGCCAAGGTCTGTGCTTCTCACCTTCACCCCTGCCCAGAATGGTGTTTGGTTCAGAGTTGACGCTGGGTGAGCATCTGCTGCAGTGGTGGGATGGATGGTGTGAACCGACCCCCTAGCTTGGGACTCAACCACAGTTCCGAGGTTGGCACAGATTGGTACAGGGAGATGGGCAATGCTGGAACTGCCACTCATTGAGGTATCTTGGCCTCTATATCTGTGGGTTCCACATTACTGGATTCAACCCACTATGGATTGAAATATTTAAAAATATTAAAACAATAAAAATAATGCCAATAAAAATATCATAACAAGTGTTTACATAGCATTTATGTTGCATTAGATATTATAAGTAATCTAGAGAATATTTAAAGTACACAAGAGGATCTGTGTAGGTTACAGGCAAATATTATGCCAGTTTGTATCAGAGACTTGAGCATCCTTGGAGTTTGATATCCATAGGATATCCTAGAATCAATTCCCCATGGATACCAAGGGACAACTACACATTGTGTAAATTACCAAATTTGCTCAACCTTCTGAGGCAACTACTCTTAATATCCTCATTAGAGAGAAGGAAGTTAACAGAGGGGTGGTTAACCTGCCGCAGATAACAATAAGTCAAGAGTTAGAGAAGGATTGCAGATGTCCTTGCCTTTTTACCACACCTTCTCTGCCACTGGAGTCAGTGGCCACCACCTCACAGCTTATGGACACCCTTCCCCAGAGGCTGTAGGTCTGGCCCACATTCCTGCCTTCCTGACTGGAGTGTGACTTCTCCAGGACAGATGCCATGGCCAGCTCAGTTCACTCTGTCTCTCTGGCACCAAGCACCCTGCCTGGAGCACCATGGACCTTGGCATATGTTTATGGGACTCTCAGTTTTTAAGATGTAGTTTGCCATCTCCTGCACACAAAGCTTTCTAAAGCAAAGAGGAACTGTCTTCAACATTGGATGTCTGGATCTCTACTAAGAGCAAGACCTTAGTAGACCTAGAGCAGACTCACCACTGTCACCGTATTTATCCCAGGAGGTGCGCCTTTCTGGAATCACCTTGTATATTAGTTTGTCAATGCATTCCTTCATTTATTCATACCACTGTCTGAGTGATTAGTACACACCAGGATGAAGCCTTTCACACTGATGTAGACACGAATAAAAATCTTTTCACAGTTGCCCTGTTAGCCATGTCAGCAGGATCTTGAGATAAAACAGAAAAGCAAAACTACACAAGGTTGTTTATCCAATTTAATAACATTTATCTCAGAAGGTAAGAGTGTGTATAATCTTCACAATCAAGAGTAGAACATGTCTGGCACACCTAATCCAAGGTTCTGCTGAAAATTCTCATGGGCAGAGCAAGGAAAATGGGAAGGCACGCCTGCTGAAAGATGGATGGCCATTGGTAACTCAGAAAGAACCGCTTCTCTGTCACGCTGGGTCAGGTCTATGATGCAATCACCCTGTGCCAGAGGGAGTCTGCCTGTGTTGGGAGAAGCAGGGCTTTCATGCCAAGGAAAGAATCCAATAAGTCTTTCACAGAAAAAAAGTGTATAGATTGATGGTTCCAATAACATTATTATTATTTGTTATGATTTTTTAAAAGTATTACTATTTTTATTATTAATCACTTTGGGATTGCAAAGTGTCTCCCAGTTCACAGGAGCTTTTGTACACATGGTTTCACCTAAACTTCAAAACTGTCCGGAAAGGTAGGAGAGGCAGATTCATTCATTCATTGGTTGAGTTGCTATTTGACACATGCCCACTTGTTATCAGGGCCCTGGGCCCCTCCCCCATAGCATCGCTGCACTAGTGGAACCAGCCCAGAGAGAGCACAAGACTACGTGTGGCAGGAAAAGAAGGAAAGAAAAAAAGACACGCAGAGTTTTCTTTCCCTTTCCTGAGTCTAGCTTACTTTAGACTTACTTTCCCTGTTCCTCTAGCTCCCACCAGGCTAGGATGGGGCCATAGTGTCCCCAGGCTGCCCCCCAACCCCATGCCCACCCCCTCTCCTGAACTACTCGGCACTTCCTTTCCTTCCCGCCCCCACCGCTCTGCCCTGGAAAGACTGGGGAGGCCATCTGTGCCGTTTCTTCTCCCAGACCAGTGGTTAACAGAACTCCCAGAGGAGGCTCCTGTGTGTGTGCAACTCTAATAGCAGGATTTCAGGCCTCATTTCTGGCCAAGGCAGTGCGGAGGTGACCTTTGGCGACAGGCCTATCTCATTAGCGTGTAGCCTACAAGATTCCCCCAGGGAGCTCTCGGATGGACTGTTTCTCCTGGCCTGAGGTCTTCCCCTGCTTGGCCTGAAGTCTCACTTTGAGGGAGTGGGTGGCTGTGGTCATGGGGAAGGCTGGGTGGGTAGGCTACCTGCAGCAGCCCCTCTTGGACCCCCCAGGTCGTTGTAGCTTTCCATTCCTTTACACGCCACCAACAGGATGCCTATCGCCCACCTGGGGGGAGCAGAATCCTCTTGGAGTCACTCCACAATTAGAAAAATAAAAGTTGTACTTCTGTTATTTGCATCTTACCTTGGTTTTCTTTTCTTTCTGAAGACTAACATATTATGGGTGGTTTCATTATTTAACTTCTTTTTTTTTTTTTTTTGAGACGAAGTCTCGCTCTGTTGCCCAAACTGGAGTGCAATGGAGCGATCTCAGCTCACTGCAACCTCCGCCTCCTAGGTTCAAGCAATTCTCCTGCCTCAGCCTCCCGAGTAGCTGGGACTACAGGTGTGCGCCACCATGCCCAGCTAATTTTTTTGTTTTTAGTAGAGACGGGGTTTCACTATGTTGGCCAGGCCGGTCTTGAACCCCTGAGCTCATGATCCGCCCACCTTGGCCTCCCAAAGTGCTGGGATTACAGGCATGAGCCACCGTGCCCAGCCCTTCATATTGTTTTTTAAGAAAAAAATATAAAAATGCTGTCTTTGATCTTTTTTTAAAAAGCAATTTTATGTATATTGGCAAAAAATAAAAAGGTAGAAAAAAGGCAACAGGAGAAATAAGAAGGAAAAGGAGGAGGAAAAAGAGGATGACAAGAGGAGAAATGGTTTGGGATGAGACAAAAAAGGAAGGGTAAAAGTTAACATAGAAACTGACCTCATTCAGAGAGACCCTAGAGGAAGACACAGCCTCCCTTTGGACTCAGATGCTTATTGCATAGAATATTTTAAAAGCAATTGGAGAAATTAAAGGGAAAAGGTGCTTTGGTCCCAGACTTTCACTATTCCATGGAGCACCATCCTTTAATTCTGGGAAAAGTTGCTCTTACCTTGTTATAATAGTTTCACTTTGGGCCCAGCACAGTGGTTCACGCCTATAATCCCAGCACTTTGGGAGGCCGAGACAGGCAGATCACCTGAGGTCAGGAGTTTGAGACCAGCCTGGCCAACATGGCAAAACCCTGTTTCTACCAAAAATACAAAAAAAAAAATTTAGTCAGGTGTGGTGATGCGTACCTGTAGTCCTAGCTACTCGGGAGACTGAGGCACTAGAATTGTTTGAACCCGGGAGGCAGAAGTTGCAGTGAGCTGAGATCACACCACTGCACTCCAGCCTGGGCGACAGAGTGAGACTCTCTCTCAAAAAAACCCAAAAAGTATCGCTTTGTGTACCTAGCACGGTGGAGGACTGTTTTAAAAGCAGGTCAGAAGATGAAGCCAGTAAGACTTACTGTAGGACTGTAAGCACAAAACTGAAAACCCCTGCTATGGAAATAAATCTCTGCCTCTGAAGAACAAATCCAAAGCGATGACTCAGGGAGGCAGCAGGGGGCATCCTTCCAGGCACTTTTAATAAACTCTAGTTTTAATGGAAAATATTTCAACAATGGTGATAATTCTGCAATTTATTTGCAAAGTCAAAAAATGTTGTTTTTTTTTAAAAAAAAATTCACCTATTATGATTTTCACTGTAATTCTTAGTTGTGACTCCATAAACACTACCTCGCAGTAATAGAGAGGCTTTTGCCGGGACACTGACTGTGAAGTTTGGGAAGCCATAGTCCTAAGGTGATAAAAAGCCCAACTTCAGGAACATAAGTGTAGGGGAGCTTCCGGGCATCCAGCAGTCCCCAATTCAGGGCAGGTCTTGCTAGTGTCAAACTCAGCTTCCAGGACTCTCCTGGTGCTCAGAAGATGCTCTGTAAAAAAACTCCACCACCATTCCTCAGGCCAGCAGCCCCAGCCTGGACAAATGTACCATCCTTCATATTCCACCACTCTCAACACACACCCTGTTTGCCTCTTTCTTCTTTCTGTTCATTAGCTTTTTATTCTAACCTTCTTTGCAATGTCAATGAAACTGGCATGCAGCTTGTTTCTGATAAACCCATTTCACACTCGGATGGACACTTCCCTGTTTGGAAGTTTATTTCTAATATTACATTCCAGGACGTCCTCCCTTGGTTTCGCCCCATTACTCTGGTTACCCTTCTTTAGAGCATGTTAAATACTTCTTTTACCTCCTGGGTATCACTAACCTTCACACGTGTGAGAGTTATGGTCTTTTTCCTGCCCAAGCTCCATTCAAGCAACTCAACATTCTTAATTCTTGAGAGCTTTTTTTTTTTTTTTTTTTTTTCACGAAACTGTTCTTGGTGACTTTTCCTTCACTTCGGGTTCTCCTCTTTCCCTTCCTTCCATCTAGGTGTCCCCAGCTGAATGTGTGTGTTCACTTTTAGAAGGGGCCTGGGATCAGGAAAATGCTTATCAGCTTAGAGGAAATATACATTAGCCTAAAACGCCCCATTGGTTGAATTACAAAAGTAGCCACAGCAATAGCCTGGAATAAGCCTGACGTTGAATGTCGTATTTCAGGCTTCACGTTGGGATCGTATGCAATCTACAGTTATAAACGCATCAGAAGTATGGCCATCCATGCCACGCTTTTCTGAATGGTATTTATTTCACATGGGCAGTGGATGGGATTTGATAACTGTTTTCTCCAGCAAGATGATTTTAGAAAGTGAAAGGCGAACTGGCTTTTTTAGTTGTGGCACTGCCTCATTTGGAAAGAAAAAGTATGTCATGCTTTTGTTTCACTGAGATGCCATCACACGCTCAGACATTTGTGGTTCCATGCTCAGGCGATATCTTCATTTTGCTACCACTTCCACACACGATTATTAATGCTGAAAATGGGCACAAATGTGTTAAAATAAAATTTCACAGCGGTGTAGTGTTTGCTGTCAGGAAGTAGGTAAATGGTCTACAACTGGGACAAAAGTTTGTGTGGAATTAAATATAATTAGTGTTAATTCCACTGGGGTGGAAGTTTTAAAATATATCAAATATGCTCAAGAACTTTTTGTATCATAAGGGATACATATTAGAGTCAAAAATAAAGACAGCCCATAGAAAAGGTGTGGGAAATGATACTCCAAGGCCATAGAATGGCTACTGACATTTGTTTTGTGAGCCACCTACAAAAATCATGTAGATAATTCTCACATACATACTTCCCTTAGAAAAATGGTGCACTTACAAATAGTAGATGCAAATGAAATCTAAACTAAGGTTGCAAAAGCACAAGTAGACCCTCCCAAGCTCAAAGCTCTCATAAAGCCATGGCATCTACATGCTGTGAAAAGCCTCGTGCTGTCCTTTTGAGCAGCCAGTGTTGCTGCAAACTGCCGGGGACCCACTTAGTTTCAAACATGATTTTTCCCCTGAAATAAAGGCCTCCCATCTAATGGCACGCTGAGGTCACGGGGCACGGTGGAACCAGTCTGTGATCTGGGAGCCTGCCCCCAGAGACACACCAGTGGAACTCGTGAACCGTCTAGATTAAAGGATTAAAACGTCCTTACTGCAGGTCTTTATCATGAAGCCCATCTAATCAGTGGCACGTTTACTCAGAATAAAGAATGGCCCCTCTAAGGGAGGGGGGAAGGCAGCAAAGGGTCAGCAAGGAGCCCTGTGTGGGGGTCCTGCCGTCTGGGTTCCTGTCATTAAGAAAGCACATATTCTTTGAGTCTCCACTCCTGAATCTGTAAAACGAGAGCTCTGGACTCCAGGGTGGCTCTTGAGATTGTGTTTCTCCCTATAATTTCTATAATTCTTTGCAAATCACAACTAGCTTCTCACTTTATTATGCATAATGATTTAAATGCCCTGTTTCCATGAATGTGTATTCTTTTATTGTGCTAAAATAGGCATAGCATAAAATTTACTATTTTAACCATTTTTTAAGTGTACTCTTCAGTGGTATTAAGTACACTCACTGTGGTGTAGCTATCACCACCATCCATCTCCAGAGCTTTTTCATCTTCCCAAACAGAAACTCTGTTCCCATTAAACAATAACTCCTCATTCCCGCTTGCCTCCAGCCACTAGTAACCACTACTCTAATTTCTTTCTCTATGAATCTAACCCCTCCAGTTATCTCATGTAAGTGGAATCCATACAATTTTTTTTATATTTACAAACATCCTCAGCATGACAAGGATTGAACAAGATTACAGTTTTATTTTGTTTGTAATATGCTGTCCCTTTTCTGTCCTGTCCTGATACATGTAAATGGCACTAAAACAGAGTGGCCCTCTCCAGGGCCGTTGGCATGATCAATGCTTTCACAGATTTAAAAAATGGAAGCTGAGCCCCAAAATCTAATTGCATAGAAAGCATTTGCACAGGGACTGCATCCAGTGAGAAGCATCAATTTTGGTACACTCAAAGACACACTTTTAAAATCAATATTTTAAAAGTCATATCAGAAGTAAGATAAACCAGGCTGCTATCTCAACCCTCCGTGTGTACTCTGTACATGATGTCTCTCTCACCACTGAGAAAAGCTATGCGTAACAACAGGAAACTGATCACAGATCCCAACATCAGCCCCGGTGACTGTAAGTAGAAAATACAATGAGTAATTCCCCTGAAAATGAGATGACTGAAGTTGATTATGTATTTGTTGTTTAAAAATAAAAAAGAGTCAACAAGAATGGGAGTGGGGTGGGGAGTTTTCCATGTTAACAGAAATGGCAAGTTTTATTTTTAAAATTTATCTGTAAATACAAAACAAGTGAGAAAGACACCATGTGTCATTTGTTTTTGTACAGCAAGGAACTACATGCAGCTTGCTAATTTTCTCAATTTGTATGCTACAAAGTGAACTGCAGCATCACAAAAATTAATTTCATAGCCAAGCAAATATGAAATACGAATTTCATAGGTAAGCTTTTATAAAATATTAAGTTATGGGCAAGCCAATATAAAATATTGATGTCATACAGTATGAGCAAATATGGAGATAAAAATCACTGACCCAGATTATGAATTGTTGATTAAAGAGCATTGTTTACCAGTTTGTAAGTATATCAGCAAAATGTATGTGTGGGCATATGACAGTTCTAATTTGAAATATAATTCTAAATCATATTTACCTTTGATCTGAAAATACCTGATAGTGTGAAAAAACTAAGGCTTGACAGCCAAAACAGTACAAAAGTCAAATGCTGCATTTTAATTCAGAAGTGGGCAAATGTCAACTTGTTTTAATTTCTGAAACCTCTCCTTTTGGGGCTATTGTTACACATTTGATATTGAAAAGAAATTGAGGTCAATCAACCAATATTATTTCTCTTTTTTAGAAGCCTCAGAAAGTTTGCATATATACATATATATGCTATAAGAATATACAAGTGTATATAAAAACATAAAATATTACAATAAAGAAGAAAATTCATTACAGACTTCCTAGGGAAAGGGGAAAAAATCATGTAGAAAAGCAAATCTTGATTTGGCATAATTAATTGTAGGGTTTCTTAATTGTGTGGAGGGAAAGGTTGGAGGAGTAAATATGTATCTATATTTACAGAAGAGAATGGATCTTTCAAGCCAACAACCCAACACTAAAGTTCTAAAATTACACCACCCAAGTCCTCTACTGTTTCCTTCTTTTGGACAAAAGCAAATATTGACCAGGTGCCAGCCTCGAGCCATTTGAGGCAAAGGCAGCCGTTGTGATGGGCAAAGCCACAGCCTGGCCACACCGGGCCAGGCTCCACGTCCAAACCCGCTTGCATCGTAGAATTTTGAAATTAACAAGTCACCAGACCACACACCAAGCAAGGAGTAATCACTTCACAGAGAGAAAATAACTATGTTTAAAATGAAAGCAAGATCAACACTGGCCTAAATGCTGGTAAAATGACCTTGAGGGATGTTCCAAATTGAAACGGATCAAATTAGTTTTCAATCCACTCTAAAATATGAAATGTCAAAAATAAAAATATGCTGATGAGGCTCAGCGCGCTGAAGTTTTAAAATGACTAAAACGACATCTGTCATGGAAATCCCTACAATTTTACAAGAGAATAAGAAAGGCTATTTTAAACGGTGCTTAGTCACGTTGCATTTTTTTGGTAGTAATGTCCAAACTTTCCTGTCCCGGTGGCAGAACCCATGAGCATGACCTCCACAGGATTCTGGGGCAGTGGGGGTGGGCAAGTTCCAAAAATACCGCTCACAGCTCACAAATGACGGCTGGTCAACTCACATTTGACTGTGAAAGCCACAGTGCAGGAGCGAGGACGGACTAAAATGTCTACAGGAGAAGGTAGGGTGTCGTGTTCTAGAAACCCTGGCAGCTGTGGGTGAGCACAGAATTTTCTAATGAGTAAGACTGAAATCAGTGAAAATGCCTCAGCATTAAAGGGAAAAATAACTTATCTGCTGTCTAACCACGGAGCTCAGGCATCTAAGAAAAGCCTAAATAATTCATGAAAACTGTGCCCAAATAGACAAAAGGAGCTCACTGCTTCTTGCAGAATATTTAAACCTGACTCAACTTTGGGGTTTTAATCCAAATATCTTAATTTCACATTTCATTGCTGGAACATTCCATGTTGTATCAGGAGCTGACTTAGGTGGGTGAAGTTCTTAACCCTGAACAGAGAATAAAATGTTAAAAATAGTAATGAGAGTGCCGATACCTCCATAGACAACCCTAAAATGTGTAATGTGTTCATGAAACACACTGCTCACCGTCTAAAGGAAAGGTGGTTAATCCTGGGCAATTCAGGTTTCTTTGCAGCTATGCCATGGAAGGTCCCTTAAACGCAAGACTCAGCATGGAAACCTCTTTCACTCTGGAATCCTTCTCCAGAACTTGGGTGAAGGTTCACACACTTACATCTACCCCCATGCTTCCCCAAAAGGGCTAAACCCAGAAAAGCCTTTCCCGGATGTCTAATTGGTGACAGCCTATTATGCCCAAGGGGTTTACTTTTCTCCAGGTGCAGAATAACAGAGGAGAGATTTGTTTACTCTCTCCCTTTTTTTTTTTTTTTTTTTTTTTTTTTTTGACATTAACAACTTTGTTTAATGGCCTGGGAGCTTGAGCCGGTCAGATCCCTGGAGCAGGGTCCACACACTCAGCCCTGGACTTTCTCCCACCTATTCCAACCCAGCCTCACACTCCTATAACTGCATTCCTAGCCTTTTCTTCCCGTTTTTAACACTGTGCTTCACCTAGTAATCAACATAAAAACAAAGCAGATAGAAGGACAGGCCTAGGTCAGGCAACCGTCTGGGGTAATACAGGTGTCACAGCCACAGGCCAGGCTTGACTGGCACAGGTCTGGGGAGCCTCGGGGCAGCCTGGGTGGGTGTGAATTAACAGCCTGGAGGTGGTGGGAGGGGGCATTCTGTGTGCCTCTGGGGAGGGGCGGAGGTGAGGTGTTCTCTTTGTCAGGGACCCTTGGATCTGCTGGGGACAGAGCCTGCCCAACTCCCTCCTAAGCAACTTCTGTTTCTTCTGCTCTCCCTTCCTGCAACCTGCACTCCTGCTTCCTACCTGGCACTACCAACTGTGGGAAACCCAAGTAGGTGGCACCATAGTGGGGGGCAAAAGGCAAAGCCTTGGTCGGGTAGGGGGGCATAACTCCAGGCCTAGTTCTGCAAGCCCTGACACAGAGGCAGGATGCTTACAGAGGAGACAAAAAAGCAATGCAGTGCCTTGAATAACAACTGGGGTGGCCCCACACTGCCACTGACAACTGCCCCTCAATAACTAGTACACCCTAGTCTTTCTAGCTTCTGGGCACTCCTAGAAACCAGAGCTTCCAAACCCTTCAGTTCACACAGGCCAGGACTTGCTGAGGGCAGGGGGCGGGGGAGGAGGTGAGGGTTGCTTTCAGGAGTATCTGTTCTTGCTCCCATAATCTTGCAGTGGATCACAAAACTGAGTAAGTGTTGCTATGGTTATTAAAGTCATTCCTTTTAAAAAAGAGCAAAACATGGCAGATTTTCTTAACAACTTGTTCAAATGGCAAGAGTCCCGGGTTGTAGCTAATTAAGTGTGCTAAAGATAAACACAAGATCGCACATTCCTATTAAGATTGTTTGCTCCCGGTTCTTTTACACACACACACACACCACTTTGAACATTCAGGGGAAATAATAAATTCTTATGCACTCAGCATGAGGAGTAAAGAAGAAAAATATATTTTCCATAGAAATCACCTTACTTCACCTCCTTTAAATTCTACAACTTGGTTCAGGACAAATAAAGAGGAAACTACTGGAATGTGTGAGCAGGCCCCACTAGCTCTGAAGGCAGAGGCCTCAGCAGGAGGTGAGCAGCTGCAGAGAGGCTCAGGCAGGCGGCCCTGGGCAGCCTCATTTCTTTATTAACACCACCACCTACAGGGACTGCTTTGAATAGGATGGTGTGGTGTGGCCCATAAAGCCTTGCAAGAAAAACAACATTCAGAACAATTGCACCACATTTTTTTTCAACTTCCTGTTTATTAGTATTTTATCTAAGAGCAGAACAAAAGTCTGTATAAATGGGAGAAAATAAAACAAATGAATGCACTGTTAAGGCCTATTCACAATGCACACATACAACAACTTGTCAAGTGCATTATGTCTTTTAATTGAACCCACCTCAGACCTTCAAATGTCTCTGATGACAGAGATCAAGAGGAAATAAATGGAATTTGTTATTTTATAAGAATTATATATAATTAATTTTTTAAAAAATAAGTAAATGGGCTTGTTTTCAGCACAACTGTATGACAGTATTCCTTGCTACACTGTATAAGTCAACATCTTATCAGTAAGAATTTGTATTTTGCTAGAAATACGCATGAATATAATGAAAATGCAAATGTCCCCCTAATGTTTGGTGCAGAGCTTGATTGTGTAAGAAAAGGAAGAAAGTATGTAGTCAAGGTGTGGGCAACCTTTGAGGTTCTCAGCCTAAGAGGTGGACAAAGGGCTGGTGACGCCTCCACTGGAATCCTTCCAGCAAAGTCATGAGGTCATTACGAAATTGTTAGTGATGTCTGTGAACTCTGCTTTTCTTCCTTAACCTGCCTGCCATGTTGTTCTTTGGGCTTCTTCTCTGCCTACTTTTCGAAAGGTTCAGGGCCAATGAGATAGAATGAATGAGTGGCCATAGGGCTTCCACTGTTGACCTTGATGGCCACATTTTCTCTTGAAAGCAGCCCGTACAGTCTGTTTTTGTGGATACTTGTGAATCAAAGGGCTGGGCCTTGGCACAGTTCCCTAGGACCCTTGCTCTTTTTTATCTATGGCTATAAATACCACTGAGTCTCATTTATTTTGAGTAGTTTTAACGTCATGTTTCCCTATTTGAGAAGGACGCCTAGACATTTGGGATTATCAACTTGGGGAATTGCCTAAGATTTTTTTTCTATGCCCTAGTAATCAGGAATTTTGTTATTATTTACTCTCCATATCTCAGTCTCCTATGACATTAGCGCGTATGGCCTTGTCTAATTATTCCTGATACCTATTACCTCGTTCACATGAAAATAAGAAGTCAATAAGAAGAGGCCTCCTCTTGTATAGCGTAACAAGAAACATATCTGCAGATAGAGACGGCATAAATCAAAGCTGAAATGTGAACTTAGCACTGGTCAAGACCAGTTAAGCTAATCAGAAACAGATTGCAAATGCTCTAGCAGAACAAATACTGTCTTTCTAAATGGCTGAAAGTGCTGTGAGGGACTAAAACTGAACAGAACAATCACAACAAACAACAAAGGTCACCAAATAATAAAGCAGCCATCATTTGTGTGCTGGTAGTAAACACTGAGAACTCACTGCATGTGTCTTGGACATGGGAGATGAAGAAATGTGGGGTTGGTTTTGTTTTGCCAAGGGGCATTGATTAACCCTAACCAGTAGTCAGATCTAGGAAGGGGACCCTTCCTGGAGAGAACGTCTCTATGGAATTCATTTTTTATTTTTTGGTAATTTTTTTAATTGACAAAAACTCTATTACATTTACTGTGTAACATGATGTTTGGAAATAAGCATTAAGGAATGGCTCAATTGAGCTAATTCACATATACTTATCTTTTATGGTGAAGACAATTAAAATTTACTCTCAATAATTTCAGAATACAATACATTGCTATTAACTAGAGTCACATGTTGTACAGTAGATCTCTTAAGTTTATTTCGCCTATCTATCTGAACTTTTGTATCCTTTGAACAATATCTCCCCATTACCCTATCCCCGCCAATGCCTGGTAACCACCATTTGACTCTCTACTTCTGTAAGTTCAACTTTTTTCTGTATCACGTATAAGTGAGATCATGTGTTGTTTCTCTTTCTGTGCCTAATTTATTTCACTTAACGTAATGTCCTCCAGGTTCATCCATGTTGTTGCAAATGTCAGGATTTCCTCATTTTAAAAGCTGAATAGTATTCCATTGTGTATATATGTGTGTGTGCTGCATTTCTTTATCCACTCATCCACTCATGGACACTTAGGCTGGCCCTGTGGCATTCTTGACTGGCAAACATAGAGGAAGCTTTAACCACTAACTTCTGCTAAGGGAGGAATTGTTCCTTGGGCATAAGAGTAGACAAAACATTTTATCAGCATCAGAAAGTATTTTGGGGCCGGGAGCAGTGGCTCACACCTGTAATCCCAGCACTTCGGGAGGCTGAGGCAGGTGGATCACGAGGTCAGGAGATCGAGACCATCCTGGCTAACACGGTGAAACCCCGTCTCTACTAAAAATACAAAAAAAAAATTAGCCGGGTGTGCTGGCAGGCGCCTGTAGTCCCAGCTACTCGGGAGGCTGAGGCAGGAGAATGGCGTGAACCCAGGAGGCAGAGCTTGCAGTGAGCCCAGATCGAGCCACTGCACTCCTGCCTGGGCGACAGAACGAGACTCCGTCTCAAAAAAAAAAAAAAAGGTATTTTGGGCCAGGAGCGGTGGCTCACGCCTGTAATCCCAACACTTTGGGAGGCCGAGGCGGGTGGATCACCTGAGGTGAGGAGTTCGAGATCAGCCTGGCCAACATGGCAAAACCCAGTGTCTACTAAAAATACAAAAAAATTAGCTGGGCATGGTGGTGGGTGACTATAATCCCAGCTACTTGGGAGGCTGAGGCAGGAGAATGGCTTGAAACCAGGAGGCGGAGGTTGCAGTGAGCCAAGATCACGCCATTACACTCCAGCCTAGGTGACAGAGCCAGATTCTGTCTAAAACAAACAAACAAAATGCTGGGAGCGGTGGCTCATGCCTGTAATCCCAGCACTTTGGGAGGCTGAGGCGGGAGGATCACCTGAGGTCAGGAGTTCCAGACCAGCCTGGCCAACATGGTGAAATCCTGTCTCTACTAAAAATACCAAAAATTAGCCGGGCATAGTGGCAGGCGCCTGTAATCCCAGCTACTCGGGAGGCTGAGGCAAGAGAATCGCTTGAACCCGGGAGGCAGAGGTTGCAGTGAGCCGAGGTCGCACCATTGCACTCCAGCCAGGGCAACAAGAGCGAAACTCCGTCTCAAAAAAAAAAGAAAGAAAGAGAGCATTTTGAAGCCACTCACTGACTTCACTGACTTCACTGATAGGATGCACAGAATAAGTCAGAAAGGCAAAGCTCCCGAGTCTGCTTCACAGAAAGGAAATGTGCATGCACGAAATAAGAAGTCTTTCTCAAACACAAACAAACAAAAAGCAACTCCCTGTGCTGATAAGGAAGGAGCTAGATGCTGGGAACCAGGAGCTGGGGCTGCTGGGAGGACGGGGGAAGAGGCATGAGGGCAGGTGTCTGAATAGGAACTGTTCTGCTACCATCTCACACAGGGGATGGAATGATGGGCATGATGCCTAATTTGCAAGGGGTGATCTTGAAAAGCCACTGAGATCCCTCTCCCAGGAAGCTTACAAAAGGAAGAGCGAGTGTGACAAATAAGTGAGAGGTGTCAACTTGCAAGTCAACAAATGCCTCCTTTGCACACCAATATGCTTAAATTTAGTGGGTCACCTATGTCACTGAGTAAAACCTAGTGGACATCTGTGGCTTGCTTTCCTACTGCCCCATTAGCAAGCTTCATAACTCCACCCTCAGGACAGGGGTGGAGATAATGGCGGGTAAATTAATGAGTACATCACAGTCCTTTATCCACTGTGATTGGCTCATGTGTAGGCATGTGACCTCGGCTGGTCCAATCAGGGCGAACCTCATACCTTTTACAGGAATGCTGTGACAAAAGTTTTTCCTGCTGGATTTGGACCTGAAAGGACAAATGGCAGCCACCTCGGGATCATGAGGGTTGAGTTTATTTGAGAATGGGGTCAAAGCATTAAAAACTGGGCCAGGAGGAGAAGACAGAGCTGAAATATCTTGACTTTATTTTGAGCTGTATGTATGACGCCCTTTTCCTAGATTGTTCACTTACATGAGATGGTAAAACTCTGGATTTTGCTTAAACCACTTTGAATTGAGTTCTCCGTCACTTGTAACCAAAAAACTCTTTTTTTTTTTTTTTTGAGACGGAGTCTCGCTCTGTCGCCCAGGCTGGAGTGCAGTGGCGCGATCTGGGCTTGCTGCAAGCTCCGCCTCCCGGGTTCACGCCATTCTCCTGCCTCAGCCTCCCAAGTAGCTGGGACTACAGGCACCCAACACCACGCCTGGCTAATTTTTTGTATTTTTAGTAGAGACGGGGTTTCACCGTGTTAGCCAGGATGGTCTCGATCTCCTGACCTCATGATCCTCCCACCTCAGCCTCCCAAAGTGCTGGGATTACAAGCATGAGCCACCATGCCCGGCCAACCAAAAAACTCTTAATTAAATCAGAAATGCCTTTGCAATTATATACTACCCACCCCTAAAGAAGAAGGTTTTTACAAGTGTAGACGACTCCTCCTTCATATAGCCCTCAGTATTATGCAACAGTCCATCCCGTTTAACTAAAGTCACAGAAACGTATATACCAAAAGATCCAATAAAATGGAGTGAAATGCAGCTCTCTTAGTGCATCTGCTCCTTAGCATTCTGAGAGATCCTACTCCCAGTGATATTACCCCAGGCTGTCAAGGCGGGTCCCTCAGATTGTCTTTTATAATTGCACAACAATTATAAGGAAAATTAAAGTGGAAGTTAAAGCATCCAGAAAGAAAACCAGATTAAATGACTGAAACAACAGAGGACTAAGTAATGACAAGAGATGGCATAATATCATCATTAGGCCTCCTTCCATTTTTAACATTATTTCTCATTCAGCTTTTTTATAAGACACAAATTTCTTCAACTCAAGCAATTTATTTTGCTTCAGGCTCAGTGTTCTTTCCTGCAGAATCTGACCAACTAGGATAGAATAATGCTTGAAGAGCTCTGGATTTTTATATTATAACAAATAATTATGTATAGGTTTCTTGACATTACTGATTTCTCACTGAGGTTCAGAATAGCTCAGCATACATAATAAGGGGTTTTAAGAGGTGTTCACCCTGAGTACACTTAGAAATAACATCCAACTTTGATCAAAGTGTACTTTTTTAAAAAGTTCTTGATACTGTAAGCTTTGATTTGCTTCACAGAAACACCTCTAACTATAAGGGTAACTGCTGAGGTTTGACAGTTCATCTGCCCTGATCTTTCATTCATTCATTCATCATTGTGCAGCACTGAGTTTAAATAAAAAGAGCCATGTTATTGGGCTTAGAATTTAACATGAAACCCCGATCCATGCAAGCTAAGGGCCAAGGGAGGAATGCCAGCTAGCCTCCTACAGGCAGTGGCTGAAGAGCTGAAGAAACCTAGTGGCCAAGTCAGGCCACAGAGTTCGTTGAGCCTCTGCTGCCCATGGGCCTCCCCCTTCCTGGCATCCTGGGTCAATGGATGGATTCTGACTGTGGAGGCCCCCAGTTCAGCCTCTTTTCATACCCCTGGGGGTTATCTGCAGTGCTGCAGCCCCTTGGTGGGAGCCTACTTCTTGCACTGGGGACACCTTGGTCCCCCTAAAATCCCACATACCCTGTGGAACTCCATGGGTGTGGATTCTGAATTCCTTAGACACCAGCTCGTTCACTCTCATTTTACAGGTGAAGGGAGTTACTCTCTGTCCAAGCAGATCAGGGCCTCCACGGGCTTGCCTCCCAGGCAGAATTCCAATTTCCTCGTCCATCAGAGGTCCTCATCTTCTCCTCTAGGAGAGAACCCTGATATAAAAGGGAGGAAAGATTCCCCTCCATGTTTCCAGTGCCCATTGGTTATCACTAGCCACAGTCAAGCCTTCTTATGACTCCCAGTCCCATCTGACTTGCTCAGAGCTCCGGAGCCTAACATCCCTGTCTTCCTGAAACATTGCTTAAGCCATGGGATTTTCCTGCTCGAGGACCCACAGAGCTCCCTACTGGCTCCAACACAGAGTTGACATTCTTTGCCCAGGCTGAGAAAGACCTCTGTGGTTTGCTCCTACCCTAAGTATGCAACATTTCCCTCTTCTCATGAATCTCTTTGTGCTTTTATTCAACAAAAATATGTTGAGCACTGGATTATTAGTTTGCTTGAGCTACTATAACAAAGTATTAGAGACTGACGACAGAAATGTATTGCCTCACAGCTCTGATGGCTGGAAGTCTGAGACCAAGTTGTTGGCAGGGTGGTTTCTTCTGAGGCCTCCCTCTCTCCTTGGCTTGTAGATGACCGCCTACTTGCTATGTTGTCACATGGGTCTTCCCTCTGTGTATGTCTATATCCTAATCTCCTTTTTTTTCTTTTTCTTTTATTATACTTTAAGTTCTAGGGTACATGTGCACAATGTGCAGGTTTGTTACATATATATACGTGTGCCATGTTGGTGTGCTCTTAATCTCCTTTTATAAGGACACCAGTCATATTGAATTAGAGGCCACCCATATGACCTCATTTTACCTTAATTACCTCTTCAGAGACCCTTTCTCCAAATATGGTCACATTCCAAGGTACTGGAGTTGGGGTGGCACCATACGAATTTGGGATGGGACACAATTCAGCCCTTAACAAGTCCCAATATGATGCCAGGGAATGGGGAAGGGAGGAGAAAAAGGGACATAGAAGGGGACAGAGATGGATAAAACATGGCCTCTGCCCTCAGCAGACGAAACTCTACTGTTCACACAGGAGGATGGCGTGATTTTCTCCTTGCCCACCCCAGCCCCGGCTCCTGCCTCTGTTGGGCGGCCTCTGATGCTTCACTTCCTCCTCTATCTAATCAGTCTTTCAAGGCACAGCCTCATTCCCTTTCTCAGGAGTCCCCCCTACTGGCTTACCCTCCCTGAGTCCCTCCTGGACTTCCCTCAAGCGTATTACCTCCTCCCTGTGCTATCCTGACCACCCTGTGAACTTCTCCATGGAGCAGCTACCTGGATGTCTAGTGCAAGGCTGGGCATGGTAGGCATCAAGCCAATATTTCCTTCTCATGGGATAAAACATGTTTCTCCTTTTCTGCTTTCTGTCTGATAAAAGCCAGCAAACGGCACTGGGGGGTGTCTGGTTCCTCCACCACTTGTCTGCGTCTTTCAGATAAATATTACCTATTTCATCATGTTCTGAAATGCAAAACCTTTCTAGTATCAGTAAGTGAAATCCCCAATCAGCATACCATGATGAAATATTCTTCTAAGTCTCATATTTTTACTCGCTTTACACCCAGAGTTACGTGTGTGAGAGGTGACATTTTACTGTGTGGGACAGGAATGCCATCCTCACTGATGTTAACCATGTCACACTGGAATGACATCTGAGAAGACGAGAAATAACCAGGGGCCTTTAAAACTTAATGCATCTTGAGGCCGGGCACAGTGGCTCATGCCTGTAATCCCAGCACTTTGGGAGACCGAGGTGGGTGGATCACTTGAGGCCAGGCGTTCAAGACCAGACTGACCAATATGGTAAAACCCCATCTCTACTAAAAATACAAAAATTAGCCGGGCGTGGTGGTACACGCCTGTAGTCCCAGCTATTCGGGAGGCTGAGGCACGAGAATCGCTTGAACCCGAGAGGCAGAGGTTGCAGTGAGCTGAGATTGCGCCACTGCACTCCAGCCTGGGCAACCGAGCAAGACTCTTATCTCAAAAAAAAAAAAAAAAAAAAAAACAAAAACTTAATGTATCTTGAAATGTAAACAAATTATCTTGTTTTACACTTTTCTTTTACTGTCATCAGCAATAAATGTCACCTGATATGTGTATCCAACACTGTGCCCCAGCCCTTTCTTGCTGAGCTAAACATCAGCTCTTAACTTTGAACATGCCCTAGACTCACACAGACAGACCCTCAGAGGTCTTCTCTGTGCTCCCAGAGTGCTTTGTTCAGAGTCTGGTTTAGTGGCATGGTAATTAAGAGTGTGCACGTTGGGATCTAACTGTTTGACTTTAAATCTACCTGCTGTGTGACTTTGGACAAGTTACATAACCTCTCTGGGCCTCATTTTTCCTCAAAGCCACAAAAAAATCACTGAAAGGCATTGGGGGCATCTGGTTCCCAATGTAAGGATGAAATAAGATAATTCAGATAATTAACCTGGCCCAGAAGCTGGAACTTTTTGGCCCCCAGGAAACATGAGTGTTAATATTCACATTACCTTTCCCAACTATCACTCCTTCCAAACTGTGAACTTCCCCAGGACAAGGGCACTATTCCTTAGGTGCCTGGGACATAATAATCACACAGCTAATGTTTGTGGGAAAAAAAACACATGCAATGACTCAATTCTACTTTTAAAACTGGCTTTTCCTCCTCATTTTAAAATGTAACTTGCTCACCTTAGGGCCTTAAAAAATATGTAACAAGAAGAGTAACACAGACCAATTAAAACTTTTAAGTTAACTAAATGAAACCCCCCAGCTCCTGTCTTTGGGCTTCATCCATAGGTTTTCAGGGCAAACACCCCACAAATGCCAAACAGATTTGCACATGTGCTAATTATCTACTTTTCACTGTTTCCCATAAAATAAATACTTTCAAATGCAAAGTTGACTGTGAAAAGTATATTAATTATAGAGAATGAAAAGCAGTACCATGATGTTCATCCTGAGGCCAAATGAACGATGATCAAAACTTCTAACTGAAAATTCCTGGAGAACACCTTCATCGGCAGCATATGCCATCTCCTTGCGGCTCTCCCAGCCAGCACTAAAGCCAGGCTCCAGGCTGTGAGGCTCACCTTAGCCTGAGTCACCATCCCCCACACTCCCTGAGAGTAGTTATGTTTTTATTATCCGGTAATTAAAGATAAAACATAGTATAAATTGAATTACGCATGTAAAAGCATTTGTATTATTTATATCACAAGAGTCCCAATATCATAGAATACATAAATGCTAGAGCCACTTGTGATTTTTGTTATTTACAAAGGCTGACAGGCAGGTGGATTTCAGCATCCCTGCCAACATGGTGGGATCTGAGGCTGCCAGGGTGGGAACCACTCCTCAAGGAGAACATTCCCTGTGTCTACCAGCCAACTGGTAGACACATTCCCTGTGTCTATCCAGGCCAACTGCTGGCTGAAGAGAGAGCAAAAAGAAACATGGCTATGAAGGGCTTCTGCTCTTACAACCCTATAAGGAGTATATATTTTACACTGGAAAATCTGATCCTTAGAGCAAGCCAGTCCTGTATCAGCATATAGTCCTGGTATTGTCCAGAAAAAATAAATCGTCTTGCTACTTAGAGACATTAGCTAGCCAAACGCAGTAGAATCTACAAGATCACATAGTATTCAAATTATTATTAACCAAAAATGCCTTGTAGTACTTTAGGGGTACAGAGCAAGCAGAGAAAAGGTGGTGGTCCATGAAGTGCCCTTTGTAACATTCAGAGCTGAGCTGTCCCCTGTAACTGGGCACCATCCCCGCACTGCTCCTTGGGTGCTGGGCTCTGAAACACTCCAGCTGACTCAGAAAATGATTCTCGGTGGGGGATGGAAATCAGGAGCTCTTTATTTTTTATTTTTTATTGTTTTTGAGATAAGATCTCACTGTGTCACCCAGGCTGGAGGGCAGCAGTGTCATCACAGCTCACTGCAACCTCGACCTCCCTGGCTCAAACCATCCTCCCAACCTCAGCCCCCAGAGTAGCTGGAATTACCATGCCACCACACCTGGCTAATTTGTGTGTGTGTGCAGGCACACGCGCGCGTGTGTGTGTGTACGTGCGTGTGTGTGTGTGTGGAGATGAGGTCTCACTATGTTGCCCAGGCCGGTCTCAAACTTCTGGGCTCAAGCAATCATCCCACTTCGACCTTCCAAAGTGCTGGGATTACAGGCGTGAGCCACCATGCCTAGCTATGCTCTTTAGAAATGATTTACTCCCATTTTTTGAGGTTTGCCATGTCACAGAAAATGAGACCCCACTGAGAGATTCAAATGTGCGGGAAGAAAGAACAATGTGTGCTTCTTCACAGGGAGAGAGCAGGGAGCCTGCAGCCCGCCTGAGCTGCAGGTGCTTCAGCTGGTTTCACACTTGCTGTCCCCAGCCCCTGCCCCTGGCCAGACGCCGGCCTCTGTGGGAGGCCCGGAGGGCACCGTGCGTTGGTGCAGGCCTTCGTGGGCAGCAGCGCTGACGTTTGGAAACAAGGCCCCACCCACACAGGCTGGGTTTCAGTTTCACCAGGCAGCAAACACCATTATGCAAATTATTTTCCTTGCTCAATTCCCCATCCCCCATCACTGTCTTACATATTCATTCTTCACTCTGAAGTTAATGTACACAAGAGGCCAACTAAGGATTTGCATCCTATTTACTTTAAAATGCCCAGGTGCAATTTTGAAACAAGATTCTCCTTTCAGAAGGGCAATCACGAATATAAAGTAGAGAATTAGTAGCAGTGTCAAGAGTAAAGCCCTGAGGCTAATACCAAACTTCTAACATAAATGGAGTGTTGAAAGGCACATGCCAGGAATTATATAAACCGAAGGAAAAAGACAACTGGGGGGTGTGTTCCCATGCATTCGATTTGGTCCAAGGAGAACCAGGCCCACGGAGAGTGGACAGACAGCCTCGGGCCCCTTCAATCTACACATGTCAAGAATACCTGGGTCTCATGGGGTTTAGGAAAACGAATGTCTAGTTCACATTCAGGTCACGTTCTAGAAATTAGGGCATGCAGTCATTTTATCTGCATTATGTGTGATTCATTTGCAGTTTAACTCAAGTGATTTGAGGTATCAACTCAGGCAAAAAAATTCCAAACCCAGAAACAGTGTTAGTAAAATTTGTAGGGGGTGGAGGGTGTGAGATGGGGTGCACAAAGCTATGCTTTCCTTTCCTGTCATGATAAATAAATTTGTTAGGGATATGTTTATATGAATTTAGACCTGAATAATTCCATGCAGCTGTAATCATTATTTTATTTATGAGATTCAGATAATCGTAGTGAATAATTTTGTAGTTGTTTCTAAAGAGGCCAAGGGTTTCTATCAGCAGACACACAGAAGGAACCATTTTTAGGATGGTAATTTCTATTTCCCTCAAAAACATTCTTCCTTGGTCCCCACTTATACTCAGTTTCATTTTTCAAGGCGGATTGCAAGGTTCGTGTAAAGCTCACAGCTGCAATGAAGTCACTGACAAATCTGTGAATTACCCTGAGTGCAAAGACAAGCTAGTTCATTTATAAACACCCCTTAAAATAATAGTAAACTAAACTGCAGGTGGGAAACCTTCATAAGATAAAAACTCAGACACACTGTCCCTTCTCGGAAAGCCCCGGATAAGAAGTAAACAATGCCAACAAGTCCCTTAGTGACTTGTCACTCCACTTAAAATGGCCTTTATTAAGAGTGATGACCTCCGCCTTAACTGTAAGACCAACCAACTCAAATGTAAGTCAAGAACAAGAACATATTCCTTGCAGGGGATTCTGTGCCAACTCATTGATGATTTGCATCTCTGTGAAAGGTCATGGCTAGGAGGCCAAGTTGAGGAAACTTGAACAGCTAAAGTACACCTGGGCTGTCTGCTAATTACCTGCATCCTAATTACCTGTCTGCTATCGCTGCGTGACGTGCAGAGCCATGAGATAGGATCTGTCTTCATTTATAGATCATAAAAAAACAAAGCTTTAGAGAGGTTAAGTAACTTGCCCAATGAAAGCAATTTCTTCTGACCCTTGTGCACAATTATGTCTACAAGAGAACACCATATACACATATTGCCCAACCTTTGAACACCATTTACTCAAGAATGGCTTTCCTTTCCCTGCCATGCACAGGCAGGCTTGTGGTTACCCAGTCCTTTCTGGTCAGTGTGGATACATCTGCTGGGTTCAGGGGTGTAGGGTTAGGGATCTCACTGCTTCCGCACACCAAAACTGTTCTCCAACAGCTCAGTCAATAAAAACAGCTGATATCGGGGCAGGGGTGGAGTTCTTGGTTCAGGACTCTTCTAATGTCCTGGACTGCAGAAAAGCCCTTGCCCTTACCCTGGATAAACACCTGAGAATGCTTGTCTCCTTCCCACTCTGTAGGCACTCTTGTCCTCTCCATTCCCTTCCTTGCCTCCTGAGGAGCTTCTGTAGCCCTAGGCTGACGTGGGGAAGGGAGAAGGGTCCCCTGCACCCCTGGGATGGGAACATGAATGAGTCTGCCCACCAACCCCTATGAAATATGCATACCTGTGCTCAAATTACGGGGCCATCAGTTCTGCTAGTCTCAGAGCCCCCTAGGGAGGGCGACCCAGCTTTTACTGGACACCCAGGGACTTTCCCTGGAACCTGCTGTTGTGAGCGTTTCTGAGGTGTAGACAAACAGCTCCCCCACACACCTAGCCAACAATCCACTCTCAAGGTGGGAAACACCATTCTAAGGACTCGCATTAACCCATCTGGATAACCCAGGGTAATCTGGAGCAGAGGTTGAAACCACTGAATGGCTCAGGTACGGTAGAAAATGCTTCTGATTGATTGTTTTGGACATCGCTGCTATTGCAACAGAGAAAGATCAAGCCCCATCACCTAGAAGGGATGTCATTCTTTGCAACAGGAAAGATAGTTCAGAATACAGCGCCAATTATTCCCAGAAAAAAAATACCATTTGAAACACTACAAATGAAATTGAGTTATATAAACCCTCTTCCTCATCCTTTCCAAGGAGGGTGGATTCTGCGGATGTCAAGGGTGACTGTGGCAGACTGGAAGGGTGGGAAAGAGATCAAATTAGAGAAAACCAAGGGAAGAGCAACTGCCAGCCACCTAGGAAAAAGGAGAGAGGCCTAGGTGACACGACCCCGAGTTGGAGAGAAAGACACACAGAGGGGTGAGTCAGAGGAAAGCTACAGAAGGGTGTGCTGGGGACAGGCGTCAAGAGGTGAGGCTGCCTCAGGGAGAGGAAGCACGGGAGGAGACCTGGCCCAGGAGAGTTTCAGAGGCTCCACCCAGCAGTGTGCAATAGTACCTCCTCCCCCAAGAAATCAGGATTGTGCAGGAAACACTCTGCTACTTCTCAGTGGCCACTGGAGAGCTCTGAACCCAGCCCAGGGTCAACTGCCCGGCACTGTCAGGCAGTTCCTCTGACTCCGCAGCATGTTCTAATTGCAGTCACTGTGAGTACACTAGGCAATTTTGCACCCTGCCCCAAATTCCTAATTGTAGTAGGAAGTTAAACTGGAGCATTTTTTTAAATTGCTCAAACAAGTCTTTAGGAATTTAAATGTATTTACAGAAATGTATGTAAGTATGTTTACATACATTTCTATAAAAATATTCTTGTAAGTAAATGTTATTTATATATACTGCACATCTAATGATGCAATTGGCTTCATGACTTTAGATATTAGAGATTAGGGAGTTTCTTGGTCAGGACAGTCAGGAAGAAGGGATAGATGCTTAAAGAAATTGGCAGAACTGCATGGTAGAAGTCTGATAGAAAGGGCTTGAGTGAAACCTGGAAAGACAGTTCATTAGGGAAAAGGTGCCTGCTGCCTGTTGGGAGCCAGTGCCTCCCACATAGTGGTGCTCAATGCACTGTGGAACTCAACAGAGCCCTGGCAAAGCACGCTCCGGGACTCACAAATCTGAATGGGTTAAAAGAGAAATAGAAGAATTTGGTCGTGAGAGAAAACAGAACTTCTAGACTTCTATTTTATCTATATTTTCTGTCCAAGAAAAAAAACATTAATACTGAGAAGGAGACTGTTAGTCAGAGTTCTCCAAAGAAACAGAATCAATTGGATGTGTGTGTGTGGGGGGGGGGGGGGGGGTGGGTGTGGGTGTATGTGTGAGAGAGAGAGAGAGAGAAGGGCGAGGAGGGTAGTGGAGACTGAGTTGTTTAAGGATTAGGTTCCCACAATGGTAAGGGCTGGCAAGTCCAAAATCCACAGGGCAGGCTGGCAGGCAGAGACCCCAGGAGTCCCTGTTGCAGTTCGGGTCAGCTGACAGAATCCAATCTTCCTTGGGGAGGTTCGTCATTTTCTTTTCTTTTCTTTTTTTTTTTTTTTTTTTTTTGAGATGGAGTCTCGTTCTGTCGCCCAGGCTGGAGTGCAGTGGTGCCATCTCAGCTCACTGCAAGCTCCGCCTCCCGGGTTCACGCCATTCTCCTGCCTCAGCCTCCCGAGTAGCTGGGACTACAGGCGCCTGCCACCACGCCTGGCTAATTTTTTGTGTTTTTAGTAGAGACAGGGTTTCACCATGTTAGTCAGGAAGGTCTCAATCTCCTGACCTCATGATCCGCCTGCCTCGGCCTCCCAAAGCACTGGGATTACAGGCGTGAGCCACCGCGCCCAGCCCATCATTTTCTATTAAGGCCTTCAACTGATTGGATGAGGCCCACCCACATTATGACTCTGCTTTGCCAAAATCTACGGATTTAAATGTTGATCTGCTAAAAAGTGCCTTCACAGAAACATCCAGGATAATGTTTGACCAAATATCTGGGTACCATGCCCTAGCAAAGTTGGCACATAAAACTAACCATCACAAAGAGACTGACATTGTGTGGGGCAATTGAAGCCCAGGAGAGGGTGGGGAGTATGAAACGGCATCCAGGTGATGACAACTGAGTTCTGTTTCTGCCCAGTGGCCGGCAGTCCAGCAGTCAGGAGCTGAGCTCTAAGAATCACCGCCACAAACTTCTCAGGAGTCCATAAGACACCAGCAATTCTGGTGGCTTAAAGGGCTAGAAGGTGGCTCCGTAAACCCTGAACCTTGTATTTACCTTTGACAAGATTCTAAGATAGATTGCCACAAACATGCTTTAGAAAACCTTAGGAAAGGCGCCGGGCGCAGTGGCTCACATCTGTAATCCCAGCACTTTGGGAGGCTGAGGCGGGTGGATCATCTGAGGTCAGGAGTTCAAAACCAGCCTGGCCAACATGGTGAAATCCTGTCTCTACTAAAAATACAAAACTAGCCAGGTGTGGTGACAGGTGCCTGTAATCCCAGCTACTCGAGAGGCTGAGGCAGGAGAATTGCTTGAACCTGGGAGGCAGAGGTTGCAGTAAGCTGAGATAGCGCCATTGCACTCCAGCCTGGGTGACAGAGCAAGACTCCATCTCAAAAAAAAAAAAAAACCAAAAAGGTAGGTAGTAGTAAGTTATGTACTTTTGGGTACAAAAAAAAAAAAAAAAAAAAACAAAGAAACAAACAAACAAACAAAAACCCACCTAACTTCATAAGTGTAAAATATGAGACTTTTATGTGTGTGTGTGTGTGTGTGTGTGTGTGTGTGTGTGTGTGTGTGTGTGTGTGTGTGTGCGTATTTGGTTTTTTTGTTTTTTTGTTTTGTTTTGTTTTGTTTTTTTGAGACAGGGTCTCCCTCTGTCACCCAGGTTGGAGTACAACGGCGCCATCTTGGCTCACTGTAACCTCTGCCTCCCAGGCTCAGCGATCCTCTCACCTCAGACTCCTGAGTAGCTGGGACAACAGGTGCGCACCACCACACCTGGCTAAGACTTTTGTGTTTTGTAGCAGAAATTAATGGGGAAAAATGTTATGGAATTCCGTCATTAACAGAAGTGTATTGTAGCCACCAGCCAAGCAAAGGGCTCCAAGGTGCACTAATAGGGTCTTATAGGGTGGGAGGAGGTGGCCCCTTTCTGCTCTGGGCTGATCAAGCCTCACCTGAAGCACCTTACTTCATTCTCAGTTCTACAGTTTTAGCAGGACAGAGGCAGCTTAGAATCTTCAGGGGAGAGGAGAGACAGTGAGGGAACTTGTTAGGTATGAGGTGGTCAAAGGAACCCTGGGCCTTGGAATATCTTGGTGGAATGTGAAAGGAGGTAGACAGATTGAACCATTTTGTACCGAGGGATGCAGATGGAGGTTGGAATGTGGATGGAGGCTGGCAAGTTTCCAATATACAAACTGTTCAGTGAAGACCAAATGTTCAAGCCATCAAAAGAAGGCCGGGGCTGCTGGATCACTGGGGACATCACAGAAGAGTCAAGAGGTTTCCAGGGGCTGCAGGAGATGGTTGCTGGGTCCTCTGTAACTTTGGGCGTGAGTCTAGGAAAGCAATAATAGCTTTGCAGAATGCTACAGCAAGTGCAGAAGAGTGAAAAACCACGAAGCTGATGTTTTCTGCACACCTCGTCTGTGCCTCCCTCTGTGTTGTGTCCCACAGTTAACACTAGCAGCAGCCTCTGAGACAGGTATTATGGTTACCTCCATCCTACAGATGAAGACATTGAGGCTTAGGGATGCAAACTGAATTGCCCAAAGTTACATGACCAGTAAGTGGTGGGCTAGTTCAAACCCTGATCTCTGGGACTCCAGTGACAAAAGAACCAGTAGTCTCAGGGGAAAGGCCAAGTGGGTTGTATTTACCACCATAAAACCAAAAAAAAAGTCTGAGAGACCTAAGTTGTTCGTTTAGATAGTTTTTATCTCCACTTGGTCTCACCTTAGTAAATTTCACATGAATAGAACATGTGGGTGGAATTACGATCAAAAATTTTGAAATAAGGCTGGGCACGGTAGGCTCACACCTGTAATCCCAGCACTTTGGGAGGCCTAGGCGAGTGGATCACCTGAGGTCAGGAGTTCGAGACCAACCTGGCCAACATGGTGAAACCCCGTCTCTACTGAAAATACAAAAATTAGCCAGGCATGACGGTGCATGCCTGTAATCCCAGCTACTCTGGAGGCTGAGACAGGAGAATCGCTTGAACCCAGGAGGCAGAGGTAGCAGTGAATCTAGATCACACCACTGCACTCCAGCCTGGGCAACAGAGTGAGACTCCATCTCAAAAAAAAAAAAAGTATATATATATATAGATAGATAGATATATATATATGTAACAAAAAACATAAATCCAAGGCAGAACTCAGGCCAAAATACCACCAAAGACAGTCAACCCTTTGGAGGATGAGTGTATACAATTTAGTCTGAAAGGTGCATGGGAAAAAAACCACAGAAGGTGGACCAGATGGATATCTTCTGGTGATAATGACAGAGCCACAGGTTGAACCAGAAGCCCAAGCCTGGGAGAATGAAGTATGTCTACAGAATGACTAGGTCTCAGTGAGGAGGGCCAAAACTGGCCTAGCCGACTCCAAGGGCTCTGACTGAGGTGTCAGAGATACAGACAGGTGAGGCCGCCCTTATGATGGGAATGTCGGATCCTGCCCAGAAAACTGGGAGCTCCCTTGTTCCCAAAGCAGGAGAATCACATTCCACATACTTGCAATTGTTGACTACTGGTCAGAATCGTTGAAAACAAAAAGTGTATTGTTTGAAACCAAAAATAGATTTGATGCACCTGCTAGCAAAATACTAAATTTTTGTAGCTGCCAGATGTAAAGCACAGAATCAGCAATGAAGAATGCAAAGGGGAGCATACTGTGTCTCAATAATTGAGCATGATGACAATAATTGGCCAGACATTTCACATTTCACCTAATCACTTGCTGCACAATTTATCCATGGGTGAAATAAATGGAAGTGGGTCTTTTTATTTTATTTTTTAAGTAACACAGTCTTGCTCTGTTGCCCAGGCTGGAGGGCAGTGGCATGATCATAGCTCACTGTAACCTCAAACTTCTGGGCTCAAGCGACCCTCCCACCTCAGTCCCCCAAGTAGCTAGGACTACAGGTGTGCACCGCTGCATCTGGTCAAGTTTGTGTGTGTGTGTGTTTTTTTTTATAGATAGAGTCTGGCTATGTTGCCCAGGCTGGTCTCAAACTCCTGGGCTCAAGTGATCCTCCCACAGTGCTGGGATTATAGGCATGAGCCACTGCGTCCAGCCCAGAAATGGGTATTTTAAATGTATTACGAAAAACAAATTGTTATGGGTGGAGCTGTGTCCCCTGCAAATTCATATGTTGAAATCTTAACCTCTAGCACCCCAGAATGTGACTGTATTTGGACATATGGCCTTTAAAGAAGTAAAATAAAATGAGGTAATTACTTTAGGCCCTAATCCAATTTGACTGGCCCTACTAGGAAAAGGAAATCAGGACACAGACATGAGCACGTACAGAGAAAAGACTGTGCCAGGAGAAGGCTGCCATCTGCAAGCCAAGGAGAGAGCTCTCAGAAAAAAACGATCTTGCTGACACCTTCCTCTTGCACTTCCAGCCTCCAGGACTGTAAGAAAAGAAATTTCTGTTGTTTAAGCCACCAAGTAGTATTTCGTTATAGCAGTCCAAGCAAACTAATGCACATATCAAAACTACTTTAGTTTTTCCACTTTGTTGCAAATAATTGCAAGGTGTCCAGGTTTTCTGTCTTCCCCCAGCCTGCAAGTGCTCAGAGGACACCCAACCCTATGATCTCAGCCAACTCATGAAGTTTGATTTCACAAAACTTAGTGATGTCTTCCCAGTGGAATCCTAAATGATAAGGAAAATGGTATAGAGCCAAGACTTGAACATTAACAACCCAGGAGCACAGAAACAGCACAGTTAGCTGAGAGGCGTTATGGAGAGAAGCAACCGAATGCGCACTGAGCGCTGTGAGAAGTCCACGACAGTGGGGAACAGCGCCCACCGTCACAAAAAGAAAGACCCTCGGCAGGTACTTTAGAGTCACGTTCATGCTGTAATATGTGGGGAAGAAAGACTATTCCAAATGGATCTGGCTCTTTAAAACAAGGGAATTTTCCTTGCTGTTGGGAACCAGCAAAATCCAGCTGCTCATTGAACTGCCTGTCTGGAATCTCACAAATTTGCACCTTGAAGTTGTTAATAAAGGACTAAGTTGATAATTCGAACAAACCCTGTGGTTTGGAAGTCACTGTTTTTCTGCTTAGCGTTCGACTTTCAAGCTCTTCTTTTGGAATAGCTCTTCAGGGCATTCTATGGATGTGTAATAAACCGACAAATTCCTTGTGAGAAGTTTTAGAAACTGTCAGGTGAAATGAGCCAGGTGGGAGGGCCCAGATGGCTCAAAACTGAAGCAATGAGGGCTCTTTTCACTGTAGCTTCTAAATGGGCTCCCAGGGTACACCCCCCCACACCAAAAATTTTCAGCCATGTTTTGGTAGAAGAGTGCGTCATCCTGAGGGTGCTACCACGAGGGACCACATCATTTGCATATTTATGTCACAGCAGGCCTGATCCACACAAACTCCAGTCGCTTACCGAGTTGTGCACCTTTACCTCCATGTGCTCACTGGCCAGCTGGAAGACACACAGCGAACCTCTTGTGCTCTCAGCCTTGGTTTGCTGACTCCCATGCCTTTGCACATGCTGACCCCCCCTCCACACACCTGGACCACCACTGCACATCCAAATCCACCTGCCTCTCAGGGCCTTGTCCAAATGCTGCCTCCTTCATGAGCACCCATAGTGAGTCCAAGGCAAGTCCCTGTCCCTCCCTAAACTCCAGGTCACATCACCCCAAGTCATCTTCATCAATTTCCCTTCCTTTTTTATACCCCCATTGCTTAGATCTTGCTTTTATGGGGCTGTAAGTGGTTTCCACTGGGATGCCTTTCTAGTTCACCTCTGTGTCCTCATCAATTCGGTGCTGAATTATATACCTGTGATTTTTTTCACTTCCTTTCAATGTCATTACTTTCTAATTGCAATGCAGAAACATTCCTAGTAGTATATTCCAAAGCACACTGTCATTTGGTGTTCTTTATAATGTACAGTGACTATCACGTTTGCCCTTCCAAGCCCTAAAATCTTTCTTTCCACTCATCTCTTCTGCTTATATGCCTTGATGCAAGAGGGGTTAAAGTTTCATGCATAAAATGTCTGCACTAGAGGGCACACTAGAGCATGTCCATGCATAAATGTGAACACATATAAATGTGTGCATGGGACGAGGCAAGAAGACGGGGATAGTAGAGAGAACAGAGGCTGGCTGAATCTCCTCGGGAGATGATCTGGAGGAGCTGCATTTAATCCAAACATAAAGCCTTGGTCTAGGAAGTGATCTTCTTCAAAGGCTCTTAGTCTCGTGCATGAACATGAAGCAGCAGAACCTGTGACTTCCAAACCACAGGGCTGTTTAAATTATCTCCTGTTCCTTTATTAACAATGTCAGCATGCAAATTTGTGAGATTTCAGGACATACAATTCAGGGAGTAGTGGAATTTGTGGGTACCAAATAGCAAGAAGTTTCCTTGTTTTAAAAGAACCAGATCAAGTGGAATATTATTAATTATATATTACCTAATACTATCTGGGAGTGCAGCTATTGACCAGCGATGGCAAGCTGTCCATCACGGGCAGTGAAAGGGCCTGGCTGGGCCACCTTTTTCTCCATGGCTGCCAGAGACATTGGCCCTGGTCACTTACACGATCTCCACGTGTACAGCCCAGCAGAGGAGCTGGCCACACTGCAGTGGCTGCAGGAGCATGCAGGTGTTTCCATTTGTTATTGGTGGCTACTTAGCCAACATATACTTGGGGGAAGGAGGGGGAGTCCCCCAGAGGTGCTTCACCAATTCCGTAATAACAATTCTACTCTGTAACACTCTTAATGCTTGGGCGAGAGAAACTGCTGCCACCCCATGCCCACCCTCACACGTGTCACGTTTTTCTGGCCCATCTGCACAGGCAGGGGCCCAGGTGTTGCCATCTGTTCTGAATTCTCAAAATGTCACTGTGATATGGGCAGCCTAGAGTTTCACATTTCAGCCAGTTATTCACCCTGCCACGTCTGTCTTGATTGTGGCTCTCATGTGTCCATTCTGCTGCTGCCTCCCACAAGCCAGGTCCTTTCCTTCCAGGCCACACCAAGATCCATGCTGAAAGTGACTTCTAGGAGGGCTACAAATCTCCAGTGTTTCTTCACTTCAATTCTTCCCACCAAGTCATTATTCTAAAGCTGCACATTGATCATTCCATACTTTGCTCAAAAACTCTAAGCAGCACACACACACATGTGCACAGACACACAGACACACACACACACACACGCCCCTGCAGGTGAAAGACCCAACCCAACACTGTGATCTGACAGTTGGGACTCTACACACGTCCCCAGCCTCCTGCTCCACCGCAGCTTGCCTGAGCCAGTGAGCCCAGATGTGCCACAGGCACCTGCACTCCGCCTCTGACCATGCCACTCCTCCATTTGTAATTATTTTTCCATTTTAAAAATTTCAATCCAATGTCACTTATCTTCTGCCTATAGTAATTTACTGCTTCTAATCTTCTACAATATTCATATGTTTTGTCCTCAAAACATTTGTGTTTTTTGGAAGCCTGGTCCCATGAAATTCTCTAAGAAAAAAACAGAAAGTTCCACCATCATCTACATTTAACATATACCACAAATGTTATGCTGTTTCACATATTTTCAAAACACATATTTGGATATTTAAAATGCACGACCAAAGGCTCTGAGAAGTTTTGCAGATTTTTAGAAAAAGATGTTTCTCTTGGGTCAACCTGGCTTTTCCCATGCTATATTTATTTGACTGTACACCCTTTGGGGACACAGTATTTATAATGGTCTCCTCCACTCACTGGCACCCCCTGACCTCCAGTGCTCCCTTTACAGGCATCACCACATTACGAACAACTGACCCACAGGTCACCTGAACATAAAAACAGTACAGAGGAAGTGATAGAAAACTTTCTGCTCCTTATGGGGCAACTGCAGCTGGATGTGCTGGGTATTTCATCTCTGAAGCCATCATGTTGGTTGAGCTCCCAGATTCTGTAAGCTCTGACCTCAGTGAGCTCACCTTGGCTGGAGCCTGATCTGTGCAATCCAGAACTTGTTTGGGAGCTGTGGGTTTAGGAGAGTTTGGGTGGGAACATGGGTGGGATGGGCATCATGGCCCCCTGGTGCTTTCTTTACAACTAGACAGTGTTTCCCCCAAGTAGGGTGCTTCTTTGCATTACTGGCCTGAGCCTAAGGTCCTCATAGTGATAGAAATGCACCTCTGATTATTCTCTCTGAGTCCCTGAATGCTGAGACCAGGCTGATACCCAGTACAGGGAGGACCCTAAGGTTGCAGGATATGAGTGGTGAGAGAAGAACCCTGGAGAAACTCAGTTTCTCAATCCCAAGAGATCCCAGGGATGGGTGGATAAATTGGAAAGGCTACCCAACAGCCCCACTCCACAGAGCATGCTTTAAATTAAGACAGAGAGTTCTCCTGCAACTAGCCCTTCATGGCCCCTGACCTCTTAGTTCTGGGAACCAAGTGGAATAAGTGTCATCAGTCTGGTGGAGCAGGCAGGCCTCCTGCTGGCAGCCTGCCCTCTCTGTGGACCCTTCCAGGACAGAGAACACAGCCCAAGCACAGCAAGCCATGGGGCTGGAGGCTCCATGGTATCAGAATCTCATCACATATTCTATCCTTGACCCTTCATTTCTTTAAGTTGCTTTTAAGCCACATTTCATATATCAGGACCTGCTGTTTACATAAAGCAGTGGTGGAGAGTCCCATTCATCAAAGGCAACTGCATGTCATTTGGCGTTGGCCCTGCCTTGTGGCAGGGGCCCCCTAGAGACCTATGCTGGGTGACTAGAAGCATCTTCTGGGCTCAGCAGGAAAGGGGCTAAGGCCCACCAATACCCAGACCTGCATGTCCAGAGACAGTGTCAAATTTGACCTGAAATATTAAGAGTTTAATGCCTTCTTGTTTTACAGTTTTAAAGGGGCAATTTCTGACATTCTTGTTTTTAATAAAAAGGAAGAGAAAAGCACAGAGTTGTTAATTATGTAATTACAAAGCGGTGCAAAATGAACATGTGCGGCCTTTGTTCAAAAACCATTAAGAAGTTTAAGATGGTAACAGCAGGGCATTAAACCAAGCCAGGCCCTTCTGCACAGGGGAGGCCCTAAGCGACTGCACAGCGCGCACACCTGTGAGGCCGGCCGAGCAGATATCAACATTGGCCACGGGTCCGGCAGGGAGAGTGCCAGGGACTTCATGGTCTCACTGTAAGGCCTGCAAGGTGGCAAGACAGAAGTACAGCATCCTGGAGAGACTTCCTTGAAAAGAGGCTCTCAGCCCAGCCCTCGGTGCCCTCCCAAATTCCCACACTCTTGGGGTTTGGGCTGACTTGGCAGCCTCTAATCGTTTGATTTGACTCAAGCTCCACCCTTGGTGGGTTCAGTCTCCTTCTTGTAGGTTGTGTCCATTCCTACTCTTGAGATTATTTTCATCAATCTGTTTTATTTTTGGCCCCAATCAGGTCTATTTTTTATTTGGGTTGCTTGTCTACATTTCACGCTCAAGGTCAAACTTTCTCAATATGCAGATACTAAAATGTGATTCTCCGGGGGCCATGGCCTGGCCTGTGCTGAGCCCTGGTTGTCTGTCTTTCCCTGAGCTGACCACACCCTGGATCCATTTATGCCGAGGCTCTCTGAAGCTCACCTCCTGAAATCTCTCGGCTGCTCCGGCTCCAATGGCCCTCCACTGCATTCACTGTCCGCTGGTTCCCGTTATCAGGCCCTGACTCCTTCCTGTTTCTGGCCCATATTCTCTAAAAGCTCTGAGCTCCATTCCTCTGCCTCTTTGCCCTGAAGTCACATGGGAGTCGGAAAGACACAGACGTTGTGTCAAAGCTCTACCCAATCCCACATTCCAACTGGAAACTGCCCATTTGTCACCTCCCCAACACATAAAACTTATCAGCTTAAATATCATAATTTCAGCAGGAAAAAAGTGAATGACTTAATAAATAGTCTGGGAAAATGTGCTACACATTTAGGGTAAAATGAAACTCCCTTACTTCAAATTATAAACAAAAATAAGTTCTACTTGACTTGACATTTTAAACCGAAGATAAAATTACTAAGTATCAGAAGAAAAAAATGTGAGGATATTTTTCGAATCTAGGGGTAGGAACAGACTTTCTAAGCAAGACAAAACCTGGGTGTTAAAAGGAAAATAACAACTACTTAAAAGTTAAATAGTTCCATAATATAAACGACACAGTAAAGAAAGTTAAGACAGGTTGAGAGAAAGTATTTGCAGCATATATATCAAAGTCTTAAAATCCAGGATATTAGAAAAGTTCCCCCAGAACAACAATGAAAAAAAAAGGAAGAAAAGGAGAAGGAAGAAGGAACGAAGGGAGGGAGGGGAAAAGGAAGAGACAGAGGGAATAAAGGAGGGAGGGAGGGGAAAGAGGGCAAACAATATAAGGAGGCAATTTATAAAAGAGCAATTAACAGGCTATAGGTCTTCTTAAACCAATCTTCCCCAGAGCAAATATATATAAAACCAGTATTTCTGGAGGCTGAGCTTAATCCTTTACTTTTTTTCAGTGCTTAGCTACAATTTTATTGGATTTTTACCATAAAACTAACTCTTCAGCAAAGAGGGCACATTTTAAATAGACCTTCTAAATGCAGAGTTCTTCTGAGTTATGAATGACTGCAAGGTAACATGACTACAAAAGTTGTTCTAAACAACATTATTCTAAATTATTCTGCATGATTATTATATTATTCTAACAACTATATTATTCCAAATTTTAAAGGAGATTAATTATGGGAGAGATGATTTACGCAATTACCAAATACACAGAGAGGACAGGACTGGGAGGAAATATGCCTGACTGGGAACAGTGGGTAACTCTAGTGGTAGGAATGTCGGTGGTGAGTTTTATTTTCTTCCTTGTCTTTTCTTCTAAACCCCTGCACCTGGCATCAAGACAGGCAGTGCCACCTGGGCACCAGCAGAGCCCTCCTCTGTCCTGGGGCAGCCGACCCTCAGGGGCACCTCTGCTCCCAGGGTGTCTTTCACCTGGGGCTTTTATATTTTCTTCAGATATTACCTTAAAGAAACATGCTATTCACATCCTACAGACATTTTTTTTACATGGTTTTTGCGTTGCTTCAAATAATGTCCTCAATTTTACAATAAGAGGATTATTTAAAATTTTAAAAGCTGACGCTTGTAGCAAACTATTGTGACCTGTGGTGCCTGCATC
Source organism: Gorilla gorilla gorilla (assembly GCF_029281585.2). Classification (NCBI taxonomy): domain Eukaryota; kingdom Metazoa; phylum Chordata; class Mammalia; order Primates; family Hominidae; genus Gorilla; species Gorilla gorilla. The sequence goes on from NC_073236.2 coordinate 49,094,103, forward strand.
CCCTGTCCGGCCACTAGGTTGTCCCGGCTAGAGTCCAAATGCCTCCCAGCTGCCTGCTCACATTTCTGAGGTGGGCAGGGATCCATGGGCCTCTCTTTGGCCCACTCCTGTGCACGTGGGATGTCCACAGCTGGGACACCTGTGCGTGGGCACCCGCCCTGCAGGTCGCCTCCAGATCTGAGTCCTCACTCCTCCGCCTCTTGACTTTGAAGTCAAGGTTTCACTCTCTTGACGAATACTCACTGCTTAAGGCTACCCTTGCTACTAAAATAACTTTCCATGAAATACTCTGAAAGAAGCTTCTTGACTGTAAATGCCATTATATTATCAGAAATGCCATGTTTGTGTGCGGTTATGTCTTGTGTAACTGACTCCACCGGATTTTCGAGGTGAAGATTGCTCGTTTTTGTCATTTCCAAAACCCAACATTCTTTCACTATAATGTGGCAACTTCTCAGTTCTTTAAACTATTTTTTTCTTTAAGTTCTTATGAATTGATGGTTCCTGTTTTTCTGAACTGTGTGTTGAACCCGTGCTTCTGCTAGGTTCAGAGTCACCTTTGTTCAATAACTAGCAAATGAGGCAAAAAGGTCTCACATAAAATGTGACTTTGTGGCCACTTGGGAGCCTCCATCTCCTCTCTTTGTAAATTTTAATTTGGAGAGATGAGTGTGAACCTCAAAGGAGGGAAAGGGAGCGGGAAAATGGCAACGTGGGTGAAAGTTCCATGTTCGGGTGAGGTTCTCTGTGTGAGGTGAGACTGTGCTGTCCTACTCACATGGGAACCGTGGCTCGGCCGCCAACCTCGCACGGAGTACAGGGACCCACACAGAGACACACTCTGTAGCCCACCAGAGCATGGATCCCATCCCATATAAAGATGAAATGAGTCTTTTTGTTTTTTTCTTTTTAGCACATGTAAAGGCCAAATTTTTCTTTGGAACCTCGATTTTCTTTTGAACCTTGATTTAACTTTTAGGAAAAGTGAAAACAAAAGGAGAATACTGTATTCACCCAAATAAAAAAATGATTTCCTGCGTCCAGGTTGACTGCTCATCCATTAGCAGCAGATGTCTCTCGAGTAGCTGAACCACACCAAGCTGGTCCTGGGACTTGAGGAGCCCCCTTCAACCTCTGTCAGGACGCATGCTGGATTAGCATCTGCTAGGGCTGCCGTAAGAAAGTACCAAAAAATAAGTGGCTTAAACAATAAAATATTGTCTCACAGTTCTGAAGGCTGGAAGTCTGAGATCACAGTGCCCACCGGGCCAGGCTACCTCCAAAGGGAAGGCTATGTTCCAGCCTCTCTCTCGGCTTCTGGTGGTGTAGCTGTTTAAGTCCAGTCTTCACATGGTGTACTCCCTGAGTGTGTGTCTGTCTTGAAATTTCCCCTTCTTATGCGGACACCAGTGGTATGGGATGAGGGGCCCACCCGACTCCAGCATGACCTCATTTGAACTAATTACATCGGCAATGGCACTGTTTCCAAATAAGGTCACGTCTGAGCTGCCAGGGGCGAGGACGTCCACATGTGAATTTTGGGAGACACAAGTCAACCCATCACACACGGAGGCCCTAAAGGATGAATCACACACGTCTGGACTCCTACTCACTTTCTTAGTCGTGTCTTGTACCAGTCCTCTTCCCCCAAACTCGTTCCCCTGAAAGCAAGTTGCCTTCCCACTAAGAACGGACCATTTGCTTTCTTTCCCTTCAGTGTCAGTGTCTATGCTAAGGAGCAGGTTGTTTAAAAAGCAGCTCAAAATCCACCAGACTCCTCAGGAAGTGCCTCTCAGGGAGGCCTCTAGACGGGGCTGCTGTGCCTCAGTAAAGACCTCCAGCTGCCCTGTGTCTCCTGACTCCCGGGCTTTCTGATTCTAACCTCATGGGTGCTCTGAGGGTAAACCCCAGGAAGTCCTGTAGGTCCCGGGGCTGTTCCTGTGAGGACAGCTGTCCCCTGCACGCACGTGGGGTGCTGTGTGCTCCTGAGGAGCCGGCTGGGGCAGGCAGGGCCCAGTGACACCTGGGCTGGAACTGTGGCTCCCCGACTTGTTAGCTGGCTCTGCTTCCTCTTTAAGAAATGAGGATGATCATGCAGGGTTCCTAAGGGGGTTAAAGTGTGTGAACTCCTTAGAGGCGCACCTAGCCCAGAGGAGAAACATAAGTCAGCCTCAGCTCCTCACGGTGCCTTCTGCCACAGACAGCATTTGCCTTCACCAGGCTTGTTTTTAAAACAATTCTTGACTTGGAAAGGGTCCTTGGGAAAAATTAAAATTTTTAAAATAAATAAATAAAATCTGAGGTTAATTCTTCTGAAGACCCAATCTCCATTTCCTCATCCATCTGTTTTGTAAATACAATCTGGTGTCCAGGCGACTCTGAGGGACTGGGACCCTCCTGAATCACACAGCGTCCAAGTCACTCACTGCTCTCATTTCTGGCTACCAGATTGTTCCCCGGGGGAATGGAGTCTCTGCCCCTGGGAGCTCAATTCGAAACCATGGCTGACCGTGAGGATGGCGACTCCCCACTCGGACCCCCTGAGGATGGCGACTTCCCGCTCGGGCCCCCTGAGACTTTGCTGGGGCTGGAAGACCACACACAGTGCATTCCCTAAAGGCCAGGGCCTGCCCATCCACCCATCCATCCACACTTCCCCTGGGGATGCCTGGATAAGCTCAGGGCCCCACCCACCCAACAGGGGAGGAGGGGAGACCCAGCCAGCCCTCCTGGAGCCCTGACATTTACAGCTGCAAAGATAGGCAGCTGCGCTCAAACACACAAGCCAGGCCTCTCAACACAAAAAGAGGTTTAACATTAAAAAAAACATTATGAGGCTGAGGCAGGCAGATTGCTTGTGTCCAGGAGATTGAGACCAGCCTGGGCAACACAGCAAAACCCTGTCCCTACAAAAAATAGAAAAATTAGCCAGGCCTGGTGATGCATGCTTGTAGTCCCAGCAACTCAGAAGGCTGAGATGGGAGGATCACCTGAGCCTGGGGAGGTCGAGGCTGCAGTGAACCGTGATCGTGCCACTGCACTCCAGCCTGGGCAACAGAGTGAGACCCTGTCTCAAACAAAACAAAACAAAAAAAAACCCATTTTGATAGATTTTGTGGAAAATAAGGAAGAAAAGAAAAAGGCCCATTCTTTTTTGCTTATACTGTATTTGCATAAAGAAACTCTGAAAGGACATATAAGAAACTAAGAAAAGGGTTACGGAGGGAACTGGATGGGAGATGGGGATGGGTGTGTGTTTTTCACTGGATACCTTTTTATACAATTTCATTTTTGAATCCTATTCAGAAAAATTAAAGCTGGAAATTCTATTCCCTCATTTACCACATTTACAGGGTGAAAGAGAAATTCTGTATCCTCATCCCAAGAGATGCTGAAAAGCATCCGTGGAAGGTTGGCACCACCTGTCATGAGCGCCTTTTTCCAGATGAGTACCTACAGCACCTGCCTTGGCAAAAGAGTTCCCCAGGACTCATCGCAGAGCTTCCGGCTGGACTCCCTGAGGCCATGGAGAATTGCCAGGGTAGGGGTTACAAAGAAAGATGCCCTCCCTTGGAAATAATTTGTTTGAAGGCTCCTAATCTGCATGTGATCTTGGAAAATAGGATCCAGCAAACCTGGATGTGTGCAAGCCATTGGAGATTCGTGATTTCTTGGATGAAGCTGGGAATTCCACCTCTGCCTCAAGCTGTGCACCCTCAAACTCTCAAAAGCCTCAGTTTACTCATCTGCAACATGAGTTAAGAGTGCCCAACCCCCATAGGATGGGAATGATCATGTTAAGAGACATGCATTCTCCAATCCCTACTGCTTCCAGGAGGCCCTTCAGAATAACATTGATTCACTACACACAGTGTAAGCAGCATGGCTGATCTCTCGTAAGTCCTGCAAGAGGTAGCAATTAGAACCTCAAACATGAGAATCAAAGAGTGCCACTTTTGCAGCAGTAGAAGACTAAGAAATTGTAATAATCCTTTGAATCAGTTTGCTCAGATTACTCCCAGATTACTCTGGGACTTTTCTGACATATGAAGAACAATTTCTATTTCAATAGGGTGTCCATTGCCTGCCACTAACTTTTCATTTTCACAGAGAATGGCTGAAATTAGAATTGAGAGATTCTGATAATTCTGGCAAGCAGAGGGCAGATGGGGGTGAGGATGTGCGGACAGGGGCTGCGTTGCTCTAAAGGGCAGGGAAGGACTTGGGGACAGCATTTGTTCCCCTCTCCAGTGACATTCCTGTTTTGTTCAAGTGCCCCTCTGATGAACCCAGTGGGTGAACACAGAGCAGGTAACACACACTTTGGACAGGTGAGACAGTCGCGGGTGAGTCACCTCCTTACCAGGAACCTCTGGTGTGCAGTCACCTTTCCTGCGGCTGGGTGGCAGTCTGTACTCATTCTGTGCCTTACCTCTTCCCTCCCGAGCATGACTCTGAGCAGGCACTTCTGGGGACTTCAAAGAGACTGTCACATGCAGATGAGATGAGCCATGTGCCTTTCAGGCCCAGCTCAGCAGGGCCAGCTTGAAAGGCATATCTGAACTGAATCAAATGCATCCACCCCACAAACTGAGGATGTGACTATGTGTAAACAATGAAAATGACAATCATTGACAGCCGAGCGTTTAAATGCTCTGGATGTTGGAGGTAACTTACAGCCAGTATCTAATTCACAGCTGCCCTGAAGTTAGCTAACCTTGCCAAAAGCTCCCTGTGCTTGAGGATGGAGGAAAGAGAGAACAGCAGAGAAGGATGGGTATCCATCAAGACAAGGCTGGCTGAGTGTCTAAATCATCCCCACACGCTCCATTTGTCTGTGGGATCACTATCACATATTTGATCATATGATACGTTTCATAACCCCCTTTACCCCCATCAGTGAAACTTGTGCAGCAAGGGGAGCTATTTGTGTTCAGTGCAGTGCCCGAGAGCACTGGGATAGTGGCAACAGTGAAGACAATCGCTAGTGGATGTCACAGGTCTCTGCTCTTGGTCTTCACTGATCCAAGTGGTCTTCTGGTGAAGATGTAAAGGGGATACCACTCCAAGTTATAGATGACATGAAGCTTCATGTTTTATACTAGAGAATACATGGGCTAAATCTAAAAGACAACACCAATGATAATGCAAAGTTCTACTTAGGTTAAAAAAAAAGTTTTTTTTTAAAAAGTCACCACCTCATATTCAGAATGATCCCAGCACTTTGAGAGGCAGAGGTGGGAGGATCACTGGGGGACAGGAGTTTGAGACCAGGCTGGACAACACAGTGAGACCCTCGTCTCTACCAAAAAAAATATTTTAAAATTAGCCAGGCATGGTGCCACATGCCTGTAGTCCCAGCTCTTCAGGAGGCTGAGGTCAAGGGTCACTTGAGCTCAGAAGTTCAAGGCTGCAGTGAGCTATGATTGCTTCACTGTACTCCAGCCTGAGTGACAGAGTGAGATCTTGTCTCTAAAAGATATATATATATATATATATATATATATATATATATATATATATATGTATGTATGTATATACACAGAATTAGAGAGATGTGGCTTTGCAGCACGTTCCCACACAGAGAGGCAGGGAGGTCAGCTGGCTGTGAGTGCAGTGCCCAGGTCCAACAGATAGGTATGGTTGCCAAAAACCAGACAAAGGAGGTCACTGTGCCCAACTGAAGAGGGACATTGGAAAGTTGCCAAGTAGATGCTGTGGAAGGCAACACAAGGTTAAGGGTAGCTGAACACCTCAGCACATAAAGAATCTTTCCAGGAACCATGAGAAGAAGGAAGAGCTTGAACACAAGTGGTGAGGTCCACGCAGTCGGAAGGGCTTTGGTGTGGAAGGAGCTGGGGCTCACGCAATAATTCAGCAGTTTCTGGGACAGGATATGTGCTCAAGGTATATGAATGGGCATGTTGACTTATGACCATCCTTCCCATCGTGGCTATGCTTATATGACTTCGGGGGCAGAGCTAGGTCCAAAATATGGATGTGCCAGAGAATAGGCTTTGGATAACGTATAGAACGTCTTCTCAGCTGGCGCTTTGCAGTGATGCGCTGGGCTGCCTCTTTGGGAGGGAAAGGGCTTATGGATTAGACAGCCCTCTGAGGGCTCACAGAGAGGGGCTTCTATGGTGGGAAGTGCCCTCCACTTCCCACCATACACAATCTGGTGGGAAGTGGATGCCACAATCTGGCATCCTCCTCGACAGGCCCCCTACCCTGGCATGGGCATGTGAGGCCTGAGAGCCCACTGGAGGTGGAGACATTGAGGTTTCCGCTAGTGGCCACTCGTGGCAGAGGCCAGGGACCCCAACCTGACTAGCCACTGCTCGTAGCCCAGGGGCTGTGCACCTTGGAGGGGTCACCAGCCCCTCTGAAGACCTGCCGAGTGCCACCGCAGGGCTCAGTTCAGGCCCTCCACCTCATCAGAGTGACGGCTCATCTTTCAAGGCTCCCAGATCAGGAGTCTGTGTTCCACATATGTGCTGTCCAACCTGGTAGCCACATGCAGTTGTGGGCATTTAAATTAAAATTAACTGAAATTAGATAAAACTTTCAATCCAGTTCCTAGTCACAGTAGCCACATTTCAGTTGCTTAGGAGCCACATGTGGCTTGTGGCCGCTGCGTTGACCAGCACAGATACACAATCACATTTGGAATCGTGATTCCAAATGAAGGGTGTCTAAGTAATGATGATGACTCCATGTTGGATGGTTAAGCATCCGCCACTGTGGGTCACCTTGCCCATGTATCATGGAGGATCAAAGAGGACCCTCGATCATGGCCACACAGCTAGCAAGAGGAAGGCAGGACTGGCCCAGGGATTCTGATTCCACATCAACAGAGTTTTTAACATCCCCAGAGTGTCCCTGATTCCCTCTTCATGACACTGCACTAGCTGCCATATTCATACAGGGAAGCACACCAGCACCTGCATCTCCCCTACTAACAGCCCTCCTCACAACCGCACTGCTTCTCACCTGCCCTGACTGGTCTCAATTAACATTCATTGAATAATGAGTAAATAACTAAACAGATGGACAATTGAACCTCTTCCCTTAGAAGTCCAGCACTCTACACCTAATGCTGCCCCTGGGTGTCAGCAAATGAAACGTGGAGGCAGGATTGTGGTACTCCTCCAATGCCAGAGTTGGAGGAGAGAGATCATTGCTGGAATGGAGATCTGGGGCCCAGAGAACAGCTCCTACAGTCAGGAGTAAACGGCAAAAAGCCACTAATTCCAATCTAAATAGCTAATGCTATTGAATACCTACTATGTGCAGCACTTTCCTAAGAATTTTTCATGCAAGAACTCTTTGCATCCTCAGAACAACTCTCTGTGGTAATTGTTCCTCTATTTCTAGTTTACGGGTGAGGAAACTGAGGTCAGTAGGTGTTAAGTAACTTGCTATGCATGCGTTAAGTAGCTGGCTGAGCTGAGGCTCAGCCCTGGCGGTGGCTTCATCATTGTGCCTTGTGAGCCCCTCCAAGGTCACATGGTCCAGCAAACTACAGCAAACTGGGGAGTAGCCAGGAGTAAAATCATGTGGGGAACTTGAGGGGTGACTTCAGGGGAGGAACAGCCCCGTGTCTCAGTCTGTGATCCCACACACAGAAGGACATCATTTGTGCTCAAGGTAACTTGAGCAGGCAGGGCATGGGAGAGAAAAGAGGCTCAGGCCTGGGGCCCTGGGTCTGCTCATCTCCGCACAACTTGTATGTTTCTTGTCAATTGTGCCTGAACATACTGTAAAGCTTCTCCCTTAAAAAGCCAAAAGAGTAAAGTTTGAGGGATTTGTAGGACACTAACAAGAGCCAAACCTGAGGCTTATTTATGCCAGTCTAACTATTAATAGTTCCTGGAATGGCTTTACACAAACAAGAATAAGGCTGTCTATCCCCACGCAGGAAAGTTCATGTGCAAATACCACAAGGCTGGACAGTCCGGCTGCACGTGCCCTGCACCTGAGGCCCCCAGCCCAAGGGAACCCTCAGGACAAACAGCAGAGAAGCTCTGGGTGCCAGGGCATCCTCCTCGACAGGCCCCCTACCCTGGCATGGGTGTGTGAGGCCTGAGAGCCCACTGGAGGTGGAGACATTGAGGCTTCCACTAGTGGCCACTCGTGGCAGAGGCCAGGGACCCCAACCTGACTAGCCACTGCTCGTAGCCCAGGGGCTGTGCACCTTGGAGGGGTCACCAGCCCCTCTGAAGACCTGCCGAGTGCCACCGCAGGGCTCAATTCAGGCCCTCCACCTCATCAGAGTGACGGCTCATCTTTCAAGGCTCCCAGATCAGGAGTCTGTGTTCCACATGTGTGCTGTCCAACCTGGTAGCCACATGCAGTTGTGGGCACTTAAATTAAAATTAACTGAAATTAGATAAAACTTTCAATCCAGTTCCTAGTCACAGTAGCCACATTTCAGTTGCTTAGGAGCCACATGTGGCTTGTGGCCGCTGCATTGACCAGCACAGATACAGAACTTTTCCATCCTTGCAGAAGGTTCTATCAGACAGTGCTGCACTAGAGAGTTTGGGAAGCCACCTTGTGACTTCCCCGGGTCCTCGGAGAGTTTTCTGTTTCTGCCTCCTCTGCTGTCGCTGCTGTCTCTTGGCCTTCAGACTGAGACAGGAGGCCCAGGCTGGGAGAGGCCCAGCAGCAGCTAGCAGCAAGCAGGACAAGGCCCACAGAGGGTGCCCTATCAATCAGGCATTGCTGGGTGCATTTGCTGAGACTGGGAGCTCACACCGTGGCCATGAGAGCAGCGACACATTTCCAGCAGCAGAGCCTACGGTTAGAGGACAGATCACGAGAGGTGTGGGGTCCACCCCAACTGCAGCAGGCCCTGAGCAGCTCCCAGAGCCCCCCACACACTGAGACTGTAGGTGTCAAAGTTGCAATGGTAGCAGCCACCGCAGACAATGGATGCTCCCGCCCAGGTTTCCTGGCATCACCTAAGCCCAAGTTTGTTTGATGACATCTGGAGCATTATGACAAGCAAGGATCCCCAATAATGACAGAATTTGAATCTCCCAATAACCAGGCAGAGAGGGTGAGGTAGGGCAGGGCGATCTTGGAGCAGATTTAATATAATTTAGAGATTTCTAGAGTAAAGGTATGTCACATTTTGATACCTTGGCATTATAGACTGGAATTCATACCCGCTAAACAAATAATTGAGCCAGTATGGGGAATTATTACATGGGGAATAAGGAGGCTGAAATTAAAACAGGGACAGGACAGAGAATCCTGTTCTGAAAATCCTGCTTGTCATTTCCAAAGCTCGAGTGAGCATTGAGGATGTTGGGCTCATCAACAGTACATGAAACCAAGCCTGCCTGCCTTCCTCAGAGGCAAGAGTTAGGTCCACATTTCCTGGCATGCAGCTCTGGGTAATTCACAATTCCGAAGCTGCCCCTAGAGAGACCAGCCTATGTTGGCCAGGGCAAGTCCTTCTGTGATTGCTCTCTGCCCTCTTGGGGCCTACATGTCCATTGGGCACGCTGGGCACAGTGCATGGGGCCCATGATACTGTTAGGGGCCTGCAAAAGTGTTTTAATTTTGATTTATTTTAAAATCAGAGGAAAACCACAAATAAATGAAAATGAATGTATAACAATGAATCAGCCTGAATGACATTTATCTTTCTGCCAGAGCAGTCACACTCTGCTTTTTCATAAGAAAGTGGTCTGCAAAGACCAAAGCACCTGGGGTCCCTGGGCATCACCATGAGGCCATGACCCTTGCCCCCTATACCAGAGACCTGAAAGGCAGCTCCACACAGAGGTGACCCTGACACCCTGAAAAATACTCCTACAGGTTGAATTTCAGCAGGAATATTTTTCCCACCTCCCTCTGCATCCGGCTCCAAAAATAGTCAAATCTCCAGGCAGGCAAAATAGCTGGTCACCCAAAGACCTGTGACCATCTGCCTGCTCTGCCATCCTTAGCACTGGTTTCTTTCCTCCACATTGTCTTATGGCTTCATGAAGGCTGCTGGACCTCCAGCCATCACATCTGCATTCCAGACAGGGGGAAGGAGAGAATTCAGGTGCAAAATGCTAAGCCTATTACATGTCAGTCTCCTTTAGAGAGCTTTTCTAGAATCCCTAGCTAACCCTTTCAGCCTATATCTTTCATTGGCCACCGTATCTGTAAAGGAGACTAGGAAATATCGTTTTTTAACTGGGCACACTGTTGTCCCTAACAACATGGAGTTGTGGTTGACAACAGAGGAAGCAGAAGAGAATGCATACTGGAAGTCTCTACAACAGAGTGCTGAAGACAACCAGATTGATATTGTATAGTACTCTCTCCTGTGAGTGGGCCTGGGGACAAATCATTTAACTTCTCTGTAACCAGGGTCTACTTGGTGAAGTAACCACATTGCCCACACCAGAAGCATCAGGAAGGGTACCAAGGAGATGGTAGCTTCAAGGACTTTGGACCACTTGGAGGAGGGTATTCAAAGGGACAGAAGTCACTTGTTTGATTTTTGTATTAAAATCAAGTAGGATTTCTTTTCATTCATGCATTTCACCAGTATTTATCATGTATCCAATAAAGTAATAAGGACAATCCAAACACTGTTCTGTTGACTGAGGGCTGACTTGGGGCCAGGCACTGTTCCAGATCCTTTGCACATGTGGCCTCACTTAGTCCTCAGAACCATATGTGGCAGAGTCTACCATTATCATCCCCATCATTCAGATTTGGAATTGGGACAAAGAGGGGTTAAGGATGATGCCCGGGGTCACACTGTTAATACACAAAGGAGCCTAGCTTTGAACAAACAGCCTAGCTCTTAGACCCCAAGGAGGTGGTAGCGAATTGGCAGACAAGGTCTCACCTTTTTTTGTCTTTCTAGTGAAACACATATAAGCCCAATTATGTAAGGCCATCATAAATTTCCCCCAGGAGACTGGCACAGGGAGATGGGGGCTACTCTCACCTTCTGCAGCACACACCAAGAATCTCTGCTGTGCTTGGGTTCATGACTCACCCCTTCCCTCAAAGCCAGCTCTTCCTGAGTCAGGACCATGTCCTTTGAGTCCTGAGGTGCAGCAAGGAAACTGTCCAGACTTGGCTTCAAAAGCCAGGCTACTTTCCAGCAAAGAGCCAAATGGCTGGTTGCTTAGAATTTTTAGAACAGGTTCGTCTCCAAGGACATGGAGTCTATTCACATAATTCAACCTGATCAAATGCCAGAGAAGCTAAAACTGTCACATACCCATTATCTACTGGCATAATCAAGGCCAAAGGGGTTCATAAGGAGGCGGTGGGTTTTGGAGGGAGGGTGCTTGCTGCTATTTCACCTTGGACCTGAGTCCCCTCTTGTGTGCCCCTTGCTCTGCATCATCTCAGGGCCTTGCCTCACTCCTCCATCTTCCTCCTCCAGCTCCTTTACAGATAGGGTGGCCAGTGAAAGACTAGGCTGAAAGGGTTAGCTGGGAATTCAAGGAAAGGCCTGCAGAGGAGTCTGACATCTAGGAGGCTTTGCCTTTTGCCCCCCACTTCCTTCCTCTCTTCTGTCTGGAATGCAGAAGTGATGGCAGGAGCTCCAGCAGCCTTCTTGAAGTATAAGATAACTTGGAGGAATGAAGCCAGTGCTAAGGATGGCGGAGTAGGCAGATGGATGAACTGGCTGCCTGTTGACCCTTGTCCCAGAAAACCTGCTTCCTGTTTGAGGACGGAACAGAAAGAGCAATAGAATCCTTTTTCTGTGCAAGAGAAATTAAGCCTGACTCTTTTCGGAGCCCTTGCTATTTTATACATTTTCCCTTGTACCTAGCTGAATTGATAGAAACTTATCAATGTATTAATCAACACTCCGTAAGTGATTTGTCCAGTGAGAACAGCTAAAATAATACATTTTCTGTCATCATTAAAAATCCTGTGATTTTTAGTCCAATAAATGTTTTAAATGGCAGGATGAAGAGAAGAGCTACAAGACCCTGTAGCAGAAGCCCTCACTCGCAGGGTTATCACTCCTAAAACAAAAGATAAGCAGGAAAACCACAGTGGATAAGATCTGCTGTCAACCTTAGCTTTTCTGATTACACAAAGTGCAATAACATCTATTTTTTTAATCCGAAGGAATCCTCTGACACCACCAAGCATCCTGCCCACTCCTCCTTCCTGAGCACTCAACTTCCTTCTGATCTATTGTCGGCTTTTCCTTGCCTGAGCTCTGTGATCTAACCAGAACCTAACGGAACCTATAGAGAGTCCAATCCTTGCCCGACAGCCCTGAGCCAGGCCCATAGCTGCCTAGCCCAGAGCACTGGGGGCAGAGGGAGGTCCTCTGGATTATGGCACAAGGGGAAGTTGCAGGAAAAACTCCCCACAAATTAGCACCATCTACAATTGACCAACAAAGTGCAGATACTTCTCAGCATTCAAAGCCTAAACAATCAGGATGGAGACATATAAAGCATTCAATGCTTCACGTTGGCAGGCCGATACCAGGTATTTCACTGACAGGTGAAACAGCAGAGTGACGGGACAGAGTGATCAAGGCAGAGTGATCTAAAGGACACAGTAGTACTTCTTTAGGACCCTGGCAGAATGGAAGAGAGCATCTGGCTTGAAGGCACTGCACAAACTTGAATGATCTTCTTCAGAATTGACAAGGAAAGGCCATGTTATGTTCACCCTGGGTTAAGTTTTAAGTGTATCTTATTTAATTTTTTTCAATATGAGTCATCTCCAGATACTGTGATGATTTCCAAATAACCAGAATCTAGATGACTAGAAATTTACTCTAGCTGGCTTTAGACAGGAAGCGTGAGGACAGAATCCAGCTGCTTCCACTCCAGGGTAGGTCTGAAGCCAACCGTCCTCGGTTTCCTGGCCTGTGGCATCAGTCTGGTTGGATTACACACAAAGCCCTGCAGATCTGCTGCTTTTCCTGATTCTCCTGTCCTGAGTGAGTGCAAGGGGCTCCCCTGTCGCCGATGTGTTCTTTGAAGCAGATGCTGTGCCTGATACCTGCTGGAGAGTCCCACCGCCTTGAGTGAGTCAATAAACCTATCATCCTTCCCATCTTCCAGGATGGATATTGGGGTGGGAGAAGGTTAAAGGGAATACCATAAAGTTGCTACCATACGGTTAGGGCTGAATACAATGGGAGTTCTTATTGTGATGATGTCAATGATGATGACAGTGATGATGATGATGATGATGATATCTAGAACTCCAGGTTTTCCTGGAGAGAACCAAGGAGGATTCCCCACTTACCTAATAAATAAATGTCCTGTAAATGTAGAACATGCCATGTAATTGATGACACAAGCGGGATCTCACTTCTGGGGGATGAGAATCAATTCTTTATGGATTCCCACAGGGCAGAGGGACCCAGGTGGAGACACTAAGCTGTCTGTTATATTTCTGAATGAATGAGTATGTACGTAACAGTTATCGTGTCTCCTTGTAACTTGTATGCTAATCATAAAATCTTCACAAGGACTCATGACATTCATGCTATGACTATTCTCATTTTATAATGAGGAAGGCGGGACACCAAGGAATTAAGTAACTTGCCAACATAGGGACGAGCTCACCACTCAACAACCAAGGGCGGGGATACCAGTCAGGTACTGTGGAAAACACTGGACATGAGGTAGACCAGGTGCACCAGGTCCAGGTGCTGATGAGAGGTGGAGAGTGGGAGACAGGGTCAGTGAGCCACAGGCCAGTCCCTAGGCTGAGGGCAACATGACAACAGGACATTGGCCAACTTCCAGCTGTCATCACTGTCTGTGTTTCATTTTCACAGTTCGATTAATACATGCTCTATATTCAGGCATGCCCGCGGCCTTATTTCTTGATGACAGAAGTGATAATATCAGTACCCCCATAGGCTTGTTCCTCATGGGTAGGAGGTGACTCAACTCCTAATGTCCAGACAACTGCCCAAATTCTGCATGAAAAAAAACATGATCAATGTCTGGGATAAAAATCAGCCACCTTAAAACCCTTTAAAGGATTGAAGGACATGGGACCCAGTGATAAGCACATGTCTGGGGCCCAGCACCTTCTCTGAAACAAGGATGATCGAATGTTGGTGTCCACACCACACAGAAGAGCTGTCTAAGGCAGTTTGCCTTTGACTGGCTCCCGTCTCCATGAAGGTGGCACGTCTCCGAGTGCTTACAAGGAGACAGGGTCTCACCCTGAGAGGACTCACCCAGAGAGACAAGCAGAGCTGCTCTACTGGCTTAAAAATGCCTGGCACCTGACTTGTGGAGGCTTCTAGTTGGCGCGAAATTGTTAGCCTTGGAAACAACTGCTGCTCACGTTGGAACTGCAGGATCTTTCTTGAAAAAGCCACGGAACTAACTCAAGGGCCACAAGCCCAAATGCCTTCAGAGGGCAGATAATAAGAGAGTCTAGCAGAGTTAGTGTTGATGGAGTTCCTTCTCCATCCAGGCCCTGTTCCAGTGGCCGGGCAGATGCTAACCCATGGGGACCACACAGCAGCCCCACGAGGCTGGCAGGCCCTCAGCCTGGCTTCTGAGCCTCGCTGTAATCGCACTCTCCAAGCTTTGTGGCATTAGGGTGTGGCAGGGCCTGAGATCCGGAGAGTGTGGACCCCACCCACAGTTATCTCAACACAAAAAAAACAATCCTGAGCAGGCCAAACAGAACCTGGTGGGGGATGCCTTCACCAGGGCTGCATCTGGTCCCAGAGCTGCTGGTTTGCAGCCCAACTATTTTGTTTTATTTTTTTAATTTTCTCAATATTTATCTTCTTTTATCTATAAACGAGTAAGGTTCTGGGGAGGTTTTCTTCCTTGGAATCTTGTTCTCTCATTTTAAGCTGACTTAATCTTCCCACGCTACACGTCACATGCAGAGCGCCAACTTTGAAGTTCACTCGGTGACCGACTCTCCCGCCCAATCCCTCGGCGAGGGTGACGTGCAAGCGGAACATCTCAAGGCTCCAGATGCAGGCTCAGCCCTCAGCTGCCCTAGCCTTAATAAACACTAGATTTTTCATTTCAGAAACTATGTTCAACCTGTTGCCTCAAGACAACCTAAAAATCGTCAACACTAGCCAAAGGTTGGAAGCCAAATGTGTTAGCTCCTGCCTCAGAGACAGATCCCTTAGCAGAGGGGGTCTCTCAGCAGTAGCCCAGAGGAGCTGGGACCCAAGCTGGGAGCTGGTCACTTACATAAGGGGGGCATCCTAAGTCGATTTTAACCCGAGATCCACCAGCCAAGCGTTCCTACGGGGGGCCGGCCAGCCACCGTGCTGTGCTGAGGAGCAGATTGAACATTCTCTTAGCTGCTCCAATTTTAGAATTGGGTGCTGACTCATTATTAACCCAGGAAGCCCACACACTCAAATGACTGTACTGAAAAAGCTCCCTGTCATACCCTGCCTACTGATGTGTTGCTTTTTAAGCAAATTTGAAAAATGTTTATCATAAGGTATTTATGACATTTTAACCGTTTCATTTACAGTAACTAGAACAACATTAAAAAAAATGTTTCCTGTATTTTACTTGACAGTAAAGCTAAGCTTCATCGGAATACTAACAGCCTGAGAAATACCTATCAAGATCAAGTCAGGGTCAGGCCTCAAAGACTGAGTGGCCCCCTCCTCAGTCCTCCCCAGTCCCCCACCCCCAGCGCTAGCTAGCCCCCAGCATTTTTACGTTCTTCCTGATTTTACTACAGTTTGTGACTTTCAACGTTAAGGAAAAGGAAAGGACGTAAAATACGCTCCTGCAATCATTCATATGCTTTTAGAGAAGGCAGCCAAAGTTCTGCCTCTCTGGTATTTCTCACACTGAAATTGGGCAGCTCTGACCACGAGGCCAGAAATGGCTCAGGAGCTGCCTCTCCTCCACCTCTGAGAAGCGGAAGCTCACCCAACCTCAGCAACCCTGGGTTAGCACAAGTATACCCGCTTCCATCTCTGAGCTTCACTTTGGCTTCTCAGAGGAGTCCCGAGCAGCTTATTTTCCAGCCAAGCACTGCAGTCTCTTCCAAGACAACAGAAGGTGCAACCGGCATCTACACTCTTACAACGAAGGACTGAGAAACACCTCCTGACAGTCACACTACAGGACAGTAACCATGGGGCTGGTGACAGAGGCAGCCACTTTTCTAAAACGACAGATCTTCAAAGTCTGAAAGAAACTCAGTGTCCTCACCAGGACGCAGCAGCCTTTCCCACAGCCCAGACTCCAAGGCAAACTGCAGAAGCAACCCTAAAAATGACAGAAACATACTCACCAGGGAGAGGCTGGTGGCTCCACCTTCCCAGGAACTGTGCTGTGAAGATCTGAAGACAGGCACGGGCTCAGGCACCGCTTGTCTAGAATGTCAATTTGAAACTTAAAAAGCAGCGACCATCCAGTCATTTATTTCCCTCCATTCCCAATGATGTACACACGACTAAGAAGGAAAAAAAAAAAAGGCGCACACCTCAGCCTTCATTCTCATTGGAACGAGATGACTCATGCTGACTCATAGCCACCACTTCCTCTCCCGACATTCTCTTCATACTTGTGAGCTGGACTGGTCCGGTTCCCAGGGTCCCTGCAGCCCTTCCTGGAAGAGCAGCCTTCCTGATCCTCTCAGAGAGACCCAAACACTGACCCCACAGGGGACCCAGGGGTCGCCCACACAGGGGAAATGCTTTATTTAGGAGTCTTGAGAACAACTGGAAAATAAAATGCATGAACTTTGTGTGTATTTGAATTTCAAATACATACTCAGATTTTGTAATGTGCTATACAGGCTCATGTATGAAATTCTTGCTCTTTTCAAGGCAGTTCAGAGTAGAGAGAAGCATAAGATATTTTCTTATTCTTTTAGGTGTTCAGATTTACTTTGCTCTGGTAATAACTATTTCGGTGCCTGTTTTCTTCTGCATGTATTCCTCTGACATAACAATTCACAAGATCTAAAATCATCATCTCTTCAAAGCTGTCTGTTAGCGGGGTTGGTGCCCTGTTTATAAGTTTACATGACTTACCTCTTTTCTATCCATCTTTCAGACTTCAAGAATATTCTAGATTCAAATAGTAAAGCACCAAGGAATTAAATGAAGGTAGAGCAATCCAACTCTTAATAGTTGTTGGAGAATGTTTATCTGCAAGAATCAAGAATTGTCGCTGCCTCCTGGTTTTCTTTTGAATAATGCAAAGGGCCGGGCAGCCTCCCACAGCTTCAAGCATTTTTAAATTATGAGAAGCACTGGGTGTGAGCAGAATCCATGTGATCCTTAGCAACTGCTCAAGAAGCCACCAAAGGCTGCTGTGATTGCATTTGCCCAACTCAAGATTTCTGGGGGGTGACACAGTCAAAGTCATGGATGAACAATGGTGCCCTTGGAGCCTTTTTTGGCTTAGTACCTGATGCTATGTAGGCTATATTCTGATATAGACTTAGAGTAAATAAGGAAATAATATTTTGTCCGAGGCATGAGACCCAGTTTTCATTTACAGCTAGATTTATCTTAGGGAAAAAATATTTATTCCTTTGCCACATCTCAAATCTTTTATCGGGAAATTCAGGGCATTTTTTTTCCATCAGGCAATACCAAGTGTGGTGAGTTCCCTATGAAAGTTGTAGCATATTGGCCATTTGGCCAAATAGTCTCATTCCTTGCAGTTTTGTTTTTTATGGTTTTTTTCCCCCAGGAGAGTTCAAAGCCTGCTGGTTTTCCAGAATTTAGGAATGTCTGTATTGTGCAATTCATTGCAGTGCATTTCCTTTAGAGAAAAGAATGGAGAACAGGAAGGAGGCACAGCCCCAGAGAGTGCTTTGAGCCCAGCCCCTGTCATCCACAAGGGGCTTGCCTGAGGCCCCAGGGGTGTGGCAGCCCCACTAGAAGAATGCATTGACCAGGAGCTCTGCAGAGGATGTGGGTTGTTATGTTTGTTCTCTATGTGGAAAGCCAGCCTTTACCTTCTTTATGAAGACTTTTACTTTTATTAAGTTAACTCATTAATTCCTAGGAGAACTGAAAATAAAAATTAATTTCAAAAAATAACACCAGGGATGAAAGAAAGAAATGTGAAATAGTTAGAAAACATGGGCTCCAAGCAGGGCCACACCTTCCTGCCATATTAGAAGTGGTTTCTTCCACAGTGGCACTGTTATAGGAGCCTTCTGGATCATTCTGAGGCTTTAGACACAGCCAGGGTCCCGAAAGAGCAATTTGGACTGCCACCATGGAGAGTGAGTGAAACTGTGTCCCCCCCCAGTGTCGCATCCGAAGATAATCCCACAAATGCTAAATCTTAATTCCTGATTGACTTCAGCCCTTCTCATTTGGAAATGGGCTGGAAAGTGGGGAAAAGGTGCTAGTGTGAGAAGAGGGAGGCCATTCCCAATATACTAATAAATAAATTATTCATTGAGGCATATGAGCACCAGCCCCCACATAATTGCTAATATGGAACTTTCTGGAGTAGATTATCTTTAAGCTGGCTCTGAATATTCCACCAGAAAGGAAACAATGATGACATTTTATACACCGCTACATTGAAAACACGGAACATCTGCATGCTCTTTCCCCAAAGAAAATAGCACTGGAAAAATGTAGGTTCCACGAAATTAGGAAAACAAAACAAATTTCATTTCTAAAGACAGTGTACATGCCAGCATGTCAGAGAATTATTATAAATAATGATGATTCACAGTAAAACTATCTAATATGTGCCAATAACTCTCCAAAACACACACAGGTATTAAGTCTTCTGATCCTTCCGGTAGGTCTATACCAAAAATAGTGATATCCTGCCCACTTTTTAGCAAAGAAACAGAGGTGTTCAGGAGCCTACCCAAGGCTGCAGAGCCTGGATGTAAGCCCAGGCCTCCTGGCTTCAGAGTCCACATTCCCAACCACCAAGCCAGGCAAATTCCCACAAGTGACTTTTCAAACATCTTCGCACACACATTCCCTGAGCTCATGATGTATTCTCCCAAATTCTGCACACATACATGAGGCAAAGGCACTTTCTCTTCATTTGAGAAGTGAATCAAAATTCTAATTTTCAAGTGATCTATCTCTTAAAATAATATCAATTCTATTTAATGAAAAGAGCCAATTAAAATTACACATTGGACACTCCCCAGAAAGTACCATGAAGCTGTCCACACTACCCATATCTCCAGCTGTGCTGCTCCTCCTACCTGGAGGACACAAGACTGTTAGAGGCCCTCACATCCCTTCCTTCACTTACACCTTCATAGCAGGTCTCTCCATCATCCTCCATCCAGGAGAAGTTTCATGCCCTCATTTCAAATCTAGACCCTCCCCCTACACCTCATTTGTTCTCTAGGATTTTGCTCCTAACCAAATTTAGGCTCTTTCCTCCAACATCTTTTTTTTTTTTTTTTTGAGACAGAGTCTGGCTCTGTCGCCCAGGCTGGAGTGCAGTGGCGCAATCTCAGCTCACTGCAAGCTCCGCCTCCCGGGTTCACGCCATTCTCCTGCCTCAGCCTCCCGAGTAGCTGGGACTACAGGCGCCCGCCACTACGCCCGGTTAATTTTTTGTATTTTTAGTAGAGACGGGGTTTCACCATGTTAGCCAGGATGGTCTCGATGTCCTGACCTCATGATCCGCCCGCCTCGGCCTCCCAAAGTGCTGGGATTACAGCCCTCCAACATCTTTAATCGCTTCCTGTCTGTAGACCTAAACACAGGCTCAAGTCTCTTTCATCCCAGTAACACTATCCCTGCCTTTGACCCTGTGGAGTAGACCCAATGGGTTCCCCCACATTCATTCCATTCCTCCCCCATTGGCAGCAACCTTGACATTTGGTTAAGATGGACTCCACCCTCATAGCCAGGGGAGTCTTCTCATTGGCTATGCAAGATAAGGGCCACCCCTTACCACTGTGAATGGCTCCTAGATGGGCTCCCAGGCCTATGTCAGTGAGGGCATGTTTTTTCTAGCCACCGTGGTAAGCTCAGGGGTGCCCAACTGGAGCAAAAACCCCAAGGCTACAGCGATTGCCTCAGGCAAGAAATAACAGGGAAGAATGCACAGAACTAAAGAATCTCCTTCTTGCTTTAAAGTTTCAAAAGTCCAGGACAAGGTATTTGCTGTAGTTTAAATGTGTTCCTCAGAAGTTCATGTGTTGGAAACTTGGATCCCAATGGAGCAATATGAGAGGTGGGGCCTTTCGGAGATGATTGGGTCATGAGGGCTCTGCTCTCATGAATGGACCCATTCATAAATTAATGGATTAATGGGTTATCACAAAAGTGGGTCTCACATGAAAGCCACTTTGGCCGTCTCTGGTGGGTCCTCTCACCGTGTGTTGCCCTGAGCCATCTCAGGACTCTGCAGAGAGTCCCTACCAGTAAGAAGCCCCTCACCAGTTGCAGCCCCTCAACCTTGGACTTCCCAGACTCCAGAATTGTTAAAAATAAATTTATCTTCTTTGTAAACTAGTCAGCCTCAGGTGTTCAGTTATAGCAACAAAAAATGGGCTAAGACAGTATTATAAAGAGAAAAATAAAAAACCTTGGAGGAATGGGTGAAGTCAGGCAACAATGTATAGTTGTACAGATTATATACTGCACAACCCAATGGAGTAAATCCATACAAGTTGTGATGTGCCCAACCATATGTGGCAAAGCTAGGTGTAGAAACAGGCGATACCATCCCAAGCTCATATAAGGATTCCATAGGCTGGGTGATGAAGAGAGTTAGAAGGAAAGAGATAGAAGGAAGGGTGCGAACCCTGTTCCCCAAGAGGGGTGCTGGGAAGGAGAAGCATCATCACTCACTCCAGAGCAGTTTAGGGACTCTGAGAACAAAGAGACATCTGAAATTGGGATGATAGGATGTAAGAGTTTGATTGGCAACTGGGCTCAGTGGCTCACACCTGTAATCTCAGCACTTTGGGAGGCCGAGGTGGGTGGATCACAAGGTCAGGTGATCGAGACCAGCCTGGCCAACATGGTGAAACCCTGTCTCTACTTAAAAATACAAATATTTGCCGGGCATGGTGGTGAGTACCTGTAATCCCAGCTACTGGGGAGGTTGAGGCAGGAGAATCGCTTGAACCTGAGAGGTGGAGGTTGCAGTGACCCAAGACTGTCACTGCACTCCAGCCTGGGTGACAGAGCAAGACGCCATATCAAAAAAAAAAAAAAAAAAAAGAGTTTGAAAAGAGTTTAATTGGCAGTGCTTCCTTCTTCCTTAGTGGAACTTTAACTTAATGGTGCATCTTATAATTGAGGACATCTTAAATTGGATCTAATGTAGTCTGTAAAGTTAGGAAATTGCATAAGTTCACCACAGAAATGAATGTAGAAAAAGAAAGCAAGAACTGAGCCCTGCCCTGCAGCTTTAAGAGGTCAGGGAGTGAGGAGGAGCCAGCAAAGATGGGAGTGGGGGAAGTAAGGGCTGGTGAGGTGGGAGGGAAGCCTGGAGAGTGTAGGACCTTCAAGGGCAAGTGAAGAAGGTGCTTCAAGGAGGAGAGACTGATCACCTGCATAATCACTGCTGAAAGGTCATGTAAGGTGGAGACAGAAAAGCATCCGTGGATTTGGCAAAAAAAGGATTTGCTGGGGAAGAGGGGGTGAAACTCTGAATTGAGTGAGGAGAGAAAGGGGAAAGAAATTGAAGACAGAACAGACACTGCTTTCTAGAAATCAAGCTATAGCTGGAGGGGGAAATGAGGTCAAGAGAGATTTCCTTATTTCTTAAGATGGGAAAAATAATAGCCCATCCGTGTACTTATTGATAGAAATAATTTGGTAGAAAGAGAAAAATTGATGATGCAAGAGAGAATGAGAAGGAATTTGGTGGGGTAGAAAGAAGGCTAGAACCTACTGCTCAAGGAGAGGGTTTGGCTATGGTGAGGGAGAATCTATCTACATGACAGGACATTGACCAGGCAGGGAGGTATGCTCTTGTAGTTTTCATACTTTGTAATAAAAGAAACATCAATTTAAAAAATTCAACAACAAATAGAACATGAAAATAGTCTGTCTACTTAAAACCTTAAAACATTACAGATGAAACTAAAGTCTCCTTTGGTGATGTTGTGGGATTTTATTTATTTTGATGTCTGAGAACTATTCCATTGTACGGATATACCATAGGTTGTTCATCCATTCACCTGTTGAGAGAAATTTGTTTTGTTTTCCACATTGGCTGTGACAAACAAAACTGCTGTAAACATTTGTGTACACATTTTTGTATGGATGTAAGTTTCTCTTTTGTCTAAAGTAAATAGTTAATTTACTGCTGGGTGACATGGTAACTGTATGCTTACCCTTATAAGAAACTGTCAAACTTTCTCCAAAGTGACCATACAATCCATTTTGCATTTCCGCCAGCAATGTATGCATGAGAGACCAGTTGATCCTCATCCTTTCCCCTGCTGGTATTGTCAGTATTTTTAGTTTAGCTGCTCTAACATGTGAGTCATGGTGTCTCCTCATAGCTTTAATTTGCATGTCCCTAATGACTAATGATGCTGAGCATCCTTTCGTGTGCTCATTCTTTTCTCCACTTTTTAATCGGATTCTTTGTTTTCTTACTGTTGAGTTTAGAGCCACCTTTATACATTCTAGGTACAACTTTTTAGATCAAGTATGTAATTTGCAAATATTTTCTCCCAGTCTACATCTGGTCTTTTCATCCTCTTTAACAATATCTTTTGCAGAATAAAAGTATTTTGATGAAATCCAACTGATGTTATCTTTCTTTTATGGATAGTGCTTTAGGTCTTCTAAGGAATATTTGCCTAACTCTAGTAATGAAGATTTTTCTCCTGTTTTATTCTAAAAGTTTTAGAGTTTTACATTTTATATTTAGGCATATTATCAATTCTAAGTTAATTTTTCACAATATGTGAGGTTTAGATTGAGGAGTTTTCTGACTGAGGATATCCAATAAAACACCATTTGTTAAAAAGTCTATCTTTCCTCCATTGAATTGTTTTTGGGACTTTGTAAAAAAAAATCACTTGGCTGGCTGGGCATGGTGGCTTACGCCTGTAATCCTAGCACTTTGGGAGGCCAAGACAAGCAGATCACCTGAGGTCAGGAGTTCGAGACCAGCCTGGGCAACATGGTGAAACCCCATCTCTACTAAAACAGAAAAAATTACACAGGCATGGTGGTGCACACCTGTAGTCCCAGCTACTTGGGAGGCCAAGGCAGGAGAATTGCTTGAACTTGGAAGAGGGAGGTTTCAGTGAGCCGAGATTGTACCACTGCGCTCCAACCGGGGCGACAGAGTAAGACTCCATCTAAAAAAAAAAAAAAGAAATCACTTGGCCATATTATGTGCATTTATATTTGGACTTTCAATTCTGTTCCATTAATCTACCAGTCTATTCCTTTCCCAACACCACAATCTTGATTAATACAGCTATATGTTAAATCTTAAAATCAGGTAGTATGTTTCCTCCAACTTTATTCTTCTTTTTTCAAAATTATTTTGGCTATTCTTGGTTTTTTTCTATATAAATTCTAGTATCAGTTCATTTGTATCTACAAAATGTCCCCCCCCCCCCCCCTTGGATTTTGAAAGGAACTGCAGTAAACCTATCAATGAATTTGGGTAGAATCTACTTCTTTACTACATTAAGTCTTCCAATCTATAAACATGGTATAGCTCTCTATTTATATAGTCATAGTTTGGTGTCTCAAGCCATATGAGCTAAAAAGTATTTTCATTAAATACTTGGGTGTTGGTTTAGTGACTCTCAATAAGTCACTTTATTGTCTTTATAAGGCCCTAAATTAAACAACCCCTACAAGTATTCTTACATATATGGCTACCAAGATTTGATGCACCCACCCTATTATTTGGGTGCTGAGAGTGGGCTGAAGTATTAATAGATTAAACAGCCCCTTACCCCTACCTTTTCCTTTTCAAGAAACTCAAGAGGCATCATTCTGCTCAAGCAAGCCCCTTGCTTTCTGTGAGGCCTCCAGTTTTCCACTGATCTTCCTGGCTCTGATGGTTCTTTTTTCTCCTCCCCTCTACCTCTGCCCTGGGGCTATTTGCCAAGATTCCTAGCTCAAATCACCTCCCTTCTCACTTATTTAGAGACTTCATCTCCCAGCTCACAAGACTCATTCTCCTGGGCTGATGCTGGGGGTCCTCCCTCCACACCCCCATAAGCATTCCAACAATGTCCATGCTTCTGGTTATGAAAGCTGGAATCCCCAAGCTCTCTTGGCTCTCACCGCTTCCGTCTACCATCCATCCATCCAGAGGTGTGCTGGCAAATGTTTAGCAATCACATCTTCAAATATAAATGAATAAAGCAAACCCTAATTTGTAGTGTTTGCTGATTTCTCTAGTGTAAATTCTCCCCAATTGCCAATTGCAAACTACCAGCATGCTCTCACTGAAAGTGAGTTGGGCAGAGATGAGCAAATTAGTTCCAAAACCCAGAACAAGTCACTGCCAGCACACCACTGCATCCATCCATCATCAAACCTGTGTGAGCACAGATTGCATTTTGGGCTTAATTCTCATGTGCACAATAATAATATTCTTGTTAATGGGAGTCACATTGATTTCACTCATGCTGATGATGAAAGGATTTGAGGGGTAACCAAGTTCTGGGGGCAGCAAAAACCTGGAAATGGTGCTGCTGACTCATGGAAAATGGTGCAGCATCCGTGGGTTCAATCCATTGAAAAGCAGAGTCCTGATTTCTTTGGTCATGTCTGTCTTCGGTTACATCGGAGGTGATGGGAGTGAGTAGACAAGGCACCATGGATAGTTCCGGTCCTTATGAACAAAGTAGCCCAGTGCATCTCACCTGCATGGCTACATCAGATTGTCAGAAAATCTGCCCAGCAGAATTTCCAATGCAGCACTGGATTCTCGTCACACTGCAGGGTATTATTCAAGGTCATAGACTCTGGGGGCCAGAATGCCTTGATTTGAATCTGGTTTCCACTGCTGGTTGTATGACCTTGGATAAATCACCTAACTTCTCTGAACCTCAGGGCAGTGGGCAGAATTCTAAAGATACTTCCCCAAGATTCCTGTCTCTGCTTTTTCAGTCAAACACTAATAATAGGTAATACTGTAAGAGGATTTTGTAAGTATAATAAAGTCCAAGTTAACTGACCACAAAATAAGGAGAATAGATGAGTAGGCCTGACCCAGTCAGGTGAGCCCTTTAAAAGCAAGGCATTGGCCAGGCGTGGTGGCTCACACCAGAAATCCCAATACTTGGAAGCCTGAGGTGGAAGAATCACTTGAATCTAGGAGCTCAAGACCAGCTAGCAACATGGTGAGACCTTACCTATAAGAAAAATTAAAAATTTAGCCAGACATGGTGGTGCATGCCTGTAGTCCCAGCTACTCAGAGAGGCTACAGTGAGCTGTGATCATGCCATTGCACTCCAGCATGGGTGACAGAATGAGACCTTGTCTCAAAAAAAAAAAAAAAAAAATTGCAGCACGTTTTCTCTGGCTGAAAGCAGAAGAGGAAGTCAGAGACTCAAAGCAGGAGAAAGTCATGTGTCAGGAATTCGGGAGGTCTTTAAGCACTAAGAGCAACCCCCAGCTGACAGCCAGCAGTAAAACAGAGACCTCAAGGTTATAGCCAGAAGGAATTGGATTCCACCAACAACCCTGATGAGCTTGCAAGTCAATTTTCCCCTAAAGCCTCCAGACATGAACCCAACCCCTTTGACATCTTGATTTTGGTTTGTGTGACCCTGAGCAGAGAACCCAGTGGAGTCTGCCCAGACTTCTGACCCACAGAACTGTGAACTCATAGATGGGGTTTGTTTTAAAGTCACTCCATTTGCAGGAATTTGTTACACAGCATTAGAGAACTGACACATTCAGCCAATTTACAAAATGGGGATAAGAGTTTCATACTCATAGGGTTATATAAGAATTAAAAATTAATATCCACAAATGTCTAGGATGATAATAAGAACAATCTCTAAGTACTGGCTATTTTTCGTATGTGCCATGGAGCTGGTAAAACCCAAATATGTGTGGTTGATGATTTGAAAGTTTTTCCACCAATACAGTATTTGAGTCACAGGCTGCAGTTAAAAGTCTAGAATTTTAAATAAATGAATCATACACTAAATATGCATCATCTTTTGAAACTCAGTGCCTATGAGTAAATCTCGATGATCATAACACATTACTCAACAAAGCAGACCATAATAAAGAAGATATCAGAACACATGGAGCAAAAGACAGTAAGTTTGGGACTCAACCATTCAACTAATCTTTAATGAATACACACCAGATGCCAAGCTCCAACTCAGGTCCTCGGACACAGCAAGAAGAAGACACAAAAGATCCCTGTTCTCGTGAAGCTTACATTCTAGGAGGGTGAGACAGAAAATAAGTACATGAGAAAAGCACAAGCTAGTGAATTGAACAGTGCAAAAAAATAGCATAGGGTAGGAGGGAAATGCTTGAGATGGGCAGGTCATCTAGGAAGGTCACTCTGGAGAGGTGCCATTTAAGCTGAGATCTGAATGATGTCCAGGAGCCAGTCAGCAGCATTCCAGGACAAGAGAGCAGCTGTCGCCAAGACCCCAAGACACAAAGGAACAGGTAAGAGTCCCCAGGATGGCTGCTGCTTAGTAAGCAACAGCAAGAGAAGATGGGACGGGGCTGGAGAAGGTGGCAAGGGAGGAGCTTGAATTTTGTGCCAGGTGTGATGAGGAGACACTGGAGGCTTTTAAACAGGAGAGTGACATGATCTGACTTGAATTTTCTGAGGACAACTTTTTCTTTTTTTCTTTTCTTTTTTTTTTTTTTTTTGGACAGGGTCTCGCTCTGTTGCAGGCTGGAGTTCAGTGACGTGATCATGGCTCACTGCAGCCTCAACCTCCTGGGCTCAAGTGATCCTCACACCTCAGCCTCCCAAGTAGCTGGAACTACAGATGCACACCACCACTGCTGGCTAATTTTTGTAGTTTTTATAGAGACAGGGTTTCACTATGTTGCCCAGTCTGGTCTTGAACTTCTGAGCTCAAGAAATCCAGCTGCCTCAGCCTCCCAAAGTGCAGGAATTACAGGCATATGCCACCACGCCCAGCCTCTGAGGATAACTCTTACTGCTAAGTGTGAAGCCCTTGTGTAGGACCAGGTGGAAACAAGGGAGATCAGTGGGTCCCCTTGGGGTCTGATGAGTGTAACAGAGACAGAAAGATGAGGACCTGTTTGAGTAATGTTTTGGAGATAGAGTTGTTGGATGGATTGGGTTCGAGGGCAGTGATGGAGAGAGATGAATCAAGCATAACCCTTCGATTTTTGGTTTGAGTAACCGAGGAGTGCCACTTACAGAGATGGGTGGTGTGAAATCCCAGATTTGGTTTTGGCCATCTTAATTTGGACGTGCCTATCAGATATCCACGTGGAGATGTTGAGTAGGCTTAGAATTCTTGGGAAAAGTCAATATTAGAGGCAGATTCAAGAGTTAATGTTCTACAGATGGAATTAAAGACCTGGCCTGGATGAGAGAGACAGAGAGAGAATATGTGGAGAAAGATGAGAAGGGAACCCAGCACCCTCAGCCAGTGAGGGTGAGGTTGGAAGAAAACCAAGAAAATCACCGCTCAGAAGCCAAGGAGTGAGCGTATCAAGAAGGCAGGAGAGGTCCACCTGCCAGCACTGCTGAGAGGTCAAGTCAGACAGGAGCAGAGCAGGATGCACTGACCTGGCCACATGGAGGCCATGGTGACCAGGGAGATGGCCCCGGCAGCCTCCATGAGTGAGGCACAGGAGCTTGGCTGCAGGGAGTGGGTGCAGCACCCATAGACAATGCTTTCAAAAAGGGAAGCAGGAAAATGGGATCTGGAGCATCCTTTGAGGCCCCACCAAGTACAGTGATGGCAATTGAATGATAGAGGCCTGGGATCCACCAGCCAGCTTCTGAGTATTGCAGTTATCCTACAAATGGAGAAAGCAGGTCAGCATGGAATTAGGTGGGTGCTGCTAAAGAGTGCATGGTCCATGAGTGTGCAATGACATCATTCAGTCCGAGCAAACACGTTTTTCTTGGTGTCAACTATTTCTAGTTTGGTGAAGACAGACTACGTATTTGAAATACTAGCAAGAAAACCATAAAGTAAAACTATTATTAAGAGCCAAGGCAGTTTAAATTCTTCAGTTTTGGCTAACAGGAAGAACTTATAAGTGGTTTCTTTTTGTTGTAAGCAAGGGTGGATGATAGCCTTCATCATTTTGCTTGATTTGATGTAACTGGGAAGTTTCTTAGGCTTGATAACTGGCAAAACAAAATCCTTGACACCTAAATAACCCTTTGGTCTAATGCATACTGCCAAGAGATCAGACAGAGCCTGATCTACCATCTTGTTTCTTAGCTGAGCGATTCTTTAATAGCTTCTTAATTTTCACTTAATTATTCCATGCCCCTAATGACTCCCTCAAAAACACTAGAAGGACAAATACACCCTAAGCAATCTGAGTTTGCCCTCTGAAAAGTTCATAATTAAAAACTTTACCTGTATTGAAAAAAAATCAGCACACTTCCTGACCACTACTCCTGAGTTGTTGAATTTAATCAGACATGGACTTGATAGAGTGCATTCATCTCTAGTGGCTGTTAATGGGAACCAGTGAGTCAAATCTCATGTCTAACAGGGGCCAGCCTGACTGAGGGCCTGAGAGGAGGTTCTCAGGTCAGCACTGGGTCCAACACAGTCCCTCCCATCCCAGGCATCGCCCACCTCTTCACAGCCTATCATCATCACAGTGTCTGCCTGTCCTTCCTGCCTCTGACCTGCACACTCCACTCCTTCTGTGAACTGCTTCTTTCACTTTTGTGATGACACAAAGTCATAGATCTGATCGGGCCACTCTGGGTTTCACATCTGCACAGCTTCTTGGGGCCCTTGTGTGGCTTCAAGGTTTGTCCCTGAGACAAACAGACCCAGAGTGGAACGTAGCTCCCAACTCAGTGGCCTTGAGAAAGAGCCCTTCCTGAGCCTTTGTTTCCTCTTTTGTGAATTGAGAATAGCCCTGGTCATGAGAGAGTCCTCGTGCCCCCACCCTGGTGAGGATGAAGTGAGATGATACAGATGGTGAGGTTCACAGAGGGCCAGGCCCTTAGCGCCCAGCAAATGGCAGCTCTTTGTAGCGGATATGCTATCCTTCTGTCTAACAAACTGCACCCTTTCCTGGGGGACCCTCTCCTTCCCTTCATGTGGTCCTGAAGTTCTGTCATCTTACTCTGCTTCCCACCCTAAACCACCTATCATTAGGTCTGGCTGCACATTTCTGGAAAAATACAGCAATGCATTAAGTCAGGACTTCTTTTTCTCTTTCATGTAAAAGTAGCCTGGCATAGGAAGCACAGGCCGAGGGTGCAGCCCCAAAGCATTGCTAGGAAATTGGGCCCCTGTCTTCCTGATCCACCATCCCAGAGCCTGGTTTTCACCTTCAAAGTGGCTTCACAGCCCAGGATGGCTGCTGGCACTCCAGCCAGCAAGTCCGTATTCCCCATATTGACAGTAGGAGGAAGTGAGGGACGACAGAAAAATGTGTAACGCCATCTCTTCCCACCGTGATGGAGCCTATTGAAAATTCCACATAATGGTTCCACATATGGAACTAGATCACCTGGGCTCACCTAGCTGCAGACTAGTCTAGAAAATGTGATCTTTTCACTGACACAATGCCATCTGAAATAGAATTTTTTTAAATTAAGCAAGAAGGGGAGAGGGGTATCTGTTGTCAAGTAGTAGTGTCTGCCAAGGCAGGGGGCCCCAGGCTGGACATGAGTGCCCTTCCATGGGATCTGGTCTCCAACACTGGCAGAGGGATGGTCTGCATTCTCTATAGGTTATGGGCTGGAGGGACACAGTCGTACACAGAGGAACATGAGCCAGGGGAGGGAGAGAGGAGCGAGGCTGCCCTTGGGCTTTGGCAGGGGAAAAACTGATCCCCTCTAGACCCAAGTGAGTTTGAGTAGAGTCTCCAATGCTATCATGTTGATTAAAGCACCACAGTTATGACTGTTTATTCTAGTGAGCAGGTCATTCTATATAAGCTGATTATTGACATTAAGAATACCCAGGTGACATCAGGGACTCCTCCAGCTGCATCCTCTCCCCAACCCCAAAGCTCCCTGCAGCCCCTTCCTCCATGCTGCCTCCTCGCAGGGTCTCAAACCAAAAGCCCCTTTTCTTCTCTCCCTGCCTACACCTGTGCTCCCCCCACCCCCAGCCTGCTCATTTCTCCTCCAGCCCCTCTCTCCAAGCAAATTCCTACTTCGTCTTGAAGACCAGATTCAAATGTCACCTCCTAAGCAGAGCTTTCCCCAACTCCTTTGCGTTCACTTGAGTCCCTAATGTTTGAATGATCTTTCATATTTTGCTGCAAGGCTTTACTCCTCCACTAAATTGAAAACACCAAGAGGGAAATTTTCCACCCTTCCCACACACACACTCCCACAGGTGACCATAAACACTTGTCACTGAATGACTGAATGTGGCAAGTGGATGAGGTTTGGCCAATGCGAGCTCTACCCAAGCAGAAGCCTTCTGAGTGAGGGTTGCTGGGTGTGAACCTCACTCTGCCTCCACTGCCTCCTCTGTAAAAGAAAGATAACAATTCTGACATCTCTCTCAAAAGATTCACAATGCCTGACACAGCGTAGAACCTCAACTAATGTCAGCCATTCATATTGGTACTGTTTTACTGCACGTCGTCAACTCTGCGGTGCATATTTCTTTTTCACATTGTAATGGCACTTGCTTTATACGACATGACATGGTTTAACTGGCAGAGGTTTGGGGTTTTTTTGTTTGTTTGTTTGTTTGTTTTGGTTTATTTTTTTTCCCCTTGGTGATGCAACCAATGCTGTTTAGAAGTCAATGGAATTGTTATTCTTAGGAAAGGAATAGAGTTCAGAAATTCAGGGCTTTGCAAAGTCAGAAAAGTCAACTGCTTATAAAGCCCAAATATTAGAGATGAGACTGTGCTGGCCTTTGAGTGGTCAAGGTCTGAAGCGGCTCAGAACGAGATGAAGGGAAAGGACTGGCGTTTGCCATATGGTGTTCCAGGAAGAGTCAAGGTAGCCGCCATTCCATCAAATGAGAGTGAGGGAAGGGGCACAGAAGAAAAGCAATAAAGCAGGTCTGAGGCATAGGTCTTGGCAAGAATTCAGTGTGACTGCAGCCAGGGAGCTGATGAGAAGCAACTAGGTCAGAAGCTGACTGTGTTTTTGTGGATCCTGAATTGTCAAAGAAACCATGAGTTAAAAATACATTTTATGGATAAATTGGAATATTATTCAGCCATAAAAAGAATGAAATATTAATACATGCCTCAACATGGACAAGCCTTGAATACATTATGCAAAGTGGACACACACTACATGATTCCATTTATACGAAATATTCAGAATAGGCAAGTCCATTCAGATAGAAAGTAGTTTAGCGGTTGTCAGGGGCTGGGGGGAGGTGGGAATGAGAATAATTGCTTAATGAGTACAAGGTTTCCTTTTGGGGTGAGGAAAATGTTCTGGAACCAGATAGAAGTGGTGGTTGTACAATGTTGTGGTTGTCCTAAATGCCACTGAATTTGTTCATTTTTAAATGGTAATTTTATGTTACCTGAATTTCAGCGCCCTCCCTTTTTTTTTCTTTTTTTCTTTCGGAGGCAGTGTTTGGTTCTGTTACCCAGGCTGGAGTGCAGTGGTGAGTTCATGACTCACTGCAGCCTCGACCTCCTGGGCTAAAGCAATCCTCCCACCTCAGCCTCCTGAGTAGCTGGGACTACAGGCACGTACCACCACGTCCGGCTAATTGTTTTATTTTTTTGTAGAGCTGAGGTCTCACTGCATGGTCCAGGCTGGTCTCAAACTCCTGGGCTCAAGGGATCCTCCGGCCTCAGCCTCCCAAACTGCTAGGACTACAGGCGTGAACCACTGTGCCCCACGACATCTCTATTTTTTTTAAAGGCATTCTACTATTCAACTGTGGAACCTCCAACCTTCAGCAGCAGCAAGTGGGAAGGAGGAGCTGTGCAGACCCCACGAAGGGCACGTCCCTAATCCCATATCATACACAGCTATCCAGAGTGAGAGACCAGAGGGTCTCTCTGAGCACAAGCTAGGGGCCCCAGAGGACAGTGAGTAGAGAGGTTCCCCAGGGATAAACCAGAAAACCAGGGGGAAAGGCCTCCCACTGCATGCTCAGAAAGTTTATTGCCAGGCGGGGGCCCCTGTGTGCCTCCCGTCTGCTCCTCTTAGAATTGTGGTGCTGTTGCTTTATCCTGCCCCTGTTCTACTGTAGGGTACCGAGCTGTGTGTGGCAGCTAATTTATTGCTTTATTATCTGTTTATAGGCTTCTGGGTCGAGAAAGGCCAAGTTGCACACTACTGAGAGACTGCCATGCACCCCCTGGAGGCCTCAGAACATTCGACATGCTCCAGTCATGGCCACAGCAGTGACTGCTGATTGCCTAACCCCACATGTGTTCTCCCCCTTCCCTGATAATCAAGTCCCTGATTTTCAGCTGGGCACAAAATAATTCTTCCTAGAACAACTCCACGTGTGTTATCGCCCTTGCAGCTGGGGGGTAGCCACCACTGGGGAGAGGCAGGGTGAAGAGGTGGAAGGAGCCTGAGTTAGCAGGGATGAGCAGTGGCCAGGTAACCCCAGACCCACTATCCTCTGGATTTCTTTTATGTGAAACAATAAAATGTCTTGTATTTGAGCCTTTGTTATTGTAGGTTTCTGCTATATGCAACGAACCGTAAGTGTAATTGATACAGTGGGCCCCATCCTAATCAACTCTGGTACCACATTGTAAAAATCTGCAGTGTGGCTGTAACCCCACCATAATTTGCGATTTGGTGAACTTCCTTATTCTCTTAGATCTTTCAGAAATTGACTAGGGAACTAACAGTTTCCCACAAAACTACCCCACATTTTCATAGTAGGAAACTGCAACAAGGAACTTAACAAGTTCCTTGTTGGCAAGACAGTTATCCCTGAGCCTGCAGGCCGCCTCTCTGGCCACTAAAGTTTCTAGACAGGCCTGCAAAGCAGTAAAGGAAAGCAGCATTGATCACTGCGTCCCTCTGCACAATATTTACTTGAAAAATAATTGCAAAATACCTTGATTTTACCCAGGATATTTTTCAGCATGTCCCAAAGAGGAAATTCATTTCTGATGTAGTTTGTGGATTTTTTGTTTTTATTTTCATATTGTTTTTGTTTTGCTTTCATTTCATGGGCAGTTTCGTCCACTGATTATCCAATGGACAATTGCTCCCACCAGTTTCTGTTTAATGTTTATATTATTAATTGTGAAAAAATATGAATTAACCAAGATAGCAGCTGCTCGTTAGAGTAACATAAATTTCTTTTATCAGATATTCTTAAAGCTGGGGAAAAGTATTAAAATATGCAAAATATGTATATTTTAATATAAAGTTTATTTTTGTATGATTATAAAAGTTATAAATGCTGCCTGGGGATAACCTAGAAAATTAGAAGAGTAGAGCATATTTTCTTTTTTTTTTTTTTTTTTTGAGACAGAGTCTCATCTGTCACCCAGGCTGGAGTGCAATGGTGCAATGGCATGATCTCGGCTCACTGCAATCTCTGCCTCCCGGGTTCAAGTGATTCTTCTGCCTCAGCCTCCCAAGTAGCTGGGACTACAGGTGCATGCCACCACACCCAGCTTATTTTTGTATTTTTAGTAGAGACGGGGTTTCACCATGTTGGCCAGGCTGGTCTCGAACTCCTGACCTCTTGATCCACTCACCTCAGCCTCCCAAAGTGCTGGGATTACAGGCATGAGCCACCGTGCCCAGCCAAGTAGAGCATATTAATCCCACCTTCCAAAGCCAAACACTATTAATATTTTCCTATATTTCCTTCTGCTCTCTCTCTGTTTACATAGTTGTAGTTACACTGTATACATTGCTTAGGACTCTACTTTATTTCACTTTACATGACAAGCATTTTTCCACATTATTAAAACTCCCTGGTACCCAGAGCTAAGTTCTATTTTTATGGTGAAGCATAGCTGGTTCTCAGTGGGCTCTGCTACCCAGCCTTAATCACACAAAGACAAGTTATCAGGTTCCCTCTGAAGTCCTGGGCTGCCCCTTGCCTACTGAGCAGGAACCAGAACTAAGGCTGGCATGGAGGGGAAGGACAGGCCAAATATTGTTTGGCTGCCTGCTCCCTCTCAAGAGCCAGCTTGCAGCCTGTTAAGGGGCCCTGCTGATCCAGAAGTTCTTTCTTGCAGAAACACACACTGGCTTTGAACCAAGGAAGCAGGCTTACTGCTGCAGCCCCAGGGGGAAAATCCAGACACAGAATAAAAAAGTAAACTATGCCAGTGATTGTACGGTTAGATAGCAGGACTGCTCATTTTAATTTCCAGAAAAGAGTCATCCTTAATCATAGACATGACAAAGGCTGCCCAGCAGACTTCACCCCTGCTTTCCTCATGGTGAGCGCACTGCAGATTTCAAAAAGCCTGTGGACTAGGACTGGGGGAACAGCAGACACAGCCCACTGGGCAGCCCTGGGTGTTGACCCCCAGAGTGGACTCGGGGCCAGGCTCCTGGTGAGCGATTTGGCTTCCCTGAAGCAAAACATCTTTTCTGCAGAAATGCAGTGACAGGGCAGGGGCTTTGCTTATTTGTTCACTCCTGTGTCTCCAGCATCTACAACATGCCAGGCACATACTGTAGTATTTGGTATAGTTTATTGAATAATGACTCTTTTTGCCAACTCCCTTGAATGTTGACAATTAGAACCCAGTTTGAGTTCACAACCATTTCCTTGTGAAGGAACAAATGCCTCCAGGGACACATGCACTTAGCAGTCACTCTTTCCAGGTATGGCTCAGCCTTTGCAGCTTGCTGCTTCTTCACTGCCCTGCACCCCATGGTAAGGTGGGCATGGCTTCAGCAAAAGAATGGCAGAGGGACGTGGGGAAGTAGACACTACCCAGAAGAGAAGAGGTGCAAGTGATCATAGATAGACTTCTCAATTTCAAAATGTGGCTCAGCATATTCATCTTCTTCCAATCATTTTTCCTTCCCTGTTTCTCTTTTTTTTTTCTTTTTTTTTTTTGAGACAGAGTCTCACTCTGTCACTCAGGCTGGAGTGCAGCAGTGCAATCTCAGCTCACTGCAACCTCTGACTCCTGGGTTCAAGCAATTCTCCTGTCCCAGCCTCCCAAGTAGCTGGATTATGTCAACTAGTAGTGTCTGCCAAGGCAGGGGGCCCCAGGCTGGACATGAGTGCCCTTCCATGGGATCTGGTCTCCAACACTGGCAGAGAGATGGTCTGCATTCTCTATAGGTCATGGGCTGGAGGGACACAGTCGTACACAGAGGAACATGAGCCAGGGGAGGGAGAGAGGAGCGAGGCTGCCCTTGGGCTTTGGCTGGGGAAAAACTGATCACCTCTAGACCCAAGTCTGCAGAACAGCTAATTTTTGTATTTTTAGTAGAGACAGGGTTTCACCATGTTGGCCAAGCTAGTCTCGAACTCCTGACCTCAGGTGATGCACCCGCCTCAGCCTCCCAAAGTGCTGGGATTACAGGCGTGAGCCACCACACCCAGCCTCTCCTTCCCTATTTCTTAATCTTTTATCTCCTCCTGGTTCCTAGGACCCAGAACTCAGGTTGGTACTCTTAATGCCATTTAAAGGTCAGCTGTGTTAAGAGTTAAGTATGATAAGCAGTCCTGTGCACAATTTTTATCATTTTATTTCTGGAAAAATGCAATGACAGCTTTGACTTTAAAAGAATATTTTGGATCACATGTATGCTCTTAAGTTTGGTGCTGCTTGTCTGTAGAATTTTCTGGGCATCTGGACCAGTCAAGAGGAATTCCAGAGTCCCCTCCACACTGAGAGATAGGAAGGCCAAGCGGTGCATCTATAATGTGAAGGTGTTTTCTCTACAATAAGAGAAAGAGACTATGCCGTGATATATACAGATAGGCATATCTCCCAAAGTTAGGAAACTGTAACCACACCTTAGAATAGAAACTGAATCATAATCACCATTGTCATCATCAACATCATTGTCATCATCACTATCATCTCCATAGCCATCATCTACGTGGTTAATAAGTGTTGGGCTATTACTATGCCCTTGGCACTATGCTAAGCAATATGTATCTTCTCATGTAATTCTCTGACAGGCAACCACATTATAAATTAGGAAACTGAGGCCCAGAGATGTCCAGCAGCTCACACAAGGGGACATAGAAGTGAC
Source organism: Gorilla gorilla gorilla (assembly GCF_029281585.2). Lineage (NCBI taxonomy): Eukaryota > Metazoa > Chordata > Mammalia > Primates > Hominidae > Gorilla > Gorilla gorilla. The sequence goes on from NC_073236.2 coordinate 49,130,328, forward strand.
AAGGTGGGGACCCACACCTAGACAATCTTTCTCTGGGACGTGGACTCCTAACCACTCATCATTGTAGGGAATGCAGAAGCAAAGCAGATGGGACTCCAGGACTCTGACTTTAATGGAAAGTGACTGCATCCTAAGCCCCTGCCAGCAAAGCAGGTGGGACTGGGTCTCTCGGAGTTGCCTGGGTTCTCGTCTCTCTTATTCACTGCAGTGGCCCCAGGCAGTGCTATGCACACTCCAGATAAGCAGAAGGTAGATGTTGAATGGACATATGAATGACCTAGTTCTCAAGTTCATTTCCCACTGGGAACTTCCTCAAATTGCTTTCAAATATTTAAACCAGGCTTCCTGACCTGTACTTGGGAGGTTGCACTGTGATTTCTGTGCTCCCATTCATAGCCCTGAGACTCTAATGTTGGCTTACTTGTTTACTTGAGAGTGAGCAGCGTGAGGGTGGGTGTTGAATCTCCCCCACCCAGTCACATGAACTCATAAAAGACAAGGACAACCATTAATAGAGCCATCGCTGGCTTGCAGGGCACAAAATCGGCTTGAGGAGCAGGCTTGGTGGCTTGGTGGTATAAAAGAACAGTACTCAAGCATTCTAATCAGGAGCCAATATTTCAATGAGGAGAGTGCGAACAAAGACATGCAATGGAAAACTTGAGAATAGACACTAAGCTGAATACTAACCCAAGTGAAATGTTAAGTAGAGGATATGTTAGCGATCTAAGATAGACTTAAAACAATAAATATTTACTATCACAGTTTCTCTAGGTCAAGAATCTGCACATGGATTAGCTGAATGTTTACGGCTAACTGGATGTTTACGGCTATAACTGAAAGGTGGAAAGGGGCTGGAGGCAGTGGTGCACTTGGGGATAATGGTGCATGTGATTACATTTCCCAGACTCCTGAGCAGCTGGAGATGGCTGTGGAAATGAGAGTTGAGCTTGTTGAGTGGTACTTCCCAGGATGAACCGGATAGTCAGTGGGCTGGTGCCCTCTTTCTCTTCTCCCCCTGTTCTTTTCTTGTTGTTCTGCTGCTTGGAATGCAGACATGATGGCAAGAGTTCCAGCAGCTTAGGGCCATAAGCGAAAGGCTACAAGAACCACAGTGCCCTCAGCCTTTGAGCCAAGGCCAGCAACTGACTGCCTCCAGATTTCTCATTAGAAACAACAACAACAACAACAACTCTTCTGTGTTTAAGCCACTTAGGTCGAGCCTGTTAGCAGCAGCAGCTGAACCCACTTCCTAACTGGCTGGCCCTCTGTGGTATGCAGCCTCTCAGATGGCTCCCAATATCCCTACCTCTTGGTACTCACACTCTTGTGGAATCCTTTCACTGGAATCTGGGCTGGATTTACTGACTTGATTCTAACAAAGAATATGGCAGAAGTGATGGAATATCACTTCCAAAATTAAGTTATAGAAAAGACTATAGCATCTGTCTTAAGAGTTCTCACATTCTTTTACATTCTTCACCCTGGGGAAAGCTAGCTTCTGTGTCATGAGATAACCCTTTGAAGAGTTCCAGTGTAGTGAGGACCAAGGCCTGCCAATAACCACATAGATACAGACACCACCCCCGACCAGATGAGCCTTCAGATGAGACAGCAGCCCTGACTAACACCTTTATTGAAACCTCAAGAGGTCTTGAGCCATAAACATCAAGCTAAGCCATGTCCAGATTCTGGACCTACAGAAATTGTGATAATAAATGTTTATTGTTTTAAGCCTATTTTAGATAACTAATATATCTTCCAATAATTTACTTGGGTTAATATTCAACTTGGTGTCTATTCTCTAAGTCTTTCATTGCATGACTTAGCTTACACTGTAGTTATTGATATATTGGCTCCTGAACAGAAAGTTTGGCATAGAGCCTGACACATAGCAGATGCTCAACAGATGAGTGAATAAATGAATGGGTGGATGAGTTAATGCATGACAGAGCCTATGTCCTACTCAGCTGGTCTTCAGCAACTGTATCCTCAATAAGTGTCAAACAAAGCACATAGAAAAGATGAAGGAGCCGGGCGCAGTGGCTCACACCTGTAATCCCAGCATTTTAGGAAGCCGAGGTGGGCGGATCACGAGGTCAGGAGATTGAGACCATCCTGGCTAACACACTGAAACCCCGTCTCTACTAAAAATACAAAAAAAATTAGCCAGGCATGGTGGTGGGTGCCTGTAGTCCCAGCTACTTGGGAGGCTGAGGCAGGAGAATGGCGTGAACCCAGAAGACATAGCTTGCAGCAAGCCGAGATCATGCCACTGCACTCCAGCCTGGGCGACAGGGCAAGATTGTCTAAAAAAAAAAAAAAAAAGAAAAGATGAAGGAAAAATAACAACTATGATTAGTTCATCAGTAATTTTACTTGGGTTGGCACTTCCAGACCCAGTTTTATGATTTGCTGAAGGAAAATTCCTCATTGGAGGCCTACTATGTTAGAAAAGTTTTTAATAGCACTCAACATTTATCTTTGGATGTAAAAGTAAACAAAAGTTCTATTTATTATTGTGCTCAACTAAACAACACATTAGTGGGATGTGTTAAGGCCAGAAACTACCAGTCAAATAAACAGACTGACATTAAAAGAGAAAACTCACCAAATTCCCTGATAATTTATGAACTAGGGCTGATTTCAGAATCAGCAGAAAGGGTGGTGGGAACCCTGACTGCAGCTGTGTGAGAGGCAATGAGGGATCATTCTTTAACTGTCACAGGCAGACAGGACTCTTATTCTTCACTGTCACAGGCAGACAGGACTCTTATTTTAGTCTGTCCAGTTTTTCATTTCATTATTCAAGACATTTAAATGGGCACCTGAGGCAAACTATAAAACCCATATTGTGCTTTAATCTAAAGCAGGTCAATTTAAGAGCTTTATGCTGACATGTGATTGTTTGCCAAATTCTAGTTTTATGATGGAAGTGATAGGAGAAAAGGAGTTTGCAAAACAAAGAGAGATAAAAAGTATGTTGGCTGGAGGGGCTGGCCATAGGGAGAAGAAAGAGCAGGCAAGAAGGAGGGTGCATGGCAGAGCAGGGAGATGGGTGAGAGCTCCGTGCTATAGCCTGATGGGATGGTCTGCCCAAGAGAGCAGGAAGGACACACTAAATATGCATGGTCAGGATCTGCTGCATTGCCATACAGTGGGGACATGATTCTCTCCAAAGTGACTCACATGACAAAGACAATATTTATTAATCTAGTCTCTAAATCCAGTTTTAAATTCAGAGGAAAAATCTGTCTGGCTTTTTATGTGAATTGCTTCAATGTATTAAGTAGATGAATGGCTGTGGCTGGGGTCTTGCAGAGAGCTCAGAGGAAATTCTACCCCTCAAGAAGCCCAGGAGCTTCATCTGATGTTTATTCTGGCAGCGGTTTGATTCTCTCCACCCACTCAGTGCCTGCCCTCACCTCCTCCAAGCCTGCGTCCCCCCAGCTCTCTCAGGACAGGTCCTTGTAGGGCTGTAGAACATGGTTCCCATTCTACAAAGCAATGTCACTTGTATTTCTTAGAAATAATTGTATCCTAAGTAGCAACATCTTGAAAACATAAATGGATTCTACTACTGGTCAGAAAGGAGAAAGGTAGATCACAAAATTACTCAAGGAAGTAGTTAACATTGAGAAATAATCTCTTAAATTGTCCTTATTGTGGAAGGCCAAATGATCGGGAAAACCAGGCTCACACTGGTAAGGCAAGTGCCAACACCAGCCACAGGGGCTACTGAGTTCCAGGCAATGAGCGGAGTCTTCTCGTGGTACATTTTCCACTCTGTTGTTTGGATCTATCAGTGGAGAGGACCCACCAGCCAAAAGGACTGTCCCTTTCCTTAGGTCTCTTGGTCCATTTACACAACAATTTCATTCCTGAACCAACAAAAGGAAAAGTTCCCACGCTCCCCACACACCAAGATCCTCCCATTGCAGAAGCCCAGTGCCTCCTTCAAAAGACACTCATCAGTTCTCACGGCTCCCCCAGGCCAAGGTGCTGTGCCTGGGAAACGGCCAGTCCCCACAATCAGAGAGAGGCCATGGAAAGCCCGTGTGAGAACCAGCTAGAAAAAAAAAATGTAGCTAGAAAAAGGAGGGAGAGAACAATCAGGTCACATCCTCAGTCTTCAAAGAAGAATATCAGACACGGAGCAGGCTCCATGGTTGGCCAAAAACGGAAACTTCATTTCATTTGTCAGAAGTTATGTAGAGTCAGAGAATGAGATCTGGCTCGTCCTGGTACCTGATAGGGGAGCATCTTCAGGCTCTAGAAACTTCAGTGGCTGAACATTTTCCAGCTAGATCCATCCCCAGACCTGGAATACTTGAGATCAAATGTACTCAACAAAGGGGCCTCTAAAGGTGACATTTCTGGGTGTGTAAGTTGAAATCCAGAGCTATGCAAAAAAACACATGAAAATATGTCTCCTCGAAAGTACTTGGAAATGTAGTAGTCACTGACTTAAGACAAAGTTTCAATCCCATGAAGGGTTTGAAATAATCAAATCCCAATCCTGTTTGAAAACAAGAGGATAGTGATGGCTGGTGGCTGAAAGAGCCACAGATTACAGGTAGCCCAGCCCATCACTGGTGTCTGCAGGGAAGCTGCCCTCTAGGCAGGGACTGGGTCACTTTCCTCGAAGGGTAAAGGAACCTCATTTCCACATACAGGCCCCCTTTCTGTCCTTCAAGATATCCATTTATTCTCATTTCTTCCTCCTCACGCTTCTGTGGCTTAGCACATCATGTAGTCCAGAAGCAGAAATCCTTTTGTGACAACATACTTCCCCCTCCAACAGCAGTTTCTCTAGGGCTGGTTCAGTTGTGTTCACAGTGTGGGTACCTTGGAGGGGGACTGCAAATCCAGAAATGACATGCCAACTACCGTCACTGCCCACAGGTCTGTGTCCCCCTCTACTCTGTTGCTGCTGGTTTCCCTGCACTCCTGGGACCAGGGCTGGCACGGGCTGACCATCTCTGCCTTCCCAGGATTCACTTTGCAAGGCTCTCTTTGACTCTGTGAGTAACTCCTACATCTTCCCATATAGTCTCTCTCTCCCTTGTGTGATCTCAAGTTTAAGTTTTCTGAATTTTCTTTTAGCTTGCTACCAAAAATGCCTAACAAATACAACATCTGATGCCACCCCCTTTTTGAAGCCTGAACTACTCAACACACCAAATAATAGCATTTTATGTGATTTTTACAACCTCACTGAGCTGCAATGAATGAAGAAGTGAAATTTTGTCCATGATCACTGTTAACCCCAGGAACCAACATTGTGATGACGGTTTAAGAACTCAAAGTCTCTCTCACTTGGGGAATATAAATTAGTGTTTCTATAGCTAAAAGCCACCTTGAGAATATGAGGATAAGAGCTAATCCATTAGACTTATGTCAGCAGCTGTACTAGAAGGAGAAAGTACGTCAAATGTGACACAGCTTATGGTGAGGGCATCGATTCTGTATGGTCCTGAGCTAATCACTCCCCTTATCTGGCCCTCTCTCACAGGCAAATGCATCCAGCAGGACCACAGTTAGTTATTGCTCACCTAAAACATGTGGGCTACCATAGGGGCGGGGAGGAGGGGAGGTGGATCGCAGAGGACCCGCTGCAATTTCAAAGGCATGTGGGATCTGACAGGCAATGCTGCCATGTGCAATAGATCATGGACAGAGGGGCAGTCCTTTCTGCCCAGACCTCTGTCCTCAGCAGGACTACAGTGCACAGGCCCAGAGGCAGATCCTGCAGGAGAGGCAGAATTCTGTCCATGACATCTTAATATCTCTCAACATTTGGGGCTTATTTGACAAGAAGAATCTGGGAAGGACACAGAAGTCCTTCCACTAAAATTATCTGTGATGATAAAAGAGGCCCTAGCCATTTGTATGTGGAGGAGAGGGTTTGATGGGAAGCCCATGGAGGGTCATTAAAGCCTAGATGAGACGGGGTGAAGAGGAGAATCAGAAATGGAAACCCAGGGAGTGCAGATTTGAAGGGACCCAGAGCTGGGTGATGTGTACCTTTGATCTAAGGACCGTGGTCTCACGGACCAATCACTTGGTTAAGTAGGGGCATTCATGTTACAATCAAATAAACACGGCTGTGCTAACTCAAATCCTGAGCCTTAGCCCCAAATCCCTCTAGTGGGTCCTTGCAATGGAAAGCTCAACTTGTTTGCTGTTTAGGTGGGCCAGTATTTCAACACAGGAGGTTAGAATTAATCTGAGAAATGAGGGAGTCTGTCAAACCCATACAGAGCCACATTAACCCTGGTGAGCCATTGGTGTGTATTTCACTTTTAAAAGGTTTGTAATATTTTGCAAATGTTGGCAAATCCATTGGATTAGCCTGGTGACTCCAATTTAAAGTGTATAATTGGGTATTCAACTTTAGAATCTGGATATTAGTCAAAAGGTATAAATGACTTGTATAAGGTTTTACATAGGATGAACATGCATTCTATGTTTCATTTATCAGATTTCAAAGAATGTTTTAAGTTCTTGGAGAGGTCTTGTTACAAGCTTTGGGAGAACTTGAGACCATCAAATACATTAGATGCATACGCGCAGTTTAAAATATTTATGGGGTGTAATTAATAAGTTGTAAAATTAAATTAGTAGGTAGAATAATGAAATTTATAATTTGAACTCTAAAACTTAAAGAAGCTAGGTTTTTGAATGTTTAAAAAATTCTAACATTTATTTTTCAACCCTAATACATTTGACCTGTTTTCTGTGCACTTACTACTCTCTGGGATTCTACCGTGACTCCCACTGACAACACCCAATAGAGGATTGATTCTGTAAATAAGACGAGAGAAAAGGCTTAGACAAAATTAAAGAGTAGGGAGTCAACAATGCATTCTAGGCAAGAGTAGTCCAAAAGTAAGGTAGATGAGTCCAGAAAGCAGAATGGGAACCGGAGAGCAGGATTCTGTAGTGAATGTGAATGGCTTCCATTGGCTAATGTTTAGTTTGATTGGATTGAACTGGAATGATTTCAGCTGGGGAGGAGAGGGAGCTAAAGGAGGAACAACAAGGTGGGATTAGACCGCAAGACCCTGACCGTGGGGCTAGAAATTTATTTCTGATTCAAGACATTTAGAGCTAGTGTCCTATAACAAGTGTCTCCCCTGGTGAGAAGCAGGCCATCTCTGAAGGCTGCCAAGGAAACGAGAGTGGTAAGAAAATGCATCCGCCCTTAATATGGAAAATGGACTGGCACTATCGAGGATGCCGGAGGCAAGAGTAAGGGGCTGGCAAGGGAGCAGAAAGGAGGTCATCAGAGACAGGAAAAGCAAAGCAAAGATGACTCCGAGTTTGCCACCCAGGCACCCGAGTAATCAGATGGATGAAACAGGCACGGGGAGGCAGGAGGAGACACCCTGTGGGGAAAGAGGAGATCAGTGTCTGGCGTGTGTACTTTCAGGGCCTACAAGACCCTGGAGGGAAGCTGGCCCATAGGTAAGAGCACAAGAAGGGGTGTACAGAGCAGGTAAGCTGGGGTTACAGATCCAGGTCTGGGATTTGGAACAGAAAAATGTGTGCAAAGTGATCAGAGCAGTGAGGAGCAGGCTGGGGAAGAATCTTTCCAAAGGAGGTGAAGAAGGAAGGCACAGACTCCACGAAAATCACCTCCCACCCACCACTTACTAAACACACAGGAGAGGTCTCCATTCTCTGTATCTCCAGCCCACACAGCAACTCTGCGAAGTGGATGATTTTGCCCCATTTTACAGATGAGGCAACTGAGCCCTAACAAGCTACAATTTTCACCCAAGTTCAAATGCTATCAGGTGGCAGAGAAGGGTGAACACCCAGGTCTGTGGGACTCTCCACTGGTTCCTCCTTCTGGGGCCCCGTGTCTCCAGGCCAAAGGCCAAGTACTTTCCAGCCCTTAAATGTGACATTTGCACTCACAACAGATGAGATTGGAGATGGGTTTTGGTTACTGGATTCCTTTTAATTTCATAAGAACTTGGTACATCTGTGTTTCAGGAAAAAAACAAACTATTTTCAGGTTCCAGAAAAGTTATGAAATCCAGGGAAGTGTAAACAGTGCAAAGCTGGCTTAAGCCCTGGGTCAGTTCTACAAAGGCTCCTCTGGAACCCAGAGATGCCAGAGAAACCAGAACCAGACCCAGGATAACACAGACGATGAGTACACAGGCTGCAGCCGCATGACAGACATGGCCCCACGGCCCCAAAGCCCCCAGACTCCTCTCTTTAGATAATAGACCACAAAGCTGCCTCTGTGCAGTTAACTTCTTGCTTACTGGCTTGCTTTAAAAAAAAAACTAAAATCAATACCATAGTGATTAAAAAAAAAAAAAGCAGTCTTCACAAAGCACGGGGAGTCCCTGAGATCTTTCTTTCTCCTCTCACATCTGCCAGAATGCAAATAAATTTCCCTAGGGTCTCAAATTCACTCTCCAAAAACTAAAGGTACCACCAGACACTCAAACTTCCATGTAAGAGTTCAGACATCTTAGAGGAAATTTGCTTTTAGAACCCATGCATAAGGTGGAAATGACATCTGTCAACCAAAATGTAGTGCTTCCTCTTCATGCTGTGGCGTTGTGGCCAAAAACTACACGGCCCAGCCCCCCTGCAGCCTGACACGGCCCTAGGTCCAGTTCTCACCAGTGGGAGGAGAGGGGAAGCGCCATGGGTCTCACTCAGGCCACGCTCCCTGTCTGCTGGCTGAATGCCAAGGTCGCCGGGACCTCCGAGGTCTCAGGGAATGGTGGAGGGCGTGAGATGGAAGGAACCAGAGTCTCCGAATCACAAGGGAAAGGAGAGAGCCTGCCAACCAGGACTGTTCCACGAGCACTAAGGCACTGGTGTGCTAGGGTTCATCTGTATAGCTTCTGGCATTACCCTATCTAATGTATCTGTGTGTACAGAAATGTATTTATTCCTGTATGTGGTGTGTGCATTGTTTTAAGAAACCCTGAGATCCAAATGTAGGTTTTTATTAAATTAAATACATTTGCAGCACAGGAGGGTTCCTCATTGTACAAATTATTGACTGCAGGATTCCTTTACAAAAATAGCTCCTCATCCCATGCAATAAAAAATATTATTCTGCTTACAAAAAGTTGCTTTCCATATAGCTTGAGAATACACTGCCTGCATCATAAATGTGGACATGGATCCACACAGGAGACGGGGGGGCTCTGGTTCACCCTGGAGTCCTGAAAGACCCCTTCCCCTTCCCCCCTGCCTCCAAATGGATGAGGCTGGGACAGATTTTCTCCTCTGATCTGAAACGTCGCTGGGATCTCTGTCAGGCTTTTTCTTAGTGTGCTCTACAGACCCTCCTTTCCACAGGCAAGCCATAAAAACAGCAAAGCAGGGATGTGCATTGTAATAGATTCACTTTTTGTTGGTGAACAGTGACGTCGAGGTTTCTAGGTTGTTCCTTCCAGAACAAGAGACTCAGGACCCAGTGAAGAGTGTTTGGGTACAGGCTTCTGTCAGCATGGGGCAGTGGTCTGGGATGCAGGCTGTGTGCATAGCTGGAGATGGGGCAGGTTGGGGGGCTTCTGGAGGGGAGAAAGGAGGAAAGAGAAAGGGTCTCAGAATGACACTTGAGTTGATTTCACACTGAGCTGACAAAAAGCAGATTTAAGAAAACACAAGAGAATCAAGCTAGAAATAGGATACATCCAAGAAAGAAAACAGATCCTAAAAACAACCTGACCTTTCAGTGCATTCATCATTTATGTAAAAAGTCAAAGTGTCGTGATATGATTTTAAATCTATTTTATCTAGACTTTTGGAGGGGAATGGTTATTTGGTCAAATAAAAAGTGGTTGCAAGTGTAGGTAGCCACTGGAATTGAAGGCAGTGTTGTAGCTCAGTTCCAAATCTTCTGTGAAAATGTCCTGTTAGGGCCTGAGCATGGCCGGGCAGGACGGCAGCCTGGGTCTCAGTCCCACATGTGGCCAGATCCTGCCAGCTTCCCATGTTCCTCTAGCTACCAAAATCCATTCTGTCTGTAATTCTCCTTCTCTCCAGAGAAGGTGTTGATAAATGAAGTGGTAAGGAATGCAACTAACCAAGGAAACCCAAACTATAGACATGATGCCAAACAAACATTGGAAATCCAAACAAGTGTTTAAATACTAAGCCCCTTACCATGTTTAACTAAAATCTCCCAAACTAGGATCTAAAGGACCTTAGAAACATACTCTAAAGAGAGTAGAAGAGAGGATCATCCACGTTTGCGGGCTAGAGCAGCATTTCTCAGCTTCTCAAACACCTGTGGGCATTCAACTCCCCCAGGATCTCAGCAAAATGCAGATTCTAATTCAGTAGGTCTGGGGTGGGGCCTAGGATTCTGCATTCCTAACAAGATTCCTGGGGATGACATTGCTGCTGACTCCTCTAGTTCCAAGATTACATTGCTCTAGTTAAGTTGCTCCTGTAGCAAGGGTTGAGAGCAATTTAATCTAAGGACTAAAGGAGCTGCACATATTAGAGACACAGCTTCTGATCTGAGGCTTGGGATATGCAGAAAAATGGTGGCATTAATGGAACTCTGCTCAGATCCATGCGATTTTCAAGATGTAAGCACACACACACACACACACACAAATATGTGCGAGCTTACACACCTGAAGGTATCTATTTAAAACCCATGCTACAGATTTTTATCCATACCCTACATCACATGGGCAATAGATTCAATCTGGAAGCTTGAACATTCATCCTGGAAGTTTCTTTTTGAGTCTCAGTCACAAGGGTAACTTTTAAAAGCAAATTTCTAAAATACAGTCTGATATACAGGCATTTACACCTGACTCCTGACTCGTGACTCTTTTTCTTTTTTTTTTTTTTTTTGAGACAAGGTCTCACTCCCATCACCAAGGCTGAAGTGGAGTGGCACGATCATGGCTTACTGCAACCTCATCCTCTGGGGCTCGGGTGATTCTCTCACCTCAGCCTCCTGGGTAGCTGGGACTACAGGTGCCCACCACTACACCTGGCTAATTTTTTGTATTTTTAGTAGAGAGGGTTTCATCATGTTGCCCAGGCTGATCTTGAACTCCTAAGCTCAAGAGATCCACCGGCCTCAGCCTCCCAAAGTGCTGGAATTCAGGTGTGAGCCATTGCGCCCAGCCACGCCTGACTTTTAATAGTCCTGACCTCAACAGATGGGTACTGGGGTTTTTAATTGATATTAACACGCTCAGGTGCTCATAGCCTGAGGCCCCAAAATGAGTGTGATTATCTCGTTTTCATAAGTCAGACAGATGTTGACTGCCAGCAACATGAAGTATACCAGGCCTTATGGAGGGGAAGGAGATGTGAGAATACTAGGTCAAGGTCAGCTCCCAAAACACCTTCTCTAATCGCTCAATAGTTAACTGATGTCTTGAATTATCTTGGAGCTTAAAGGGAGGGGCTATCCTCTTTCTCCTCTAATCATGTCATGTTTATCTTTAAACTGAACAGACTTCCACCGAAAATATGATCTACAAGTAAGGTAAGTTAACAGGGCAGTTTCTTTGCATATCAGCTTTATTTAGAATTTACATTATGTTTTCATTTTTCTATCAAACAGTTGACCTAGGCTCTGAATTTTAAAAAGCAGAACATGTGGCCCAACAGGAGCCCTTGCCCAGGATCATTAGTCATTTATGTAAATAAATGACTTTCTAGGGAAGGAGCAGATGCAAACTCATGCTGAGCCTTGGGGACGCTGGGCCGTGGCTGAGGGTGCAGCCCCGTGGCCTGTATCTTGGGGATATGTAGTGGGGTGCCCTTTAGGGCCGACACGCTAGCCTGTGCCTTACCACTGGACAGCAGCCCAACTTCGGGCATGGCACCAGGCCTCACTCAACCTCAGTTTCCCTAGCATGATCATATGTACTTCACAGGGTTGCCATCCAAATGGGACGAGATGTTACTAGTAAAGGGCCAGTATGTTGCAATCCCTATCCATGTGACAGTGGATGGTGGTAAAGCTTCTGCTGCCCAAAAACTTCCTTCCCTCAAAGGGTTTTTGACCTATTTGTAAGTTGATACTCCTCTCTGAGGCCTGTTTTACAAAACAAGGGAAATCTGCTGCCCCTACATATTGTCTAAATTCCTGCTTTCTGATTCTCATAACCTTCTTTTTCACACATGTGGAGGAAATTATTATCTGTACCCAATATTATTATTATTATTATTTTGAGAGAGTCTCCCTCTGTCCCAGGCTGGGGTGCAGTGGCACAATCTCTGCTCACTGCAACCTCCGCCTCCCAGGCTCAAGTGATTCTCCTGCCTTAGCCTCCCGAGTAGCTGGGATTACAGGCATGCACCACCATGCCTGACTGATTTTTCTATTTTTAGTAGAGACAGGGTTTCTCCATGTTGGCCAGGCTGGTCTCGAACTCTTGACTTCAGGTGATCCACCTGCCTTGGCCTCTCAAAGTGCTGGGATTACAGGCATGAGCCACCGTGCCCAGCCCCCAATATTATTTCAATGCCTTATTTTACCCACTTTTTTAATGGTGCTTTTGGCATCCTAATTAAGAAATCTTTGCCTTGGCCAAAATCATGAAGTTGCCCTCCTATATTTTCTTCTAAAATTTAAATTGTTTTATCTTTCTTATTTAAGTTTGCTCCGTATCTGGAATTAGTTTTTAGCAATGTAATTTTAAGTATTAATTTGCCAAATATAATTTAAATATTAATTTGGTAGTATTTGTCATAATTTTTGTCTTTTTTGTTTTCAAATAAGAAACCAGGAATTTAGAAAGTGCCAATTTTCTGGGTGGAAAAAATTACATGCACTAAAATTATAATATTGTGCCATATTAGAATAGTCAAAATGTCAGAAAGGAATTTTTCTATTTCATGAGACTCAAGAAAAGTCAATTTGCCATAAGTATTAATTACATACATAGAAAGAGAATGCTTGTATGAGAGGAATGAATCATAGTGACTACTTATAACATTGATGCTGCTTTAAAGGATTTATTCACCCATTCAACAACATTGTATTGATATTTATATTATAAATATATATTCATAATAAATATACATTTATTGAAAATATCTATGTCTCATATAGGACAGTCATACTTGCTATATTCATTATATTTATTTGCACATGTTTACATATTCATTAAAATATATTATATTCAAAACATTGATATCGATGTGCCTATGAAGATATGTAATTTGCTTGGGGGAAACTAGGGAGATTCCAAAAATCACTCAGCATTACACAGTGACATTTGAGGACAAATTTGATGATGCCATTGGTATGCAATGTCAACTTCATTCCTTGCCTCTGTGCTTTGTCATTATTTCAAAGCACTGTCTTCTAGGTCACAGTGTGACTCCATGCGCACCAGAAAAGATGTCTGGTCTTAGTCTAGTATGAAAGACGTGGCATATGTGGTGCAGCTGTCACCAACATCCTGAGTCAGAACCAGAACATCAGAGACTGAGTTAAGACACACGCAGCAAAGCACAATTTCTCCCACTGGGAATTGATGTCAGATACTGGATTTCAGATGACCAAGCTACTAAGCAGGAAAGCAGTTTATTTATCCTTCTTTTGAACATGAAGATGAATGAAATCATGAAGTGACATGGGAGCCTTAGGTCAAAAGCAAAACTATTTGCTGTCCTATTTACAGGGCCGCAAATCACTTTTTATTCCAAGCAATAAATGCTATCATCATCAGTGATCCTGGTGTGTTTACAGTGAAGCAAAAATCATGCTGCCTGAAGGAAAGTGTTCGGCGGGGGGAATCAGGGTTTCCATGTTATAAAGAATGGGGCAGGGCTAGGAGGAACCTGAGTACAGTTTCCTGCTGAATTTGAACTGCCTGCAGTTATTGAGACAGATAGAGCTGTCCAGTTACTCTGAAAACTTTTAAAGTCTGTCTTTATTATCATCCAAATAAAAGTCTAAGTTTCACATCCACGTGGTCTGTGAGCATCTGAGAGGACCCATATTTTCCTCAAACTCACTTTAACCAAAGCTCCTGGGGAAGACGCATGACCCAGAATACTGGCCCACACATTGTCTTGAACATGGTGATTGGAACTGGAAAACCTTCTTCAAAGCCAGGATTACTAGCCAACTGTAGCAAGCGCACAGGAATGTCACCATGGGGCATGCAGACGGTGTCGCCCAGGAAAGAATCGTGCCCACGTAGGGGCTACAAGATGCTATTTGGCTCCACTGTTCACGCCAACATTGAAAACACCTATGAAAAACCCAGGTTTTGCATAACTGTAATGCATTCTAAGCCTCTCTGCCTGATAATCATTTACCTGTATGGCTTGCTTCTTTTAACTCTAAGTTAGGAATCATAAAACTGAGACCTTGGCTCAAGGGAGGAGGCCCACATTCTTGTGCACAGCAATCTTCCACTGACTGCTTCAGTTGCCCATCATATGTTGAAAAAGAAGAGTTTGTTTATGCCCTCTTTTATGTAGTGTTTCAGGTTCTCAGCATCCGAAGTTCATTATTTGTTGATTTGTAGCAGGTGTGGTCTAATCCACAGCCAGCCGAGCCAGTAGGGTCAACCCCTAAAAGGACAGAAAAGCTCTGGGAGCAGCCTCCCCTTGTTCTTACCTGGTATCTTGATTAAACTAAATAGAAAATGGAATGAAAGCTGTTAAATCCACCTGCTCTTTATGCTTGTGTCAGTGGGAAGACCTCATTCGGCTTGCAAAACTTTAATATCCTCCAGGACCCTGCTGGCCATCAAAGACAAATATTAGCATCCCTTTCTCTTCTGTGATGGGACCCTTCAAAGCAAAAAAAAGTCCTAATTAAAATTCTAGAAATATTACCACTTGAAAAACTGCATTAGCATTAGTGAATTTCTCATGCAAGTTCCTTTCTGGCTAGCTTGGCCAAAAAAAAAAAAAAAAGCTGTTAATTTTCAATGCAATTCCATGAACTGTGGTTCCTTGTTCAAAATGTATAGCAAAGAAAATGGAAACTGCCATAATGACTTATATTGTGGCCAAAACTCTTCCAACTCTGGTAGAAAATCACATTTCATTTCTTTGGCGGGTGAGAGAGGCAACACAATACACTGGAAATGAGAGAATGGAAGAGTCGGATGCCACGTTTCCTTCTAACTAGGATTCCAGTTTTCACCCACATCACTTCAGCAATGCAAAGTGGCATAAAAGCAGGTCACCGCACAGTGCCTGAGCAGTGAATGCAAATACAGTACTTGGTTCCTGACCACAGCATGTGAAAGCACATAAAAGAGAGAGGGTCACATTTCATGTCCATTTTGCTTCTCCATGACCAGGCTACATGGAGGCTGAGCAGCCACTGGCTGCCTTATTCATCTCTTTGGCCCTTGTCTAAATCACAACCTCTTTCAGCATGGAAAACGAAGGAAGAAACATCAGCAGACCATTTTCCAAATGTCGATCGTCTGCTTTAATTGTGGTTGTGTTGATTTTGTTGCTCTTGGCAAAATTGTGTTCTCCCTTCAGTGCAGCCGAAAATACTAGGTTGTATCAATTGCCATTGAAAACAACCCATTTACACGTCAGACAAAGGAAATAAAAATCGCTGACACTCTGTTTTGCAAGGACAAATTAATTTGCCCCAGAATGGCATGTTTGCCACCAATCTCATTAAAAGTACTATGAGATTATCAGGAAAAATTAATACAAGCTGTTGGTTATCAGCAACATCATTTCAGCTCACAAAGGCAAGTCCTAGTTGTCAGTTTGCTGCTGGGGGCAAGGACAGGCATTTACAAAGAAAGTCATATTCAATTAGAAACCATAGCTGGAGCTGGCATTTGCGGTTCCTCTGCACCGGATCAGCTTGAAGAACAATTGCACTGCTTCTTTTTGGTTTGAACTTGAAAGCAAGGGCATTTATGGCAGCAAGGGGAAACAAGTCCTTTCTCAAATGTGCTTATGAGAGAACAGAGAAGTCTGCTTGGAAATGTGGAAACTGAGGCTCTACGGCACTGAGCATGCTCAGGAGATACAGGATTGGATAACTATTAAAAAGTGTCTTGGAACTACTCATCTACAAAACATGGGGCTGGATGAATCTGCTGATGACACCTCCCTCCTGTCTGTGTGCTTAGGTCCCTTCAGAACCTCTCCCCAGGTGTCAGTCCCATGATCTCTGCGCATGGCTCTCAGGCATTGCAGGCTCCTATTTAATGTCTGGGACACTCATTGACAACGACCACACTGATAGCCTTTGTGTGTCTTCTGAAGCATTCATTTACCAAACCTCTATTGAGCAATAGTTCTGAGCCCAACACCATTAGAGTGTACAGTAATGAGCAAGAACATCAAAGAAAGAGAAATTCTCTTCAAAAGCATTGTATTGCTAAACAAATTTCATTTGGTCTCCAACTTTCACAGATTACTAATGTAGGCTGTGGGTTATTTCTGAGTTATATTCATCTAGCAACATTCAGGAATCACCTGTTTTCCAGTGATTCTGCATAAGCAGCTATCGTATGTGCGCCTCTGCTCCTCCTTAGACCAGTACAGACAGTTTGTAAAAGTACAAATTTGGTCCCTGCTATAGGTGCCAGCAGGTTAAAGGACCAAGGTCCTTCCAGGGTATTTATTAATAAAATTATATATATATATAAAATAAATAAACACGGTTTCACCATGTTGGTCTCCAACTCCTGACTTCAAGTGATCCGCCCACCTCGGCTTCCCAGAGTGCTGGGATTACAGGCGTGAGCCGCCACGCCCAGCCTAAAGATAAATATATATTTTTAAAGGCATATACGGAAGTCCAGAGCAGTCTGTGTCCCTGCATCAGATTGAGCCTTGGTTAGCATTGGCTTGCCTCTTCTGCTGGACCTTCAGATCCTGGGCCGGGAGGGTGGGGGAACATGATGTGTCAGATCATGTCCCCATAGCACTTTGCACAAAACTTCACTATGGTAAACATCCAAAAAAAGGAAGTTTTGACTGTGAATTTGCTTCTTTATCCTCTCTGGACTCTGAATCCCAAGATCCACGATTAAGGCTTGGGACTCTCCATCCTGCAGCATTCTCTGCTTTACACTGAGAGGCAATGGGAGGGACTGGGCCTGGGCAGAGGGATCCAGGAGCAAGTTGCGTAACTGGCCTGAGATGTGCGTCTGAAAAGACTTTTTGCAGGCAAATGTGGCTCCAGCATCCTGCTGCCTCCAGCCAGTCCTCCCTTCCCAGTCTGGGAGCCTGGCCTGTTCATGCTATACTGTTTGGTTTTGGCTGTGGCCTCCACCCTGGTGCAACCTGTGCATCTAAGGAGGCTCAACTGGAGGAATCCAGGCCCCTTCCCAGGAAAATGTGTTTGTTGGTGGCAGATAGCCAGGCTGACAGAGGTGTTCCCCCTCAGGTGAGGGGGCCTCATGGCCACAGCACTAATGGGGGGTAGGAAGGGGTTCACATCCACTTCCTGAGCTGAGCTGCCTCTGTAGCACCTGTGCCTCCTCTAGGGCGGCATCCTACTTCCAGTTCATTCTTGATCCCACAGAATGCAGGGACAGGGCACTAAGTATTCAGCTCTGCTGGCCTCAGCCACTCGCTCTGAGCTCCCAGTGGTATGAGTCTGTCAGAGACACTGGTACCAAGAGGTCCAACATGTGACACTTCCAAGCAGTCAGTGTGGAAGTTTCTCACAACAGTCCAAGAAGAAGCAAGAACAACTCTCTTGGGCTGGAAAGGATTAGAGTTGATCCAGGAGCACAATCTTCAGATCCTGCCTTCAATCTTGGCCTCAGGAGACAGAGCCTCCCATCAAAGGACAGAGCCACCAAAACCAACTCCATTTACAGTATTCCAGTGGCTTCTGTGAGCCAGAAATTTCTAGAAGCTCTTGAAGGGCCTTTTGTGGCAGTGCACAAGGCTGAGTTGTCACAGCCCTACTTGCAGAGGTGTTGAACCCTGTGAAGAGCCTCCATCTCAAAGACACACACTTTGGAGAGCAGTAGACCTTGCAGGGGATGCGGGATTCAGACCCCCGTGAAACTGGGACGACGTAGAATTATGGAAGAGTACCTGTCCCTGAGTGTCCTTGAAAGTCAGGCAATTGAAACAGATGCAATCCCTTTGGATGGAGATGCAGCACAGCATCATTGCTGTGGAAGTCCATGGTACAGGGGTGGCTGGCAGTCACAGCAGACTCTGCAAAATGGGACTCCATCCTGGTTGGCTTCTAAGGATCAAGGTAGACCATTCTTACAATAACGACATAGAATAAGAGACATAGATACTTCCTCGGTTGAAAGAAACACACTGGCAGCTAGTACAGTGGAGAACACCTTTTCTTGTTCATCCTAAAGAAAGTGTCCCCGGGGTCAGGGGACAAGGCTGGGCCAGAGCTGCTCTCAGTTGAATATAAGTGAGTGGTGTTTGAATTACTGTAAGCTGGAACTCAAAAGCTTTCTGTGATTCATAAAGCAGCTCTTTTCATATGGGTTCCAAATTTCCTTTTCTGTTCATTCAACATCCTCTGACAAGCTCTCTGAACTTCATTCTGGCTTAAAAATCTAAGAAAGCCATGATAGTGAATACCCATGTCATGACTGTTCACCCTCAGTCCTCAGACTCGCCCTTCCCCGCTGAGGTGCCGCCCTGTGGAGAGGGATTAACCTCGAATGAGACGGTGGGACAGAGACCGATGCACTGTTGTGGTCACGGTTCCATAGGTGTGCTGTGTTTTTTCTCAGCATACCCATTTTAGGCTCGTGCGGTATCAAACTTTTCTGCCAGTAAGTAGAAAAGGCAATTTTTGTAAAAACTGAGAAACAAGTTGCAGGCGAGAGCAGATATTTCAGAAATGACTCAGAATCATGTTTTGCTAGAAGAATGCTAATGAAATACAGAGCGCGTATTCATGAAACTGATAACACTCCCTCGGAAAGAAAATGACTCTTATTAGACATCTGAACTTGAGCAAAACATTCATGTCATCGATTATAATATAATGGATGGCTCCTACTCTGGCAGCAAAATTTAGCTTTAATGTAACTACAGAAACAAAGATTATTCTTGGGGGAATGACAGAGTGTATCTTTCTGATCATCTGAAGCAGTTCATTCACCTCTGAAACTGACTGTAAACCTCAGGAAAGAAGCTTCTCAGAAATACATGACCCACTAAGCTAAGAGCCAACTCCCTAGTGAATCACCTTCCACACCCGTGACCTCAAGTCCAGGACCCGTGTAAAGCTAGTTTTTACCATGTCTTCTATGACTGCTGGGGGATGGTACACTATCATCCTAGATCCAATTACCCACAGAAAAAAACAAAAAACAAAAAACAACTAAACCAGCTACTACTAAGCTTGAGCATGACTAGCACTGAACTACCTAATTTCTGACTGTTACAAATTAATCAAGTCACAGCACATTTGCGATTCATATCAGCTACCTAGGGCGTTTCTGTAGACAGCTAACCCATTTGGGAAGCAGTCAGCTAATACTATCTGGATGTCAGATGCATCTCATGTTTTGGCAGCTCTTTATAGTCTTTCAAGGGGATTGTGTTGACAGGCACTTGCCCTTCAACTTGCTGCTCTGTTTGGCAGCGGCTCTGTTTTCAGTCTTGCCTTCATTGCACTTGAGGATTTTCCACAGCCATGCATGGGGATGTTCTCGTGTAAGAGGGTCAGATGGGCAAAAATCCGGGAAGAAGGTAGGTGCATTCACAAAGCCATGCCTGGAAACTCTAGATCAGAGGGTGGACTCAACTCCTCCCAGAATCCAGAGGCTTGAAGTTGAGGTAGCTTTATCTCAGAGCGTACCTCTAGCTTCTCTAGGAGCAGTTTTTGGAAGGATCAGAGTCAGACTGCAACGTGGGCTTCAAACAACAGGAAAAGTCATTTAAAACCAAGAGTAATGAGAAGGGTGTGAATATTGGGAGGGTTTTTTAACTTCGTGAATTGGGTGTGATTTTTATTAAAAGCATTTCCTAAAATCATGATGATTATGATTATGTCTATTAAAAATAAGAGTTCATATATATTTAGAGATACATACTAAAATATTTACAGATAAAATGATACAATGTTTAGGATATGCTTTAAAAAAATTAGAATGGGGTGAGATTGGGTTGTAGCTGAAACATAATTGGCCATAAGTTGATCATTGTTGAAGGCAAGTGACAGATGGGAGCTCATTATAATTTTCTCTATTTTGGTGTATGTTTAAGATGTTCTATGATAAAAAGTTAGAAATGAAATATGAGATATATGAATGCCTTTCTCAGAGACAATTATCTAATTTGAAACTCAGTTTCCTTTAACTCAAGATTTGTTTGCATATATCTAAATCACATGGTTTTTATCTTGCAAAAAAGAAACCACAGCGTTAAACCCGGGCTTCTCTTCTCGGTTCTGCTTTCTTCCAGGGATTCCAAGTGACAGGGCACATGGTACAATGCCTCCCATTCAGTAGATGCACCCCAGAAACATTGTTATGTTGCCCTCACCATGAAAACCACTCTTCACTGAGCACTGGCCGTTTAATGGGCCTGAGGTCATATTGCCACATGAAGCAGCCAGCCCTCTACTTTTGAAAACACCCTTTAAGGAAATGATTGCAAAGCTTGACTATAAAATATTTTCAGATATTTGAATGAGAAAACAAAAAGCCGTGGTTCCCCACTGAGAGACACAGAAAGAACTCCTACAGCTCTGCCCCCTCCCCACACAGACCAGCCCTCCTTCCTTGAGGACAGGACTGACTGGGTCTGAACACAGCAGGTGCCCCACGCATGAGCTGAACTCCACTGAACTACAGCCAGTCACACAGACTGGAGGGTCTTTCTGTGGGACTCTCCCATTCCCACTGAATCCTTCCCATAGGCAAAAGGTAGTTCCCTAAAACAAATGAGAACAGCTGGAAGGGATCTGTTTACTGAATCAAGAAAACACTTAAATCTATTAACTGAATGAAGACAACTGAAAAAAAAACATTCCTGAAGGATTAAACTCTGCAGAAAGAAGCTGGCATTTGCCCAGTACAAGGACAGGCATCCTTTACAATGCTTATCTCAGTTAGAACAGGCTTGTAGGTAGACAGGGCAGAAGGATCTCTGCTGGGTCAGCCTAACAGGAGCAGGAAGGGTCGCCTGGTGCAAAAACAGGGGAGGAAAGTTTCTGACCAGCTGATGTGAAAGCAAAGTTGGCCAGAGGTCATGTGAGGGAAGTCTGCTAGGATGCCTGTCTCAGTCTGTGTAGTTTTGCTATGAAGAAATATCTGAGGCTGGGTATTTACTTTTAAAAGAGGTGTATCTGGCTCATGGGTCTGCAGACTGTACAAGCAGGGTGTCAGCATCTGCTTCCAAAGAGGGCTTCAGGCTGTTTCTGCTTAAGGTGGAAGGTGAAGGGGAGCCCTGTGCAGAGATCACATCATGAGAGGAGAAGCAAGAAAGAGGACACGAAGGTGCCAAGCTCTTTTTTTTTTTTTTTTGAGATGGAGTCTCGCTCTGACACCCAGATTGGAGTGCAATGGTGCGATCTCGGCTCACTGCAACCTCCACATGCCAGGTTCAAGCGATTCTCCTGCCTCAGTCTCCTGAGTAGCTGTGATTACAGGTGCATGCCACCACACCTGGCTAATTTTTTTTATTTTTTTTGTATTTTTAGTAGAGATGTGGTTTCGCCATGTTGGCCAGGCTGGTCTTGAACTCCTGACCTCAAGTGATCCACTCTTTTTAACAACCAGCTCTCACAAACTAACAGAGTGAGAACTCATTCTCCCTCACCCTACCCAGGGAGGACATTCATCTGTCATGAAGGATTCACCCTCATGACCTAAACACCTCCCATTAGGCCCCACTTCTTAACACTGGGGATCAAATTTCAACATGAGATTTGGTGGAGACAAACATCCCAGCTCTAGCCATGCCCACCTGCTGAATGCTTATTCACTGTGAACAACTGCTGTCTTCTGAAAAAGTTGTGAAATGCATTTTGTGAAAAGAATTCTATTTTGAATGCCTGAATGGAATTTAATTTAGAGGAAATCTGTTGTGAGTTACCTTCAAGAACTGCCAGGTTAGCTGTGTGACCTCAGGCAAGTTATCTAACTTCTCCATGCATCAACTTCCCCATAGAAAAAGCAGGGAGAATAGAATAGCAGTGCCTACTTCATCAGGCTGTTGTGGGAATTAAATGACTTGACACATCTGAAGGGCTGATGATGTGATGCTTGAGAGACGCGGGATACAACCCTTGCAGCCCTTGGCAGGCTGACGGTGCAGGCACTTTCCCTCAAGTATCTGGGCCCTTCCCTGCCCCAGTGCCACCTGCCTCCCCAGAGCAATTACCAATCACATCAACAAGGGCTACCCAGGGTGGTCACTCCCCTGCTCAGCAGTTCTCCGCGTCTGTAGCTACCGTGCCTTCTCAGCACCCCGCACGATGTGTACCTCCTAGAAGTCACTCAATGAGCATTTGAAGTGAACAAACATCTGGCCGGATGCTAACCTGGAGGGTCAGATTTTACACACATGACTAATAAAGACCATCCTGCCAAGTCTTTTTAGTGAACTTACACAGCGCCACACGCAGATAGGGTCCTCAATGAATAAATATTCCTGGGTGGATAAAATGGGACTTCATTCTATGTAACAAAAGTTATGCCTTTAAGATCTTTCCATTCAATTTCCAGACAGTTTTGTGAGCTGGGGGTCTCCCTCCTGACTCTGGGGTGCCCCAGCAAGCCCAGGTTCTGCACTTGCCTGACCCAGGCCACGCTGGCCCCTGGGTGTCCTGTGCCAAGCTGGGATGCAGCCTCTCTCCCCCAGCAAGTGGACGGCCCACGCTAGGGCTCGGGTGCTGAGGTCTGAAGCCTGGTGGAGTCTTGGCTGTTCTTCAGCTGGGTTTTGTGACTTACACATTGTGGGGTGTCTGGTGAGGAGCTGTGGTGAGCGGAGAGACGACATGAAAGTAGGTATCATTGAGAAGCAGCAGCAGAGTGCGTGAATTCTAAAACCATTGGTGGTGAGGTGGTTAAAAAACATTTTCCCTCCTGTAGCTATCATGACCACCAGACTTTTGTGGGGTAGGATAGAGAAAACTGTAAACACAGTTCAGGGCCTTTCGTGGATGTGGCGTGGGTGCAGAGGGAGGCTCCCTGGTGGGACTCGCCCCCGCTGACTGGACTGCACGTCTCCGTCCACTGCGTCCCTGCACCCATCACAGAGCGGCGCCCAAGCCCAAAAACAAAGATGTTCTTTTTTTCTATTTTTTTTTCTTTTTTTCTTTTTTTTTTTTTTGAGATGGAGTCTCGCTCTGTCACCAGGCTGGAGTGCAAGGGCATGATCTCGGCTCACTGCAAGCTCCGCCTCCTGGGTTCAAGCAATTCTCCTGCCTCAGCCTCCCAAGTGGCTGGGATTACAGGTGCACATCACCACACCCAGCTAATTTTTGTATTTTTAGTATAGACGGGGTTTCACTGTGTTGGCCAGGATGGTCTCGATCTCTTGACCGTGTGATCCGCCTGCCTCGGCCTCCCAAAGTGCTGGGATTACAGGCGTGAGCCACTGCGCCCAGTCAAAGATGTTCTCTTTTAAGATTACTTTTTTAAAAGACTCACACTGTACCTTCCCGCAAGAAGACATGGAGTCTATGTGACACAGCCTGTGGGTCCCTGGACACCGGGACTAGAGGACCCCTCCCAAGAGCAGACCGCAGGCAAGATACCATTCATTGGCCTCGCTGCCTGTGCCGGTGGATTCCGCACGTGGCCACACCTCTTCTATACAAGGCAAGGTGGGTGTGAGTAGGAAAACATGCAGTCCTGACCTGGGCAGCTGGCATATGGGGGGGTCTGCCCCCAAGGAGCTTCTAGCACAAAACCTAGTGCTAGGTCTCAACCTCAGTAGCAAAGAGGGAGTCCCCAGAAGGTGCCATGAGGGTGGGCCCTGAAAAACAGCTGAGTGGGGTCGCCAGATTTTGGGGGTGGAGTGACAGGAAGACTGGTAAATTTGAACTTCTCTGCTTGGAACATAAGAAATACTCTCCATGCCACAGGTGTCTGCACAAAATGAGGCATCTCTTGTCCCTGGAAAGTTATATCCCCAAGATAGAGCTGGCTGGCTCCCAGAACTAGGGTGAGCAAAGCCCCCACAGCAAGGAGCTCTGTTCTGATTTTGGCTTCCTGGGTGGCCCTGGAGATCCTGCAGGTTATGGAGTGGCCTGGTGCTCCTCCTCATCAGAGATCCAGGCTAGCCTCCAGGGAGATAAATGAGAAGCACAAGCATTTTCCCCATATGACCTAACTTAAAGGATTTGAAATGCAGTGAAAACAGAAGCCACAACAGAAATCCCAGAAGCATAAAAGATGAAGCGTCCAGTCTCTCCTGACCCACTATGGCCTGCCCAAGTCCTGTGGCTCATCAGCTGCACACTGTCACCCAGGCCGCCGATGTATGCCCGTCTCCCTGAGCCTGAGCTGGCCAGAGGGAAGCCGGGCTCAAAAGACCTGAAGGAAAAACTGGAAACAGACAAAGGACTTCAAGGACCCACTGGAAACAGCCCACACTTCCTGTAGAACTAGAGAATTTCTCTCCCTCTTTAATCTTAGTGGACTCCAGAGAAAGTGGATAGAAATAGGCATGATATAAAATATCACATCAAATCCACTCACCTCTTGCATTCCTCTGTGAAGGTGGTTGTCAAGAAGGGGAAGTTAGAAACCAGGCCTGGAGCCACACTGCTGGCCAGGAGTCCCAGCTAAGTCCCTTATTAGCTATGCAACTTGAGCAAGGAGTTCTCCAGCTCATGACCTCCATTTTCTTATCTGTAAAATGGGAATGAAAGTAACATGACCGTGGGCCACACAGGGATGTTATAAGAAGAAATGAGTGAATACATATGTAGCCCTTAGAACAGCAATAGACATGCAATAAGCAATCAAAACATTAGCTATTCTTAATAGCTCAAAGGACTTGAAGGCACTCTTTTATATATGTATTTATTGATTTTTCCAGAAGATGAAAATAGATCATTTGTCTCTAATCACATGCAGTGCCAAAAGCTGCCAGGTTTCTTGGGGTTTGTGTCACTGAATCCACATAACCCAATGTGCTTTCTGACCATCATCATTCCTGCTCATGGTTCCTGGGGCTCCTGAGCATCCCCTTAGTTACCAGACACAAATTCAATTATCCTCACCAAATGCCAGGAAAAGAGGATTGCATTTCACCAACCAGGAATGTCAGAAAAAGTTCATTCTCTCACTAGGATTTACTTTCCTTTGGCTATATTAAGACACTGAGTTTTACTTAGAAAGCACTAAAGGTGAAAATATGGTCACAGGATGCTGTCAGTTCTATTGACACGACCCAGCAAAAATAATAATAATAAAAATGCTCGAAATGTAATACACATATGTGGACATAGAAATGCTAAGATGTGTTTCAGAACATGCAGTCTCTCCATGTTCAGAATTAACACCCTCAGTACATGCTTCTGTGCTTCTTTACCAGTGCCTACATCCATGCCATCCTGTTGTTATCCATGGATGAACAACTCAGAATTTGGAGAAACGGATTTTTGGAAATCTCTGAGACACATTTTGAAACCAGCGAGGAATTAGGCTGCAAGCGGCAGCAGCAGTAACAGTGACAGCAGCAAGAAACAGCCACCTGCATCTCAAGAGTGGCACAGGGCTTCCACCGGCTGAGGTGGACACATGGCGGATGTGTAAGAAGCATGCAGAAAGTGGTCAGTCGTGTGTGCACACACGAGTACATGCTCAGTGTCAGGACAAGGCCCTGTGGGCCTAAGGAAAACAATGTCACGTTTCAACATGATTTGGGAAACCCTACTTTCCACTGAAATCTCATATTGGCAGCAGAAAACTCTGCCGATGCCTCAGAAGCCAAAGATAACTAAATTGTGTTTCTTTTAGTTCTTGCATAGGGGCAAGCCCACTTCACATTTCATGATACACCAACTCCTAGAGAGCTCCTTTGGGGCCCTATTTAATTTACTTAACTTTTGTTGGCAATGGAAAGTGGGCCTGCCACATTTGATGACTAGAGCAGGTCCATCCCAGTCACCTGCCTTCCCAAAAGTGCATTGGAGAGTGGAACAGAAACCACAACCCACTGTCTCGGACAGGCGTCAGCATTGTAAAATACACTCTGGCACCCAGCCCTGGCAGAATAGTGGTCTACAGAGGCAAAACTTCAGATTTTTACTATACCCAAGGCATAATGAACTTTATCGAGGGTAAATATTGCCCAGCCTTCTTTTATGTAGGAACCAAGAAAACTAGACCCAACAGTTTTGCCTTTCCTTCCTTCTCTGTACATGTTCTTCCTAGTTGTACTGGATTTTGCTAATATCATAAGCACAGCTGTGATACAGCCAGGTCTTTATGCATGGATTTTACTCTTTGAGCAGCTTGAAGACAATTCTGTCTTGCTCTCTCTGGGTTCTCACGAGCACAGAGCTGTAACCATAATAAGCTCCCAATAAAGGTTGAATAGAGGCCACAGAGATCTTCAGGCCAGAAGTCAGAGGTCATTCCTTGAGGACATGTTAGTGACAGTGTCCTGTACAGTGGCTAGGCAGAGAAAGACTGCTGAGAACAGACAGACCTGGCTTTCATTAGTTAAGAGATGGACAGAGGAAGGAGCTCCATCCACTCACAAAGACAGTGGCCTCCATATCCCGAGAGGGGAGTCAGGAGCATGACATGTTCTACACAACTACAGTCTTCATCATAATCCCAAAGGCAGCCATAACCATGGGTAACTGGGATAATATTTAGAAAATATTTGCATGCCAAAACTGACATTTTTAGAGGCCATGGAGAAACAGGTTTCCAACGTCAAGTTTTGTTGAAAGAGGACACACGTTATTCTAGATTCTGAAAGTTCCCTTCATCTTCAAAGAGCTAGGCCTTGCCAGTGTGACTGTGGAGTTTGCTATAAGCCTGAATAAAGAGAAGACAGAGGACATCAAGTTAGGGAAACCCCACCCAACAGGAAGGAGACACTCTTCTGGCCAAGAGGCAAGTTGGGGAGGGAGGGATGCAGAGAGAAGAGAAGATGAGAGAAGTTAAGGCTGAGCTAGTATCTGAGAATACCTCACATGTGCCCCACAGCCTGCCTCTTCCTCTGCTACACTGTGGCCAGAAAGGGGTCTCAGTGTTCTACGTGCCCCCAGAGGGTGTAGCTGCGAGCCAGACTGCTGAGAGGTCACCTTTGCAGAGCCTAGAGACAGATGACAGACAAAGCTGAGATTTAGAGATCTTTGGGGCCAGGAAGATCTGAGCAGTGGAGGTCCCAAAGCACCAGGAGAGACAGCTAGACCTAGTGGCCCCAGAATTGGATGCTCAAAGAGATGATCAGGCCAGGCCCAGCTCAGTCAGCACCTGCTATGTCTCAAAGGCAGGATGAGTTCAGAGGCACCACTCCACACTGTGAGAGTCCATAATTGTTTCCGTCTTCCAGCTGCCAACCTGGGACATAGAGAGTGAAGAGACATCCTTTGAGAAGGAAATCTTAATTTTTATTTAACTGTGTATTTACCCAAAAGAAAGTGAGTTAGACCAAAAGAGTCTAAGTTGCTTTCAATGGGCAAGTTTAAGGTTCTCCCTCCTTCCTCTGCCATCAACAGGAAATGATGAGATCCATATAGAGATATTTAAAAGGAAATAAATTATCATTTTCTGCCCCTCTGAGTTGCAGGGTGTAAATTCTTCCTCTGCTAGAAGCATGTGCAATGTGGGAAGCCCAGCACACAGAAAGAGCTTAATTCATGCTGCTGATTTAATAGATTTTTTTCCATGGATGTGCCAGAAAGCCCCATTCATGTAAACACTACAATTGCAAAAGTTTATGCCAGACAGAAGCCTGCATTTGTTGGGGATTAAAAGAAAGGGCACTTGACTTTGTAGCCCAAAGACCCAGGTTTTCCAGGTGCAGTCCTGGCATTGAGTTGTCATGTCATCCCAGGCAAATCATGAACTTGTTCTGGGCCTCTGTTTCTTTCTTCAACATGAATGAATTTGTTAAAGAAATTTCTAAAATTCTTCTGTTAATGAGTAATGACAATAATATCAGAAGTCACAAGCATTTATTGAGCACTGACTAGCTGCCAACCACTGTGTTGTTTGCTTTGTTTATATAACCCCATTCACTTTTAAAATCATCTTATGAGGGAAAGAAACCATTATCACCCACATAAGGTATGACTGCTTATATAGAAAATGCCCAAAATCCATAAACGAATGATTAAGAACAATTAAATTTAGTGAAGATATAAAATTTACATACATCAAACAGCTAGAAAGTTTAATTAAAAGACAATATTCTTTTTTTTTTAATTTTGAGATAGAGTCTCACTCTGTCACCCAGGCTGGAGTGCAGTGGCGCTATCTCAGCTCACTGCAACCTCCTCTGCCTTCCGGGTTCAAGCAATTCTCATGCCTCAGCCCCCTGAGTAGCTAGGATTACAGGTGTAAACCACCACACATGGCTAATTTTTGTATTTTTTTTTTTTTAGTAGGGACGGGGTTTCACCATGTTGGCCAGGCTGGTCTAGAACTCCTGATCTCAAGTGATCTGCCCGCCTCAGCCTCCCAAGGTGCTGGGATTACAGGCATGAGCCACTGTGCCCAGGCTAAAAGACAATATTCTTTACAACAGCATCAGAAAACATCAGGTATCTAGTGGGGCACAGTGGCATGTGCCTATAGTCCCAGCTACTCAGGAGGGTGAGGTAGGAGGATCACTTGGACCTAGGAGTTCGAAGCTGCGGTGAGCTATGATCGTACCACTGCACTCCAGCCTGGATGACAAAATAAGACCCTTCCTCAAAAAAAAAAAAAAAAATTAAAATATCAAGTCTCCTAGAATAAACCTAACAATGAACACATTTTCAGGACCTCTAGAAGGAAAAGTGTAAAACTTTAAGAGATATTAAAAAGGGCTAAGTAATTGGAGAGAGATATTGTGTTCACGGATTATATAATTTAATAGTGTAATTTGATCTATATATTCAGTGCAATTCTTGTCAAATTCCTAATAATTTTTTTAAGAATAGAACCTGAAAAAATGATTCTAAACTTATGTGAAAGCATAAAAGACCAAAAATAGGATGTTTCTGAAAAGGTAGTGATCAGGGGTTTCCCTTATTGATGTCTGGACTTTTATGAAGTTGGAGCAATTAAAACCCTGTAGTTTTGGTGCAGAGACAGAAAAACAGACCATGGGGTATGAATAAGATCCCAGAAAAAGATGGATGCAAATAAAGAATGTTGGTTTATTACAGAGGATACAGGAGGTCAGTGAGGAGAAGAGGCTGATAAACAAATGGAGGTGGAAAAAAGTAGTTATTCATATGGGAAAAAATGAACTTGAATATCTCCCTCAAACTATATCTGAAAAATAACCCTAGATAGATTCAGGAATTAAATGTCAAAAAAGAAACTTTATAATTTATAGTAAAATACAGGTAACTATTTTATACCTTGGAGTAGTGATATGGTTTGGCTCTGTGTCCCCACCCAAATCTCATTTTGAATTGTAATTCCAAATGTTGGAAGTGAGGCCTGGTGGGAGGTGCTTGGATCATAGAGGTGGTTTCTAGTGGTTTGGCACCATCCCCCTAGTTCTGTATTTAAAGTGTGCAGTACCATCCCCTTCTCTCTCTCTCCTACTGGCCATATGTAGATATTCCTGCTTCCCCTTCGCCTTCCACCATAATTGTGTTTCCTGAGGCCTTCCCAGCCATGTTTCCTGTACAGCCTGCAGAACTGTGAGTCATTTAACCTCTTTTCTTTATAAATTACCCATTCTCAGGGAGTTCTTTATAGCAATGCAAGAATGGACTAATACATGCAGCTAAAGTTTTTCTTAAGCACTTAAATTGTTGACTGTAAAATGATAAATTTAACTATGTCAAAATAAAGAACATTTGTTCACCAAGAGATACCTTTAAAAAGTAAAAAGACAAAGTAAAAACTGGGACAAGATATTCATAATATCAACCACAAAGGTTTAGTACCAAGAATATATGTAGAACTGCTACAAATCAATTTTGTTAACAAAGCACAAATAACCAGTATAATAATGGGGAAAAAAAGCACCAATGGCGTTTCACAGAAGAGGAAACATATATGCCCAATAAACTTATGAAAAGATTCAAAAAGAAAAGTGAAAAAAATTATGAATACCTAGTATATGATAGCACAAAAGGGTGACTATAGTCAAAATAATTTAACTGTACATTTTAAAATACCTAAAAGAGTATAATTGGATTGTTTATAACACAAAAGATAAATGCTTGAGGGGATGGATACCCCATTTCCCATGATGTGATTATTATGCATTGTGTGCCTATATCAAAACATCTCATGTACCCCATAAATATATGTACCTATTATGTACCCACAAAAACTAAAAATAAAAAAAATTTGTTAAAGAAAAAAGTGAAAACTAAAATCACAATGAAATAACATGTTATACTCATTCAATTAGCAAAAAGTAAAAAGCCTAACACAATTAAGTGCTGGAGAGGATGAAACTTGTGGCATTGTAGATTAGCACAGAGTCTTTAGAGAATGTTTTGGCATTGTCTCCTAAAGTTGAACTTTCACACGTTCTCTGACATGATTCTCCTTGAAGGTCCATACCCAAGAGAAACTCTTATACTTGTACAAAGGCTGACATGTACCAGTAGGACTATAACAGCAGTGTTCTAACTAGCAAAAGTCTGGACCCTCTCCTTTCCCAAGGACCCCTCAATGGGAGCATGGATGATTACACTATGGTTTATTTGTATACACTACTATGCAGCAGTCAGAACAAAGAAATTACAATGACACACAATACTGTGAATGACTCTTAGCAATATAACATTAAATGGAAAAAAGTAAGTCCCTAAAAGTTTTATAAAGTTAAAAAACAATTAAGATAAAAATATACCTACTTTCTAGAAATACATATGGAAGCATAAAACCAAATAAAATGGGAAGCAGGGGTATCAGGAACACAAGATTCATGATGGTGTAGACCTTAGAAGTGGGAAGAAGAGGTTAATAAGATACTGGGGACTAGCTGATAAGATGTAGGTTATTGTCCTAGACTTAGCTTTTGTTTGGTGGTAGATTCATGGGTGCTCATTACAATATTGGAAATAACTAGTTACATAACTAAATAAATGACAAAGTCATGGATGGATCCGTGGTGGAAAGTACTGTGAACAAGGATCAAGATTCACCTAATTCTTGAGCTCCAAGGAATTGGGGTTGTGGGGATCCTATGTCCTATGGAATAAATGCTGTTATTATCAGCATGTTACAGGCAACGGAACTGAGGATCAGGTTGGTGGAGCAACTTGCCCCAGGCCACACAGCTGGTGAATAGCAGAGCTGGGCATTGATTACACCCACATAAACAGGTAGTCATGGGGCCACGTGTTTAGATCTGTTGACTAGAACATCCCGTGGTGTCCATAATAGGAGTTTCTCATTTTAAGCCTGAATCGTTTATTCCCACACTAACTCCTGAGGTTGTTCACATGCCATTATAACCTGAAGGTCTTGGAACCTTCCCATGATCTGATATTTCCCCCACCCCCGTGCACACACATGCACACACAGTCAAAGTATTTTCTGGCACCTTTTCAAGTCATTTTCATATTCTTTTTGAGCAGTTTCATTTTCTAAACCTGTTACTTCAGAACTCATTCATACGGAACCTATGAAAGAAATTCTGCTCGGCATTGACTAAGCATATGAGTAAGTTTTTATTTTAATAGCACCATGTGGGAGGTTTCTTTATAAATGAATGGGGAGCAGAGGAGGGAATGCTTGCAAACTTCCCACAGACAAGAGCTAAGCCTATAAAAGCATATGGTAACACAGAATCATTCTTTTCAGTTTCAGGGTAAGCTCTTTTGCAGGGTAATATCATTTGCAAAAAACAAAAAGTCAACAAATAACCTTTTTACCCTGAAGCTCTTAAAAATGACAACTGTTCAATGAATGGAAATTTGTGGGCCACATACACAGACAGCAAATTTACCAGGATCCCATTCTGCCTAAAATGTATGTGTAATGGATTGCCCAGCTCAAAATTGAGGAGGCTGGTCTGAGTTTAAGCACCATTATTTTGCATTGCTCCAAGCTGCTAAAATTCCAGATGCAGCTCAGTGGGGAGAAGTGATTTCACTTTCAGAGAGATTGGGCCATGATAGTGCGTATGATGGGCTGTATGTAGCATCACCCTCCAAAGGACGAGTCAGAGTCAGGAAATGTTAATCACGTGCCCGCTGTCCCCAGTTTGCACACTTAATCTCTTCACTGTCACTGAGGTGGTCCCATCTCTGGAAGGCAGCACCCAGCAGAGCTGTAGCTAAGCACATGGTGCGTGACAACATAGAACCACAAGGAAAGGCTGGGGTGTAATGCTGGAGTTTGGTTAAGACCCTACCCCTCATCTAAATGAGGGCTCATTGTGCATTTTGTATCCTCAGAATGTGTCCCCTAGTTTTTGGTTCTCTTCCTCATAAGCTAGCCCCCTGAGCCTCTCACGGCGATGGGGAGGGTCTGGATTCTGCCGGGCCCTCCTTCGGTTATGCCCAGCAAGCACCTGTAGTCAGTGTCTCCTGGTGGAGGACCCACTCACCCAGCCATGCCACTTTGCAAAATCTTCAGTATCCATCTCTCTCTCCTGGACTCCCCCAGACACAGGGACACTAAGGTCCCACATTCTCAGCTGATGGCCATTTCCCAGGCAGTGGTCTAATGAGCAGGGCTGTCCTAAGCCTCCTCAGGCAATTCCATTTCC
Organism: Gorilla gorilla gorilla; assembly: GCF_029281585.2. Lineage (NCBI taxonomy): Eukaryota > Metazoa > Chordata > Mammalia > Primates > Hominidae > Gorilla > Gorilla gorilla. The sequence goes on from NC_073236.2 coordinate 49,163,106, forward strand.
AAAGAATCTGCGTAGCCTCTTCCTGGGGACCTCTCCTCAGAATGGAGTGTTGGATGGGGTGTCTCATCCCCACCCCTCTCTCCTCCTTTCTCCTTCAACCCCTGGCTGCCCCTTTCCTGTGGGCTTCTGCAGGTAGCCAGGCCAGGGACTGCACATGCTGAAGGCCATACTGGGGATAGAGGGCTGCCACCCTGTCCCACAGTCTTGTGGGAGCACCAAGTTGGGGTGGACACACAGCCCAGAGCAGCCTCCCACGGGGGGATTTTCCACAGAAGCATTTACCCCCATTTGAATATCTCTATGGTAATGGACTGGATGTTCATGTTCCCCACCCCCTATCCCTGCCAAATTTGCATGTTGAAGCTCTAACCCCCTATCTAATTACCTTTGGAGATCATTAGGTTTAAATGAGGTCATGGGGGTGGGGTTCTCATGACGGATTAGTGCCCTTATAAGAAAAGGAAGGGATCAGAGCTCTCCCTGTCTCCACCATGTGTGGACACAGAGAGAAGGCGGCCAACTGCAAACCAGAAAGGGAGCCCTCACCAGACACCAGATCTGCTGCACCTTGATCTTGGACTTCCAGCCTCCAGAACTGTAAGAAACAAATGCCTATTGTTAAAGCCCCCCAGTCTATGGTATTTTATGAGAGCAAACACAATGGACTAAGACACCTAGCACGCCCCCACCTCCCCATGGGAATGAGTTATATCACTCCTGAAGGACCACTGTGAGTTCAGGCATATAGGGCAGAAAGACGGAGGCGCACGCTGCCATTTGCCCATAGGTTGTTACTGCAAAGCAGCCCGGGGACAGCTGGAGGTGGTATGGAGGCTGGGCCACCTTGTATTGGATTGTCCACAGACCTTCTTGCTTTCTAAATAGATCTGATTTCCACAGCAGAACTCAGCCCCTCTTCCTTTATTTTTTGTCTTTTTAATAGATTTTTAAAAATTAATACAAGTACATAATTATTATAGGTATTCAAAAGCTACAGAGCTATATAGGAAAAAGACCCCAGAAGTGCCCACATTCCACAGGTGAATAGGCAGCGCCTCCCACTCATTCTGTGTCCCCTAAGAGGCTACAGGTATGGAAACAGGGGCCCAGAATGGACCCATCGGCATCTCTCTGGAGGAAGCTGATATTGCACACTCCCTTCTCTGAGGCTACTGGCCCACGTGGTGTTAATCCAGCTGCAACTGTCAGAAAATGATGCTCCCTGGGAGTTTTCACTTAAGGATTTAGGTGGGGCTCCAGAAGCCCTCATAATGTAAGAGTGCTTTCCCCTCCAAATGCTGCAAAGTCAGAGGAACAGGGGCTGTTTGAGGATCTTTAACGCTATTTTTATTTTCTCAGCATCATCTCCAATATTTCTTGGGATGCTTGTCCTAAAATTAGCAGACTGGTATTTATTTCCTGGTGTTTTTAAATCTTCATGATATTTTATCTCACCTAACTTTCTTTCTGAATTTACTGATTGTGGGTGTATTTTTTTAACAATACCACTGGAATCACCTCTTAATGACAATTAGCCTATCCTGCAGTAGAATACACTATTTGTTTTAAAGATCATAACACAGCAAAAGTTGAAATGACTTTGCAATAATTATCAAAAGCACAGGAGTCTGGAAGCAGTGATTCACACCCACGAGACAAAGGATGGTGACATTCCTGTCTACCTGCTTACCCCCTGAAGTGGAAGACAGTTCACGCTCTGCACCTCGCCCCCAAGAACAGCTTTGAAATTACGTATTTTTTGTTGTTTTTCAACTAAGAAAATGTTGCATTATTTCAAGTTTCAAATCAGATTATACAAAATCATGTATAATATTCTCTCACTGGTTAGGTAGGAGCTGCACTCCTTTCTCTAGTGTTGCCAAGATTTCCATCACTGGAATGTGAAGCCCTTCACCTCTCAGAATGCCAGAGAGAAGGAGTCCCTCCTGTGGTCCTGCAGTGTCACCCCAAAAGCTGCCCAGGTTGCCAGATGTGTCTGAGAGAAGTGAGGCCACCTGACTCATTTAGCCCAGTGCAGGGGAACTTCTCTGAATGTGGCCCGGGTGCTTGAAAGAGCTCTACCCCACAAGTGGAAACCCCTCTTCTCCACTAGGTATTCTGCTCTCAGATCCACCCCTGCTGAGAATACACCTCTGGTGGAGAGGCACTGCTCCTAAGTGCTGTCAGCAATGAGGACTTCCTGTGTGGAGTAGGGTAGTCCCAGTGAAACTGACTATCACTACAGGGCCCGGCCCACCTCCGTTCGTGTACCCCAGCACGCCAGGCACATTGCTTACTGCTAGTTCTTTACATGCCAGCCAGATTCAGCTGTGGATGCTGTAGGCATTTAGTTTAGAGATCTTCCTCCACCCTGGGCAGTAAAACAGTGTCTGAAGTTGTCTTAATGGCCTCCAAGCCTGGTCTCCTACCTGCTGGGCAAAAGCTGCAGGATGGGTCCTGCCTCGGTCATGGGAATGAATATGAAACTGAAAGAGCCAGTCCTTCAAGATGGATCCCTAGTGGCTAACTGGGCCTAAATTTAACATTGAGCCTAGTGGTCATTTATTGACTAGACATCACAGATGTACTCTGTGTCAACAGAAAACCCATACCTCTGTTCAACTTTGGGACTTTCAGAACTCACCCGAACCAACCAATCAGAACTTAGCTTCATCAAGTAATTAGAACTAAGCAAGTTTGAATCCTTCATTTGCATAAATGGACTTGATTGGGAACCCGGACAGGAACTTTTGCTGTCAAAACTGAAACCTCCTTTTGCTCCCTGGAAGGAACCTTCATTTTAGACCACAGGTCACATCTCCCCATTTTGCAAACTGCTTAGTGGAATAAAGTCTCTTCCCTTCCAACTCTTTTACAGAGAACTTTTGTTCACCGACACCTTACCTTGCACCCTCCCTATCCCTCTCCAATAACATGCTCCCATCTGGGCTGTCTCTTTGTTCCCCAGATCATGCTATATCCACTAAAGGGGCTAGTTCTTTCTCTTTGTTTAATATTCAAATCTTACCACTAAAATTTTCTGCAAATAACAATCAACCATGAGAAATTCTCTCATGGAAATGGCACCTCTTCAGGCGTCAGCTTTTGATGCCCCACGGGGTGCTGAGCCCCTGGCAGCAGCCCTGAGGCTCTCTGTCATGTGTGGGGCACATGTGAACCCCTGGAAACTCACATCGCCTCAAGCCAAGGCTAGAGGGGCCTGTGCCTAACAGAGACCTGTTGGGAGCTCCAGGTGAGGCAGACAACTGGAGGAACTGGCAAAGTGGTTTAGAATGCAGGAGCCTGGTGGGGGTTGAAGGTGGGGATGCTGCACAGGAGAGGTGCAGCATGTGGGATGGTGGGGGGCAAGGGGCAGGGGGAGAGTAAGTGGGGGCAGAGGGAGGAGGTAGGGAAAGGGTAAGGAGACTAGTTAGTGGGTAGGGGGCTTCTGAAGAAAACACTTGAGCACTGGAGCCAGTGGGGTGTCCAGGAAACAGCTGTTGATGGGGAGGCTTGGGCAGGAGGGTCACTCCACAGTCAAGGTGATTTATAGGGCCCTGAGGGGCCCTCAGCTGGGTCTGAGTTGGGGCACTGCACAATCCTTCACAGCCATCAGCACAGGAGACAGGCCAGGAAAGCCAGAGCCACCAGGCAAGTGTCCCCTTTCATCATGGCCGCTATAACTTAGGCCCTTAACAACAGAAACTTTCACATTGTAGAATCATTTTTATAAAACTGGTCCTAACTATAACATCAGAGTCATTGAGGGGGAAAATGGCATCATATGGTATATAAAAACATGCTGCAATCATCCTCATAAACTTCCAAATTGTATCCTTTTCTCTGCCAGTACCACATATATGTATATTTAGAGACAGGGTCTCGTTCTGTCACCCAGGCTAGAATGCAGTGGTGCCATCATAGCTCACTGCAGCCTCGAACCCATGAGCTCAAGGGATCCTCTGACCTCAGCCTCCTGAGTAGCTGGAATTATAGATGCACATTACCTCGCCTGACCCACAGATTTTTTTTTTTGTTATAATACCATGAAGACATGCACCAATGAGTGAATGAAAAGAAATATTATAAAATGATACTTTCTTTAAAAGTTGTATGCACTGAACATTAGAGGTATCATTGTAAATTGTCATATTACTCAAAGAGGCATTCCATAGAGTATACCCTAAGGAAATGCTCACTAATGTTAAATGAAATTTTGAGAGGCCATTGTTTTGCACTGAGCTCCAGCACTAGGCTTCAACGGACCACACCAAACCAAAATGAAGTCACTCATGCTAAATGCCACATAACTAACGGGAACTTTAAGGGAACAGGTAGATCCCCAAACAGACCAGCTTTTTCTGGAAACAGAAGATTCCAGTCTACCTAAGTCAGCCTAATAACGAAGTCCCCTCTGCTTTAACCCTTAAAAAGAAGTAACCTGAAGAAACCAGATGTCAACCAATCAATATTTTTTCTATTGTTCAGTTTCCTTGTTCCACCTTACAAAACCCACTGTTCTGCCACTGCCCAGTGGGAGCCCCCATTCTATTTTATAGAACGGAGGCTGCCTCAATTCATGAATTACAAACATCAGACAACTAGACCTATAACTAAATTGGTTGTGATTTTGTCTTCTGACACTAGCACACACAGTGTGCAGCTGGAGGGGCTGCCATACAAGAAAGAACTGACCAGGACTGGTGGGCTTGAGACCTTAAGTGGACATTCAACTTCTTTTCCAGGAAAGTGCTATGAACAGAGCTGAATGAGACATTTCTAGGGAAGAGAGGAAATAGGCCAAGGAACAGCCAATCAGCCACAGCTACTGATCCCCTCTGCGGGGCACTGGGCCCAGTGTAGGAAGCCTCCATGATGAGAGGACCCGTCAGATATGCCTGGCCCCACCAGCTGCCACGCTCCAGCTCCTGGCCAGGGTGCAATTTTTCTTGATATCCCAATTGCCACCTGATATTCTGTGATATCATGATTGCTCGCTTGTTGCCCCTGTCCCCCAGTAGAATGACAGTTCAGTGAGGACAGAGCCTCACACACTCACACAGATTGACACCCCACACGACAGTCCCTGTCAACATCACCATCCATTGTGGCCCAGCCAACGCAGTGTTCTGTGGGGGCCAGCACCATGCCGTCCTTTCCACAGGGGTGCCCCCCTAATCTCCCACAGCCCTGCACTCTGAGTGACCATCACCCCTAGTTACAGAGGGAGACTCCCAGCTCCCACAGCTGGGAAGAGGCTGAGCTGGGATTCAAGCCCAGCTCTTATGAATTATGTGGATGTTCCTGAGAGTTCCTCGGGGTATAGGAGGGTGGGCACAGCACCTGCAAAACTAGGTGAAGACCTTTGTGAAATGCCGCTGCTCTCCCGTCAAGCTGCCTCTTGACCCCTCTGGCCTCTCTGGCCTCTCCACCTCCGTCCACCCCACACACCCCACTTAGATCCACCACACCCCCATACCTCTCTCCCCACAGAGCAAGGAAATCTTGAAGAAGATAGCGGAGGAGACAAGTAACACATCTTTCCCCCTCACATTCCTCGCTCCTTCTCCTCTGCTGCGTAGGTGATGTGCACTTGAAAGGAAAGAGGGGCAGGGAACTGGCATTAATTCAGCACTGCCACATGCCAGTCCCTGTCCTGGTGACTTCTTGGTGTGCCACCTCAGATAATCCTCAAGAGAAACCTTTGGGTATATAGGGTCATTCTGACTTTGCAGGCGGGAGTTGAGATACGAAAGAGCAGAGCTGGGAGCCCGGCCCAGGGCTGTGTGGTCAGAGCCCAGCGGCAGCTGAGCAGAGTGAGGCTGAAGTGGGGAGGCAGCCCCCAGAGTCCCAGGGCCACCCAGAAGGTATGGGGGTTGGGAGGGGGAATGAAAGTGGCCCCAGGGTTAGCCCTGCAGGGTGGCAGGATGTGGCACCAACAGCAGGGGTCAAGTTCCTAAAAGAAGAGAGATTTGGGTTCAAAGGTAGCAGGTTTGGCTTAGGGCATCTTGGGGTGAAAAAGCCCCTTATGTTTGGGGAAATGTTGACCAGCCCACCTTCTCTCTGGGCTGATTAGCACCCACAGAGATGACCCACAATGGCTCCCAAGGCATGGTAGCTGCCTCGTCACCTTGGACACCGTGTACTCACAGCTTCAGTGCCCCTCAGCTCAAAAGCTCTAGGGAGTTACAGCAGATCACATGGTCAGGCAGGTCAGAGATCCAGCCAGCAGGAGCACCCGAGCGCCACTTTAGCTCCCATCCATGGGGAGGAGGCAGGGAGAAGGATGGAGAATGAGATCAATGAGGAGCTGGCAAGGAAGCCCCAGCTCCCCCTGGGCTGACTTCTGATCCTGGGCCTGAAGAGTGAGCTTAGGAATTCCCAGAACTAAAACAGAGCCCACATGACAATTATGGCTGTGGCTGAGTAATGTGGCATTTGTACACAGAGATCAGGACAGAAAGGGGACATGGGGGAGGCTGCCCTCCTGTGTTTGATAAAAGCTTCCTGTGGGCCTGGGATGGCCATTGCTAGACCCCAAATTTTCACAGCCAAGGGAGCTGCCAATAGGGGCAGCCAGCTGTGATCGCAAGAGCAGCTCGACATAAAACACGGTTCACAATCATTACTAGCTGCAAGGCCTTGGCCGAGGATCAAAGGCCTTGGGACTTCCCTTTCTTCCCAGAGAAAATGGATAGAAGGGTTCTGTCATATTTAGTTGGACACTATTCTCATCACTTTAAAGACACACCTTTAATCAAAATAAAGGCACAAGGGTGTTGAGTGGTGGGGTGTCAAATGCCATGGGTGTCAAATGTTGTAGGTGTCATGCCCCTTCCAGGTCAAAGAAGAGGATTAATACCATTTGTTGAAAAATTCAGAGCAGAAAGGGATTTAGTCCTGACTCTGCTGCTCACTGGCTGTGTCCAGTTCTTAGCTCTGAGCTTCAGTTTTCTCAACTATAAAATAAAGGCCATAGAGCTACATATGTGGTCTTCATTCAACCTCTTACCAGAAGCATTATTTTATTAAGTACAATTTTGCACATAGCCTCAGTAATGACAATGGCTAATATTTATTAGTTGAACACTTTTCGAAGAGCTTTATGTGCATTAACTCATTTAAACCTCACAAAAACCTTATAAGGTAATAGTATTATCCCCATTTTCCAGATGAGGAAATTGAGGCACAGAGTGCCCAAGGTCACTCAGCTAGTAAGAATAATAAAGCCAGGTTAAAACATTGCTCTGAAGGCCACAGTTTCAACTCCTATTTCTGGACAGTGAAATGCTCTGCTACGTCTGGGGTTAGAAGGGCTGTGGGTGAGTCTCGTCTTCTCTGGTATCCCTTCTTCTTCTCTACTCAGAAGCCCCTTGGCACAACCACAAAGCCCTCAGGTTTCACATACCACCTAGGGCAGTCTAAAAAGTTCCCTTACAGTACTTAAATTCAACCAAACGCTCATTTCTCATGGAGGTATCAGCATTAAATGGGACCTGCCCATGGAGTGCTCCGGGGTCTCTGGCATGGGACACAGGTGGCACAGGTACGTGTATAGATAAATATCACTCACTCTTTTTGGCAGCAGCAGTGGTGGTGGTGCCGTTAGCACAGCCTGGGAAGGTCAAATAAGCATATTTCAGTTGTGCCCAGGAAATGTTATGATAAATTCAGAATCAGGAGAATGAGAAGAGAGAGATGGATCACAAACCTTGGCAAGAAAAGGGAAACCCTTTAGCTGAGAGGATAAAGGAAGGTACATAATAAATACTTGAAAGAAACGATGGGGAGAGGGGCAGAAAACCTGTCCAGGTCGAGAGACTGGAAAGCAGGCGGGGAATGGAGTAGAGTGGGTGAGGGGGATGAGCTGCCAGAGAACTGAGTAGGAGAGGGCAGCAGGAATCAGGGCCAGGCAGAGGGGAACTGTGCCTGCATTTAAACCAGAAGTGTTGTGAGCTAGGCTTCCACTGCTTTGCACAATGCTTGAACAATGTGATTAGGCCAGGCACGATGACTCATGCTTACATCCCAGCACTTTGGGAGGCTGAGATGCAAGGGTCACTTGCATCTCTTGCCAGGACTTCAAGACCAGCCTAGGCAACAAAGCAAGGACCCATCTCTATAAAAAAGCATTTTTTTAAAAAAGTTAGTCAGACTTGGTGCAAGCACCAGTGGTCCCTTCTACTTAGAAGGCTAAGACAAGAGGATCACTTGAGCCCAGTAGTTCCAGGCTACGGTGAGCTATGATTGTACCACTGCATTCCAGCCAGGGCAACACAGCAAGAGCCTATCTCTAAAAAATAATAAAAAATAAAATAAAATAAGAACAATGCGATTAAAGGGCTTCATTTATTTTTTAATTTAATAAGCTGATAGAACTCAGGTAATGGTGTGCTGGTAAATGTTTAATAACCAGCTGTCCAAATAACTAAGCATGATTTGCTGATTTCCATGGTGAAATACTCCCACACAAGTAGGAACTGGGGAGAGAAGCACAGCTGCCCCGTCACCCAGTACAGTATTTCCACCACACAGGTACCATAACATAAAGAGCCTCAAGGGCACAGGAAATGGTAAAATGTCATAAAAAAGGTAGTATAAGTTTTGTGTATCCATTACTTTTGTTTGCGATGTAATTTGCTTACCTGAGGTTCTATAATTTTTAATAGTTGCTCTGGTTAACAACCAGGCCGAAAAGTTCCTGAAGATCTTGTAGCCAGCGCTGGTAAGCTAGTACTGGCGGCTCTAGCACCTCTGCACCTGGATGTTGCTGTGGAGGAAAGAATCGTGGCCAAGAGAGCCTGCCGCCAGGGAGAGTTGGTCCCAGGAGAGGCCCACCAAGGAAAACCTGCTCCCCACCCCCAGAGCCCACCTCCCCAGGAGAATCTGCCCCCTCCTCAGAACCCCTTCCCCACAGCCAAACCCCCAGAGACACCCCTCACCCAAGGAGATCCTGCCCACCCCCAAGAGCCCGCCACCCCCAGCCTGTCCCCGCCCTGGGGAGAGCTCGCCCCCAAGAGTCTGCCACCTAGGAGAGTCAGCCTGGGGCTCCACCACACCCAGCGCTGCAAGCACTTGGCAACCACATGTCTCAGAGCTCAGGGGCTCCCAACAGGAAACAGGTCCTGAGACTGGGAAATCATGTGGGCTGCTAATCCCGGCAGACAGCTCCTGTTCCCACATACCTTGAGAAAAGGAAGTACACTAGCCAGGGGGAGATCCCTCGGGAATTTCAGGGATGTGCCTACAACAGTCCCCAGAAGAATCTAACTGTGGGAATGTGCTGGAAGGACAGCACTGGAGCACAATGGAAGGCGTATTGGGGGAGCAGCAGAACCTCTGGAAAGGCCTGGAAAGAAGCGGTAACTCTGACCCCACCGCCTCCCGAACTGCCAACTGGATTCCCAGCCCTGAGCAAGGGGCTTACTTGGAATTTCTCAAGGCTGAAAATGTTGGGTGGTGGCAGGGAGGCATGAGAAGAGGGAGGTGAAGAAGAAAGGTGGCCAGCATGGGACCCTCATTCCCTACTCTGGTGTGTCTGAACTATCCCAAACAGGACTACCCACCTGTAGGAACTTGTGTACTGAGCACATGGCCCAGGAGACTCCAAGCTCTTTCCCTATTTAGCAGACCTCTTCACTCTTGCCTCTTGGCAAGCTTGGTTTATAAACTGTCCAGGTCCAAGGCAATAGCAATCAAAAGAGGACCTACAATGAGGCTGACAGAGGTGCCGGGGTCTGGGAAAGAGAGCCTGAGTGGAGCCTGTGGACTCTAGCCTGGCCTCGCCCAAGATGGGATGTGACAGTCATGAACACAGGAGAGCCTGGAATAGGCCCCCTCTAAGAATCTGCAGCCTTCACACCCTCACACTGCCACAGCCAGCAAAGGTGATTGCAGAGGCCAGGACAAGCAAATGCATGGCGCTGAGAAACTGGAGGGTCACCAGATAAAACACACAGGGCCCCCACTAAGCCCCCTCACTATGCCCCAACAACCAGACTAAAAATCAAAACAGAGTAATCTATGCTACAATTCCACCAAACTGAAACTAAGTTGTTATCTGATCTTCCACGAAATTAGGAGCATGAGGTAACAGCTGGTATGGTTTGGCTGTGTGTCCCCACCCAAATCTCATGTTGAATTGCAATCCCCAACACTGAGGGAGGGACCTGGTGGGAGGTGACTGGATCATGGGGGCAGAATTCCCCCTTGCTGTTCTCATGATACTGAGTGAGTCCTCAAGAGATCTGGTTGTTTAAAAGTGTGTAGTGCTTCTTCTTTCACTGTCTCCTGCCACCACATGAAGATGTGCTTGCTTTCCCTTTGCCCTTCTGCCATGAGTGTAAGCTTCCTGAGGCCTACCAGCCATGCTTCCTGTACAGCCTCCAGAACTCTTGAGTCAATTAAACCTCTTTTCTGCATAAATTACCCAGTCTCAGTTAATTCTTCATAGCAGTGTGAGAACGGACTAATGGAACAGCCAGTTTCTCCAACCCTCCAGGCTGGTCTCAGATGATCTGCCTGCCTCGGCCTCCCAAAGTGCTGGGATTACAGGCCTGAGCCACGGTGCCCAGCCCCTAATTCTTAAACAAGAAGATAGAGTCATGGCTAACCAACAATGAGAAAAATCTCTCAATGTGAGAAACTCCAAAACAAACAAACAGAACACAAGAGATGCAGTGGAAATCATGCAGAAACCAGAAGGAAACAAAGCAACAGTAATTAAGTTTTAAATTAAAATGCTGCTACAATAAATAAACTCTACCATAAAGATACAGATCAATAGATACAGATCTATCTAAAATTGTCTTCAATTAATAAATCATAGATTAGCAATCAAAACATACTATATAAAATGTGGAAGTCAATACCAAATAAATACAACCAAAATAGACGAAAATATCTGCATGGGGTAAGGGGGTTGTTCTTTTCCAGTTTTTTTTTTTTTTTTTTTTTTTTTTTTTTGAGACGGAGTCTTGCTTTGTCGCCCAGGCTGGAGTGCAGTGGCGCGATCTCGGCTCACTGCAAGTTCCACCTCCCGGGTTCACGCCATTCTCCTGCCTCAGCCTCCCGAGTAGCTGGGACTACAGGTGCCCACTACCACGCCCGGCTAATTTTTTTTTGTATTTTTAGTAGAGACGGGGTTTCACCGTGTTAGCCAGGATGGTCTCGATCTCCTGACCTCGTGATCCGCCCGCCTCGGCCTCCCAAAGTGCTGGGATTACAGGCGTGAGCCACCGCGCCCGGCCTCTTTTCCAGTATTTTTTAAATTACACTTAATTTGAGGTAACTATAGATTCATAAGCAGTTGTAAGAAATAATAGAAACATCACATGCTCTTAACCAAATTTCCCCTACTGGTAATATCTTACAAAACTGTAGTACGATATCACAGCAAGAATACTATTATTGAAAGACAAGCTATTGGCCAGGTGCAGTGGCTCAGGCCTGTAATCCTTGCACTTTGGGAGGCTGAGGTGGGTGGATCACCAGAGGTCAGGAGTTTGAGACCAGCCTGGCCAACATGGTAAAACTCCGTCTCTACTAAAAATACAACAAATTAGCCAGGCGTGGTAGTGGCACCTGTAATCCCAGCTACTCGGGAGGCCTAAGGCAGGAGAATCACTTGAACCTGGGAGGTGGAGGTTGCAGTGAGCTGAGATTGCACTACTGCACTCCAGCCTGGGTGACAGAGCAAGCCTCCGTCCATCTAAAAAAAACAAACAAACAAACAAAAAGAAAGTCAAGCTATGAAACAATTCCATCCCCACAAGCATCCCTCATGTGGCCCTTTTGCAACCACCCCACTTCACTGCTGTCCCACCAACCACTAATCTGTTCTTAATCCCTGGCAACCACTAATCTGTTCTTCATTCCTGTAACTTTGTCCTTTTTAAAATGTTGCATAAATAGAGTAACATAGTATGTAACTTTTGAGGACTGGCTTTTTTTCACTTAATGTAATTCTCAAGATTAACCAGGGTTTTGTGTGTATCAATAGTTGGTTCCTTTTTATTGCTGAGTAGTATTCCATGATGTGGATGGTTTAACCCACTAAAGGACATCTTGCTTTTCAGTTTTTAGCTATTATGAATAGAGCTGCTATAAACATTCTTGTACAGGTTTTTGTGTGAACATACATTTTCATTTCTCTGCAATAAATGCACAGGAATGCAATTTCCAGGTCAAACAGCAATTGCATATTTAGTTTTTAAAGAAACTGCCAAACTGTTATCTGAATGACTATAATATTTTTTGTTCTAACCAGCAATGTAGGTGTGATCCAGTTTCTCCACATACTTGCCAGCATTTTGTGTTATAATTTGTTTTTAATTTTAGCAACTCTGATAGGTGTGTAGTAATATCTCACGGTGGTTTTAATGTGCATTTCCCTAAAGGCTAGTGATATCGAACATCCTTTCCTGCACTTCTTTACCATCTGTATAGTCTTTTTGGTGAAATTCATGTGCATATTTTCCCCTCATTTTCTGATGGGATTCTTCATTTTTGTTCTTGTCTTTTTACTGTTGAATTTGATAAATTTTTGTGTATTGTAGATATAAGGTCTTTGTAAGATATGGATTTGAGGCCGGGCACGGTGGCTTACGCCTGGAATCCCAGTACTTTGGGAGACTGAGGCAGGCGGATCACGAGGTCAAGAGATCGAGACCATCCTGGCCAACATGGTAAAACCCTGTCTCTACTAAAAATACAAAAATTGGCTGGGCCTGGAGTCCCAGCTACTCTGGAGGCTAAGGCAGGAGAATCGCTTGAACCCGGGAGCTGGAGGTTGCAGTGAGCTGAGATTGCGCCACTGCACTCCAGCCTGGCAACAGAGCAAGACTCCATCTCAAAAAAACAAAAAAAGATATGGATTTGAAAATAATTTCTCCCAGTCTGCAGTTTGTCTTTTCATCCTCTTCACCGAGTCTTTTACACCACAAAAGTTTTTAATTATAATGAAGTATAGTATATTGACTTTTTCTTCTCTCTTTATGGATAGTGCTGCTGGTGTCATGTCTAAGAATTCTGTCTAGCCTTAGGTCCCAAAGATTTTCTCCTGTGTTTCTTTCTAAACATTATATATTTTTATGTTTTATGTTTAAACTCTTGATTTTTTTTTTAACGGAGTTTCACTCTTTCCCCCATGCCGGAGTGAAGTGGCATGAACTCAGCTCACTGCAACCTCCATCCTGCCAAATTCAAGTGATTCTCCTGCCTCAGCCTCCCGAGTAGCTGTGATTATAGGCACTTGCCACCACGCCCAGCTAATTTTTGTTTTTTTAGTAGAGACAGCATTTCGCCATGTTGGCTAGGCTGATCTCAAACTCTTGACCTCAGATGATCCACCCACCTCAGCCTCCCAAAGTGCTATAATGTTTTAATAGACTTTATTTTTTATAAGTTTAAAAAAAATGAGATGGTAGAACAGAAAGTTCCCATATACATCCTCACTCAGTGTCCCATCTTATTAACATCTTATATTAATTAGCACGACTGTTTCAATTAATGAACCAATACTGATACATTATTATTAACCAAAGTCTATATCTTATTTAGATTTCCTTAGTTTTACCTAACATCTTCCTATGGTCCAGGGGCCCATCCAGGATACTTATTGTGTTTAGTCATCACATCTCAGGCTCCTCTTGGTTGTGACAGTTTCTCAAACTTTTCCTGATTTTTAGGACCTTGACAATTTTGAAGAGTCCTGGTTAGGTATTATTCTATATTCAATGTATTCTATGATACCCCCTTATTGAAATTCACCTGAGGCTTTTTTCATGATTCGACAAGGGTAATGGGTAAAACAGTGAAGTGTCATTTTCATCACATCATATCCAGGGTACATACTCACACCATGATTTATCACAGCAGGTGTTGACCATGATCACCTGGCTGAAGTAGTGCTTGTCAGGTGTCTCCAGTGTAAATCTACTTTCCCCCACCCCCTAACTATTCTATACTCTTTGGAAGAAAATCACTATGTAGGCCCATACCTAAGGACCAGGAACTTACACTTCTCCTCCTTCAGGCTGTAGTACCTGTATTAACTATTTCCAGTTCTTCATAAGAGAGAGTTGTCTTTTTTCCCCCATTTATTTATTCGAGTATTTACTTATACCACTATGAACTTGTGGATATTTATTTTGGGTGATAATACATTACTACTTTATTATTTTCTTGCTCCAATTATTCCAAGTTTGGCCATTGAGAGCTCTTTTGGTTGGCTCCTGTGTCTCTTCACACACACACACACACACACACACACACACACATTTCCTTACATTCTGGTGCTACAAAATGCTCCAGGTTCATCTCATATATTTTTCCCCCAAGGCCTGGAATCAGCCATTTCTCCAAGGAGCCCTGATTTGTTTCATTGGTGAATGGTGTTAGAAACCAAGATCTGTGTGCCCAGTGTGCTAATTGCTAGAGGGTTGTCATTGCTTCTTTGTTCTCTCAGGTGACAGAGTAAGGAAAATTATGTATGTATACTAACCCACACATATATTCATATCTATAGTACATTTTTAATATATCTCTTCATATAGTTTTTTACTAATTTCCCTAGATATTACAATATATATACATAATATGTCACACCTAACTGTATCAGCATTTTACCTCTTCAAGTGAAGTATAGAAATCTGACTTTTATTTAGGTCTGTTTACCCTCCCCCTTAAAATACAAATATGTTAAATAAATATTTCCACTACAGACACTGAACACCTCACCAGATGATGTTATATTTTTTTGCTTCAACACAATTTTTTAAACACTTGAGGAGAATTTTTAACCATTGCATTGTTTTGTTTCCTTCCTGAAGTTCCAGCCTCCCTTTGTTATTTTTCACTTTCTGTTTAGAGACATCCCTTTAGTCATTCTTTAATGCTGGTGACAAATTTCTTATTTTTCTTCTATCTGAGAATGTCTTAATTTTCCATTCATTTCTGAAGGATATTTTTGCTAGATATAGGATATGAGATTGACAGATTTTTTAAACCCCTTGGTCAATTTACATCAGATTTTCTTTTTAAAAATTTTATTTCTAAGAATATTTCCCCCCTCAATGCAATCTCATGGAAGGTAAACCATCCATATTATCAGTGCCACATTCACTGGGATCCTCAAGAGGAATGTGGGGCAGGGTCTTTGAATAAGTAGTCTTCTGGAACCTGTTTTTGTTTTTAAACCAGAACCATAAGCAAGTATAGAATAAAGGCCATTTTTTTTTTAGTTCCTTTCTGAAGAAAATGCCTTTTGTTTGAGGTGAGATGTGATATTATCCTGGTTGAAACTAGAAACTTGCATCAATGTCTGTAGTTTTTCAGAATCATTTTAATTTATAATCTCCTTATATTCAGGAACATCAGGAATGTACCTAGTTTAGTGATACGTGGATATAGCTATTAATATTCTGTTTTATGCCATTTTCAGCTAGATTCAACCTGCAACACACTACTTGGAGGCTATGGGGTGATTCTCAAGTAAAGACTTGTGTTTTCCCAGTTCCTGGGCTTCTTCATGCTGAAAGTCTTGCTCCATCACCTGTCCCATATTAATTTCCAGAGCTCCTTCTGAAAAGCTTGTTATCACTCAAGCTATTCTTTCGGTTCCGTCTTTGAAAAACATTTATAAAGGGCAGAAAACCTCCAGTGCTGAATTTTATTATTTTCAGTGTGATCGTTTCTTATTCCACAAAGTAAAATACCTTGGCTTTGATGATCTACTCATAAAGTTGCCAATTTAGAAGAGCAACACTATTATCACACTCCTGCAAGCAACACCTACCATTTTCTTTCGTGCATCTCTTTCAAATGGAGTGGAATAGGCATTCTACCATCTTTATTATCATTTGTTTGAATTCTTGGTTTAAGATGAGTTTGCTTTGGATGCTAGATAGCTTATCCATATCAGAAAAAGTACAGAGCTACAAAAGAGAGTAATTTATTAAAAGCACTTGCTCAACTGATGCTGCAGTGCCTTTAAAGCTGGCCAATGCCTTTCTCCATACAAAAGGCGTTTTGAGTTTACCACTTTTTTCCCATATACCAACTCTCTTCCCCACAGCTTTCCCAGAAGTGTTTGACTTCTTAAGTAAATACAACCTTTCATGGTTGCTGCTTTTGTTGTCCAAGGCTGTATCTAATTCACGGTCCTTGATCTTTTTTTTCAAGTGTAATTTCCCTCTGTTTGCACACACTTGAGCCTGGAGCCTTAAAAGAATGCCCACTATGTCTGGGATGTGGGACAGTGATTTCAGCACTACCTGCTGATTCTAGACTTGGCACAGGAGAAATTTGACCCAAAGCTTGTGCCAATTTTGCTTCCTTTTTATTTGAAATAAGATAACTGTATCTTATTTGGGAAGATTGTCAACTCTCCCTCCCAGATCTTCGATGTCCTTTTGCAGTGTTTCAGATACCATGACAGAAAGCACATCAAGGAAACATGGTTTTCCACAAAGTGCTTGTTTTTAAATGTTTCCTATTTGTTATCCATTTTCACACACTTTGAAGATGGTGTCTTCTTTGTTCTGGAGCTTGTTTACTTAGATTTTAGCCTGGAAATGCCCTTTGCTGTGAATGCTGACAACTCCGAGATTCATGGCAGCTGTCAGTACCTACATCCTGGGTCCAAAGAAAGTGCCCTGGACTGGGGACCCAAGAAGAGGTGGCTCTCCATGCACTTGAGATGCCTGTCCGCCTCCTCACTCTCACCTCCTTCCCTTGGCACCCAGGCACGCTGGCCTCCTTTCTGCCCCTGAAACACAATGACTCTGCTACCACTTCCAGGCCTTTGAACTTGCCATTCCTCTACTACAATAATCTTCTCCAGATCTCCACAGGACAGCTGTCCCTCCTTATTCAGGCCTTATCTCCTCCCCAAGACACACACTTGCATGCGCACACGTGTGCGCACGCACACGCACACACACACACACACACACACACACTTGTCGAGACCCAGTAATCTACCCTGATTCTTTGGTGGTGATGGGAATTGCTTTGGAAACTCTTATAAAAATGAAATTACCCTGTGTATTTATCAGTTAGGTGCTCAGCATCTCTCTTCCTGGTAAAATTTTAGTTCTGTCCAGGGCAGGAAACTTGACCATTCTCTTCTCAGTCATGTGCCCATAACAATGCCCAACACACTGTGTAAATATCTGTTCAAACGCATTGCACTGAATCCAGTTGAAGTGATTTCAAAGGAAATAAATGAAACTGTTAAAAGATGGATACGTTTTTGGCTTGAGGGCTCATTCAAAAGAAACAAAGCTGCTAAAATTAAGTATTGGCCATGAATTACTCTAGACTTTCAATAGAAAAGAACATCCACCAGGCATGGTGACTTGCTCCTAGAGTCCCAGGTACTTGGAAAGCTGAGGTGGGAGGATAGTTTAAGCTCAAGAGCTGAAGGCTGCAGTGAGCTATGATTGTACCACTGCACTCCAGCCTGGATGATAGGGTGAGATCTTGTCAAGAAAGAAAGAAAAAAGAAAGGAAGGAAGGAAGGAAAAGAAAGAAAGAAAGGAAAGAAAGAGAGAGAATGAGAGAGAAAAAGAAAGAGAGAGAAAAGAAAGGAACATCCTACTAAACCTGGATTCAACAAAGGAAAAGGTTCCTGTCTCTCTCTCCTTTATTAATTTATTAATAATTTATTTATTTATTGAGACATTCTCTTTTTTGTCGCCCAGGCTGAAGAGCAGTGGTGAGATCTCAGCTCACCATAACCTCTGCTTCCCAGGCTCAAGCAATCCCCCAACCTTAGCCTTCCAAGTAGCTGGGACTATAGGCATACACCACTATGCCTGGCTAATTTTTAAATTTTTTTTGTAGAGACAGGGTTTTGCCACATTGCTGAGGCTGGTCTCAAACTCCTGGGCTCAAGCAATCCACCTGCCTCAGCCTCACAAAGTGTTGAGATTACAGGAGTGAGCCACCACACCTGGCTATCTCACCTTCTTGCCTTCATCCAATGTTTCATGCATTTGACTAACAAGTAGTGGAGGACATCCTGCAGCCAGCTGCCTGTCAGGGGCCAGGGAATGGGTTGAGGACCCCCTATTCCTGCCTTCAAGGCACTCACTGTCTGAGCCCATGGTGGGAACAAGGACAGGAAAATGCACCTGGGGGACTCGGAGCCTGGAGCAGAGAAGGTCACCAGAGTTCAGGCTATGCAGGGGTGTTGAAGAGGTAGCTGGAAGGTACCAGCTATAGGTCAGCTTCCAAGGGTCCAACCTTGAGGAGATGGCACAACCAGCAGCAAAGTCCATTGCAGAGGCAAGGAGAAAACAGGTCAAGAGCAAAGACAGGAGCAGGAGAACAGGAAACCAGCATCCAGACTGAGTGGGTAGCCCGCAACCTACACAGGGCCTATTGGCCTTGGCCGGGGCTGGCGCTTGCACCTAGTGTTGTTGTTGTTGTTGATGATGATGATGATGATGTTGTTAAGAAGAAGAATGGTCAGCATTTACTAAGCACTTATTTTTGCCAGTTATCATGGTGACACATTACATGCTTGATCTCCTGTAATCCATCACAACAGGGTGATGACTTGGAGACTCTTACTTATTGCACTAGACTTATGCAAAATTAATTGACTTTTTTAAGTTTACACAGCTAATAAGTGGCAGCACTGGGCCCAAACTCAAGGCTGTCTCCTCTGGATATGTCAGAAGGGCTGGAGCATACACTGAGCTCACAGATCCAACAAAATTCCTTGTGGGGCTCCTACAGCAGCTCCTTTCTCTGTGCTCAGCCTTGACCTGGCCTGACCTTGACACATCTGTATAGGGAGCTCCAGGCGGGTTTCAGACAAGGACAGCACACGCACAAAAGGTCGGGTCAAGGAGAGCGCATAAGCCTGGAGGAACAGAACTGAGCTCCAAGCACCTGCAATGAGAGTGTCTGGAAAGCCAAAAGCTCAAGGTGAGTTTAGCAAAAATGCTAATCACAACAGAAAAGGTTGTTTTTGTTTGTTGTTTTTTGCTTTGGTTGGTTTTGTTTTCAAAATTATTTATTTGTAGCAAGCTTGTGAAACTTTTATTATTTGCCTGATATATATCAATCTCAAATGAGCATTAAAAATTGTTTGTACATTCAGGAGTTGTTCTTGGCATCCATAAGACAATATTTTCACTGGATAAGGCATGTGACTCGTCTGCAACTGGATAATCCTCTACCACAAACCCCAGGATGGAAGGAGAGACAGAAGGGGCATGGGGTGGAAAAGAGCTAGAAAAGCCTGTAAGAGAAGAAATGAGGGGGCAGGGGTAGAGGGGAAGGGGAGAGTTCTCCTGCATTTGAGAACAGTTTGGTTGGATTTTGGGGAACCCTAAGTTACCTTCCTGGTGAAGTCTGGGGTGTGGACATAGCCAAAATCCTCATCTGCAACTTAAATAAATTCAGGAATAAAGAAAAGAACTACAAAAGAACAGTCAAAGGATAAAAACAATGATCAGAGGAAAGATAGAAAGAAAAGTGAATTCTGGAGGAGGCAGAAAGAGGCTTTCAACTACATGACAATAAATAACAGCTTCTTAGATTTCTAGCAAATAATTAACAAATGTGAATTTCACATATCAGATGGTGGTTGGTCTGATGGCAAGATGCATGCTTGACCACAGCGATTTATGGAGGCTGCAGTGGCCACTGGAGCCTCTCCTTTAGCAGAGACCCTCAAGGACAAGCTGACTTGACATCTGCCTGGGTTTCAGGGTGGTTTTGCTAAAGAATCAGAGATAAATGAGGAGGCATATACAGATGACTCTCCTAACCCTGACTTCCCTCACACACAAAGAGATAAATGGGCAGTCCATTTTGGGATCCAAAGGGCGTGGAGTGGAAAGCTATCTGAGTGATGAAATTCCACCACTGTAAACCTCCTGAGAGGCATAAAAAGGGGCATGTATAGCATGTGCTCAAGTAAGCAAAAAGTAAAAATAAAAGGTAGATAAAGAGAAGTGTAGTTGTAGGAAAAAGATTGGGCCAAAGGTTTTATAAATCACAGTTACAGTATGAGTTTTCATATTGGATGGAGATGTTTATTATTAAAAACATGCATTGCATGGTCAAATGAAGAGAGTGCACTGATTTGGTTTGGCTGTGTCCCCACCCAAATCTCAATTTGAATTGTCTCTCCCAGAATTCCCACTTGTTGTGGGAGGGACCCGAGGGGGAGGTAATTGAATCATGGGGGCTGGTCTTTCCCATGCTATTCTCATGATAGTAAGTCTCACAAGATCTGACAGGTTTCTCAGGAGCTTCTGCTTTTGTATCTCCCTCATTTTCTCTTGCCGCTGCCATGTAAGAAGTGCATTTTGGTTGATTCTGAGGCCTCCCAAGCCATGTGGAATTGTAAGTCCAATTAAACCTTTTTTTCTTCCCAGTCTCAGGTATGTCTTTATCAGCAGTGTGAAAATGGACTAATACAGTAAATTGGTACCAGTAGAGGGGGGCATTGCTGAAAAGGCACCCCAAAATGTGGGAGCAACTTTAGAACTGGGTAACAGGCAGAGGTTGGAATAGTTTGGAGGGCTCAGAAGAAGACAGGAATATGTGGGAAAGTTTGGAATTTCCTAGAGACTTGTTGAATGGCTTTGCCCAAAATGCTGATAGTGATATGGACAATAAGGTCCAGACTGAGGTGGTCTCAGATGGAGATGAGGAACTTTTTGGGAACTGGAGTAAATGTGATTCTTGTTGTGTTTTAGCAAAGAGACTGGTGGCATTTTGCCCCTGCCTTAGAGATTTGTGGAACTTTGAACCTGAGAAAGATGATTTAGGGTATCTGGCAGAAGAAATTTTTAAGCAACAAAGCATTCAGCAGGTGACTTTGGTGCTGTTAAAGGCATTCAGCTTTATAAATGAAGCACAGCATAAAAGTTTGGAAAATTTGCAGCCTGACTGCGCAATAGAAAAGAAAAATCCATTTTCTGGGGAGAAATTCAAGCCACCTGCAGAAATTTGCATAAGTGGCAAGGAGCCTAATGTTAATCCCCAAGACCTTGGGGAAAATGTCTCCAGGCCATGTCAGACACCTTCATGGCAGCCCCTCTTCCCATCACAGGCCTGGAGGCCCAGGAGGAAAAAGTGGTTTCTTGGGCTGGGCCCAGGGTCCCTGTGCTGTGTGCAGCCTAGGGACTTGGTGCACTGTGTCCTAGCCACTCCAGCCATGGCTGAAAGGGGCCAAGATACAGCTCGGGCTGTGACTTCAGAGGGTGGAAGTCCCAAACCTTGGCAGCTTCCACGTGGTGTTTAGCCTGTGGGTGCACAGAAGTCAAGAATTGAGGTTTGGGAACCTCCACCTAGATCTTTAAGATGTATGGAAATGCCTGCATCCTCAGGCAAAAGTTTGCTGCAGTGGCAGGGCGCTCACGGAGAACCTCTGCTAGGGCAGTGCAGAAGGGAAATGTGGGACTGGATCCCCCACACAGAGTCCTTACTGGAGCACTGCCTAGTGGAGCTCTGAGAAGAGGGTCACCGTCCTCCAGACCCCAGAATGGTAGATCCACTGACAGCTTGCACCATGCACCTGGAAAAGCTGCAGACACTCAATGGAAGCCTGTGAAAGTAGCCTGGAGGGAGGCTGTACCTTGCAAAATCACAGAGCGGAGCTGCCCAAAACCATGGGAACCCACCTCTTGCATCAGCATAACCTGGATGTGAGACCTGGAGTCAAAGAAGATCATTTTGGAGCTTTAGAATTTGACTGCCCAACTGGATTTCAGGCTTGCATGGGCCCTGTAACCCCTTTGTTTTGGCCTATTTCTCCCATTTCATAGATACCTGTACCCCCATTGTATCTAGGAAGTAACTAGCTTGCTTTTGATTTTACAGGCTCATAGGCAGAAGGGACTTGCCTTGTCTCAGATGAGACTTTGATCTGTGGACTTTTGGGTTAATGCTGAAATGAGTTAAGACTTTGGGGAGCTGTTGGGAAGGCATGATTGGTTTTGAAATGTGAGGACATGAGATTTGGGAGGGGCCAGGGGCAGAATGATATGGTTTGGCTGTGTCCCCACCCAAATCTCAACTTGAATTGTATCTTCTAGAATTCCCACATGCTGAGGGAGGGACCTAGCAGGGAGATAATTGAATCATGGGGGCTGGTCTTTCCCATGCTATTCTCGTGATAGTTAATAAGTCTCATGAGATCTGATGGGTTTATTAGGGGCTTCCGCTTTTGCTTTTTCCTCATTTTCTTTTGCTGCCACCATGTAAGAAGTGCCTTTTGCCTCCCCCCATGATTCTGGGGCCTTCCCAGCCATGTGGAACTGTAAGTCCAATTAAACCTCTTTTTCCTCCCAGTCTCAGGTATGACTTTATCAGCAGCATGAAAATGGACTAATACATGCACTATGAATCATAGGTCACAATTAACCCAGTTTCATACACCTGAGGTCCGATTTACAAAATAAAATGATTGTCATGATATATTATTTAAAAATAGGAGAAGTTTGGCATACAAAAGACACTCCTTTAAAAATAGTAGAAGTTAAATTTCTGGGTGAAATGATTGGAAGAAATTTTTATTTACTTTTCAAAGTTTTCTTGGATGAGCATGTAGTATATTCATATGCAGAGAAGGGCAGGAAGATTTAAAAAAAAAAAAAAAGTACACCCCACGACCCTTCATTTAGGCCCTCCCCTTCTCATTCTAATTTTTATCAGTCTCCTAATTATATCAGTTCTTAGACATGGGGTTTCCTCTTGGGCAATAGGGCATTTCCTATGCTGAGTCCGGTTCTCCTGAGAACGTGAAGCAGGCCTTGCTGGAAAGCCAGGCCTCCCAGAAGGTGCTTGGCAGTGACTCCAGCCTCAGGTCCCTGCCACGGATACCAACATCTACTGTGCAATGTGTTTTCCCAAGCCAAGGCGCCTTCTCAAGAGTGGGCTCATTGCCACACTGGCTGGGAAGAAACACTGTCCAGTCCTCGCCATTCAACTCAGACATTGGCCCCCAGCCAATGTCCGTCCAGTGAGACCAGGGACTGCCAGCCACTGGTCAGGAAGCTGTTTATCAAGCTGGGGAAGTCTGGAGCACACACGGCTCACTCTAAGGTCCATTTATTCTCCCAGCACTTACAATCCTCTCTCAAAAGACACAATGCTTTCCTAAAAATAATTAATCATGGCAGCAAAAGTGAAAAACAAGCTCCGTCTCCTTCCTTCCACAGACATAAAGAACTTCAAGGCTGTCTTGATCAAAAAATGGGAGGTGCAGGCTGAGAGCAGGGATGGCCTGGAAGGAGGGATGAGAGCTCTCCTGTAGAGCTATTCAGGTTCAGTGCATTTCCTACAACATAAAGGAACGTGCCTCCTGTCAAGCAAAGACACTGTGTCTAAAGACTGTAAAACAATACTATATTGGGCAACTCCATGCCCCACGGACAAAGAGCATTGTGACCATGACAGACCTGAATTTCCACCTGGCTCTACTGTTGCCTGTCTGGTCTTGGACTAGTCCTATAACCTCTCTGCACCCCTATAAAATGACAGTAATAATATTAACACCAGACGGGGTTGGATGAGGATTGAACACATAGCACATTAACTGGTATATAATATGCCCTCAATATTTTGTAGTTGTTATACTTATCATATGCTTTTCTAAGGGTAAATCTTGACAGAATAAGGCCTACCAGCCAGGGGCAGACCAGGTTACAAGCATAGGGTGTTGGCATGAGTGATCACTGCCTTTCATGTCTACCCCTTAAAGAGTACCTTGGAAGGAAACTATCCAGCCACCACCATCTCGGGTCATGCCTGTAATAGGACAGTGACATGAGCCCTGGACTGGGAAATGGGAAAATCATGTCATCTCAAATGCTCTTCATTTTACTGAGGACTTACTATGTGCCAGACGCACTACTAGAAGCCAAAGTAGCAATGAGGTAACTTTGGGTAAATTACATATCATATCTGAGATCTGGTTTTCACATTTCTAAAGTCAGAACCAAAAATGAGATGCTAGAAATAAAAGCTCACTCTAAGTGGTCAAGTGGCTTTTAGATACACTGAGTTAGAACTTTCCACATGACCGTATTCTGAGGCTACACCACATAGACCACATGCACAGCTTCTCAAGTAATGCTGGAAATGTGTGGCTGCTGACTAAATGTTAACGGGCATTGTCAGGGATGGTGGAGATGCAGATGAAAGTCTATCTGAGGGGTTCATACCTTTGAATGTGGTGTCTCAACTAATATTTCTTGAACACAAACCACACTCCGGCATCATTCTTAGAGCTTTGGGCCTTGAAGTCTGATGGAGAGAGCAATGCAGGGCTAAGCCAGTACATGCCTACTATGCTTTGAATGTGTTCCCCAAAGTTCATGCATTGGGAACTTGTTTCCCAGTGCAACTGTGTTGAGAAATAGGATCTTTAAGCGATTATTATTTCATGAGGGCTCTGCCATCGGGAATGGATTAATGTCATTATTGAGGGAGTGGATTCTTTACCTTGAGAGTGGATTTGTTATAAAAGCAAGGTCAGCCCTCTCTTTCTCTCCCCTGTAAACTTTCTTGCCATATGAGAGCTTCCCTTATCTGATGCAGTACCTCAATATTGGACTTCCCAGCCTCCAGAACCATAAGTCAAACAAATATCTATTCATTATAAATTACCTAGTCTGTGCTATTCTGTTACAGCAACACAAAATTACTAAGACAATGCCCACATGGGAAGTCAAACATAAGTGAAGAAACTCCCCAGTAGGAAATAATACTAGTCACAGAAAAGTGGTGGGGTTAGCCACCACTGAACTAGTGATGGTATCTTGATAAATATTTTGTAACCTCTATGCATACTTCTTTTTAGCTGAAGTATGCCAGGCCTGTCTCTAACATATTATGCATATTTGTGATACCATTAAGTATAGAGGGTTTTTAAATAATAATCTGACTCAAAAGAAAAAGACAAAATTGAATATAATGAACTCCAAGGAGATACAGGAATTGTACAGATTGCTTAGAGTATAAGAAACTTGCTTAAATATGTGAAACTTGATTGTGATTAGAAAAAAAATTATTTAATCCTGTTGTTCCTAGTTATTCAACATTTGGACGCCATAAAAGAAAAAATGGGCTGGGCACAGTGGCTCACACCTGTAATCCCAGCACTTTGGGAGGTCAAGGCAGGCAAATCACTTGAGGTCAGGAGTTCGAGACCAGCCTGGCCAACATGGTGAAACCCCATCTCTACTAAAAATACAAAACAAACAAAAAAATAAGCTGGGCATGGTGGCACACACCTGTAATCCCAGCTACTCTGGAGGCTGAGGCAGGAGAATCGCTTGAACCTGGGAGGTGGAGGTTGTGGTAAGCCAAGATAGCATGCCACTGCACTCCAGTCTGGGTGACAGAATGAGACTCCGTGTCAAAAAAAAAAAAAAAAAAAAAAAAAAACAGAAAAAATGAAAAAAATAATTCAACTATATTTTGAAACAATAACAACAACAACTTCATGGCAAAAAAAAAAAAAAAAAGAAAAAGAAAAAAGAAAAATGCCATGGGCAAGCACAAAAGATAAATAACAAACCGGGAAAAAACACTGCAGTTTATAACACAGACAAAAAATATGCAGAAGGAGCTTCATGTATAAGGATCTCCTAGAAATCAACAAGAAAATAAAACTCAGTAGATAAATGTGCGAAGGACAGAAACATATTTCACAGAAAAGGAAATGCAAATCGTCCTTAAACAAGTAAAACAATGACAATAAAAATGACAACTACATTGGTATGGCATTCACTACCTTTCAAATTGGCAACATTGCAGTAGTGTGCTGGAGCTGACTCTTGACAGTTGACCATGAATAATTACCAGATTTTTAGGAGCTGGTTTTATGAGTAGGTTGTTAAATGCAGATTGTTGCTAAGATTTAATTATATAAATTTATAACTAAATAAATCATACAAATACAAAGGAAATAAAAACTCTTAAATTCCTCATTATTTTACCACATTTCACAATTATCCATGCTACTTGCATCTCTTGTATCTGTGTGGTAGAAATACTATACAGTGGGTGCTACGGCCCATCTCTTCCCAACTCCATGTTCAGGGACATCATGTTGATAGCTTGCAATTGGCCTGGGTAGAAGTATTTATGCCATGGAAATCAGCAGATACTACAATTAGGGCTTCTTGTTTTTTTGGTTTTGGGTTTTGTTTTGTTTTGTTATGTTTGGAGAAGTGGTTGTTAAACATTTATTAGCACACCATTGCAGAAATCCCAAATGTTAGTAACAAAGTTGCTGGGATTACAGGCATGAGCAACTGCACCTGGCTTCAAATGTTGGTAACATATTTTATTGGAAAGGCTGGGAGAAGCAGCCACTCTTACTGCTGATAGGAGTGCCCAGCAGTTGATAGAACCCTGTAGAAGGCACTCTGGCAATATGTGCCAAAATTATAAAGAGATTTACCCTTTGCCCAGCAACTGCCCCACTGGGAATCTATTCTACAGCTCTGCCTACGTGTGCATGCAACAAGGTGATTGTGAGATCATCCAGCAAGGTTTGTAAAAGCAAAAGACACAGGTCAGCCAGGATCCTTCCACAGAGACTGATGAAACCAAACACAGTCCATCTTGACACTGGACTCTCACACAGCTGATAAAGAAAGGGGAAGCTCTCCATATAATGATGTGAAAAGTTCTCAGACATAGTAAGTGAAACGAAAGCAAGGCACAAAACAGTGTGCCTCCTTTTGTGTAAAAGGGGGGGAAACATGAATGTATTTATGCATGTTTATATTTGCATAATGAAATTCTGAAGGATAGACTGATACAATAAAACTAATTACTTGATTCAAGAGGTGATTGATTGGGAATGTGTAATCTGAAAAGACTAGTGATATAAAAGCAGACAAAATTAAGCTTTCCTTCACCAAGAACACAGAAGCAAACATTTCCCAAGGAGCAATTAAGAAAGAAGAATAAGCAGTGGGTTTTGTCTTTGAATGGCATTTCCCCACAGATTTACACAACAGAGGACGGCCAAAGGAAGATGGAGCTAAGGGGAATTGGCAAGGAGAAGGCAGAGCTCAGAGGCTTATAGGAAATGAAAGAGAAGTCATTGCATGACTGAGAAGGTCACATAGAGAGGCACTGCGGTTTCATTTGAGAGGGAGGAGAAAGTGCAGTAGCAGAGACTCAGCCTAGAGGTGTAAATCTTCCCAGGAAGGCTTGCAGGCTGTGCTGCGGTGCTGTGTGGTTCCAAGGCTGAAGACAACAGTCAGGAACATTCAAGAACAGGATAGACCCGAGGGTTGAGGCACAGCTGCTCAACCGGACTGCAGAAACACACATACAAGAAGCAAGGAACAACGCAGGACACACAGCTGCCCTCTTTTGGTTTTTTTAGGTGCCACGCATATGCCATAAAATTCATCCTTCTAGAATATACAATTCAGGTAGTTTCAGTATATTCACAGAGTTGTACAACCATCACCACTATCTAATTTCAGAACATTTTCACCACCCCAAAAAGAAAACACCACACCCATGAGTCATCACTCCCTAAATCCCTCTCCTTCTAGCCCTGCCACCACTAATCTACTTTCTGTCTCTACAGATTTGCCTGTTCTGGATGTTTCAGATAAACAGAATCATACAATATGTGGCCTTTTGTGTCTGGCTTTTTTTTACTCAGCACATTTTCAAAGCTTACCCCTATTGTCCCATTTATCAGTATTTCGTTTCTTTGTCTTGCCAAAGGATAGTTCTTGGTATGAATATGCCGCATTTTATTTATTCGTTCATCAGTTTGTAGACACTTGGGTTGTTTCCACTTTGGGCTATCATGAAAAATGCTGCAATGAACATTCGTGTACAAGTTTTGTTTTTGTGGGGGCATGTGTTTTTATTTCACTTGAGTATATACCTAGGAGTGGAATTGCTGGGTCATATGGAAACTCTACATTTAACTTTTCAAGGAATTGCTAGACTGTTTTCCAAAGTAGCTATGCCATTTTAAAATGACATCAGCAATGTCTCTATATCTTCAACAACATACATTTTTTTCAGTCATGCTAGTAGGGGTGAAATGATATTTCCCTGTGGCCAGCTGCCCTTTTTTGATTGACCTTCATCCTGCCTGCCAGACTTTTCACCTTTTTTCTCCATCATCCCCTTCTGTTTGAGAAGCTCTAAGCTTCCTGGGCTTACAGTGTTGCTTTTCTTGGTAATATATGCTAAATGTTTACTAGTGCTCACATAAAGCAATTTTACCCAATATCCTTTTCAGCAGGAGATTCCCAAACCCATGAATACTCTCAGAGGAAACTGCAGAATGACCACAGAGTTCACAGTCCTTGGGATTTAGGTTGCCAATGCAATGTACCCAGGGTTGGAAATCTGGGGTGGCCTACCTACTTGGGGACAAACATTGAAGTCTTCTGTTGGTCACCTCAATCATTCTTTTTTCAAAACAACATGAATTCATCACGTATTAATTGACAGCAGCAATTTTGAATCATTGAGATTCTCAAATTTGAATTTATTGGATGCCCAAGGCTATGTCATCTCTAAGCCCATGTTGGTCCCAAAGAGAAGGAAAAATGGATTTGCTCACAAGCCAGGCTGTGCAGACCCACCACGTGGAACAGCAGGTGGAGGGTGGAAGTCAGCTCTCCTACTGCTGACCACACTGCTCCATTTTCCACTGCACATAAACTCGGGACTGGTGGTGTCGACGAATTCCCCACACAAGACTCCAAACCTGCTTCCTAAGCAACGTGACAAATGACTGTCCTAGTGAGTACATATTCCTGGGATCCTGGGAATTATAGTACAACAATGATTCACTCTTTGTTAACATTTTATCATGTTTGTGCTCTCTCTTTTTTTCTTTTTTCTCTCTTTATGTCGTTGAACCATTTGAGAGTAAATTGACCCTTTGCATCTCAATACTTCAGCATATGTACTTCCTAAGAACAAGGAATTCGCTTATATAATCACAATACACTGATCAAATTCAGAAAATTTATTCATTTTTATGGTTTTTTTTAAATTTTTGAGACGGAGTCTCACTCTGTCATTCAGGCTGGAGTGCAGTGGCATGATCTCTGCTCACTGCAACCTCTGTCTCCGGGGTTCAAGCAATTCTCATGCCTCAGCCTCCCGAATAGCTGGGATTACAGGCACCCGCCACCATGCCTAGCTAATTGTTGTATTTTTAGTAGAGATGGGGTTCACCATGTTGGCCAGCCTGGTCTCAAACTCCTGGCCTCAAGTGATCCACTTGCCTCAGCTTCCCAAAGTGCTGAGATTACAGGCATGAGCCACCACACCTGGCCCAATTCAGGAAATTTATTATTTATGTACTATTATTTAATATATTGTACAAATTTAAATTTCATCAAATTGTCCTAATAATATCTTTTATAGGACCTCACCCCCAATTCAGGATCCAATCTAGGATCATGCATGGAATTTAGTTCTTTATTTTCCCAACTTTCAGAAAGGAAGGAAAGAAAGAAGGAGGAAGGGAAGGAGATAGGAAGGAAGGAAGGAAGGAAGGAAGGAAGGAAGGAAGGAAGGAAGGAAGGAAGGAAGGGAAGGAGAGAGGGAGGGAGGGAAGAATGGAGGGAGGGAAGGGAGGGAGGAAAGAAAGGAAGGAAGGGAGGAAGGAAGGGAGGGAGGGAAGGAGAGAGGGAGGGAGGGAGAGAAGGAGGGAAGAATGGAGGGAGGGAAGGGAGGGAGGAAAGAAAGGAAGGAAGGGAGGGAGGGAGGGAGGGAAGGAAGGAAGGGAGGGAGGGAGGGAAGGAAGGAAGGAAGGAAGGAAGGAGGGAGGGAGGGAGGGAAGGAAGGAAGGAAGGGAGGGAGGGAAGGAAAGAAGGAAGGGAGGGAGGGAAGGAAGGAAGGAAGGAGGAAAGGAGGGAAGAAAGGAAGGAAGGAGGGAGGCAGGGAAGGAAGGAAGGATGAAGGAAGGAAGGAAGGAAAGAAGGAGGGAGGGAAGGAGATAGGAAGGAGGGAAGGAAGGAAGGGAGGGAGGGAGGGAAGGAGAGAGGGAGGGAGGGAGAGAAGGAGGGAAGAATGGAGGGAGGGAAGGGAGGGAGGAAAGAAAGGAAGGAAGGGAGGGAGGGAGGGAAGGAAGGAAGGAAGGAAGGAGGGAAGGAGGGAGGGAGGGAAGGAAGGAAGGGAGGGAGGGAAGGAAGGAAGGAGGAAAGGAGGGAAGAAAGGAAGGAAGGAGGGAGGCAGGGAAGGAAGGAAGGATGAAGGAAGGAAGGAAGGAAGGAAGGAAAGAAGGAGGGAGGGAAGGAGATAGGAAGGAGGGAAGGAAGGAAGGGAGGGAGGGAGGGAAGGAGAGAGGGAGGGAGGGAGGGAAGGAGGGAAGAATGGAGGGAGGGAAGGGAGGGAAGGAGGGAGGAAAGAAAGGAAGGGAGGGAGGGAGGGAAGGAAGGAAGGAAGGAAGGAAGGAGGGAAGGAGGGAGGGAGGGAAGGAAGGGAGGGAAGGGAGGGAGGGAAGGAAGGAGGGAAGGAGGGAAGAAAGGAAGGAGGGAAGGAAGGAAGGAAGGACGAAGGAAGGAAGGAAGGAAAGAAGGAAGGAAGGACAAACAGATTTAGTACCTTGGCCACTTTAATAGTCACAAGATGATCTTTCCTATCATGGCCTCTCAGCTCTTGAACGCGCTTTGCCCCTCCCTACTCTGCGTGGGCCACTCCATCCATGCCATGCCCTAGTTGTGGACATTGCTGCAGTAGGGCTAAATTAGTCCCAAACTAAATGCTGCTCTGGGCCCGCCACAAAACATAAAAGTAAGCTTTGAAGTGGTCAATCTGATCCCAAGCAACTTAAGTGTGTTCCAAAAGAAAGTCCAACACTCTTTATGGAAATGCAACAAAATCTAGCCCTCAACAATGAAAAGTGCGCTATATAGAGCATCTAATAAAAAACTGCCAGGCATACAAAGAAGCAAGAAAACCATAACCCATAAACTGGATTTTTAAAAAAGACAGTCAATAGGAA
The DNA here is from genome assembly GCF_029281585.2 of Gorilla gorilla gorilla. Classification (NCBI taxonomy): domain Eukaryota; kingdom Metazoa; phylum Chordata; class Mammalia; order Primates; family Hominidae; genus Gorilla; species Gorilla gorilla. The sequence goes on from NC_073236.2 coordinate 49,194,091, forward strand.
TTACAAAGATGATGAAACTATCTGATAAGAATCTTAAAACAGTTATTTTTAATCTTACAAATATTTTCTTTTTCCTTTTTTTTTTTTTTTTTTTTTGAGGTGGAGCTTTGCTCTTGTTGTCCAAGCCAGAGTGCAATGGTACGATCTCAGCTCACTGCAACCTCTGCCTACCAGGTTCAAGTCATTCTCCTGCCTCAGCCTCCCAAGTAGCTGGGATTACAGGTATGCGCTACCACGCCCAGCTAATTTTTTGTATTTTTGGCAGAAAAGGGGTTTCACCATGTTGGCCAGGCTGGTCTCGAACTCCTGACCACAGATGATTCACCCGCTTCGGCCTCCCAAAGTGCTGGGATTACAGGCGTGAGCCACCAAAAAGGAAGGCATAAACATGACAAGCAAATAAATGGAAGATACAAAAACCAAACAAGTGAAATTCTAGAAATGAAAAGTAAAATATCAGAAATGGAAAGTTCACTGGATAAGATGAATGGTACATTAGATGCTGGAGAAGAAAAGATCAGCAAACTAGAAGGCAGCCCCATGGCACCTATCCCAAATGAAGCATAGAGGGGAGAAGAACTAAAAAAAAAAAAAAAAAACTTTTACAGGCTCTCAGTGAGCTGTGGGGCCTCAGTGAGCTGTGGAGCAATATCAATTAATTTAATATACATGTTTGGGGTTTGCAGGTGGGGCAATATCAATTAATTTAATATACATGTTTGGGGTTTGCAAGGGAAGGAATGGTATAGATGGAGCAGGATTGGTCAAGAACGTTGTTGAAGTGTGTGGTGGAGACACAAGCATTTTGTTCTTTCATCCTGTGTTTGTACATGTTTGAAATCTGCCATGAAAAAGAGTTAGAAGAAGCCTCTTTTCTTTCCTTTTTTTTTTTTTTTTTTTTTTGAGACGGAGTTTCGTTCTTGTTGCCCAGGCTAGAGTGCAATGGCACAATCTTGGCTCACCGCAACCTCCGCAACCCCGGGTTCAAAAGATTCTCCTGCCTCAGACACCTGAGTAGCTGGGATTACATGCATGCACATCCATTCCTGGCTAATTTTGTATTTTTAGTACAGACGGGGTTTCTCCATGTTGGTCAGGCTGGACAGAGCCTCTTTTGGCCTACATCCTCTCCACCCAACCCTTTGCAGTTGTCTGTGTCCACAGTCCCCAATTCCCTTGAACCCACCCCACTCAGGCTTTTGCTGCAAAGTCTCCCTCAAATGAGCTCCAAATTGCCAAGCCCCCAGATCGCCTGACCTAAGAGCTGCTGTGACACAGCCAGACACCCCCTCCAGTCCACCGCTGCTTTCCTGCTTTCCTCGCCCCTCACTGGATGCCCCTCTACTGTCTCCTCCCCTGGGTCTAGCCCAACCTCAGAATGTCAGAGGCACTCCCTAGGTAACCCCATCCACTCTCATGTTTGAAATGCTGTATGCTGTCTGTATGCTGATGACGCCCATGCTTATATTTCCGGGCTGGACCCCTCCCTCAACTCCACATGCAGATATCCAGCTGTCTAACAGCTTTCCTTGGCATTTCCCAGTGTAATGTATCCAAAAATGAGTTCCTGTTCTTCCCTGCAAACCTGCTTTCCTGTCACCTGCCCCACCTCGGAGAATAGCAATGTCACCATCCTTGGAGTCAGAATCAATTCTTTCACATCCCTCATCCTATCCGTGAGCAAATCTTTGGGTCCCGCTTTCCCAATTGAACCTTATTGTGACCACTTTTCATCATGTGTGGAACAGCCACTCTGGTCAAAGTCACCATCTGAATTATTGCAATAATGTCCTAATGGGTCTTCACGTTTCTGTCCTTGCCCACAATTATCTGTTGTCAACTGGGCAGACAGAGAGATCCTGTTAAATGCAACTCAGGGCATGTGACTCCCCTGTTCCAAACCCTCCATGGTTTCCCACCTTACTCAGCAAAGAGTCATTCCTCACCATGGCCTGTGAGGTCCACCTGAGCTCATCCCCAGGAACCCCCCACTGACGCCAGCTCCTATGACTCCCCCTCACTCACTCACTCAAGTCACCCTGCCCTCTCTGCATTTTCTCAGCCTTGGCACACTGCTGTCACAGGGCCTTTGCATGGCCATTTCCTCACCTTTAATGCTCAATCCCACCCCAGGGTCATGCTCTCATCTCTTTCAAGTCTGTCCTCAAATGCCACTTTCTCATAGGCTTTTCCTGGTCAAGATATTTACTCTTGCAAATACCCCTGCAATCACAACCCCTGTTTCTTCTCTGTTTTATTTTTCTCCATAGACCACCTTCTAGAATACTCTATGTGTTCACTTTGTTCATCATTCATCTCACCCTGGGGCATCATCAAGGCAAGAATTTCTGTCTGTCTTTTTAACTGTAATACCCCGGCAAGAATAGCATTTGGCATAAAACTAATATATAATCAATGTTTTCTACTAGTCACTTAATTTGCATTTTATCTTTTGAGAATTATCTAGTCCTGTGGCCAGTTATTAAGAAGCAGCTCTGACACTAGCTGCTACCCCTGGACAAATTATTTAACATATCTGAACCTCAGCTTTCAAATCTATGAAATAGAGATGACATGTTATTGTGAGATTTAAATGAGTTAACTGGTGTTTCCTTCCCTTGCTCTCTCCCTGGATATTGTACGATGCCCTCCCTGATCCAGAGCTCAGTAGCTGCTGTGCAGGCCTGCATTCCACCTTTCCTGTCTCCTTGAGTGAGCATTCAGGGACTCAGTGCACTGAGTTGAGGAGGGTTCCAGCATTTCCCACAACTTGATTCTCTTGACATTGAACCAAAGAAAATCACAAAACCCTATATTTCTCTAGGAGAGAGATTCCTTGACCCCTGTCCACAGGGGTTTGCTCATTGAGTCCATATCTCCTGGGGTGTAACGGTCACCACGTGGCCCTCCTCGGACTCCCGCAGGGTCAGACTGCCACTGCTGTCCCAGGCAGCTGAGGGTCAGCAAGCTCTGGGTCACATCCATCGGTCCTGTCCTTAATGGCCTGTCCCAAGTCCTGGAGAGAGACTAATGTCCAAGCCTAGCTAGCGCTACTGCTACACATGCTGTCTCCCACAGTAGCCAAAAACTGGAAATAAACAAGGGTACAACAACAGGAGAATGAATAAAGAAATTATAGGATAATTATACAATGGAACATCACCCAGCAAACAAATAAACTACTGACAGACAAAACAGCAGGGATGTGTTTCTAAAACACTGTACTAAATTCAAGCCACTAGGCACCAAATAGTGTGTACTATACAATTCCATTTATGTGAATCTCAAAAATAGACAAAATTATTCTGTGGGGTTAAAAATCAGGACAGCAGTCACCTGTGAGTCAGCAGAGGTTGGGGTAACATACAGGCAATTTTACTAGAAAGGGACAGGAGGGGAGGGGAGTTGAGTCGTGCTGGTCAGACTGCCATCTGGAGCAAGAATGCAACGAATGCGTGCACAGGCAGCACTCACAGTGTCGACGCTGCTGGGAAAGATCCAGAAGACTGCACCGTGGCTGGGGCACAAAGTCAGAAAGGCCATCTCTTACTAAATGCCGAAGACGAGTTCCACTGCCTGTGACCTGAGTACTAGAAACTAGCAGGACAAAGGGTTGAGTCTATTGAGGAAGACATGGCGAGGGTGTGGAAGCAGAGCTGAGTAACTGCCACCACCTCCTGGAAGTCAGGAAGGCAAGAGAAACAGGAACAGGAATGTTAATTTCAGGCAGTGAGAACAGAGATCCAGTTGTGCAGTGGGAACCACAGGAACACAGGAAGGTACCAAACCCTGTGGAGGTAGAGGGATGAGACGCCAAGAGAGCCCTGGAGGAAAGCGCCATTTGAGCCCAGAGGGACATAGTAGATAAGGTGGCTGGAGGGCAGGAGCCTCAAAGGACGCAGTGCCTTCTCCATTTTTTTTCCCATTTGCTGAGTGAGAAGTGAACTGTCTGGGCCCGGGCTGCATCTTTCTAGGTGTTCAGAAAGTGCAGGCAAGTTCGACCTGAATCCAAGGCTGGGTAGCAGCGTGATAGACAGCAGAGGCTACAGCCAGCCCAGCTCGCCTGCTTAGCCATCCATACCGTCTACCTCCCTTCCAGGCTTGCACCAGCCAGAGGCAGTGTTGAATACACAGCATGGGCACATCAGCCCAGGAGGATATGAGAAGCAAATGGCGGAGAGGAGGTGGAGCACTGCTGATGGGCAGAGCAGGGTGTGCGTAGGCCAGAGGACTCTTGTGATAATGGTACGATCCATGGAGAGACTCACCAGCTCTCTGGTGGGAATACACAGCAGTTTACACGGTCTTTTTATTTTCATTTTTTATTAATACATAATAATTGTACATCTTTATGGAGTACATGTGATTTTTTTAATGTAACACATACTAAGGCCAGGCACAGTGGCTCACGCCTATAATCCCAGCACTTTGGGAGGCCGAGGCAGGCGGATCACCTGAGGTCAGGAGTTCAAGACCAGCCTGGCCAAACGGCGAAACCTCGTCTCTAGTAAAAATACAAAAATTAGCTGGGCTTGGTGACGGGTGCCTGTAATCCCAGCTACTCGGGAGGCTTAGGCAGGAGAATCACTTGAACTTGAGGGAGGTAGAGGTTGCAGTGAGCCAAGATGATGCCACTGCACTCCAGCCTGGATGACAGAGTGAGACTCTGTCTGGAAGAAAAAAAAAAAAAGAATAGAATGTAACACATACTAAATGATTTCTGGCACTGCTTTTTAAATTCCACTGCTCACTGTCTAAATGCAAAATCCTCTTTTTCTATCATTTTAATCTCCTTAAATGAACAACAGGCGCTGGCAACTGCTTTTCCTTTTAACCTGTGTGAAATGATGCATTGCACAGTGAGCCCGGACCCCATCTGAAGGCATGGAATGGCTCCTGGGCGCCCCCATTTTCACCAACCCGTTGTTGACCACGTATTTAGCTGTTGAAATGAAGGATGTTGCCGGGAAGCCAAGCCCGGCACTTCAGGGAGATGGGTGCAGAGGTGAACAGAGATGCCCTGCATAGTCTGTGGTTCTGCCTGGGGCGGTCTCCTCTGGCTCTGAGGCTCTGGTGCAGGCCTGCCTGGTTTTGAAGTCAGCCATGGTCAGGGGAAAGTATACAGAGGTGTTTGTTTATAAGAAATGCAAGCGCTTGATTTGGATTCCCTGCAATTAGAGGAAATACTTTCGAAACAGAATAAATTATTTTGGAAAAAAAAAAAGTATTTCCTGCTTAAGAGAACTATTTTCAAGCACTTGAGAGGTGGCCCTGCATATCGACAGCTGCTATTAAATTACTTTATCTTCTCATAGAAGCAGCACAGCAAAGTGGGAGGCAGGCTATGGAGGTCTCAGGAAACATGGGGTCCTGGAGTCCAGCTGCCTCCTCCAGAGAGCTGTAACCTGGAAAATGTCACTTAGCAACCCAGAGCTCATATCCTCCAATGTCAAATGGGGATGTCGGTATAGCATATGATAACACACATTATATCATGGCTGGCAACAAGCTCTGATGTGTTTACTTAACACATTTGTGTTTGTGCATAATATATTATTGTATATTTCATTATTCAGAAAAGTATTTACACTAATATATTATTGCTATTATTAAATAAAATTTCCAATTATTTTAATATTTTAATTATATAACATAGTAATTTATTGATCACAAGGATTTTTGAAGGGTCAAGTGGAAATACAAGTCCAGCATTCCTGACCAATGCCCAGCATTTTGCCAACACCCAGTAAATGCTATTTGGTGATAATAGGAGGAGGAAGAGTATCATTATTATTGTTATTATCATTTAATAATTATTTGTGAGATGAGTTGCTGTATAAATTCAAAAGAATTAAAATTTGATTCTTCAGAAATAGTCTAAGTTTCAGAAACTGTTTTCTGCAATCCAATCAAGCCTTTCCTTAAGTACCCCAGACTCTCTCTCAGCGTCCATATTCTGTAAACAGAGGTTAAACACAGGGCTTCAGTCTACCCGCACCTCTGCTCATTCCACACTGCTGATAGGAACCCAAGCCTCTCCTCCTCATCTCCAACTCCACACCAGAGGTGTCCAAAGACAGGCAGAGGGACAAAAGCCGTCGGCATGAGCATGGCTGGAGCACTCCAGGCATTCGGGTCCTCCTGGGCAGTCTCATGGCAACTTGTGTTGAAATGTGGGCAGCCCCTGTGTATACAGGACCTTTGACCTAAGTGACTCCATCTTAGAAAAAGACTCCATCTTACATTTTAAAAGACATCACGCCAACAGGAACCAGATGTTTGTCTAATCAATAGTGACTATACCCAATCAGATAAGGTTCACTTTATCAGTCCTCACCAGAGGACTCGGGGGCTATAAAAAGAGGAAGAATTCACCAGCTCCAGATGGCCGTCTTCATAGACCCCATCCTGCTGTCACTCATGACCAGCACCCAGCATCTGCCACGAAAGTCTCTTTCTTACAAAATGTTGATGTCCATCCAGATCAGACCAGGACATTCTCCTTGTTCATGTTACCCTCTTGGACTGGTTCATTAACCCGTTTATCCTATCCCCCTTTCTCTTAATGTTAAATATTACTTTATGAATATTTACTGATGTAGAAGGTTTAATCTATAGCAATTGTATATTGATTAAGTGTACTACTATGTCTTGTTTGCAATACTGACTGATTTGTAAAGTGCGCCTGAGGCTTTAACTACCAAGTAAACAGGTAGCACTAAAGAAAATTGCCTCCTTGGGAACTCCATGCAGCTAGTGGCTTTTATGATTGAAATTGCATCAATAAAAGTCTGACCTTATACAAAGACACAAATGTTCATGGACCTGGTTATGTCTGACCCTGTGCCACTCAGGACACACTGGCTGGGCCAAGACCCCGCTGCTCCTGCTGCTGGGTGTGAGACGCAGGCTTTGTTTCCACATGGGAGAACCAGAGCCAGCGGCCAACATTCAAGCCTGCCAGAGCCAGGCATTGCCCCATAAGGCTTTTTACCTGGTTAACCCAGTGAAGCTCAGTGAAGGTGCACTATTATCTTTGCATTTATCAATGAGAAAACAGAGACACCAAAGAGTTAAATGACTTGCTGAGCATCATATGGCCTTTCCATGGTAGAGCTCAGACTCTAGAGGTTCCAGCTCCAAATCTCTGCCCCCTGCCAATTACAGTAACCACGAATTCCCACTTGGAGCCCCCACAGAGGCAGAAAGAGGGGCAGACCCTGAGGATGTTTGAAGACATTATGCTAAGTGAAATGAGCCAGGCGCGGAAGACAAATACTGCATGATCTCATTCATATGTGGAATCTATTATAAAAAGTCAAACTCAGAAGTAGAACGTAGAGTGGTGATAGCAGGGGCTGGAGTCAGGGGTATGGGGAAGGTTGGGGAGATATTGGTGAAAGGATACAGAAGCTCAGTTAGACAAGAGGAATAAATTCCAGAGATCTATTGTACAACATGCTGACTATAGTTAATAATGTATTGTATTTTGAGAATCACTGAGAGTAGATTTTAAGTGTTCTCACCACACAAAAAAATAGGAGGTGATGCACACGTTAGTAGCTCAGTTTAGCCATCCTACAAAGTATACATATTGCAAAACATCATATTATAAGCCATAAATGTATACAATTTTTATTTGTCAGTTAAAAACAAAAAGAACTCATCTTTTTATTTTGCCCTTTAAGGCTAAGTCTTCTATCTGGGACTAGTTCAATGCAAGAAAAAATTTCATAAATACTTTTAAGAAGTCCAATATATTATGTTTCTCCTTTTGGGAAGTTAGATGACACATTAGCATATTAAAACTTTTGAGAAGCTGTGCAGTAATTTAAAATGTTTAACTTTGTTTAAGCCAATGTTTCATATTCACTCTAGAACCCTTTCTTTGAGCGGCACCCATTAACACCCTGTGTAACTCACTTTGGAAAATAATACTTCAACATCTAACTTTTGAGAACTTGCAATCTTAATCATTTTTTCTTCATATCTCCCACTATAAACCCCTTTCCCTGTCTTTTGTGCAAGTAATGGATCTTCAATAAATATTTACTAAATAAGGGGAAAAAATAGAGAGAGGACTGAGGAGTCTAATGGTTGAGAATGCATGAGAAAGACCCTGGAAAGCCGAAGTCACTGTCGTGAGCAGGGACTGGGCCTGGGTGGCCTGCTGCACCCACAAGAAAGCTGAGGTGCAGAGAGGAGAAGCTCCAGGGGAGTCTTCTGTGGAACACAGGTCTTCCAGGGAGGACCCCCTGGATTCAATCTGAATGGATGGAGGAAAGAGACCTGCCTTCAACTGCAGAAGACAGACCACCTGAGTGAGGCACCACAGTTGCCTGGTTGTGGCATACTCTAGTTTTAGAATAAAAGAGAGATATAAATCTGTAGCCTTGAGTGCTGACCTTGCAAAGCAGTCAGTTTAATGATCACAGCACCAGCACACGGCCGCTCTGAACTCAAAGGTCAGCTCAGAGGCCATCGCATGACCCTTACTTTGTCCCTGGTGTGAGGGGGGCTTGTTGAGGTCCAGATTTAGAAGAGGTTTGTAATGACCATCTGAGACTGACCGTGGAAATGAGGGGTTAACAAAAAGAATGTCTCTCCTCTCACCCACCTATCACCCACTTGCTGTGATCCAGGGCAACTCCCACTGGCATCAACACACTCATTAAAATCTGTAACACACGTCTGCTTAAGCTCAGGATCTGCCAGGAGTCGCCACAGTGGATGCAACACACTGTAAATAACCTTTGAACTTTAACTATGACAGACTAGGAGCACTCCCCCCACACGCTTTTTTTTAGGGCAAGTGGCTTTCTCAGAACAAATTCAGTATTTCCTGAAGTCACATGAGCTCTTTCAGACCAAGCAGGCGCCACCTAAATAAGACACCCAAGACGTTATTTTGGGGGCGACTGAGTCCAGGGAGTGAACACCCTTTAAGAAATACAAAAACGCTTTCCATCCATTTGCAATAGGGCCTGCGTCATAGGGTGCAGCCCTGCAGTTGTGCAGGTCCCCATACAGAAGAGCCTCATCAGGATCAGCTATAGAATTTGCCTAATGCAAATGGCATTCAGGGCCTCTTGCTAAAAAAAAGTATTAAGTATGACAAGACAGCAGGAGCAGAGCATTGGGCCAAGCAGAGGTCCTTCTGTGAAGGGGCCTGCACAAGTTCCAGGCTGCACCCCACGAGACAAGCCCTATTGCAAAGAGCTGGAAAGCATTTTCATACTCCTTGTTTTTTGAAATGGAGTCTTGCTCTGTTGCCCAGGCTGAAGTGCAGTGGCACAATCTTGGGTCACTGCAGCCTCCGCCTCCCAAGTTCAAGCGATTCTCCTACCTCAGCCTCCTGATTAGCTGGGATTACAGGTGCCCACCACCACACCCAGCTATTTTTTGTATTTTTAGTAGAGATGGGGTTTCACCATGTTGACCAGGCTGGTTTGAAACTCCTGACCTCTGGTGATCTGCCTGCCTTGGCCTCCCAAAGTGCTGGATTACAGGCGTGAGCCACCACATTTCTTAAAAGGCGCTCACCCCCTGGACTCATTCCCTCAGGAGGCATTTCTCTGAGTACTGCACATGGACCACTGAAAACAGGTGGAACCCCTGGTAGCTGATGGGAGCCCCCAGCCAACAGAGAAGCATTGAATGGGCCCCAGAAAACATCCTGATTGCCAGACAGATGGAAGATGGACAGACAGAAGTAGCTAAGGCACTCATCCCTCCTGCTCCAGGTCTCTGGGAGACCCTCCCATTGCTTGACTTCAAACCTGTTGTCCTTGCTTTTTCTTGCAAATATCGGAACCCCAGATCCCCTGGACTTAGCACAGGCTGAGACATGGCAGCACAAAGTGATGGCCAGAAACCACTCCAGCAGGTTGGTTCACTCAAACTCAGAAAGTCTTGGGCTCAATGTTTCCTGCCCTTCTTTACTTTGCACACGTGCATTTTAATGGAAATACAGTTCTTTCAATATGCAATTCCTTTTCCCTCTACCAATCAAAGTATTTACAAAGCACTTGACTCATAAGAAGGCTTTTATTATTGACAGAAGTTGGAAGCTCCTCTCCCAGCTCTGATTCAAGTTCCATTTAGAGTGAAACATATGGGGAATAAGAACTCTCTGTTTCACAATCTGACTCTTAACGGTTCTAAGGTTCAATTCTGCTCTTCCCAGGACTAGGAAGATCAGTCACGCACTTTGAAGCTGCTTTCTGAAACACATCTGAATTAAGATTTTCAGTGATTCTTCCCCATTAACGAGCATCCTTGCTGTGGGAGGCCATGTGCCCATTCACGTGAAGATTCCATTGCTTGAAACAATTTTTGAGCTGTGCCTTGGAGAGTGCCTTCCCTCAAGACTGTGGCCTCTCTCCTGAGTGAGCTAAATGAAGGCGCATTGTCCTTTGAGGGTGTATTAGCTTTCTGGAATCAGCCTGAAGTCATTTGAAGTCAAGTGGTGAAGCGAAAGGGAGCCAGAAATAAGGTGCATCTTTGCCCTCAGTCAGCTGGGATTCTTGTGGGCATTTAGAAGGGGCGGTCCTAGAGTTCTAGAGAATTTACGGAGGAGAGTTTCAGATCCATGTTGGGCAGGGCAATGGAGGCTTGGTTAGACTATATCTGCAAAGGAGGGTTACTTTGAAGGAAACAGCATTCATTTTATTGTATGCGTTTAAGTGTGTTTATTAATAATGCATTTACTTTTCTTACTTCCTGCTAAGATCTCATATGCATCTGGTTGTAAAGAAGATTTAGCCATGGCCTGTAGGCTGCTGTGCTTTTGAATATCTAACACTGAGAAACCACAGCTCTCAAGGAAGCTACCGGAGACAGGGAAAGCAAGAAAAAGGGACTGAAAAAAGTCACGAGGAGACAGTTCCATGAAGCAGCCAAAGCTCTCTATCCTTCATAATTAGAAACTTGCTATCAAGATTAATGGTGCCATTTCAAAGGAACGTACATTGTTCTGTTATATTCTTTGTTTGCAGAACAAGTTAAAGCTACTAAAAAGAAAGAAAGAAGAAAGAAAGAAAAGAAAGAAAGAAAGAGAAAGAAAGAAAGAAAACAGAAAAGGACACACACACAAAAATGTAAACTATGACAGAGTAAGAGCCTGTTTACTTTTTAGGGTAAGTGACTGCCTCATGACAAATTTGGTAAATTTCGAAGTCAGGTGAGCTCATTCTATTTCAGATCAGATTTCTCTGGGCTGATGTTGGCCATCTTACAAAGTCAAGAGCAGCGATATCATGGTTCTGCCACCTTTCCCTCTGGGGCTTAGGGCATTTTTCTCTCTTCCCTTTAATCCAATGTGGGTAGGCAGGGATGGATGTAGGGAAATTGCTAGAGAGGAAAAGAAGGACTTCTCGCAAGCCAGTACAAAACCAAGACCTGGATTTTCTCTTTCCATTGCTTGGGTCACATTCTATATAAGCAAGAGTTGCTGATGATTTCGTCCACCTTCTTCACACAAAAGTAGCATTGGCTTACATGGGAGCTCAGGACTGCACAGACAGCTCTGGGGACGGACTAGGGGAGATGGCCGTGTGCACACAGCCTGCCATGCTGCAGCCTGAGCCTGCCAGGTGGCCTTGTAGCATGGGCCAGAATGTGACCAACAGGCAGGGCTTCTGCCAACTTACTAGTCAAATGGTTGGCACAGAAATGAGCTGCTCATGTGAAAGCAGTCAATAGCCAGAAACTCACTGTAATCCACCCTCTCTACCCTATCCGTCCTCTGCCCCATCCCCATCTCACACAGTCTCAGCCACTTTCTCTCCTAGACCCCTGGCTGGACTGTTCTGAGGCCTGTGCTAAGTAAAGGTGGAAGACCTAGAGAGAAGCTCAAGGTCAGATACTGGCCTGGACATTGACCCAAAGCTGAGCAGTGGCATCCTGTGCAGGGGCTGCTTCTCAAGGGCATGTTCCATTCCTGTCCACACATTGTCAATTTGCACTGAGACATTTTTCTGGCAAAGAACAGGAAGGTGTCTTAGGATATGAATGCCTTTTTTCAATTTGCACAAAGGCCCCACAAGGGCTAACAGCACTGCTGACTTTAACCACCACAGCCGGGTAGCTTCTGCCCAAAATAGCAGTGAAGAAACACACCACCCTCTGGGACTAGGTGGGGCTTCAGGAGAAAGGAAAATGTAAACAGATGTGTTCGTGTTGTCATCTCTGATATACACAATTTGGCAGAACTATTCATTAGGAATTGAGTTTGGTCTATGGTAAGAGGGATCACAAAAAAAGGGGGAAGAGCAACTTAAAAAGAGGATGGTTTATTCTCTCCATAGAAGACAGAAAGTGAGTAATCCAGGACTGATACAGTAGGTCCACAAGCTCATCAGGGATTGAGCTCCTTCCATCTTTCTGCTGCACCATCCTCAGCAAGTGACCTCCTCATTCAAGCTCATCTGTGGTTCTGCCATCATATCCACATTCCAGAAAGAGAGAAAGAGGGGAGGCAAAAAGGGAGTTGCACCACCAACTAAATCAGCCTTTCTTAGGCAACATTCCCAGACTCCCCAGACTATACTCTCAATTAGGTCTCACTGATGGCATTCACCTGCAAAGGCAGCTGGGAAATGTAGTCTTTAAGCTGTGCGTGGCCACATCCTGGATTCTCTTGCTACCCTGGTGCCTGCCAAGCAGGAGTCTTTTCCATTTCCCTAGTGAGTTAAATTATCTCCTTCTTTTCAGCACTCACACAGACCACAGCCAAATGATAAGAAGCAGATTCAATATACAGAGCACAGCTAGGGAATCTGTCCCACTTGGAAAGGTTGGGACTCCTTTCTTCCACTAGCCAAGCAAACTTTTGACCTAGGAAACTAGATAAGGTAGAAACAAACAAAAAAAGTAATTGATCCGAGTGCTTCCACATTCGTTATTTCTTGAGCTCCTCAACACAGATCTGAGAGAGAAGCAATTATACTCACTTTGCAACTGGACATCAGAGGCTTCAAGAGCAAAGCGACCCTGTCTAGGATCCTGCTGTCAGGGTTGGCAATAAAACCCAAGGGCCATCTTGACTCAAAAACTTGCTACTAGTGGAAGCTAACATAAAAATTCAATTACAGTAACTAATAGGGAGTTAGTTGATAAAACCACGACTTTTAAAGCTATGACAAGAATTTCAAACAGTGTCCTAGCACATGGAGGACTCTGCTAGTATCATCAAAAGCACCCAGTTGATGACCTAGCTAGTCTATAACAAACACAGTGCCCTCACAATGACATTTTTTCCTTTTCCTTATGAAGTCATTTACTAAAATTAAAGTCAGTAAAGGCATACCTCATTTTATCACACTTCCCAGACATTGCATCTTTTACAAATCGAAAGTTTGTGATAACCCTGTGTCAAGCAATTGTATCAAGAGCATGTGCTCGCTTCCTGTCTCTGTTAATTTTGGTAATTCTCACAATATTTTCAACTTTTTCATCGTTATGTCTGTATGGTGACATATGACATATGATCAGTGATCTTTGATGTTACTATTATAACTGTTTGGGGTACCATGCCCATATAAGACGGCAAATTTAATTGATAAAGGTTTCGTATGTTCTGACTGCTTCGCTGACCAGCTGTTCTCCCATCTCTCTCCCTCTTCTCAAGCCTCACTGTTCCTTGAGACAGAACAATATTAAAATTAGGTCCATAATAACCCTACAATGGCCTCTAAGTGTTCAAGTGAAAGGAGTCACACATCTGTCACTTTAAATCAAAAGCTGAAAATGATCAAGCTTAGTGGAAGGCATGTCAAAAGCCAAGACAGGCTGAAAGCTAGGCCTATTGCACCAAACAGCCAACTTGTGAATGCAAAGGAAAAGTTCTTGAAAGTAGTTAAAAGTGCTCCTCCAGTGAACACATGAACAGGAAAGTGAAATAGCCTTATCGCTGATATGGAGAAAGCGTAAGTGGTCTGGATAGAAGATCAAACCAGCCATGCTGCCTTAAGCCAAATCCTAATCCAGAGCAAGACACTAACTCTCTTCAATACAATGAAGGCTGAAAGAGGTGAAGAAGCTGCAGAAGAAAAGGTTGAAGCTAGCAGAGGATGGTTCACGAGGCTTATGGAAAAAAAGCCGTCCCCATCACATAAAAATGCAAGGTGGGCCTGGTGCGGTGGCTCATGCCTGTAACTCCATCACTTTGGGAGGCCAAGGCGGGCAGATCACCTGAGGTCAGGAGTTTGAAACCAGCCTGGCCACCAGGCATGGTGAAACCCCATCTCTACTAAAAATACCAAAAATTAGCCAGGAGTAGTGGTGGGCACCTATGATCCCAGCTACTTAGGAGGCTGAGACAGGAGAATTGCTTGAACCTGGGAGGCAGAGGTTGCAGTGAGCCGAGATCACACCACTGCACTCCAGCCTAGGCAACAAGAGTGAAACGTCAAAAAAAAATTTAAAAAAAGGTGAAGCAGCAAGTGATGACATAGAAGCTGCAGCAAGTTATCCAGAAGATCTTGCTAAGATCATTGATGAAGGTGACCACACTAAACAACAGATTTTCAATGCAGGCAAAACAGCCTTCTATTGGAAGAAGATGCCATCTAGGACTTTCATAGCTGGAGAGGAGAAGTCAATGCCTGTCTCCAAAGGACAAGCTGACTCTTTTATTAGGGCGAATGCACCTGGTGACTTTAAATTGAAGCCAATGCTCATTCTAAAACTCCTAGGGCTTTTAAGAATTACATACTCTGTTTATTGTATTCTCTGATGGTAGTTTGTATTTCTGTGGGATCGGTGGTGATATCCCCTTTATCATTTTTTATTGTGTCTATTTGATTCTTCTCTCTTTTCTTCTTTATTAGCCTTGCTAGCAGTCTATCAATTTTGTTGATCTTTTCAAAAAACCAGCTCCTGGATTCATTGATTTTTTGAAGGGTTTTTTGTGTCTCTATTTCCTTCAGTTCTGCTCTGATCTTAGTTATTTCTTGCCTTCTGCTAGCTTTTGAATGTGTTTGCTCTTGCTTCTCTAGTTCTTTTAATTGTGAAGTTAGGGTGTCAATTTTAGATCTTTCCTGCTTTCTCTTGTGGGCATTTAGTGCTATAAATTTCCCTCTACACACTGCTTTGAATGTGTCCCAGAGATTCTGGTATGTTGTGTCTTTGTTCTCGTTGGTTTCAAAGAACACCTTTATTTCTGCCTTCATTTCGTTATGTACCCAATAGTCATTCAGGAGCAGGTTGTTCCGTTTCCATGTAGTTGAGCGGTTTTGAGTGAGTTTCTTAATCCTGAGTTCTAGTTTGATTGCACTGTACACCTCTATGCAAATAAACTAGAAAATCTGGAAGAAATGGATAAATTCCTCAACACATACACCCTCCCAAGACTAAACCAGGAAGAAGTTGAATCTCTGAATAGACCAATAACAGGCTCTGAAATTGAGGCAATAATAGCTTACTAACCAAAAAAAGTCCAGGACCAGATGGATTCACAGCTGAATTCTACCAGAGTTACAAGGAGGAGCTGGTACCATTCCTTCTGAAACTATTCCAATCAACAGAAAAAGAGGGAATCCTCCCTAACTCATTTTATGAGGCCAGCATACTAAAGCCTGGCAGAGACACAACAAAAAGAGAATTTTAGACCAATATCCCTGATGAGCATCGATGCAAAAATCCTCAATAAAATACTGGCAAACTAAATCCAGCAGCACATCAAAAAGCTTATCCACCAAGACCAAGTGGGCTTCATCCCTGGGATGCAAGGCTGGTTCAACATACACAAATCAATAAACGTAATCCAGCATATAAACAGAACCAACGACAAAAACCACATGATTATCTCAATAGATGCAGAAAAGGCCTTTGACAAAATTCAACAACCCTTCATGCTAAAAACTCTCAGTAAATTAGGTATTAATGGGACGTATCTCAAAATAATAAGAGCTATCTATGGCAAACCCACAGCCAATATCATACTGAATGGGCAAAAACTGGAAGCATTTCCTTTGAAAACTGGCACAAGACAGGGATGCCCTCTCTCACCACTCCTATTCAACATAGTGTTGGAAGTTCTGGCCAGGGCAATCAGGCAGGAGAAGGAAATAAAGGGTATTCAATTAGGAAAAGTGGAAGTCAAATTGTCCCTGTGTGCAGATGACATGATTGTATATCTAGAAAACCCCATCATCTCAGCCCAAAATCTCCTTAAGCTGATAGGCAACTTCGGCAAAGTCTCAGGATACAAAATCAATGTGCAAAAATCACAAGCATTCTTATACACCAATAACAGACAAACAGAGAGCCAAATCATGAGTGAACTCCCATTCACAATTGCTTCAAAGAGAATAAAATACCTAGGAATCCAACTTACAAGGGATGTGAAGGACCTCTTCAAGGAGAACTACAAACCACTGCTCAATGAAATAAAAGAGGATACAAACAAATGGAAGAACACTCCATGCTCATGGGTAGGAAGAACCAATATCATGAAAATGGCCATTCTGCCCAAGGTAATTTATAGATTCAATGCCATCCCCATCAAGCTGCCAATGACTTTCTTCACAGAATTGGAAAAAACTACTTTAAAGTTCATATGGAACCAAAAAAGAGCCCACATTGCCAAGTCAATCCTAAGCCAAAAGAACACAGCTGGAGGCATCATGCTACCTGACTTCACATTATACTACAAGGCTACAGTAACCAAAACAGCATGGTACTGGTACCAAAACAGAGATATAGACCAATGGAACAGAACAGAGCCCTCAGAAATAATGCCGCATATCTACAACCATCTGATCTTTGACAAACCTGACAAAACAAGAAATGGGGAAATGATTCCCTATTTAATAAGTGGTGCTGGGAAAACTGGCTAGCCATATGTAGAAAGCTGAAACTGGATCCCTTCCTTACACCTTATACAAAAATCAATTCAAGATGGATTAAAGACTTAAATGTTAGACCTGAAACCATAAAAACCCTAGAAGAAAACCTAGGCAATACCATTCAGGGCATACGCATGGGAAAGGACTTCATGTCTCAAACACCAAAAGCAATGGCAACAAAAGACAAAATTGACAAATGGGATCTAATTAAACTAAAGAGCTTCTGCACAGCAAAAGAAACTACCATCAGAGTGAACAGGCAACCTACAGAATGGGAGAAAATTTTTGCAATCTACTCATCTGACAAAGGGCTAATATCCAGAATCTACAATGAACTCAAACAAATTTACAAGAAAAAAACAAACAACCCCATCAAAAAGTGGGCGAAGGATATGAACAGACACTTCTCAAAAAAAGACATTTATGCAGCCAAAAGACACATGAAAAAATGCTCATCATCACTGGCCATCAGAGAAATGCAAATCAAAACCACAATGAGATAGCATCTCACACCAGTTAGAATGGCGATCATTAAAAAGTCAGGAAACAGCAGGTGCTGGAGAGGATGTGGAGAAATAGGAACACTTTTACACGGTTGGTGGGACTGTAAACTAGTTCAACCATCGTGGAAGTCAGTGTGGTGATTCCTCAGGGATCTAGAACTAGAAATACCATTTGACCCAGCCATCCCATTACTGGGTATATACCCAAAGGATTATAAATCATGCTGCTATAAAGACACATGCACACGTATGTTTATTGTGGCACTATTCACAACAGCAAAGACTTGGAACCAACCCAAATGTCCAACAATAATAGACGGGATTAAGAAAATGTGGCACATATACACCATGGAATACTATGCAGCCATAAAAAAGGATGAGTTCATGTTCTTTGTAGGGACATGGATGAAGTTGGAAACCATCATTCTCAGCAAACTATCACAAGGACAAAAAACCAAACACCGCATGTTCTCACTCATAGGTGGGAACTGAACAATGAGAACACATGGACACAGGAAGGGGAACATCACACACCGGGGCCTGTTGTGGGGTGGGGGGAGGGGGGAGGGATAGCATTAGGAGATATACCTAATGTTAAATGATGAGTTAATGGGTGCAGCACACCAACATGGCACATGTATACATATGTAACTAACCTGCACGTTGTGCACATGTACCCTAAAACTTAAAGTATAATAAAATAAATAAATAAATAAATAAATAAATAAATGAGTTACATACTCTGGCTGTGTTCTAAAAATGGAATAACAAAGCCTGGATGATAGCATCTATTTACAGCATGGTTTGTGGAATATTTTAAGCCCACTGTTGAGACCTGTTGCTCAGAAGAAAAGATTCCTTTCAAAATAGCACTCATCACTGATAATATGCCTGGTCACCCATCAGCTCTGAGGGAGATGTACAAGGAGATGAATGTTGTTTTTATGCCTGCTAATACAACATCCATTCTGCAGCCCATGAATCAAGGCATAATTTTGACTTCCAAGTTTTATTATTTAAAAAATACATTTTGTAAGGTTATAGCGCCAAAAATAGTGATTCCTCTAATGGATGTGGGCAAAGTCAATTGAAAACCTTCTGGAAAGGATTCACCATGCTATATGTCATTAAAAACATTGATTCACGGGAGGAGGTCAAAGTATCAACATTAACATAAGATTGGAAGAAATCGATTCCAACCTTCATAGGTGGCTTTGCGGGGTTTGTGACTTTGGTGGAGGTAGTAACTGCAGATGTGTTGGAAATAGCAAGAGAACTAGAATGAGAAGCGGAGCCTGAAGATGTGACTGAATTGCTGCAATCTCATATTAAAACTTGAACAGACGAGGAGTAGCCTCTTATGAGTGAGCAAAGGAAGTGGTTTCTTAAGATGGAATTTCCTCCTGGTGAAGATGCTGTGAACATCGTTGAAATGACAACAAAGGATTTAGAATATTCCACAAATTTAGTTGATAAAGCAGCAGCAGGGTCTGAGAGTCTTGATTCCATTTTTTTGAGAGAAGTTCTACTGTAGGTAAAATGCTATCCCAAACAGCATTGCATGCTACAAATAAATCTTTCCTGACAGTAAAAGTCAACTGACGTGTCAAACTTCATTGTTGTCTCATTTTAAGAAATTGCCACAGCCACCCCAAGCTTCAGTAACCGCCACTGTGGTCAGTCAGCAGCCATCAACACGGAGGCAGGACTCTCCTTCAAGCAAAAAGATTACTACTCACTAAAGGCTCAGATGACCTTTAGCATCTTTTAGCAATAAGGTATCTTTTAATTAAGGTATGTACGTTTCTTAGACAGATAAGGAGTGGTTATTGCACACTTAATAGACTACAGTATAATGTACATAACTTTTACATGCACTGGAAAACCAAAGAAATTGTATAAATTGCTCTATGGTGATATTTGGTTTATTGCAGTGGCGTGGAATCGAACCTTCCATATCCTCAAATATGCCTGTATGTAAATGTCTTTTGTTCACTGCACATTCAGTGGCTTAAACATGAAGGAAATGTTCACCTTACATTATTAACATGAAAAAAATGTTTGTTATCATTTTATTAAGGAAATCAGGATCTCCCAAGTGCTGGCTCAGAAAAATATTGACACAAGAATTTCCCTTTGTTGCACTGGCCCATATTTATAATCTTCAGACTGATCTCTTACTTTCTTACAACTGCCCCCCTCACCTCCTTAATCTGGTGGCACTGGGCCTGTTTAACAAGAAACTAAGAACAAGGAATAAAGGTTTTGCATGGTCTCATTCTCTTCCCCAGGCTCCATGGCCAGCCCAGTCCCATTCTCCAGACTCAGGGTCTACATCCTTCCCACTGAATAAAACTAAAGCGGCACCAACAGCTGATACATTCAGCAGCCAGGGACAAAACCACTTCTAGCTGTGAATTCCATCCAGTCACACACAGGGTGCAGCTGCAGCCCACATCTGCAAACTCTGCATTCTGAAACCCTTTGTGTATATACTTCCTAGGGACTCAGACAGTGGGCCCCAGGGGCAAGAGGACTTGTCCTTCCCAAGGTCACAGGGTTCATTGCAGGGCCTTCTTCCCCCGTCTTTCTCAGGCTGCTAGGACTTTCAACACAGTTGTGATCTCCTTCCTCCTACACCCACCTCCTTTCGCCTGGTGTCCCTCCTTCCCGCCGCTTCTTCCTTACTCACCTCCTGTCCAGGAGCCTGTTAGTGTTGGTTCAGGCCAGGCTCTCCACACGTCTCATCCTGGGCACACTCTCTAAATGAATCCAGGTTCCTTGAGCCAGTAGCACCTCCATTTCTTCAGCTGCAAAATGATTCCTGTTAGCACACCTATCTTACAGGGATTTTCTAAGATAAGAAAATGTGTATAAAATGCTTTAGGACAATGGCAGACCGGCAGCAACAGATATCACCTGTTAACATTAAACCCCTGGTTCCCATCTGATTTGGATGGGTTGGGTTGCAATGTCTGTGAGATTTCCACATGGAAGAGACAAGAAGGGAATAGGATTTTCCTAGAAGAGTGGTCTAGGCTACAGATACACCCAGAATGAGGTCATTAATGGAAGGATAGCCTGCCCTTATGACTGGGTGCCTTACATACTACATTAGTCAGGGTTCTCCAGAGAAACAGAAACAACAGGACATGTAGAGAAACATTAGAGATTTATTATGGGACTTCATTCACCCAATTACCCAGGCTGAGAAGTTCCATAATCTTCTGTCTGCAAGCTGGAGGCCCAGGAATACCTCCAGCTTGCAGACAGTGAACTGATGTAACTCAGTTCAAGTCTAAAGGGGAGGTGATGTATAAGCCCTGTTGTGTTAGTCCATTTTCATACTGCTATGAAGAAATACCTGAGACTGGGTAACTTATAAAGAAAAAGAGGTTTAATGGACTCACAGCTCCACATGGCTGAGGAGGCCTCACAATCATGGAGGAAGGCAAAGGAGGAGGAAAGGCATGTCTTACATGGTGGCGGGCAAGAGAGCATGAGCAGCGGAACTGCCTTTTTTAACTATCAGATCTCGTGGGACTTATTCACTATCACTAGAACAGCATGGGAAAACCAGCCCCCATGATTTAATTACCTGCCACTGTGTCCCTCCCATGACATTTGGGGATCTTGGGAGCCATAATTCAAGATGAGATTTGGGTGGGGACACAGCCAAACCATTTCACCTTGTCTGAGCCCAAAGGCCAGAGAACCAGGAGCACCAATGTCCGAGGGCAGGAGAAGATGTGCAATCAAGCAGGGAGAGTGAATTTGCCCTGTCTCTGCCCTTTTGTTCTATTTAGGCCCTCAGTTGGATAATGCCCACCCACACTGGTGAGGGTAATCTTCTTTACTCAGTCTACTGATTCACATGCTAGTCTCTTCTGGAAATGCCCTCACAGACACACCCCAAAGCAATGTTTACCAGCTATCTGGGCATCCCTTAGCCCAGTCAAATTGACACATGCAATTACCCATTACATACACATTGCCTCTGCTCCCTTCCGCACCCCCTCAGCTCAGTAAACAGCATCGCCATGCACCTAAATGTTCTGCCTAGAGCCTAGGAGTTGCCCTTAAGTGCTCCCTCTCCCTGTCTCTCACATTTCCTCCATCAACAGACTCCACTCTCTCTTCTAGAACATGGCCATCACCATGGTCCCAGCCTCTTACCAAAACTGACAAGCAGTCTCCTGCCTCCATTCCCAATCCCTCCAGCCCACTGTCCACACAGCTCCTTAAGCCTAAGCCAGATCATGACATCCCTCTGCTTACAATCTTTCAGTAACGTTGCACTGGATGTAGTAGGAAACCCGAAACCCTCACCATAGCTGGTTTACAAGGCTCTGCACACTCGTGCCCCACTCATCTCACATCCTCCCCTGTGCTACTCTCCACTCCTGAGTAAGCTGCGACCACACCAGCTGCTCAGGGAGCCTCAGGGCCTCTGCCCTGGCTGTTCTCTCCACCTCGCGCCCTCACATGCCTCCCCACCCTCCTCTCCCACAGCCACCTCATTCTCATCCTTTCCATTCCAGCATGCATGTTGCCCTCCGCAGAGTGGGCTTCCTGCGTCACCCCATAGGAAGTAGATCTTCTCCCTCTCTGTCATGACTGAATGTCTGTGCCCACCCCAAAATGCATATGTTGAAGCCCCAAGCCTCAGTGTGATGTGATTTGGAGATGAAGCCTTCGTGGAGATAATTAAGGTCAAATGAGGTCATAAGGATGGGGTCCAATAAGATTAACATCCCTGTAAGAAGAGATATCAAAGCACTCTCTCTCTCTGTCTGCTCAAACACAGAGAAGAGGTCATGTGAGCATACAGTGAGATGCAGCTGCCTACAAGCTAAAAGAAGAGGCTTCAGAATAAAACTTGCTGACACCTTGATCTCTGACCTCCAGCCACCAAGAGCATGCGAAATCAGTGTCTGTTGTTTTAGCCTCCCAGTAGATGGTATTTTGCTATGGCAGCCCACCTAAGACACACCCTCATCCTCATTCTCCCTTCAAGGCAGTGGTTCTTACATGTAATTAGTGTCTCTGCCCACTTACATAGTCTTTGCCTATCTCCCACCACTGGAACATAACTCTGAGGTCATCGTCACTTTCTTCAGGCCTAGCACAGGGCCTGGTACATAATAAGTGTCCATAGTACAAATCAGTGACTCAATGAATCCATCAGTCAAAGACTACATACTTCTAGCAAGGGATGGAAGGAATTGAACCCACCCCTCATACCCAGAAAGGCATCCCGAACAAAGGAGTCACTCTTCCCAGGATAGACTCTGCAATAACTACCCTCTAAAGCACACATATTTATCTACTTCTTGGTTTAGATCCCATCTTGTCCCAAAATGAATTTAAGTGAGTTTATCAAAATATAAACAATACAACAGAATAAATAACAGAGAAGGAAAAGAAAAATAAGAGAAAGCCACTTAGGTGACAGCATGCATGCCATGGTCACTTGCTCTGGGCACCCCAGCAGCCATGGCAAAGAAGGTAGTTCAGTGAGATGTACAATTCAGATTATCCATGAGATGCAAAGAAAGAGTTCTTTGTAAGAAGCATCTTTTTTTTTTTTTGAGATGGAGTTTCGCTCTTGTTGCCCAGGCTGGAGTGCAATGGCGCAATCTCGGCTCACCACAACCTCCGCTTCCCAGGTTCAAGTGATTCTCCTGCCTCAGCCTCCCGAGTAGCTGGGATTACAGGCATGTGCCACCACACCCAGCTAATTTTGTATTTTTTTGATAGAGACGGGGTTTCTCCATGTTGGTCAGGCTGGTCTCAAACTCCCAACCTTAGGTGATCTGCCCACCTCAGCCTCCCAAAGTGCTGGGATTACAGGCGTGAGCCACCAAACCCAGTCGTAAGAACCATCTCTTTATGAGCCAGATCAGCTCAGCACTGAGGTCATGGAGGAATCCCCACAGTCCTCCCATGGTGGATGGGTCCTGATCAGCATCCTTAAAGAAGATTCAAGAAAGGGTTTCAGGCAGCTCTTCCTCCCAAGTTGCCTGAAGGCAACTCACAGCCATGCCTCACAAAGCAGGATGAGCTGCTCTACGGGCAGCAGAACAGTGAGTCAGTAATGCACTTTGTGCTCCTATAATTCTATATCTCCACATAGCCTACATCCTTATAAAGTAAACTTCCCTTTGTCTTCACAAAGCCAACCCTTGCAGCTGGTAATGGCTTAGAAAGTGAGACCCCAGCATGAGTGGTTTATTCCAAAGATGACAGATACCCAGCAGTTACAGCATCTGTGGGTGTTTTCATGGGTTGGGCAGCCACTGTAGCTTCTGGAGTCTGCAGTTCAAATGAACTCCTCTCCCAGCACAATCTTGCCCATCACCCATCCTATCCTGAAGATGGTCTCCTACTCAGTTGCACACTACCCAGGCTGTGGTGACAATTATGTTTCCTCTTAAACGTTGCTAACACATCCTTTGAAATGCTTTAAGAGGTTATTATCTTTTAATAGGGTGGACCAAACCCAGGAAGAACTTGGACGCTGTAAACAGTTGGCTGTCTCTGACCTTATCTTGCCTGTGTTTGCTTTCCTGTCCTACTGGGGAATTCCTGCGCTGCAGCTGCTGTCTTTAGCTTCAACTGCAGGGGGCTGGGTGCTGCTGCCCTGCTGCCTCTTGCTGCAGGTGCACAGCCAAAAAGTGGCATCCTACAGCATGCCCAGAAAGCAACACAGGTGTGTCCCATGTCTGCTGTGCTCCTTATCCATGCTTACATAGATGCAAGGAATTTGAAAGAGCCCTAAGGAAGCAGTGAGCTGGGATAAACCACCAAAGAGCTTTTGTGGCCAGATGTATATGGAAACAAAAAGGAATATGAAAGGTTTCCTTGGGCCATTTCTATTTTATTTCAGACCTCCCTGACTTCACAATCCGTAAGATCCACGCTGTGTCTGCATTTTCTGTAGCTTTCGTCCCAAACTGATTAAACCAGGCTTCTAATCCAGAATTTGCAAAAGCTATTCTGCCAGCCAAGATGAAGTCTCTTTATTTTTCTGGGATTCTAGCCTTGTTCATTTATCCTTCCCTGTCATTCCCTGACATACTTTCCTTCTTCTGATAAATTCTTTTTCTAGTCCCTTGAGCTCCTGGCCTGTCTGACATCTCTTCATTCTCTTCCCAAGAAACTGTTTAATTAGATGGCAGAGCATGACAAGAACAGGGATTCTGGAGCCAGATGGCTGGAGCTCACAATCCTGGTTCTGCTACTCACCTGCTGTGAAACTTTGGACATGTTACTTAACTCCTCTGTGCCTCAGTTTCCTCAGATGTAAAAAGGCTAATAACAACACCTCCATCATAAGGTAGTATGATAGAGAAGCTTGTGAGTGAGTCTCTTGTCTCTCTTCCCCACTACAGAGGCTAAAGAAACCCCATGTTCCAGAATGCACAGCCTAAAGAAGAAGGTAGCCTGTCAGCCTTGAATCCTGAGTGACTGTATGGAGCAGAGCACCACCTTGTAGGACAGACAGCATTCACAAGCAACCAACCTTTGCTCCGTTAAGCTACTGAGATTCTGGGAAAATTTGTTATTGCAGCAAAACTTAGTTCAGCCTGACTAATAATGGAACCACTTGTATGGCTGTAATTAAATACCAGTTAAAATTGAATACCTAAGTAGATAACTTATTCCTCCTCCAGGAGATGAGATCCCAAAGCGGCAGGCTCACTCTCTGTATTCCCTCCAGCTCCTGGCACCTGGCCTGGCACACAGGAGGAGCTGCATGAGTGTTTGTTGAGTGACAACTGCAAAAGTTTCCAGGCCCTTCTCCTCCATCATGTGCTGCATCTGGCAGCTTCCAGGCTCACCCAGCCCCTGCACCCAAGGATAAGGTTGTTCCAAGGAGGGGCAGTACAACCAGCATGAGAACACATTAGCAGCTCCTCTGCAACACACACATACAGAAACACACAGAGGCACACATGCACACACATAGACACACAAAGAGACATACATGTATGCACGCGCACACACACAGAGACAACACACACAGAGAAAGAGACACAGAGAGACACACACAGAGACACACGGAGGCACACACGCATACACATAGACACACAAAGAGACATACACGCACATGCACACACACACACAGAGACACAGCAAACACAGAGACGCACACACACAGAGACACACACACAGGACACACAGAGAGACACACACACAGGACACACAGAGAGACACACACACACACACACACACACACACACACAGGTAGAGCATGAGCCCTGCACTTATTACTTCTGAGAAACAGGTGGGAAGAAAACCAGAGTGTTTGGGTCTGATCACTGTTCCTTCCTCCCATTCAACAGGGCAGTGAGTCACCTGCACAAAAGAACTCAGGCCTCCACATCAGGCAGAATTTGGCTGTGATGGCCAATCTCCATTGCTTTCCCTTGCCTTCTCAAGCCATGCTCAGAGAGTAAACCTTCAAGCATGATTAGAGGCTGGGGGCAGAGAGGTCCCCACTGGTATCGGTGACAGCCACGTCTCATAGCACTTCCCTTTCAGGAAGGGGACCCTCCCTCCCCTGCCCTCTACAGCTTCAAGCGGTCACTGGCCTGGACAGAAGCAAATCTGGACTAAGCCTTGGAAAGCCCCAAATTTTGGAGCACTCTGGCCCTGAGCTCAGGTCCAGGATTCATTTTTCACAGGCATGCTTTATTATTCCCCGTGGGGAGCCAGGTTTCCATCCCTTGTCATTCCTGAGGAAGGAGAACGTGCTGGGATTGCAGTCGCACGGTGTGCCTGTATCTCTTTTCCTATAAAACAACTCTGAGTACCTGAGTTATGCACCTTATCAGAGACCATGTGCTGGATGATTTTAAATTATTATCCCCCAAATACGTATATATATTATGCCAAGAAACCATCAACAGTAAATTACCTCCTGTTCCAAGGGCCAGAACATGGTTACTGTCACCATGCAAGTCATTCACATAAAATTCAGAATGTCTCACACTTTATCTTGAAAATTTACAAAATTTATTAATCTTTATAGCCCGAAAGGCAAAAAGATATATATTTTAAGTGCATGTCTTGTATTACCAACCCAACTGGCCATGTGAAATTACTCAGATTTATTATCATGTCCAGTTACCAGCATTTATGGCAACTTTTAAACATGTCATTTTACTGTGGACACCTCATGGTTCGGGACACTTTGGGACTTTAGTGAGTAACTCTCATTTCAGGAGCAGAACAAATAAATGATTTAAGTACTTTTGCAGCTTATTGGAAAGAGAATTTGAAATTCACTTGAGGAGACTGTTAACCATGGATCACAGAAATGTAGGGAAGGAGCAAGCTCTCCCCAAATTTATGTCTCTTTCCACATGGGAATAACAGGAGAAGTTCCCTTTGCCAAATAGAGGTTCCCACGCTCCCCAGTGTGTACCTCTGCTCTGTCAGGGAGGTTTAAGAAAATAGCATTCAATTGTGTCCCTAGTTGCTAAAAAGAAAGTTAATACTGAGAAATGGAAAAGGAAGTTTGAGTTTCTTTACAAACATTCTTCAGTGCTGTTTACTATTCAACAAGTATAAATAAATAAAACAGTCCTCACTGTGCATGGAATTCAGCCTCTGCTCATGATAAAACCCAGAGATGGTTTTTAAAATACCATTACTTATTGTAAAAGAACAAGGGTCCTCAGGCCTCAAACTCAGTATATTCTAACGTACATGCCAAGCTTGGTCAAGCAGGCAGAAGCCATGGTCAGGTCTCCCTTCACCCCTCCCCTTCCTTCAGGCCCACATGTCTAGCCTGCCCTGGAATTCTGGATCCTTCCTTTGTGCATTTGTCCTTTCTCTCTCCTGTGCCTTCATACAGTGTACTCTGCCACCCAACCAATCTTCCTAAAAGTTGGCTCTATGAGGTCATCTCCAAGCTCAGACACCTTCCAGGCTTCTCACTGCCTAGGCCCAGAAGACCAAGTTGAAATCTGTTTGTCTGCCTCAAGGCAGACATCGCCTCTGTCTGTGTCTGTCTCTAGTCTTACATCCCGTCATTCCCCAGCAAGAGACATCTGCTCCATGAAGCCCAGTGAAATCCAACTCACAGCTGCTCCAGACTTTGCTTATAACACACCCACAAACTGAATGCCCAATCCTTTCTAAAGTCTCCCTGTCCTACCTGATAAGATTCAGAGAACCCCTCAGCCCTCCCTGAACAGGACTGCCCCACTCCTGTGGGCCTCTGCAGACATATAGGCCCGAGGCAGGACGGCTGTCTTCTGGGCACCAACCTCTCTCTCATCTACCCTCCATAACCCATGCTGGACACTTAGCCTCATGCTGCATTTCATCATTCTGCATATGGCATCTCTCCTTCATGGGATTGTACACCTGAGGACAGCTACCAAGTCCCACACATAATTATCCTTCCGGGGTTCCAGCCCAATGCTAACAAAGGGTAGGTTCTGCAAAAATAGATTTTGAAAGACACAACTAAATGTATCTGAAAAAATAAAAGACTCAGGTCATAAGCTAGAAAAAGTAATGCAAACTCATTCATTTCATAGAATTCTGGGAAGAGTTCATACATGTTATTTTTCTTTAAAAGCCACTCTAGTGTGGAATTGTGTTCACCTTCCCTGAAGGGCTGGGGAGGAGCTGCCTGGGAAGATATATCCCGTGACGTCTATGGAAGAGATGTTTCAGGTCTAGGAGTGACCGCTCCCTTGCCTGTGCCCCTAACCTACACCTCTCATCTAAAGGGTGTCTGCGGCAATACATCTGTGAGGTTCCAGAACCCCGACACATGCTATGAGCTCAGCAGTGACTTGAGGAGGGTAGGCAGCAGACTGGCTTTCTCTAATGGGGGTGAAGATGGCTGAGTGCTATGGGCTAATGAGAATGCGTATGTATTTGGGTTTTTAAAGCCATCCAGCAAGACTGGTAAACACTCTGTTTCTTTTAGGCACAGTCGGTTGTTCCTTCTCTGATTCCAGGAGACAATCGTTTGTGGCCAGTTTCAAAACCCAGCATTCACAACTCTCTCCGCTCAGTCCCCGAGGGCTTGCCCTGTTGAAGAGGAAAAGTAAAACCCCCTTTCCCTCTGTGCTTCCCCTTCATGTGTCAATAGGGTCTTGTGGCCTCACCAAGGTAAGTTGAAAATAGAGCCAGAAGGACGCCTCCACTTTCATGCCTGAGGAGACAACAAGCCCATGAGCAGGCATCACAGCTTCCAACCCAGAGACAGCAAGGACTGCTGGCAATCGGGCGTCAGGAGCCCAGACCAAAGCACAGGCTACTTCTCATCGTAAACAGCAGGCAGTCTATTTACCACAACGAATAAGTGACAAGCCAAGGAAACAAAAAGAGAAGAGAAGAGGATCATCAAAGAAAATCTGTAATTAAAAATAAATACTTCACAATGTGACTCCAAGAAGTTTATGGCTGAGGCGGCTTTCACGGGCACTTATGAGTGTCCACAGACAGCCTGGAATTCTGTCTTTAAATGTGAGATGTTCGTGTATGTGAAAGGGCCAACTGGACTTTCCTCCCCCAAAAGGCACACTGTTCTGGATATGACACTTTCAATGACCTCTTGTGTTAGTCTGCTAGGGCTGCCCTAACAAAGTACTGCAAACCAGGTGGCTTCGACCACAGAAATGCTTACACAACCACCTGCAGGCTGGAAGTCCAGGAACAAAGTGTCAACAGGGTTGGTTCCTTCCGAAGCTGCGAGGAAAACCTATTCAATGCCTTGCATCTCACTTCTGGTGGTTTGCTGGTGACCTTTAGTGTTCCTTGGTGTGGAGATGCATCACACTGATCTCCACCTTCATTTTCACACAGAATTCTCCTGAATGCATCTGTCTGTATCCGCATTTTCCCTTTTTAGAATGACCAGTAGTAATACGGATTAAGGCCCACCCTACTGACCTCATCTTAATTTGATCATCTGCAAAGACCCTACCTATATCCAAATAAAGTCACATTCACAGATATAAAGGGTTAGGAATTCAACAGCTTCTAGGAGAAGACAATTCAACTCCTAACACCTCTCAAACATGAAATGTTTCTATGAATAGCATCATTGATGGTATTATTTGACAGAGGAACAGATAGAGTCAGATGACAAAGGCCTCTCCAACAGCCATCAGTTTCATTCAGATCTGGACACAAGCAGGAAAAGTGGTGTGAACAACAGCTAAGCAGCACAAAGAATCAAGACTTGGGTGTGAGATTCTGCCTTGGTCTTCAGCCATGTAGATGTGAGCCCCACCCCACTCTCATCCCACCCAAGTGCCACTGTTATAGCTTGGGGGCTCAGAATAAAGCCAGACAGTCAGAGTAGGGGAGAGATTTTCCAACATAACTCAGGCCCTGATGTTTCTTAATTTTCCCTGAAAGAGAAAATATCATCCTAAAAGAATAAAAGACTTAAAAGTAACTTGACGTTAAGACACGCCACAAACTATGAGAATAATTTCTCATTTGTTCCTTCCTCCTGTTTTTTTTAATACAAGACCCTCCTAGAAATACAAGAGGACTTTAGGAAGTTCATGGAAAATGGAATCAAAAGATAAAAATGAAAAATATCAACTTTATAAACTGTATTACTCAATATAAGCTCCATCAAGTTCAAAACAATTTTGTAAGTGATGATACCACCCATTTAGTCCATTCTTAAAATATTGAGGGTCCTGAGAATTTAACCATATCAATACAGTCTTTTTACATTATTAACTGAAGAAAATGGGTGCCTTTTAATTATTTTGTTTTAATTAGGAAACAAAAAGAAGTCAGAAGAAACAAAATCAGAACTGCAAGTTGGATACCCAATGATTTTCTATTGAAATTCACAAAATTGCCCTTATTTAATGAGAGGAATGAGCAGAAGCATTGTCAGGGTGGAGAAGGACTCTCTGCTGAATTTTTCAGTGGCATTTTTCTGCTAAAGCTTTGGCTAACTTTCTCAGAACACTCTCATAATAAACAGATGTTATCATTCTTTGGCTCTACAGACAGTCAACAGCAAAATGCCTGGAGTATCCCAAAAAACTCTTGCTGTGACCTGTGCTCCTGACTGGTCTGCTTCTGCTTTGACTGGAAAATGTCCACCTCTTGGTATCCATTGCTTTGATTGTGCTTTGTCTTCAGGATTGTACTGGTAAAGCTATGTTTCGTCTCCTATTACAATTATTTGAAGAAATCCTTCAGGATCTTCACCCTACTTGTTTAATTTTCATTGAAAGATCTGTTCTTGTCTGCAGCTGATCTGGGTGCAATGGTTTTGACACCCATTGAGTGGAAAACTTACTTAACTTTAATTTTTCAGTCAGAATTGCATAAACTGAACCAACTGAAATGTCTGTTAATCATCAGGTCTCTTCAATTAGGGCATGGTTAATTTTTTCCTTGCAAATTGACATGAATGGTCTGCCACCACAGGCTTCATCTTCAACATCAACTTCTCTCTTTTTTTTTTTTTTTTTTTTTGAGACAGAGTCTTGCTCTGTCACCCAGGCTGCAGTGCAGTGGCACGATCTCAGCTCACTGCAAACTCTGCCTCCTGCGTTCAAGTGATTCTCCTGCCTCAGCCTCCTGAGTAGCTGGGATTACAGGTGCCTGTCACCATACCTGGCTATTTTTTTTTTTGTATTTTTAGTAGAGATGGGGTTTCACATGTTAACCAGGCTGGTCTTGAATTCCCGACCTCAAGTGATTCACCTGCCCCAGCCTCCCAAAGTGTTGGGATTACAGGCGTTAGCCACTGTGCCCAGCCTCAACTTCTCCCTTCTTAAAAGAAGTTATCTATTTGTAAACTGCTGATTTGGGGGAAGGGGGTATTGTCCCCATAAGCTTTTCACAAAGCATCAATGAGTTCACCATACTTCCCCTCAAGCTTCACTATAAATTTGATGTTTGTTCTTACTTCAGTTTTAGCAGAAATTCACATTGCTCTGATAGAGGCTCTTTTCAAACTGATGTATTATCCTTCTTAGTGCCTCAAACTAGATTGTGCATGAACATGTTATAAAAAGGTAGTACAAATCAATTTTGGTGCAAAAAATTTGAAATCCAGCATAGTTTTTTCATAATATGCATTTCCTATGAACTTTCTGAAGAGCCCTCAGACAGCTTCTCACACAGCTACTCCACATCCTTGAGGATCAGAGATCAAGGCATCAGCAGGGTTGGTGGCTTCTAAGGGCTGTGAGGGAGAAACCGTTTATACCTCTCTCCTGGCTTCTGGTGGGTTGCTCACCATCTTCAGCATTCCATGTCTTGGAGCTGCATCACTCTGATCTCTGCTTTCATCTCCAGATGACGTTCTCCCTGGATGTATACAGCTCTGTGTCCAGATTTTCCCTCTGTATAAGGACATCGGTCATATTGAATTAGGACCCACCCTAAAGACCTCCTTTTCCCCTGATTACCTCTATAAATACCCTCTCTCCAAATAACGTCACATTCTGAGGTACTAGGGATTAGGATTTCAACATATGGATTTGGCAGGTATGTAATTCAACCCATAGCACCCTATGTCCAAACTGCACTAGCCCTGGGGATAGATAAATAAATAAAACATGATACAGGGAACGAAGCACTCACTGGCCGTTGGGAAAAACTCACAGCTATGTCCCTCTCTGTTATTACCTTTGTAAGCACATGAAACTGACATGAGACTCTTGCAAGTCCAGATGCCTAGGACCCAAAGAATCTACCTCTGGGATAACACATTTTTCAACAGGTAACCAGGTAAGGTTAGGGGATGGTTTCAGATTTCTCAGGTTGAAAATTTAGGAGTATGTAAAAAACAGCATCTAGGAGTATGTAAACCATAGAGTCCAACAGCACAGAGGAGGGAGGCACTCAGGTGACCAAATCTTCCTAACCCAGTGTGAGAGCAGCCATAATCGATGATGGAACACAGGAGACAGAGCCGCTTCTCCTGCTCCAGGAAAGAGGAGGCTGCCAGGTAACGCTGGGAGACTGCGCTAGAGCTACTCCGCAGACAAAGGGCCGGAGTTCGAAAGGGGCACAGGCTAAGGACACTCCGGGCGGAAAGAGCAGCCAAGCTGCGGAACAAGAGGTCCCAAGCGTGTTTCTGAGAACCTTGATTTTGCACCTTGTTTCAGACACTTTCTTGTCACTGAGCTGGTGTAGGTGGGAAGTGAAAGTGTAAAATACGGTGGTTTCCGAAATAGGGTGTTTATACACCTAAAAAGTTTTGAAAACTCCTTGATAGGCTATTTTTTAAAAATTAAGTAAAATAATCTAACAAAGTTTCTTAACTTCTCAACATTTCAACGAAACCCCAAGAGTATGTAAGGTGGGTTCATTTTTACTAATATATTTTGGAATTTTCTGCCACGTAAGGGACCTAAATGTAGAAAAAAAAAACAACCTAAAATTTAATCTGCATTATATTAAAAGGGAAAAAAAATCTCTCTTTATCCTCCTTTCTCTCTTCTTCCCCTTAAGTAGACATGGCGGGATTTCCTGAGCTGTTGACTGGGCTCTTCTCCCTCTCCCAGGCCACATAACTTGGTCATTCATTTCCTGTTCCCTGCTTCAGCCAAGGGCAATTTGCAGAGAGCAGAGGAAAATGGAGGTCTTCACCTTTACCTTTGAGAGCAAAGCTTCAGCCCCGGGTTAAGACCAGGGCTCAGGAAGAATATTTGGCCTTTCAAAGCAAATCTTTGGCCTCAGCAGCACAGAGGCCTCCTGAGTAGGGGGGAGGGATATGGAGAGGCTGCAGTGTCCCGGGAAGGGCCTGTGCCCATGAAGTGGGCTTCATCCCCACTTTGTGCAGTTTGTGCAGAAAGATAGCCTCAGACAAAGTCCACAGTGGCAGCAAAACCCTGAAGTTCCCTTGGAGAGGCAGGCTGCGCAAATGCCTATTTGGTGATTCAGAACCAACAAGCCAGGCCCAAATTCACATGGGCTCCCTCCAGGATGGGTGAGAGCTCCCAAGAGCTTCATGGGAGGTCCAAGTGGGTGGCTGTGGCCTGGAGAGAGTAGGATTGAAGCAGAGCTGGGGTGGAGTGAGAACAAGAGACAACAGCAGTGAACAGCAGGCTCTGACAACCAAAGACCAGAAAGGAGAGCATCTCCCAGCCCCCAAGGGGAGCAATGCCAGCCCCCAGCATCAGACACATCTGCAGGAAAAGCAGGGGACTTCAGCTAACCAAGAATAATGTTCCTTTACCCAGACAGAATTGAGCCTGGGAAATTAGATAATGCTAAAGGGAAGCCAACATGCATTTTCTGCACACCTGGCTTCTGGGTCTAAGATTTTTGTCTGCTCCTAAAATGCAAGCCTTGTTGAATTGGTGTGGGCTTCTCCTTAATCGCTGGGTAAAGCAGAGGGCTGGGGCACAGCCATATGCAGTAACTCAGCCTGCCCTTAACCAAAGGGCCCGAGGAAGAGGTGAGACCAAAGAAGGTGAATCACAGATTCAAAAACGAAGCAAATAAAAGCAGTGGGGAAAGACGGGGTATGAATATGGGGCACACTTTGAGACACAGACACTTCCCAGGACCCTGCCTCTGGGCATCCCTCCGCCCTACTCAGAGGCATTTTTCCCATATTAAACTCCTCGGGGTTGGGGATTCTGGATCCTCCTATGTAACCACTCCTTCCTGCTTCATCTCAACATCTGTGTTGTTTGCAAAGAAAGTGGGCTCCATAAGGTCAAGGGTTGCCCCAGGTGCATTTGGGTGTTTAACAGGGTACTGGGTGATGACTGTGTTAAAAGGAACAATATTAGAGTTTTTGACCAGAGTGACTGAGGAGCTCACAGGAGTACAGGGTGTATGAGTCCCACCAAAGATTCCATGTGCCTTGGGACTGCCCCATCCCATTGGGAATTCCAGTCTGGCTTCTTGGCAATGGGTGCCCGGGCAACAGAGCAACAGAGCAAGGTGGAGGAGAGAAGCCCTCCTGGTACCCATCCCCACACCAGCAAGAGGGAGCGCCAGACTCACAGCCTACCATCCCCTCCAGCCCCAGCCCACCTGACCTACATCAGCCACCTTCTGATTGAATCTGTTTTTTCCTGGGGAAAAGGCCAAAAAGCCATCTAGGCCTTAACCCCAGCATCTCTGAACCTCTGACCCAGCCCTGGACTTCCAACTTTCAGACTTCTTTCAGGTAAGACAAGCAAACCCCGTGTTTTTTAAGCCTCTGCTATTCAGGTTTTCCATTGTTTGCAGCCTAACGGAGCCCTGGCTGCTCCTGTCTGGAGGTGGGGCACGTGGATGAGGCCTTGGAGAGGCCAGCATCTCTCACCTCCTTTGCAACCCACAGCTCCAGGCACACGGACTCTTCCTGTGACTATATAGAAGTCATCTGTCTTCCTAAAGCCATAACCAGACAGACCTTCTGTCAAAAGGCAGGAGAGTTGGGAACGGGCTCTTTGAGGCCACAGATTGACACTGTCATTGACCCCTCCAGGATCCTGTTTCCTGACATACACCCTTGTTTCAGGTCATCTGGTTATTGTGAGCTGGGTCATAAATCTTAAGGAGCTCCCTTTCTTTGCAAACTATACCCCAAGAATACTCCTTATTTATAAAACAATATGTATGCTGGTTCTATGGAAGGTTTTCAGTCCTCAGGGTGCTAAAATTCTTGTGCCCTTCTGCCTCTTTAACCATAGCACACATGCTCAAGAGAACTAGAGTTGCCAAGAAATCATTTCTATACATGGGCTCCAACAAACCCAGGTTACGGAGGATGGCCTATTTCCAACAAGCTTCATTTAAGGTTCTCCTACATTAAAGGAATAAATATGATGATGTGAAGCAGAACATAAATGCCTGCAGAAAGTCAGAAAATTCCCTCCTGGTGCCTCATCATCATTGGGGTAAGGGGAACAAAAGGTGGAAAAATCGATCCCACCTTCTTATTCTTGGAGAAGAAAACAACTCTCTAGACAAGAACATGGACCAGCAAACAGGGAGAGACTGATTTCAGTCAATTATTGCAGTTACCAGATTTCTCAGGAGTGTTGATGTCCAGGTCGGGGCTGACCCATGAATGGTCAGCAACACACTCAGGCCAACAAAGAAGGAGGAGGCCTGGCTGTGAATGAAGCATGCTCGACTTTAGCTCATCATATGAGCAGGTCACAGAGAGCAGATGCCTGTGGGCGCTTAGTGAACACTGCAGGGCATGGCACTGGTACTGAAAGGGACTAAAGTTAAATGTTTATCAGAATGTTTACAGCAAACTTCCCACAGCACAGGTCAGGTGAACTCTTTCTGCCCATGCATGAGTCTTTGGACAGACAGCCCCCAAAACTATGAGTCTTTAATATTAGCCTGCATCCCTCAGTTCTGGACTTTTCCACTGTACTGGGTTATACGTCATTCAAAATTCACCTCCAAAGGAACCTCAGCATAGATTCCTCACTCACTGTGGGACCGGACACAGCCTTTCAGGGCATCTCCAAATAGAACCAAGATAGTGAGGTAGGGAGTGGGACTCAACTCCAGAGGCAGGGCTCAGACACTGGACGAAATTGAGAGCTAGCTGAAACAGGGCCAGGGCAGAAGTAGCTTTCCATAAGACATGCCCACCAGTGTGCCATGTCAGTTTACCATCACCATGGCAACACCTGAGAGTTACCACCCCTTTCTATGGCAGTAACCCAATGACCCGGAAGTTACCACCTTTTTCCT
This sequence comes from Gorilla gorilla gorilla, assembly GCF_029281585.2. Lineage (NCBI taxonomy): Eukaryota > Metazoa > Chordata > Mammalia > Primates > Hominidae > Gorilla > Gorilla gorilla. Next base: position 49,230,119 of record NC_073236.2, read on the forward strand.
AGAAATGCCTGCATCAACTGCCTTTTAACTTGCATGTAATTAAAAGTGGGTACAAATATGACTGCTGAACTGCCCCTGAGCTGCTACTCTGGGCACACTGCCTGTGGGGTAGCCCTGCTCCACAGGGAGCAGTACAGCTGCTGCTGCTTCAATAAAAGTTGCTGTCTAACACCACCACTTGTGCTTGAATTCTCTCCTGGGCAAAGCCAAGAATCCTCCTGGGCTAAGCCCCAGTTTGGGGTCTTGCCTGTCCTGCATCAGTTGCAAATGGTAAGCTGATAAGAAATGAAAATGTAAGGAAAACTCCTACATACCACCCAGGGAGAAGCCCACTCCCAGGCAGCATCAAGCCCAGAAGGAAGCAAATGGGGTTTGCAGGACTGCTTGGTGTTTGTCTGTGCAACAGCCACTGGGCCTGGTACGGGGCGAGTATGTGGGCAGAAAGAGGAGCTGGCAAGTAAGAGCTTTAAAAAGATGCTGACTCTGGGCTCCCCATTTGGCCATGGCATCAAACGCTCCTGCCAAGTAATTTGGCTCACAAATATTCACCACATGAGAGTAACTGAGCATTAAAAAGCAAACAAGAAAACAATCAGGAACCAAGTACCTCAGCTGGCTGGACAAAAAGGCATATGCTTACAAGACAGGAGATGGGTGTGCAGGCTACTGAGTGTCACAAGAAGTGCAGCTTGGCCAATTGTGACTTCTGGAATGGTCTGTGTCAAAGATTTCAAATGCTGTGTGCAGTTGGCATGTGGCTACTAAGCTTCTAATTTTGTGACCTTTAAGATTGCACAAATGAGCAAAACCCTTTGTAGATCTTTAAAGGGAATTTTAAGCAAGGTTCAGGAGCGATGCAATGGTAATTTTTTTTTTATTTTACCCAGTTAAAACAGACTTTGTCAGGCAATGTGGAGACCTCTAAATTCACATCTTCTAAGGACATGGAGAGAAGGGAGTTTGTGTCTATTTTCACAAGAAAACCACCAGCCAGTTCCATGGTGCCACTCATCCAAGCTGCCTAATTAGTGGCATCAAGCCCTCTGTCTGAAAAGACTGCCTTGGATTTATTTAGCACCCATCTTCCTATAAATGTCTCCCAAAAGTCTTGGGAGTTCATCTCCTTTGCATTTTCACTGTATCACACAGACCACCATGGCCACACATTAATGCCCGTGCCACCAGCCTCCATCGTCCAGCAGGGATAAGCAAGAAAACATTGACTTGGGACTTCTGCAGGGTCCTTCCTTCACATGGTGTATGCTTTGAAACTGCCACGTCCCCAATCCACCACCATGGGTGGCCTCCTTCAAAGCCCTCAGCTCTCCACAGGAAACCTCCTCCGGGACACATGTCATCAGCTCCCCAGCTGCCTTAATTTCCTTCCTCAAAACACTCTACATTGCAATCATGCAACCATGCAATTGTTCAGCATGTATGTTAGTTTCCTATGACTCCTGTAGCAAATTACCACAAACTCAGTGGCTTCAAACAACACAAATCTATTCTCTTACAGTCCTGGTGGTCAGAAGTCCAAAATGTGTCTTTCAAGGCTGAAAGAAAGGCGTCAGAGGGTTGGCTCCTTTGGAAGGCTCCAGCAGAGAATCTGTCCCTTGCCTCTTCCAGTTTCCAGAGCTTCCAGCTTTCCTTAGTTTGTAGCTGCATCACTCCCACCTTTACTTCCATAATCACATCACTTTCTCCTATGCTGATCACCTGCCTTCTCCTTATAAAAACCTCTGTGATTACATTAGGCCAATGCAGAGTAATCTCTCCATCTCAAGATCCTTAACTTAATCACAGCTGCAAAGTCCATTTTGCCATATACGATAATATTCACATGTTCCAGGGATCAGGATATGGACATGGTGGGAAGGTGGTGATTACTCAGCTTAATACACAGTGTGTCTTTCCCACTAGGATGTTAGAGATCAGGGTCTTTGTGCAGCTAATTTAGTCTTTATGCTCCAGGATCCAGCACAGAGCCAGATTCGCTGTTCAGAAAATGAATGAGGAAATGAACTGAAGAGTGAATGTGCAAATAGAGTTCTTCTCTCAACTCTTCCACACTTCCTTTGAACTCTTTTTTTTTTTTTTTTTTTTTGAGATGGAGTCTTGCTCTGTCACCCAGGCTGGAGTGCAGTGGCACAATCTCGGCTCACTGCAAGCTCCGCCCCCTGGGTTCACGTCATTCTCCTGCCTCAGCCTCCCGAATAGCTGGGACTACAGGTGCCAGCACCATGCCCACCTAATTTCTTGTATTTTTAGTGGAGACGGGGTTTCTGAACTCTTATTTATTTATTCACTTGTCTATTTCCTTTTCCTCTCTCTTCCCAGCTCCTGCTTCTTCCTCACAGGTACACCAGGGCATCCAGCACATTGATTTGTCCCCTCTCGCCTTAGCCTGTCTCCTGCCACAGTTGTCTCATTTTGGTGAAGTGCGTGTCCAGGTTTCCCCTTGCTCCCAGCTGCAACATGGATCTGTGAAAGACAGTACAGCAGAAAAGTCTTCACATCCTGGCTCTCTCTGCCCTTCATTGTCTTTAAGCTCTTTAACAACTTTTACTTGGAGAGGAAAACAACTCTCTAGACAGGAACATGGAGCAGCAGAGGGAGAAATTGTGTGTTTACTGATTTCAGTCAATTATTGCAGTGACCACATGTCTCAGGAGTGTTGATGTCCAGATGAGGGCTGACCCATGAAAGGTCAGCAAGGAAAAAGGAGGACCTATACTTTCCTCGGTTTGTAAGTTGTAAAAGACCCATGGAATGCCAACTATCCTTGTCCATGGACATGTGGACAGACTGTCCAGTGGCTATCATCAATTTTGCATCTATTTGCAAATTCTATGTCAGCATTCCTATTGTCCTAGCTATGCGTGGCATTTTTAATTCTCCTTTGGGCTGGTTGTAGCATCTTACTGGTTCCCTCATTAATTAATGAACTAAATAAAATCTTTGACATGTGTTCATTTTACATTTGTGTAAGAGTCATGATTTTACCTTTAAAAAAAAAAGTCATTTTACAGGTCTCAGGAGAGAGGCAGCTGCATCAACAAACACAAGGACTAGCTCTCCTCTAGAGAATTCACAGCTGAAGGGTGGATTAAATGCACGCTTTGCCTTTCCCACCTTTCATTCCCTTTACCGTATCTAGCAGCCGGATGGAATGCATTGCAGAAGGAACAGTGGAGAAGCATACACACACAGCACTTGCCTGGGAGGGTCCCCTAGAGCAGCTGGGATCTCTATGCCCCCACCTCCACCTTTTAATCTCATGGTTTCTTGGCCTCTTCTCTCCCTTTCACACCCATCTAGAGATGACTTGAAGAAGCTCTGGCTTCCCCTTGGCCACTCTCAGCTGTCTTCCCAACTCCCGCCTGATCTTCACACTGGCAGTTATTGTCTTCTCAATCCTACACAAAGTCTATGCCAGCACGGCCTCCCAGCCCACTTCCCACTCCAACAGCCACCACACGAAGACATTCTGGAGTTACCACTCCATCCATGAGGAGCTGCCTACCAGTCCTTAGAAAGAAAGGGAAAGTCTGCTTCCAAACATGAGAGGGGGTTAGACCAAGGACTACCTCCTGGCCAGGTGACGGAGGACTGGAGAAGCCAGATTAAGCCAGATTTCTGCCAATCCAAGCAAAAGGCAGGTCGCCAAGCAGCTACAGGGAAGAAAATATGTTTTTTCCTCACCCATTACGAGGGTCATAGCTGAGGCACCCATGGCAAAATACAGATTAACAAGAGAAACATCAAACTTATTTAATTTAAATTTTATGTGACATAAGACACCTCAGGAAAAAAAATCCAAAGAGGCTGGGCACAGTGGCTCATGCATGTAATCCCAGCACTTTAGGAGACTGAGGCAGGTGGATCACCTGAGGTCAGGAATTTGAGACCAGCCTGGCCAACATGGTGAAACACCATCTCTACAAAAATTAAAAAATTAGCCGGGTATGATGGCGGGCACCTGTAATCCCAGCTACTTGGGAGGCTGTGGTGGGAGAATTGCTGGAGCCCAGAAGGCAGAGGTTGCAGCGAGCCAAGATCACGCCATTGCACTCCAGCCTGGGTGACAGAGCAAGACTCCATCTTAAAAAAAAAAAAAGAAAAAGAAAAAGAAAGAAAAAGAAAAAGAAATAGGGAATAGGGACACCTGTGTGTTTTTATTGTAAGTTTGATGGAGAAGTGGATAGTAGTGGAGAAGTGTGATTGGACAAAGGGAGTATGATCTAATTCGTTATATACAAGGGGGAACTCAGCAAGGCCTGTTTGTTCAGCTTTTTTTCTGCGTCCCTGTGTCTTCAGAGATAAAGACATTCCTCCCCTCCAGGTAAAGAGTGGGCACCTCTCACACAAGGACCTTATGACTTGCTCCAGGAGAAAGTCAGCTTGGTTTCATGGCCTGCTTCAGGAAAAGAAGGGCAAGGAGAAGGTGAGAGAGGCCTTCCTGCTTCTGCCGTTTTCTCCAATGCCAATCTGCCATATTTTGGGGTAGTATTCCCTGAACCCCACCACAGCCTCAGAGAGTGGGGCTTTGCCCAAGGGTGAGTTGCAGCACTCTGCCAGGTATTTCAAACAGCAGAGGTTACGGGGTATTGATTCAAAATAGCTACCACGCATGAGCTTGTCACCCTGCACCAACTCATCCTGTGCAGTTACCACTACTGTTAACTCTGATCTAGGATTTGTAGTTCATTTGGGATGTCATGCATGCTTCAGATCTCAGGCCCTAGTGACCTCACCTATAAATTTGGGGTGGGCAGTGATAGGCCTGGATGACCCTCAGTGGCCCTTCTAGCACAAAAATTTCTCAAGTCAGAAGAACAAAACCCTGTACTTCTACTCTCCCTGGGACAGTGGCACCAAATATACCATAAGTGTTCATCTTTCCGGTGGAGTTCATACGTGTAGTGTTGTGTTTACTTTACTGACTGTAAACAGAACAGGTGCCTGTCATTCACTCACCCATTCCTTCCATCTGGATACAGGGCAGCAGAAATCAGCAGAATGCTTTTATTCACAGAGCTGAATGCCTACACCAGAAAACAAACATTAAGCAAATAGTGGCAGAAATAATTTTTTTTTTTTTAGACGAAGTCTCACTCTGTCACCCAGGCTGGAGGGCAGTGGGACGATCTTGGCTAACTGCAGCCTCCACCTCCCAGACTCAAGTGATCCTTCCACCTTGGCCTCCCAGGTAGCTGAGATTACAGGCACGCACCACTATACCCAACTGATTTTTGTATTTTTAGTAGAGATGGGGTTTCACCATGTTGTCCAGGCTGGTCTTGAACTCCTGACCTCAAGAAATCCACCTGCCTCGGCCTCCCAAAGTGCTGGGATTACAGGCATGAGCCACCGCACCCAACCACAAATACATTTTAAATTGCAATTATGATCACTTCTTTGGATGAGAGGCTGGTCCTAAGGGAATGTATAATGAGTGTTTGACTTAAACATGGGGTCAGGGAAGTCTTCCCTGAGGAGGAGTAAATGGGTTTAGGAGATAGTTCAGGCTTTCACCATTAAGCATGATGCAACCTGCAGGAATTTTGTAAATGCCTTTATTATTTTAAGGAAGTTTCCTACTGTTCCTAGTTTGCTGAGAGTTTTTATCATGAATGGATATTGAATTTTGATAAATGCTTTTTTGCATTCCTTGAAAAGATTTTATTATTTTAATCCTTCATTCCGTTAATAAATTACATTGATTGGGTTTCTAATGCTTAACCAAGCTTGCATTCCTGAGATAAACCCAACTTAATGAAGATGTATTACCCTTTCTCTAATATTAATGGAAGTCAGAGACAGGGACCAAGGAATAATTTAATTCTGCCTGTAATTCTCGATATGATTTGGATTTGTGTCCCCACCCAAATCTCATGTTGAATTGTAATCCCCAATTTTGGAGGTGGGGCCTGGTGGGAGGCATTTGAATCATGGGGGTGGTCCTTCGTGAATGGTTTAGCACCAACCTCTTGGTGCTATTCTTGCGATAGTGAGTTACTGGGGGATCTGGTTTTTTAAAAGTGTGTAGCACCGCCCCCCTCACTCTCTCTTGCTCCTGCTCCTACCATGTAAGATCCCTGCTCCCCCTTCGCCTTCCACCATGATTTTAAGTTTCCTGAGGCCTTTCCAGAAGTGGAGCAGATGCCAGCATCATGCTTCCTGTACAGCCTGCAGAACTATGAGCGAATTAAACCTCTTTTCTTTATAAATTACCCAGTCTCAGGTATTTCTTTATAGCAATGCCAGAACAGACTAACAATTCTCAATCCTCATTTTAAAATAATCACCATCTCCTAAGGCTGGGTGAAGACATAATATGTGTTACAAGGGAGCATGGTAAATGCTGGAGACACAGGTTGATTTATAAATGCCCTGCCATGACGCAGGATACATGGCAAGACAGGTTTCAGTATGAGCCATGCCTTGAATGACAGCAGGGAAAATCACTTTTAATGGATGCCGGGGGCTGGCAGGAGCGGAAAAGACAGAGAGAGTCTGGGAAACAGAGAGCAAACCAGCATGGCTGGGTAGAAGAAGGGCTGTCCATGGATGATCACGAGTGCTGGGCTGTGGCGTTCAAACCTTATCCTCCTGGTCAGCAGGGAACCATGAACACAGGAAAGAGCTCACAATGCAAAGATGAAGTGAATAAAGCATGATACAGAACTGGAATGCAGAATGACTCCAGTTTTATTAAATTGTGTGTGAGATGAGAGAGGGTGGTTGTATTAGTTTGCTAGGATGGCCCAAACAAAATGCCATGAATTGGGTGGCTTAAACAACAGAAATTTATGTCTCACAGTTCTAGAGGCTCAAAGTCCCGATCAAGTGTCAGTAGGATTGGTTTCTGCCGAGACCTCTCGCCTTGGCTTGCAGATGGCCGCCCTCTCGCTGTCTTTTCACGTGGTTGTCCCTCTGTGAACAAGACCTCCTCGTGTTTCTTCTTCGTCCAAATTTCCTCTTTTTATAAGAGCACCCATCAGTTTGGATCAGGGTCCACCCTACCAGCTTCATTTTAACTTAATTACCTCTTTAAAGGGCCTAACTCCAATTACAGTCAAGTCCTGGCATCACCATTCCCAGTGACCGAGGAGGCCAGAAGTAAAATGAAGGTGGTATCTGCCCTCCCCCTGTACCGTGTTAAGCTCAGGGCAGAATCTGAAGGTCACCAGGTAGAGTCCATGGCTCCCTGTCCCTGGGGTTTGAGGAATGCAGCCTTGCTGGGCATCATTGGCCTGCACATCCAGATACGGCTGCTCTTTCTCACCCCACGCTTGCCCTGGTCAGCCAGAGCCTGAGCACCCGCGCTTCAGCCGACAGAGTGCTCACTGGAGCAGCATCAGAGCCCCTCTGTCCTCTTCAGAGGCTGGGTCAGAGCAACTTCACTTCGATGCATGACACCTGAGAGGCACCTGCACACAGGTGCACAGCTGGAGAGAAAAGTCAGCAGCCTGCCTTGCCAGAGGGCAGACAGACCACGCTTGGACTTCAGTTTCCACGTGGAACAAAAGGATCTCCATATTTTTTACCTTAAAAATTAATTGACAGGCCCTGTCTGTTCCCAAGTGTCTAACATCTAAGAGGGTTGGGTTCATAGTCTGGCTAAGGATATCCTTTCCCTCCCCTCCCACTTTTACTGTAAAAACATTTTGACTAGAAACAGAAAACCTCTTATATACTCACTATCCCAGGCAAGATTCTTCTTTTTTCTTTTTCCTCTCTGGTTGTTCTTTTTGTTTTTTTTTTTTTTTTTTTTCATTTCCTTACATTCTCTGTATATTTGCCTATGCACCACGGGATTTAAACAATAGATTGGGAAAACAGTGGAGAGGGCACTGAGGGTGCCCTTTTGTGGTAGAAATTGATTTTGCAGCCCTCCCCTCCCCCCCATACACACGCACATACACACACTGGGTATTTTGTTAGTCTTAACCAAAGATCAAAACAACATAGCCTTGACCTTAACTCACAAACAGCCTCCAGCTACAGGGAAAAAGTCTCTGAGCAGGGGGAGTACAAGTCCCACCAGAGCCCTTACTGATGGCAATTTTAACAACAGGTATTTTATTTAAGGCCTGAATTTTTCATACAGAGACACAGTGACTCGGCTTTCAGGTATGTCTCATAAAGAAGTAGGAATGGAGAAAAGACTTGGGATTTTGAATATTTTACACAGCTTTGCTGATGAACAGTAAACTGGAAGTGATCGCCATGTCTGACTGTAAAGGAGTAGTTAAATAAATGTGCCACCCATGAGTAGAATGCGTACCTTATGCACGTGTGCATGCACCTTCTCCAGGCAGGAAGAGTTTCCTGTGCACCCCTCACCTCCACCCATAGGAAGAGCTATGGGACCTACAGGAACTCCAGTGCTCCTGGGGCACTCCCAGCCTGTGGCACTGGAGTGTCACGTGGACAACAGAGGGTGGCTTTGTGGTCAGAACAGCACGGGCTCAAATCCAGCTTGGTCTTGCCTTGGCCTGGGTAACCCGGGCAGCTCTTCTGCCTCCCCCAACCCAGGGAAGTGGGCTTGATATTCTGAATTTGCAGGGCTCTTGGAGAAGTTACAGGGTGCCTGACACATGGGAGCCAGCCTCTGCCCACAGTCACCCAGCCAGCATGTTGCAGAGCCAGGATTTTAAATTAGATCCAGCCAGTTCCAGAATCATTACTTTTTCCGTTCCGTATGCATACCAGGCTGCCTCTTTCTAGATTATCCTCCAAAAAGCCCTGGGGAGGCGGCAGCAGCATGAGCGGCAGACAGGCGGCCAAGAAGTGAGGCCCCAGCCAGGGATCTGAGCGTGGTCTTTGCCCTTGGGACACAAGGCATCCATCCAAGAGGTCACAGAAATCAGCAGCTTTCACCGGGAAGCCCCAAGTCCTGGGATTGGGGTGCTGGAGGGGGATCCAAAAAAAACAGTCATTGATTTGGAAGGAGATGCTGTTCTCCATCTCAGCCAGCTGTTAAAGGGACATGGATTGAACTCGCAGGCAGGGAGGGGCATTTTGTTTCCCTTGGCCACATCAGCATGTTTTTACAGTTGAGAGAGCAGGAGATGACTCTCCAGCCTGTGGCAGAGAGAAAGTGCCCTTGGCCCAACTCCGTGGAAGATGTTCCCCACCCCCCTTCCAGGAGAAGCTCCTGCTGGTGGATGCACGACCCCAGCTGGTGGCGACGCAAGGTCAGTGGGCACTCTCTGCCTTGCTGAGGCCTCAGGCTCCTGGCTGCGAAGGCCCCGGGTTCCCCTCTGCAGCCAAGTCTTTACTTCCCCTTCACCCTGAAAAATGTCTTCACAGACTATCATTCTTTGGTCTCTTGACTGCCTTTCTCCGGTTTCCTTTCACAATCCCCCAGAGATGGGACATCTCTCCAGAGGACGCCTGGGTTGTGAGGATCTATGGTCAGAACATTTTGGTCAATGACAGATTACATACACCACAGTGGCTCCCTCAGATTATAAAGGAGCCGAATAATTCCTATCACCAAGTGACAGTGCTATGCCATCTAAGCTTGTGTAAGTACACCCTACGATGTTCACACAATGACGAAATCACCGTTGTTAAGTAAATGGGTTTGGGAGAAGGTTCAAACAGCTCCCACCTGCCCCACCCTTCCATTTCCTAAGCTCAGCCATGCCTTTGGAGGGTAGCACCTTTGTTTCTTCCACATGTCGCAAATACAGTGACACATGACTGTATTCAGGAAAAAGGAGGCTCTGGTGCAAAAAGAACATCATTTCCATATGTGAGCGGGTCTTCTGGGTCCATCACAGGCAGCCAATTCAAGTGGTCCATCCGTCAACAGAATTCTTCTTCCAGGCTCACCAGGACTTCTTCCAGCCATAGCACATAACATCATAGCACAACACATTACCCACATGTTTGTGGCAGTGCTGACGTCAACACACCTCCTGCACTGCCAGGCCTGTAAAAGTCTAGCACAATTTCATACAATACATAATACTTGATAATAATAATAAATGATTAGATTGCTGGCTTATGGTATTTACTGCTGTATTTTTAATGGTTATTTTAGCGTGTATTCCTACTTATGAAAAAATAGTTAGGCAGGTCCCTCAGGAGGTATCCAGAAGAAGGCGCTGTTATTCTAGGAGATGACAGCTCCATGCATCGTATTGCCCCAATGTCCCTCCAGCAGCACAAGATGTGGACAAGAAGACAGTGATAGTGACGATCCTGACCCTGCAGAGGCTCAGGCTAATGTGTGTGTTTGTGTCTTAGTTCTGAATAAAAGAGTGTAAAATGTTAAAAAAAAATTACAACAGAAAAAATGCTTATTGAATAAGAATACACAGAAAGAAAATATTTTTGTATAGCTGTACAATGTGTTTGTGTTTTAAGCTGTTATTAGAAAAGAGCAAAAAAAATTTAAAAATGAAAAGATCTATAAAGTAAAAATGTTACAGTAAGCTAATGTTAATTTATTATTAAAGAAAAAATGTTGAAATAAATTTAGTGTAACCTGAGCGTACAGTGTTTCTAAAGCCTACAGCAGTGTACAGCAATGTCCTAATAAACCTTCACATTCTCTCACCACTCACTCATCGACTCACCCAGAGAAACTTCCAGTCCTGCAAGCTCCATTCATGGGAAGTGCCTTATACAGGTGTGCCATTTTTAATCTTTCATACTGTGTTTTTCCTGTGTCTTTTTAAGGTTTAGATACACAAATTCTTGCCATTGTGTTACAATTGCCTGCATTATTCAGCAGAGTAACATGCTGTACAGGTTTGTAGCCTAGGAACAATTGGCTACACCACACAACCTAGGTGTGTAGCAGGCTATGACATCTAAGCTTGTGTAAGTACACCCTGTGATGTTCACACAACGATGAAATCACCAAATGATGCATTTCTCAGAATGTATCCCTGTTGTGAAGTGACACATGACTGTATTCAGGAACAAGGAGACTCTGGTGCAAAAAGAACATCATTTCCACATGTGAGAGGTCTTCCGGGTCCATCACAGGCAGCCAATTCAAACGGTCCATCTGTCAACGGAACTCTTCTTCCAGGCTCACAGGGACAGAACTGATAGGCCCACCATCCTTCCTTCCTTCCTTCCCTTCCTTCCTTCTCTCCTTCCCCACCTTCCACTCCTCCTTTCATCCTTCTCTCCTTCCTCCCTCCTTCCTTTCCTTCCCTTCAGAGGATCCTGCAGAGGCTCTGGGTGTCAAAGCAAAACACTCCAAAGATCAGTGGAGGGACATGGATTCCTACATCTCCATACAACTTCACCCAAGGTACAGTCACCTTCTCTGAGATGAAAAAGAGAGAGAAAGGGAGGGAGGAACCCTTTATTAAGCACCTAATGAGTGGTAAGTGACCTCACAAGCCTGTGAGGAGGAATGCGGCTTCCCATCTGCAGGGATAAGGTTGAGTATGGGAGTCAAGAGGGTTACTGATAGAGACAAGACCAGGACTGCAGGTTTCTGGCACCAGTGTTCACACCTCTGCAACTTAGCATCACAGAGCTACAGAAATGAAACTTCCCCAAAGAGGCTGCTTCCAAAACCAGTGACTTGCCCAAAGGCCACAATAAAAAAGAGCCCACACATCTGTACACCTGGGACACTGAAAATGCATGATATGCAACCACACGTCACCAGGTGAATGAGTCCTGCAGATGATGGGGCTGGCCCATATCAGCTCACAAGACTTGATCACGAAATAGTCTGGAATTTAAATCATTGGTAGCTTGACATCAGCCATGGTGGAGGTGTTGACATTGGTAAATGTTAAAACTGAGGTCTTGTTTTGTTTTTTGATTTTTTGGTTGGTTTTGTTTTTTGTCTTCTGAGAACCAATTGACCAGAACGCCACTGGATGGCTTTTACAAATGCTGAGCAAAAGCAGCCAGATACAAAAGAGGACACTATGCATGACCCATATGAGGAGGTCAAGGACAGCAAAGCTGAGCTATGGTGATGGAAGCCATGGGTATGGCAAGGCATCCGGGGAGCCGGTTGTGTTCTGAGTCTTGATCTTGGTGGTGGTTTCATGGGCATGGTCAGTGTGTGAAAATAGTGCTGCAATGAACATACATGTGCATGTATCTTTATAATAGAATGATTTATATTCCTTTGTGCTTCACATTTACGATGGAATGTGTTTCATAGACACAGCCTCATAACATTTCTATGCATATTGGTAGTGGAGAAGAAAATGGGGACCCTCTATTCCCTTTTAAGAGAAAAAAGATCACTGACTGAACCTTTAAAAGAGATCAAATGAGGTCATACACGGGACTCGAATACTTCAGGATCAGGAGTTGGTGGCTCCATCCAGCTCCGCAAACTTGGGCAAGTTCTAATCACTCTGGCCTTCAGTTTCTTCCTGTGTTAAGTGGAGATAAAAACTTCTACTTCTGGCCAGGCATGGTGGCTCATGCCTGTAATCCCAGCACTTTGGGAGGCCGAGGTGGGCGGATCACCTGAGGTCGGAAGTTCAAGACCAGCCTGACCAACATGGAGAAACCCCATCTCTACTAAAAACACAAAATTAGCCGGGCGTGGTGGTGCATGCCTGTAATCCCAGCTATTCGGGAGGCTGAGGCAGGAGAATTGCTTGAACCCAGGAGGCAGAGGTTGCGGTGAGCCAAGATCGCACCATTGCACTCTAGCCTGGGCAACAAAAATGAAACTCTGTCTCAAAAAAAAAAAAAAAAAAACCTTCTACTTCTAGTGTTGTTGAGGAGATTAAATATGTGTCACATTGCCTAAAATACTACAAATGTTCAATATATTGGCTATGATGATTATTAATCAGCCCCACAGGTGGATAGGATAAGGGAAAGAGAAGAAGAATGCATATTTGAGAATACAGCCAGTGAAGGCAAGAACACAGTTCCTGCCCAATATTGTGGCCTTTGTGCATGGCTCTGTTCTCTCCCCGTGGCTGGCTGAGCTCCCTCCTAACTCTGAAAATATTGAATCTGCAGTGGTTTAGAGCAGTCCTGGGTCAAATGACCCCAACTTGGAGCAAGTTTGATTCTGGGGCACATCTGGGGACATGATCCAATCTAGATTCACATGGATGACACATTTTCCCAGCTAAGCCCATAGCAGGTTCACAGTTCAGCTCTGAAGGAATCATACCAATCGTGGAAGGGCTGAAAATTCTGACAAAGGCTTATAGAAGTGCCTTGCACTGAGAAAGATCCTCACAGAAAACATAAATAATGAAAATTGCAAAGTTTCCATTTCTCTGAGTGGATTGTGTTAGAATCCAGTGTTTCACACTTTGATCCCAACATGATTTCCACCCAGTCTATTAGTAAATATGAATCATAGATCCTCAGGCCTAAAAGGGACCCAGGAAATTGTCTCATCCAATTGCCCACTGGAAGCTCAAATTCTCCAATTGCACTAGCTCAGTGGTTGGCCGGCCAGCACATCCAACACATTGGACAACATGTTCCAGGAACAGGGAGCTCACTCCTTCATAGGCAGCCATGGCATCCATGCACAGCTGTGTGGAAACATTCCTGTGGCAAAGACAAATCAGCCTGGCCGTGGCTCCCCAGTGGGCCCGGGCCTATACCTTGGGGTCACCCAGTGACATCAGAAAGACACCTCTTCCATGAAACATTCCCCACCATCTGTGCAAACACCTTCCACCTGCCCCGCCCTCCCATTTCCTAGGCTCAGCCACGCCTTTGGAGGGTAGCACCTTTGTTTCTTCCACATGTCACAGTTTCCCATTTCTTCATCTTCCTAGTCTTGCCTTTGCATTTTAAACTATTGCAGAGGTACCAAAACAAGGCCTTTTCCCTTCAAAGCCAACTTTTTCTTTAAAAAAAAAAAATGTTTTCTGCAGTTCATAGCATCCAGATCTTTTGCAATCTGTCTCTGCCTATTCTTCCAGCCTTGTCTTCTGATGCTGCCCCACATCCACTCTCCTTCAGCAGTAATGGATCTTCCTCCATGACTCTGCATGCTGCTCCCTGCACCCCATCATCGCCCCCACAATTTCAGCTCAGATGCTGCTTCTCACCTCACTACAAGGCCCATACCAAGTCTATCTGTGCCTCACTATCCTCCCCTACAGGTTGCTTCTCCCTCCATGGTGTCTCCAGGAGTCTCTTCCCTACTATACCACCGCCCCAGGATCATTTCTTCGTATTTCTCTCTCCTACCAGACACTGAATGCTTGGATCAGAAACCAAGCATTGTGTCTCATCTTCCAGCACCTTCCAGCCTTCTCACACCTGTTACACCTACCATTTATTTATGTATTTATGTTCAGAAACAGGTCTCACTGTGTTACCCAGGCTGGACTGCAGTGGCTATTCACAGGCACAATCATGCACCTACTATTTTTTTAATCAACTTTTATTTTAAGTTCCAGGGTTCATGTGCGGGATTTGCAGATTTGTTACATAGATAAACATGTGCCATGGTAGTTTGCTGCACAGATCAACCCATCAGGTAGGTATTAAGCCCATCATCCCTTAGCTATTCTTCCTGATGCTCTCCCTCCAATGCACCTTCTGACAGGCCTCAGTGTGTGTTGTTCCCCAACATGTGACCATGTATTCTCATTGTTTAGCTCTCACTTATAAGCGAGAACATGCGGTGTTTGGTCTTCTGTTCCTGCATTAGTTTGCAGAGGATAACGGCTTCCAGCTCCATCCATGTCCCTGCAGAGGATACGATCTCATTCCTTTTTATGGCTGCACAGTATTCCATGGTGTACATGTACCACATTTTCTTTATCCAGTCTACTGTTGATGGGCATTTGGGTTGATTCCATAACTTTGCTATTGTGAATAGTGCTGCAATTAACATACATGTGCATGTATCTTTATAATAGAATGACTTATATTCCTTTGGGTATATGCCCAATAATGGGATTGCTGGATGTTGCTGGATCAAATGGTATTTCTGCTTCTAGATCTCTGAGGAATTGCCACACTGTCTTAAACAATGAACTAAATTACACTCTCACCAACAGTGTAGAAGCATTCCTTTTTCTCCATAGCCTTGCCAGCATCTGTTGTTTCTTGACCTTTCAATAATTGCCATTCTGACTGGCGTGAGATGGTATCTCATTGTGGTTTTGATTTGCATTTCTCTAATGATCAGTGATGTAGAGCTTTTTGTCATATGTTTGTTGGCTGCATGAATGTCTTCTTTTGAGAAGTGTCTGTTCATGTCCTTTGCCTACTTTTTAATGGGGGCAACTATTGTTTTTAAGAAATTATTTTTCCTGCTCCAATAACCCAAGTCTGCCAAATATGGGTTTGCCACGAATTAGCTGGTTGTGTTTCTTTAAGAACTGTCAAGAGCCCATTTCCTGATATAAATCACAGTTTGTGTGGAAATAGTAGCTATGAGTTTGTGTGGAAATACTAGCTATGTTAAGCAACATGTTCAGATGCTAATCTCACTTAAGCCCAGCACATCAGTACATTTCTCAACATGGATTTCTAAGAAGAAAGCTTCAGTGAGGGTTCCAATTACAAGATTTGCTCACAGAAGCAAGTCACAGTTGTAAAAATCAGCACATTTGGTACATGGTATATAGAACACAGTCCCTTTGACGAAGCTTTTATTGTCTTTGGATCTTGATCATGTTTTCAAAATTATAATCCATCAGGCCAGAATCTAGTACAAGTTAGTAAAAATGAGCATGATTCTTTTTTTTTTTTTTTTTTTTTTTTTTTGAGACGGTGTCTCACTTTGTTCCCCAGGCTGGAGTGCAGTGGCGCCATCTCAGCTCACTGCAAGCTCCGCCTTCCGGGTTCACGCTATTCTCCTGCCTAAGCCTCCTGAGTAGCTGGGACTACAGGCACCCACCACCACGCCCAGCTAATTTTTTGTATTTTTAGTAGAGATGGGGTTTCACCCTGTTAGCCAGGATGGTCTCGACCTCCTGACCTCGTGATCTGCCTGCCTCAGCCTTCCAAAGTGCTGGGATTACACAGCATGTTTCTTATAATTAAAAATGTGATGCCAGAATTTGAGCTTATGAGATGAAGGAGATGTACTTTTCCCTATTCCTCCTGGTAAGCACAACTGAAAACCCTGGACATTATATGTAAAATCAATAACTAGGTAAGAAGATTCTGAGAGGTGAAGAGAAGGCAGACAGGAGGCTAGGAACCTCAACACACAAGTAACAAAATGATAAGCAGTTCCAAGTTAATGTTTTGCCTCACATAGGCCAGAGTTGGAGCTGAACAAGCCAGCAAACTGGAAACACCAGTGGGCACAGACAAAAATCGCCCTGACAAAAGCCTGCTCCCCACAGCCAAAGGGCCAGCAAAAGTCAGCCTAGCAAGACAGAAAACTTTCAGACAATAACCATCCTACTCCAGCCAAACACCCAAGAAAAACTGTGGCTCAGCCACTACCCACACCAGCCAAGGTCAAGTGGGAGCCTAGCCTTGCAGGAATGTGCCCCAATCACCTGTCAGGTGGTGTCAGAGAAAGTTGAATAGGGAGCCAGGACTTCTATCCCCACCAAGCAGTAACAAGCATCTCCCATCACTACATGGTGCCTTTAGAGATCACCTGGTCAGTCTGGATTTTCACCCCTAACTCAGAGTTATAAGGCCTCCCGCTCTCTGCTAGTGTAGTCTCAAAGGAGAGTGGAGAACCAGGATTTCACCACAGCCCAGTGTAAGAAGGCCCACACCCCATATCAGTGGTGTCAGTTGAGGCTGCATGAGGAGCAGAAATGAGTCACTCATATCTTTTTCAGCTACGGAGGTATCAGTAGATACCAACACTGAGAGAACAGAGATGTTAGATTATCTGACAAAGATTCTAAAGTAGCTGTCGTAAAAATGCTTCAATGAACAATTATAAGCACACGAGAAACCAATAAAAAATTGAAATTCTCAGCAAATAAATTGAAACTCTCAGCAAAGAACAAGAAGATATACAAAGAAAAGAACCAAACTGAAATTTTAGAAGTGAAAAATACAATAATTAAAATAACAGGCTCAGTGGGTGGGCTTAGCAGCAGAATGGAGGGGACAGGGAAGAATCAGTGAGCTGGAACATAGAACAATAGAATTACTCAGTCTGACCAACAGAAAGAAAGTAGACTGAAAAAGAATGATAAACAGAGCCATAGGGATTTGTGAGACTATAACAAAAGATACATCTTTTGTATTATCAGAGTTCTTGAAGGAGAGGAGAAAGGGCACAGGGCTGACAAACTGGTAAAGGAAATAATGACTAAAACCTTCCAAATCTGGTAATACCTAAAGATTCAGCAAGCTGAGAAAACCAAAAACAGGGTCAAACCAAATAAATCTATGCAAAAATCTATCATAATCAAACTTCTGAAAATTAAAACAAAGGAAAAAACCTAAAACAGTAAGAGAGAAATGACACCTTACCTATAGATAAAAACCAATTCAGATAACAGCATATTTCTCATCAGAAACCATGGACTCTAGAAGGAAATGGCATATTTTTCAAGTGTTGAAAGAAAATAACTGTCCACCCAGAATCCTATATCTAACAAAAATATCAGAAACTAAGGGGAAATTAAGGCATTCTCAAATGAAACAAAACTAAGAGAATTTGTAGCAAACAGACCTATAATAAAAGAAAGGATAAAAGAAGTTCTACAAATACAAAAGAAATGACAAAAGAAGAAAATCAGACCTTTGAAAACCAGAAAGGAAGGAAGAAAACAGCAAACAAAAATGTCGATAAATACAATACACTTTCTGTATTAGTCTGTTTTCATACTGCTATAAAGTCATACCTGAGACTGGATAATTTATAATTAAAAGAGGTTTAATTGACTCACAGTTCCACATGGCTGGGGAGGCCTCAGGACACTTTCAATCATGGCAGAAGGCAAAAGGGGAACAAGCACATCTTACCACGGCAAAGCAGGAGCAAAAGAGAGCACGCAAAAAAGCCACACACTTTTAAACCATCAGATCTCATGAGAACTCACTCACTATCATGAGAAGAGCTTGGGGAAAACTGCCCCATGATCCAATTACCTCTCACCAGGTCCCTCCCTCAATACATGGGGATTACAATTTGCGATAAGATTTGGGTGAGAACACATAACCAAATCATATCACTTTCCTTGTCTTAAGTTTTCTAAATTATGTTTGACATTTGAAGTAAAAAATTATGGCACCCTCTGATATAGTTCTAATTATGTAATAGAAATATTTAAAACAATTATATTATAAATGAGGATAGTAAGGGGTCATAAAGGCAAATAAGATTTCTACACTTCACTAAAATTGGCAAAATTATGACACCTGTAGACTGTGATAAATTAGGAATCTATAATGTAATACCTACAGCAACTAAAACGCCATGCAAAGAGGAACTGATATGGTTTGACTATGTGCCCACCCAAATCTCCTCTTGAATTGCAGTTGCCATAATTCCCATGTGTTGTGGGAGGTAACTGAATCATGGGGACAGGTCTTTCCTGTGCTGTTCTCATGATAGTGAATAAGTCTCATGAATCTTATGGCTTTATAAAGGGGAGCTCCCCTACACAAGTTTTCTCTTGCCTGCTGCCATATAAGATGTGACTTTGCTCCTTATTTACCATACGCCATGATTATGAGGCCTCCCTAGCCATGTGGAACTGTGAGTCAATTAATTCTCTTTCCTTTATAAATTACCCAGTCTCAGGTATGTCTTTATTAGGAGCATGACAACAGACTAATACAGGGACATTCAAAAATGCCATAGATAAACCAACACTACATTCTTAAAAATGTTTAAATAACCCATAGGAAAGAAAGGAAAAAAGAGAAAAATGCAAACAAGGAGAACAGAGAAAAAAAGTCAGATTTATGTCACGTCAGTAATTACATTAAGTGTAAATGGTTACAATATGACAATTAAAATACAGAGATTGGCAGAGTGGGTTAAAAAAACATGATCCAACTATATAATATCTATAAAAATCAATTTAAAACATAATAATATAGACAGGTTGAAGGTAAACAAATTGAGATTATATATATAATATATATCTCAGACAAAGTAGACTTCAGAGCAAAGAAAATTATCAGAGACCCAGAGGGACAGAGGGACATGGTATAATGATAAAAGAAACAATCCACCAAGTGATTTAGCAATCATAAATGTGTATGCAACAACAGAGCTGCAAAATAGGCAAAACAAAAACCAATGGAACTGAAAGGAGAAATAGACTAATCCACAATTACTGCTGGAGATTTCAATACCTCCCTCTCAACAATTGATAGAATAACCAGACAGAACATTGGCAAGGGTATAGAAGAATGGAACAATACCATCAACCAACAGGATCTAATCAACATTTATAGAACAATCCACCCAACAACAGCAGAATATACGTTCTTGACAGTTGCCTACAGAGCTTATACCAAGACAGACTCTATCCTGAGCCAAACACACTTCAACAAATTCAAGATAATTGAAATCATACAGTGTATTCTCCAGCCACAATGGAATAAAATTAGACATCAATAAGAAAAATCTCAAAACACATGGAAACTAAATAACACATTTCTAAATTATCCATAGGTCGAAGAAGAAGTCTCAAGAGTTTTTTAAAAAATACATTCAACTGAATGATAATGAAAATACAACATATCAAAAGTCGTCAGACACAGCTAAAGCTGTACTGAGGTGGATATTTATAGCATTAAATGCATACATTGGAAGAAAGAAAGTCTCAAGTGAACCTAAACTTCTACCTAAGGAACCTAGGGAAAAAAAGAACAAAATATACTCAAAACAGTCCAGGCACGGTGGCTCACACCTGTAACCCCAGCACTTTGGGAGGCCGAGGAGGGCAGATCACTCGAGGTCAGAAGTTCGAGACCAGCCTGGCCAACATGGTGAAACCCCATCTCTACCAAAAATACAAAAATTAGACAGGCATGGTGGTGCGTGCCTGTAATCCCAGCTACTCAGGAGGCTGAGACAGAAGAATGGCTTGAACCCGGGAGGCAGAGGTTGCAGTGAGCCAAGATCAAACCACCGCACTCCAGCCTGGGTGACAAGAGCAAGACTCCACCTCAAAAAAATAAATAAATATGCTCAAAACAAACAGAAAAAAAAAAAAGAAATAGTAACTATAAGAGCAGAAATCAATGAAATTAAAACAGAAAGACAATGCAGAAAATCAATAACACAAGTGTAGAAATCTTACTTTCATTTAGATCCTTTTATTGTCTCTGCTTATTAAATGTAATCCTCTTAAAAGCATTCTCTCTGCAGACATTGAGGACTACATCAAATGGTGTTACAGCTTTTGCTTCGACCATAAAACCATAAAATATAATCAAAGAAATTCATGAGATGGAGAATCTGTTTACTTCTAATTCTATCCATTCCATTGTTTTTTGTTGTTGTTGTTGTTGTTGTTGTTTGTTTTTTCCTTTCTGAAGGTTCCAGCCTTTTTCTACTATCATCTTCTTTCTGTTTGGAGAGCTTCCTTAGACATTCTTTAAAGGTAGCTATGCTAGCAACAAATTATCTTAGTTTTTCTTCTTCTGTGAAGGTGTTTATTTCTCTTTCAACCCTGAAGCATAGTTTCACTGGATATGTGAATTGGGGCTCTTCTTTTCTTTCAGCACTTGAAAAACATTGTTCCACTTCCTTCAAATAGTCATGGTTTCAAATGAGAAATCCACTGTCAATCAAATTGGTATTCTTGTATAGATAATGTATCATTTCTCTCTGACTATTTTTTTTCTTTTTTTAAGATGGAGTCTTGCTCTGTCACCCAGGCTGGAGTGCAGTGGCACAATCTCAGCTCACTGCAACCTCTGCCTCCTGGGTTCTAGCGACTCTCCTGCCTCAGCCTCCCGAGCAGCTGGGACTACAGGCATGTGCCACCACACCCAGCTAATTTTTTTTTATTATTTAGTAGAGATAGGATTTCACCATGTTGGCCAGGCTGGTCTCAAACTCCTGACCTCAGGTGATACACCCACCTCAGCCTCCCAAAGTGCTGGGATCAGCATGGGCCACCACGCCCAGCCTCTTTCTGGCTATTTTAAGATTTTTTCTTTGTCTTTAGTTTTCATAAGTTTGGCTATGATGTGTCTGGGTGTGGATCTGAGTTTATCCTATTGGGGATTTTATTAGCTTCATGAATCTGAAGATTTATATATTTTGCCAAACTTGGGAAGTTTTCAGCCATTAGTTCTAATATTTTCTTTAGTTTCACACCAACATAGGCCTCCTGGCTGCTGCCACTATGGGCAGATGGGATCGCCCACTGATCTGGTCTTGTGAGTGGGGCCTGGACTGATCAAGGCTTCATTTCTCCTCCTCCAAACAAATCAGACCACCTGCAGGGAACCTGGTTACAGACCTGAGGCTGGAGGTCCCCACTAGGTCTCTGGTGGGCTTTCCTTTCCCTAGTCTTTTGGCCAGGGAGATCAGGCTTCTCTTGTTTGTTTTTAATCTATGTCTGTTGTCGGTCCCAGGTTGCAGATCCCTCCTGCACCCAATCTGAGAGATACAAAGAAAACCCAAGAACTCACCTCATTGTCATTCCTCAAGTCCTGAGGCCCATACCAAATCCTCCTTCTTTTCAGTTTTTAGGGTCCTTTTATAACTGTCTGTCAAATAATTTCCAGGGGATTTAGATATATTTGGAGAGGGGAAACTGAGTATATGCCATCTGATTCTAGAACTGGAAGAGCTGGCATTTATTTTTGATGCCACTTTGCACGAGGCACTGCACTCAGCTTCCATGGCTAACCAACAGCAGACCCTCAGGGACTTTGATGACTGCCTGGACCATGGTGATGGGTCACCTCTGCTGTAAGGCTATTGGCTTCTCAGGGGTAGTCTTTGAGAAAGGTGAAGTTTCACAAACGTGAATGTTCCTTTAACCCAAAGTTTCAAAGTTGCTTTATTTAATTTCACAGGATGAAAAGTTTTCTCGATGTATTGCACAGTCACTAAATAGGACAAAATCTAAACTCCTCTGGGCACCCTCTACCCTTTGCTGTGTTTCTGTCTCCTGTTCATGGTCCAGCTCAATAAGTGGGTCTCTCTTCTCCCCATTTTTTATGCCTCTTCTCTCCCTAGCCTTGCTGTCTGTCTGCCAGTTGTCACTCTGACATCAGGGTACCTACTTCTGGAAGGTTCTCATTTCAATCCTTACTTCTAATTTGCTGAGGGTCAAGGAAATCATATAACCAGGATTATATTATTGTATCTAAATGAAGAGTAAGTTGACTGGGAAGGCGCATCTAAGAGACATATATATTGTGAGCCAGAGTTTGGGTTCTTGGAGTTTTGATAATATTTTGGCAGTTCAGTAGCTGCTTTTACTAAATTCGTGTTCTTGGCTGTGTTACAAATAATCAAGGCTACAAAAGTGGCCTCTAGATAACTGGAGAATTTTTGCATTTACTTTGTAAACACCCTCTCCCCACAACCCCACTACATCCCCAAAAAACAACACTAAACAGTTTTAGGCTCAAGACACAGACTCAAGTCCTTTTTGGGAAGAATACACAAGAGTGAAGATAGTTTTTTTCTACTTTTTACTACAAGAAAGCAACTGAAAGGGTATTTTACAACATTTTCCAAAAGAAAGTGTTTCTGTGCCAAAATCAAGCATGAGACATTTCATCCCAAAATGAAATATGACAATGTCATGGGTAACTTAATTATAGCTCTTCTACAAGAAAAATAGTATGGAGGCAAAAGGGGGTTTCAGCTGAGCTTTGTGGGAAATTAAATCCAATTATAATTAGTATTAAATGTGTGTTGGATAATGCCATTTCCAAAATGTAGAACCCTCCTCTCCTAGACCCAGATTTTCATTCTGAGTCTCAGCGCCAGGTACCTTCCATCATTGAGAATCAGCCCTGAAAGTCCACAGCACAGGTTCTGGAATTAGGCCCAGCTGGTACACAGACCTGTGTGACTTCAGGAGACAAATATAATGATGGTTACACATTTCTAATCTCACCCATTTAGAGTCAAGACAGGTTCCTAAAATAATCACATACCCTGATTTCCTAATGGCCTTTGGCAAAGTTGCTGAACCTTCATTAGCAGCACATGTAAGGACCAGACAAACCACCCTTTCTCTCCACACTTCTGTCTCCCACTGATGCACAGTGAGAAGAGTTATTTGGAGATTTGGCATCCCCCTCCAGATACCCTGAGCTGTCAGGTGATTGTAGAGCTATGCTGAAGCTTCCCTTTCCCACCTTGCACTGAATGATGTGGGCAATGACATCATCCTGGGGCCCTACTTCCTTTCTCAGGCTCAGCTTTCACCCCAGGGCTCAGAGAAAAGCAGCTTTTTAAGAAAACTGGTCCCCAGGAGCTGTTGTTTCTTTGGACCCTATCCTTCCACAGCAAGTGCAGCCCGGCACCAGTTTGAGCAATTGATTCAGGAGCAGCAGCTTCTCCATCTGGTTGTGCAAGAGTGTGTGTGTGTGTGTGTGTGTGGCAGGTGTACACACAGATGCACAGTTTCCCAAACATAAACATCCTCATGGGTACTTTTTTCAGCTCTCAGAACTCCAAACAGCCTCTTAGCAGTGTCTCCATTCAATCCGAACTGCCCCATCCAATCCCTCCTCCTCACTCATACCACCCGGGTCTTTCTGAAACCCAAAACTAAGCGGAGTCATATCTCCCCTCCCTGTTCAGAACTATTTGGGAATGTACTGCCTCACTGCCTGGAACTGGGCTGTGGACCCACTGTCTACCTCCAAGCCTGACTTTCCCCACTCCTCTCCCTTTATGCTGCCCACTCACCTTTCAAGATTCAGTTAGGACTCATATCCTCTGTAGAATATTTTCCAACCAGTCCATCCATCTCCCCACCTCCGCACACAGAAACAACACCACATCATCTATTTTGTAAGCACTATCATCCTACACAGAGGTTTCTATGGGATAAAAAGCCCCTGCAAAGTACCTAGCCCATAACGGCACTTGACAAATGTTGAGCAAGTGAATGAACACATCTTGCAGCTGGCAGAGAATTCCAGGCCCTTATCTGAATTGAATAAAGGATACATCAAAAAGAAAAGTTTGAGGCCAAGGGGATCCCCCACATCAGGGAAACCGTGCAGTGGGAGCCTGCTGGGTCCTCCAAAGAATACACATGTATCTCCCAAGAGGCCCGTCATGTGGATGGCAATGAGGCAGAGGGTGCTTAGGGCCAGAAAAGACCAACAGAGAAGGGCCAGAGCCATAGCCAGCTTCCCCCTTCGGCCTGCCCGAGCACAGGGGAGCTGGACACAGGGAGAGGCCAAAGGAGGAGGAAGGAAAGAGCAAACCTTATCTGCACCCGTGCCCAGTACTGCTTCCCAGAGCCTGAGATAGGCCTGTGTTGGAGGAAGAGACTCCCTTTCCTGTTCTCTCTCCCCTGAGTTCTTGGGTTCTCAAAAAAAAAAAAGCATCAGAGAAGACACTAACCAGAGCACACATACCTTCCTTCCCTCTCATCCCAAATCTCTGGAGACAAGAATAAAGTATGCTTTATAAAAGAAAACAATCCTTACCTGGGTCAGATAACCAGAAAGGGTGCTTAAAGGACCCAAAACTTATAAGACACCATGAGGGATGAGGTCAGATGGTGACTGAGCCCGCATCCACAGTGTCTTTGTCTGTTTTGTGTTGCTACAACAAAATACCACAGACTGGGTGCCTTATAAACACTAGAAGTTTGTTTCACTCATGATCTGGAGGCTGGGAAGTCCAAGATCAAGAAGCCACATCTGGTGAGGGCCTTCTTGCTGTGTCACAACAGGATGGAAGCCATCACATGTGTGAGAGAGAGTGAGAGAAGGTGCCAAACTCACTCTTCATAAGGGCCCAATCTTGAGATAATAAGCCCATTCCCCAGATAACAACATTAATCCATTCATGAGGGTAGACCCCTCATGCCACAATCACTTCTTAAAGTTTCCATCTCTCAACACTGTTGCATTGGGGATTATGCTTCCAACACATCACTTTTGGGGGACACATTCAAACCATAACACACAGACAGCCTACTCACCGCACAGCCTTGCCTGCCCAATACCACCCCTGTCATTAGACTGTAATAAAGGGGAAATAGCAGTCAGACAACCTTCAATACAAAACTGAAAGGGACATCAACAAAAGCATAAGTATTTAAAGAAGACTATAATCCATCAGAAAAAAAAAGCTTCAAACACACAAATAGAAAAATAAATTATCCAGAAAAAGAATTAGGAAGAAACAGAAGATAATCTTTAAATAGACATAATTAAATTGATACCAATCATAGGCATATATTCTTTTACAAATAGAAATTTAAAATGTTCAAAGTAAAAACTACTAAAAAGAGAACAAGTAAAATCTTCAAGGCATGAGAGAGGATAGGATTAATTTTTTTAGAAAAAGAAAAAATAAATTAAAAGAACATAAAATCCTGTACTCAACCAAACTATCATTCAAGTGTGAGGAAAAAGAAAACTGTTTCCAGTTATGTCATGGTAAATTAGATTATTGCTTCCAGTTATTCACTTTCTCCCTCCACTGTGGGACCCTATCAACCCCACCCCATTGGTTTCGGGCTTTGCCAGGTGACTTGCTTTGGCCAATGATATGTGAGCAAAAATTGGGGTGTGTCCGCATGGTTTTGCCGGCCTCTCGAGCTCCTGTGATTTGCCATGAGAAGAATATGCCCCAGGGAGCCACTGCTCCCAGAACCAGACGCATGGAACAGATTCAAATTCAACTTACAGCTGGAGCTAAGCCCAGCCAAGCCCAACCAGAAGCAGACAAATTCCAGCTGACCCAAAGAGCCACAAACAAGGAAAATATATGTTTGCCATTATAAGTCACAAAGTCGTGTATTAATTATTAGATGGCATTAATGCAGCAACACCTGATTAATAGGGAAATAGGAAGTTTAATATTCAGGCACCTTCTCTGAAAGAATTACTAAAGGATAGCCTACAGCAAAATGCAGTATGATCCAAGAGACTGTCGGGGAATTTTTTAAGTGGTAAGAAAAGAGCAATATATACTTACATCTAAACAACTATCAATCACAAGAAAAGACAATACTCTTGATGATCATTCCATATAATCTTAAATGAGAAGTGGTGATGGCAGGGGAAATAAAAGTTAAGATTCTTGTTTTATTCAGACAATACAGTAAACAATGAGGAATATAGATGAAATTAAATTGACATTGAGAGAGGAAATAAGTGTCAATGTATAAATTACAGTTTTAGGAATAATCACTAGAAAAAAATGTATAATTGAGATATATTGCTTTCAAACCATTAGAATAAAAATGAAAGCAGCAAAAAGAAGAAAATCCAACAGAAGGTAAGAAGTTGCTTGGTTTTTTTTTTAATCAAAAAGGAGAAGAACCAGTAGCATTTTAGAGATAAAGTAACATGGCAAAAATAAATTCTAACAGATCAGTGACCAGTACAATTTCTCTGTAAAGGTAGAAATTATGAGAATGAGGGACACTCCTGAAATAAAATAATGCAAGAAGGCTAAAGCAAAACAAAACAAAAGGCATCACAGGCAAACACTAACAAATAGATACCAGATCAATAATGTTAATTTCAGACAACAGAGTTCAAAGATAAAATCATCAAAGGAGACAAATAAAAATATTTCTAATTTAAAAAAGGTAGAATCTATATAAAAATCATCTATCTTTAAGCAGCTAACAACTAATTCCAAAATATTTAATTTAAAAACTGATGATAGAAAGACAAGAAATGGATGAGTCCATCTCACATGGATATTTTAACCCACTTCTTTCAGAAATCAACAGATTGAATATACCCAAAAAAGTAATAATTTAGAAGATTTTTAAAATATTACCAACAGAAATTATTTAATAGAGAACTTTGTATCCAACAAGCAGAAAATACACATAAATTGCAAACACACAAAACCTGTCCAAAAATTGATCACTATCAGCTTCAAAGAAAACCTCGGCAGGTTTCTCAAAGCAGAAATCTCACAGGGCACCTTCACCAAACACAATTTCATAAAATATAAATTAATAGCAAAAGAAGAAACAAAAATCCAATTCATTTGAGAACTTTAAAACAACCTTTTAAAAAACAGTAAAACTCAAACAGGATTACAAACTATTTTAAAACAAACACAGGGCAATGCATATCAAAACCCATAAATTGCAGTCAGACAGATATTCTGAAAAAAACTTAGTCTTTAATGCAAATATTAGATAATTCTAAAAATGAAAATAAATGCATAGAACATTCAACTCAAAAGGAAAAAAAAACAAGGAAGTGTAGAATTAATAAATACAAAAACATAAATAAAGTTGAGGTAATAAAGTAGTAGAGTTGCTCAATAAAATAAAAAGTGCTTTTCTTGAAAACTAGATCAAAAACTAGATAAATAACTCTAAATAGGAGAGAGGAGTCAATAATGTATAATTTAGGAGCACGTGCGGGTGTAGATATGGGTATGTAAGCCACTGAATGTGAAAGTGATGGGATCTCAGGTCAGTGGGAAATTAAAGTTTGGTGGGGCACAGTGGCTCATGCCAGTAATCCCAGCACTTTGGGAGGCTGAGGCAGTAGGATTGCTTGAGCACAGGGGTTTGAGACCAGCCTGGATAACATAGCAAGATCCCATCTCTACCAAAAAAAAAAAAAAAAAAACACTAAGAAGTAGCCAGGCATGGTGATGCAAACCTGTAGTCCTAACTACTTGGGAGGCCGAGGCAGGAGGATAGCTTGAGCCCAGTAATTCGAGGCTGCAGTGAGCTATGATCATGCCACTAAACCTCAGCCTGGTGACACAGTAACACCTTGTCTCTAAAATTAAGAAATAAAAATAAAATTTGGGGATTCAATCCAGTATCTATGTGGGACAAAACAAAGTTTAGATTCCTACCTCACACCATACACACAAAAATGAATTTCAAGTGAATTAAAGAACAAACATAAAATACACACTATAGAAGCATTACAAAAAAACTGTAAGATCACATTTTGGTAAATCTAGAGTAGAGTAGAAATGAAATGCAACAGCTATAAAGAAAAGGACTACATACATATCTCAATTATGTACAACAACAAAAATAGAGTTTGAAAACAACAGATTGGAACAAAAAAATTTGCAACACACATTGCCAATAAAGAATTAGAGTCCAAAATTTATAAGCAATTTCATAAGAAAACAGTAATAATCCTCTTTTTAAAATAGGAGGATGTGGATAGGCAATTTACACAAAGAGAAACACGCACAAAGTAGCTAAGAGGATACCCAACCTTGCTAGTCCCTGCACTAAGGGCTACCACCTCCAACTGGCTGTGGGGAAGAAAGAAGGAAGAGGCAATCACAAAGTCTTGGACTTGAACTCTTTTAGGAGAATTGCAAAATAGTGATGAAGGAAAAGAACTTCAATGGGCTAAAAGGAGGCACTATCCAAAGATATCTACCACCAAAATCTGAATCTTGACTTAAAGGTCCTCTTTGATTTACCAGAAGTTGTGCCTCAAAATTTCTGGAACTTTGAGAGAAGCACAAATTCTTTTATGTTTCCATCTGCACCAAAAACAAGATCACACATTGTTTTCCTTTTTGGATCACACATTCCGAAGCCAATCTTAGGTATACTCTTCAAAACTCACCCACATGTCAATCAGGCACAAGGCTTTTTTCTTGCAAAAAGCACCCAGGTCTTCTTCCCAGGCATGCAACATAAAACCTAGTCAATGTCTTAGAAACCACAAACCCAGGCTTACCCACAAAAACACCACCCCTGGGGGCCCAAGCCAGCAGAGCCCTGGTGGAGAGCTCTCAACCATGTGATGCATTAAAAGCTAAGCATAAGGGGCAGAATTACCAGCTAACAATCAAGAGAACATCAGGGGATATGGACCAGGACAGGGGATGACATGATAGTTATATTGGTATTCACAGCAAGTCACGTGGCACCCGAGGGCATGACAGCCTGCCTTAGAGACGAGCACTCACCTTCATGAATTACCACATTTAACCATCCTATTGTTTTAATTGTGATAAAATACATGTAACCCAATAGTTCACCATCTGAACTATTTTTAAGTGTACTGTTCAGTGGCATGAAGTACATTCACATCATTGTGTAACAATCACCACCATCTATGATGGGTTTCATCATCCCATTTGAAACTCCATACCCATTAAACATTGGCTCCCTACTCCCCTCTCCCTGCCTGCCCCTGGCAACCACCATTCTACTTTCTGTCTCTATGAATTTGACAACTCTAGATACCACAAATAAGTGGAAGCATATAGTATTTGTCTTTTTGTGACTGGCTTATCTCACTCAGCATAATATCCTCAAGGTTCATCCATGCTGTTGCATATGTGAAAGTGTCTTTTCTTTTTAAAGCTTAATTGTTTTCCATTTTATGGACATACCACATTGTTTATCCATTTATCCATCTATGGACACTTGTGTTGCTTCCACCTTCTGGCTATTAAGAAACCAACCTATTTCCCATGGCATTCAGAAGATTCCACAGCCTTCTAGTAATTCATTGCAAAGCCTTGCAGTAAGCTTTGTTTTTCCCAAGTTAGTCTCATGTCTAACCTAAGTCCTCTGTGTTGTCGTAAGGCCGTCTATTCCTTGTGTTCACTGAAGGCTCTGCCTGGCTCCACCACTTACCAGTTGAGGGCCTTGAGCAGCAGCCTTCGCCCTCCACCTTTCTACACCTTAGTTCTGTCATTGGTAAAAGGGAAAATCCTCACACAGCTTTGGGTAATCCTAAGAGAGCTAATGCACATACAGCACCTGACCCTGGGCCTGACACATAGTAGGGGTGCGATATTGGTATCACACTGAAAGAAGCATGATTTGTAGATTTTTTAAAAGTTGTCAATCTTCTGTACTCAATCTAAGTTCTTTGAACTCTTTCAGATGCCATGTTTTCTAGTCAAGCCCCCAGGGGTGTGTGTGTGTGTGTGTGCGTGTGTGTACATGGACACATGTGTGTATTGCCACTGAGCCACTTCCACACAGATGCCAGCTGAGGCATCCATTCTCCCTTCCTTCCACAGGCTGGCTCAGAGCTGAGATGCAGGGCCATGCTGTCAGAACCAGTCAGTCTGAGGGCACAGATTAGCATAATTTCTGCCACCTCGAGGACCCACATCTCTCCACATCTCACCACCTAAACATCCAGAAACTCCCTCTTGGCTAGTGCTGAAGGAAGAGAACTTCAGTCAGCCTCTCCCCTCTCTTCCTCTTCACCTTTGGGGCAACTCTTTCCTCAAGATGAGGGAGCTCTCAACCCCAAGGCCAATGCATTCTGAATGAGGATGATGATTGTGATGGTATGGTAGGAAGAATAGCTGCCCTACAAAGATATCTGCCTAATAATTCCTAGAACCTGAGTATAAAGATATTACGGGTTCCAGAATAATAGGTTACTGGTTATGTGACAAAAAGGAATAAGGTTGCAGAAGGAATTAAGGTTGTTAATCAGCTGATAGAGTGATTATTCTGTATTACTTAGTGGGCCCAACTGAATCACCTGAGCTATTAAAAACAAAATAGGGGTCAGGCATGGTGGCTCCTGCCTGTAATCCCAGGGCCAAGGGAGGCCAAGGCAGAAGAATTCCTTGAGGCCAGGAGTTCAAGGCCAGCCTAGGCAACCCCATAGTAAGACCCCCACCTCTACGATAAAAATAAAAAATAAAAAAAAAAAAATAGAGCAGCAGAAGAGTTGGTCAGAGATGTGATGAGAAGGGCTCAACCCACCATTGTTGGCTTCGAAGATGGGGGAAGGAAGCCACAAGCCAAGAAATGTGATGGCCTCCAGAAGCTGGGAATGGCCCTCAGTCTACAGCGAGCAAGAAAATGGAGAATTCAGTCCTACAACCACACGGAACTGAGTTCTGCAAATAACCCAGATAAACAAGGAAAGAGATTCTCCCCTAGAGTCTCCAGAAAGAAACACAGGTCTGTCAACACCTTGATTTTCACATAGTGAGATCCATGTTGTACTTCTGACCTCCAGAATGGTAAGATGGTAGATCTGTGTTGTTTTATGTCACAGAGTTTGTGATGATTTGTTACTGCAACAATAGAAAGTAATACATATGGTCATAA
This sequence comes from Gorilla gorilla gorilla, assembly GCF_029281585.2. NCBI lineage: Eukaryota > Metazoa > Chordata > Mammalia > Primates > Hominidae > Gorilla > Gorilla gorilla. The sequence continues at coordinate 49,261,213 of NC_073236.2, forward strand.
CGCATGCATTGCATCAGGCCTTTGCTGAAAGCTTTACATGCCTGGTCTTGTTCAATCTTCACTACAGTCCTGTTAGGTAACTATTGTTGTCATCACCTCCATTATATGGAATGGGAGTGTATTCATTTGCTAGGGCTGTCATAGCAAACGACTGCAGACATTGTCTCCAAGTACAGCTACACTCTGAGGTACTGGGGGTTAAGACTTCAACATATGGATTTGGGAAGATACAATTCAGCCCATAACAGGGACACAGTGTCATAGAGAAGTTGTGTCCCTTTTGCAAGGTCATACAGCCACAGTCCCTAAATGGAAAGTAGGGATTGGATCCCAAACTGGTTGGACCCCAGAGGTTGTCCATTAGCTACTATGCAATGATGCCTCCCCAGGTCCCCAGTCCCAGTACAGAGCCTCTGAATAACTCCTAGTCCCCTGAAGAACACACAGGCGTGCATGCACACTCACACATTAGTAACATCCTGACCATCTTTTCCTACTCCATTTCCCTGCTGATCCAGGTGCCTTTTCACAGGAATGTCTGCTTGTGTTGTTTGATTATAAAGTCACTCATAACTTTTTGGTTGTCTAGGTTCTTGTAACGCTTGACATAAACTAGAAAAGCAAGTTTCCAAGTTCGGCGGCTACTCCAACAGGAAAAAACATCATGTGGAAGGTTGGTGTGCTGCTTAAGAAAGGGTGAGAACCAAAGTTCACACCCCTGCCACTCCCTAGCATAGAAAATCAAACCCATAGGCGCCAACAAAATTAATCATCTTAAGAATCCTTTTGTTAAAAGTCAAGGAAATCAGATATAAATCTAGAATAAAAGACTGGTTAATAAAGGGAGAAAAAAAAATGAATCCTCAACAGGTGATGTGGTTTCTTTTACTATCTGATGAAGGTCAAGATGATGTTATAAAAATAGTGAATTCACACTAAGGAGGCACAATATCTGACATTTCTTTGTCACCAATTCTCAGAATTCTAACACGGAACAACAATCATCATAATAAACTGTGGTTTTGTGGACTGTGACCTATTGAATTACTAGAGGGGTTTCACCCAACGTTAACCCCTCAATGACTTTTCTTTTTTTTGTATCTGATGTTATTGTCTCCATTTGCAAAGGGCAGTTATGACAGAGCAATCGTGACCCCGGGTGGGCACCCATGTGTCATCCCTGGCAGATTTCTGCCTTCTCATAGGACTTGGCTGAGGTCTCCAAAGGAAACTTCTCTTTTTATTTAAAAGAAGTAAATCTGCAATTTTGTGAAATGTAGGCAAGCCCAAGAATGAAGGACCATCCAGTTCAGCAAATAACTAACTGGGAAAGAGTTCCTTAAAGAGTACAACAGTGTTTTCCAGGAAGCCCACATCTGCAACCTCAGCTGGGAACCATAAGGCATCAGAAGAGGCAGCATTCCCACTTTACATTCTTCCTATGATTCCTGAAGTAGAGAGAGAAATCAGGATTTGACTTGTTGCTCAAACATCACTAAGCCAAGAAGAAAGGAGGAAATTGATCTTGACTATTTACCATGTCTCAGAGGCTGTGGAAGCAACAACCATGAACATGTATTGAGTTAGAAACTCTGCTACGGCTATTACGAGCATCATCTCATTTGATATTTCTCACAGGGATGTCATAAGTCCCTAATATGCAGAAAGAGAAGCAGAGACCAAGACAGGTTTCTGTTCCAAGGTACCTCTGTTAGTGGACAATGAAGTCTAGATTTGAAGGTGGCAGCCAGGAGCTTTCACATATGCCTGCTGCTGTAATTGTTACAGATGAGGAATCTTTGTCACTGATTTACCAAAAAGTCCACCCAAGGTCACCCAACTGGAAAGTTGGAGTTGAGGTTGGAAACCACATTGTCTTTTCCCCAAATAAAGAAGGTTCAAGGAAGTGGATTGGGTATCAGAAAAATCTTTTATCGAAAGAATATCCAACTTGAAAAGTTTGGTAGCAATGGTAGCCATGGATTTACCCTGTGGTGGGCTGAGTAGGTGGGGCAGTCAAGGCCTTACAAGTTTTCAAGGGACTGGACCAAGGAAAATTCAAGAAGGCAAAAGAGGAACTGCTGCTGCTGCTGAGAGCTGCAGATAAGAGGCTGAGTGATCTCTGCTGTGTGAGCTGACAAGAGCCCAAGCAGGCCCCAAATCACACCTGCCCACAATGCCCTCCCAAATGAGTAAGTCTTCCTCTTGCATGGGAACCTAATTGCCTTGTGAGTATGAGGAGCCTGGTATCCAGAACCAGGAATGCAGAGGATGGGGGTGAGCAGGGGAAAGCGGAAGCACAGCCAGAAGAGGGAAGCTGAGCCAAGCACCTTCCTCCTTCTAATTTTCTCTTCCCACAGGTGAGTAACTTGCACTGAAGGAAAAGTTTCTGAGCAGTTCTGGTTTCACACTTTTTTAAAACAATCTCTTTCCCATCATTAAGTATAAACTTCATGGCCGGGCGCGGTGGCTCACGCCTGTAAACCCAGCACTTTGCGTGGCCAAGGTGGGCGGATCATGAGGTCAGGAGATCGAGACCATCCTGGCTGACACAGTGAAACCCCATCTCTACTAAAAACACAAAAAATTAGCCAGGCATGGTGGCGGGCGCCTGTAGTCCCAGCTACTCAGGAGGCTGAGGCAGGAGAATGGCGTGAATCCAGGAGGCAGAGCTTGCAGTGAGCCGAGATCGCACCACTGCACTCCAGCCTGGGTGACAGAGCAAGACTCTGTCTCAAAAAAAAAAAAAAAAAAAAAAAAAAAAACTTCATCTGGAGGAGGAAAAAATGTTTCCACTTGATAGGAAGGAGACTGTGCCATTAGAAGTAGAACTTCCAATGGAGGAACCCCCTTCACGATTCAACGAGAGCCTGCCATGGGTCAGATGTTACACCAGGCACTGGGTAGACACATAAGACAGGAAGAAGGCAGCAGACAAAAAGATGGACATGCAGGTGCGAAGCAAAGCAAAGGTGGTGACACAGAGCTAGAGGGAGCACAGGAAATGTCTGATTTGGGGTAGAACAGAGCAACCCTCATCATCTTCTTACTCCTGCACTGAAGTGAGGCACCCACAGAGAAAAAATTATGAGTTAGGCAAGTCTGTTTTGTCTGGAAGCCCTGGGACAGGCTGAGAAGCCACCAAGGGGGCTGGCTTCAGTGCACAGAGATACTTTGTTTCAGATGTTGCACACACTAGTAGAGCTAAAGGAGAACCTAAAGATGTTCCACACCAGTACTATCCTGTTACAGGTGAATAAACAACCTGAAGAAAGTGGCCCCAAGAGAGTTTCAGGGATGTGTTCAACAAAATGAAATGATTGCCAGATCAAAACTGAGGCCCACATATCTTTAATTTGGCCTAATCATTAATTTGGGCTGCTTCATTCATTTATTCCCTCATTGAAAAGATTACTGAAATATTTATTTGTAACATTTACAGAGTACAAATGATATGCTGAGAATTAGGCTTGTTTTATAATTTTATCTGTATAGCAAAGAGACCTAAAGTTCATATGGAAATGAACTTCATTACTGCTATTTCAAATTTATAAATCATCAAAAGTGTTGCAATTTTTTTGTCACTTGGTATTTCCCTGCTTTGATCTCAATATAACTACCTACTGCCAAAAGGATCCAAGAGAATACATGTGAAACATAGACAGCACCTTCTGCAGTGTACTATAATAAAATCAGAGAAAACTAAAGACAAAAGAACATATTAAAAGTAGCTAGAGGGAGGAAAACATATTTTCTTCAAAGGAGCAACAGTGAGACTTATGGTTAACTTTCCAGTAGGAACAATGGAATGGTTTTTCTTTAAGGCTGAAAGAAAATAGCTCACAAAATAGGAAAACATTGTATATTGGGTAAATGTAGTTAAATATTGGTTGTACAAAACAATAATGATGATGGCTTATAGAAACTAAAATATATTTAGAATTAAAATTCATGATTACTATAAGAGCATAAAGGCATGAGAGGGGTAAATAAAGTGTTCTAAGGTTATAACATTGACTGAGAAATGGTAAAAATATTCATTTGTATTTGGATGTAATTGGCCAAGGTTTAAAAAACTAATGAGTTAATGCAAAGTGGATATCAAATGCTAAAAATACTTTATTAATACAAAAAGAGGCAGGAAGAGAGAGAAAAAGAAATGTAAAACAGATTATATGAATAGGAAAATAAGGCATATGTCTGTGTTTCACATGTATTCTCTTGGATCCTTTTGGCAGTAGGTAGTTATACTGAGATCAAAGCAGGGAAATACCAAGTGACAAAAATATTGCAACACTTTTGATGATTTGTACATTTGAAATAGCAGTAATTAAGTTCATTTCCATATGAACCCTAGGTTCTTTTGTTATAGAGATAAAAATATAATAGAATTTATCTATTCTAGGTGGTGGCTCATGCTTGTAATCCCAGCACTTTGGGAAGCCAAGGCAGGTGGATCACCTGAGATCAGGAGTTCAAGACCAGCCTGGCCAACATGGCAAAACCCCATCTCTACTAAAAATATAAAAATTAACCAGGCATGGTGGCATGCGCCTGTAGTCCCAGCTACTTGGGAGGCTGAGGCAGGAGCATCACTTGAACCCAGGAGGCGGAGGTTACAGTGAGCCAAGATCGCGTCACTGCACTCTAGCCTGGGTGACATAGTGAGACTCCATCTCAAAAAAAAAAAAAGAAAAAAGAAATATACATATATATGTATATATATATAATAAAATAAGACATAATAATATAGGAGATAAATAAAATAAGTCAAATAAAATACTGAGAAGACATCAGCAAAAACAGAAGAGTAATGAATTCCAAAAATTTCCCCTCCATAAAAGCAATAAAAAATGGGTAAAAATTCTCAAAATCAACTTTTCCAGAAGTCTGAAAATTAACCAAAAGCTCCCAGCAACCCAGGGAGAATTTAATCAAGAAAAATTGCTGAATCTCATGAAGAAAAGCAAGCTTTGTGGCAATTGAACATACTCTAGTCTCATCCTTTACTTCCCAGCTCTGTGGCAACCTTGAAAATTAACAGCCACATTCCCAGTGCCTGAGAGAGTATTATGGGTCTAGAGTACTTTAAAAGCCTTAATCCCAACAAAAAGCTATTAATTGGCCTATTTGGTGTTTCCCTGGCATATACGGGAAAGGTGTCACTCTAACTTTCTTCTCTTCAGAGGCCTTTGTTGAATATTTTTTAATTACAGCTACCTGAGGTAATAGATAATAGTTGGACCAAACAATAGGCTAACCAAAAAACTTAAAAGGAAAAGCTGAGAAGTGAGATGTCTATATGGGCTTTGAAAAGCTCCCACACAGTCCTGGGAATCTACAAGGAGTGTGTGTGTGCTCAGGAAAATACCTGAGAAAGCTCTTATCTCTCACTTCTAACTGACCTTGAGTCTCTCCAAGCAAGAAGTGAAGGCTAAGACATAGTGGTCAACTACCTGGCTGACCATTAAGCAGCGTCCCAACACCCACAGAGAAATGCTCAGCAGAAACACAAAGACTGGAGACTTACTGGTTACTCATTTAAAGAAATCTTTGTCAAGTTATTAGCCAGCCACCATGTAAAGCAAGTAGAGACTTCAGTGGCCACATACTACAAAGCACACACTTTAACTAATCAGTTCATAAAAATCACTAAACAAACAACAACTACTAAGACAAGAAGCTACAACAACAAAACAAAAGAAAACATTATTTCCAGAGTTGCCACACTGTATCATTTGAAATGTCCAATTTTCAAAACAAAAAAAAAGGGGTGGGGAGAGATGTTCAAAAACACAAAAAAAAGAATAACTGGTATGCAGAAAAAACAGAAATTAATAGAAACTGTCCATGTGGAAACCCAGGCACTGGAATTACTAGACAATCAGCTATTTCAAATCAGCTATCCTCACTTAAAAATCAAAATAGCTATGTTTAAAGAACTAAAGGAAAGCATAAAAACAATGCCTTAACAAATAGATAGTATCAATAAAGAGATTATTTTATTATTAATTATTAAAAGAAATTAAATAGAAACACTGGAGTTGAAAAGTACCATAACTGAAATGAAAAATGATTACAAGAAATAAAGAGCAAAATGAGCAGGCAGAAAAAAAGAATCTGCAAATTTGCAGGTATGTCAATTGAGATAATCCAGTATGAGGAACAGAAAGAAAAAAGAATAAAGAAAAATGAACAGAGTGAAGTGACTTCTGGGATACCATCAAGCATACTATCAAATGTACAGTGGGTACCCAGAAGGAGAAGATAAAGAGAATGTGTAAAAACAATATTTAAACAAACAGGCCAAAGACCTCCCAAATTTTATGAAAAATTTTAATCTACACATATGAGAAGCTACAAGAACTACAAATAAGATAAACTCAAATATACCCCAACCAAGACGTAAGATAATGACATGGTTGAAAGCTCAAGACAGAGGGAAATCTTAAAAGCAGCAAGAGAGAAGTGACTCATCATACATAAAGATTTGCCAATAAAATTAATAGCTAATTTATCATCGGAAACCATGGAGGCTCAAAGGCAGTGAGATTACATATTCAAAGAGCTGAAAGAAAAAATTGGCAACTAAGAATTCTATATCTAGCAAAACTATCCTTTAAAAAAGAAGAAATTAAGATATCCAACATAAACCAAAACTGACAGGGCTTGTCCTTAGCTCACCTGCTTTATAAGAAATATTAAATGGAGTTCCACAGGCTGAAATGAAATTAAAGTAGCTTGAGTCCACAAGCAGAAATAAAGAGCACTGGCAAAGGTAAATACATAGATAAATGTAAAAGAGAGTATAACTGAATGTTTGCATATAATTCCTTTTTTCTATCTGATTTGAGAAACAACTGCATAATGCAATAATTGTAAATTTAAGTTGATGGACATACAATGTATAAAGATGTAATTTGTGGCAATAAGAGCACAAAGAAGCAAATGAAACTATACAGGAGCAAAGGTTTTGTATACCATTGAAATTGAGTAGGTATTAATCTAATTGTTATAAATTAGATTGTTATAAATTAAGATGTTAATGTTAACCCCCAGGACAACCACTAAGAAAATTATATAGATATATATATGTGTATGTGTATATATATAATTATACTTATATATAATTATGTATATTATATATTTATACATATACTTATATATTATATATGTGTATATATATACACACATATATACAAACATTTTATATATAAACAAATATGTATTTATTTATATTTGTGGGACTCCCACTATGCATTTGTAAATGCACATGTATATATGTTTACTAGAAATACACACATATTAAAAGAAATTACAAGTGTATTAAATTGGTACTCTAGAAAATATTTAACAAAAAGGGAATGCAGCAATGGAGAAACTGAGAGGCAAAAATACATAAGACATATAGAAAACAAATAGCAAAAATGGCAAACCTAAATACTACCTTATTAGTAATTATATTACATATAAATGGGTTAATCTCTACTATTAGGTTGAGATTGGAAGAATTGTTTTCTCAATGAGCCAAATATATGTTGAATACAAGATACATTCTTTAGAGTTAAAGACACAAATAGGTTGAAAATAAAAGAATGGAAAAAGATACACCATGCAAACAGTAACCAAAAGAAAGCTGAGTGGCTATACTAATATTTTTAAAATAATCTTTAAGAAAAAAATTGTTGTTACTGTAGTGATAGAACATTTAGAAAGATAAAAGGGTCAATCAACCAAGAAGATATAACAATTATACACGTATATGCATCTAACAATATACCCATAAAATACATGAAGCAAGAAATGATTGAGTTGAAGGGAGAAATAGACAATTCAATAATAATAGAAAGTTCAATACTCCACTGTCTTTTTTTTTTCCAATCACAGTAAGATTCAAGATCCAACAATAGCTTACAATGAGGTAGAACTATGTATATTTCAACCTGAATCTATATATATTTCAACCTGAATTTTAAAAAATCCAGTTTCAATAATGTATAGAACAACCAGACAGAAGATCTTCAAAGAAATATAAGACATTAACAACAGTATAAGCAAACTAGTCTTATGTCTATAAAGCACTCCATGCATTCAATAGCTGAAGAATACTCCCTTCGGCTGGGCTCAGTGGCTCACGCCTGTAATCCCAGCACTTTGGGAGGCCAGAGCAGGTGGATCACCTGAGGTCAGGAGTTTGAGACCAGCCTGACCAACATGGTGAAACCCAACCTCTACTAAAAATACAAGAATTAGCTGGGCATGGTGGCAGGTGCCTGTAATCCCAGCTACTCGGGAGGCTGAGGCAGGAGAATTGCTTAGACCCAGGAAGCAGAGGCTGCAGTGAGCTGAGATCATGCCATTGCACTCCAGCCTGGGCAACAGAGCAAGACTCCATCTCAATAAAAAAAAGAATACTCCCTTCATCAAATGGTATTGAGATAGCAGGATATCCACACAAAAAAGAATAAAGTTGGACCCTTTCCTCACTCAATATACAAAAATTAATTCAAAATGTATCAACAACCTGAATATAAGAAATAAACTATAAAACTAGACAAAAACATAGGTGTAAGTCTTCATAATATTGGATTAAGCAATGGCTTATTGACTATGACACTGAAAACACAAGCAACTGAAGAAAAAATAAATTAATCAGAATTTACTAAAATTAAAAACTTTTGTGTGTCGAAGTACACTATCAAGAAAATGAAAAACAATGCACATAGTAGGGAAAAATTATATATCTAATAATAGTCTATTATTTAGAATATATAAAGAATACTTATATAGCTAAAAAGACAAGTTACACAATTTAAAAGTGAAAAAAATGATTTGAATAAAACTTTTTCCAAAGAAGATACACAAATGCCAATAAGCACAAGCACATGAAAAAATGTTCAACATCATCAGAGATATGCAAATCAAAACCACAATGAGACACCACTTTACAACCTTTAAGATGGCTTTTATTTTAAAAAAAAAATGCTAAGGAAGATAATCATTGGTGAAGCTGTGGAGAGTTGGAACCCTCATACATTTCTGGTAGGAATGTAAAGAGCTCCAGCTACTAAAAAAGCAGTTTGGCAGTTTCTCAAAAAGCTAAACATTAAATTACCATATGATCCAGCAATTCAATCCTAGGTATAAATCAAAAGGAATTAAAAACAGAAACTTGAACAGATATTTTTATGTCAATGTTCATTGCAGCATTATTCACAATAGCCAAAATTTACAAACAACTTAATTGCTCATTAACAGACAAATGAGAGAATAAAATAAGTTGTACACATACAATGGAATATTACTAAGCCACAAAAAGGAATGAAGTTTCAATACATGCTACAACATGGGTGAACACTGAAGACATGATACTAAGTTTAAAAAACAGAAACAAGGCCGAGTATGGTGACTCACACCTGTAATCCCAGCACTTTGGGAGGCTGAGGCAGGCGGATCACCTGAGGTCTGGAATTCGAGACCAGCCTGACAAACATGGAGAAACCCTATCTCTAATAAAAATACAAAATTAGCCGGGCGTGGTGGTGCATCTCTGTAATCCCAGCTATTCGGGAGGCTGAGGCAGGAGAATCACTTAAACCTGGGAGGTGGAGGTTGTGGTGAGCCAAGATTGTGCCATTGCACTCCAGCCTGGGCAACAAGAGTGAAACTCCATCTCAGAAAAAAATAAAAATAAAAATAAACAGGAACAAAAGGACAAATAATAGGCAAATTTATAGAGACAGAAGATAAATTAGAGGTTATTGATGGGATTGGGGGAGGAAAAATGGGAAGTTATCGCCCAATGGTTACAGAATTTGTTAGGAATCATGAAAAAGTTCTGGAAATAGAAGTGATGATGGTGCAACATTGAGAATGTTATTTTTGCTTTAAAATGTTTAAAATGGTAAACTTTATGTTATACATATCTTACCACAATTTTTAAAAATTAATAATGCAATATATCAAAACTATTGAGTTATACACTTTAAACAGGTGAATTGTATGGTATGTGAATTATATCTCAATAGAGATGTTAAATTTTTTTAATTATAAAAGTACAAAATTTTACAGACAGCCATAAAACATAACTGAGAAAAATTAAATGAGGCATAAATATTTGAAACTGCAGTTACTTTTGCACCAACCTAATACATGGAAAGATGAACTATGTTCATGGATCAGAAGATTTTGTGATTCTGTATTGTAAAAGTATTGATTCTCCCCTAATCATCTATAACTGCAATGCCATTCTAATCAAAATCTCAGCATGGTGTTGTGTGTGTGTGTGTGTGTGTGTGTGTGTGTGTGTGTGTGTGTAATGTGACAAGCTGATTCTAAAATATATAGAAACACACAGCTCCAAGAATAGCCAAGATAATCTTGCAGGGGAACAAGGTTGGAGGATTTATACTGCAGATAAACTACAGTAGTTAAGACAGTGTGGTTTCTCATAAAAGAGTCAACAAATAGATACATTGTACAGAATAAGGAGTACAGAAACAGACCTTCACATATAAGTCCACTTGATTTACAGCAATGGTTCTATAGCAATATCCTAGACAAAGAATAAAAGGACATTATTTTTTCAATAAATGGTTTTGGTTCAATTGGATATATGAATGGAAAAAACAAAGCTTGATGCCTACCTCATACCATATACAAAAATCAATTTTGGTAGCACCATAAATCTAAATGTGAAAGGCAAATCAATAAAGTTTCTCTAACATTACATAGGAAAATAATTTTATAGCCTTGAGCTAGGCAAAGATTTCTCAAATAGGACACAAAATCGCCAACGAGTAAGTGAAAAATTGCTAAATTTCACTTCATTAAAATTAAGAATATTGAGAAAAAAGACACTATTCAGAAAGCAAAAAAGCAAATAATCTAGTAGGACAAAGTAACTGTAGCATAGGTATCCAACAAGGGACTCATATACAGGATATATAAAGAACATCTCTAAATCAGACAAGCTCTGATAACCCAATTTAAAATTAAGCAAATAATGTAAACAGGCCCTTCAAAAAAGGAGATATCCAAATGGCAAAAAAAAAAATGAAAAGGTACAGGACATTATTAATCATCAAAGAAATACAACTGAAGCCACAATGAGATACGACTACACGCACTCCAGAAAATAAACTAATAATACCAAGTGTTGGTGAGGATGTTCAGCAAAGGAATATTCATATACTGCTAGTAGGATATAAGTTGGTTCAAGCACTTTTGACAACTATTAGAATTTACTGAAGCTGAACAGTTGCATACCTTATGACTCATCAGTTCCACTCCTAGGCACAGACTCAACAGAAATGCCTACATATAGTCACCAAAAGGCATGTTCATAGTAGCGTTATTCATGGTAGTCAAAAACTGAAAACAACCCGAATGTCCATTAAAAAAGGGTGGATGAATAAATCAAGTGTATGGATAAAATTTACACGATGGAGCCCTATACAACAATGGAAAAGAAAGCGCTACCACTGTCAACAATGTGGAGGAATCTCACAGGCAGAATATCAATCAAAAGAAGCCAAGCTCAAAAGAATGAAACCATGCAGTTACATTTATACATAGTTTTGAAACAGCCAAAAATTAATCTATTGTGAGAAAAGTCAGGATACTGGCTAACGTTGAAGGAAGTAATGCTTATGAGGAGGCATGAGGCAGCATACTGAGTGCTTGCAATGTTCAGTATCTGTAGTTAGGTGGAATATAGACAAGCATGTTGATTCTGTAATAATTCATCATGGTGTGTGCACCGTTCACTGTGTATGTCAAAAGCTTTACCAAAGAAAGCATTTGGAAGGCAAGGCAAGAGAGGTCATCCAGAAACTGCCAGAAGAAGTGTGCGTAAAAAGCAGTCCAGGTGAGAGTGAGTCTAAGCAGAATCTGCAAGCAAAGTCAAAAAGCAGACTGGATTCCTCTCTTATCACATTTTCCAGGAATCAAGTGCTTGGTCTTGCTGAAATGGAGCAGCTGCTATTCTGAGTATGAGAGAGAGACATTTAGAAGGGCTGACTTGGTCCTCATGGAAAACTCTATCACACTTGCCTCCTCTCACAGTTTTGAACCATCTTCAGTTCCTTCCTGATAGCACAAAAGGAAGAAATGTGCATGCATAGAGCTGACTGGAAAAAAAAAGTGTCTCTGAAGACGACCAGGGAAAAATATTAGGCAGATTTCAGAAGGCAAGTGTGCAACACTGGAAGTCCAGCACACAATTCTCCTGTATGTCAGAACTCAGCAGCACGGCTTCAGCCCTTCAGCAGCACTGCTAACTAGCACAGTTGAGTAAAGGATGAGTACAGTTGAGTGTCAGGATGTGCTCTACGCCCTTGATATGTATTAACTTGTTTAATCCTCACAACAAGCCTATGAAGCATAGTTTACCATCATCATTCCATTTGACAGAGGAGGATATTAAAGTACAAAACTGTAGGCACCTTGACAAGCTCCCACTGCTGGTTAGTAGTGGAGCTGGCATTTGGCCTGTGCTCTCCACCTCTGCAAGATACCACCTCCTACTAACACAGACCCAGATTGCCTCTGCATATTACCAAAGGCAGCTTCTGCAAGACTGGGTTCATTTCCGGAGAAATATTCTTAGGGAATTCAAATCCAATGCACAAAATCCATGCACCTAGAAGGTAAAATGTGCCTTCCAGAGGAAAACGCTGGGATGCTGTTTGATTCCACCCCAGAGACATCACATTGCTAATAAAAAGACTAACCTCAAATTTTTACAGAAATGACCACAAACACAAAATTTCAACTATAAGTGATGTTCTTTTCAAGAGGTCCACACATACTATGGAAAGTCTCATTCAATCCCAGGCTCAAGTCCTGCTCTTTATTCTATAAAACTGAACGACAATGGGCCCTAGCAAAAAGTTTTTCCCTTTATTGACAATGTCTCAAGGGCACACTTGTCCATCAAGAAAACCATCTGTATTGGGTTTCTAGCCATTACTCCAGGCAGTGCCTGTAGGATGGTGGCCTCCCAATGACACCACAGCCCCTGGAAGCCACTTGGCACTTGTCTTCAGAAGCAGCACATCAGCATTGCAGGAGAGCTGTCCTCTGAGCTAGCACTGCTGAGACCCTTCCCTCTGCCCTCCCTCCTATCTGGAGTTTTCCAGAAGCAGGCTGACAGATGGGGGTTCCCGTGAGCGTTCCTTGCTGCATCTAAGGGCTGGAATGTGGGCTGAAATGTGGGAGCACAGAGGTACACTGGCCCAGTGATCCCACCCTAACTCACTGGACCCTGAACCTGTCCACACTGGGAAGCTCTGCATTGAGGTACAGCATGGCTGCTTCTTTTGAACCACATCTTTATCATTTATGGGGATTTGTAAATATCAGCTTCCAATCTTGGCAAAGAAGTGAATGCACAATTTGGAATGTGTTATAGATCAGCTGGGTCATGGTTAACAAGCCCGTTATTTTCTAGCACACAATCTATTCATGCCCCTCTCAAGTCATTCACAGTCCCCTCTCTGTTTACAACCGATGGAGTCAACTCCGTCAAAAACCACTATACCAATACCAGTGAGACTAAAAAGAAATAACAAATGGATAATGTGGTTGCTAAGTGTGTGGGCCTGTTGTTGGTGCTATGCCTAAGTGGAAGAATGGATGCTGTTGCCTCAAGGATCACCTTCCAGGGAAAGGAATATGGCTCTGCATACTTCTTTCCAGATCATTTCTACAAAATTTCAAGTCTCATCCATTGCAATACAAAGTTTTGTGTAAGTGGAAAATGTTGTCCAAAAAATGCAAGACAAGGACAAAATAATTGTTCCGGTTTCTAATAGTTCTATTAATCATGATATTTCATTCTGATGTTCATACTCCTACAGAGTTTCCATGCTCATAATCTAGTTTAGAGCCTGACACCTTCCTCCCACACTGGAAAAACTCTAGCCCCCCGCCCCCCTTGAATCCTGAAAAAGAAAAGGAAGGCAAGTTGCATTCTCACCCTTGGGCCTTCTGCCCACATCCCCTGTTCTGGTATTGGTGACCCAGGCACACATCAAGTTCTTGAGACAACTGCGGAATCACAGCCTGAGGGCTGAACAGCTGCTTGGCTGCCTGCGCTCAGTCAGTTTGGCTTTGAAGACCCTGCCTTAAAAACAGAGAGGTTGTGGATGGGGGAGCTCTGTGCAGACCAACCCCAGCAGGGGAGTAGAGAGCCCACCTGAGCCTCATCCCACCTTCACTGATCACAGGCTGCAGGGCCTCAAAGAGGCTGCTCAGCATTTCTGAACCTCATTTTTCTCACCTGTAGCCCCAGGATAGTTAGATCTATTTACAGGGCTGTTGTGAGATTTAAATAAATTCGCACACCAAGCCTAGCTCACTAACTAGCACAGAGCACCAGTCATACATCTTAGTGTGTAGCCGAGAAATGGTGTCAGATGGCTGTGCTGTGGGAGGAAGGCCTCTGCCGGGGGATGTTTCTCCCTGTTAACAAGCCTGCAAAGCCCACCCTCAGCTGCCTGTCACCCACCACCCCCACCACCTCCAAAGAAAGAGACCAGAGCTCTGGTATTTATTTCTGTTAGACAAAAATGTTTCAGTGTTTCTCTGTCAATAAAGGTGCAGGTAATTCTTCAGCTTAATTAAAAGAAAATAATGCCCAGAACACACACAGATGTGCTCTCTGCTAATCCAGCCGCAGCACCCTTGGTGACCGGCCTCAGACCACTCTACTCAATTTCTAGAGCAGCCCACAGGCCACAGATGCTACTTCATGGTCAGTATCTGCTCTGTTTCCTCCTCTGCAGACACTGGCTGTCAGCCTTGGACTTTTCATTTGTCATTGGGTTTTTCTCTGAAATATCACTCTTATTTATTTTGCCCCAACCTTTTGATATGCACAAGTTTCATTTTTCAGAAAGGAAAGATAAGCAAGACAGTCAACCTGAGGGAATGGTTTTGAGATTTTTACCCACATCTGATCAATATATGTTACAAATCATAAAAACTTTTAAGGCTTTGTTCCAAAAGGGAGAAAAGAAAAAAGAAAATCCAAGAATGCAACTGGGGAGACTCTTAAAAGAGTTCTGCAAGCCCCTCACTCCCAGAGGGTCTTCAGTTGGTGAAGAGATTTACAGATTTTACTAAAGATCAGATTTCTTAAAAAAAACAAAAACAAAAACAAAAAAAACAGAAACTCTACCCGAAAGTTTCCCTTTCTTCTATTGATGCTTATTGACAATGCTATGGATAAATCACTCTCCCAAGAGTCTTGCTCTGGGAATTTATTATTTCCGTTTTTTGCTTTTTAAGTCACTGTCATTTGCTACGGTATGTGCTACTGGCATTACTAGTGACCCCGCAATGGGCTTGATATTCTCAGCCCTGCCACAGCTAGGATGCCCTGGGCCTGCCACCTCCATGAAGGCACTCAGACTTCCGCATGGAGTAGGCAGTTCTGACCCAAACCTTCATACAGAGCCTCAAAGTACAACCATTCCCAATTGGGTTTGTTTTTATTGTTGGTGAGGAGGTAGAGTATGGTGTGGGGGCAGAAAGGGGGTTCTGTTTTGGGGAAACACAAGACAAGGCAGAAAGCCACTCAGAGAGGCAAATAGGAGAGCAGCCTCTTCTGCAACCATCACACTTGGAGCCCACCTTCCAGCTGCGGGGACACAGTATTGTTATCTGTTGAAAAGGCAAGATGACGTCTGGGTGTCCTTGATGGAGCTCTGTGAGGCCCTGGGCCTCAAGTGGGCTCTCCACTCCCCTGCTGGGGTCAGCGTGCAAAGGGAGTGTGCCTGCTCCTTGAGCGCCTCGTCTTTCCACAGCAAAGGACGACGTGCGTGGATTTGTTCTTTGTGCTCCCAGCAAGGGTTAATCCAAGTAATGACTGAAAATGTCTTTGCCAAATACGTAAAACACAATCTCAGCCCCAAGACTAAATGGTTTCAATTCCCCTCCTGCTCGACATCCTCCCTCCTGCCTTCACGATAACTCCAGGCGGACGAGCAGGGCAGGTTAGCAAGCGCCAGGACTCCATCCTCCCACAGCCGACGCACAGACCTCTCTGCCTTTCTCAGAATAACCTTGCCGCTATTCTTACTTCTGTTCTGTGTCACCTTACTTGAAGCTTTCTTTATTTTATTACCAGCCAGAGGGCAAAGGTTTCTTCATGGAGTGCCGTCACCCACCGCCGCTCCCGGGTGACAAGGTTATTCCTTTCTGCTGGCCAGAAAGCAGCCACGACAGCCATGGCCAGCCCTGAGCCAGGGTAGAGAAGGGTGTGTGTCTGTTACCCAGGAAATTGGGGATTTCTCTCTCTCTCTCTGACTGTCTCTCGGTCTCTCTGTCTCTCTAGCTCCCGCTCCTTAAGCTTTCCAGGTGTCTTACACCATATCCACTCTACACTTCCACTGCATTTCCATTTCCATTCCATACTGCTTTTCCACTGGGGCTCATTGTTAATGAAGCCAGTTCCCAATAATGCTTTTATTCAGTGGACTCAGGCACAACTGGACTCCAACCCAGCTCCCGAGTGACCAGCTGAGACCCCAAAAAAGTCACTCAACCTCTGAGCCTCAATTTCCCCGCCCAACAAAGAAGGATGATACAGGTCTTACTTCCTGGGAGGGGGGCAGTGAGACAGAGTGTGGAAAGTGTTAGTACAGGGCCTGGCACGTAGTCAATGCTCAGTAACAGCTCCAGAGGTGCTAGCTGGGGTAGGACCATCCATGCTAGGGACAGTGACAGCTGGGGGCAAAAAGATGCATGGCATCTAGTCGAATCTTTTCACTTTACGATGAGGAAACCAAGGCCCAGGAATTGGAAATGAGTTTCCCAAGGGTACTCAGACATGTCTAGGCACAGCTGGGATTGGAAGTCGTACCTCCTCACGCCCCATGCTCTCCCTGTGACGAGGCTGCCTAAGGCCTGTCACACTGCTTCACTTTCGACAGCTGGAGGTCTTATACCGAGGGTCTCAGCAGTGAGACTGCCCAGGTGAGGATGAAGCAGAAGGAAACCTAGTTCAGCTTGGCATGTACTTTATATCCAACAGATACTTCTGATCACAATTACCAACCAAGCTTCTAAGATTGAAATATGATAGTGTTTTCACAGCTCATTATTTTTCCTGAGAAACAATGAGTGTAATAAAGACAATTAAAATCAAGTTGATGGCTCAAGAAAAGCCATCAACTTTGGGAGGCCGAGGTGAGCGGATGGCTCAAGTTCAGGAGTTTGAGACCATCCTGGGCAACATGGTGAAACCCTATCTCCACAAAAAAATACAAAAATTAGCTGGCCATGGTGGTGCATGCCTGTAGTCCCAGCTACTCAGGAGGCTGGGGTGGGAGGATAATCTGAGGCCAGGAAGTTGAAGCTGCAGCAAGCCTTGATTGCACCACTGCACTCCAGTCTGGGCAACAGAGCAAGACCCTGTTTCAAAAAATAAAAAATGAAAAAAAAAAAGGCCATCAGGTCAAACCCATGGGCTGTTCAGACTAGGATGTATCACTCACAGTCCTGGACATGAGGTGTTTGGAGAGGGCTTTCCTCTCAGAACCAAAAGATCAGTGGTTCTGACCACTAACCTTTAAGTGAGTGGTCCCTAAAATGCCCATGTTTCCTCCATAGCTAATTAGGGCTCAGTCTTAGTGTCAGCAACTATCCTTCCCATCAATTTTCAAACTATTTGGATTTTCAAGCAAGACCTTCTCTCAAAACCATAAATTCCAAGGCCAGGCGCGGTGGCTCACACCCATAATCCCAGCACTTTGGGAGGCCAAGGTGGGTGGACCACTTGAGGTCAGGAGTTCGAGACCAGCCTGGCCAACATGGTGAAACCCTGTCTCTACTAAAAATAAAAAAATTAGCGGGCATAGTGGCATGCACCTGTAATCCCAGCTACTCAGGAAGCTGAGGCAGGAGAATCACTTGAGCCCAGGAGGCAGAGGCTGCAGTGAGCCAAGATTGCGCCACTGCACTCCAGCCTGGGCAACAGAGCAAGACTCTGATTCAAAAAACAAAACCAAACAACAACAACAACAAAAAAAAAACCAGTAAATTCCAAATGTTGACCAAGTTATCTGTCCTAGACTTATGTGTTGAGCGTTTTAAGGACTGTCTGGGGTCTGTGTCCACAGTGTGGTGTTTGTGCATACCCCTCACTGCAGCACCACTGCCACCCTGAATCCTGCCATTTCTTGATCTCCCATCAAGCCTTTCTCAGCCTTACCCACTGAATTTGGACAACAACCCTGAGAGGCAGGTCCTGTCAGTCCCCTCACCTTACTTAGGAAGCATATCAGGTTCTGAGAGGGCAGAGCCTCGCCCAGCAAGGAGAAGCCAGGATCTGAACCCAGGACTCTGTGATGAACAAACTTGTGCTGTGGTCTCATCAAAATACCTGTTTGTCTTTGTCCATGGTTTCTGGCACAGAGCTTCCCAAACCCTTCGCATTTCCTGAGTGATTCCACTGTGCTTTGTTATTCAGAAACAGCCCCTTATATAACTCCCACCTGAGTTTGCACAAAGGCGGTGGCCCTCTCATAGTTTCAGGGGAGAGGCTGGCCACATCAGAAAGGCCAAGCACGTGATTAGAGAGTTGGAGGTTTCAGCCCCACGCCCTGATCTCCAGGGAGCAGAGGGAGCTGAAAATTTGAGTTCAGTCACATGCCAATGATTTCATCACACATGCCTACTTAGTGAAACCCCGGACAAATACTGCAACAGTGAGGCTTGGAGACTTCCTGGCTGGTGAACATAATTGACTCTCTGGGAGGGTGCAGCACCCTGACTCCAGCGGGACAGAAGCTCCTGCACCTGCCGCTGTCCCCGCCCCCACCCCTGCCCCAGACCTTGCTGCCCTACATCTCTCCATCTGGCTGCTCATTTGTATCCATTATAATAAAACTGTAGTTGTAACCTGTAGCACATTCCTGAGCTCTGTGAGTCATTCTAGCAAACCATCCAACCAGAAGGGAGGTCATGGGAACTCTCAAATTTGTAGCCAAGTTGGACAGAAGTATGAGTAGCCTGGAGACCCAGGACTTACAACTGGTGCCTGAAGTGAGGACAGTCTTGCCAAGCCCCTTCACCTGTGGGGTCTGAGCCAACTCTGGGTAGTTCACATCAGAATTGAACTGAGGTGTGGGACACCCAGTTGGTGCCAGAGAATCTGTGCTGGACGGACAGGCCCTTCACCTCTCCCAGGCCCTGGAAGGAGCCTCGCATTTCCTCCTCACCAGCTTCTCCCTGATCACATGCCTGTCTTTTGATGCAATCAATAACAATAACCACACACTTTCTCCAGCTCAGAGGCTTCCTGATTGTGTTCCACATGGTACCAGATTGTTAATAGAGCATCAAGAGGGGTTGAGACCTCGTAATTTTAATACTGAGGGGCAGATAATCTAGCCTGCAGCGAGTTGAAAATACACGATGAGAAACTCAAAATGCAGTTCTCTCTCCTTCCCTTAAATAAGGTGTTCACATGGCCAGCATAAAGCATAATGCTCAGATGGAAATATTTTGAAACACAATTCTGAAAGGCCCATCATCAGTAACGTGTGGGGCAGAACACATGGGAATCCCCACTGAGCAGTGTGTGCCCGACAATCAATGCCAGCATAATCGTTTCACAAAGGTTTAATAGAGCACCTTATAAGGTAGCATATTTAGGCAATTGATTTGGGACTCAAAGGGCCTACTTTCCTTTTTATGTATTTATTTATTTATTTATTTTTCTAGAGAGTCTTGCTCTGTCACCCAGGCTGGACTGCAGTGGCACAATCATGCCTCACTGCAGCCTCAAACTCTTGGGCTCAAGCAATCCTCCCACCTCAGCCTCCCAAAGCACGGGGATTACAGTCATGAGCCACCACACCAGGCCCATTTTGAAAGTTAAGTTTGCCCTAGATGATTCCCTCCTATGCTCACTGATGTTACCCACACATTGTTGATATGGTCGACAGGCCCTTTAAATAAAGTTTCCCTTTCTTTCATTAAAACAGAGACCAATAATGGGGGATTTTATGTTCTTTCCACAAATTCACTGGGAAAACACACAGTTTTATTTAAGACCATTTTTCCTTTTGAAACCCAGCATGTGATTCTCTAGCTTATTCTCCTAACTCAACACATAAAATTCCCCATGTCCCTAATGTTCCCTCGACCTCCTCAACGAAAGTGAACTGAAGGCTCCTCCAACAATAATACTACATTACACATTTACATTTCCAAATTACTTTCACACACATTACCCTGTCTCATTCTTTTTCCAGAGCAGAAAAGCTATTGCCATCTTCCTTTTTAAATATGAGAAGACCAAAGCCTCAAAACTAATGGCAAGCATGTATTCAACATTTCTCCTGCAGGGGCCTAAGTCAGTTCCATATATTTCCCCATTTGATCCTTTCAGCACCCTATGAGACCAGTGCTATTAGTGGCCCAGTTTACAGAGGAGGCAACTGGACTCAAAGAAGCCAAAGAGATTACTTAGGGCCATATAGGGAGTGAGTGGCAGAGCCAGGCTTCTTACTCCTGAGTATACAAGGCCACCTCTGTGGGCTCCCGGCCTGGGGCTTCTTACCACTGGGTGCCTGTCTAGGGTGTAAGCTTCCAGGCCTTGTTCCCCCGGGATAATCCAATAGATCTTGACCCAGTGGCATGAGGGCACATGTGCCCTGTCTCTTTCAGCTTCTTCCTCCCCCAGCCCCTTCCTACTAATATTCTCCCTTATGAAGTTGATGGAGTCAAGGTCAGTGGACGGAAAACTCACATATCTACTCACTCCTCAGACCCCTGGCACCTCCTGCATCTCAAATCTCTCTCCTGCTTTCATGCCCACTCCCTTCTCCTGGGTCTCCCGCCACAAGGATGATTCCTTCCCAGCCTCCTTCCCTGGCACCTCCTGTGCCCTGAGGTGCAGTCGTTCTCCAACCCTCAACACTCAGTGCCACACCCCTGCCATCCCTTCAACCACTCCCTCCATGTGGAGGCTGCACGTTTCCAGACGGTGGAGCTAAGGCCTTCAATTTGTCATATGTTTGGCCTAATTACTGGATGCATAGTATGGGTGAAATAAACATTCGTTTAATTGAATCATAAACCTATAAATAGAAGTAGCTAATGGTTTAAATGAGTAAGGCATGGAAACCACTAATGATAGAAGAGTCAGACAGATGAACTTGCTTCTACTCAATTCTCACCAAAATGCTACAGTAGATGACATTCTTGTTCTCATTTTGCACTTGAGAGAGGCGAGTTTTAGAGAGGTCAGGTGGTTTTCCCAAAATGACATAACTAGTAAATAGCACAGCCATGACTCCAATCGCAGCCCTCACTCCAGGCCCTTGCCTGGTCTGCACCAGTAGCTGACTTAAGTGGCCTTAGCCATTGTCCCCACCCCGCCAGTCTCCTGGGGCTCTTCTGTAAAATAAGGGAATTAAGGTGGTGATCTCTAAGGCCCATCTCAACTCAGAAACCCTGCAGTCCTCTCTAGAGTTCTGTTAGTGACATGCATTCTGCCAAAAAAAAAAAAATCACAGGGCCGGAGACTCAGATTTTGTCAGTAGATGTGATTCACACTGTACTTCCTGCCAATGCATGCAACCTCTGTGCAAAGCCCTGGACAGAGATGATTTTCACTGTAATTTGGGAAGGGTGCCTGAAGAAGGCATGAAGAGGGAGAGAAAAACATCTCTTTTCAAAGATAATAATGCCTAAGCCTCGCTTTATTTCATTTGTGAAAATCATTATGTATTTTTGGCCTGAGAGCAACATCTGAGGCTTAAACCGGGACCAGCTTTGAATTGCAGACACAAGCTGCTGGATGGGACTTGTGGTGTGCACCCATCCCCCAACTCCAGGCTGTGCTGAGACCCCAAGCCACCGGCCCTCCTGCCCTCTGGTTTCCTTTCTTGGGCTCCTCTTGCCCCAGGAAACCCCTTCTTGCCCTGTCCAGAGCTTTTTTCTTTCCTCACATCCCAGTCAGACTGTGGGTGCCAGGAGCCCCCAGTAGGACCCAGGCCCTCCCCCCACCAGTGCCTGGCTCTCCTTCCTCCCAGCTCTGGCACCTAGAGAGCCCATGTCGCTCATATGGCTACCTCCTGCAACTCCAAGACGTGCCAGGTCCCAGAGGACCCTTGGGAAGCAAAGGGTGGACTCTGTTTTGCATTTTTGCATTTTTCTCCTGCAGAACAGCACCCAGGCAGTTAGACCACTGCTCACAGCCTGACACCCAGCTTCTGAGTCAACCCAGAACCTGCCAGAGAAGGTGAAACCGAGAGGCTAAATCAGGAACCTCTATGAATCTCAGCCAGGAATGGAGCAAACCACAGACTCTCCTAGAACCAGCAGCGAGGGCAGGGCAGCAACCTTGGAGGCCGACTCGGCTATGCTTTGACTCTACATTCATCCCCAAGGAAGCAAGGCTTCTGTAGGCAGCACTAAGGACAAGGATGCCCAGGGCCCTTCACAAATCCTACACATCAGTGGGACAGGCAGGAATTGGCTTCTTACGAACACCAGTAGGGTTGAGCATGGTCTGGAAAACAGATGGGGTGAAGGGCTCCAACCCCACCACTTCTGCTGCTCTGTGATCCTGGAGTCTCATCTGTGACATCTGTCAAATTATTTGTTCAAAGGGTCATTATGAGGACTCAATGAGATAATATATCTGCAGCTCAAGATAGCTGTTATCAACTCCATTACAACTGTTCAGAGGCTCTTTGCTTGGATTTTAGTTCCACAAACGTGCATGTTTACAGAGTGACAGACAGCATCGCTGTGAGAACACTGCCTGAGAACACGGCATTAAGTCATTCCAAATGCCGTCTCCCTCTGCTGGCTCTTTCCATCCTTCCAAAGTTTAGTCTCCACACTTCACATCATTGTTGGTGGTCGCTGCTCTTATGAAGGCCAAACACACAGCAGGAGGAACTAGACAGATGACAACCATCACTCCCTAGGGTCCTGTGCGCTGGGCAGGATGTAATCCATCTCGATTTTTCCATCAGCGTCCTAAGGACTGAAATTGTGATCTTTCACTAACTAACGGTAGCCAAGCAGTACCTGGACCCATGCTTACTTCAAGACAGTATCTCCTGTTTCTGAAGATTCCTTTAGGCCATATTTCTTTTCTTAGTTGAAGTGGGAGTTCCAACTCACCAGAAAAATACACTTTATGTTTTGGCGCATAAAATGTCTTGAGGTCTGGATTTTCCACTATCCTTTTTTAAAGTGAGAATCTGCTCTGGCCAAGTTCTCCTCCTTAAAGGCATTTGACCAAATTTATATCCCCAAAAGTTTGGCTCTGAGATGAGCATAAAGAAAAATAGATTCAGCACAAAGGATCTGGAAAAGACAGGCCAGAGGTTGGCACATTCTTCCAGGGCCTGGGGAGGCGGAGGCATGAGGCTGCAGACCCTCCCTTCCCCTAAACTGTAGATGATCTTCACTCATCTGCTTCTTTCGCTGCATTTTTTTGAGTAGTTTTGAGTAAGAATATTAAACACACACACACACATACTCATTTTGAAATTCCAAGCCCAATTCATTTCTCTCATTTCACAGGTAATAAACGGGTGGCTGGGGAAGGAATGATTGATTAGCATTGGTCATGCTTAAAATCCAGGTCCCCTCACTCCACGACCAGTGACCTGACCACAAACTGCTTCCTGGCCCCGGGAAAGGGGTCTTGAACATCCCAGCCCACTAGAACCATCTCAAACCAGGGCTCTTCCCCAATAGAGTCTCAAAAATATGCCAATGGAGGGAAAATGGTTCTTTGCTAAGTAAGTCTTCTTTAGCCATAGATACTCCAATATTTTTTTCTGTGTGTTCACTTGGAGACTGGAAATCCTTTACTGGATAGAACAGAGAAGGCAAACTGGCTATCTGGAGACCAGATACTATTCCTAAATGTGTTTGTTTGACCTCATGGTTATTATGATTTTTGTTAATGCAAGGAGTTATCGACATTTAAAAATGAAGCATTTTTGCATTTAAAAAGTTTAGATTCCAGCTTCTCTTGGAAAAAAAAGATCAGAAAATCTGGCAACAATGGGCCCTCCTTTTCTCACGGCAAAACTTGGCTGGACCTCAGTGCTTTGTTCCATTGAGATGGGCATGTGTTCCACATTCCCCGCAGCCCCCACTCCCCTCTGCCTCACAGCCTGCCCTCTGTGCCCACCACCACCTGCCCACCGGGAGGCATGTCAGCTTGCACCCCAGAAGTCTACCCTGGAGCCTGGTTCTCTCATAATATACCCCTCTCCTGCCTCAGGTTCCCCATTCCTACCCCTACTCCCATCTAGTTGCCCCTCAGAGCAGAAAAGGGAAGCAAACTTCAGCTAGCTTCTGGAACGCTGGAAAAGCCACCCCCACCTCACAGTGTTTCCATATTTGACATAGTCGGGCAAAGAAATCACTGTTGAGTAAATAAATGAAGGAACTGTCATTAGTACTGGACCTGTTTGTATGTCTCAGGCCTGTTTCGGTGCTGGATTTATCAAAGCATGATATACTATGTATCTAGCGAAAGTATTAATATGTATTTTTCCACAGAGAGTAAAATCTAAAGGGACAGAATTATCCAATAAGGCTTTCCAATACTTCTGATCCAAAAAAGACAAAACTCATGCCATTGCCTGCAAAGATGAGATGGGCCAGAAATAAGCGTGGAGAGAGAAGCCTCCCAGGAGAGCCCGCCTGGCCCTGGCATCAGGTGGAGTGACCCGGCAGGGGGTTGCAGACTGGTGGGGAATGCCTGTCCTCACACTGAGCCCTGCAAAAATCTCACAGCCTCCTCCACTCCTCTTCCTAAACTTAAACTAACCCATCTCATCCTTAATATGCCTTGGAAATAAAAACAATATCTGACTCTGCTGCCTTCAAGTTTCTCTTCCCTTATCACTTCCTTCCACCTTCCTTCTGTGATGCTAGCCCAGGAGTGTGAAGCCTGGCCTCTCCCCATGGCACCCAAGGTGACCCTGCTCTCTAATGACACAAATCTATGGTGCTTCCCCCTTCACTGTGCACCCTCCTCAGACAGCACATTTACATCTTCACAAATGCTCCCCAGAAAACATGTATACGTGTGTGAGAAAGTGTGATGAAGCACTGTGCAGGCAGGGTTTTAAAGTAGTCTTTAAGGTCTCGAACTCTTTCTTCAGGTGGAATTTTATGAGAAACTGCAATATGAGAAACAAATCATGGGGCTTGCCTCAGACTGAAGAGGGTTTTACAAGTGTAATCTGAAAACTTCTGCTCTGAGTGTGGTCCACATGTGGGATGAGGGTGGTGAGGATGCTGCTGGTGGTGGTGATGGGGATTATGATGGAGGTGATGGTAGTGGTTGTGATGGCAACAGAGGTGGTGATGATCATTGTAGTGGTGGTGAGTGATTGTAGTAGAGATGATGATGGTGATGGCGATGTTGGGACTGAGGTAAAGGTGACAGTGGTGACAGTGGTGTTAGTGGTAGTGGTGGTAGTGACGGTGATGGCAGGGATCTTGGGGGGGGCGGTAGTAGTAATGTTATGCTGATGGTGTTGGTGGTGGTGATGGTGGTGATGGTAATGTTGATACAGGTGATGGTGGTGATGATGGTAATAGTAGTGGTGATGACCATTGATGGTGGTATAACTGCAATGATGGTGGTGATAGTGATGGTGGTGTTACTGGCAACAGTGGCCATGATGGTGTTGTTAGTATTCATGGTAGTGTTGATGGTTGTGTCATTGGTCATGACGGCAGTAATGGTGATATTAGTAGTCATGGTGGTGGTGACGGTGGTGTTAGTGGTAGTGCTGGCAGTACTGGTGATATTAGTGGCAGCAGTGGTGGTGACAGCAGCATTAGCCGTACCGGTGGTGATGATGGTGGAGTTGATGGTGGTGGTGGTGGTTATAATGGCAACAGTATTAGGTATAGACAAGATTCTACTGAAACAAATGTTTATTAAAATGTTATTAATTTCAGGCACTCACTATGGTAAAGAAAATAAAGAAGTAAACCCTTTTTTTGAAAAGTGTCTGTACTGGTCCATTTTCACACTGCTGATAAAGATATACCCAAGACTGGGCAATTTACAAAAGAAAGAGATTTAATTGGACTTACAGTTCCACATGGCAGGGGAAGCCTCACGATCATGGCAGAAGGCAAGGAGGAGCAAGTCACGCTTTACATGAATGGCAGCAGGCAAATGGAGAGACTGTGCAGGGAAACTCCCGTTTTTAAAACCATCAGATCTCGTGAGACCCATTCACTATCAGAAGAATAGCATGGGAAAGACCCGCCCCCATGATTCAATCATCTACCACCGGGTCCCTCCCGCAACACGTGGGAATTATGGGAGCTGCAATATAAGATTTGGGTGGGGACAGAGAGCCAAACCGTATCAGCATCAGCTTCTAATTCTTTTCTATTTCTCACTGGTATACATATTACAGGCAAAGGCACACAGTAGGCACCAAATAAATGTAATTTAATTTGCAATTTTTATGTCTTAAAAGAAACAGCTGATCCAGGAAATTCTGTTAAGATATCCCTAAGCCCAAAAGGACAACATTAAGCGGTGATAAGAAAACTTTTGCTGAAAAGTTATAAAGGTACTTTAAAATGAAAGGAAAAGAGAGCAGAGGAGAGAGGACAAGGAAACCTCTTAAAATCAGGGAGGTGGATACCAGCCCTATCTAGGAAGGAAAAGGAAGTAAGAAAACCATGGAGTGTGGAGCCCCTTGCTGACTCTTAACAGTCTTGCAGGGCAGGCGCTGTGACCTGCATTCCACAGAGGAGAACAGAGGCTCACACAGGCAGAGGCCAAGGCACTGCAGAAATCACAGCCCTGGGCCCAGAGGGCACCAGACTGCCCAGCTTTCTCCAATACCAGCTCTAGACCGTCAGCCTGAGGAATGAAGGAATTCTATGGAACGGCCCTTCTGGAAGCACATGAAGCTCTGAGGACTTTAGCCATAAGACTTTAGCTGTAGTATCCGATGTGGTCCTGTTGATGGTATTCATGAAATATGCCTGACAGGGGTTGTTTCTCCTCAGATTTTTGAAACTTCCTTGTCCAGTTTTGAGGTAGGCAGTGGGACTCGACTCTGAAGGCAGGGCTTGGACTCCAGACCAGATTAAAGACTGGCTGAGACAGGTAAGAGGCTAAAGTACCTCTCCATAAGACATGCCCACCACTGCCATGTCAGTTTACCACTGCCATGGCAATACCTGGAAGTTATCAACCCTTTCCAGGGCAATGACCCAGAAGTTACCACCCTTTTTCTAAACATTTCTGCATAATCCTCCCCTTAATTTGCATGTAATTAAAAGTGGGTATAACTATAACTGCTGAACTGCCCCTGAGCTGCTTCTGCGGGCACACTGCCTATGGGTAGCCCTGCTCTGCAAGGAGCAGTTCCTCTGCTGCTGCTATACACTGCCGCTTCAATAAAAGTTGCTGTCTGACACCTCCAGCTCACACATGAATTCTTTCCTGAGCGACACCAAGAACCCTCCTGGGCTAAGCCCCAACTTGGGGGCTCGCCTGTGCTGCATCCATTTGATTTCTGCCTGCCTTAGGTTTTCACTCCAAATGGATTGTGGCTAAGACACCAAGTCTATCATTATGTTCCACTGCAAATCTGAGGCTACACAAAGAAACAGTGAATATATGTACATATGTGTGTGTGTGTGCATGTGTGTGTGATTTATTCTGAGGTACTGGCTCACACATTATGGAACCTGAGAAACTCCATGATCTGCCATCAACAAGCTGGAGACCCAGTGGTGTAATTCAGACCAAGTCCCAAGGCCTGAGAACCCAGAGAGCTAATGATATACATCCCAGGCCAAGGGTGGAGAAAATGAGTTGAGATGCCCCAGCTAAAGCAGTGAGGTAGAAAAGAGGCAAGTTCCTCCTTCCTCTGTCTTGTGTTCTGTTCAGGCCCTCAGTGGATTGAATGGCACCACCCACACTGGGGAGGGAGGTCTCCCTGACAGAGTCACTGATTCAAATACTAACCTCATTCTGAAACACCCCACAGACACATCCAAGAGTGTCCTGGGACCCACACAAATTCACATGTAAAACTAACCATCGTGAGAGCAAAGAACCAAACTTGCATGAATGGAGTAGACCAAGCGCAATGGCCAGGCAGCAGTGGTGGAATCCCTGTGCCTGCTTTTGACATTGCTGAGTTTCTTACTGGCCTGCTCCAAGCTGCACACTTGATTACAGAGCATGACCAAAAACAAAAAAATACATTTATTCACCCCCTAAGTCACATAACACAGGTGACCTAGGACAGGTGCTCCCCACCATTGAGGGCCCTGCTCTCCCACCCAACTTACTGGATTTTTGTGATTCAGAAAAGAAAAAGTGAAATATTTGATTTTTCTGTTTACTTTGCATTTATTTGCCATGGAATAAAGGCAATATACATGTATTGATGAAAGTTTGGAAAACATTAAAAATTATTTTCAAAAAGCATGGAAAATCCATCCCTAGTTTGACCATCAGTAAACAAGCACAGTTAACATCTTGGCATTCCCGCCCTTTTTCAAGGTGTGTGTGCACTTGATGAGGGGTGTGAGGAGGGTTGTGTTTTTGGTTTTTTTGGTTTTTTTTTAATATAATCAAGCTCAATTTCTCTAAATCAATTTTGATTTTTTTTTAATTTAAACTCCATTCACAAGCATTTCTAAACCAATATAAAATAGCACCCATCCATTTAGTCTGTTCACAACTTTGTGCTGGGCACCTACTAGTTGTCAGGCACCAGCTGGGGACACAGAGGTGAACAAGACATAAAAGTCCCGCCCGTATGTCTAGAAGTGAAGGTGGACATTAAACACTCACCATAAACCAAGGGAGGGCTGAGTCAGGGGGCCAAGAACATGGAGAATGAATGCTGAGGGCGACTGTCCCGCCTGTGCGGCTGCTAGTCACCCTCTGTGAGGTCAGCCTTTCCACTGCACTGTGCCCACTCTGCGTGTGACATGTGCCTTGGTTTTAGAGCAAATGGATATTTAAGTGTATTTAGTTATGATAACTTGCAAGGTTGTTTTAAAACACCCTCTTGTGGTAACAGAAGGGGATCTAAGATGTCTCCAGAGTTTTGGTCAACAGATCAACCCATTGAAAAACCACGACGAGCCCCGCAAAAGTGCCTCCCACTGCATCACCACTCTCCTTCAGCTCAAAGGCTGTGGCCAGAGGAGGGGGCTTGGGGTGCAGGTCCTCCCTGGGAGGGACAGCCCATATGAGGCTGCGGCACGGCCTTCAGATCACGTCCACCTCCAGCACAGAAGGCCACTGAGGTGTCCGTCAGGAAGTGCTCTGTGACTTGACGGACACATATTTGTGAACACAGAGCAACCAGGAAATATGCCCTGGCTTGAGTGCAGCCTCAATTCTGACATTTCATCCTCAGCAAACAGCTTCAGAGAGGTGGGCCTGCCTGTGTGGCAATAATAATAGTATATAATAACGCAGACATTGGGGCCTGGGCTGACATCGCAGGCTGGGCCCTGTGCTGAGAACTAAACATTTTTCAAAGAGATCTAATTTAACAGGAGCAAAGGTGGCTAGCAGACCTATGGGGGCAGCTTCTCTAATCAACCTTTTCACACCCCAAAAGGTAAACAACTATGCATTAGTACAACTTAACCCAACAGCTAACTAGGACAGCATGCCCAGAGTACCTCTATTTTAAAAAAAAATTGTGCATGTTAATAATTTTAAGTAAAGCTGAAATTTTTAAATAAATTTTTTAAATTTGTTTATCGTTTCAATTGCTCTAAACCAGGCATGGGCCTGGGCATGGAATGAGCGTTTCACATTTATAGACGAGTCTGAACTCAACAGTGATCTATAAATAAACTTTTTAAACTGGAGGTCCCAGCCACCTGCACAATGCAGCTGTGGCCTTATGCACAGACACTAACCCCAGCCCCCAGCTCCCAGCCCCCACCTCTTGGCAGCTAACAGCCAACATCGTCTTCTCAGGGAAGAGACTTAGGACGCATTGGAAGATCTCCACAAGGCAGGGCACGGGGAGAAACTTGGTTAAAGAGAGAAGCAGTGGTGGTACTGGTGATGAAGAGGGCAGGCAGGTCACCCCTCTCCTCCACAGTGTGACTCTCAGGCCTGCTATGGACAGAGGGAAGAGGCCACCTGCCTACCAGTCAGAGTGGCTCGCCTTGCTGATCTTCAGTGCTGGTCCTTGGGTCAGCTGTAGGATGAGAATTACTCTACCTAGGCTTGAAGATACCATTCTCTTCTCCTCAGACTCATTTGTGAAGCAGAGTTTAACATGTGGCAGCTATTCCTTCTTCTTTTTTTAATTAATGGAATAACCATCATGTTTCAAAATATTCCAAGACGTAGACATGCCATGGAGATGTGAGGGGTGGGAGCACATGAGTGTATCTTATTTCAATAAGAATACAGAGCTGAGGTATTTGAGCATAAGTAAATTAAAACTTGAGGACAACCCCGAATAACAAGAGTGGGATGATCAGTGAAAGAGACCCAAGAGGAAGGAAACCAAAGTCAATACGAAAAGAGCTGGCCCTGGCCTGACCTTCCCATGGTAACGGTCAAATGCTCACTGGGCTGGTGACGTCAAACCTTCACCATCCCCTTGCCAAGCTTTTCCTCACAGGGTTGCAACGCAGGCTGGAGGAAGGGGTGAAAGGGCAACAAAGGAGGGACCCAGCTACCTCCACTCTCAGTTCAGGGCCACTACAAGGCTTCTGCCCTGGCAGGCAAGTCCTCAAAAAAAAAAGGCAGTGAGCCCCAGTTTACCCAGGAAACTCTCTGGCATCAGGCCCTCCCCACCTCCTCTGACCAACTGGCTCCTCTGCCTGGAGGAATTGGCATGGTCCTAGGTGAGGAGGCACAGGAATCAGACTTGGTACCTGGATGGCGACCCTCTTCTCTCTTGGGGACCTGTCCTTTGTAGGAGGCCTCTGTGGAGTGGGATAGCCCCAACTTCCCAGAAGAGAAAAAAACTTTTGTAAAAGTGAGAAACATAAAAACAACTCAGAAACACATGAAAGGAATCTGTAAATTATGAAAAATCTGATGGTTCTATTTCATTCTGCAACAGTTTAAAAACTGCAAGATAAAAAAGATCGAGATAAAAATTGAAACCTACTGTTACCATGTCTAAGCAAATTATGCCATTCCACCCCCAGCCCTGCAAACATTCTAGGTATGCTCCTCTGGAGGTCATGAACCCAGACGCAGGCAGGGGCTGGTGGTTCAAGGGACAAATAAAGAGGCCCGGCAGCCCCAGAGACCCCTGCCCCATGTGCAAGGGGCAGCCACCACTCACCTCCTGCCCACTTGCAAATTTCCAAGAGAGGCAGAAGATCCAGATTTTAAATCTCCTGCTTTGAAATATTAACAACTAATTTTTTCCAGCATTTAAACACTGCCGGCCAAATAGAACACATCTAGGGGCAGATTTGTCCAGCAGCTCCTCTCTTTCCCCATTTGCACCCTGTATTCTAAACCTCTGTGCTATTTCTAGTCGAGGTCAGATAATTGTGTTTTTCTCCTAAAAGTCAGGCTTGGCTCTGGTACACTTCTGGCAGAGCCATATGTTGGCATCACTTTTGGGGGGAGGACAGTTTGGCAGTATTTATCAAAATCTGAAATATCTTTCTATCCGGCCATCTCACTCCTGGGAATCTATGCTAAAGACACACTTCCTCAAGGGTACAAAGATATAGACATGCAGAATGATCCATGGGTTTGTTTTTTAAAACAAAAAATTGGGAAAAAAATTTAAATGCCCTTCAATAAAAAGATGTTTAAATAAATCCTGCTACCCCTGGGCCATCAAATGCTACCCAGCCATTAAATGAAATGACTTGGGCCAGGCGCGGTGGCTCATGCCTGTAACCCCAACATTTTAGAAGGCTGAGGGTGGGTGGATCACTTGAGGTCAGGAGTTCGAGACCAGCCTGGCCAACATGGTGAAACCCCGTCTCTGCTAAAAATACAAAAAGTTAGCCAGGCGTGGTGGTACATGCCTGTAGGACCAGCTACTCAGGAGGCTGAGGCAGGAGAATTACTTGATCCTGGGAGGTGGAGGTTGCAGTGAGCCAAGATGACACCACTGCGCTCTAGCCTGATTGACAGAGTGAGACTCCATCTCAAAAAAAAAAAAAAAAAAAAAAGGCTCAGATCTGAGCACACTGACATGAAAAGATGTCCATGGAATGTTTTTGTTAAATAGCCACAGAAAAATATACATATGGGGGCCCCTATTGTGTTAAATGGAATGCTCAAATATTTGCATGTTTGTGTACAAATATAAAAAAATTTGGAAGGACAGTCAACAAATTATGAACCATGCTTATGGAAAAAGTAGGTTTCAAGGTGATTTTTACTTTATAAATTAAGTGATTGATTCATTATTTTTGTAACTGGTGTATTTTATTTGAGAGTGAAACTTAAACTGTGCTCTTCCAGGGATGGTGTCTGGAGGCACTCAGAATGGTCCTGCATTGGGCACAGGCTTTCCTACAATGCAGCCTCTAACAAAACTAGACTTTCCCAAACTTCTGATAATAGAATTGCTTACCTTTATACCAAGAAGGCTGGGAAGACACCCATATCTGCATGTGACCTGTGCCCAGGCAAATGGAGGGATTTGCACTGTGAGACCAAAGTTCTTAGGAGATTGTCTAGAATGAAAAAAGTCAGCAAGGCTGATGGTGCTCCCATGAGTGCCAAATGTGTCTGTGACCGGACCAAGTGTGCTTTCCTTATTGAGGAGCAGAAAGTTGTTGGGAACATGCTGAAGGCACAAATACAGAACCAGAGAGCTAAATTTAAAATAAATAAATAAATAAAGCTTTTTTGAGTAATTAAAAAAAAGCCCCAAAGGCAAAATCACACAAGAACATCCATTGTCTGAAAAACGAGAGAGAAACTGAAACCAGTTTAAATGCAAGCCTAAACTATAAATTATATGAATATCAATGTTTGGACTCAGTGCTGTGGGCTCAGATATTTACCATCAGTAGTGAGGTATTTCTACTTCCTCTAAAAAAAGGTTATGCATAGTAATTACATACCTGGACCAAACCCCTAGAGATCGTCTTGCACATGTCCCTAAGGGAGAGTGTGCCCTGCAGCTCCGCATGGACAGCAGAACGGTGGAGACAACCGAATATCCACTGACAGCAGTGCAACAGGCTGAATGCGTGTGTCCCCCAAGAATTCATGTGTTGAAACCCAATCCCCAATGTGATGGTATTTAGGAGGTGGGGCCTTTTGGAGGTGATCAGGTCACGAGACTAAGATCCTCATACAAGGGATTCATTAGTGCCTTTATAAAAGAGGCCCCAGAGAGCTCGCTCACTCCTTCCACCACACGAGCACACAGCAAGAAGGCATCATCTGTGAACCAGGAAGCAGACCCTCACCAGCCACCAAATCTGCTAGCACCCTGATCTTGGACTTCCCAACCTCCGGAACTGTGAAGAATAAATTTCTGTTGTTTATAAGCCACCCCAGATGGCATTCCGTTATAGAAGCCCAAATGGATTGAGACAGGCAGAATGGAGAAGTAGAATATGCCCTGGTCAGCAGTTAAAGGGAACAAGCTAGTTCAAACTCCAGGAAGATACAGATGACAGTGATGAGCTAAAATAAACAAATAAGTAAAACTTCTGCACCTACAAAGAAGTCCTGTCCCAAAAGCTGAACCAGCTTCTAGTCCAGCCTTTAGATAAATATCCATTTATTGGAGTTAAAGAAATACAGGATCAGGCTCTATGACACTCTGAGAGCAAAAAGAGACCCCCGAATGGGGGCTGTTTTCCAGGCAAGTGATTGGGTTCCTTTGCTTTCATGGAATAAAAATAAAACAGGGGAGGGAAGGATGCTCCACACACAGCGTCTGGACTCTAATTCACACAGACCAACCGAAAAAGATATTTTTAAGACAGGGAAATCTGACTACAGATGGTAAGAAATTCTCACTGCTTTTGTTACATTTGATAGTAGCTTTGTGGCTATGTAAAAAAAAAAAAAAAGTAAACAGTGTAGCATTGCACACAGCTGTTAGGATGTAATGACAGGATGACTAGGATCTGTGATAAAACACTTCAGCAAAGAGGATAGGAGGAAAGTAAGCAAATGTGGTAACATCCTAAGAACCACAGATGCTGAATGGTAGGCATAAACTTCTCTGCTCTGGCTGTGTGTGTGAACTGTATGGACAAGTGTAAGAAATGGGCTGGAGGGGCACAAACCTGTAGTGAGGAGGCTGCCTCTGGGGCAGGGGGCCCGGGGAGTGGGGAGAGCCAGTGAGACTCCCACCGCTATACAATGCCTTAATATAGCATTAAAACAAAGACCCAAGGCAAGAATGATGGGACAGTACTGATGACCAAATCCGGGTGGTATGAGCACAGGGATTGGTGTGTTCTCTGTGCTTCTGTGTATTTAGTTTTTCACAATAAAATAACTTCAAAACAGAAGGCACAGGAAGATGAAACAAGAGCTTATGCAACCCATGGGAAGATACAGACCCTGGAGCCAAGGATGTGGGACCCGCTTGGCTCATGGAGCTGCTCGCCAGGAAGGCCCAGAAACTCAGCATTTGGTCACACAGGTGACTGGGGCTTTGGCCACACTGACTGCTGGAGCACCACGGGCCTTGGGAGCACTCTGGGGACACAAAACCACATATGAACATACATGGCCACGTTTGACAAATGGAGAGAAACCTGGACTGCTGGTCACCCTCCACAGACCTGAACAAAGGATTTAGTACTCAGGTGTCTAAAGCTGGGCTGGTATGGGGACTTTCTTCTTTAGGAACAGGCTCATTTCCTTCAATACCATCGATTATTGATTGTTATTTAAAAGCTCCATACATTTAGCCATTCAATAACTATTTAGCAAGTGTCTGCTCCTTACCAGGCACTCAGGTCCCATACAAGAGTGGCTGATACCAAGCTACACAGCTGGGCATCATCCTAGCCAGCCAAAGCCTGCAACAGGAGCCCCACCTGGGTGCCCGCCCATCCCCATACCTCCCCCTGGTATCTGCAAATGGGGTAATCAGAGCACCTGAGGAGGGAAAGCCAGCTAATTATCTTCAAGCCCTTAGACCAGTGCTTGCCTCACAGAAGCCCCCAAATACTCCTATGGGCCTGTCCCCATGGACCCTGTCCTTGTTCTTATCCTGTCCTCGGGAGCTGCCCTGAATGCCCCTTTTTAACAAGGTCTGCCTTCCCTGGGGGTTTGGAGTGGCTTCCACGTAGCCTTGGCCCCAAGCTCACCTCTAAGGAAAAGCCCAGGGCTCACTTCCCTCTGAGTTTCAACAATAAAAACATTCTAAGAGAGACCACATGTATTCAGGAAAATTTCAAGAAAGGAGACAATGGAGAATCATTGATTTAAAGTGATAGAGGGAGAAGGTAGAAAATGACAAGCAGATTAAGGCAGCCCAAAATAAAATCAGCAAGAATGCAAATCCTGAGTAGGATTTTATATGTGTGTGTGTGTGTGTGTGTGTGTGTGTGTGTGTGTGTGTGTGTGTGTGTGTGTGTGTGTGTGTGTACCTCCTTCTTGGTACTTCGCTGATTTTCATTTTTTTTTTCAAACATGAGCTTATATTACCTTTATCTTTAGAAAACAGAAACCTATTTTTAAAAAACCTATCCATTCAAAGTGAATTGTGGTGATCAGATTTCACCTGTTTTTCATTCACAATAGTTTGACATAGAATAGGGACTGGAACCCTCATTAACCGCATAGAATCAGGTGCCTCCAAAACTGCACTTGGGGGATATCTTTACATGCAGCAAATTAAACCAAGCCAGTTCAAGGTTACAGAAAGCGTTCCACAGACAGGGGCACCCCATGACAGAACCCGAACCACGTGGGAAGAAGTGTTT
Source organism: Gorilla gorilla gorilla (assembly GCF_029281585.2). Taxonomy (NCBI): domain Eukaryota; kingdom Metazoa; phylum Chordata; class Mammalia; order Primates; family Hominidae; genus Gorilla; species Gorilla gorilla. The sequence continues at coordinate 49,297,129 of NC_073236.2, forward strand.
TCAGCTGTGCATAGCAATCACAGCTAGAATATCCACATTCTGATTGCTTTAAAAAGATACACCTTTTCCTGTTTTAAATCAGCAGATGCAAATGCAAAATGCCAGCCTGTCCACACCGCAGCTTGGTAACAGTCAGGATGGGCCTCAAGAAAAATCATGATTATAGTTCTGTGCTGAAATGGAGACAAACAAGATTCTCCTGGGTGGTGGCTTAACTGCCAGAACTGCCCTGCCTCCCCCCGCCCCCCTTCCCTGAATCTAGTCCTTTGCTTCTCTTCTCCTAAGTAGTCACGGCTCATTTTCAAGTGCCCCGAGGAAGCTTGTGTTTTCCTTTGATCTGATGATGCTGAGTCAGGGGAGTAAGCAGATGAGGAATAGAAGGAGAAAGCAACATCGGGGTGGAAGGACCAGGGCAAGGTTGCCTTGGGAAATGGAGTGATTTTCTAGGTATTTGATAAACCAAAAACAATGTGATCCATGTGCACTACATTTGATGATTTGTAAAATGCAAAAGTCATGCATTATTCATACAAAATGAGTAATTCGCCAACTGGTTCCCAAGAATCAGGCACCAGGCCTACACTGACACCTTGATTCCTTACAGTAGCTAAGCCAGCAGGCAGCAGCAGCCCACGACACCCCCAGGAAAACCCAGAGTGGGGGCAGAGGGACCATTCCAGCCCGCGTCTGCCAGGCTCCAAAGCAATCCCCTTGTCACAGCTCCATATACAGCTGCAGAATGTTAACATTAAGAAAAGAAAAAATAGCATAAAACTGATTGCAGAACAAAAACCAAACTTTGGGCTTAAAGTTAACTGTCAGTTCATGAGAGTAGTGAGCTTTGTTTTATTTACTCCTGGGTCCCCAGGCCTCAAAAGGAAAGCAGTCACACTCAAGAAGACATTAAATGAAAACAACACAAAGCTCAAAAGCCACAGACTTGCATCATCATTTTAAAAATCACAGATTTCTGTTGAAATGAGAGCTGCCATGTGCATCCGTGATGATTCAATGCCAATGAGAGGCTTCTTGGTGACAGAAACCACTGGGACGTATTCTGTATCAGACGAGATGGCAGTGGTGTAGAATGCATTGGTCACACCAATGCTATCCTAGTCTTGCACCAAGAACTGAATTTTTCAGGTGAGCAGATGAAAAAATGAAATTCTCCCCCCAAAAAGATACCACAGCAAGCATTGTATTTGCTTAAGTTTAACCTGCACCAGAAGGATTCTTTTTTATTTTTTTAGAGACAGGGTCTCACTCTGTCATCCAGACTGGAGTGCATGGCACAATCACAGCTCGCTGCAGCCTCAAACTCCTGGGCTCAAGCAATCCTCCCACCTCAGCCTCCCAAGTAGCTGGGAACAAAGGCACCTGCTACCATGTCTAGCTATTTTTTTATTTGTATTTTTGTAGAGATGGGGTCTCACTATGTTGCCCAGGCTGGTCTTCAACTCCTGCTCTCAAGCGATTCTCCTGCCCTCAAGCGATTCTCCTGCCTTGACCTCCCAAAATGTTGGGACTATAGGCATGAGCCCCATACCTTGCCCCACCCAAACAATTCTGAGTTGTTTATCATCCCTAATACCCTCTATGAAGAGGGCCCTGCACCCTGGGCAGCAATGGGTTCCACTGAGCCCCACGACAGGCCTGGGTTGTGAGATGGGAATAGGAGCAGGGACAGGGCTGAACTGCACCTGGTACTCAAGGATGGAGACTTCCCAGCTGTGTAGAAGGTGGTCTGAGAGGGGACATGAGTGCTGTGACCGATAAACCTCCATGCTCAGAGATGTCTCACGATGAAAGTTCTTTCTTGCTCACAGGCAGTCCAAGGTGAGTGTTCAGCAAGCAGCCTTCCACACCATGGTTCAGGGATCCAGGATCCTTCCAACTCGTGGTGGCCTCTGGCCAGTAGACAACCACTTAGGTGAGGTGACCCACATCACGTCCACTCCCATCTCACTGGTGGGAACTGGTCAAGGGGCCCCATCTAGAGGGAAGGGAGACTGGGGACATGACCCTTGCCAAGGCAGCTGCATCCATCACAACTCCATACAACGGGAAAGGAGCAAGAGTCTCCTCTGGTGGGGATGAAGGAAGTCCTGGAGGATGAGAGCAGCCACTGAGGCTGGGCTGGGCTGGAGAGGGGTCGGAAAGAGAGCCCTCCAGAGTCCAGCGAGGACGTGTCAGCTGGTGGCTGTGATGACATGAAAAACCTCCTTTACATCCTCCCTAGAAAACTCTCAGTGATGTTTTATGGGGGATAGCTAGAAAGGCACTGAGTTCTGTGTTGGCTCTTACATGAAAAGAACTACAAATACCAGAGCCAGCCTGCATCAAACTTACATTACGTGAATGGACAACCCCAACTTCAAGATAGCCTGATGCTATGCATGCAAATTTCAATACTATCATGTATCTTGCAATTGTGGTCCTGAAATGAGTATCCACATTTTGCACATCTGGAATTCGAAATGTACATTGTAAGAGAGGTGTACTGGGTTCACAAGTGTTCCTCCAAAAATTCAGGTCTATCTGGAACCTCAGAATGTGTCCTCATTTGGAAATAGGGTCTTTACAGATATAATTCATTTAGATGAGATCATACTGGAATAGGGTGAACCCTAAATGTAATATGATTGGTGTCTTTATAAGAAGTGGAGCGACACACAGGGAAGAAGACTATGTGAAGACCAAGGCAGAGAGATCGGAGTGATGCAGCTGCAAGCCAAGGAACACCAAGAATTGCTAGCAGCAGCTAAAAGAGACAAGGAAAGGATCCTCCCTTACAGCCTCCGGAGGGAGCAGAGCTCTGCCAACACCTTGATTTCAGACTTCTGGCCTCCAAAACTGTGTAAGAATAAATGTCTGTTGGTATAAGTCACCCAGTTTGCTTCCTAGGGCGGTTTGGTTACCAATCCTCATACAGTAGGGGATGGTCAGAGGGCAAAGTTAACAAAAATGAGTATAGAAGAAAGCATAGCTATCAGTGGCTCTTCCCAGTCTATCCCCGCCTCTCTCCTAGCACTGGACATTTTTCCAACAGACTGTAAGTCTCCCCAACCAATTGTCTTCAAACATGTCAAATACATGAAGTCTAGAGCCCTTCTCATGCCTCCTCCAACCACCCCTCTCTATGAGCCCTCCTTCCTATTTCTCCATCTGCTCACGTGTCCAGGCTGGAAGCCTTAGAGTCAAGCTCACCTCCCTCTTTCCCGGACACCTCCCACATCACACCCATCACCCAGTCCTCACCTCTGCCTCCAGGTTCTTTTCTCTGATATTGAGAGGTGACAGCGTGCTGGCAGTCCTCACAGCCCTCGCTCGCTCTCCGCGCCTCCTCTGCCTGGGCTACCAGTTTGGCGGCACTTGAAGAGCCCTTCAGCCCACCGCTGCACTGTGGGAGCCCCTTTCTGGGCTGGCCAAGGCCGGAGACGGCTCCCTCAGCTTGCAGGGAGGTGTAGAGGGAGAGGCGCGAGCGGGAACCGGGGCTGCGCGCGGCGCTTGCGGGCCAGCTGGAGTTCCGGGTGGGCGTGGACTTGGCGGCCCCGCACTCCGAGCAGCCGGCCGGCCCTGCCGGTCCAGGGCAGTGAGGGACTTAGCACCCGGGCCAGCGGCTGCGGAGGGTATACTGGGTCCCCCAGCAGTGCCAGCCCACCAGCGCTACACTCAATTTCTCACCGGGCCTTAGCTGCCTTCCTGCAAGGCAGGGCTCAGGACCTGCAGCCCGCCATGCCTGAGCCTCCCACCCCCTCCATGGGCTCCTGTGCAGCCAGAGCCTCCCCGACGAGCGCCAACCCCTGCTCCACGGCGCCCAGTCCCATCGACCACCCAAGGGCTGAGGAGTGCAGGCGCAGGGCACGGGACTGGCAGGCAGCTCCACCTGCAGCCCCGGTGCAGGATCCACTGGGTGAAGCCAGCTGGGCTCCTGAGTCTGGTAGGGACATGGAGAACCTTTATGTCCTGCGCAGGGATTGTAGATACACCAATCAGCACTCTGTATCTAGCTCAAGGTTTGTAAACACACCAATCAGCACCCTGTGTCTAGCTCAGGGTTTGTGAATGCACCAATGGACACTCTGTATTTAGCTACTCTGGTGGGACCTTGGAGAACCTTTATGTCTAGTGCAGGGATTGTAGATATACCAATCAGCACTCTGTATCTAGCTCAAGGTTTGTAAACACACCAATCAGCACCCTGTGTCTAGCTCAGGGTTTGTGAATGCACCAATCGACTCTCTGTATCTAGCTACTCTGGTGGGGCCTTGGAGAACCTTTGTGTCTATACTCTAACTAATCTGGTGGGGACGTGGAGAACCTTTGTGTCTAGCTCAGGGATTGTAAAAGCACCAATCAGCGCCCTGTCAAAACAGACCACTTGGCTCTACCAATCAGCAGGACATGGGTGGGGCCAGATAAGAGAATAAAAGCAGGCCACCGGAGCCAGCAGTGGCAACCGGCTCAGGTCCCCTTCCACACTGTGGGAGCTTTGTTCTTTCACTCTTTGCAATAAATCTTGCTACTGCTCACTCTTTGGGTCTCGCTGCTTTTATGAGCTGTAACACTCACCGCGAAGGTCTGCAGCTTCACTCCTGAGCCAGCAAGACCATGAGCCCACCAGCAGGAACGAACAACTCCAGACGCACCGCCTTAAGAGCTGTAACACTCACTGCGAAGGTCTGCAGCTTCACTCCTGAGCCAGTGAGACCACGAACGCACCAGAAGGAAGAAACTCCAAACATATCCAAATGTCAGAAGGAACAAACCAGACGCACCACCTTAAGAGCTGTAACACTCACCGCGAGGGTCCGCGGCTTCATTCTTGAAGTCAGTGAGACCAAGAACCCACCAATTCCGGACACAATATGGGCCTTAGCAATCACCTCCACATGGCCCCTGCTCTCTGGTCTCTCACTTGGCAATGCTTCTTGCATGCCCCCATAGACCGCGTGTGCTACACCTCCAATGGGAACATATGCCCCAGCTTCAGCATGTCTGCTCACCCTTCCCCAGCTACCCCCTAATCTTCCAATGTGTTAAAGTCTAGACCCCTCAAGGACATATAAGTCAAGAACTTGACTTGGGTCACTTAAATTGCCCCCTTAAATCCACTCTAAAGTTAGGTCCAGGCATTAACCCATCTAATAGGTAAGAGTGAGGAAAGATGAAATTACAAACAACTTGAGGTGAACTGTGCCTCCAAATTAAGCCAGTTCTGTTGAAAAGCTTCAACTCGAGATTGGAGAATAAGACATGAATTCTCCCAGAAGTCAGAGATCTGTGCCCCTGTTAAAATACTAAGTTCATCATAATAATTATGGCATAGTAATAATAACGAATGATGTTGGGCTATTCAAAAATGAGGTTAAGCCTTGCGGGTTTACAAGATCATCCATGGAAAGTCCCATCACTGAGATCTCTTCAGAGTCTTGAAAATCCGATGTTAGCTGGGTGCGGTGGCTCACGCCTGTAATCCCAGCACTTTGGGAGGCCGAGGCGGGCAGATCACTTGAGGTCATGAGTTCGAGACCAGCCTGGCCAACATGGAGAAACCCCGTCTCTACTAAAAATACAAAGATTAGCTGGGTATGGTGGTGCGCATCTGTAGTCCCAGCTACTTGGGAGGCTGAGGCACAAGAATCACTTGAACCCAGGAGACCGAGGTTTCAGTGAGCCGAGATCACGCCACTGCAGTCCTGCCTGGGCGACAGAGCGAGACTCCATCTCAAAAACTAAATAAATAAATAAAATAAAGTCCGACCTCCTCCAGGTGGGAGTTCCCTAGTGGCTGGAGCTGGGGAGCACAGAGGAATGGCATGTGCACCTGAGGAGTCTTTCTTCAGAGCTCTTCTAAGAAGGACTACCCCAACATGTCTAGGCAATAAAGCTGAATATCATGCACCTCTTAGCTAAGCAACTAGATCTTTAGAAACCAAAATAACATGTAAGCAAAACGAAAGTAAACATGCAACATATGACCCCATTCAGACCCCGCTTCAGAGCTCCTACCCCACTCCCCACCCTCACCTCCCTTGGTGAGCTTAAGTGTTTAGCCAAATATTTTCAAACCATATTTTTCCTACTGAGCTGGCCAGAAAAACATAAATGTCATACCAGGCACAATTACTTTAAGGAAATAATAGTTCTTCCCTTAACACACAGTCTTTTTTTCTACAAGAAAAATGGAAGAAATCAAATTTTAGATACAAAACCTATGTCTTTCAGGTTCCAGGCACCCTATCTGTGACAATTCTGACCCATCATGTCGATATAAAAGATGAACCCTGCTAACCCATGTGCACAGGGCTGTACCCCCACAAGTGCTGCTAAGGCTGCAAAGTTCCCCTCTTGTGACTGTATTCGTTTTATGTTGGTGCATATCAAATTATCACAAACTTAACAGCTTCACACAACACCCGTTTGTTCCATACAGTTTATTAGGTCAGAAGTCTGGGTGTGGTGTGCCTGCATTCTCCCTTCAGGGTCTCACAGGATTGAACTCAAAGCATCAGATGAGCAGTGTCGTTTTCTAGAGGATCAAGGGAAGATTCTGCAAGCTCATTTAAGTTGTTGGATGAATGAATTGTAGGGAGGAAGTCCCTACAGAACCACAAGGAAACTGAACTCTCCTTGTTGGCGGCCATCCATATTCCCTGCCATTTCTTCCACCCCAGCAATTGAGTATCTCCCTCACATCCACCCCTCTTAGATTCCAAATCTCTTGCACCAACAAGAGCCCAGGCCTTTCTAAGGGCTCACCCAATTAGGTCAGGCTCACCCAGGATAGTCTCTTTTCCTTACAGTCAACTTATTTGGGACCTTAACTACATCACAAAATCCCTTCATGGCAGCACCTCAATTCGTGTTTGACTGAACAGGTGGGAGAAGCCGTGTGTAAGCCAGGGGGACAAGCATCTTCGGCACCATCTTAGAATTCCACCTACCACAGTGGTTTAGCCTTGGTTCACAGGCCTCATTGTCTTCTTTATTCCAAAAGAGCAAGAAAGGTTCCCTTTCTTCTAATTATTTCAATATGCTAGAAAATGAAACTTATTCTGGAGCTGACAATCTATTCTGTGGCCAAATTGGCAAAATTTCAGAGACCAAATAAGATCTAGCCTACTCTGAAACCTGTTTGCACAGGGCCTGGTATTAAAGTATCTTATCAGTTATTGCTATCATCAGAACAGCAGGGCACCTCCAGAGAATTCAGGCCCCATCCCAGACCTGCTCTTCCAGAATCTGCCTGTCAACAAGATTCCTGATCATTCATATGCACTTTCAAGGGTTTTTTGGGGGGTTTTTCTTAAATTTTTATTATAGGTTATTGGGGAACAGGTGGTGTTTGGTTACATGAGTAAGTTCAATAGTGGTTTGAGATTTTAGTGCACCCATCACCCAAGCAGTATACGCCGCACCCAATTTGTAGCTTTTTTTTTTTTTTTTTTTTGAGATGGAGTCTCGCTCTGTCGCCCAGGCTGGAGTGCAGTGGTGCGATCTCAGCTCACTGCAAGCTCCGCCTCCCGGGTTCATGCCACTCTCCTGCCTCAGCCTCCCGAGTAGCTGGGACTACAGGCGCCCGCCACCACGCCTGGCTAATTTTTTGTATTTTTAGTAGAGACGGGGTTTCACTGTGTTAGCCAGCATGGTCTCGATCTCCTGACCTCATGATCCGCCTGCCTTGGCCTCCCAAAGTGCTGGGATTACAGGCGTGAGCCACCACGCCCGGCCCAATTTGTAGTCTTTTATCCCTCACTCCCTTCCCATTCTTTCCCCGAGTCCCTAAAGTCCATTGTGTCATTCTTGGGCCTTTGCATCCTCATAGCTTAGCTCCCACTTATGAGTGAGAACATATGATGTTTGGTTTTCCATTCCTGAGTTACTCTGCTTAGAATAATAGTCTCCAACATCATCCAGGTTGTTGCAAATGCCATTCATACATTCATTTCATGGCTGAGTAGTATTCCATTGCATACATGTACCACAGTTTCTCTATCCACCCATTGATTGATGGGCACTTAGGTTGGTTCCACGTTTTTGCAATTGTGAATTGTGCCGCTATAAACATGCATGCCTGTGCACTTTCAGGTTTGAGGAGCATTGGTGTCAACCACATGCCCGAGGACCCGAAATAAGTCATTTTTCTCTGGAAAATGCACTGAAGACGTGGTGAAGATTAAACAGCATGTCACCCCCTCCTCCACACAACTCACATTCATCCCTGCCCAGGCCAAGCCTTGGTAATGGATTAGGTCTATCCTATATCTAGTGTTATGGTTTAAATGCATGCATACCTTCAAAATTCATATGTTGGAACCTAACACCCAAGGTAATGGTATTAAGAAGTGGGGTCCTTGGGAGATGATTAGGCCACGAGGGCTCCACTCTAATGGATGGGATTATGCCCTTCTAAAAGAGGCCTCAGAGAGCTGCCTCCCCCATTTTGCCCCTCTACCCTGTAAGGACACCAAGATGCTGCCATCTATAAGGAAGAGGCTTTCACCAGACACTGAACCTGCTGACACCTTGATCTTGGACTTCCCAGTCTCCAGGACTGTGAGAAATAGACTTCTATTACCTATAAATTACCCAGTCTGTAGTATTTCTGTGGCCTAAACTAAGACATCTAGCCAAGCTAGAGGACTCTCTTAACTTAGGCAATATTTCCCTAAAATCGTTCCCATGTCCTATGTTGCAGGCCTGAAGCTGGTGACTGAGGTGAGGCAAGTGCAGAGCTGACCCAGTGGGCTGGTTAGGGACCTTCTCTGTGACCTGGCATAATAAGCACTGCCCTCACAGGGTCATAGGTGAAGCAGCTGGCATGGAATCAGTGCCCAGAGCAGGGCAGAGAGAGAAAGGAGAGTATGACAAGGCCACCTGCTCACTGAATAACTTCTAACAGCTTTCCAAGTCATCTGAGGCTGGTGTTCAGCTCCTCTTTCCAGCACATCTTCTGCCCCAATTAATTCTAGGACCCACCATGTGTCCAGAGAAACGGGCACTCTGGGAAGCAGCCTCTGTCACTGAACCCCCTTGGGCCCCTCATCATTACTCCACAGCCATCTGCATCAGGAACCACAAGTCCATTATTGGGAGGCAGCATGCCTGCACTCTGGAAGCAGCCCTGGGTTCAAATCCTTTCTCACCACTTTCCAGCCATGTGACAGTTTTGGCACAGTGCTGAAGCTCTCTGACTGATATTTTCCTTGGATACCTAATTCTCTTGGTTTGGCTTTCTCTGCCAGATGGCCATCACTGCCCAGGGCTAGGAGGGCCTTGGTTTTCAACTGCAGCCCCAACTTCTGGTGCTCACTGGGGTCACTCAGGGACACTGATTGATAGAGGAACACTCTCAAGGGTCTCAGATCAGCACTTAACAATATCACTTCAGCTCACAGCGAACTGGCCAGGACTGGTCACACTCTCCACCCAGCCACGAGGAGCAGGAGGTGCCAGCTGCCACACTAGGAAGTGGAGACTGTCCAGTGAGCACTGCTTATAATTGATGGAGAATGTGAGGATGGTCTCAAGGCCTCCAAAACCCCCCTTTTGGCCTCCCACGTTCTCAAAGCATTCTGAGACGGCAGGACACGATCTGAGGTGCCCTGGAGCCCTCTCTCTAACAGCAGATTTTCTGACAGATAATGAGGGGGCAGGGGTGTGTGTGGACTCAGTTCTTGGGGTGAGCACAGACCGATCTCCAACTCCCCAGGCTCACTCCAGCACCTGCGGAGCTGCAGGGCCTGTGTTGGCCCGCAGGTTTCCTATTCTATCATCCTGCAAGAAGATGGGGCTTCCCTAACAGAACCCAGACCTGTCACACTGGTGAGGGGCTTCCCTGGGCCAAGAAGTCCCAGAGCCTAGCGGCTTGGTTTGTCATCTGTCAGAACACCAGCTCTGCTGCAGACTTTGAGGCTGGGCAGCCTGCTTTCTAGTCCCTTTTACTTCCCAGCAGAGTGACTATGAGCAAGTCACATGACTTTAAAGTGACCAAAAGGTTCACTTGTTGGTCCTCAGTTTCATGAAAGGGCCTTAACAGCATCTCCCTCATAGGGCAGTGGGGAGGGTTCAAAGCATCAGAGGATTGAAAGAGTTAGAAGACTGAACAGTTGGGGGACTAAATGCGCCACGTTTGCTATGGAAACTCTCATCCTAAGAACTCTTGCTGTCACACCTCGGGGAGTGATAGATTGGGATGCAGTTTTTTGGGTGGAGCCGGTATTCCTCCCTGTCCAAACTCTCACTCCCTGCTCTGCATGGGAAACGGAGCAGGCTTGCATTGTGTGCTGCCTGTGTCTGTGAAGTGCTCTGAACCCTGCCTGGCCCCGAGCGTACGCAGCTGTTACTAACTAGTGAGAGAGCTTCCAAAGCACAGCCGCCGCTGATGGAGGCACAACAAGGACCTGTTGGTTACTTTTTTTTTCCCCCCCAAATGAGGAACCAGTTTTCGAGTTCTTTCTTATTCTCCAGGGTTCCTATCACTGTGCTGTGTACATAAGGGGCAGCTCTGAACTTTTATTTTACAAACAAACTTCCTGACATGGGCCGGTTTGGATTCTTAACTGGGGCTCCTATCATGGATGGAACTGAGTTTGGGATGGTAAGTGCTGTATGCATCCCAGCTTCGCTCCAAGCCCCGGCTGGGGACAACAGCAACAGCTGGACATCCCAGCCTGGCTGAGGACAGGCCCACCTGACCCCATCACACTCAGGTCCCAGCTATGCATCCAAGAGCCTCCAAGTTCTGCCACCCAGCAAAGGCGCCTGAGTGATTTCCCATGCCGTGGCTCAAGCCCATGGCAATCCAGTGGGGCATGGTCCCACCAGAAGCTATGCCCAGGAGCCTGATGACCAAAGACAATGGACAAAGGGTGCAGAAGACAGAATTTTGCCTTTCGTCCCCATGGTAATTAGGGCTCCTTGCAAAGCATGTGATACTTTACACCCCATATTTAGTAATTGGCAATGTTTATGCAAGTCATGCTCCAGTAACTTTGCTACAGTTAAGACCAGAGGGCCTTCTAAAAGAACCAATTTTTTAGAGAGTATTTTTAGTGGTGGTTGTTTTGGTCATTTCAAGCAATATAGGGGAAAAAAATTACCTGTCCAGAAAAACCACTGTAACATGTTGTGATTCAAAGGGCTAATTTTGAATGACCCTCAGAAGTTTCTGGACTTCTACAATGGTCAAGTGTTCTCAGTGGGAAAGAGAGAAGCACCTCTTTAGCAAACAGAGACCATGGCAGGTACAGTCTGCTTTCTGATGCTCTACAAAATGTTTCATTCATGCAAGTGGGTTTTCTCAGGGCAGGGGTGGGAGGAGGCCCCCTCAGGGAAACTTCGAAAATCAGTAGGGCCTTTTCTGTCATCACCATGACAGGGAAGGGACACTGACAGAATTTGGCAGATGCAGTAAGAAATCCAGAACAACCCCTCACAACAAAGAATCATCCCACATCCCAAATGATTTTCAAACATCCTCGTTGACATCCACATGGGTAAAAATCTATTAATTACCTGAGCCTGGAGCCTAATTCCATTTTATATGTAAACATTGTATGGGGTGTTTTTTACATGGCTTAAAATACACTGAATTTCCCAGGAATGCAACCATTGTACCCATCAAGAGACGTCTGTATTTTGATTTGTTTGGAACTTTTCTAAGAGCCGTTCTCCAGGCTGGACAATCTGATTACAAACAGCATTGCTTTCCAGGTATTTCAGTTTCCAGCACCACACCCCAGCTCCAGTCTGCATTTGTCAGTGACAGTGATTCTACGTTTAGGAGAAAGTCAGTGTGCAGACATCATTCAGAGAATCCTCTCACCAACCGGGCACATTGTCAAGGGGCTTCTTGGGGTAGTGACTTAGAGACCTAAGTGAGGAAAAGAAAGCTGAAATATTTATCCTAGGTTCTCCAACACTTAAATGTATACCACTGACACAGAGCATAATTGCATCTAAGAGAAGAAAAAGTCCATAATATAAAAGTCCCCTTTTGGGACAGGATGATTTGTGTAATCAGCATTCAGGTCATATGGCCTCCAAATCTATTCCAAGATTCTGTCTCCCGCACTAAGAAGGACCTAGGCTCAACAAGAGACCTCCCTGGGCCTGAATATCCTTGCAGCTTACAGCTTTGCCATTCTCCGCAACTTCCCTACCTGGCTAAGGTCAAACACTACACCCATAGCCCAATGACAGAGCCTGGATTTGGCAGCAACCAGTATACCCCTAGTTCTTCTCTCACCTGCTGGGTAGAAGCCCCACTGCCCAGTACAGGAGTCAATGGGCCCAGATTCAAGTCTCAGTTCTCCCTTTGCCAGCAGGTGGCCCCAAACTGAGTCCTCACACTTAGCTTCCATTTTCTGAGAGAACAGCAGTATCTTCCCCATAGGATTCGGTTAGGAGCTGCATGGGGTAAAGCAGTGGTCCCGGGGTCAATGTTAAGAGAAAGAGGTCTCTCCCTTACCAATGATGACCATCCCACTGCTGTGATGTCTGAATTCCACTGTCTTACAGTAGGTTTGGTGTAGCTCTGAGCTCAGGGGCAAGGTGAACCCCTTCCTTTACCTTCTATTCCAAATAACATCTCTTCTTGAGGGTTCCTGGTCCAACTTAGAGGCATCCTAACACCCTGCTGGGGTAACACTGGAAGATTTGGCAAGCTTGTCACCCTCACAGTTTCACAAGTATGTGACTCCTCCCTGGGATTCTGCAGCGCTTGCCTGTCCTCAAATCTTCGTTTATAAGATTCTCCCACCATGACACTGAGCTCTGCAAGAGAAGGGGCTAAGTCTCGTTACCTTCTGTCTTCCCAGAGCCATCTACACGGTAGGTGTTTAACAAGTGTTGGTTGGATGAATGGATGGTTGAATGGACAGACAGATGAAGGGATGGATAAATGGTAGATGGATGGACAGTGAATAGTTGGATAGATGGATGGACGGATGGATGGATGGACGGATGGATGGATGGATGGATGGACGGATGGATGGATGGATGGATGGACGGATGGACAGATGAATGGATGGATGGATGGTTGGTCGCTAGCAGCAAATACAGCCCAGGTGGGAAGCTACATGTAGGTGAGCATGGTTTCAAAGTGGCTCTCTCCGTTCCCAGGGAAAGAAAGCATCTCTCCTCTCCTGCCTGAGGCCCCCTCTCCCAGGCTCTCCAAAGCAGCTGAGCCAGGAGAAGCTGGTGGTAGTTTGGGTTCATCACAACATCTCAAATCATTTTTCAGACTCTTGGCCCAGCCCCTCAAACTCTTTGCCAAGCACTTTTGCCCTCGGTTTATACACTCTGGGGAAATCTTATCTGAATGTTTCCAATTCATTTATGCTCAGCTCATCAAAATGCCATTTTATAAGAGCTGTCTAAACTCCAAAAGGTCTGGGAAACTTTCCCTTCCTATATTTATATGTGGAGAGCAGCCTGGGTTCTCCTGTTAAATGGAGGCCCTGCTGTGCCACCAGGCCCCACTCACTCTGCTTGCGCCTGGCTGCCCCATGACAACCTGGGGTAACTAAAGCACAGACACAACTCAGGCCATTTCAGGGCAGAAGGGCAGACTGGACACCACCCAGTCCACCTCACCTCCACACCCAACAAAGTCCTCTTGGACCCAGGGAGGTGACTAGGATGCCCAGTGCAAACGTTTTCAGAAAGAATCCTCCTGAGGTCACTGTCCTTAAGCACAAGTGAAGAGCTCAGAATTCTCAGGATCTTCAGGTAAGGAGGGACACACTCCCCACATAGAGGCTTAGGGAGTCTCAGCTTCCTCATCCATTTCTTGCTGACAGGGCTTATGAGGTTTTAAACTAGAGAGTACCCTTCAAGCACCCAAAGCCCTGCCAGAGCCAGAGTCCCCTTAAAGAGAGGTCAGGAAGTGCTGGTGGGGGCTGCCTCCTCACCGCCTTCAGCTCATTCTGCAGTGCAACCTGGAGTCAGAAAGAGAGTAAATCAACAACACCTACTCTAGCACCCCCCTCTCAGCTACTTAGGCTGTTGGCCTCCACCTTCATCCACTCCCCTCTGCAACTCCCTAAAGTGGAGATGGCTTCCTCACCCCACTCACTTCTCCTAAGCCCAGTTCAAGCTTCTCCTGCTGGAGGGTGGAGGAAGAACACCAGAAATCAGAACAAAGCAAAAATCAATAAAACTGAAAACAGAAAAATTAATACAGAAAATCAGTGAAACAAAAAGCTGGTTCTTTGAAAAGATCAATGAAATTGACAAATCTCTAGCAAGCCTGGCAAGAAAAAAGAAAGGGAAAACACAAATTACCAACATCACAAATGAAATCAGAGATAAAGCCATAGCTATTGTAAACACTGCACAGATAATAAAGAAATACTACAAACAACACTACATGCATAAATTTGACAACTTCAGTGAAATAACCCAATTCCTTGAAAAGTACCAACTACCACAACTCACCAAGATGAAATAGAGACTATCAATAGCCCTGAAACTAATAAATAACTAATAATTTTTAAACTGTCTTAAAAAAACTCCAGGCCTAGATGGTTTCACAGAAGGAAATTCTAACAAATATGTTTAAAACACCAATTTTATGCAATTTCTCCCAGAAAATAAAAGAAAGGAATACTTCTCAATTTATTTTATGAATCTAGTATCACCTGATATAAAACCAAAGACAGTACAAAAAAAACTTAGAAACCAATACCTTTCATAAGTATAGATGCTAAAATTCTTAACAAAATATTAATAAATAAAATTTAGTAATATATAAAAAGAATTATACCACATGACCAAGTGGGGTTTATTTCAGGGGTGCAAGGTTGGTACAATACTTGAAAGTCAATCAATGTAATTCACCATCAACAGGAGAAAGAACACAAATCACATGATCATATCAACTGATGTGGAGAAAACATTTGACAGAATTCAATACCCATTCATGACAAAATCTCTCAGAAAACTAGGAATAGATGAGAATATCCTCAACTTGACAAACAACATCTACAAAAACGATGGCTAACACCAAACTTGATGAAAGTGAATGTTTTCCACCTAAGAACAAGGTAAGGATGTCTGCTGTCATGCTATTATCAACTTAGTACTGAAAGTTTTAGTAGCACCATAGGCAAAAAAAAGTAAATAAACGTAAAAGGCGTACAGATCAGAAAGAAAAAAGTAAAGTGTTGCTCTTCGCAGATGACATGATGATGTCCATGGAAAACGCTATGAAATCTACCAAAAAATTAAAACTCCTAGATCCAAAAAATAGTGATGAAAGAAATCAAAGAACTAAACAAATAGATATACTATGTTCATGAATTGTAATAAACAACATAGTAAAGTTGCCAATTCTCCCAGATAGATGTACAGGTTTAAATAATTTCTATTGAAATCCTAGAAAGATATTTTTAAATATAAATAAGGTTATTCTAAGACTTATATGGAAAATCAAATAAACTAGAATAGCTAAAACAATTTCAAAAAATAAAATGGGAGGAGTCCCTTGGCCCAATTTTAAGAGTTACTGTATAGTTCAGTAATGAAGACTGTGTGGTATTGGCAGGAAAATAAATACACAGACCAATGAAACAGAAGAGAAAGCCAACTGATTTTTGACAATGGTTCCAAAGCAATTCTATGGAAGAAGAGTAGTCTTTTCAACAAATGATGCTGGAGTAAGGGGATGTTCAATGGCAAAAGGAAGGAAGGAAGAGGGAAGGAAAGAAGGAAGGAAGGAAGGAAGGAAGGAAAATTTTTCACTTACACCTCACTTCTTACACAAAAAATTAATTCAAAAAGAAATCATATATTTGAATATAAAATGTAAACTATGGGCCAGGCATGGTGGCTCATGCCTGTAATCCCAGCACTTTGGGAGGCTGAGGTAGGTGGATTCCCTGAGGTCAGGAGTTCAAGACCAGCCTGGCCAACATGGCAACACCCCATCTCTACCAAAAATACAAAAATTAGCCAGGTGTGATGGTATGTGCCTGTAGTCCCAGCTACTCTACTCAGGAAGCTGAGGCAGGAAAATTGCTTGAACTCGAGAGCCAGAGGTTGCAGTGAGCAGAGATCATGCCACTGCACTCCAACCTGGGTAACAGAGCAAGACTCCATCTCAAAAAAATAAATAAATAAAAAATAAAATAAAATAAATAAAATGTAAATTATGAAACCTTTAGAATACCTGGGGGAGATCCTCAGAACACAGGGCTTGGTAAACAGTCCTTAAACTTGATACCAAAGCATAACCCATAAAGAAAAATAAATGACAAATTAGACTTTATCAAAGTTAAAGCTATTGCTCTGTGAAAGACCTTGGTAAAAAGATGAAAAGACAAACCACAGTCTATGTATTAGTGCTCTGTTGCTTCCATAACAAATTACCACAAATCTGGCAGCTTGAAACACCCATTTATTATCTCACATTTCTGTAAGTCAGAAATCTGGCAGGCTCAACTGGTTTCTTTGTTCCTAATCTCCCATAGCAGGAAGGTTGTGTGCCTTTCTGGGGGCTCTGGTGATTAATACACTTTCAGGCTCATTCTGGTCGTTGGCAGAGTTCAGTTCCACGCAGTTATAGGATTGAGGTTCCCATTTTCCTACTGGCTGGCAGCCCAGGTTTATTCTGAGCTTCTAGGCTCTTCCTGCATTCCTTGGCTCCTGCCTTACTTCCTCCATCTTGAAGTCATCAGTGGTGGGTTGAGTTCCTTCTCACACTTGGAATTACTCTGACCTCCTCTTCTGCCTCATCTCTTCTGTTTTCCTCATTCAGATAATTCAAGAAAATTTTCCTATTTTGAAGTCAGCTGCTTAGTAACCTTAATTGCATCTGAAAATCCCTCATAGCAGTAGATCCGTGTTTGACTGAATAGGGGATAAGGTTCTTGGGGAACATTTAAAAGTTAATCCTATCACAGACTTGGAGAAATAATTTGCAAACCATATTTGTGACAAAGAGCTTATATCTAAAATATATTTTTTAACTCTTGAAAAACAGGAAAAAAATTCAATTAAAAAATGGGCAAAGAGTTGAAGAGAAATTTTACTGCAGGACAGTTTACAAATGCCGAAGAAGCACACAAAAACATGTTCCGCATTACAAGTTGATATAGTTTAGATATTTGTATCCTCGAAATCTCATGTTGAAATGCAATTCCTGATGGAGGTAGGGCCTGGTGGGAGGTTTTGGGACATGGTGGCGGATCCCTCATAAACGGCTGGATGATGGGTGAGTTCTTGCTCTGTGAGTTCACACAACAGCTGGTTGTTTAAAAGAGCCTGGCATCTCTCTTGCTTCCTCTCTTGCCATGTGACACACTAGCTCCCTTTTCACTTTCTGCCATGGCCAAAAGCTTCCTAAAGCCTCACCAGAAGAAAACGCCGCACCATACCTCCTGTACAGCCTGCAGAACCGTGAGCCAAAATAAACCTCTTTTCTTTACAAATTACCCATCCTCAGGTAGTCCTTTATAGCAATGCAAACTAACTAACACACAAGCCATCAGGGAAATGCACATTAAAACCAATGATGATGTGATATCATGACGCACCTATTAGAACCTCTAAAATAAAAGTAGTAACAATAGCAAATGCTGATAAAGATGTGGAGAAACTGGGTCTCTCCCACATTGCCAGTAGGAACATAAAAATCTACAGCCACTCTGGGGAATAGTTTGGCAGTTTCTTAAAAAGCTAAACATACCCTTACCTTATAACACAGTAATTGCAATTCTGGGTATTTATCCCAGAGAAATAAAAACTTATGTCTGCACAAAAACCTTTATACAAATATTCATTGTTACTTTATTTATAATAGCCAAAAACTGGAAACAACCAAAATATCTTTCAATGAGTGAACAGTTGAGCAAACTGTAGTATATCCATGCCATGGATGTATTAGGGTTTTCTAGAGAAACAGAACCAATAGGGTGTGCATGTGTGTGCATGTGTGAGTGTGTGTGTGTGTGTGTGTGTGTGTGTAAAGAGAGAGAGAGATTTATTTTAAGAATTGCCTCACATGATTATGGAGGCTGGCAAGCCCAAAATCTGCAAGGTAGGCTGCCAGGCTGGAATGAGTTGAGGTTGCAGCTCAAGTCTCAAAGCAGTCAGCTGGCAGAATTCCCTCTTCCTTGGGTAACATCAGTCTTTGTTCTATTAAGGCCTTCAAATGATTGGATGAGGCCCACCCACATTATAGAGAATAGTCTGCTTTACTCAAAGTCTGCCGATGTAAATGTTAATCTCATCTTAAAAATATTTTCACAGAGACCGGGCGCAGTGGCTCACGCCTGTAATCCCAGCACTTTGGGAGGCCGATGTGGGCGGATCATGAGGTCAGGAGATTAAGACCATCCTGACTAAAGTGGTGAAACCCCGTCTCTATTAAAAATACAAAAAATTAGGCAGGCGTGGGCCGGGCACAGTGGCTGACACCTGTAATCCCACCACTTTGGGAGGCCAAGACGGGAGGATCACAAGGTCAGGAGATCAAGACCATCCTAACATGGTGAAACCCCGTCTCTACTAAAAATACAAAAAATTAGCCTGGTGCAGTGGCGGGCGCGTGTAGTCCCAGCTACTCGGGAGGCTGAGGCAGGAGAATGGCATGAACCCAGGAGGCGGAGCTTGCAGTGAGCCGAGATTGCGCCACTGCACTACAGCCTGGGCGACAGAGCCAGACTCCGTCTCAAAAAAAAAAAAAAAAAAAAAATTAGCCAAGCATGGTGGTGGGCGCCTGTAGTCCCAGCTACCTCAGGAAGCTGAGGCAGGAGAATGGTGTGAACCCCGGAGGCAGAGCTTGCAGTAAGCCGAGATTGCGCCACTGCACTCCAGCCTGGGCAACAGAGCAAGACTCTGTCTCAAAAAAAAAAAAAAAAAAAAAATACTTTCACAGAAACATCCAGAATAACGCATGACCAAATATCTGGGTACCATGACCTAGCCAAGTTGGCACATAAAATTAATAACCACCATGGAGTACTACTCAGCAACAAAAAAAGAATGGACTATTGCTATATGCCACAACTTGGATGGGTCTCTAGGGAATCCTGCTGAGTGAAAAAAAAACAAAAAAACAAAAAACCCAGTCTCCAGCTGGGCATGGTGACTCACACCTGTAATTCAAGCACTTTGGGAGGCCAAGGCAGGCAGATCACTTGAGGCCAGGAGTTTGAGACCAGCCTGGCCAACATCATGAAACCCCATCTCTACTGAAAATACTATATAAAAATTAGCCAAGAGTGGTGGCACATGCCTGTAATCCCAGCTGCTTGGGAGACTGAGGCACGAGAACTGCTTTAACCCAGGAGGCAGAGGTTTCAGTGAGTCAAGATCACGCCACTGCACTCCAGCCTGGGCAACAGAGCCAGACTCTGTCTCAAATAAATAAATTAATTAAATAAAATCCAGCCTCAAAAGGTCATATATTGTGTGATTCCATTTATATAACATTTCTAAAATATAGACACGGAGAACAGATTAGTGGTTACCGGGGGTTGGGGACTATGGGGGCGGAGGGGGTGTGACTGCGGAGGGGAAGCGCAGTGTCCCTTTGTGGCGACGAATCAGTTCTGTGTCCTGATTGTGGTAGTGGTTTCGGTGCTCTCCACATGTAATAAAATGTCATAAAACTATACACACACAATATACCAATGCCAGGTTCCTGGTTTGGGTACTGTACTATAATTATGTAAGATATAACCAATGGGGGAACCTGGGTGGAAGGTACCCAGGACCTCTCTGTACTATGTTTACAACTTCATATGAGTCTATAATTATTTCAAAGTAAAAATTTAAAAAAACAAGAAGATACATAGCAGAGAGTCAATATACACATTTTCAACAATAAACATGTATACCTCCTGAAAAAAAAAAAAGTTTTTTTTTTTTCCTTTTCCTCTTAACAAGGATGTGAACAACTTTTCCCTTGGAAGGAACTTAGACACACACCAATTAACCCCGTGATGCCTATCAGTAACTGTTGGAGGAATAGAGACAGGACCTCTCAGGTGCAAGAATTAGGATGTCCCCAGCCTGAATGCCAAGAAACTCCTGTGGCAGCCAAGCCCCCAGGGTGTCAGGCCCCTGAAGGGAAGTCTGAGCTCCTCTTTCTTTCCTTAAGTGATCCTGGGAGAGGTCACAGGGCAGCAGGGCTGGGAAAATGGCACGTGGAAAGCGGTCACTTCAGAACCAGAAGGTGTTCTATTCCATCTCCTCACCTTCTTAAGACAAACCACTTTCCCTCCTTTTCAGTTCTATCTGAACCAACAGCTACAAATAAATAAACACCACTGTCTGCAAAGGCCACAGAGATTAATATTATTATTAATATTAATAGTATTAATAGAGTCTAATCATAGTAAATACATAGAGATGAAAGATCTTTCCCAAAGCAAGTTATTGATAACTATTAGGGTTGACAACTGAAAGATACATTTGCAATTTATTTTTGAAGCCATATAGATTCATTTCAGCCGACCCTCTAGTTATGGGACTAGACCACGTTCAAGTTGCCTTTCAAATAGTACTGTAAAATTAAAATTTAAAAAGCATGTAGACGTGACTTTAAGGGACCCTCAAGGAACTGCCAAACAAGAGCTCGGCAGCCAACACCCTTTAGTGAAAAGGGTAGGACAGTTTGGGGTTGGCACCTGGGAAAATGGTCCACATGATGACCTTTGCAGGGTTGCTGCCCTGTCCTGTTCCCAGCAGCCTCGCCCCCTTTCTTGCCTGGCTCGCTCCTCCTCCTCCTCTGACCCTGTCAGTCAGGCGTTAACTGACCTTCCCAGGGCTGGGCACCTTCTATAGGAGCTTCCTCCCCTTCTCCCCGTCCATGGGAATGAGTCAGCAGGGTTTGGTTGGCTCCACTTCCTGCCTGTGGTTATTATAGCTGACTCATCAGACCATCCTGGGTACACAGTTCAGAGTCTTGATGCAATTCACTTCACGTTAGATCATATTTCTCTCCGTCATTAAATATTCTTGGAAAACATGATTTTCAATGGCTGCGAATATTGCCAGGACCATCTGCTTGCTGAATGCTGGTGTGCGAGCTGGCAGAACCTCCATGTGCTCCAGGTCTCTGATCCATACGTGGAGAACGCACACCCACGTGTGGCCATTTGCTGGTATTCTGTCACTCACTAAGTCCCCAGCAGAGCTACTGCTCTGAGTCTAGGCATCTAAATATCAAAACATGATAGACACACACACACACACACACACACACACAGCCCTACAACAAATGTTACTGTGATCCTGAAGCCACTTGTTTAAAGAAGAAGAAATTTACTTTCTTTTCCACCTGAACAGTGATAGACAGCCAGTGTGCAAGTTCAAGGAGATAATATTAAAGAATTATTGGATCATAGATGTTTTGAAATAATTATGTTCACTACACATAAGATTCATTCAATAGGCACTACATGCCCAAAACACATAACAATCTAAAGGCTTTAAAATAAGGCAGTTTAGGCCAGGTGAGGTGGCTCACACCTGTAATCCCAGCACTTTGGGAGTCCGAGGTGGGTGGATCACAAGGTCAGGAGATCAAGACCATCCTGGTTAATATGGTGCCTGTAGTCCCAGCTACTTGGGAGGCTGAGGCAGGAGAATCGCTTGAACTTGGGAGGCGGAGGTTGCAGTGAGCTGAGATTGCGCCACTGTACTCCAGCCTGGGTGACAGAGCAAGACTCCATCTCAAAAAAAAAATAATAAAAAATTAAAAAATAAATAGAATAAGTCAGTTTTCTACCTATCTGAATAGATACTGTAATGTTAAAATTGTCACCACAAGGTTCCTCACCTTTTAGGAACTCGAGCTGGTAAGGGTGAGGTGGACTTTTATAAACCCTCAGGACAGTGGCTGGGTGGAGACTTTCTTCACACAGTCCATCTTCTGGACTAAAGAAGAGAGGCTGGGTGCGGTGGCTCACGCTTGTAATCCCAGCACTTTGGGAGGCCGAGGCAGGTGGATCACCTGAGGTCAAGAGTTCAAGACCAGCCTGACCAACATGGTGAAACCCCATCTCTACTAAGAATACAAAAAAGTTAGCTGGGCATGGTGGCGGACACCTGTAGTCCCAGCTACTTGGGAGACTGAGGCAGAAGAATGGCGTGAACCCAGGAGGCAGAGGTTGCAGTGAGCAGAGATCAAGCCACTGCACTCCAGCCTGGGCGACAGAGTAAGACTCCATCTCAAAAAAAAAAAAAAAAAAAAAAAAAGGAGAAGAAGAGAAAGGACACACTATTCCTCCTAGAGCATGCATTAATGATTATGAGAAAGCCAGACAAGAATAATAATATTCTTGTTTGTTAAGCATGTACTAGGTCCCAGGCACTACACAAAGCACTTTTACAGAAAGCTATCATCCCCGCTCTGTGGTAGTATTTTTGGCCCAAAATGGCAAGGAAATAGCTACTTCACTGCATAATGCAAGAGCTCAGATTCAAGAGTACACAAGAGCCCATGGAGCTGGCCAACCACATGGAGGTGCCCAAGCCCCCTGCCCTCCATGTGGGTGTTTCCTGGTCAAAGGCATGAAAATCTGCAACTGTTTCCATTACTGGTTGTTCATGGGAGCTTTCCTCCCAGGTTTTGCTTTATTTATTTATTTATTTAGAGATGGAGTCTTACTCTGTTGCCCAGACTGGAGTGCAGTGGTGTGATCTTGGCTCACTGCAACCTCTGCCACCTGGGTTCAAGGCATTCTCCCACCTCAGCCTCCTGAATAGGTGGGATTACGGGTGCCTGCCACGATACCTGGCTAATTTTTGTATTTTCAGCAGAGACAGGGTTTCACCATGTTGGCCAGGCTGGTCTCAAACTCCTGACCTCAACTGATCTGCACACCTCAGCCTCCTAAAGTGCTGGGATTACAGGTGTGAGCCACCGCACCTGGCCTAGGTTTTGCCCTTCTCAACCATGTGTCTACCAGTAAGCCTGGGCAGATGAAAGAGGAAGCATTACAGTTTCCTTCTCCCTGACTGGTCTATGGCAGATTGTGTTTCCAAAGGTAGCCTCAGAATACCTCCCATCCCACATGCTATTCTAGAAACTCATCTTCCTCCACCAAGAGCTAGAATCTAATTCCCTATGTCTTGAATCTGGAAAGGTTTGGGACTTGCCTGCAACCAAAAGAATGTAGCCAGTGTTTCACATGACTTCCAAGGTTGGGTCATAAAATGAGATGCAGTCTCCACCCTGGTATTTGCAATTTTGAGCCCCAAGTAAGAAATCTGACACCCACTCCTGCCCTGAGGCTACAGTGCTGAGAGAAGGCCCAGGCCACATGCAGGTGTACTGGCAGCCTGCTCCAACCGAAGTCCCAGCTGATAACTGGCATGAAGTGCCATAAGTGCAAGCGAGCCTTGGAGGACTCCAGGCCTCAGCCTTTGCACCTCACCTGACACTTTGCGCCTCACCAGCTGAGGTCCTGGACACCATGGAGCAGAGACTGGCCAATGAGATCAGTGCAACTCGTAAAATATGACTGCAATAAGGACATGGATGATACTCATGAATGAGTGGAGACACTTCTAAGAGTATTTCTGATTAGCCAGAGCTCAAGAAAACTTACATTTCCCTGAAATCTTACAACTCATGTGAGAGAACATTTGATGAACATAAGGACTAGATAACCCCAAACTTGGAAAGCTCACCGCTCTGTGGAAAAGCTGGATTCTAGAACTTGGTTGGTCCCAGAGGGCGAACTGGAGGCTCCTAGCATCACCCTCAAGTCTTGGGCTCGGAACTGCCAAAGGGGAGAATTGAGTCTGCCAAGTCCCGTTTGGAAGGTTACGCCCCGGCCCAAAGGTCCAGCAGATGGCAGGCAAGAAATGGGCTGTCAAAAGAGACTGGTTCTGCCACAGATGTCCTTTTCCCTCAGAAAGAAAACAGAGAAGGGCCCTGGCACTTCTTCCCGGTGGTGAGATGCGTGGTGGGTGAGAGAGACAGAGAGGAGGGGAGACAGAGAGAGAGGGAGAGAGTTCATGACAGCAACATGGTGGCCATGGTCGCTCATAAGTTGAGCCAACATGCACCAGGCCCTCAACAGTCTCTGGTCAGACAAAACACAGCACCTCCCTGCGGGCACGTCAGAAAATTGGGTGGAGAAAAACAAAGTGTTCAGCCCAACACTGCCCCTCCGTGGTAGGGGAGAGGAAATTCCCTTCACATGAACTGAGAACAAGGAAAGACAATTTCCCACCCACACCAGATGAAAGGTGCGGTCGGTCCACCTTCTCTCCCAGGCCCTTGTGTTAGAGCAGTTTTCACAGCTCCCTCTCTGTGTGAGCACAAAGGAAGGGAGGCCCCAAGATGAAGAACCCCTCCCACGTGTCCACAGCTGGTGGACTCTAATGGCTGCGGGGAGAGACACTCAGCTTGAGCCCACAGACTTCTCGCTCCCTCCCGAAGGCAGACTTGGAGGACAGGCCGGGCCGGGCTCCCCTCCCCGGACCACATGCATCTTCGCACAGAGCGAGATCATGTTCTGGTGAAGTGCAGACTATGGAGGAAGGAAAGGTCAGGGTCATTCGATGTTGGGAGAGAGAAAAAGGGACTCAGTGTCCATCTCCAGGAAGTGAGAGGACAATGGAGCACAGGCAGTAAAGCATGGTCCTGGTTTCCAAGGAAGCTGGTAAACAAAGGAGGAGGGGCACCAGACTGCTCTGTGGGGTCTCCCTTCCTCCTGATCTCTCTTCTAGGCACCAACCTGCCACACTTTGTGCCCAAGTCTGATAGATGGGAAGATCGACCTGGGCAGGTAAGTGGCAGACATGCTGGGGTGATTGTATTCCTGGAGCCACTGCCAGATGGATAAACAAAAACCAAGGACTGGATTTTAAACATAAAAGAGCTGGCAGGGCGCAGTGGCTCACACCTGTAATCCCAACACTTTGGGAGGCTGAGGTGAGCGAATTGCTTGAGCCCAGGAATTCGAGACCAGCCTGGGCAACATGGCAAGACCCTGTCTCTTCAAAAAAATACAAAACTTCACCGGGTGTGGTGGTGCACATCTGTAGTCCCAGCTACTCGGGAGGCTGAGGTGGGAGGATCGCTTGAACCTGGGAGACCGAGGCTGCAGTGAGCTATGATCACACCACACTGCACTCTCGCCCGGGCCACAGAGTGAGACCCTGTCTCAAAAAAAAAAGAAAGAAAGAAAGAGAAAAGAGTAAATGCTTCTCTTCTGTTGGTAGTTCCTGAATGCCCCTGTCATCCCCATCTCCACTTCCCTAAGAACCTTCAGGCTCCGGGAAGCTTGACAGCAGCTCCTGTCACAATGCCTCATTTCATCCACTACCAGCCACAGATACATCCCTGTGAACCTGGCACAGTTCCCTGTATACGGTAGGCACTCAATTCATGCTAGTCAAATCAACAAACCTTAGGAGTGGCCTGTATGGATTTTAGGACCCTTGTCCCCCTCTAATCCTGGATTCTCATTGTCCCTGCACAGACAACAAATGCCTCCTAGGCATTCAGAGGCTGAGCAGAGCGAACTCTGCCTCGGTGAGTAGTGAGCGTGGCCAGCAGGGCAGACATCCACCAGCCATCCTCACTCAGGCCCTTGGAAGCCTGTGGGCTCCCAGCACCTTCCCTGTGCCAGGAGCCCTGAGCCCTGGGCCTCCCCAGCCAGGCAATAAGCCACCCTTGTCTCTTCACCGTGGGCCTCTGCAAAGCACAGGCACTCCCCAAGTGTGGGAATTGCAGAGATGGAAGGAGTCTCTCATTTGCCTCAAGGGCAGTTGCGACTGGCGTGCGGCCTGCCCTGATGAAGTTTCACCCTTCTGGCAAGGACATGCTGGTGAGGACATCACTTTAGCCACAAGCCAACTTGCTTGGTCATTTATGACAGCTGGCTTTGCCCAGATGGCTCAGGGCTCACCTGCAGCCACTGTTAGGGGACCTACAAGGCACCAGCTTCAACTTCCCTTCACACAGGCAATTCACACCTCAGGGAGGCCCAGGCAAGGGCCCACGAACACCCTATCTGATATACATAAGGAATCGGAGGTGAAGATGTCTCCTGAAGTGACGGGTGATGCACTGTCAGGCTTTCCACCCTGGACTGCCTCTTCTTCAAAAAGAATAAAACAGATTAATCCAACAGATGAACTGTCTGCTGGGATCTGGGCATGTCCACAGTACTGGGGACACAGCAAGATACAGAGCAAAGTCTGCCTGCAGCGACTGCACTCGCCCACCTTTGCAACTGGTGCCTCCTGGAGAGCAGTTGGTTGCAGTGAGGTGCTGGCCACCTCCCTCAGAAATGACTTCAGTAACAATCACCCCGAGTGTCTGACTCACCGGCTGCTCTGGTTCTTCCCTGCCAGCCGCAGTGGCACAGCAAGGCAGCAAATCTTTGGAGCTCTCGGCCATACAGGACAGAGCACAAGTACCCCATGATTTCCAGGAATTCCCACAGCCTTGGGGTCTGGTTTGGTGGCAGGGGATGGGGAAGGCTATGCCCTGAGCAATCACTATTCGGCATTTACAGTCACCTGTGCTCCAAGCTGCAGAATACAGCCCCACTCCTGTTTTTGTTTTTTCTCTTAAAAAACACTTTGTTTTTCTCCACCCAATTTTCTTTTTAAAATTTTTTTTAAAGAAATTTAAAAAAAAAAAAAAAAAGAGCAGGCTGGGCATGGTGGCTCATGTCTGTAATCCCAGCACTTTGGGAGGCCAAGGCAGGAGGATCACTTGAGCCAAGGAGTCAGAGATCAGCCTGGGCAACATAGTGTGACCCCATCTCTACAAAAAACTGAAAAATTAGCCGGCACATGCCTGTTGTTTCAGCTACTTGGGAGGCTGAGGTGGGAGAATCGCTTGAGCCCAGGAAGTCAATGCGGCGGTAAGTTGCTGCGTTCATGCCGCTGCACTCCAGCCTGGGTGACAAGAGCAAGAAACTGTCTCAGAAAAAAAAGAAAAAAAAGAGTTCCTGGTCTGTTTTTCTGGCAGATCCCAGCCATGTCCAGGCCCAAGGCCCAGGACTCAAACTGGTGCCTCCATTTCCTTTGATCCCTGTGCAGAATTGCACAGACTTGCTTTGAGCCAGATTCCCATTTCTGATAGTCTTTGCAGAAAGCCTGAAACTCATCCTTTAAGGCCTAAGGACTTGAGGGAAGCCTTCAGCACCTGCAGCTGGGGAGGCAGGAGTTCTTGTCAGTCTCTTGGTACTGGTAACGGGCAGTGCACAAGTTGACGTTAATGAGACTTAAAAAGCTGCAGCATCTGGCTGCCTGGCCAGGTGGAAAGAAAACCCACAGCAGCATGTGGACAAAGGCACTGCCTCTATTTCCCTCCAGAAAGCAACACAACTCAGGTGAGAGCTGCCGGCTCACCTGGCTACACGTATAAAAGCAAAGCCAAGATCCAAGCACACACGCTTATTCCAAGGTGGAAGTTCATCTCCAAAGGTGTGCGGGAGGGTGCTAGGGGCTGGCGCAGTAAGTAAGCAATTCAAATTAATGAATTGGCTGATTGACTCCAAGTTCGATTTAAATTCACAACAACCAGGTTCTGTATTTGTGCTCAGGGATGCCCCATCCCTCTCACGGGACTGGCTTCCAGCTTCTTCCAGGGTTTGCTCCTTATTCCAGTTAGGTATTCAGTGTCGCCAAGCCAGGGCAGCCTTGTGACTACAGTGAGTTGCTAACAGCAGGGCAGCACTGTTTCAAACAGACACCCAAACACCTGTTTTTCTTGTTAAGTAAAAACAAGTTAATAGTCACAGCAAAACCATGAAAGAAAACCACAAGTGACCTAAGGATTTCTGACTCACCCCCAGCCTGGGTACTTTGTGACATTCCACCAAAAGCATCAGCCACCTGCAGCTGCCCTGAGAACTGCTGATCAGCAGTCCTTTTGTCTCCCTAAGTCAGGGTAATTACCCATGTGTGCCCTACCCCCAGATGGCTCTTGCCTTCAGAAAAAAAGAACAGAGAAAAAAAAAACGAAAACCACCTTCCCTCTAAGCCCAAGTGACTAAGAAAAGCTGGCAGGGACCCTCCCTCAGACCATAATGGTGGGAAACCTCTTGCAAAACAGTTTTCTCTGCAAGATAAACTGTCTGTTCCCAGCAGCCAAGTGCCACACCCAAGAGAGGGTGAGAGGTTTCCTTTAAGAAGCCTCCAGAAAACATCGTGAACAGTTGCTCCCCTATGCACTAGGAATAACTGTGAAGTTACACCCTAATAAAGATTTTTTTGTTCTTTTTTTATTTTAAGTGTAGCCTCCAGGATAGGCCCAGCATCTGCACTATTCTAGAAACCAGTGCTATGGAGCTCCAGCTCAGCCTAGACCTGGTAACCTCCTATGGGCAGAGGGACGGCCACACACCAGGCCCTGTCCCTGTTTGATCACTTACTGTCACAAGTCTAGCTGTCCAAGGGGGCGCAGGGACCTGTCAGGCCCCATAGCCATTCTGGAAGAGGTGGCCCACGTGAAAGTTGTCATGCTCTGTGTCACATAGCTCAGGTCTTGTGGTCACACCTGGAAGGAACTGGGACTGGGCTGCAAGCCAAGGCTGCCTTCTATAGGCTGAACCATGCACAAGCGGCAGTAGGCTATGAGTTGCCTGTTCCCAAACGGTACCCACTAGGCTGCCCTGCCACGGACTGGGACCCTCTGACCCCACCAGAGTCTCCTTCTCAGCAAGGGCAGGAGAGGGGACAGCCCCACTTCATCTGCCCACAATACCCTTGTGCCTCCTGAGCCTCCATCCACCTGCAAGTGCTGTGCCCTGCGCCCGGCTGGGCTCCCTATGAGCCCAGGGAACACCTCTGCCCTCTAAACGACCACCAGTGGGCACACTGTTCAGGCCATGCTGCCAAGGCAGCAGCTAGGAATTCAGGAATTCAGAGAAGATGCGAAGGACAGAAATATGAAGGGACTGCTGGGGCACCAAGGTGAGGAGGGACAGGGTTGCCAAACCCCATGTGTAGGAGCCACTGTGCATCCTGCCCATGGGACAAGCACCACCTGAAGACGCAAGAAGACCTCCCTCAGTTCGAGGGAAAATATCTCCCCCAAAGGCCCCCGTACATACTGAAAATCTCTTATGATAATCACCCCTAGTGATTCTAGGTCACTGCCTCTGCTCCTGGATTGCTCAATCTGTGGGACGCGGCACATGGAAGGTAACATTCATTTAGCAACTCCCAAGCTTTTCTATTTTTTTTAGACCGAATCTTGCTCTGTCACCCAGGCTGGAATGCAGTGGCACAGTCTCGGCTCACTACAACCTCCACCTCCTGGGTTCAAGCGATTCTCCTGCCTCAGCCTCCCAAGTAGCTGGGATTACAGGCGTGTGCCACCATGCACAGCTAATTTTTGCATTTTAGTAAAGACAGGGTTTCACCATGCTAGCCAGGCTGGTCTTGAACTCCTGGCCTCAAGTGATCCACCCACCTCAGCCTCATAAAGTGCTGGAA
This sequence comes from Gorilla gorilla gorilla, assembly GCF_029281585.2. Classification (NCBI taxonomy): domain Eukaryota; kingdom Metazoa; phylum Chordata; class Mammalia; order Primates; family Hominidae; genus Gorilla; species Gorilla gorilla. The sequence goes on from NC_073236.2 coordinate 49,326,559, forward strand.
TGACAGGCGTGACCCACCGTGCCCAGCCCTCCTAAGTTTTTCAGTACACTTCCAATATCAACTTTTCCATCAGTGATCCCAACCACTCAAAAGGTGGACAGCCTGTAAGCCCATTTTATAGATGAAGGATGTGATGATGAGTGAGATTAAGTAATGTCTGCAGAGCCACTGAAGCCCAGATTCAACCCCATGGACATCAGCCATGACAGCCCATGGCTCTGTGGTGTCACACACCTGCAGCAGGACACTGTTTCTCACATTTCTACTGGCACCTGGCACCGGGCAGATGCCAGCCTGGGGGAGAAGGCACCTGGAGCGTCTAATGCTTGACCTTCTGCCCTGGTCCTGGTGGTCCTGGGCCCTCAGCTGTCTTGGGAAGAGGTGGCAATGGATGCCTGGTAGAGGTTTTGACCCCTGGAGGGTGCTCTTTGGACACCTCCTGGGGCGACATTCGTCACTTCATTTCATTTCAGCATCACGAACATTGGCTGAGTGTATGGCTGGTTCCAGGCATCGTGTTTTTAGCTAAGACCTTTCTACAAATCTTTTTTATGGTTATTTAAAGAAATAAACCTAAATTTGAGGATCATTATGTTCTGCTTCACTGGCCCTCAGAATCTACTTCACCCAGGAGGCTCAGAACTCAGCAGTTAGCAAGAAAAGTAGCCTCTGAACCCGAATAAAAGAGAAACATTACTGCAGAAAGCCAATACTTCCTCTCAGGACACCCTAAGGACTGCCTTCCCAGAGTCTGTGTACTTACAATTACGTGTGAAGTGACAATTTTGATGTTCTTCAGAGAGAGAGTCCAGCCTGACCTGAGCGTGCTTGGAACCTGCCGGCTGTTAACTGGGTACAGAGAAAAGTCAGAAGAAACGTCAGGAATTCAGGAGTCCACACACCTGCTGGATGTTACTGCTCACCACAGCTTGGGTGATAGGCATTGGGTCATTATGGTTCCCATCAGATCTGACACAGGTGCATTCTCAACACTCATTCATTCCCTTCCTCCGTTGTGGCCTACGGCTCTGTAAGCAACAAGTCAAATCTCAACCTCTCTCTTCATCTCAGAAATCACAGAAAGAATGTGCAATGAATAAATGGCCTCCTCTCACCTCCACAGTCCCCAGCTGAGGTTGCTGGCAGTTGCTGGCAGCCTCAGGCATGTGTCTGTGGAAGAACTATTCTGGAAAACAATTTGGCAATCTGGGTTTCAGGCCTTTATAATAAAGGAATTTATATCCCTCCACCTGGCAATAACCCTTCTGGCAAACCATGGGAAGGAAGGAGTCAGAAACTTGGACTTCTTTGCAAAGATGTTCATTGAAGCTTTATATATAGTTGTAAAAAACTGGCAACAGTGCATCTGTCCCACAATATGGGAACAGTTAAATAATTATGGCACTGCTATAAGATGGAATCTATTGTAGCAACTTCAAGATGGTGTTTTTCAAGACTATTTAATGATGCAGAAACATAGTTATATGATGCAAAGTGGAAAGCTATAGTACAAAATTTATACACAACGAATTCCAAAACAACAATAAAATTACACATATATGTGTATATACAGAGAACTGGGAAGAAATACAACAAAATGTCAAAAGTGGGTATCTCTGGATGGTGAGATTATGTTTCATTTTTATCTTCTCTTTGCCCCTCTATTATTTTCTATATGTTGACTTTATAATTTTAAAAAGCTACTGAAAAGAAATTTCTACCAAAAATTATAAGAAAAAAATGTTCCATAATAAATGGTTCAAAGTTTGGGTTTTTAGAAAATGTTCTATGTGGAATTTTAGTTAAACATGGCTGTAAAAATCAACATCTCTTGTCCTGGTCTGGCTTTGCTCTTGCAGAGCTGAGCCTGGTGCCCAGTGCCAGCCTCTGGTTCCTGTTCCCAAGAGCAAAATGGGGCAGGCGCCAAGGGCGAACAGCAAAGGATTGCAATAATTCTGGAAACTCAAAACAAAATGTCTCAGCACACCTGACTTAGGACAGCGTCTTTTGAGATTATTTTTTTAAACACTGTAATAAATGGGTTGCAGGAAAGGGTTATATAATTACTCTGTTTACACTGAGAGATTTAAAACAAAGAAAAAGTGTCAGGTATAAGCCACAGGATACATAAAGTTACTGACGGTTCATCCACCCAGTGTGGAGCTTGAAGAAAGCGACAGCTTCCATCTCACAGGACATCTCTGGCCACCTGGAACACTGGTTGAGGCTTCTGAAGCCCCATGGCTGCAGCAGAGAGGGGGCCAGAGACTGGACAGCATGTCCCTGATGGAGCAGCAAAGAGTGTGCTCTCTAGTAAGAAGCCCAGCAGCACTGCCAACATGTCCCTTACATGGGTGCTTTTGACTCTATTTTGACTCTACATAATCATCTGCATGCCCCTAGAGTCCCCCCACCTGGCTTCTTCCACTTGCCCTTCACGTGTTTAGATAAGGAAATTGCTTCTCCAATGCAGGCCAAGGAATTTGGCCTTAGACTTACGCATGCTCCAAATATCCTGACAAAGCAGTGCAAGAAAGACCCTGTTGCTGATACAGAAGCCCCCAGGAAGGGTGTTCTGCACCCTCACTCCTGAGCTTCTGGAAGTAAGGGACATTTCTTTCTGTGGTCAGCCTGGGAGTCAACCCAAATCCACGGGAAGGGGCAGCATTCCAGCCGGCCTGGAAGCGTCCATCTATGGAGTGAGCTAGGCCATCACAGCTCAGGGAATCCTGAGGGAGACTGCTTAGAACTCCTGCCACTGCCAGGATAACGTGAAGGACTCCCTCAGCCTCTTCTGCTCTGTGGGCTGCAGGGTCTATAAAATATGTCTCTGCCCACTGCCTTTCCAGACATGGGGCTTGAAGACAACTAAACCAGATCATGAGTGAAGCCTTCGAAGAGTGAAAAAGCTATGTAAATACAAGTGATTTTCATATTTTGAAAAGCTTTTTTCAAGCCACAGAAACTAATAAGTCTCCAGATATAGTCATTGGTGAGTCTTACAGGTAAGAGGTGGATGCTTCCTGCTCCAAACTGAGGAAGGGAGGGAATAACAGGAGCCATTCTGCTCCCTCCCAATGCTGGCCACTTGCTCAGCCAAGGCTGGCTCCTCTAAAAGCAGAACCAGGGCACGAGGCACAGAGGAAGGGAGGGGGCTGGGAGTCAGCTGGGCTAATGACAGCGGCCCAGGGGAGAGGGGAGGGGAGGGCCAGGACCCTGGTGGCTGCTGGGACATGGCAGGTTCCACAACAGGGAAAAATGCAGACACACTGCCCTGTGTTTCTCACCCACAGGGAACTTGCAACAATTTCAGTTGCAAGTTTACAGTGAGGTTTGGTTTTGAACTGAAGCTCTTCTGGATGCCATGTTTTGGAAGCTGGTGGTAGGGCCGAGCTCTGCGACTCTGCTGCCCGAGGCTTTCCCTCCTAAAGCAGGCCTCAGCAGAGGCTGCTAAGGCCAAGGTCAACAACATGCGCTTTGCAGGCAAAATTTTTACATCACAAGGTTCGAGCACAGGAAGAACCCCTAGACCAATATTTCCCAAAATGTGTCCCCCCATCACCACAGAAAGGAGGTTTTGTGGTCAAAAAACAAGGGGAAAGTGCTTGCTGAACACCAAACAGTTTTCTTCCTGCAGGTATTTGCAGAGTCTTTAATATGCTAATGAACTTGTAATTGAGAGGATGTGGAAGACCAGCTTTTTCCAGACATACTTGCCCATGGAACCTTCTTGGTGAGACACCCACTAGCATCTGGAACACAATTTACTGCTCTTAGTTTTAAAGAAAAAAGGAAAGTTAAGAGGTTAAGGGATTTGCCTGAGGTCACGTGACCTGTGTACCCAAGGTCAGAAGCAGTTCCAGACCAACACCTACTCCCCTGCAGACTCACCTGTGCACAGGTGTCCTGCCACCTCCAGGTAACCTCCCAATGAAACTGCCTTTGCAAAAATTATAACAGTGAGGAAATTATGACAGTGAAAGAGATCTGATTTAATCACCCCCATCTTGCTTTTAACCTCCAGAGTATCCTTGGTCATTCCTGGACCTGGGGCAAGCTAACTTTGGGAGAAATTTAGTTTATAGTTTCAATGATGATAGCCCTTCCCCAAAACTAACCACCTTTGTAAAACTGATGAGAGACCACAAAGTTAGGGGGATGAGAGGGGCTGAATTCTGCTAAGATGTAGGCATAAATGATTACCAAGTCCCACAGATAACATCACTCTTGTAGAGCCTAAGATCGGCCTTTTGGGATGTCCTTTCAAGATTTTGCATTTCTGATGACCGAGTGGCCCCACCCAGACCCATGACTCTTGGCTCAACTGCTCCTGAAGCTCCCACCCAGAAGTGAACTCACAGCGTGAGAACCATTTTCCACACCTCTATGATTGCATCCCCAACTAATCAGCAGCACCCATTCCCCTAGCCCCTGCCCACCAAACTATCCTTAGCCCTAGCCTCCAAATTTTCGGGGAGACTGACTTGAGTAATAAAACTCCGGTCTCCTGTTCAGCTGGCTCTGTGTGTATTCAACTCTTTCTCTATTGCAATTCTTCCGTTCCTGATAAATTGGCTATATCTGGGCAGGGGGCAAGGAGAACACACTGGGCAGTCACACCAACACCCCAGCTACGCTCTCTTCAGTTAGACTGCCTTTCCATATCACCCCAAACTGAACATGATTAAAGGTCAATTTTGTAATGGAAACTGAGCCATTTGCCCCAGTGTTAAATGTACATATTGATCATGGATTGCTTGGAACTACTTGTGCCACAACTCATTTCAGCATTGATTTATGTGATGGTGAAATCTGTTGGGGAACTGGAAGAACAAGAGAATCTAACCAAAACAGTGGACTTAGGAAATCCCTGCAGAATCCCTGCTCGCTCCCATCTTGCAAAACCCTACATCAATCACACCTCCGACTCGCAGCAAGACTCAGGTAGCCCCACAACTGGGGATGTGAGTGAAGGCCCTCCTGCTGCAGCCCAGGGCCGAGGGCAAGCCTCGGATGAGAGGGGTTTATTTAGCACCCTCAGAAGACAGCTGGTTAGTGTAAATGTTTTTTAGAAACTTGCCTGGGCATAATTAAAGTCTATGTAGCCTCTCCTCTCCTGATCTCTCATTTCTAGTATCCAGACCAGAAAACAAAGAGAGTCATGATCTTTTCTTGTTGGATAGAAATAAACTTCCAAGCTCCTTGTTGCTTCTGCAATGGTCCTCAAGCTGGAGATCACCAGCCACTGAGGTGAAGAACACAGGAGAAGGGGACACAGGGCCCATAGGATTTCTGGACTGAAATCAAGGACACAGCAACAGAAGAGAAGAGACAGGGCCAAGAAACACTGTCTCACCACCCAAGCTGCTCAGGTGTGACATGCACCATCAGAGTCCTTCACCCCTGCCATGGAGGCTGTGCAGGAGAAACCAGGATGTCCAGAGCATGCAGAGCCCTGCAGGTCCCCTTCAGCCATGAGCAGCCTCGTCCCACTAGCACCTCCCAGTGTGAGTGGTGCAAATGTTATTCTCTGCATGGGCGGGGAGGTGAGGAAGGCCAGGGCACCCTTGCAGGAGGATGCTCTCCTGCCCCTCCCATGTTGGCTTAAGCACCCTTCCTCAATGCTGCCATGGATAGAGATCCCAAGCTGACTGCCCTCCAGCGGCCCTTATGGTGTCATTCACTGCATGCATGGCATGACTCGTGAGAGCTGCTGTAGCCTTCACTTCCCATATTCCCAGGACTTTGCACATTAATAGATGGTCAATAGAACTCTCACCAAACACTTGCCACAAGGCAGGCGCTGTTTAGAACACAATCAAGTATTAGTATAAACATGTGAGGTAGGTGCAATTCTAATCCCCATTTTAAAGATATGGAAACTGAGGCATGGAGAATTTGTGTTACTTGCCCAGGGTCAGCCAGATATACGCAGGCCTCAAACCCTGGCAGTTTGGCTACTGGGCTGTGTTCTTGACCATGTGTCATTCTGTCTCTTAAGAAATGTGTGTTGACCGCATGTTCTCACTCATAGGTGGGAATTGAACAATGAGAACACTTGGACACAGGGTGGGGAACATCACACACTGGGGCCTGTCGTGGGGTGGGAGGAGGGGGGAGGGATAGCGTTAGGAGATATACCTAATGTAAATGACGAGTTAACGGGTGCAGCACACCAACATGGCACATGTATATATATGTAACAAACTGCAAGTTGTGCACATGTACCCTAGAACTTAAAGTATAATAATAAAAAAAGAAAAGAAATGTGTGTTGAATAATCAGTCAAGGCCATCAATCAAGGCTTGCTAGAGTACCTATTTCTGACATAATATTATGCTAAAAATGGGTCCCCTGGGTTGGGAAGGGAAACAGATGACAAAGCAAGAGCAAGAAATGACAAAGCAGGACAGGCACGGTGGCTCACGCCTGTAATCCCAGCACTTTGTAAGGCCAAGGCAGGCAAATCACGAGGTCAGGAGTTCAAGACCAGCCTGGCCAACATGGTGAAACCCTGTCTCTACTAAAAATACAAAAAATTAGCTGGGCATTGTGGCATGCACCTGTAATCCCAGCTACTCGGGAGGCTGAGGCAGGAGAATTGCTTGAACCCAGGAGGCGGAGGTTGCAGTGAGCTGAGACCGCGCCACTGCACTCCAGCCAGGGTGACAGTGCGAGACTCTGTCTCAAAAAACAAAAACAGAGAAAGAAAGAAATGACAAAGCAGTGTAGTCCTGGTCAGTCCCACAGCAGCAACGCCTATTACCATCCCACTCTTGTAACAACCTCCGTAAGCAGCACCTGATACAGGTGTAGAGAGAGCTAGCCAGAGGGATGCTGCAGCCGGCATGGGCAGGGATGTCTCTAGGGGGCTGGATTATAACTGACGCTGACTTTCTTCCTTGCGCTTTTGTTTTGTTTGCATTATTTTAATTTACAGTGATTATGATTTGATTTTACAGAAACCTTTTGTAAAGGTCAGGGTTTAGTCCCTCTCCTCAGGGGTTCACCGTCAAGTTGGGGTGATGTGCCAGAAGCTAATGAAAAGGAAAAGGTGAAAAACCCACCCTGACCAGCGCCACACAGGAAGAAAGAAAGCCCTGTGGCCTGGTGGCTTGGGGAGGACGCAACAGCGCAGGTAAGACCGGCTGGGAGCCAGGTGAGAGCAGGGCTTGCCATGGGCAGAGGTTGGAGGTGGGACCACAACAGCTAAGCTCAAGAGGTTCTCTCGTGTTTCTAAAAGGTGAGTGCAATGGAACGCTAGTTTGGGTGTGGTATTATTGTTTTTCTTGAACTAAAAATATTCAAGAACAAAATGGTGCAAAATAGCATGTCCCTCACCATTTCTTCTCTCAACTGCTAGAAAACTGCACATCCAGAATGTTTCCTTGGAAGGTCTGGTGTGGTGAAGTGGGTGAGGCCAGTGGAGAGAAGCAAGGCACACACACGACTTCCTCAAAACAAAAACACGGCAGAGGAGATTCTGGGAACGAAAACCACAAGTGAGTCAGGGCAGGGAGAAAACATGTGGACAAAGTCTTCATCCCACCCCTCACACTTGAAAAGAACTTTCCAGGAAAAGGAAAAGCTCACACCCTCACACCCCAGGTGAGTGGGCAGCCATCCAGGCCACATGAGTTCTAAATGATTCCTAACACAGCCCTCTGGCAGTGACCACTCACCCCACCCTGACCTCGGGCTGAAAAGGGCAAACTTCTCCCCAGAAGGAGCACGAGACTCGGGCCTGTTTCAATCAGGACTCTGAGATATCTGCTCCCCTGCACACTATGTGCAGAAGTGAAGACCCAGCCAGCAATGTGCAGTTAGAGAAGTCATTGCTGAATGAATGAATGAATGAATGAATGAATGAATGAATGCACCACTGTGGTTCATCTGCATCAGTGTGAGTCACAAAGACATCTATTGATCCACTGGACTCACATCCCTAATGGCAAAAAATACACCTCAAAGTGTTTTTGGGTTTTTTTTTGGTTTTTTTGAGACAGGGTCTTTTGCTCTGTCACCCAGGCTGGAGTGCAGTGGTGCGATCTCGGATCTCGGCTCACTCAACCTCTACCTCCCAAGTTCAAGCGATTCTCCTGCCTCAGCCTCCCAAGTAGCTAGGACTACAGGTGTGCACCACCATGCCTGGCTAATTTTATATTCAAAGTTTTAAAGAAAAACTATGTGCACAGTGATGTGGAAGAAGGAGAGACACTGAGAGATTATTTTACTCAGAGAAGTGGTTCAGAACCACAATCCCTCTCTCTGGTGCCAAACACGATTGAAAGTCATGACTCCAAAGTACTTCTCAGGTGCCTGGCATAATAATGCAAACAAAACTCTATAAGAAAGATCTCATTTCATTCTCAGTGACTTCATAACATGGTTTCAACTGTTATCCCCACTGATGGCCAAGGAACCTCTGTGCCAGAGAGGTTAAGAAACCTGTCCATGGTCACCCAGTAGGTCAATGGCAGGGCTGGAATTTGAGCCCAGGCAGGCCAACTCCATTCAGGATCACCCCACTCTCCTGAAATGTCTCAGCCGACAGCCACATCCTAATGTGCAGTGAATGCAGCAATGGGCCCGGTGCCCAGGCTCAACACTGAGCAAAATCCAAATTGGACTGGCATCTCACCAAAGGGCTTCTTCACTCCAAAATGTCAGTGACGTGGCTGAGGATGGAGGTGAACCGCGCAAGGGGCATTCCGGGCCCCTCTTGCCAAAATGTCAACAGAGACCCTCATAGACTTTGTTAAGTGCAAACCCAACAGTAGCTATAACTCCTGCTGAGTTAGGCAAGAGAGAGAGAAAATGGAGAAAGAGAGGGGAAGCGGTGGTGAGGACAGGGCAGACATTATCTCTAGTCTGCTCCTGGCTGCGATTTGCCCAGTGTAAGCTGACTGGTTGCCCCTTCAGGTGTGGGAGGTTTCGCAACAGTGACTAGTGTATTTAGGAAATGCCTGGACACGCGGAGCCCCCAGCTATGCTCTTGACTCCCCCAAGACTGAGCAGTCTCCTAGAGTTCTACCATAGCAGCCACCTGCAGCCCCTGACACCTTCAAGCCCCAGGACCATCTTGCCATCCCCCCGAACATTAGTCCTGCATTCTCTGGCTGCTGGCAGCTCAGGGTTGCATGTTTTCAGATGAAGGAGGGCAGAGAATAGAACTCATTGCTAAAGGAGCAAGCACCTCCCTAAGGCAAAAGCTCCCAACCCAGACCCTTTGGCCCTAAGGTGTCATGCAAGGTGTGCAGTATTTGCGTTGGCATTGGTAGCAAATCCAGTGCTTTCACTGCATTCTCAGAGTGGCCACTCCTGCTTTGGTGGATGAGTTGGGGAGGAGAAGGAGAGATGCCTTAGGGAACGACCCTCCTCTGACTCCTCAGTGAGATCCAGGACGTCCGCCACAGTTACAGTGAAAACTGAGCATCAAATTGTCAGCAGCTGTGAGCTGAGTGTCTCCAGCGGGAGTTAAGGCAGAGTGGCCTTCCCAGATGCCAGAGACAAGGCTGGGAAGAGGTTCTGCCCAGGGGATCTCGGGCATCTGGGGCCTGCTACACACTCTCTCTTTCTTCTTGCACTATTGTTTTCTTTTTATAAATGTACTAAGTATTCAAATAATAGATAAGTCCTTACTCATGGGAACATGTCTACATGGGGACAACAGTCTGCAGGATATGTGAGGGCACGTGCACACTCAGTTGTGCTGTTGTTATTCCAATTTTCCTAGGGGAGGCTCAGCTGACCCTATGGTCTAACACTGGGCAGGCAGGTAAAGGGAGGCCAAGAAAGGTGGGAGCCCAGGTGGTACAGCGTGAGGAGGCCGGGGAAGGTCCGATGACAATGACTGGGCCATCCGATTGTTTTCAGAGCAGCCAAAGAGGAGGGTGTAGAGGCCACGCCCAAGTCTGAGCCCCTGAACTGACCAGGCCTAGCCGTGTTGCCGAATCTCTGCCTCCAACACCCACTTGTCATCGTCTTAGGAATTAATTACCCAATTGCCCCGAGCAGAATGCAGGAACTTGCAGAAGGCCGCAGGCGATTAGCAGAGGCCTGCAGAGCAAGGGAAGCGGCGTTTGATGCCGAACAACAGAGAAATCCTCGGAGGATGGATTCTGATATTTTAACACTGACTACAGCTCTGACTGCGTCTGAAGCTACTAGTCCTCTGACAGAAGAACTTGGTTATGATGAGTTCATCAACAGAGAATGGTTAAGTAGTGAAACTACTTCAAGAGAATCTCTGCCGTCAGGACAGTCTTATACAAATCTAGTAACTTGATTTTTTTAAATCCAAGTATAAGAGAATAAGGCAACGCACAGTTGAAAACAAACAAAAAAAAAGAGCTTATCATGATAAAGAAAAGAAATAAGAAAAAATCAAAGCATCATGAGACTCCTCTGTTGTTCTTTGTTCTTCGAGTTTGCATTGTTCCAGATGCTTTCTCCTGAATTGTGGGAAATCTCCCAAAATTGCTTCACCAAAATGTAAAGGCTGGGTTTGTAAAATTGAAGCTTGATTAAGAATTGACAATAATGAAGCCCACGATGACTGAAGGAATTAGCAAAGAGATGGTTGGAATAAGGAGTTACAGCCCAAGGAAGATTGGGAGGCTATGGAGAAAACTTCACATTTGAAGACTATGTGCCCTTTTCATGTCAGATGCAACAGAAGTTTTTGTTTTTGTTTTTGTTGTTTTTTGGGTTTTGTTTGTTTGTTTGAGATGGAGTCTCGCACTGTCTCCTGGGCTGGAGTGCAGTGGCATGATCTCAGTTCACTGGAAGCTCTGCCTCCCGGGTTCAAGCGATTCTTCTGCCTCAGCCTCCCGAGTAGCTGGGATTACAGGTGTGTGTCACCACACCCAGCTAACTTTTTGTATTTTTAGTAGAGACCGGGTTTCACCGTGTTAGCCAGGATGGTCTCGATTTCCTAACCTCGTGATCCGCCCACCTTGGCCTCCCAAAGTGCTGGGATTACAGGTGTGAGTCACCGCGCCCCGCCGCAACACAATTTTTTAGTGTAGAATTAGGTTTTCATTTTCAGAGGCATTTCAAATAGCAAGGAGAGTGCACATTGCTTGTATTATATGATACATCACGTTTTCAAGGGTATCTGCTGGCTGGGCATAGTGGCACATGCCTGTAATCCCAGCACTTTGGGAGACTGAGGCAGGAGGATCGCTTGAGGCCAGGAGTTTGAGACCAGCCTGGACAAATAGTGACACCCTGTCTCTACAAACCATAAAATATTAGCCAGATATGGTGACCACTGCACTGTAGTCCCAGCTACTTGGGAGGCTGAGGTGGGAGGATTGCTTGAGCCTGGGAGGTGAAGGCTGCAGTGAGTTATGATGTTGCCACTGCAGTCCAGCTTGGGCAGCAGAGCAAGCCCCTGTCTCAAAAAATAAAAAAAGAATATCTGAAATGTTGTGGGGGAAAAGCCTATAGAGTAAAAAATTAAAGTTCTTTACTCTCCATCTGTGCCAATGGTTTAGTGTGCAGTCTTACAGAACTTTATATATTTGCATACATACAGATAAAAATCTGCTACATATATCATTCCATCACTTACATTCTTTATTTAACAATTTGTCATAAAGATGGTTTTTTAGCCATGTCTGCCTAATTTTTTTCATTTTTTGTAAAGACAGGGGCTCACTATGTTGCTCAGGCTGGTCTCAAATTCCTGAGCTCAAGTGATCCTCCCTCCTCAGCCTCCCAAAGCTCTGGGATTACAGGCCCAGGCCACCTTGCCCAGCCTGTCATAAAGATCTTTTAATAAAAGATCTTTAATTGCTTCTTTTAATTGCTGGCTGCCTCCACTGAATCACTTACCGAAGCCCTGAGAGGGAATCACAATTCGCAGGTGACTGGGATGCCGGGGGATGCACCTGAGGGCTGGGCTGAGTTTCACTTAAAAAAAGGTCCAGGCCAGATGAGGGGACATCAGATCACTCAGTGGCCTCCTTCTCACCAGATTCTGTCTGACTCCCTTCGGGGCTGAGCTAAAGGCAGATGCTGCATTCAAATTCCATATCCTTCCAGCTGGAGCTCCCCATTCCTAGAGAAACTTCAGCTTTGTGTCTCCCACAGAGACACTAGAATGGGCAAGCCTGAGTGCGTGGCTTTGAGGGACAGAGTCCCCACCCACGGAGCTCTCACAGCTGGCAGCCACCCCAACACCCACAGCTCTTTCAGAATGGAAAGCCCGGGGCCTTGCAGCCCGCCCTGCTCCGAACACGGCGCGAGGCTTTGTAATGAGCTACGCTGGAAGTGTTTTTCAAGAAGACGGTGATCTCATTACACAAATCCACCATCAGTTGAGGGAAGAGAGGCAGGGCTGGCTTTCTAAGGCCACTGTGTATGACCTAAAGAGCCCACATTGCCAAAAAAATAGTCACCCACTGATTTCAAATACCCACTTCTTTGCATGAAGGGCTGTGTTCCCCTCATCACCACCCCCACCCTTTTCATCCCTGGTACAGCTACCTCCAGCCATTCCCCCTAGGGGTCTTCCCTGGGACTCATCTGCCACTTGTTCCTCCTCAGCTGGGGTCACCAACCAAGTTGGGAACAAGTTATTCCTCCTTAATAACAAGAGGCAAAGCCCTATCCAAACACAGGGGTCTGCCTTATTCACTAAATCCAGTTTTCAAAAAAAAGACCCTCATCAGATTCATTTATAAATGATTTAATTTTAGGGATTGCTAGCTAGATGAGTAGATAGGAAGGATAAGAAGCTAAGTAGGGGAGAAGAATGTGCAAGAATAAGGTGAAAGAATGTTCTCCATTCACAGTGCTGTTTACATGCATCCAGCTGGCTGGCAATGCCGCTGAGCACTCAGCCTTCAGTGGACCTTCCAAACCATGGCAGGCACTCGGAGTCCACAGGGACGCAAAGGACCATGCTCTACCTCTCAGTAGGCTGTGTAGGCCAACCACTCCGGAATCCACAGGCACCAGTCACCAGCCCCACCCTCACCTTCGAGCCAGGCTCCTGTGGTCACCGTCTCATGGTGATGGCAAAAAGCTCCTCTTTTGCTCCCTGTGACCCCCTGCCCCCTCTTTGGTGTGGTTGGGGGCAGGAGGGAGGCCCTCACTGTGCTCTGGCCTCAGGGTAGAGTAGCCACAAGACAATCACCCCGTCAAACTTCAGCGGAGTTCCCGTGTGCTCTTCTGGTAAAAGGGCTTCTTTGTAGCATTGAGCTGTATATGCAACGTATCCTCTTGTGTGTGAGTGTGCATGTGTATGAGTGTGTGTGTGCCTGCGTGTGTGTGTATGTGTGTTAGAGATACACACATATAGGCCCCAGGAAGGAGTGAGGAAGGGGAAAGAAACCAGCATTTATTGCACTATGTATAAATTTTCAAAATTCATCTGTGACTAACACAAGAAGCTGTGTCCCACCTGAACAGGTAAACTTGCGTAGTTATTTCAGAACAGCAGCCCCGTCTCCATCCCAATCAGGGTAATATTTTCCACTGAACTGAGTCAATAAGGTAAACAAACCCATTTGCCCAAGAGGCAAACAACAAGGTAGGTTAGAAACATAGCTTTCTGGATACTGCTCCTAGTGAAAGCATCTGGCAAAAAAAAAAGAAGAAGAAGAAGAAGAAGAAAAAAAGCATTTCAAATGAAACCCAGGGGACAAATACCTTTAAAAGTTGCAAAGGACAAAGGCGTCTACAGAAAGCAGCATGTTCCAGGATTCCCCATTATTTCAGGACAGACCCATTCAAGGATCAGAGTGGGTCTGTGAACTCAGAGTGACCGTGCCTCACCCCGCCTGGCCCAGCTCTCTCTGAGTGCAGCCACAGGCCTTCCCCACCAGAAAAATCCATCAGCTCCTCTTCAGGCTTCACTCGGGGCACTGACTTCAGCTATCGTCCAGTCATGTAGCTTCAGAGACACAGAAACTTAAAGCTCACTGACCTACAGTATAACCCAAAACCTTCTTGGTTCAATTTTTCTTACCAATGTTTTTTAATGTTCAATTAATGATTTTAGAAAGAAACGAACCACTTTATTTTGAGACTGAGTCTAGCTCTGTCGCCGGGCTGGAGTGAAGTGGCAGGATCTTGGCTCACTACAACCTCTGCCTCCTGGGTTGAAACAATTCTCCTGCCTCAGCCTCCCAAGTAGCAGGGACTACAGGCACACGCCACCACGCCCAGCAAATATTTTTGCATTTTTAGTAGAGATGGGGTTTCACCATGTTGGCCAGGATGGTCTCAAACTCTGGACCTCAGGTGATAACGCCCACCTCAGCCTCCCAAAGTGCTGGGATTACAGGCGTGAGCCACCATGCCTGGTCCATGAACCACTTTTAAAGCTTCTTAGAACAGAAAGTTATTTTAACTTTGGACCTGAGGAAATGCAAAATGAGGCCATTTCTAGAATGCTGTACCCCTATCCTCTCCCATCACACACATCTCAAAAATAAAAGGAAAACCCTAGTTGTGATGTAGTCTCCATGACTAAAGCAACCACAGATTTCTCCATTCAGAATAATGGTGCTACATAAAGTGGCTTCTTCTAGTATGACATCGAAAGCACATAGAGTAATCTTCTATTCTTATTTCCAACTTTGGATAACATTTTCCCTTATTTCTTCCATTTCTTTCCCCTATTTGTCTGCAAATCCACAGGACGTAACTAAGGAGGTAAGTTTTTCAGATTGGCCCTAAGGAAAAAACTAAGTCCCACAGGAATAAGCAGTTGTTTGCAACCTCAGTGTAAATTACATGCAAAGCAAGAGCTGGAGCGGAATCAGGGGCACCTACCACAGGGAAGTCAAGGGCATGTGGTATACCAGGTAAACCAGGCCTCTGCCCCGCACCTCACAGCAGCTTTGCTGAGACCAGAACTGACGTCTCCTGATTCCCAACCAGCACCTCAGCTCCACAGACAAACCACAAGACTGAGTACAGAGCCCCCCAGACAAAGGTGGAGAATGTGTCCTTGCAGAGCAAACCCCCAGTCTTAATTACAGACCTGGCAGGGTGCCGGCCAGGACGGATTGCTGGATCACATCAGTAAGACAACTTACAATTCGCATTTGTAAGACAACTTTTTCTCTAATAAATTGTCTTTAAATAAATTTATTAAGAGAAAACAGGAAGTGAATAAGCAAAGAGAAATAGCTGGTCTAACTTGAATTGGCAGAATGGTAGAATGGTATTCTCTCCTTACCTTTTGAACAGTCTTTCCTGAGAAATGCATGCTAATAAAATAGAAATTGGTGGGAGGAGTAGGTTATGTCTTTTGTATACATTCTATGGTACTTGACATCATTTTGTAGGTTTGGGTTTATATAGCTAACACAGGAGACTTTTTATCTCCTCCATCAAAATATCATTTTCAACATATTAGGAACTTGGCTCTCATACCCTCATACATGTAGCAAGCACAATTCTTTAACTCATTACTGAGGGAACCCATAGGATGGAAAAGCTGATTCTCAAAGCATTTGAGGAACACAGATGTATCGTATGTCAGAAAGAATGCTGAAAAAAGTTTGCTAAGTTACATACAAAACTGGTTAATGTTCTATGGCACAATACAACTGTAATGTTTGGGTAATCTTTTGAACCTGAAGGAAATCGATCACGCTTGGCCGATTTAAACATAAAAGAGCTGGCTGGATGCGGTGGCTCATGTCTATAATCCCAGCACTTTGGAAGGCCAAAGTGGGTGGATTGCTTGAGCTCAGGAATTCAAGACCAACCTGGGCAACATAACAGAACCCCAACTCTATTAAAAATACAAAAATTAGCCAGGCGTGGTGGTGCACACCAGTGGTCCCAGCTACTTGGGAGGCTGAGGCAGGAGAATCACTTGAACCCGGAAGGCAGAGGTTGCAATGAGCTGAGATCATGCCACTGCACTCTAGCCTGGGTGACAGAATGAGAGAAAGAAAGAAAGAAAGAGAGAGAGAGAGAGAGAGAGAGAGAAAGAAAGAAAGAAAGAAAGAAAGAAAGAAAGAAAGAAAGAAAGAAAGAAAGAAAGAAAGAAAAGAGAGAGAAAAGAAAAGAGAAAAAAGAAAGAGAGAAGGAGGGAGGGAGGGAAAGGGAAGGGGAGGGGAGGGGAGGGAAGGGAAGGGAAGGGAAGGGAAGGGAAGGGAATCATTTGCATCTGTACTGGACAAAACTGTATCCAGCTTATCTCCCACAAGTTGACAGGCAGCCAGTTACTAGTAAACAGTATGTGAAGCAAAGTTACATTCTCCTTGAGATTTAAATAATCCTTGAGTGGATCTAATAGACAATGCTCTGATCTGGACTTTAAAGGACATAGAGTCATCCTCTTTCCTTATTTCCAAGTTTTGGATAATTTTTCTGAACACCTCTTAGGCTCCTTGCTGGCAAGGCAGCTTCTAGGAAGTCCATGATAATGCCTGAGCTATAGCTTCACGACCAGAACTGGTGTGAACCTAAACACACAGATAGCAGACAAGCAAAGCACAGATTTACTATGTAGTGCCATGAAAATGATCTATGTATTTAAAAATCAGCAGAATATTAAATTACTAATTTCAAATGGCCATGTACAACTGACAGCAAAATGTAAAGAAATTCAAACACCCAGGTACAAACTGGTACCTTTGTACATCTTTACATTTTATCCATCATTGTTTTTTTCCCACTTAGCTTTAAAGAGAAAGTTCAACTTTTTCTCTAAAGGTCAGCCTGCAACCTCAGGCTTAGCCATTTGGGTTACGGTTACAGAATGAGAGTTAAGGAATTGGAGCAGGGCCTGGGATCATGGAACAAGGGACTGGCATGGGAGTTGACTGGACCCCAGGAGAAATCTGAAAACCTATGGTTAAAGCAGATCCTGAGTCTGGAACAGCTCTTATAACGAGTCATCCAAGGCACTGCCAGTCAAGCATCCCTGTCCTGCAACAACCGAGCTAGAGGCCTCTCCCTCAGTCATCCTTCCTTTGCATTTCTGTGGCCGCCCCTCTACTCCATGCTTTCATCATGCCATGTCACTATTACCACCGTAGAATCCAATCCTCCCATGCCAGTCCCTCCAAACACCTCCAAACACACAATGAATCGCAGCATAATTCTTTTCATTTATTCAGCAAATACTGAACAGCTTCCAAATGCCAGCACTGTTCTAGGACCTGGGGATAATCGGAAAATAAGATGAAGTTCTTTACTCTTACATATTTCCATAAAAGCAAGGGGATTCCCACAAAAGTGATGTCAAGTGGTAATAAGTAAAAAATGAGCAAACAACAACAAAAACTCAAGCAAGTTTAGTTAAGGGGTCAAGAATGATGAAAAGGTAGCTTTCTGTTTTACTCAAAGTGACTGAAAAAGCCTCTCTGATAAGGGACTTGGAGGGAATGAAAGAGCTGGCTGTGAAGATGTGGGAAGGAGAGTGTTCTGGGTAGGGAAAGCAGCTGGTGCCAAGGCTCTGGGGCAGGTGCATGCTGCTCGTGAAGGAGTGCCTGGGAGTCTGGTGAAGGAGGAGAATGGGGTGGAGTAAACTAAGTCAGAGATGAGGATACAGAGGCACCACAGGCCACGCAGAGCTGTGACGGAAAGGACTGTGAATGTCATTCTGAAGGAAACGGGAAACGATTTGATGGTTTTGAGCAGGACAGTGAAATGACCTGACTTCTTGTTAAAGGCTACAGAGAATAGACAGTGTGGAGCAAGGGGAGAAGCAGGGAGTCCCACAGGGCAGCACTTGCCGGGGTCCAGACCAGGTGCAATGTGACTGTGAGTGCTGGAGTGGGGACAAGGGGCTGGATTCTGGCTGTATTTCAAGGGGAGAGTCAACAGGATGGCCACAGGTCAGGTGTCAGGTGTGAGAGGAAAAAGACATCGATGATGACTCCGAGGCTGTCGCCCTGAGTAACTGGAAGAACAGAATGGCTTTTTCCTGTGATGGGGTCAGTAGGGGCTGGAGGAAGAGCATGCTGGAAAGGGATGTGGATAAAGAGTTCAGGCTGGTGTATGTTGAGTTGGAAATGCCTAAGAGAGAAGCAGAAGAAGATGGATGTAGATGGCGACTATTTGCACCCCCAGGTCCCAGACTGGAGACACACTGAACAGTGGAGAGCCTGTGTGGGTATCTGACATGTTCACACACACACACACCCCACACACACAGTGGGTAGTGCATGTGCCTGACATTCTGAGGGCTGACAGACATAGAGGCATCTGCTGGCAGGCAGATAGAAGCCTGCAGAAGGAATCTAAGGCAGACACAGCACTCACCTCAACAGTGAGGAGAGAGAGAGGAGGAGGGCTTGCAGGGAGGCTGGAGCCCTCTAGTGCATGTGTCTAAAACAAGGCTTCATGCGCTCACCTCAAGAACCATCCCAGATGCCCTGGGTCCAAGCACTTTGGGCTGATCTCTGTGGGGCCGTGTCTGGTCATCCCTCTGCCTCCCAAGCCCACTTGCCAGTGCCTCATCAGGACAGCCTTCAGCCAGGCCAGGCCCAAGGCTCTTGGCCCATCCATACCCCTGCATATCTGGGCTCACTCCTCCAACCCCTCCACTCTGCTGACACACTCCCACTACAAGACCCTGGCCCACAGAGCCCTCCGTGATAGCTCCTCGGCCAGACCAAGCTTTGAACCTTTACTGCTGACTGGCAGCTATCAGCTGTGGTTCTCTAACAGAGTTCTTTCTTCCGGGTCCTGGCATCCCTCGTGCTTGGCACAGTACCCTGCACAGAGTGGGCATTCAGTAGAAATTTGCTGGTGAGAGCTGCATGAGCAAGGAGAAGGCCACCCATCATGCCACCCTTGGTGACCAAAGCCTCTGGGTGGCCTTCAGTCTGCAGCCAGCTTGAAGCAAGCCTGCCACAGGTGAGCCTTCACCTTCTCAGGCAGCACTTGCCTGCTTCTCTCATGAGAGAAAAACAAAAACAAAAACAAAAAAACACGGACTTTGTCCTTCTACGTGATGACTCTCCACTCTGTTTGGCCACACTGAAGTTGGAAGAGAAAAAGATGAAGCTCACCTGGGGCCCGATCCCTCATCCCCTGGGACCATCCTTTCCAATCAGAAGATGTGCCCCCTCTCAGATGAAAGGGGCTTTCTCTAACTGTAATTTATTTCTAAATTGTATATCCTGTCCAATGTGTTTCAACATTGAAAGAAAATACGTCTCCCACAATTATAGTCATTTTGTAACTAAAGCCCGCAGTTTCCCAGCTCCCTCCAAACCTTCTTATTTTAAAACAGAAAAATACTGCTGTTTCCCATCATGTTCTTTATTGAGTAATCCAGAGTGTGTACAGTAGGCCACTCTATTCTCTGGGATTATTCTAAGAATACCAGATTAAAGACAAATTAGGTAATATTGCAGGCTGCTCCCTTGCAGGCATTTCGAGAGCTGGATTTTAAGGGAGGTGAAGGCCCGCCAGTGTGCACACCGCAGTTGGCAGGGACCTTGTCGCTGCAACCAGCAGGGGTGAAAGGAAGAGAAAAGAAGTGAAAGATGAAGAGAAGCTGACCTCAAGGGAGACTTGGCGCTGAAGGTCAGAGGCCTGTTTGCCCACTGGGTGGAGGGGATGAGGCCTCAAAGGGTCTTTCAGTACTAACACGGGATCCCTAAACCTTTTCAGAAAACAAGCTGTAGTCCATACGTTTATTCTGTGACATTTTCTAGTGTCTAGTCACTTCTCTAAATGAAAAAATAGAGACCCTCCCTCCCCCAAAACACAGCTTAGATGGAGTGAACCTCACCTAAACTTGGCCCTGGACCTAGTGATTAGTAAATGACACTGGCTGAATCCCACAAATCCCATGATCTGGGGATACAATGGGACACACAGGCATGAGTCCATGCCTGCCATGAGATACATCAAGTTGACAAAGCTGACTCTTGAGGAAGAGGTTAAAGGACTCTAAGAGAAGCAGCCATAATGCACTTCCAATGGTATGGAAACACTGTGGGCAAATGTATTCCAGGATTTGTGACTCAGGCACCAAAAACCAGATGCCCCCAGCACATCCAAAGGGTGTGTCAGTTCTAAAACCCTTGCAAGAAGCTCTAGCCCAAGGCCAAGTCAGCAAGTGTTTGACACTCCCATGCTGTTTCTTTCAATTGCGAGTCGGCTTTCACCAGGTGTGAGACACGGAGCCATTGACTCTAAGCCAAGTATTCAGCAGAAACCCTCCTTAGCCTCAGACACTTGTCATCTTGGATTTAAACTTGACCCCGCCTGCCCCTAACGCACATGGGATAAAGGTCAGGAAAGGAAACAGTTCAGCATGCCGTAAATGTCTCCATGATTAATCACTTTCCACCCGATTTGACAACCATAGATATTTTTTCCTCTCGCCTTCAGGCATTATCTCAACACAGGATGAACTTGAAACTGCCATTAGAGGCACACATGCAAACCTGATTCAGAGGACACGCAGAAGACCTGACTCACATGCATCGTGGCAGATGTATCTGCTTTCCTCAGGAGGAGGACAATGCAAACTCTTCTGCAAAACCCAGAGTTCAAAACTAGAGTCATCTCATCCATAGACATGCTATCATCTTTTGCCTAAAAGCCAAGTAACTTAATTACATGTGGGAGTCAATAAAATATCTCTAAAACCATTGCACAGATAGATATCCATGGATTTCAGGAAGGCCAGTTATATGCTCTAGGCTAAAAGTGTTGATTTTGAATACAAATGGTATAGCCACCTTGGAAAACAGTTTTGCAGTATCTTACAAAGTTTTAACATATGTCTATCCTGTGACCTAGCAAACCCACTCCTGAATATGAACCAAAGAGAAATGAAAATAGAACTCCCCACAAAGTCCTGTACATTAATGTTTATAGCAACTTTATTCCTAATTGCCCAAAACTGGAAACAACTCAAATATTCACCAACTGGTAAATGAAAAACCAAATTGTGCTACCTCTGTACAATGCATTACTACTCAGTAATAAAAAATCACACAGTGACATGGACAAGGCTCCAAAATACACTGAATGCAAGAAGCCAGACATAAAAGAGTACACACTTCTTGATTCCATTAACATGAAAGACTAGAAAGGCAAAACTAGACTCACAGACTGGTTGCTGAGGCCAAAGGGAGGGGAGAAACTGCAAAGAGGCTCGAGGGAACTATTGGGGGTGATGAAGTGTTCTGTATCTCATTGTCAGGTGGTTATACAAATGCATACAGTTACCAAAATTCATTGTGTGCACTTAAATAGGTAAATTTTATCTTTTTTTTTTTTTTTTTTTTTTTGGAGACGCAGTTTCGCTCGTACTTCTCACCCAGGCTGGAGTGCAATGGCGCTATCTCGGCTCACTGCAACCTCTGCCTCCCGGCTTCAAGCAATTCTCCTGCCTCAGCCTCCTAAGTAGCTGGGATTACAGGCACGTGCCACCACACCCGGCTAATTTTTGTATTTTTAATAGAGACAGGGTTTTGTGTGGGGCTGGTCTCAAACTCCCGACCTCAGGTGATCCACCCACCTCGGCCTCCCAAAGTGCTGGAAATACAGGTGTGAGCCACCTAGCCCAGCCGTAAATTTTATCTTATATAAATTATATCTCAATATTTTCAAAAGGGCCCACCTCCTTACTCCGAAAAATCAGCCTATAGACCCCAGCCCTGTCCTTTAACTTACTTTCAGTCTACACCTTTGTTCCTGCAGAACACTGTGGTTACCTGGAACAGGGGGCTGGGAGGGAGTCCCTGATGTTCTGTTCCTTCTAGAAGAGGGTGGTCCATGGCAGGATGATAACACACCCTCAGTGAGCCAGAATGAGCACAGCCTGGCCACCAATGCATCCCGGAATAAGCAAACACACATAAAAGATTTTACCTCATAGATGATGCACTCTATCACCCACAAAACATAAGCCCCCAAAGACAATGGGGTGAGTGCAAAGTGATTACTCCAAGGTGAAGCAAACACGGAGCAGGGTGTTATGGGTGCCCGGAGAGAGGCACAGGCCTCAAGGATCAACCCTGTGTGTTCCTGGACTATGAAAGGAAGGTCCATGTGAGCTCTAGAAATTTGTGAGAAATTACACAAAGGATCCGAGGAGTAGGAGCCGGGAGCATCTGCCCCAGGGAGGCATTCAGAGGTGAGAGGCAGAGGGACAGGAACATGGCAAATGTGAGTGCAGAGACCCCTCATCCCTGTAAGGTCTGGCCAGATTCCACAGGATCAAAATTCTCCCTTGCTGTTTCGCTCAAACACAAACCACGAAGCTTCTTCTCATTTAGAGGACAAACAGTGAAGGTCGGCTTTGTTATTTTTGCAAATTTACACATGCACGGAGCCTGGGAAAATTCTTGAGCAAGAGCATGAGGTGTGGACAGTGGTGTTTGCAGGTCACCACACTGACCACACGTCCATCCACTGCCTGGTTCTTCTGGCAAGGTATTGGGCAAACACAGGAGAACCAGTGCCACCACATTACATGCCAACCGTTCAGACCAATTTCTGTGAAATAACAAAGAAATCATCACAGGTTCTCTTGAAGCCCAAACCCTGAATAATACCAACAATACCACAGTAGCCCCCAAATTAAAGGCTGCAGCTGCCCGGCATGAAAGGGCTGCAGGGCACCCCGGCCATGGCCCTCAGTCTCTGCTGAGCATTGCCCACATACCTGGTTTTAAAAGCCACAGGGAGGTGCTGGGCCTTTGCAACTCCTGTAAATTCACAAGAAAATAGAGAAAGGTCACTAATGCTCCAACTCAGCAAAGAATATACAACTTTTGCATTTCCCAGGGTTCCTTGTCAAATGACCTGGCCCCATTTTTTGCTCCTTATCATTTTTCTTGTTCCTTAGCCCCTCCAATAAGAAGAACAGATGATTATGTCCTGCTCTAGGTCCCTTAACAGAAGAAGAGCTGCAAGAAGGGAAAAGATTTAAACTCTGGGATAAAATGTGCAGGGTTGTATAGGCCGTGAGTAGCAGAGCTGGGCCTGCATGCAGTCTTTCCTCTCTCTACATGGTATCAAAGGAGGATTTTACATCTCCAAGCCTTCCCTGCAGCCCACACCTGCAGATGTAATGAGTTTGTATTTTAAATCTCCTGCCCTAAAGCTGAGCTTTAGTCAGGGGCCAACTGAACAGAATTAGGGATGCGTGTTGTGTGGGAAGCCATGATTAAAAGGAATATGCCCTTGAGACCCCCAGGGCTGCTGTGGACTGCAGTCCCCCCACAGCCTTCCTGTGCCCTTAGCCTCAGCCTCCGTTTTCCTATCTGTAAAGTGGGTGTTCTGCGTGTTGTAGACAATGAATGCTATGAAATCAGTGAAAGGCAAGCTACAAATTGTTAGCCAAGATTATTGTACAAAACTTCAAACTGTTAGCCAAGATTACTACTCGGACAAACTTACCAAAGTTATTAGCCTCCATTTAATTAAAAGCCATTACCTCAAATAGCCCATTCATCTTTATTAACCAACAAACATCTCAAAGCTTATAATACTCAGTTAATTATGTGATTTTTTAAATAATAAAATTGGAATTCTCCTGCTCTTGAATAAGTTGTACCTGCCTCTGGGCAGCCAGGCTGTTGGCTGAGTGCAAGAATAAAATAGAAATCTGGGCAGGAGGTTGGGCACAGTGGCTCACGCCTGTAATCCCAGGACTTTGGGAGGCCAAGGTGGGCACATCACCTGAGGTCAGGAGTTCCAGACCAGCCTGGCCAACATGGGGAAACCCCATCTCTACTAAAAATACAAAAATTAGCTGGACGTGGTGGCAAGCACCTATAGTCCCAGCTACTCGGGAGGCTGAAGCAGGAGAATCACTTGAACCTGGGAAGCAGAGGTTGCAGTGAGCCAAGATCGCACCACTGCACTGCAGCCTGGGTGACAGAGTGAGACTCCGTTTCGAAAAAAAATTTGGGCAGCTACTGGGTAGGGACTTATCCCTTTGCCAGGGAGTGACTTTATTTGGAATAATATTCAGTCACAGGAATCTTCTGGGATGTCACCAGACCATTGCTTTGAAGAGTAGACAGCCTCAGACCCTCTGGGGACAGGAGCAAGGCAGGCTGATTTATTAACCACACGGTGTCACCCTCTTGCCCCAGAGGTTAGATGGTTCCAGGATCCTCCTTCACCAAGACTAGATCCCAGAACTAGAGCCTTGCAGCTGGACCACTCCCCTCTCTCCGTGGCAGGGAACATGTCCACCAGCCCAGTGGCTGCCACTGGTAGCTGTTGGCTAAATGCAGGTGGGTGAGAGACAAACCCTGCCTGCTCACTTGCCCTAACCTGCTCCTCTCTGCCTAAACTTGGGCTTCACAACACTCTTCTCTCAACTTGTACTGAACAAGTGGCTAGTGGAGAAAGAAAGTATCTTAGCCTGTAACAGAATACCACATACAAGTGGTTTGTTTTAAAAAGAAAACAAAAAAAATTATTTCTTACAGCTCTGAAGGCTGGGAAGTCCAAGGTCAAGGAGACTGCATCTGGCAAGGACTTTCTTGCTGTGTCATCCCATGGGGGAAGGTAGAAGGACAAAAGAGCAGGAGGGAGCAATAGAGAAAGGGGACTGAACTTATCCATTAATCAAGAAACCACTCCCTCAATGATTAACCCACTCCTAAGGTAACACTATTAATCCATTGATGATGGCAGAGCCCTCATGACCTAATCACCTCCTGAAGGTCCCCCATCCAAACACTGTTGGTGTTGTGAATTAGGTTTCCAACACACGAACTTTGGACACACTCAAACCACAGCAGTGGGTAAACACTAAAGAGCACCTACACTATTCCTGACACTTCTATTTACATCATCCACTCGTTTAAACCTCCCAACAGCTCTGAGCTAGCTCTCACTACCCTCATTTAGTATATGAGGAAGCTGAGGCACAGAGAAAGGAAGGAGCTTGCCCAAGGACACAGAGCAAATTAGTGACCAGCCTGGGACTCAGACGCAGGTCTGCCTGAGCACATCCCACCAGCCGCCTACCTGGCCATTACGCACTTGACCACTCACCAAGAAGCTCGTCACACCGTGAGCCCTGTGTCTCTCTCCCCATCATTCTCAGCTCTCTGCCTTCTGCTGACTTGCATCTGCCATATAACCTCTCTCTTCAGAGATGCTCGAGAGTTGTTTTTTGTTTTTTTTTAAATAAGTGAATCTGGGAATAAAAGGCCGGCCCACAACAATGTATGGCAGTTAAACAACTTCAAGAGAATGTTTTGGAGGTAACCAAAGGATATTGTGGGCAGACATTTCTGGAGACCCCTGTCCTTTGGATAAATGTGGGTGTGCCATGTCCCTGGCAATGTAATGGAATATTTGAAGGCCAGACTGAGGATCTAGAACTTCCCACCCTCCTACCCCCACTCTGAGGAGCGTCTTGGCGAGGGGGGCTCCTGGGACCATCTAACCTCTAGGGCAAAAGGGTGACGCAGCGTGGTTAATAAATCAGCCTGCCTTGCTCCTGTCCCCAGAGGGTCTGAGGCTGTGTACTCTTCAAAGCAATGGTCTGGTGACTTCCCAGAAGATTCCTGTGACTGAAGATTGTTCCAAATAAAGTCACTCTCAAGTGGGTTCCTAGGGTGAAGACACCAACCCAGAAGTACCCACACTCAGCAGGCTCTCTAGACAGAGCTCTGAGGGGAGGGCAGAAGGGGAAATGTCTGGGTGGGCTGGTTGGTTGGTTGGTTTGTTTTGAGACAAGGTCTCACTATGTCACCCAGGCTCCAGTGCAGTGACTATTTCCAGGAGCAATCATAGTGCACTGCAGCCTCAAACTCCTCAGCTCAAGCAATCCTTCCACCTCAGTCTCCCGAGTAGCTGGGATTCCAGGCACATGCCACCACGACCAGCAGGAAAATGCCATCTTTACGGTAACACCACTTTCATAGGAAGGGATCAGGGAGCCTTGCCCACTCCAGAAAAAGTCCTAGAAAGAGCAAACTTGAAGCGTCCACACACCATCTCACACTCATTAGGATGGCTACCATCAAGAAAAAAGAAAAACAGAAAATAACAAATGTTGGCAAGGATGTGGACAAATGGGAACCCTTGTGCACTGTTGATGGACATGTAAAATGATGCAACCACCACGGAAAATAGTATGGCTGTTCCACACAAAAAAAATTAAAAATAAATTCTGTATGAACAAGCAATTCAACTTCTGGGCATATACCCAAAGGAGTTGGAAGCAGGGTCTTGAAGAGGCATTTTACACCATGTTCACAGCAGTGTTATGCACAATGGCCAGAAGGCAGCAGCCTGAGTGTCCGTTGGTGAACGGGTGGATAAACAAAATGCGGTATGTACATACTCTATTAGTCGGGGTTCTCCAGAAAAACAAAACCAGTAGAATATATACAGATACATAAGAGGAGATTTATTACAGGCATTGGCTCATCCAATTAAGGGGGCCAAAGAGGCCCACCCTATGCCATCTGCAAGCTGGAAAACTAGGAAAGCCATGGTGTTGTTCAGGCTGAATCTGAAGGCCTGGGAACCAGGGGAGCCATTGGAGTGGCCAACATTCAGCTGAAGGCCTGGGAACCTGGGGGGCTAAGGGTGATGAGTCCCCAAGTCAGAAAGCCCGAGAACCAGGAGCTCCAATTCCCCAGGGCAGGAGAAGACGGATACTCCAGCTAAGAAGAGAAAGAGAGAATTTGCTCCTCCTCTGCGTTTTTTTTTTTTTTAGACGGAGTCTTACTCTGTCGCCCAGGCTGGAGTACAGTGACGCGATCTCAGCTCACTGCAAGCTCCACCTCCTGGGTTCACGCCATTCTCCTGCCTCAGCCTCCCAAGTAGCTGGGACTACAGGCGCCCGCCACCACGCCCAGCTAATTTTTTTTTGTATTTTTAGTAGAGACGGGGTTTCACCGTGTTAGCCAGGATGGTCTCGATCTCCTGACCTCGTGATCCGCCTGCCTTGGCCTCCCAAAGTGCTGGGATTACAGGCGTGAGCCACCGAGCCCGGCCCTCCTCTGCCTTTTTTATTCTACTTGGGCCCTCAACAGATTGGTTGATGCCCACCCACTGGCAAAGGCGGACCTTCTTTACTCAGCCTACTAATTCAAATGCTCATCTCTTCTGGAAACGTCCTCACGGACAAACCCAAAGATAATGTTGTACCAGCTATCTGGACACCCCTTAACCCAGTCAAGTTGACACATAAAATTAACCATCACGCATGCAATAGAATATTATTCAGCTTAAACAGGAAGGAAATTCTGACACATGCTACAACATGGATGAACTTTGTGGACATTATGCTGAAATAACCCAGTCACTAAAAGACAAAATAGTGTGATTCCACTTATACGAGGTACCTACAGTAAACCAAAAATAAAATTCTAAGCATCCCCCCATGCCCCTGCAACCATCTGAAAGGGCTTCCTTCTCAGCCAGGGCTCTTTTAAAATTTAACCTGAGAGACTGTTTCAGGCCATGATGGAAAGCAGGGGTCAGACATGCCTCATGATACCTCTCCAGCACTGACATCAACACAGACTTTAAGTCTGATAAGAAACATTTTAAAACCTGTTCCCTCTGAAGCCTACCACTTGAAGGCTTTCTCTGCAAAACAAAAACTTGGGTCTCCATAATCCTTTATCTTAACCCAGACATTTCTTTCCGTTGGTCCCAGGTCTTTAGATAAACTCAGCCAATTGTAAACCAGAAAATTTTTTAACCTACCTATAAGCTGGAAGTCCCCCCGAGCCAGTTTTGAGTTGTCCCGCCTTTCTGAACCAAACCAATGTATTTCTTAAATGTATTTGATTGATGTCTCATGCCTCTCTAAAATGTATAAAACCAAGCTGCGCCCCGACCACCTTGGGCACATGTTCTCAGGACCTCCTGAGGGCTGTGTTGGGGGCCACGGTCACTCATATTTGGCTCAGAATAAATCTCTTCAAATATCTTACAGAGTTCGATTCTTTTCTTTGACACTAGGGTAATCAAGTTCATAGAAACAGGAAGTAGAATGGTGGCTGTTAGGGGTTGGGGGAGAGAAGAACAGGGAGCGGTTGTGTAATGGGTAGAGAGTTTCTGTTTTACAAGATGAAGAGTCCTGGAGATTAGCTGCCCAACAGTGTGAACGTACTTGACACTACCGAACTGTACACTTAGAAATGGCTAAGATGGTAACTTTTATGTTATGTGTATTTTACTACAATGAAAATTTTTTATTTAGAAAGTGTACACATGTATTAAAGTCCTCATTGCCCCGTTGTTGACCACGTTCCACTTTTTGTTTTGCTGCAATGTGTCTCTTCATCCGCTTCATATTTATCTGGTGCCAATTTTATTAAGGGTAGAATGAGATTCAAATAAACTTTCCTCCAGGGAAATGACAAACCCAAGAAGCAGGCAACTTGCCAGGACAAAAGAATAAAAAAATAAGCAAACAGCCCAGAAGGTGCAGCCCGGCCCTGCTGGGGGTCATGAGGTGGGTAAGCTGGCTCCATGCAAGGGGATCTCATCTCTCCTTCCTAAACTTCACAGCTGAAGGAAGGTGGAGAGGGCAAGGTGGACCTTGGACCAGGTTACAATCCACAGGATGTATTCTCATTGTCCTTCTGGGTTCTAAACGTTTCTCTCCATGAGTCACAAAGGTTAACTGGCTCTAAAATTTTAAAACCCTCAGGGTTTTCCTTTTTTAGATTGTCCTCAGGAGACCTCTCACTGAGTGTTCCCTCCATCCTCATTTCCAACTGGCAGCTGCTTCTTAGCATGCATGTTTACAGAAATACCAGTAGTTATTGCATGTTCCCTTCCATGTGATTAAGCATTGCCATAAAGCCAGGACTGGATTAGAAATAGATCTTCCCCTTCTGAGAAAGCACCCAATGGAGCAAAGCTGGCGGCAGTGATGGACAACTTATGCCACCTACTGGCCATCGATGGTATCACATGCCCAATGCCAAAGACTGGACAAGGTTTTGCCACCTGCCAATGAACTGGCCAGAGCCACTGCCTCACCCACTTTGCATGGCAGAGGGTGACTGGGAAATATGACCAACTGTCCCACACTGGAACCGACCTCCAGGTCTGTGCTCCCTAGCCAAGGTTTCCAATCACCTAGGTTATTATCTGAGGGAACAGCCCCTTGGAGCTCTTGCTCCAAAAGGGCCTGGAGGAAGGGCATTTCAGGACACAGGGCCATAGATTGTGGCATTATTCTGCACGTAAGTTCAGACTTGGGAATGAATGAAATACACTCCACTGTGTTATGCAACTTTTGTCACAACATTTTACCTCCTTTGATCCCCCTTAACAGTTATATGAGCTAGGTTCTATTATTATTTTAGAGATGAGGAAACTGAGGCACAGAGAGGTTCAATCATTGGGTTAAATGCCTTTCCATTGCTACACAGAGGGATATGATGCCTTGACGGGGTACTCACTAGAAAGTGGAGCTATAATGGTTCTCTTTCATGTTTATTTTTCAAAGTAAACACACCATCATAAAGATATCCAAGTGTTCTCTTAACTGTTTGGAAGATCTTGTTTAGAAGCTTCACAAGCAAATGAACATCCTCAATCTTACAGCCACAGTCTCATTTCTTGGTTCATTTCAGTGAACATGGATTGACCACCTTCCGGGTTCCAGATAGAATGGCAAGTGGGGACTACGCCATCACCTACCCTGCGGGGCTATTTCTCAAGTATAAGGTAACTTGAAATCATGAGACTCTGCCAC
Source organism: Gorilla gorilla gorilla (assembly GCF_029281585.2). Taxonomy (NCBI): domain Eukaryota; kingdom Metazoa; phylum Chordata; class Mammalia; order Primates; family Hominidae; genus Gorilla; species Gorilla gorilla. Next base: position 49,356,209 of record NC_073236.2, read on the forward strand.
AACTGAGGCTGTTCATGTTCTGAAGCCCATTCACAGAAGTTTCACCAGTAATAGGAGCAAGTACATAAAAACCCCAAATGTGACCACTTCAAACAGGATTACACCCATGAAAATGCATGTCTTGATAGGTTCATTTTTTTAAAAATCAGTGGTGTCCTGTTTAGAATCCCACCTGAAATTTAGGAAAAGAACCTTCCCTGAGACAGGTTCACCTCCTTATTATAAGAAGGGCAGCCTCAGCTTGGCAGGAAGCAGTGAGTGCCTCACTGACGACTCCTCACGTGGTCAACCTGACTGACAGGGAGCCCAATGTGCCGTCAACCGGCAATGAGCTGGGGAGACACCAGAGCAGAACCCAGGCTTCAAGAGAGAAGCAGGAGGCGGCTGGGTGCGGTGGCTCATGCCTGTAATCCCAGCACTTTGGGAGGCTGAGGCGAGCGGATCACCAGGTCAGGAGACCGAGACCATCCTGGCTAACACGATGAAACCCCGTCTCTACTAAAAATACCAAAAATTAGTCGGGCATGGTGGCAGGCGCCTGTAGTCCCAGCTACTCAGCAGGCTGAGGCAGGAGAATGGCATGAACCCAGGAGGCGGAGTTTGCAGTGAGCCGAGATCGCACCACTGCACTCCAGCCTGGGCGACAGAGGAAGACTCCGTCTAAAAAAAAAATTTAAAAAAAAAAATGAGAGAGAGAGAGAGAGAGAGAGAGAGAAGCAGGAGGCTTGTTTTTATAGGCTCCTTCTACTCAAGAGTTTGCCTGGAGGCTGCAGCCTGCCTATGGCAAAAATTAACAAATAATACCTGCATACATTTATTGAGGACTTTACATCCATCAGAACTCTCTGGTTCCATTTTCATATTAGGTCTCTGTTGCTTGCCCCAGAAGGCTGTAGGGTGGGGATTGTTACTCCCAGGAGGAGAGCGAGGCAGAAGGTTGGGCACTTTGCCCAAGGTTCCAGGCAGAATCAGGATGGAAATTCCATTTCCTGGTGCTGTTGTCAAACAGCCACTGGATATTAAACCCCGCACGACAGAAAGAAAGAAGCTTGAGTCTACAGGAAATTGGAAGATGAGACTAATAAAAAGCTCTTAGACATGATCTCCTTCCTGAAAATTTCCTTTCTCTTTGACTTTTAAAGAAATCTGGAAGTTGGGGGTGACAGGTTGGGAGTGGGACGAAGGAACATCCTCAACCCTCAGGGAGCTGTTTATGTTCTGGGGAGGCAGGAGAGGGAGGAAGCATAGATATCTGGAGAGAAGAGAGAAATGTGACCAGCACAGTGACTTTTTCTTTATTTTGCAAAGCTGGATATGGCCTCTCTGAACAAGGTTTGCTTCTATGATTCTGGGACAAATTCTGGAAATGTAAGAGATGGAAATGGTTGTAGGTGGAATTTAATCCAATCCACCTCACATTCCTCTTGAGGAAACAAAGCTCAGGGAGTTTCGGCCATTTCCCCAGAGTGATTCCAACCTTGTAACATATATTAAAGGCCTTAACCCCAAGAACGATGAGAGCTCATGAAGGCATGTCACAATAGAGACATGATCAGAAGTCAGTCTCCTTGGTCACTTTCTACTCCATCGTGCTTCTGCCAAAATTAAGGAATGGCTTCTTTCTGAAGTTCAGGTGAAACTGATGATTTATCGGTGCTGCAGAGAGGAAGGCAAGGAAATGAGAAAAGTGATGATAAACTCCCGTGAGAGTAAAAGGACAGTGAGAGGCGAGTGTGAGAGCCAAGTGGCACACATTCCCAGTCACTGCAGCTGACGGCCTGAAAATGACAAGGAAGGCAAGTGTTTGGAGAGGCAGCAAGGGATGAAGGCATGAGTGGAGTTGGGTAAAACCATCCAAAAGAGACTCGGAGCTTCAAGGAGTGTTTCAGAAGAAGCAACGCCCAACAGTACTGGCATTTGGAGTCTACAGTAAGGATCGAGAACAACCCCACTCCTCAGTATTACCCTCAGTGAACATCTATTCAGAATCTATTCAGTTTATTGAGCACCTCCTATGCTTCGCCCTGCAGATTCAGCAGCATAACATCCAAGCCAGCTTAGACCCTGCCCTTGTAGAGCATACACTCAAGTGGAGGATACAGACATTAAACATGGAGTGATTTAATGACAAGAGGAGAGAGCACCAACAAGGAAGACACAGAGTGGTCTGACTGAGCCAGGGCAGTGGGCAATGGGAGTGGAGGAGGCTTCCCTGGAGAGGTCACATTTAAGAGGCACTTAATGAACATGGGGATCTTTGCTAGCAATGCAAGGCAAGAACAGTGTTCCAGCAGAGAAAAAGCATCTGGAAAAGCCTTGGGTATGAGGGACTCAGCTCATGACCACTGGACAGTAGGTCATGGTGGCTGGAACATAGGAAGAGAAGGGGAAGGGGGCTGGCCATGACCTTCCCCATGAAAGATGCCACACTGACCTCAGAGCAATGGGAACTCATTAAAGACACAATCAAATTTGAGCTTTTCAAAAACCACACCAGCTTCAGGGTACAGAATGGTTTGTCATGTGCGTGAGAGAATGAAGGGAGACCAGTGTAAATTCTACTGAGGTTACCTCAGCGAAAAGTGGTTGGGGCTGGGTCTGGTGGGCACATGGGAGGTAGAAGTGAGTAGGTTCAAGGACACTTTAGAAGTTAGGATCAAGGGAACATGCTGAGAGACTGGATGTGAGGGGATACGGTGGGGAGGTGTCAACTCCCAGGAGGATGGTTGCAGCATGTCTGAGACAGAGCGCATTTGAGCTGGAAGGTCTGAGCACAGCATTGGGTATATTGAGCTTGAGATGCATGAGGCCACCAAGGAGGGAACCAGGGCATGGAATCAGGCATCCTCTGCAAGTGGGTGCCCCATGGTAAGCAGAGGCACAGGGAAGAATGAAATTGAATAGAAAGAGAATATAGTGGCCGGGTGTGGTGGCTCATGTCTATAATCCCAACACTTTGGGAGGCTGAGCCGGGAGGATCACTTGAGATCAGGAGTTCGAGACCACCCTGGCCAATATGGCGAAACCCTGTCTCTACTAAAAAATACAAAAATTTACCGGGCATGGTGGCTCATGCCTGTAGTCCCAGTTACTTGGGAGGCTGAGCCAGGAGACTCACTTGAACCCAGGAGGCAGAGGTTGCAGTGAGCCGATTATCATGCCACTGCACTCCAGCCTGGGTGACAGAGCGAGATTCCGTCTTTAAAAAAAAAAAGAATATAACAAGAAATGAAGGAGACCAGCCCCAAGGATGTTCAGTGTCTGGTCAGGAGGTGGGAAAGGACTAGAAAGGGACAGCCAGGGAGGTGGGGAAACCAGCAGAGCCTGAGATCTCCAAGGCCAAGGACACTGGCCCTGTGGCGTCGGGAATGACAAACACTAGGAGGTGCCCAGGGGATGTCACAGGATGGCCTCAGAGGGCTCGTCGCTGACCCCTCCATCCAGGGCGACAATGCCTAACCACCCCTGAAATAAACAAGCCAGCCAAGGGCCTGCATCCTCATAACATGCACACTTCCCAGTGCATCTGTTTTATATCAATAAAAATGCACAACGAACACACACACAAACTATCACCTGCGCTTCTCTCAGGTCTCATAAGGAATTCATCCCACCCAAGATTTCCACTTCCTGAATAAATTAAGCATGTTTTCTTTGGTGGCTTTTGTTAAAAATCCTGAGTATTTATTCACTCATTTATTCACAAACTATTTATTGGGCACCTAATATGTGTCAGGTACCATTCTGAGCAATTAGAATACCTCAGTGAACAAAAGAGATAAAGGTATTTCCTACTGAGGACTTTATATTCCAGATCTGGAGGCAGAGATGGCATAGGAAAGGGTGATAAGTGCTATGGAGAAAGAAAAAATAGGATAAAGAGGACTAGAAGTGCTGGTCAGGAAGGAGGAGTTATGATTGCATTTTACAGAGTGGTCAGGGAGAAAGAGACGTTGAGTAAAAATAGGGCTCATTTAATGTTGGACTTCTCCCTCTCACTACACAGGCGAAGCAAAAGAACAGAAAAGTCCAGAAGCACCTGGAAGATTCCATCCACAAGATTTATGATGGACTCATCAACAGAACTGGGCACAAAACTCAGGAAGGGGGACCAGAAAGCTCTCCAAGATGCAAACCTGACTTTGCGACAAAACACGACAATGATGAAATAGGAAACCTGCACACAAAGTCTCCAAAGGTCAGGGTTTTAAGCGGCCTTAACCAAAGCTGGACAAACAACACACAATCAAGCAAAAACTCTACAAGTGGTGACAAGCCTCAAATCACAGAAACTTACCAAGTAAGCCAAATAGATGACAGCAAAAGCAGCCTCTGAGTCTCATCCAAATGCAGTGGTGAAGGGAGAGAGACCTGCTGCTCATAGCCAAAGTGGGCGCTGGCATGCAACAGAAAAGGAGAAAGCCCTTGGCTTCCTGCTCTCCTGGCTGTTTCTCACGGATATAAAAAGGGAGATTCTGCTTCCAAGGAGAAGCTGCCTCCTCTCAATGGATTTGTGTCTCCTGACCACATCAGTTCCACTTGGCCAACATCAGAGCTGCCCTGTATGGCCTGTTGAGCACCACAGGGAAAAGTAGTGATGCCCGAAGACTAGAGATGGAATGCAGCACCAGATCGCAAAGGGGAAGAAGCCGCACAACAATGAGTAGAAGGTGGAAGGAACTGGCTTCTTCACGATGCTGCTGAACGGCTGACTCGCCCACCCTGGACCACCTGCCCTGTGTCTCCTGTTATGAGCAGGCCATTGAGTGTTTAGTTGGGAGCTTTCCTTTCTTTTCTTTTCTTTTTTTTTTTTTTTTTTGAGACAGAGTCTCACTCTGTCACCCAGGCTGAAGTGCAATGGTGTGATCTCGGCTCACTGCAACCTCCACCTCCCAGGTTCAAGCAATTCTCCTGCCTCAGCCTCCCAAGTAGCTGGGACTACAGACACACACCACCACAGCCAACTAAATTTTTTTGTATTTTTAGTAGAGACAAGGTTTCACCGTGTTGGCCAGACTGGTCTCGAACTCCCGGCCTCAGGTGATCTGCCTGCCTCGGCCTTCCAAAGTGCTGAGATTACAGGTGAGAGCTACTGTGCCCAGCCAAGGAGGTTTTCCTAACCGTTAGATAGAAATGCACTGGTGGGGGTTATAGACAACAGAATCCCCTCTACCAGGTTTCAGGAGTGAACGATTTATTATAGGACAAAGATAGCACGCAGGAGGAGAGAGGTGGCTGAAGACATGGGCCACAACAGAGAGATGGATGAGACTGTCGCTGAGTTTATTAAGAGGATCATCTCAAACATCCTCATGGCTGGGTGTGATGGCTCACTCCTGTAATCCCAGCACTTTGGGAGGCCGAGTCAGGAAGATCATTTGAGCCCAAGAGTTCAAGGCCAGCCTGGGCAACATAGTGAGACCCCATCTCTACAAAAAATAAAATTAGCCAGGCGTGGTGGCACATGCTGTAGACCCAGCTACTCAGGAGGCTGAGGTGAGAGGATCGATAGAGCCCGGAAGGTCGAGGTTGCAGTGAGCTGAGATCACACCACTGCACTCCAGGCTGAGTGACAGAACAAGACCCTGTCAAAAGAAAAGAAAAGAAAAGAAAAGAAAGAAAGAAAGCAGGCAAGCAGGCAGGCAGGCAGGCAGGCAAGAAAGGCAGAAAGAGAGAGAGACAGAGAGAGAGAAAGAGAGAGAGAGAAATAAAGAGAGAAAGAGAGAAAGAAAAGAAAGAGAGAGAAAGAAAGAAAAAGGAAGAAAGAAAGAGAGAAATAAAGAGAGAAAGAGAGAAAAAGAGAGAGAAAGAAAGAAAGAAAGAAAGAAAGAAAGAAAGAAAGAAAGAAAGAAAGAAAGAAAGAAAGAAAGAAGAAAGAAAGAGAATCCCCATGACGGAAATGACAACAATCCTAAAGCCTGGGATTTTTTGTCTGAAAATCAACTGCAGACTTTAAATTTCCGGCAGAGAAAGGACTCTCTCGTTCAGCACTTGGTTCTGCTGTGTGAGAAGCATGCAAATCCCTATGACGCAGCCCTCTGAGACACAGTTTATACTCAATTTCATCAGCACAAGAAAGTTTGGGATGCTTTTCAGATGAGTAAAGGACCAGGTGAAGATGCTGACCTTTTTGATATGAAACAACTTAAAAATTCATTTAAGAAAATTCCTCAGGCCAGGCGCGGTGGCTCATGCCTATAATCCCAACACTTCAGGAGGCAGAGGCAGGTGGATCACGAGGTCATGAGTTCAAGACCAGCCTGGCCAAGATGGTGAAACCCCGTCTCTACTAAAAAAATACAAAAATTAGCCAGGTGCAGTGGCAGGTACCTGTAACCCCAGCTACTCGGGAGGCTGAGGCAGAAGAATCACTTGAACCCAGGGGAGGAGGTTGCAGTGAGCTGAGATTACCCCACTGCATTCCAGCCTGGGCAACAGAGTGAGACTCCGTCTCAGAAAAAAAAAAAAAAAAAAAAAAGAAAAGAAAAAAAAGAGAATTCTGCAGTAAGCATTTACAAATGTGACAGCTTTAGAGACATTGAGGGGAATGCAGTCTGGATTAGAATTGCCTGGGGAACACAGTACACAAATCGAAGCCAGTACATACAAACCTACCACCTTTCTTTTTCTCTCCTTCCTTCCTTCCTTCCTTCCTGCCTGCCTGCCTTTTCCTTCCTTTCTCTTTCTTTTTTTCCCAGACTGCATGTGCCTTCGCTTTTTCCTCCAAGCTGAGGTGCAATAGACCGCTTCTGGGTCAGGCACTGATAATTGCTAGCAGACACCATCGGACTGTGAAAATGGATCTGAGAAGCTGACATCTGGACTCCCAAGGCTATTGTTTTTAAACAGTATGATCAGATCTTTGAAGCTCACAACTCGACGACACCTCTACAGGAAAGAAGCCTTGGGCTGGATATAAATATGGATTCTAGAATTATTCATGAAAACATAGTACAAAAAGGAAGAGTCCAAGGAATAACTCAAAAAGCTGTTGTGGACGATCCTCAACCACAACTAGAATTTGCACAATTGAAGCTTGAAAGGAAATTCAAAAGTGATTTAAATGGGACCATCTTGGCTGAGAAGGAAGAATCCCCTTCAGTGAGTAATAAAGTTCCCTTGCCCATGTCTTTTGGAAGCAATGGAATCCTTAACCCCCGCCAGCCTTGCAGATACACCGCTTTCTCCACCACTCACTTGCATATCCAGCAAGAGAATGAGTTATTTTAAAATTAGAGATAAATGAGACGTGGGTGGTTTTGTATGCACAGGAGCTCCTTCACTGTATGGTACATGCATTTCAGTTCATGGCTAGCTATATGGCTTTTGTTTATACACTTGTATTTTAGAAGTTAACCCTTGGTATTGAAATTTCAGAAATGTTCATGTAATTTTTGGGACTGACTCATTCCTCCATGATATGCCTCCTTTCTCCCATATCTGCTAATTGTCACAGTTGCGAGCACTTGAGATGCAGGATATAGACATGGCTGCACACTTGACCTTGAGTGCCTGCATGCTCTGAGGTCAAGCATACGGCGCAGTGCTGGAGACGGTGGGAGTCGTGTCCTGCGTCCTTTCTCCCACTCCTGTCCTCTTTGATGCTGGGGAGGTCTGGTTCCAATTGCTGTGTTTCCAGAGACTGCTTCTTAAGTCTCGGATCACAGAAAGAAGCAACAAGAAACTATATCCAACTCAAAACTTTTTAGAAGAATCATAAAAGTGGTCCATTCAGAGGGTAGAGTTGGGTCCACTAAGTTATTGTTGCAAGAGGCTTCATATTCAGTAAATCAGTTGTGTAAAATAATGTTCTCTTTTTTTTTTTTTTTTTTTGAGACGGAGTTTCACTCTTATTGCCCAGGCTGGAGTGCAATGGCGCGATCTCAGCTCACCGCAACCTCCACCTCCCAGGTTCAAGCGATTCTCCTGCCTCACCCTCCCTAGCAGCTGGAATTACACGCATGTGCCACCACACCTGGCTAATTTTGTATTTTTAGTAGAGACAGGGTTTCTCCATGTTGGTCAGGCTGGTCTCAAACTCCCGACCTCAGGTGATCCGTCCTCCTTGGCCTCTCAAAGTGCTGGGATTACAGGCGTGAACCACCGCACCCAGCCAATAATGTTCTCATTGTTAATATGATACTTTTTATCATCTGTTTTCATCATATGTGTTACACTAAACTGATAAATAGTAATATTATAACGACTTGTGAACAGAGATAACGAAAAGCTGATCAAAGAAAAAAAAAAAGATAACATACCAAATCGAATGCTGGAGAAAGAGACCCCCAATGCTATACCATAGACCTAATGCAGTGAGGGGCAGCCGCTCTGGCCCCATCTGGAGGCAACTGAATCAGGACGCCTCTGCCACAGCTGTCAGCCCCTACCCCTGCCCCTCCACCGCAATCTGCCCCAGCCATGGGAACTGTTTGGGATCAAAGCCTTGAGTGGGTGCCTATGATCCCTGGACCTAAATCATATGTTTGCACGTCAAAAGCAAGGATGGCTGTGAAATGGAATATTTGGAGACTCATTAGAAGGCAGGAGGTATACTGTGGGGAACTATCAAACTGTGAAGAGGGTGCTGAAAAGATTTGAGGAGCCACAAATGGCAGAGGTCCACCACAGCACACTCACTGACTCAGCCAACACATGAAAAAACAAAAGCGAGGTTAAGGTACGCCACCAGAGTTCTGCTGCAGGAGGAATGCGGCACACTGCATTCTTGCCTCCTTTGTTGGACAATGGGAGAAAACAATGCGTGGTACTAGAAAAATCAGAAAAGGATGTTGCTGTTCACTGACAAAGTGCTTTCCCCGAAGGGACCCCACCACGACAGCAGCCACATCCATGGGCCACAGCTTGGAAAGTGTCCAGGCCACGCCCTCTGGGGAAATCCTAGCACTCCTCTTGTCTGTCTCTCCCTCTCAGGGACCACAGCTCTGCGCTGTCTGATGGCAACAGTTTCGCTTTGTTGTTTTTTCCCTCATCTATTTGTCCTGTGTTAATTATGTTAGGTGAAAGGATAAACGCCGTCCCTGCTACTCCATCTCATCTGGAAGCAGAAAAACAGTGCAATGACCCTAAGAGTCACAGGGAGGATAAGGGCGGCTTTCACCACCCCAGCCCAGCCACCTCTGACTCTACCTGGAACCTCTCCTGACCTGACCCCAATTCTTCCCAAGAAGAGGCTTCCTCCCTCTCTGGTCCTCTCGCAGACCCCCCGCTGCATTCTGAGCCACTCCTCTTCCCTCAGCTCCCACTCACCTCCCACATCCCCTCCATCCCCCTCACCACGGCCCCACTGCATTTTAGCGTCTGCTGTGGTTGACCCCAGATGTCTGCACCAGCCTGTCTCATCTGAACACACTCCCCTCTCCAGCTGCCCATCCACCACTGCCCCCTTCATGCCATATTGAAGACAGTGCCTTGTTCATGTGGGTGACATTTACGTATCTGCATAGCATGGGTTCTTTTTTCTGCTCTGATAAGGACCCAGCATGTAGAAATGGAATTCATTTCCCATATATAAACTCAGGCACTAACCAGACTGCATGGCCCAATAAATGTAATTCAGAATTAGGAGCCGCAGGAGCACAGCCCTTCCTCACTTGACCATCCTATCACCAAAAGGCCCACCAAGGAGGAAGCCTTACCACACACTCAATCTCTATTGACAGCAATCAAAAATGCTTAGCAACTTCTCTAAGAGAGAAATGGCCCTAGATTAATCAATGACCATACATACATTTAAGCTTCTTAATAAATTGTCCTATAAATTCCACGCATTATTTCTAATGAAAACATTAAAATTCCTCATACTTATGTAACCATTTACCAAAACACTCTCACATAAGTTATGGTGGTAATTCCTCAAAACCGCCATGAAATAGCTAAGCGACTGGCCTTTTTTACAACAGACATAAATAAATTCCAATGTATTAACAATTTAAGATGGCGACTGATATGGTTTTGCTCTATCTCCACCCAAATCTCATCTTGAATTGTTGCTCCCACAATCCCCACATGTCATGGGAGGGACCCAGTGGGAGGTAATTGAACCATGGGGGTGGGTTTTTCCCGTGCTGTTCTCGTGATAGTGAATAAGTCTCACGAGATCTGATGGTTTTATAAAGGGCAGTTCCCCTGCACACACCACGTAAGTCATGCCTTTGCTTCTTCGCCTTCAGCCATGATTGTGAGGGCTCCCCAGCCATGTGGAATTGTGAGTCTATTAAAACACCTTTATAAATTACCCAGTCTCGGGTATGTCCTTAAAGCAGCGTGAGAACGGACTAATCACAATAATTGTTAAGCACAAGTCCCTTAAGCATCTATGTCCTTTGATGTGGCGTGCATGTTCAGCATCATTTCTGCCCTGTGGCAAGGACGCTCGCATTTTGCTCTTTAGACCTTCTCCCACTAGAGGGCGCGCTAAGCCAACCTAGGCCGGTCCGATCGCTGCCATCAGTGCCTGACACATACCTGGCAAAGCCTGAGCGGTTTTCAGACCCATCATGCATCAGCCAGGCCTCCCACCAACCCCAGGAGTTGCTCCCACATTGTGCAGGGGTTTGGCTGCATTGGCACGGGGACCAAGGATTCCTGAATTCATATTCAGAGCCCAGGTTTTTTATAATTACATCCTGGAACAATGGTATATTTTGATCACCTCTTTCTCCCTAGGCGTTCTCCAGTCCTCAAAGCCCTTCTACCTAAAACGAAGGAACACATCCATTTTCCTTTTCTCTCACAGATCTATGAGGGGAAGAGGAATGGAGGGCTGGTAAAGACCACAGCCATGTTCTCTCCGGGGTGTTCACAGCCATGAACACCCTGCCAGGCCTAAGCTGTCACAGAGACAGGCCTTTGTGGTCTAGAAGTCACTACACAGCCTGCCTGCTGCAGACATTCCTCAGCTTCCTTTGAGGAAGAAGAGGTAGCCATTTCCAGAGGAGGAAACAAGAAAGAACAGAAGACTCTCTTAGCCCAGAATTCTCTTTCCCAGACCCATTCTGCCATAACTCAAATGCCACATGGCCCCCAGTAGCCCACACCTCCCACTGCAATGGTCCACGCATCCCAGTTCAAGGATCCATGCCTCCCAGGGCAATAAGCTGCACCTCCCAGTGCTATGGTCCGCACCTCCCAGGGCAATAGTCCACACCTCCCAGTGCAGTGGCCACACCTCCCAGTGCAGTGGTCCACACCTCCCAGGGCAATGAGCTGCACCTCCCAGTGCAATGGTCCATGCTTCCTCGTGCAATGGTCCACACCTCCCATTGCAATGATCCACACCTCCCAGGGCAATGAGCTGCACCTCCCAGCCAATGGTCCACGTCTCCCAGTGCAGTGAGCCGTGGTTCCCACCAATGGTCCATGCTTCCCACCAATGGTCCATGCTTCCCAGTGCCATTGAGCCATACCTCCCAGTCCCAATGCTCAATAACTCCCAGTCCTAATGGGCCATGCCTTCCAGTACCAATGGGCCATACCTCCCAGTGCCAATGGCCCATGCCTCCCAATGCCAATGAGTCACACCTCCCAATGCCAAAATCAGCCACACCTCTGTGTGAGTTCCCTCTCACATTGAGTCTGGACATTACCATGTTTTTCCTTTTCCATCCATTTACTTTCAATGTATCTGTGTCATATTTAAAGTGTGTCTTTGTAAATACTATATGGTTTGGTCTTGCTTTTTTATCCAGTCTGGCAATCTCTATCTTGAATTCATATTATACCACTTTACATCTAATGTAAGAAACTCTGGCAGCCCAACCCCAGCCTCTTGCATTGCTATAATTAAAGGATTCTTACCTTTTCTTCGTGTTTGGAAGCTGGGGAGTGGCTACTGTTTCAGACAGTTTGGATTCACCTTTAGGTTCACCTTCTGCAGGGCTCCAGAACCCAAGCCTCACAGAGATGTGTAAGGCTGTCTGTATTCTCCCTGCTACCAACCCCTTCTCCAATGCCACTTTCCCAGCAAAATTCCAGGTAAGGAAGAGAGTTGTTGGGCTGAGAGATGGATATTTGCATTTGGAATTCCTCCAGAGCCACATGTTGCCCCTGACGCAGGATGCTCCTTCTTAACCCTGCAAAGCCTCCTGCCTGTAGGCAGCTGCTACTTTTCCCACCTGAACTCATTCAGGCACTTGCCCCAGAGAGCTCCAGGGTCTCTGCTCATCTAGAGGGTGCGCCCTCTGCAATTCAGTTCATCAGAGCTTCCTTACATCTTCCAATCTTTGAAAGCCCCATGAACGTACGATTCTTATGTGGTTCATTCTTGTCATCACCACAGGAGGAAAGTTTTCATGTCTTTCTACATCCTAACGAGAAGCAGGTGACCTAATCTTGTTTACGCCATTGATATTTGTGCTTTTGTTATATACAGAAAAGCTTAATTTCCGGGTTCATAATGTAGAAAAGCCAAGCACAACTTATACTGAGGCAGCTGCTGACCATTTGTGGTCAGATGTGATTATCCAGCCATCACAATGTTTAAAAATTTGAAAACATTCATATTGAATCCAAGATCTCCAGTTTATTGACAATGCCCCATACTTTCTATTATTATTTATCCACTAACTCCTTATATTTACATTTTCTTCTGGCTCTTACTGACATTTGAGTGTGAGACATTTCATACCATCAATGAAAACTGAGAAATTCTGTGCATTTTACCTAGTAATCATGTCCACTTTACACTAAAATACATACATGAGGGTAATTTATCTGCTTTCTACCCAGATATTTTGCATCTCATTGCAAAGTTCCCATAACTGCATTCATTTTTTTGCACCCCAATTTCTACTAAGAAAACCATTCTCTATGAAAGTCAGATGCTACAGTTCACTAATGCAGGATTATCTCATCTACCTGCCCCAGCAGGTGGGTCCTATAGTTTACCTTTAGAGATGAGAACATACTTGAAACAACATAAAGCATCTTGCAACTCTGGCTAATTTTTTTCTCCTCCTTATACTCACAAAAGCTTTCTAGTTCACGGTATTTCTTCTGTCCTTGGCACGTGACAAAGACTTGAGGCCAAAGTCTGCATGTGATGTCAGCCTCCGTGAAAGACTCATATCTCTTCTGCTCTCCATCAATAGGGGAGGGGGCACAGAGGTATCTGGGGAGTGTCTGGCGTTTAGCGTCTCTGTACAGAGCCAGTCTCAGTGGATGTAGCCTCAGGACTGTGCAGAGAAAATCACCTGGATTATTCAGAAGGGCATTAAGGACAGCAGTGGAAAGCAATGGTGCCTACATAAGTCAGAGTCTCCCTCTTGTAACTCCAGAATAGGACCAAATCGCCCCTCACTCACTCAAAGCCCAAACAATAGCTCATGGAGAAAAGAACAACCAACTCTTACACAATTGGGAAAAAACAGGTTCTCTATGCACACAAGAGACTATTAAGCAGAAGCCACATTAGACTGTCCATTTCCTCTTTGCACCAGGGAAGTGAGTAGGGCAGTCTGCAGAGGAAGAAAGTACAAAATAGCAAAATGCTTTGCTTTGCTTTTTAAAACTTTTTTCTTTTGAATTCATTGTAGACTGACACATACAGTTATAAGAAATACTAGAGAGACTCCCATACACCCTTCACCCAGTTTCCCCAATGGTGAAAACTTGCAGGACTATATAGTACAATATCACCAGCAGGGGAGGGTCACTGAAGTCTCTGGGTAGTGTCTGGCCTCAACCACAAAATTGCCATTGATACAATCCTTTCGTCTATTGATATTTCACCACTTTTACATGCACTCCAGTATGTGTGTGTGTCTACGCAGTTTCATTATGTGTAGATTTGTATGACCACCACCACCACAGATAACACAGTACAAGGAATCCTCATGCTATTTCTTTCATAGCCACAGCCATCCCTCTCCCTACCCTCTTCCCTAAACTGGCAGCTACAAATCTGTTCTTGACCTCCATAAATTTGTCACTTCAATAATGCTATATAAATGGAATCATGCAGCATATAACCCTCAAAGATTTTTTTACTCAGAATAATTCCCTTGAGATCCACCCAAGTCATTTCTTTTTTTGCTGATCAGTATTCCATGCTTTCTTAAAAGAGAGAGGGATGTCTTATATTCTCTTAGAATTCCAAGGATTGTCAGAACGTTATTAATGTTATTCTCTATTCTCATAACTTTTAGGTATAATAGTGAACAAATAAAAGAGAAAAGAAGTGTACATGAAGTTATCACATCCTCTCAGGTTGCATTTTTCTTCCTAATTTTTTGGTACCTTATTTTTTATATAAATGCAGCTTTCAGGGTAAACACTCCCTCTGCTGAAGAAAGTTTGCTAACAGTAATGGCCTCTAGACACTCAAAATTTAATGGCAAAATAAAATTACTCTCTTGAACCTCCGGTTATGGACAAGATGGAGTAGATAAATTTCTCTCTATTCCTCCTTCTAAGTGCTATGAAAACACTGGACATTATATATGAAGCATGAAAGACTTTGAAATATGGAAAGAAGACAAACTGAATAAGGATCCCAGGACATAAGAAATGAATGACATGGTCATAAGTTCTCTGATTGGCTTCTTTTTTTTAGACAGAGTCTCACTCACTCCATCATCCAGGCTGGAGCACAGCAGTGGTGTGATCTCAGCTCACTCCAATCTCCACCTCCTGAATTCAAGCGATTCTCCTGCCTCAGCCTCCCAAATAGCTGAGATTACAGGTGCCTGCCACCATGCCTAGCTAATGTTTGTATCTATAGTAGAGATGGGGTTTCACCATGTTGGCCAGGCTGGTCTTGAACTCCTGACCTCAAGTGATCAGCTCACCTTGGCCTCCCAAAGTGCTGGGATTACAGGTGTGAGCCGTTGTGCCTGGGCTTTTTTTGACTTCTTGTGTCTCAAACTGGGTGCCAGAGAAGCCAGCAACCTAGAAATACCAACAGGCACAGCCAAAAAAAAAAAGGCCCCAAGAAAAGCTTCCCCAGCCAAAGGACCAGAAAAAGGTCAGCCTAACAAGGCAGAAAACTTTTGTCTATAACATAAGCACCCCCAGCCAAACACCATGAAAAAAATGTGACTCCAGCCCCACACTTGTTAGCAAAGGCTGAGTGGAGAATCTAGACTTGCATCCCCTCCTGGCTGCAACAAAGCACCCTACCCATCCCACGCCAGCCAGAATGGTGTTGGACAAAACCAAATGAGATCCAGGAATTTCATTCATGCCTGGCATTAATGAAGCAAGCCCTTCCCCCTCAGTAGTGTTGGTGAAAGCTACATGGAAATCTTAGACTCTGACCTCTACCTAGCAGTAACAAGGAACCCCTTCCCAGCATAGGTGTCAATGGTGCCAAATGGGTAACCTGGACTTCCACTCCCATCTGGCACTAAGAAGGCAATGCCCTTTTCCCCTCTGCCAACACAATGTCAAAGAACACTCGCTAAAATAGAAAAGCTTCAGTGAGCAATTATGAAAATGCTTGAAACAAATGAAAGAATAAAAACGTCTCAGCAAAAAAGATATTGAAAAGAACCACATAGAAATTTTAGAATTGAAAAAAAATACAACAAAATAAATATTTTAGCAATATGGCTGAAGAACAGAAACAAGAGGATAGAGAAAAGAATCAATGGACTTGAATATAGAAAAATAGAAGGTACCCAATCTGAGCCAGAAAAAGAATATATACTAAGGCAGGGGGAAAGAGCTTCAGGGATCCATGGGACTATTTTTAAAAGGTCTAGCATTTGCATGATCAAAAACCAAGAAAAAGAGGAGAAAGAGTATGGGGTTTAAAAAGTATTCAAAGAAACAATGGTTGAAAAATGACAAATTTGACAAAAAGCTACAGATTCGAGTAGCTGAGCAAATTCCAAATCCCAAACTCAAAAGAATCCGTGCTAAGACATATTATAATCACAATTCTGAAACTAAAGGAAGAAATCTTGAAAACATTGAAATGACATTTTACCTATAAGAGGAAAACAATTCAAATGACAATGTGTTTCTCATCAGAAACAACAGAGACTAGAGGAGGTGACAGATTTTTTTCAAGTAATGAAAGAAAAGACCTGTCAACCCCTAATTCTATATCTAGCACAAATATCCTTTAGGAATGCAGGGAAAATCAACATATTGTCAAATAAAGGAAAACAAACAGGATTTATTGCCAACAGACCTACCCTAAAAGAATAACTAAGGAAATTTCTTGAGATGGATAGGAAACGATGATAGAAAGAATCTTCTAATAGCAGAAAGGAAGAAAGGACAAAAAGAGAAAAAATATGGGTAAATATATGCTACACTTAGCTTCTCAAGTTTTCTAAACTATGATGGTTGATGCAAAAATTATAACATTGTCTAATATACTTCTTGAGATATAGAAAGAAACTATTTAAGATAATTATATTATCAATGTGATAGGGTAAAGTTATCTAAAGGGAGATGAAGTTTCTACACTTTATTCAAACTGATAAAACATCAACTCAAATAGACTTTCCTGAGTTACATGTACAGGATGTTGCATCTAGAGCAACCACTAAAAAATTGATACAAGGAAATACACTCAAAAAACACTATAAGTCAAAACGGAATTATAAAATATTTTCAAGCAATCCACAGGAAAGCAAGGAAGATAAAACAGAGGAAAAAAAGAGAGAAACACACAAATAAGCACAGATAGATAAAATGGCAGACTTAGCCTTAATATCTCATACTTATATTAAATGTAAATTGTCTAAATAGACCTATTAAAAACAGAAACTGGCAGAGTGGATTAAAAATCATGACCCAACTATATGCTATCCATATGAAATTAACTTCAAATATAAGAATATAAGTAAGTTCAACATATACGGATGAGAAAAATATATACCATGTTACCATGTAACCATCAGTCAAAACAAAGCAGGAGTTGCTATTAATATCAGATAAAGCAGACTTCGGAGCAAAAAGATTATCAGAGACATAAAGGGATATTACATAATGATAAGAGTCAATCTACCAGGAAGACATAGCAATCTTAAATGTACATGCATCAAATAACAGGGCTGCAAAATATGTAAAAGCAAAAACTGATAGAACCAAAAGGAGAAAGAGAAATCACATTATAGTTGGAAATTTCAACACTCTCTCTCAACAACTAATAGAACAACTAGGCAAAACCACCAAATAAAGAAATAAAAAATGATAATAAAAAAGAACAACTAGGCAGAAAATCAGCAAGGATTTAGAAGAACACAAAAACAGTGTCAATGAAAAGAATATAATTGAGATTTGTATAACATTGCCCCAGTGACATCAGACAGCACACATTATGTTTTCAAATGTCCACAAAACATTTATCAAGATAGACCATATCCAGGGCCATAAAACAAATCTCAACAAAATTAAAATTGAAATCATACAGAGTATATTTTCATACCATAATGGAATCAAACTAGAAATCAATAACAGAAAGACATATGAAAAATCTTCAAACACTTTAAAACTATACAACACAATTACAAGTAATCCATGGGTCAAAAAGAAAGTTCTCAATTTCTCAGAAAATTTTTAAAATACATAGAACTGAATGAAAATGAAACTATCACATAAAATTTGTGAAATGTACCCAAAGCAGTGCTAAGAGGAAAATTCACAGCATTAAATACTTACATAAGAAAAGAAAAGTCTCAAATCAATAATCTAAGTTTCCACCTTTAAAAATTAGAAAAAGATCAAAATAAAACCAAAACAGGCCAGGCAAGGTGCCTCACACCTATAATCCCAGTGATTTGGGAGGCAGAACTGGGACAACTGTTTGAGTCCAGGAGTTTGGGATCAGACTGGGCAACATAGCAAGACTCCATCTCTACAAAAAATAAAGAACATTAGCCAGGTGTGGCAGCATGCACCTGTAGTCCTAGCTACTCAGGAGGATGAGGTGGGAGGACTGCTTCAGTCCAGGAGTTCAAGGTTACAGGGAGCTATAATCATGCACTCCAGCCAGGATGACAGAGCAAACCTTGTCTCTAAAATAAATAAATATAAGAAAACCAAAACAGAAAGAAGGAAGGAAATAGTAAAGAGCAGAAACTAATATAATTGAAACCAGAAACACAGTAGAGAATCAATGAAACAAAGAGTTATTTTAAAAGATTAATAAAATAAACCTCTAGCAAATCTAACAAAGAAAACAGAAAGACACAAGTTATCAATATCATGAATGAAAGAGGGGATACAGATATTTAAAACATTAAATGATAATAAGGGAATACTATAAACAACTCTACAAACAAATTTGTCAACTTAGATATATGAACCAATTCTTTGAAACTTACAAACTGCCACAACTCACTCAAGATGAAATAGATAATTTAATTAAAGAAATTGAATTTGTAATTGTAAAACTCACATAAAAGAAATCTCTAGATTCAGATAATTTCCCTCAAGAATTCTAACAAATGTTTTTAAAAGTTTAAACACCAATTTTACAAAATCTCTTACAAAAAAAAAAAGTCAGGGAATACTTCCTATTTTATGAAACTAATATTACCCTCATACCAAAACCAGATAAAAACAGTATTTTAAAAATTACAGACCAATATTTGTCATGAAGATATATATAAAAATCTTTAACAAAATGTCAACAAATAAAATTCAGCAATATATATTTTTTCTTAACCATGACTAAGTTATTCCAGGGATATAAGGCTGACTCAAAATTTGAAAAGCAATCAGTGTAATTCACCATATCAACAGACTAAGGAGGAAAAATTACATGATCATGTTAACTGATGGGAAAAAAAAGCATTTGACAAGTTCTTTTTTGCATAAATGAACATTCTTATCTCTTTTCTGCTGAAGAAAAGAGGAAACTTACCAATGAAATTGATGCACCATTCTTTAAATTAATATTATAATGCCTTAATTCAGGTCACTAAATAACCAACCCCTCTCAAGAAGTATAATAGAAAATATTATATAAGTGTTCCCAAAATACCTGCAATAATACCAAGTTCTTTCTCAAAGCCAAAACTGTGATAATTCTACTTTGGAAATTGTCCAAGTATTTGGATAAGTAAATATCCAAGTATTTCCTTTAATTGCCCAGCTGAGATTTGGTAATGATGATGTAAGAGAGCAAGCTTACTCTTCTCCCGTATATGGAAGAAAGTGACCATGTAGTGTATAAAGGAGGCTCTTTGGGAGAAAGGATTATAGCAGACTTCTCTCATTAAGAACCTAGCCAGGCCATAGCTAAGTGGAAAGGCAAGACAGAGGATGCACAAGACAAAGTATCACTCCTTGAGCTGGGCATTGTGGCATGGGCCTATAGTCCTAGCTACTCAGGAGGCTGAGATGGGAGGATCACTTGAGGCCAGGAGTTCAAGGCTACAGAGTGCTATAATTGTATCTTTGAATCTAGGTTCCTGCACTCCAGCCTGGGCAATGTAGTGAGAGAAAGAAAAAAGAAGAGAAGAGGGGAGGGGAAGTGAGGAGAGGGGAGGGGAAGTGAGGAGAGGGGAGGGGAGGGGAGGGAGGAGGGGAAGGGAGGGAAGGGGAAGGAAGAAAGGAAAGGAAGGAAGGAAGGAGAGAGAGATGGAAAGAAAGAAAAGAAGACAGGCAAAGAAAGAAAGAGACAGAAAGAGGAAGAAAGAAAGAAAAGAAGGAAAGGAAGGAGAAAGAAGGAAAGAAAGCGAAGGAAAGAAAGAAAAAAGAAAAAGAAAAAGAAAGAAAGAAAGAAAGAAAGAAAGAGAAAGAAAGAAAGAAAGAAAGAAAGAAAGAAAGAAAGAAAGAAAGAGAGAGAGGGCTGGGCGTGGTGGCTCACGTCTGTAATCCCAGCACTCTGGGAGACCAAGGCAGGCAGATCACTTGAGATCAGGAGTTTGAGACCAGCCTGACCAACATGGTGAAACCCCATCTCTACTGAAAATACAAAAATTAGCCGAGTGTGGTGGCATGCACCTGTAGTCCCAGCTACTCAGGAGGCTGAGGCAGGAGAATTGTTTGAATACCAGAGGCAGAGGTTACAGGGAGCCGAGATCTCACCACTGCACTCCAGCCTGGGTGACAGAGCGAGACTCTGTCTCAAAAAAAAAAAAAAAAAAAAATACAGAATGGGAGAAAATATTTGCAAGCCATATAAATGATAAAGAAATTATATTTAGAATATACAAAGACAATTAAGGCATTTACTGTTATGTAAATATGTTTACCCAATAAAATATCTTTAAAAATTATGGCTCAATAATGAGGAAACATGGGCAAAGGATAAACATTATGTGCCATCTGTGTGATGTTATTGAAAAGATATTTCAGTTAAAACCACAGTGTTATATGGTTAAAGTAGAAAATAACGATAACACCAAACACTGGCAATGCAGAGAAAATGGATCACTCAGACACTGCTGGCAGGCATGTACAATGGCAGGACCACTCTAGAACAAAGTATGGCAGGTTCTTACAAAGTCAATGTGCCCTTATCATATGACTGGGAGCACCACTAGGCAATAAAAATGAATTAACTATTGATTCATGCAACAACTTGGCTGGATATCGGGAATTACGCTAAGTGAAAAACACCAATCCCAGATTATATACTGGCTGATTCCATTTAGGTAATACTGGGGGCTTTTCACTTTTTTTTTTTTTTTTTTTTTTTTTTTTTGAGACAGGACTGCTTTGTCACCCAGGGTGGAGTGCAGTGGTGCTGTTACAGTAGGTAGCTGGTCAGGTCTGAGCAGGGCAGGAGAGAGCCCCCCACAACCCCAAACCAGGAATGTTAAGCAACCACCAGGTGATGGTCAAGCAGTTGTTAACTGTCTCTCTAAAATAATAATTGGTTACAGCCAGTGCCAGAGAAAGGCAGTTTCCTGATAAATAGAAAACACCTGAATCTGGTGATCAGTAGCTTCCCAGTAAAATCTCAGGAGTTGAACAAGTAGGCTCACACATGCAGACTAAGAGGCAAGATGGCAGAGTTTAACTGGTGTATGACCTCCTAGGGGCATTCAGCTGGTAAGGGAAGAATGCCTCAGGTGAGCATGCATACAGCTCCAGTCAGCACACTGCACATGCTCCTCTCACAAGCGCTAGCAGGCCACTGTGCATGCAGACAGCCCACCCCAAAGAAAGAATCAGGGGAGAAGGAACACAAAACCCCAGAAGTATGCCTGCATACCAAACCCCAACAAACCCTGCACTTTTGTCCTTCAAGTCGCCCACTTGGGCCTCTTCCAAGTGTTCTTTCCTTCCTTTTGTTCCTTCTCTAAAGCTTTTTAATAAACTTTTACTCCTGCTCTAAAATTTGCCCCAGTCTCTTCTGCCTTATGCTCTTCAGTCGAATTCTTTCTTTTGAGGAGGCAAGAACTGAGGTTGCTGCAGACCCACGTGGATTCACCACCAGTAATAGTACAAACATAGATCATTGCAGGCTTGACCTCCTGGGCTCAAGTGATTCTCCCAACTCGGCCCTACAAGTAGCTTGGACTACAGGTGCACACCGCCACGCCTGGCTAATTTTTATATTTTCTGTAGAGATGGGGTTTCACCATGTTGCCCAGGCTGGTCTCAAACCCCTGAGCTCAAGTGATCCGCCCACCTTGACCTCCCAAAGTGCCCGGATTAGAGGCGTGAGCCACCATGCCTGGTCAATATTGTTCAAATAACAAAATTATAAGGTTGTAAAGATTAGTGGTTGCCAGGGATTAGGGAAGATGAAGTTCTAAAAAAAGTAATAGGAAGTATTCTTATAATACAACTGTTCTGTAACTTGGTGGTGGTCACACAAGTGTATACATGAGATAAAATTGCATAGAACAAAATGCACACACACTAGCAAGTGTATATAAGACTGATGAAATCTGAACAAGGTCAATGGATTGTACCAAACTCAATTTCCTATTGTAATATTGAACTATAGTTATGCAAGTTGTTACCACTGGAGAAATTTTGATGAGGGGTATCTAGAGCCCCTCTGTGTTACTTCTTACAATCACATGTGAATCTATGATTATCTCAAAATATTAAAGCTTACATTTTTAAATTTTAATATGATACTAAACACAAATAAGGCAATAAAAATAAACAATATTTGTAACTTTGTAGTATAGATGAGAGGTTAATCAACTTTTAATTTTGAATATTCTCAATTTTCTGCTATGTGAATGTAACATTTTCATTTGAAATCATTAATGGATTTGATTGAACACAAGATGAGGCCCCACGTGAAGGTCATGTTGGGGTAAGAGCAGGTGACTCCAGCAATCGGGCTGGGACACTAACCCCCTTCCCTGTGAGGCTCATGGCCTTTTCCTTGGGTGCCTTTTATAAACCAAAGAGCCATTCCTCGTGGAATGATGTGATGTCATCAGTGAATCTAGACCAACGCTCTGGAATCTTGGAAGCATTTGGTCCCTAACGCTCGGCTACAGCCAGTGCTCTTTCACACTGTCATGGGGCTGCACTCTGGGTAAGTGTAAGCTCCGCTTCAAGGGCCTGGAACTCCAGAGAGCCATGAAGGCACTCACTCAGGGTGGCTATCACTCATTCCTGTACTAGACCGAGTCTCGGATCCTGAACTATCTTCTCCCAAGGAGTCTCAGGGGAAGGGGAAGGGACCACCTGTGAGTCTCCAGATGAATGACTGGGGATGCAGCAGGAATAAAAACAGTTTTTGAATTTTGGGGGAAGACAGGAGAGGAGGGAATGTGGGCAAAAGAGAGAAGGAAGGAGGGCTGACAGGAGAGCCAACTCCCACAGAGAACCTGGCCATCAGTGGCTGCCTTGAGAGCCTTGAGGAGCCCCAGGGACAATGAGGGAGGAGCAGGAAGAGAGCATCTACCAGACATGAGGAAGATGCCTCAGACAGGGGTAGGCGTCACCAGCCTTCTCGGAGGGCATCTAGGCACTGCCTCAATCAGCTTCAAGGGCTATTGTAGGCAGGTCTGCACCACTCTGGTCATATTTTTGGGCCACGCTTGATTGCCCATGAATTTATAGTGGTTCACAGGGATATTTAGACATAGCTGAGAGCACAGAAAATAAGTATGTCAGGTCATCAGTTTGACCCTACTGGAAATGAGACTGAGGCTAAGTGTCACTGTAGCAGGACGAGCTGCAGACAAAACCCCTCAGACACCAGGTTAAAGAAGGGAGCTTAGAAGGCCACAAATGTTAACAAAGTCTTTGAAGTCATTCAAGGAAAATATGAGGGCTCAGTTCTTGAGACACAAGTCGGCCAATGCTCCCGGCCGAATAAAGCCTCTTCCTTCTTTAACCCGGTGTCTGAGGGGTTTTGTCTGCAGCTTGTCCTGCTACATTTCTTGGTTCCCTGACCCAGAAGTGAGGTGATTAATGGACAGTTGAGGGAGCCCCTTAGGCAGCTTAGGCCTGCCCTGCGGAGCATCCCTGTGGGGGACTCCAGCCAGCTTGAGCAACGTGGATCCTGAGAGCACTGCCGGGTAGGCATTTGCCCTGGTGGAACGCCTCATCAGAGCAGTGCATGGCAGGGCCCCATGGAGGATCAATGCAGCGGCTGAACACTGGGAAGGAACCGGCGCTTGGAGTCTGGACATCTGGAATACAGTAGGACCAGTCCTGGGAATCTGCCCGCTCCATTTGAGTGGAAGCGTCGCCTGATCACCCACAATGTGCCCTTATCAGCACTTTGATCTCAGTATTGATTTTGATTTGACTTGACTTGATTGCAATTGGCACTTTGATCTCAGTATTGATTTTGATTTGGCTTGACTTGTTTGCAAAAAGGAAAGTGAAAGTGAATGAGTGCTTGAGTTTGAGACGGGCAAGATGAGTGAGTGATCCCTTTAGACTTTCCTTCTTGTGGTATGAGTGTTGTTTTGTCTCAGGAGGAAGATGGGTGGAACGCAAAGTAAGCCCACTCCACTAGGAACTATGTTGAAAAATTTCAAGAAACGATTTAATGGGGACTATGGAGTTACTATGACACCAGGAAAACTTAGAACTTTGTGTGAGATAGACTGGCCAGCATTAGAAGTAGGTTGGCCATCAGAAGGAAGCCTAGACTGGCCCCTTGTTTCAAAGGTATGGCACAAGGTAACTGGTAAGCCAGGACACCCAGACCAGTTTCCGTACATAGACACTTGGTTACAGCTGGTTTTAGAGCCCCCACAGTCGTTAAGAGGACAGGCAGCAGCAGTACTAGTAGCAAAGGGACAGACAGCCAAAGAAGAATCCTGCTCCACCCGCTGAGGGGAGTCAGCTCCTGAAGTCCTGTCCGACCCAACATCAGAAGATTCATGGCAAGAAACGGCACCAGTGGCCCCCCGTTTCACCAAGAATGAAGGCCTCCCACTCCTGAGGCCACTGCGCCTGAGCTTCCCAAGGCCTACATACCCCTAGGCCACCCAGGGTAGAAAAGACAGGATGTGAGACCTCAGGAGAAACCCCTCCCTTGGCAGCCCATTTGAGGCCTAGAACTGGGATACAAATGCCCATGAGAAAGCAACAGTATACTGGGGTAGATGAGGATGGGCATATGGTGGTAAGGCATGCCTTTGTGTACCAACCCTTCACCTCTGTCAATCTCCTCAATTGGAAAACCAATACCCCATCCTATACTGAAAAGCCTCAAGCTATAATTGGTTTGCTCCAAACTATTATCCAGACCCACAACCCCACCTGAGCTGATTGCCACCAGTTGCTCATGTACCTCTTTAACACAGATGAAAGGAGAGTGCTCCAAGCAGCAACTAAGTGGCTGGAAGAACATGTTCCAGCTGATTACCAAAACCCCCAAGAGTATGTGAGGATCCAATTACCAGGAACAGACCCCCAGTGGGACCCAAATGAAAGACAGGGTATGCAAAGGCTAAACCGATACAGGGAAGCCCTTCTGGAAGGGTTAAAGAAGGGAGCTCAGAAGGCCACAAATGTTAACAAAGTCTCTCAGGTCATTCAAGGAAAAGATGAGAGCTCAGTTCTTGAGACACAAGTCTGCGGACGCTCCCAGCCAACTGAGACCTGGGAGGCGAGACCAAGCCCGGACAACACCTGCATAGTGACTGTGAAGAAGACGACAAGCCCTGCTCCAGTCACACTCGGAAGCTGACTGGTCCATGCACAGCCAAAGCATGAGGATAGTGAGAGACATGACAAAGCTGGCACAAGTGCCCGTGCAGGTTTGGCATAGGCTTGATCATGGATTCCTGTTTGGAAAATGGTTTCCAGCTCTAGGAGGATTTAAAACTCTTATAATAGGAATAATAATAGTATTAGGAACCTGCATGTTACTCCCCTGTACGTTACCCATATTTCTCCAGTCACTAAGAGGCTCCGTTACCACCTTAGTTCATCAAAAGACCTCAGCTGTCTCTCAGGAAGACCTGGATAGTGAAGATGAAAGCGAGAACTCCCACTAGTGAGTGAGGTTCTCAAAGGGGGGAATGAGGAGAGAGGCCATTTCTCTTACTGTCTCCTGTCTCTGAAGAGAAGGAGGAAGTAAAAGCTGAAAAAGATTAACCCCACACTCTAACCACATGTGCTATCTATAGATCTTAATCTATCACGACCCTTTCATGTGGACCCCTTAGAGTTGTAAGCCCTTAAAAGGGCCAGGAACTTTCTTCAGAGAGCTCGGTTCTTGAGACGCAAGTCTGCCAATGCTCCCAGCTGAATAGAGCCTCTTCCTTCTTTAACCTGGTGTCTGAGGGGATGCCTCTTTTCTTGTAGCTCCCACCCATCCCCGCCTTCCCCCTCCCACACCAAAGAAGCAGTGAACTTAACAAGCAAAAAACAACCCCATTAAAAAGTGGGCAAAGGACACACACAGACACTTCTAAAAGAAGACATACAAGCAATCAACAAACATGAAAATATTCTCAATATCACTAATCACTAATCATCAGAGAAATACAAACCAAAACCACAATGAAAGACCATCTCACCCCAGTTAGAATGGCTATTGTTTTTTTAAAAAGTAAAACAATGACACATGCTGGGAAGGCTGCAGAGAAAAGGGATCACTTACACACTGCTGGTTAGAGTGTCAATTAGTTCAGCCACTGTGGAAAGCAGTGTGGAGATTTCTCAGAGAACGTAAAAGAGAACTGCCATGTGACCCAGCAATCCCATTACTGAGTATATCTATCTAACAGAAAATAAATTGTTCTATCAAAAAGACACATGCACTCACGTGTTCATCCCAGCACTATTCACAATAGCAGAGACATGGAATCAACCCAGGGGCTCAGCACCAGTGGATTGGATAAAGAATCACCAGCCTGATGAGCAGCAGGGCAGGTTTTCATTTCCTCAGTCCAGGCTTTCTCTGAACTTATGTAAGGCTGTACTGAAAGCATAGTGAGACCCACTGCTGCAGCTTTGAGATTGGTGCCACCCAGGTGAGTTTGTTCAGGGGTTAGGAAATTGCAAAGAAATTCTGGCATTTTAGAGAACAACTGAGGATATGAGGATGGAAAAGTGAACAGCACTGGGAGCTCAGAGGAGGTAACCAGAGGGCTAGAAATTCTAGAAGCAAAGCCTAGTCCCTGAGTGGCAGTGGGTGGTTTTGGTGGGACTCGAGGATGGGGACGACTTTACATCTGAGCATTGCATCCCTCAAGGGGTCATGGATTTTGCTCAGAGATCCAAACAGGAAAATGAAGGAAGCAGAGGACAGAGAAGCTCCTGTAAACTTCCAGAAACTCAGGAGTGGTGACACCTGCCACAGCTGGTATTAGCTTCCTGCAGTCAGGAGTATGCCATCTGCCCTGTGTCTGCTGTAGCCAGTGCAGGAGAGTAAAGGCTTCACCTCCTCCTCTATCCTCCAGGCCCTGCATGGGCATCTCCCACTGGAAGACTCTCATCTGGCACTACATGGGGAAAACAGCTGGAAGCTAAGGAGAGACAAAAGGAGGCAGTGAAGACGCCAAGCTGACTGACATTCAGCCCACGCATGGGGCACAGTGAGATGAGCCACAAATGAATTAGTGCAACAGAGCGGGGAGTTTGGAGGGAAGTGACACTGGAGACAGCACCTACGCCCTGCTCTGTGGCTTTGCGGAAATTTGCACAGAACATGGAGTGAGAAAGGTTTGACCTCATCTTCTCTAGATCCAACGGGGCAGGCAGATGGCAGCTAGGGATGCTAACCATAATGGATTTGCTAACGCATCTTCCTTCAACTTTAGAGTTGCATACATTTACCCACATTTCCAGCTGATGAAACTGCCCTAATTTCTGAATTGGTACAGTAAGCAGCACTTACAATATTCTTATTTTTTGAGATGGAGTCTTGCTCTGTCACCCAGGCTGAAGTGCAATGGCATGATCTCAGCTCACTGCAATCTCTGCCTCCCTGGTTCAAGCGATTCTCCTGCCATAGCCTCCCGAGTAGCTGGGATTACAGGCATGTGCCACCACACCTGGCTAATTTTTATATATATATATATATATATATATATATATATATATTTTTTTTTTTTTTTTAGTAGAGACGGGGTTTTGCCATGTTGGCCAGGCTGGTCCCGAACTCCTGACCTCAGGTGATCCGCCCGCCTTGGCCTTCCAAAGTGTTGGGATTACAGGCGTAAGCCACCATGCCTGGCCAAAAAATTCTTGATATGCACAAAAATGAACAGACAAATGAGAGAAACACGAGTGGCACCAACTAGCTTCCAACCTCCATCCTTATGTTAAGCTCCCCTAATGAGCTAGTGTGCCTGAGTTCTTAAAGCACATGGCCTACAGCATCACAAGGAAGAGTGCCTGAGTGTGACAGATCCCTTAACTACAGAGACAAGGCAAGCACTGAGAATTAAGACTTTCCAGTTATTTACATATTTTATTGAATTTAGTATAAAAATTTTATTTTAGGCTGGGTGCAGTGGCTCATACCTGTAATCCTAGCACTTTGGGAGGCCAAGGCAGGAGAATCACCTGAGGCCATGAGTCTGAAACCAGACGGCACCATAGCAATACTTCATCTCTACAAAAATTTTAAAAATTTAGCTGGGTGTGGTGGTATGCACCTGTAGTCCCATTTACTCAGGAGGCTGAGGCAGGAGGATCGCTTGAACCCAGAAAGTTGAGCCTGCAGTGAGCTGGAGTGAGCTATGGTCATGTCACTGACGCCAGCCTGGGCAACAGAGGGAGACTCTGCTTCAATCAATCAATAACTTATTTTAAGATTTCATATAATAATGTACCATATGAAATAGGAATAAATTTTTAGCTATGAGAAAAAAATGTAGATTAAGGTGGTTGTTATAATGTGACCAAGAAAGCAACACATAGATTAATTCAGTTAATCAAATTCCAATTACACAAAGCCTTTGCTTTTCCAAAGGTGTAAAGAAGAGTTAGTATGTCTGCTTCTCAAATGTGTTCATAAACTCTTCCTGGTGCCAAGTCCTTTTAACTTACATTTAATCACTGCTTTCTCCTAAGAGTCTGCTGGACTGGGAATGCAGGCAGTACTGGACCCGGTTCAGGGTGGGGTATAGGAAGTGTGGTTGAAAGTCGGCTTCATTAGGGTTGTGATGGGTGCTTTGGGGCAGTCAACCTCCCTCCCTGAGCCACAGGGATCTCACTGTAGGAGGGGCAGGACTGGTGCCATCTAAGGGATCTGTCAGCACCGACATTTGATGCAGGTGTCTGATCAGTGGGTCTCCTTGCCTGAAGCCTGAAGGTCCTGACTGCCCCAAGCAGCCCCTACTGCCCATTCCAGCTTCCCTTTCACCCAAAGACATAAGATAGAGGACGTTGGGCAGGCAAGTCCATCCTTAACCACAGGTAAGAGTTAAGGACACAGCTGTAGAGGCTTTTTATTTAAATTTTTTTTCTGCAGCTTGTGACGTAATGAGAAGCAACCAATGTACTTCAGAGAGGGGGGAACCCGGGCAGCCCTTGGAAGCAGGAAAAGGCCACCACTTGGGAACCTTTGTACACTAGCGTGGATATCTGTGGGGTGCTCGTGGGCCCTGAGAGGCAGCCAGCCCAGTTACACCGTCCAGAGTGGCCACCTCTCCCACCTCACCTCTGCTTCTTTCCCCTGCTGGCTGGAGGTAGCATGCGCTAAGGATACAGAGCGGATCAGATTCTGTGTCCTCCCCCACAGCTTAATTGGGGTGATCCTCACACAGTGAGATATTTCCCCCAAAATTTGATCAGCATGAGGATGGGAGACCACAGAAGAGAGGCCTTCAACCCCGCATGCAGGAGGCAACGAAGTCTTCCTGGTTTGGATTTTCACATGCTCTGGCTTCTACTCCAAATCCTGGCCCACACTCTGACCCATCTGCCCACAGGCACCCTGGCCTCCCACCAAGTGGGTGTGCACAGATCATCAGGCTGAGAGGTGAAAGACACCCACCTTCTTGCTTCCTCTGGGATGTCAGGAGACCCCCTGAGCTGAGACATGCCCCTTACCATGAGCTGTGGAGTCAGCTAGTTACTAGACAAAGGGTGAGAAAATGGCCTTATTCAAGGAAGACTGGGCAGCACAGGCGAGGTTCTGTAGGGTTTCAACCTGAGTCTCCTGCTAGGTCCTTCAGAAGACCTGCAAGGGAGGAACGCAGATGTCAGCGTCTACTGGGGAAAGAACCACCACTCTGAGTGTATGTGTAAATTGTATGGTTTCTTTAATTATGTCTATGGAAGCGATGATACCTATTTCTATCTATCTAAGTAGAAAAGATGGGCACAGGGAATTAGTAAGTTAGGAACCATGCTGTAACTGGCATAAGATCCTCACCAGCGTCTGCCTCTCCTCCCAGTCCTGGGCACATGAGGTAGAGCAGTGTGACTACTTCGGGCCAATAGGCTTTAACAGGAAATGAAGTGTGCTATTTTTGGGCCAAAACACTTAACAGCCAAATGTTTTTCTGCAGCACTTCCCTTTGAGCCATGGCTCTAAGGAGGCTGCAGGTTCTGGATGGTGAGAGCCATACCCTCAGGATTTTTTGAGGCCCCAAAAATAGCTGCAATTGATTTATTTGATGATCCAGCAGGCCTACTCAAGGGCTGACTTCCCAGCCTCCCCTTTGCTCCCTGCTAGCTAATCAGACGGCCTAAAAATGCTGCTTCCAGACCATCTGCAGTCTTTCTGTCCTCTCTTTTAAAGCTGCTGATATTTGCTTTCATCGACAATGTTCTAAAAGCTGTTCTCCCTTAAGTATGAGTTAATATGTGTGCAAACAACTAATGTCTCTCCAGTCATTCTTTATTCAGGGAAAAGCACACAATCGTAAACAACGGAGAGTGAAGACAGTAACAACTGGTTTGATACTGAATTTTTAAAATCTTGATTCAAATGGAATTTTCATAATCTACCACTTAAAATTTATTTTTAATTAGAAGAAAACTATGTAACTGTGAAGAGAAGCACATTTCAGCCTCTCAGTCAGCCCCAACGTGCCTCTGCTTCACATCCAGGAAGAAGAGAGTCCTCGGGGCAGCCACGCAAATGCAAGGACAGAGAGTCCAGAGAATACCACTTGGCCTCCAGGTGCATGCCTTCCAAGTCTACTCTGCAGACGCCATGTGGGTTTTTGCCAAAATCTCAATGGAAACGTTTCTATTTGCTTTAATTTATTTTTAAAGTCAAACACCACAGTTCAGGATGTGGAAGAAATATGAAGTCAGTGGATGAAGATCTTGCTTCTACCAGCTTATGATCCCACTGGCCATCCAGGAAGCACAGGACACATATCAGCATCTGAACAGCAGGGAGCATTCTTCCTCCTGTGTTGGCAACTCGAAGCTGGAGGTGCCTTTATATGAACATTTTTCATCATCATCTAGTCCAGAAATCCCTCCTTTTACAGACATACATTCTGTAAATCTTAGGTAAATATGGATTGTCTTGTTTTTAAATACAATTTCTAAAGATCCCTCTGTAGTAATTTCTTATTTTATCTATTTAGAGCAGGCTTCACGTATTAGTCTGCCTGGGCTGCCATTACAAAATACCACAGACTGGGTGGTTTCAACGACGGAAATGTATTTTCTCGCAATTTTGGAGGCTGGAGGTCCACGATCAAGGTGCTAGCCAAGTCTGTTCCTGATAAGGCCTCTTCTTGGCTTGCAGACGGCCGACTCCTCACTGTGTCTTCACATGGCAGAGAGAGAAAGAAAAATCTCTCTTCCTCTGCTTAGGAGGCCACCAATTCTACTGAATGAAGGCCCCACCCTTATGATGACCTCACTTAACCTTAGTAATCTCCTATATGCCCTATTGCCTAATACAGTCACACAGGGATTAGGGCCTCAATATTTAATTCTGGGAGGACACAATTCAGTCCACAGTACTTCATGTTGAGCAACTGAGGGCAAAAATCTCCTTCTCCTGTTTAAGGTGATCACATCATAAGAGTGTCTGGCATTGTCACCAGAAGTACAAACTTATTTTAGATAGGACAACTGTGACATCTGAGGAAATGCTAAAGCGCTCTTTTGCCACAGAAAGTAAAACTTTATGACATAGCTTCTTTTAAAACTTGGCATTTTTGGGCATAGTCACTTCACCTATACCACCACAGTTCAAAGACTTTAAAAATCAATATTCACTCCAGCAACCCCTGCTCTATTCTCTAAGTCCAAAACTAAAGCAATCATCAAGAGTTTTGAAAACAAACCAAAAACTTTATTTACAAAAGTAAATTTTAACTTGCTTTTATATATCATATAACGTTAATGATGACAGCAACAGATTTAAAATACATTGAGGTTTGTGCAGCTCATTTCCCCCTAGTTATACCATAAAACTTTATAAACATTGCTTTAGCTTTGATGTTTGGTCACGTTTTTTGTGCAGAAGTCACGTTTCAGGGTAGGTTCACCGCCAGACACGGTCACATCACCATTGGCTGTGGATTTCCAAGAAGCAAAGGAGCCAATCTCAGCAAAGCTCGCACTGGCATTTTTAGCTGCTTAAATTTGAAGAGCAGTTCAGCAAAGCTTGTGCTCCCTAAAATGGAAATGGGGTGGGAAGGTCACATCTCTAAATAAATTCAGCCATACCTCTCCTTTCAAGGAAGCTTCAGAAACATAATCATGTTTAAAACAGGCATTTTTCCCTTTGAAAATGACTATGCAAAGACAATATTTAAAATTATGAAATTCCTTAATACACTGCAATGTAAATTGAGTATCCCTTTTCCAAAATGCTTCCAAAGAGAGGTGTTTTGGATTCTGGATTTTTTTAGATTTTGGAATATCTGCATTACACCTACTGGCTGAGATTTCTTTTTTTTTTTTTTTGGAGATGAAGTCTCACTTTGCCACCGGGGCTGGAGTGCAGTGGCGCTCTCTCGGCTCACTGCAAGCTCCACCTCCTGGGTTCACCCATTCTCCTGCCTCAGCCCCCCGAGTAGCTGGGACTACAGGCGCCCGCCACCACGCCCAGCTAATTTTTTTTTGTATTTTTAGTAGAGATGGGGTTTCACTGTGTTAGCCAGGATGGTCTCGATCTCCTGACCTCGTGATCCGCCCGCCTCGGCCTCCCAAAGTGCTGGGATTACAGGCGTGAGCCACTGCGCCCAGCCCCGGCTGAGCATTCTTTATCCAAAAATCCCAAATCCAAAATGCTGTAATGAACATTTCCTCTGAGCATCATGTTGGTGCTCAAAACGTTTTCAATTTTAAACACTTCAGATTTCAGATTAAGGATACTCAAACCTGTATATGATTTGATAGAATTTACCCATTCTAGACTTCAGAAAGTGACCTATAACTACATGTGAAACTACTAATATTGTTTAATTTTATATATATATATATATAAATTCATTAAATATAATGTGCAAAAGTGCCTGTCTACCTTCAAATACTATCTAAGTGGTATTTTACTGGTTCTAATACAGTTGACCATTGAACAACCCTGTTTATCCAGCCTGGCCTGAAAAGAAGTCTATACTTCTAAAATGTCTTCCTTTTCCTTTCAGTAGTTTGACTATTAATGGGACTAGGTATGGTTTTCTTTGTATTTATCCTGCTTAGGGTTCACTGTGGGTTAATATTTAACACCATTTTTCAAAATTCTTAGCTTCTGTCTCTTCAAATATTGCTTCTAACTCATTTTTTCTCTCCTCTTATTCTCTTATTCCAACCCCATGCATGTTTTTTTTTTCATGGTTTCCACATGTCTCTTGTACTCTTCTCTGTATTTCCTAACCATTCTTCCCTCTGTGCTTCAGTCTGTTTACTTTCTACTTGTCTTCCAGCAGATAAGTGTCTTCCAGTTCACTTCAAATAATCCAATACTGAGATCTTCATTTCAGTTACTATATTTTTCAGTTCTAGAATTTCCATTTAACTCTTTTTTATTGACCCCAGGTTTCTGGTGAAATTCCCTATCATTCCTTCTATTTTCCTGGAAACATTAGACATAGTTATTAAGTCCCAGTATGATAACTCCAATATCTGAATCACACATAAGTCTGTTTCTATTATGTTTTTTTATTATTATTATGTTTCGTAATTTTTGATTCAACACTGAATCCTGTAGACTAAAAATTGCGGGGGCTCTGGGTATGTTTTCTTTCTCCTATGAAGGTTACATTTTCTTCTGTCAGGTGGGGAGAAAGCACACAGATCACCTTAGTTCTGCTCTAGGCTAATTGTAGGTCAAGTCTGCTTGGAGTGAAACTGAAGCAGACCAGATCTAAAATTAGGCTAGAGCAGGCTTAGGGCTTGGCCATGTATTAATTCACCTGAGGAGCTGGGATGCTGATCAGAGCCACTTCACTTTAACAAGCGTTGAATTCCACCCTTTGTCTCCTCAGTCCTATGCTGCTGCTGACATTTTTGCTTACATTTTTGGCCTTGTGGCTTCTGCTAGATCTCTTGAAGTCTTATCCCATGTATATGAAGGCTAAAATATCATTAAGTAACTCAAGGGAAAGGTATATCCAGAGTCTGAGTTATGATTTCTATTGTTCTTTCCTGCCTGAGACTGTGTTCCTCAAGTTCTAGGCTCTTGGGCAATCACAAACCCAACCTCTGGCTCCTCAGCCCTGCAGCATTGCTGCTTTTTGCTGGCACTCTACTTCTTGTACTATGAACTGGCAAATGCCTTTGGGGGAGAAGCGAGGGTGAATATAAAGCTCTCCCTGTTGTACTTCCCTTTTCTTATTTTTTTTTTTTTAGCTTTTATATTTGTTTTTGAGGGCAAGTGAGTCCAATAAAAGCAATTCCATCATGGCCATAACTAGAAGTCTCTAGATAGTAAACTTTTATCAGAGGCTTGCAAAACAGCAAAAAACTAGTAATGTAATTAAACTTCAAGTTTAAATGATTAAATGGAACAATCTTTGCCCTTATCAAAAAAATTTTTTTTTGAGAATCTCAAAAAATTTTTTTTTTGAGAATCTCAAAAAAATTGGGTGCTTAGAATTCATCATATCTTAGTATTCAGCTTAATGGATAAATTTTTTTTATCTGTTTCTATATTCTGAAAAATACAATCAGGTGATAACACTATTAATTTTTAAAACTATTATAAAAAAATTCAAACACAAAATTAGGTATTTATTAGTTGTAAAGCTTTGTAATATTAGAAATTAAGATTATATGTGATTCTAAAAAACCCAACTGAAAACCTAGAAAATAAAGAAAAATAGCTTTAATAAAAAAATCAATTAGTAAAGAATAATATGGAATATTTAGTTTATTAGTATAGATCAGTGTTTGGGGCTCTGTGAAGAAGAATCCATCCTTTTCTGAATAAAAATGAAAGTTATTCATATATAAAGTTGATAATTTTTTCTTTTTTGCTCCAAAACAGTCCCTAACAATGACACTGCAACATTAATGAAGAGGAAAGTCAAACTAAGGGCAGTAACTACCGAGAAACTAGAACATAAAGGGATAGGTAACAGAGGTACTGAAGATAAGACTTAGATATGCAATTACCTTCTAGTCCTATAGGTGGCAGGTGCCGTGGAGCTGGCACAGAGTGGTAGACGAGGAAGCAGGCCAGCATGCTCAGCTGTGATTCCTCCAAGGGCTGCCCGCTGAGGTAGGCATGCACACACATATCACCCCCGACTGTGAGAGAAACAAATGGAATGGAACCAACTGATGACAGAACTGAGAGGCACAAGAAATATCTTCTATTACTTTTTCATCAAGAACTTATTGAACGCTCAGCATATATAAAGCAGGTTCTATAGCCGGTATTGAGGCTACTCTGACAAGCTAGACTGAGTCCCTGTCATTGTAGAGTTTAGAGTGTTGTTGGGGGAGACAGATATTACACAAATAATGACACAAACAAATGCATAATTACAAACTGTGATGAGTGCTATAAAGGTGCAGTGGTCACTGTGGTTGTTTCCCCGAAATACCCCTTGTCACACCCTACCCTCCACCATATATTATATTTGATGGGACTGACTTCAGCTCCAGAACTAGATCCTTATTAGTCTTGGCCAGGGGTCCTCAAACTTTAACATGTACCAGAATCACCTGGAGGGCTTGTTAAACCACAGATGAGTGGGCCCCACTCCATGCACAGAGCACAGAGATTCTTATTCAGTAGGTCTGGGGTGGGGCCAGAAAAACTCCATTTCTAACAAGTTCCCAGGTCATGCTGCTCCATAAACCACACTTTGAGAATCACTGATCTTGGGTGATCAAGGCAATCCCATTCTCCTGATACAGTGTTAGTTCAGAGACAGGCAGACCCAGGCCATTTTTTCAATAAGAGACATTCTCTGCCACAGGGATAGATTGAGGGGTGTGCATGAGATGCAACTGAATTATATTCAAACGCTTAGGGTCTATTGATTACTAATAGTTTTCACTAATCAAAGCAAGAATTGTTTCTACTACTATTACTAAGGTTAGTATTAACCCAAAGCAAGCAACTGTCAGATATTTACTGGGAGCATTTGAATGAACTAAAAAGAATGAAAAGATCAAGGAGTCTACTCCTGAAAATCAGTTTCAGGTGTATTTAACACACAGATACATTTCCATAAATCTAAAGGCCCCATCGCTTGCCTCATGTAAGTCAGAATCACTTCTACACTGTTAACGAGTAACTACAATTTCCTTGCAATCACAAATCCTGCTGATAGAAAGCCACCACTGACATCACACAGCTGTGCGGTCCCAGGTTTTCAAAACTGAGTTGGTACAACAAGCTCACTCAGCAAGCACACGTCAACTTCTACATGTACATGTGGTGCCAGTACAAAAACAGGATGGCTGCTGGCCTCAGGAAGGCGACAGGCCACACCCCTAGGAAACAGGAGACAGAGGCACTGGAAAGGAATGTGATCTGATGCTAGGGAAGAGAGAACAAGGTCCTGAGCACCAAGTGGTATTTAAAATGCTATAAATATTATCTGCCTGGGTCAGATGTATTTTACTAAAGAAGCTAAAGTAGATAATCAAAGTCTAATTCATCTAGCTGGAAACGTTAAATCTATAGCCATTCTTGCTTATACTCAGATTTATCTTGCTTACCAATGAAAAAACAAAGTTACAACAGAAAAGCCTGAACCGAATGTATCTCAAAAGCACAAGAGCGCTATGCTACAATGCTACTATTACCTTGTAGCCACTGGTCCAGGGTATTATCAATGGTGCACTTCACAACAGGGAGGAATTCCGAGTTCATAAAGAGCCCCCGCTTAGGGTGGTTCTGCAGCCGCTCCTGATGGCTTCGGGAGCTGAAAAACTCTAACACCAACTTTATCTGCCAAAGTTCAGAAGTCTCAGACATTTCTCTTCTCCCAAGTCTTCTTACAGCCTTGAAGAGGAAAGAGGACAACAATCTATTTAATCAAAGAGTGCTCTGTCTCTTTATCAGAGTTGTAGACTGAGTATTTTTTAAATGTGGCTCCTAATTATAAAGGGTCGGAGGGGGGGTCCATTCTGTGTTTTGATGCAGTCTGCCCACAGAGGAGCCGTCACTGGGTACAGGTGCATGGCTCACCTCCTTCAATATGGCCCTACATGAGCAGCTTGCATGGAAAAGTAACAAACGTGAATGAGCTCATTCTTGCCTCAACAGGTCCGAATAACCAAGACCCAAAAGGTCATAGCCAGTCACCTCTGGGAAACTCAAGCTGGGTACAATGACATGGCAGAGATCCCAGGGGGTAGAGGGCAAGAAGAACACTACTAATAATACTGCCCTTGAGATCCATCTGCAAGTCACTACAACTGCAACCAGAGAAGATATTCATGCATAAAGACCTGCCACCCATGACTGTAAAGGTGTGAGGGTTCAGATAGTAAAAAGACACATTCTCAGCCAGCAACATTCTCATCCAGCAAATAACACAACTTGTTATTTGGCTGCTATACAAAGAGGCACTGTGAGAAGCAGTGCCAGCGTGGATACCATATATCCATACTTTCCAACCAAAAAAGGGTGGATTCCAGACAATAATGGCATTCTGGGCCTACTTAGTTATATTGGAACTTGGTTTTTAATGATGTTACTTAACACTGTGTGTTTTCTGGTTTGGGGGAATTATCCTCTGACTAAATATATTTTTCCATTCAGCTTTTTAGCAAATTATTTTTACCATTAAAGGTTATTTCTCTTAGACATTGAGTCTCAGATGCTCAGCTGTGAACTTATTATATTCACTTAAAGAGCTGTTTAAAACTAGATTCTGGATCTCACCCCAGAAATTCTGATTCAATAGATGAGGCATGGAATTAAAGGATCTGTATTTTTAAGATACCAAGGCAAATTTCTGCCAGGTTAGAAAACTACTGGCTTGGCTTAACTCCAAATCTGGGTCTGAAAGATATGATACTACTGAAAAGGTGTATGTATTACTAATTTGCCTAAAGTGAATAAATTGGTCTGATCCTTTAAGAACATTATTAAGCATTATTTTCTGCATTACCCCTTTAGGCTCTTTTAAAATAGCAATAACAGGAGAAATTTAAAAATGAACTCCAACGCCTAGATAACTACATATGGACTCTGTAACCTCTTGCAAGCTTCATCACATAGGTCTAATTTCACAGTACTGCCATCGCTAGGGCTCTGTTCACTAACGGCTCACATGCAGACTTCTACAAAGAGGCATTGCCAGGAGGGAGGCAAAAATAAGATGGGAGAGAGGGAGGGAGTGCTCTCCTCCTCTCCTAGTCAGGGGAGACAAAAGGGAGGAATGGGAACCCTTAAAGGAAGACAGCCCCCCAAGGGGCACTCCTGTCAACATAAAGCCCAAGCTTTTTGGATTTTTGAGAGCTTTCAAATTTTATATGGTTTCCTTTCTTAAATTTCCAAAAGCAAATGGGAAACTAAAAGGAAGGACAATAGGAACCTTACCACACTATTCAGTGAGTTACTTGAACTACAGGACAAATTTCACCAGAATTGGTATAGTTTTTGGATCTATACCTGATCCATTGCTATGTATGCAGGCAACATCTCTGGGGTCTCCTGGGTAACACATTCATAGAGTACTGAAGAAAAGAGATCCAGAATTTCCTGTTTCTGCAGAAAATCAGAAGTTTTGTAGCACAAAGTATATTCCAAAATCAATTCAAAAACCAACTGTATAGCACTACTATGGCCCATTCTTAAGTTTTATAATGAATGACATAAAAGTAACACTACAATCTTTTAAAAAAGCCACAGCACATGTAACATTAAACATTAATAAAAAAAAAAAATTAAGTCCCAAGAGACAGTTAAGGATAGTAAGTGCTACAGAAGAGAGGAATGGACCAAACTAGGACAAAATGAGTAGATAGGACATCACAGAGCTATGCCTTGGGTTGGGCTGGGAAGAGTAGGATCCAGAAAGGAAACAGAGTAACAAAGCTGCAAGAAAAAAAACACTGACCAGAACAAGTTTAGGGGAGGCGGCAGAGTCAAGTCCAGCTGGGGTTAAGGGTGGGCATGGGCTTTATTAGAGACCTGTGACCTGGAGTGCACAGCCCAGCTCTTACTAGCTGTGTGATCTTGGGCATGTGACATCTCTCAGTGGCAGTTTCCTCATCTGTAAGCCCAGAATAATAAAATACCTATTCTCAGGGTCATAATTAAATGACATTTAAGTATTAGCAGAGTATCCCATGTATAGTAAAGATTCAATAAAAAAGAGAGGGGAAGGTTATTTCACTTAATCCTCAAAACAATACTGTAAGGTAGGTTCTATTATAATCACTTTTAGAAATGAAGAAACTACATTTTGGAGAGGTTGAGAAATTTTCTGAAGGCCATATATGCTTGTAGACAATAGGCTATCAATGCTAGATATCTAATTCTACATCCAATCTTTCCTTGTCTCTATGGTGGATTAAGTCAAAGATCTGGGCCAGGCACAGTGGCTCATGCCTATAATCCCAGCACTTTGGGAATCCAAGGTGGGAGGATCATTTGAGCCCAGAAGTTCAAGACCAGCCTGGGCAATATAGTGAGACTCCATCTCTACAAAAAATTTTTTTAAAAAAGTAGCCAGGCATGGTGGCTACATGCCTGTAGTCCCAGCTACTCAGGAGGCTGAGGTGGAAGGATGGCTTCACTCCGGGAGGTCAAGGATGCAGTGAGCCATGATCACATCACTGCACTCCAGCCTCGGCAACAGAAAAAACTGACCCTGTCTCAAAAAACAAAAAAATAAAGAAAAATCTGTTAAGCACCCTTGGAATCTTGAAGGTAACAGGTGTATGAACAATAAAAAGAAGGGTTATAATATACAGAGGAAACAGTTAATGAAATTACATAAAAATAAGAGAAAGGTGGTAAACACAGAAAACATAAAGCAGAATACGGATGGGTATCATTCTTGTAGATGACAGAAACTATCATGTGTCAAAACTGATGTCTTATAAATTTTAAGTTGTTTCTTCTATCAAGGTAGAAAGTTGCTGAATTTAATAGTTTTAGGCTATGCAAATCTATACGTGCCAAGCAAAAGTCATCCAATGTGACTGACGCATGTCATCAATCTCAAAGATAGATATAGACAGTAGAGATGTTTTGGGTGACCCATGCATAGAAATAATAACAAATTCTAGTCCTGGGGCTCGGCAAACCATAGAATATATACCTGACCCATGTTCACAGTTGGCTTGCAGAAATATTCAGCAAATGACAGAAGTGCTGGATCAGAAGTGAATGCTGAGATTGTTTCTGGCTAAAAAAACAAACCACAACAGTATAAGATAACAAAAGATTATTTTCCTTACGCTTAAACTGTAATACACACAGTTCTAACAACTCTACCTCCCCTTTGTCACACAACATTCCCAAAAAAACCCAGATGATGCAAACTTGCCTCATCAACCTGTTCTGCTAAGAAGTTACAAGAAGCTTTTGCACAAGTTAACATGAGCTACTAATTTATCAAAAGGCCAATAACAAACAGGTCTTCCTGTTTACACAACTCATCCAAAAAAGGCTTTTCCCTCCTTCGCTGACTAATTAAAAAGCCTACCAGAAACTAGAATTGTTACTGAAAAGGTAAGGAAAAAAGAATATCACTCAAGCCAGCCACAAAAAGACAAACAGTGTATGAAACCACATAAATGAGGTACTTAGTATAATCAAAATCACAGAGACATAAAATAGAATGGTGGTTGCCAGGGACTAGGGGAAGTAGAATGAGGGGTTATTGTTACAGGTATAGATTTCAGGTCTGCAAGATGAAACAGTTCTAGAGATGGATGGTGGTGATGGTTGTGCAACAATGTGAATGCACTTAGTATTACTGAGCTGTAACTTGCAATGGTTAAGACAATAAACTGTGTGCATTTTACCACAACTTTTTAAACTTGGGAAAAAAACAATATCACTCAAGGTTCAAGACTGAAAATGAAATATGAAGGTATTACTATTTTCCACTGAGGTTTATATTTTATTTCTGAACTCCAGTAGGCAGGAAATAGAAATAGCTTTTAATTTTTATATACTTTCTTCGTTCAAACTCAAGTCTAAACTTATCTATTTTCTTCACAAATTGGGTTAGAGTCTTTGGAATATGCTCTAATTTTTAGAAGAAGCAATACTACAAATTTAAGTTAAACTGTGTCCAAAAATCTTTCAAAAG
Source organism: Gorilla gorilla gorilla (assembly GCF_029281585.2). NCBI lineage: Eukaryota > Metazoa > Chordata > Mammalia > Primates > Hominidae > Gorilla > Gorilla gorilla. The sequence continues at coordinate 49,397,185 of NC_073236.2, forward strand.
TATTTCATAAACAACTTACTGAATACTGCCAAACAAAATTCACCAATGTCAACCCTGGGAACTATTTATACATTTCAATCCTGGGAACCATTATAAAGGCTCGGTCATAAGTAACTGACTGAAATGAAATATGAGTTGAATTAAAATAAACTGCTGTCTCCGTACTTGGAAGAACAAAGGATGCTAACTCAGTCCTCTGGCTGCCACTCATCCAGTCTGCCTGCCCCACTTTTGCCGTCTAATTATTCTTTAGGGTCCTAACTACTTTAGACTACTCTACTTTGTATCACCAGCAGGGACACAGTTGCTCATGGAATTACAGGAAACTGAAGTTAAATTCAGAAGTATTAATGCCTGATTATGGGACAAATTTCTTGTGCTGGAAACTTATCTGAGTCAAGAATATAGAGCAAAATATGTGCTGACCCCGCCGTGGGAATGAGATTGCTTCCTATCCTTATTTATCGTAACTATTTCCTTATTTCAAACACTACTGCACTGGCAGTCGAGTACTGTGCAAATAATAAAGCAAACTAATAAAAGAAGTCTGAATCTGTCATCAGTTTATCCTCACCAAGATTAAGGAAACAAATGGTGGTTTTTAAATGGAGTTAATAATTGCTAGCTTGCAAAACTCATTTTCTATTTTTGCTATGAAATTAAGTAAATCTTCACCGATTTGAAGATCAATAATAAAATCACTATTTGTTACAGTGTCAAGATATGGTGTGACTGTCCTTGCTGCTAAATGTAAACATTAACTTACAGTATTTTACTTTATTATATATATATTACTTATTATATACAGTATTTTATATTCATTATATTTTATTATGGCCATCACATAAAAAGCAAACAGAGCCATAGTCAGTCTTTACATAATCTGCAACAATGAAAAAGGAAGCAGATCCACCTTTGAAGTTTATAGCAATGGGCGAGGAAGCCAGCAATTTAGAATTACTTCTTTCCGTTTTTACCAATCAATAATACTACCTTGAAAGCCCGGGCTTCAGAGTTCCTGTTAGCAACAGTTTGAGCCAACAAACTTTGCCATCCCATTGGATCTTCTTTGTAGGAGAGCTGACCCGCCCGGAGTTTAACATATAAAACCCCATCCTTGGAAAGGATGGACCTGAAAGAAAAGGAATGAATTTAATATAAGGTATTATTGGCAGTTCTTGGCTGGAAACAGTGTTTTCCCAATACCATGTTCACAGGAGATGAAGCTTTTACCATTTTCCACTAAGGTAAATGATTATTTACTGTGTCTAAGATTAAATCAGTCCCTATGAGAAAGCCTAGAATAAAGTTCTGTTTTTCTCTGGTGTCTAGATTCATGGAACTTGTTAAATGAGAAGGCACTTTGACTATTGGCTCAATTACGAGCTTCAAAGATAGCATTTTGTCTAACATTTCTTTGTATTCCCTATATCCCCTAGCTCTATGCCTAGGGTACATGAGGTACTAAATATCTATTAATTGGTTTGCAGCAAGAAGAAAATAATGCTGCAAATCTAAGGACAGAACAATACAGAAAACAGCTAATATATAGTCTGGAAAAATTCACATTGGGACCAAACTATAAAAACTTTTACATGCTTGTTAAACTTCCTTGAAATTTAAAGGCTTAACTGACATGCTACTTTAGGTATAAATGTATCAACACTCTAAAATAACTGCATGTGATTATTTCCACCCAAAATAAACTGGGTGAGTAGTATATATTATCTACAATAATCTTAAATTTAGGAGAACTTTCTAGCAAAAGAATGGTAAAGAGATGCAACAAAAGATGTGGTCTGATAAACACTGATTAATAAAGTTCTTTTGTGCATGTACAAATCAGCTTTACTTTCTGACATGGTTAGGCTCTGTGTCCCCACCCAAATCTCATGTCAAACTGTAATCCCCACATGTCAGGAGAGGGACCTGGTTGGGGGTGATTGGATCATGGGGGCAGATTTCCCTCATGCTGTTCTCATGATAGTGAGTGAGTTCTCACGAGATCTGATGGTTTAAAAGTGTTGCACCTCTCTCTCTCTCTCTTGCTGCCATACAAGACATGCCTTGCTTCCCCTTTGCCTTCTGCCATGATTGTAAGTTTCCTGAGGCCTCCCCAGCCAGGCAGAACTGTGAGTCAATTAAATCCCTTTTCTTTATAAATTACCCAGTCTCAGGTAGTTCTTTATAGCACTGTGAAAATGGACTAATACACTTTCTTAAACTAAATCTTATGTTAATATACCAAGAGATAAGTCCATTACTGTCACAAGGAAGTCAGTGCAAGTTTCTCAATAAATAAATATTTAGGGTTGGAGTTTGAAATTAAAACTTTCATTTTCTAACACAAGTCCTGTTTCAAAGATACAGACTGTTTTACAGAAGACATACCCTACATATAGTCTTGAATGAGATTAAAGGGTGATGAGTCACATTCCAGATAATAATCTATAATTTATACCTTCTTATATACTTCTATTCACTTCCTAAAAGGTAAATTTGAGAAATTTAATGTACTTACTTCAAGTGTTGTGTTCCTTTGCTTAAATCTATGAGCAGTTCCCAGTATCTTGGGCCTTTTACTTTAATCTGTCAAGATAAACGTAAACATAGTCAACCCAAAGCTGAAAAATATGCTCATCTGACAAACTGAAACCTATGTTTCTCAGAGGAAACAATAACAGCCAGAAAGAGGCATCTGGAGGTTAACAAGCTCCATTTCCAGACAAAAAATGAATGTAAATCATGTTCTGAGGCCACCTAAGCTATCAATAAAGGTCTCTAAGACAAGACTTGCTCTATTCTTTCTGACTTTTCCTCCTGCTGCAGCTTTCTTATCTGCTACAATACATGAAGAAAGCAGAGGCTTTTATTTAGCTATCTTTAACGCTATGCCATTCTGTTGAATTGACCCCTTGGACCCAACTCCCGACCACGCCCAGCTTACCTGCTTTAAAAGATGGAGTTCTGGAAGAAGGGTAGGAGCCATCAATTCTTCTTTGGTTTGTTCATACCACTGAGTGCCCTTTACAAATGTAAAAGTCCAGCCACAATTCACTAGGTAGTCAGTGGAAACAACAAAGAAGAAACATCTCCACGCTCTACCTCCCCCCATCCCCGCAGTTCATACAGAGACCTTTAAATGGCATAAAATCCTCTCTGGCACTCAAATCTTAAAGGACTGATGTCTAAATTCCTCACAGGGTATGTGTCCTTCCCATCACTTCAAGCCTTGCTCCTCACAGGCCAGCAGGACCAAAGGCCGTGCTCCAATGCTGCTGGGTTTCTGCACATTGCCTTCTCCGCTGGGAAGGAGCTCCACTCAGTGGGCCAGGCCTAGTCCAAACACTGTCCACTGTTGACAGCCTCAACCCCATAACTAACAGCTAAGCGAGGGTGCTTCTCTGCTTCCCCTGCATTCCACAGACATCTCCAATTATCACCCTCTGTTCCCATTGTATCCATGCCTGGCTCCCCAGGGGATAGAAGTTCCTTAAGGAAAATGACAATGTCATCTCATTTTGTACCCCAGAGCCTAGCACGGTTTTGAGTCACAGAAGGTACTTAATAATTTGCTGAATGAAAGAAGGATATAAAACTTGTAATCTATTTATGCATCTAAATGAAAGCTGTCATCAAATACACAATTTTGGGTTTTCAAGTTTCAGCTAACAAATCTAAGAATGGGTCTAACTCAATCAGTTATATAAAACACTACTGTCAGTCACATAAAGTTAACAGGGACATTTTCAAATTATAAGCTCTAAGGACAAAAGAGTAGCTGATGATCCCTAAAAAGTGATACCCAGAGCATATAAATGAGCATGAATGGCCTGGCAGGACATACAATAACTTTGGAAGCTTCCATTTTTATGAAAGTTCAATTCATTACTTATCACCTTTTACTGGACAACACATTTGAAATATTATGACCTGCAAAGACAGATGAGTGGTAATAAAATTACAAGTAAATGATAGTGAGAGATACCTTGTAGGTAACTTCTAAGAGGGCATAGCAGGGCGTGTTTGTGTCCACATCCACAGGCACTAGAAGCCTGGGCTCCGCGGCCAGCACATAGAGGTGCCGGAGAGCCTGGAGATGATACCTGTTCACAAAAAAGACAGAGGGTGGGTAACAAACAACTGTGACAATATGAGCTCTGCAATCTGCTGTTGCCTATAAGCTAAGACAGGACAGAAGCTCAAGTAATATCTTCAAATGAACAGAAATCTTAAAGGCAGATAAGATTCTATTAAAAAGTAATGGAGAAATTATCTTTTAAAAATTTTATATAACTGATCTTTGACCCAATAATTCTTTACTTTAGTCTTCACAGTGAAGAGGTTTTACAGGGAGGTAAAAAGTGTCATAACATGAAAATATTTACTATCAAACTGACCACTTGTAAAATCAATCACTCTCAAAAATCCCTTTCTACTCAACATAGGCATCTGTTTTTATCTTCTCAGATTTTTTTTTTTCTTTTTCCTTAAGGATTGATAGGGAAGAAGGGGGAAGACAGGATGTCAATTCTTCTCAGAGAGCAAAGTTCTTCTACACATACATACTTGCACATACATATACACACGTCCTTGAAACACAGTACATCAAACTTGCACATACATATACACACGTCCTTGAAACACAGTACATCAAACATCTATGTGGGTATGGCAATATTTTTCTTTGGGGTTCTCAAACAGTTTTTTAAACTTTAAGATTTCTATTTTAGAATGTAAAAACAGAAAAGTTTTCATATTTTAAGATCTCATAAAAGAAAAATAGGCTGGGCACAGTGGCTCACACCTGTAATCCCAGCACTTTGGGAGGCCAAGACAGGTGGATCACCTGAGGTCAGGAGTTCGAGATGAGCCTGGTCAACATGATGAAACCCCAGCTCTACTAAAAAGACAAAAGTTAGCCAGGCCTGGTGGCACATGCCTGGAATCCCAGCTACTCAGGAGGCTGAGGGAGGAGAATCACTTGAACCCAGGAGATGGAGGTTGCAGTGAGCTGAGATCACGCCACTGCACTGCAGCCTGGGCAACAGAGGAAGACTCCATCTCAGAAGAAAAAAACAAAAAAAAATCGCCCAGGCACAGTGGCTCACACCTGTAATCCCAGCACTTTGGGAGGCCAAGATGGATGGATCACAAGGTCAGGAGATCGAGACCATCCTGGCTAACATGGTGAAGCCCCGTCTCTACTAAAAATACAAAAAAATTAGCCAGGCGCAGTGGCTGGCGCCTGTAGTCCCAGCTACTCAGGAGGCTGAGACAGGAGAATGGCGTGAACCTGGGAGGCGGAGCTTGCAGTGAGCTGAGATCGCACCACTACACTCCAGCCTGGGCAACAGAGTGAGACTCTGTCTCAAAAAAAAAAAAAAGAAGGATGAAATGAGACTTCAATTTTAAAAAGCTTTATAGACAATAACTTCCCTCTTCTTACTCAAATACATTTATTTCTATAAATCTATTAAAAATAAAATCAATAAAGATCAGAAAAAAATGACACTAACAAATTACATAAAGATTCTTGTCACCAGCCAGGTGCAGTGGCTCACGCCTGTAATCCCAGCACTATGGGAGGCTGAGGCAGGCGGATCACAAGGTCAGGAGATGGAGACCATCCTGGCTAATACGGTGAAACCCCGTCTCTACTAAAATACACAAAAAGTTAGCTGGGCGTGGTGGCAGGTGCCTGTAGTCCCAGCTACCTGGGAGGCTGAGGCAGGAGAATGGCATGAACCCGGGAGGCGGAGCTTGCAGTGACCCGAGATCGCACCACTGCACTCCAGCCTGGGCGACAGAGCGAGACTCTATCTCAAAAAAAAAAAAAAAAAGATTCTTGTCACCAAATGGAAAATGGCTTTGTTTACAATAGCTAAGCCAAATAGCTATGACCAGCAGTATGTGAGTGTGGCTCTCCACTGTACCCTAGCCAATAATTGGCTTTAACAACTCAAAAAATCTTTCCTAAATGACAGGCATGAGGCCACATGTCAGAAGTGTATTAACTTAACAATATTCTTGTGCTGCACCTACCATCAGAGTGTGGTCTTCAGATTAGGCTACTTTTGTAAAACAGCTATCTTTCTTCTGTCATTGGTTATACATTGTAGTGTAGTTTAAAATGATGGCTTAGGTTACTGTGATAAGTGCTCCTGACCCTTCTCCCATAAATAATAAAGGGCTCTTGACCTGTCTCTGGGGAGACAACATGGGATGCCTTCAGTTGAGCACAGTGCTCAGGTATCTTATAGGGGCTATTTTCTTCTCTGCCCCCATATGCAAGAGATCTGCTATGTCTCAAACTATATCTAGGGAAACTGAAGTGTTGGTGGTTCCTCGTACCCTAAAACACAGAGCTTTTAACTGCTTCTACATGGTTTGAAGTTCTACTGCTCACTGCCACTTCTAAATTGTCTCTGGTTTTTTGCTGTATTTTGCTTTTCTTGTCCCGTCTATGTCATTTATACACAATTTCTCGGCATCTATGTGAAAGGAAAAAAAGAAACTCATACAGACATTGCCACTAAATCAGAGAAAGTTTTCTCTTGGAATTAAATAATTAGAGCACAAAAAACGTATCCTGAACTTCCCTTGGCAACTATCCTTTACCTGATGATTTTTTCCCTAAAGACAACTTTACTTGATCTCCTTTGGGTTTAGAGCAGTTCTATAGATCTGAGAATGGTGGAAGACTGGTCAGTCATCAGGTGTCCAAAGTTAGTTATCCTCTGGTCTAATACTTTGTGAGATAATTTTCTTAAAAGAAGATTTAGCCAGGAATATAACTAAGTTGAAGAACAAAACAATGCTAATTTGGAAATAATTCCATGAAACCAAAATACAACCAAATGATCCCCTTAGAGAACTTAATAAGTATCACATTGAAGACAGAATCACTAGACTCACCGGTTGTCAGTGCTGTGAGCTGGGAAGTGCGGATAAAGGGCACAGAGAAGAGCGGCAATGGAAGAATTTGATGTGCTCAAAGAGTACCTGCAAAGTAAGTTCGGTGGGGACAGATGTTATTGATTATATTGCACATACTTTCAAGGCATTCTTGAGAATCAGGAAACTGGGGTATAGTAAGGCATACTGATAGGATGCCCTCATAATACAAGAGTGTCAGTGGTGTGAACATTCCACTTTTCATTTAGTCCTTGGGCCATTTCAAGATCATCACTATTTAAAGCCAAAGTAATATCCCATAAATGTTAAATTTCAACCCTTGAAGCAAGGTTTTAACATAAAATAGCACAGTAGTGAAGACCATGAATGCAGTCCTAGAAATTATAAATATTGAAGTCATGTACCAAGTATGCCACCTTCTTATCCAATTTTATTAATGTATATGCCTATTTATACAATTATAAATCTGATTTTTAAAAATACAGGATGTTGTTAATTGGTATTTAAACAGTTTTTTCTGTTTCTGTGAAGCATGAGGATTCCTTTAGAATGACTGACTAAATGAAAAGGCAAAAGTTATCATTAAAAAGTTACAACGAGGCCATGCGTGGCGGCTCACGCCTGTAATCCCAGCACTTTGGGAGGCCGAGGCGGGCGGATCACGAGGTCAGGAGATCGAGACCATCCTGGCTAACATGGTGAAACCCCATCTCTACTAAAAATACAAAAAATTCGCCGGGCGCCGTGGTGGGCGCCTATAGTCCCAGCTACTTTGAAGGCTGAGGCAGGAGAATGGCGTGAACCCGGGAGGCGGAGCTTGCAGTGAGCCAAGATAGCGCCACTGCACTCCAGCCTGGGCGAAAGAGCGAGACTCTGTCTCAAAAAAAAAAAAAAGTTACAATGACTGTATAAACAACTATTCCTCTAAATATAAATTCTTTTCTCACCAATATGATACACTTTTAAGATAAAGTTTTATAGACTTTAAAAATATTCTCTTGGTAAAGGGTCTATTAAAATTTTCCTTAAATTACTTTATTGTTGCTCAAATTTAGTATAGCAAACAGGCAAATTAATCTAAAGTCCCAGAGTTTTTCTAAAAAGTAATTTGAAATAAAGATGGTGTAGGACATCACATAAAACCACTTCTAAAACTATTGAGTATAAATACTTTTCTTACACACAAACATGCACACACATATACCCAAATCTCTTTCCCTGTGTTTTAAAATAATTGGAGTATTAAATAAGGACTTATAATTCATTATATATGCTTATATATTTAATGGATTAGAAAGAAGAGATTTCAAAATTTAAGCAAAGAGATACATCTATTTTGGCATGTGCATGGAATAAGCCATTTTCTTTGTACCCTTTTGATAAACCAAAATTCAAAGATAAATATTAAGATAAATAATACTAATGTTAGAAATTTTGGGTAGAAACATAATGGTGTAGCTATGCTAAGTTTAAATGTTGTTACAGAGTATACATGACCATTTAAAAACCAAAAATCACTAGAAAAGCAGTAGCAGAATGGTAGAAAAATCTATTCGATACGAAAGAAGAGCAGGGAGAGTCATACAGTTTGGAACAATGAAAGATGGGATTAAGAGACATGGAGAGGCTCATTTTGAAAGGAAAAACTTTTCAAAAATCATAGAATAAAATAAATAAGAATTTTCATAGTAATATTTCTTTAACCATTATTAATTATAAACAATTAAAGAAAGACAATTCCACAAAACATGTTGAGAGGAAATGCACACCTTTCTGATCAACTTTACTTTTTGTACTTCTGAAAAGGTGAGTTCCAATGGTAAGCTCAGTCTTAAAGAAGAGGGGAAAATTAGCCTACACAGACATTGCAGCCATTGATCAAGGTCACACACACTACAGCTAAATATATGCAGGGGTATACCATATTCACAGAATGGAAGACAATACTGTAACAGATTCTAATCTCCTTAACACAGACACATACAATCAAGGCAATTCTGATCAATATTTTATCAGATTATTTAGTATGGAACAGACTCCAATATTTATATGAAAATGCAAGGAGCCAAGAGAAAAACACACTTTTGAAGAAGAAAACCGAGGTTGAAGAATTTACTCATCTGGATACCAAGACTCATAAGACAATGGAGTATTGGTGCAAGTACAGAAAAACAGACCAGCAAAACCTAATAGCCCAGAAATAAACACAGGTGTATAGGCACTTAACTTATATAATAGAGGTGGTACTGCAGAGCAGTGGAGAAGGATAAACTTTTCAATAGCAGTGGGAAAAAAACATGGAGAAAAATCCGTGCCAGGTAGATTTTAGATTCAAATGTGAATGGAAAAGCTAAAAACTTCTAGAAGATAAGATAGGAGAATATCTCCTTTTCTCTGGGTAAGAAAATATTTCATAAGCAACACAAAAAAGTAAAAACTATAAAAGAAGAACATTAATAATTGTGTCATCAAAAGACACCACTGAGAGAGAGTGAAAAGGCAAACAAGCCCTAGGGTGGCAAAGACAACTGCAACAAACAAAGCTGACCAAGGGCTTAGGACATAGTTTAAAGAATCCATAGAAATCAATACAAAGCTAAACCAATGTGGAGCAGTCAACCTCATCAAAACAGAAAGTAGAATGGTGGCTGCCAGAGGCTGGTGGGAGGGGCAAACAGGGAGTTGTTCAATGGCTATAGAATGTCAGTTTTGCAAGATGAAAAATTTCTGGAGATTGGTTGCACAGCAGTGTGAATATAATTAACACTACTTAATTGCATACTTAAAAATTGATAAGTTTTATGTTATGTGTATTTTACCACAAATAAAAATTTTAAAATAGATAAATATAAAAACTGGGTAGCAAGAGATTTGGACATCACAAAAGAGGTTTTGCAGTTGGCTATTAAAAGTGTAAAATGGTACTCAAGAACATTATTCAGAAATACAGAAATTAAAGCCACAATGAGATCCTGTTATATACCTACTAGTTGGCTAAAACTAAAAAGACTACTAAAAAGACTATACCAATAACAAGGGTTGACAAGGATATGGAACAACTGAACTTCACATCCTGCCCATGAGTATGTAAAATGGTACAAGTGCACTGCAGCACTGATGGTATTATTCACTGAAAGTGAATACACACTTACAACCTATGACCCAATTCCACACAGTTCTATATACAACAAAATCGAAGACATGTACAACTTTCCCTAACAGCACTGTTCATAACAGCCCCAAACTAGAAGCAAGAAGCATATCCATCAATGGGGGAGATCAATAAAATGTGGTACAGTCATACAATGAAAGTGTAATACAACACTGAAACTTGAATAATCCATTGCTACATACAACATGAATCTTACAAACATAATGTTGAGCAAAAGTAAAGTGCAAAAGGATACATCGTGTATAATTCAATTTAAATGTCAAAAACAGGCAAAACCAACGTAAGGTGTTAGAAGACTAGATAGGGCTATCTTTGGGGAAAGGAAGGTAATAGTGATTGAGAGGGGTGCATGGCAGAAGCAGAGACGGGTGCTGTGAGTTGAAAGTGCTATAAACAATCTTGATCTACATGATAACAAGAAGATTCTTCTGTGGTAGATAGCTCTTTGACCTGTGCACCTATGATTTATACACTTTTCTGTACATGGTTTTTGGTTCATCTAAAGCCAGGGCAGTCTTATAAAGGATGTAGTCAGGAATGGCACATGTTGGAAAAAGATCAAGAAAGCTGAAAACTAAGAAAATGTCACAGGATCTGGTAAACGATTTTGTTTGTGACCTTTCTGAAAAAGTAGCTTAGTGGAATGGTAAAATCTTTAACCAGTTGGGCACAAGCAGTGATGCACTGAAGAACAGAGCACAGACTATTCTGAGAAATACAGTGATGCTCAGTGTGTCAGAGAGGATGGTAATTCTACTGAGTAGACCATAAGTTGACGGTTAAACTACAAAGAAGCCCATCAAGTGGAATAATGCTGCTAGTTAAGCTAAGAGCTAGTCAGAATTTAAATTTTTCATGTTATCTTCAAGATCAAGGTAAGTCACCCTTATAGATCTCACCAATGAGATCTTTTCATTGGAAAAATACATATTCACTTACCTTCCTCCTCCCAAAAATAGAAGTCCAAGGGCCATGTGGTGGGCTAAGTGAAAACCATAGTTCATTTCACCACCCGTTTTCATGTGTAAGAAGCGACAAAGCTGCAAAACCTTTAGGTTTCCTGAGCCAGCCATGACCATGGCGAGAGACAGCAGCACCACGCTCAGACAAGTTTCTAGGTTATAAGGACCTGTCTGTAAGGTGAAGAGATGACATCACTGTAACTGTTGTGTTACATTTCTTTATTATCAGAACTAGCTTAGCCATCATTAGAAGACTACAAAAGTTTGTAACTTAAAAAAAAATCTGGGCTGGGCGCTGTGGCTCATGCCTGTAATCCCAGCACTTTGGAAGGCCAAGGCGGGCAGATCACGAGGTCAGGAGATCGAGACCATCCCGGCTAACACGGTGAAACCCCGTCTCCACTAAAAAATACAAAAAGTTAGCCGGGCATGGTGGCGGGCGCCTGTGGTCCCAGCTGCTCGGGAGGCTGAGGCAGGAGAATGGCGTGAACCCGGGGGGGCGGAGCTCGCAGTAAGCCGAGATCGTGCCACTGCACTCCAGCCTGGGCGACAGAGCGAGACACTGTCTCAAAAAAAAAAAAAAAAATCTGTAAATACAAATATTTTCCCTGATTATGAAATATAAGTTCAACAGAGATAATTTCAAATATTGAATATCAAGACATAACAATCACTTGGAATGTCACACCCAAAGATAACTGGTGTTAATGTTTTGGCTTTTTCTCTGAATTTTTCCTTTACCTACACAAATTTTTTCCAAATGAAATGGAGATGTTACTCTACACAATATTTTTAACCTTTTAAATGACCTATTACAAGCAAGCTTCACTCACAAAAAAAAGTTGTTTCTTTTTTGTTGTTGTTGTTGTTGTTGTTTGAGACAGGGTCTCTCACTCTGTCACCCAGGCTGAAGTGCAGTGATGCAAAAGCCTCAACCTCCTGGGGTCAAAGGATCCACCCACCTCAGCCTCCCAAGTTGCTGGGACTACATGTGTGTGTCACCACACCTGGCCAATCTTTTATTTTTTGTAGAGATGGGGTCTCCCTATGTTGCCCAGGCTGATCTCAACCTCCTGGGCTCAAATGATCCTCCTGCTTCAGTCTCCAAAAGTTGCTAGGATTATAGGCATGAGCCACTGCACCCAGCCACAAAAAATTCTTGTATAACGTGATTTTGGTAGCTCCACCGTGTAAGAATATATAAATAAACCATAATCAAATTTAATTAACTACTTTTAAGATTTTTTTGATGTTTCTAACTTTCCCATATTATAAATAGTGTTGCATAAATCCATGTAGCTTTTACCAGGAAATAAAATCTCTCAGTCTTGTCATCAGAGAAGCAATGCCTCAAAAGCAACTGAATCCTTCCTAAGTACTAATATTTTTTAAAAAGGAAATTCCCAATATTTAATACTGAGACAGAATTACATGAGGTATGACAACCCGTGAATATTATGGCCTTTTTTATTCTCTTGTCACAAGAACTAGATACCTGTGCGTCCTTCCAGGGTAATCATATTCTCACCTAAGTTAATATTGCAAAACAAAAATAAAAAGATGAGCTAATGATTCTTCAAATCTCTCATTCTACATTCAAACAAACAGCAGAGATATCTGATAACACATAAGTAACTGGATCAACAGTAAATTTTTTTCAAGTTTAATTTTATTCCCAAGGAGAATGATAAAAAGACTTACAACAGAAGCATTAGGTGCAGACAAATAAGTCATAAAATCTTTGGCAAATTTATGCTAGAAAAACAAAAGAAAAAATTCCAAGTTAAAAGAAGCAACTTAAAGCTTTGTTAAAACAAACAAACAAAAAGAACACAGTAAACTAAAATACTTCTTACCAAACAGTTAAATGCTGATAAGTTTTCTGAGCCAGCAAATCGAAAACCCAGAGACAAACAGGCTCCTGCAATTATGTAGACATGTGCTTGGCTGAAAACAGGTGACAAGAAATTTAATAATCATTATTTTACTTTAAAATTAACTTGAAATAAGTAACAATAAATATTCCAGTTCTCTAAGCTAGTTTCTATCTTTCTGGGAATGATGAAGTGCCCTCTACTCAGTCAGCAGATTTCTATGTATTTTTTTTTCAGCAGAAGCATCGGTTCACCTTACCCATGAAGTTTGCCCCTTGCCTACAGTTTCATATGCAGCAAAAACAATTTTTAAAATTGTTGCCAATTTCTTTAATGGAAAGGATAAAAGATAAATACATACAAGTTAAATCTCCAATATTGCTTTTTGAGGGCAAGAGCTCTATACTTCAGAGAGCTTTAACCAACGTCATGAACATCTGATAAATAATGGCTAGAAACATGTGGGATTGAGAATTACTTAAATCAAGGACAGTATTACTCCCACATGGTATATTTCAGTTTAATTATCTGATAGACGCTAGGATAGCTAATTTGCATTATACATCACTTACGACAAAGTTTCCAAATTCAAATCCTCTGAGCACGGCAATTCGATTTCACTGAGAGAGATACTATTTTCTCTTATAATCTGTCAATATAGAAAGCAAGAATACTTAGATATCAATGTTCTCATTACAAATATTTAATAATCTGAAGAATAACATACTGCTTATCATGGCTATATTTATATAAAGTAAGCTTTACCAAACCATTTCACTCAAAAGCCTATATTTCAATCTCATTGAATGTAATCAAATTTCAAATCTAAGATGGGCTAAGTAAGAATAATAATTAAGGGCAGGCATGGTGGCTCACGACTGTAATCCCAGCACTTTGGAAGGCCAAGGCAGGTGGATCACGAGGTCAGGAGTTCGAGACCAGCCTGACCAACATGGTGAAACCCCATCTCTACTAAAAATACAAAAATTAGCTGGGCGTGGTGGCGCACGCCTGTAATCCCAGCTACTTAGGAGGCTGAGGCAGTAGAATCGCTTGAATCTGGGAGGTAGAGGATGCAGTGAGCCAAGATCACGCCACTGCACTCCAGCCTGGGTGATAGAGTGAGACTCCGTCTCCAAAAAAAAAAATAATAATAATAATAATTAAATAGGGCTGAACAAATATAAACAGGAAGACGTAAGTATATTCTAAATCAGTAACAGGGTCATAATATTGCATACCAGTCAACTGAAATACAAAGATGATGGCTTTAGAATTGGGGCGGGGTGACGGGAAGAAGTGGGAAAAGAGAAACAGGAGACAACTCTAATCAGACTTCTTCTTTACGGGATGTTTTCAGCATTAATCCAACATACCTACCACAGGTGAGGTTATTCACTAGGCTAAGCTAAGCTAAATTGTCAATATGTTTATCAGCTATGTTACAACTATTGTTTAGAAAAGACATCCTTTTCCTTTTAGTATAGGTAATGAACAATTTACCAAAAAACATACACAGAATATCTAGCTGTAACAACCAAGAAGACATTTGATCCTTTTCTCCTAAAAGAAAAAAGCCAAAAAAGATAAAGCTAATGTTTGCTAAACATATGAATGTATTTAAGATTTATTCTTTTAATCTTCTGAGAAGATTTCTTAGAAGATTTCTTAACATTTCAGGATGTTTTCTTCAATAAAACAATAAATACTGGCCGAACACAGTGGCTTACACACCTGTAATCCCAGCACTTTGGGAGGCCAAGGCAGGCGGATCACTTGAAGCCTGGAGTTCGAGACCAGCCTGGCCAACATGGTGAAACCCGTATCTACTGAAAAACAAAAAATTAGCTGGGTCTGTAATCCCAGCTACTCAGGAGGCTGAGGCACGAGAATCACTTGAGCCCGCTAAGTGGAGGTTGCAGTGAGCCAAGATCGCACCACTACACTCCAGCCTGGGCAACAGGGCAAAACCCTGTCTCAGTCTCAAAAATAAAATAAAATAAAATAAATAAATATTAGAAGGCACTTATAATACAGTCTTCTTATGTACTGAATATCACCAAATCAAAGACTTAAAATATCTTTCTTCTTTTTTTTTGCCTTGAGACAGGGTCTCCCTCTGTCACCCAGGTTGGAGTGCAGTGGTGCAATCACGGCTCATTGCAGCCCTACCTCCCGGACTCAAGTAATCCTCCCATCTCAGCTTCCCAAGTAGCTAGGACTACAGGTGCACACCACCATGCTTGGCTAATTTTTATATTTTTCTGTAGAGATGGGATCTCACTATGATGCCCAGGCTGGTGTTGAACTCCTGGGCTTAAGCAATCCACCCTCCTTGGCCTCCCAAAGCGCTAGGATTATAGGCGTGAGTAACCGCACCCTGTATGTAAAGCTTTTTATGAAAGAAAAAGTGCTATGAAGATGCTAGTTGTTATTTTACATATGCCCTAAGTTCAAACAGACAAGCAGTTTACAAAGTGACCTTTAAAAAAAAAAATCCTCCTTTTAACGTTAGGTTGCTCACTACAAGGAACCCTGCTCCAGAATCAATGTAGCTCCAGATGAGAACCCAGAGAAAAGTGAAAGCTGATAGGAAATATCAATCAGGAGAACTGTGAAATTGTTCTCTCTCCTATTTGCAGTATCCCTGATGTAATAAAGACCAAATATAACATTATAACATTATAAAGTCTGAAGTAAAAAAGAGAGAGATGTTATTCTATACTAAAAGTCCAAAAACCATATTTTCATAAAAACAAAAAACGACCACTGTTTTTGTGGTGTTTTTTTTTTTTTTTCTTTTTTTTGTAGAGACAGGGTTTCACCACGCTGGCCAGGCTGGTCTCGAACTCTGACCTCAAGTGATGTGCCCACCTTGGCTTCCCAAAGTGCTGGGATTACAGGCATGAGTCACCACACCAGGCCGCAAAAAAGACCACTCTCTGACATGAATTTATACTTTCCACTTTGGAATTATAGTTACTTGTATACATGTTTAATCTCAGTAAGCTGAACTTAGTGCATTTAATAAACTAAAGTTTTTTGAGAACACTCTATATGTCTGATGTATCTTTAATGTACTACAGAATTTAGCACGTGCCTTGCATTTACAGAGGATTAATGAGTATGTGCTGAATGAAGTAGTGAAAGAAAAAGTATTTCATCCTACAATATACATTTTAAAGAGCACTTTCAAAAAAACTAAAATCTCTGACATCTGAATATGCTAGTTAAAATTATGGTAACAAATGAGCGAGTCATTTAAAACAATTCTTCCTCACCTCTTTCATATCAGTGATTAACAAAACTGGAAGAACTAAACAAATAAAAACAAATCTAGGAGTTCTACTTCCTCAAATAATAGATGAATAAACTCTTATCAGATCAACTCATACAACAAGTATAAACCCTAGACAAAATATAAAATCCAAACTATCTATGGCAGGGGTCGGTAAACTATTTCTAAAAGGGTCAAATAGTAAATACCAGCAACTACTGATCTATGCATTTGTAACAAAAAACAGCTACAGACAATAAGTAAACAAATAGGCATGGCCATATTCCAATAAAATTTTCTTTCTAAAAATCAGGTGGGCTTAATTCACCAACTCCTGACCTCAAGACACTGGAGTGAGAACAAAAGCAAGCAGATTCTAGAGGGGAGAGTCGATCCATGGAAGAGAGGAACACCACTAGATACATTTTCCTTTCTGCGGTTTCTGCTCTGAAAGCAGGTCTATCTGGGCCAAGAAAGATGGCAAAAGCTACAATTAAAAGCTCATAACCTTATCGGCCTTAACAACCAGGATACAGGAAAATACCACACCCATTGGGAGGTGAGGACAGAATATGACAAAGGAGAGAGCCACAGAGACAGGGCCCCAAGCTCTGTAGATAAATTCTGTGCAAATGTCTGCCTGATCCATGAACCATGTGTGCACAGGGCAGACTCCAACAGCCCAAAGGATAAAGACGTGCACCAAGATTAGAGCTAGCAACCAAGAAAGAATGACAATCTGATTCCAAGTAAATTAACCGGTTGCTTTAAAACAAAATGTATATATTTGTGTTTACCGTGCTTGATCTACAAACAACGTGGTTTAGGCTAACACACATTCTCCTGAGAATCTGGAACTTGGGTACATACAAGGCAGAGGGTACCTTACCTACATGTCAGCTCCCAATTAAAAACTTGGGCGCTGAGTCTCTGATGAGCTTCCCTGGTAGACAACCTCAACCTGTACCTCATATCATATACAAAATTACTTTGAAATGAATTATGTAAGTATACATAAAAACTAAAACTTTGGAAGCTTTTAGAGAAAAGCAGAAAAGATCTTCATGATGGGGTTAGACAAATGGTTTTTTTCATAGGAATAGAGAATAACCATAAGAAAAAACTGACAAATCAGACATTATTTAACATTCTAATATCTTCTGCTCATCAAAATTATTACTAAGAAAATGAATATGCAAGCCACAGATTGGGAGGGATATTTTCAAAAGAAATCTGACAGGCCAGGTGTGGTGGCTCACGCCTGTAACCCCAGCACTTCGGGAGGCTGAGGCGGGCAGATCCCGAGGTCAGGAGATCGAGACCATCTTGGCTAACACAGTGAAACCCCGTCTCTACTAAAAATACAAAAAATTAGCAGGGCGTGGTGGCGGGTGCCTGTAGTCCCAGCTACTCGGGAGGCTGAGGCAGGAGAATGCCGTGAACCTGGGAGGCAGAGCTTGCAGTGAGCCGAGATCACGCCACTGCACTCCAGCCTGGGCGACAGAGCAAGACTCGTCTCAAAAAAAAAAAAAAGAAATCTGACAAAGAACGCGTTTCTAGAATGCATTAAAAAAACTCCAGCAACGCAGTAATAAAAATACAAATTTTTTTAAAAAATAAGCAAAAGACATGCACAGACACTTCACAAAAAAAGATAGATGGAGGACCAATAAACCAATGAAAAAGTTCTCAACATTAACAGTCAGCAGAGAAATGCAAATTTAAACAACAGTCAGATATCATTACGTATTCATCAGCAGCACTAAAACTTAAAAAACTAACACCATTAATTACCAGTTAGATGGGCAACAGCCAACACCCTCAAACACTGTTGGTCAATGTGTCAAATGGTACAGCCGCTTTGGGAAAAGATTTATCATTTCTAATAAAACTAAATATACCATCTACCCTATGCCTCAGTAATTCCAACCCTACCTAATAGGATTGCAAATGGAATACACAAGTTGAGGATCCCTAATCCGAAAATCCAAAATCCAAAATGCTCAAAATCCAAACCTTTTTGAACATTAACATGATGCCCAAAGGAAATGCTCATTGAAGTATTTCGGATGTCAGAGTTTCAGATTAGGGATGCTCAACCAGTAAGTATAATTTCGAGTATTCCAAAATCCAAAAACGCTTCTGGTCCCAAGCATTTCAGATAAGAAATACTCAATCTGTACCACCTAATAATAAAAAGGATGAACTATTAATATACTCAATATCTTGAAAACGCTGAAAGAAGTCTTATACAAAAGGGTATATGCCATATGTGGCTTCATTAATATAAAGTTCTACATCTGGAAATTAACATATTTTGGGAGAAAAACAAAATACATATTGGTTACCCTGGGGGTACAGGTGAATGCACAAAGAGGGAAGGGGCACAAGGGATAGAGGCTGGTTTCCACAGGTCTATGTGTTAGTTAGTCAAATCTTATCCAATAGGATACTTAACATTTGTGCATTTCACGATATATAAATTTTATCTTAAAAGGAAAAAATGTAAATACCAATTCCAGTTAATATGTATGGTACAATTTTAGGATGGAGTGTATTACTGTTTGGAACTAACATTGAAATTCATCAAAAAATGCTGGATTAGATAGACGAATAGATAAGTGGATAGATAAGTGATTAAACATGTTTATACAGTAAAATCTTATTATAGAGTCTATTGGTGATGTGGGTGTTCATATAAACTTCTTTCAGTCTTTGAGATTTTTCTTCTGAAAATACTGAAAGAAACAATCTACGTAAAGAAACTGAGACCACTAGACATGGACAGTTGTCTAAGGGCAGTGGCTAGTTACAATATTCAGTTTTCAGTTTTTACCAAAAAAAATCTGTTTATTTTTAACTAGTATACTTGGCTTATCGAATAAATATGATATAAAGTAATTAAAAGAGTTATTAGGAGATCTAAAATTGTCACGAAGTAAAATAGCATCTTAGAAATGTGCACTTAATTATGACAAAAAATCAACACTTTTTTAGAGTATTCTGGCAGACATATTTAGTTTTTTCCTTTCATTTTTTAACTCCCACGCAACACCGATATTCATATTTAATTTTTAAAAACTACAATTTCTAGGGACCTGAGGCTAAAAGAGAAGGCGGTGGTCTGTGCAGCACAGAATCTTAAAATGAAAGTTCTTAGGTCTTTAAGAGGTATCCTAATGATCAATATTGCCTTCATAAGAAAAAATATTTTACAGAATTTTGAAAAATCCCATAAGAAATCATAATTTTATGCTACTGAAGATAAAATATTTATTATATGTACTTACTTGAGGAACATTGCTGTCAACCCACTTGGAATTTGGTAAAATATCATCCCACAAAATCAGGCATCGAGCAAGTGTCTTAAAAATGCAACAGAGATAAAATCAATTAGAGCAAGTAAAGTTCATACATTTTATAACAATGATAATAATAAACAGAACAATTTAAGAATCAGTTCCCAACTGTTGAGAATTTTGAAAAATAAGTATATGCAAATGCAGGAAGGTTATGTACTGATAAACCTATTGTAAGTTGAAAATACCTTAGGCTGAAAATACACTTAGGCCAGGCTCAGTGGCTCATGTCTATAATCCCAGCACTTTGGGAGACCAAGGCGGGCAGATCACTGAAGGCCAGGAGTTTGACACCAGCCTGGCCAACATGGTGAAACCCCATCTCTACTAAAAATACAAAAATTAGCCGGGCATGGTGGCACACACCTGTAGTCCTAGCTACTCAGGAGGCTGGGGCACAAGAATAGCTTGAACCCAGGAGGCAAAGGTTGCAGTGAGCCAAGATGGTGTCACTGCACTCCAGCCTGGGCAACAGAGTGAGACTCCATCTCATAAAAAAAAAAAAAGAAAAAGAAAATACATTTAATACACCTTGCCTGCCAAACAACACAGCTTGGCCTAGCCTACCTTAAACATGCTCCAAACACTCAAATTAGCCTATAATTGAGTGAAATTCTCTGTCAGCATAGTAAACTGTAGAGTATGGGTCATTTACCCTCATGACTGCATGGCTGACTGGGAGATGCAGCTTGCTGCCATTACCCAACACCATGAGAGCATCATACTGCCAGGAGTACAAGAAAAAAATTAAAATTAAAATTGGAAGTAGTTTCTTCTGAATGAGTACTGCTTTCACACTATGGTTAAGTTAAAAATCCTAAGTTGGGAACCGTCTTACTCATTAAACTACTCATTAAAATAAAGATTTAAATTTTAACAAAGAAAAACTAAAATTCAGTTGAATATCACCAAAGTTTAGAGAACTTGTGGGGGTACTTTTTAAAATGTACTCTGGAAAAGAAAAAAATCACAAAGAATCATAGCTCTATCTACACACAATTTAAAAGCTTCCATATGCTAAGTTTAAACATCAGAAAAAAAAAGAATTAGAGGGAAAATTTTAGACAATTAAGTCAAATTGTTACTTTCTTTAGATTCAACCTTAACGGTATTATCACATCCCTGATAGTAATCCAAAAATGTAAAACAAAGCAGTAAAAAAGTCCTAATCACTTGTTTCTTTTTAGGAAGTCTTGAATAATAATGTGAGACAGTGAAATGTCACTCCAAGTATTATATATCAACGTGGTTGCCTTTCTTGGGATTCCCAAAGTCCTATTTGTGAAATTTCAAATGAACACTGCCAATTAGATATGCATGACAAATTAAAAATAAAAGACTCTCTTGTAAAGACATTTATGTTTGCCATTCATTCATTCCTTCATTCATTCATTCATGGAGACCAGCCTGTGTTGCCCAGGCTGGTCTCAAACTCCTGGACTCAAGCAATCCTCCTGCCTCAACCTTCTGAAGTGCTGGGATTACAGGCGTGAGCCACTGTGCCCGGCTTACAAGCTAAGTTTAAGAACCACAAATAGACTTCTCATGTTAACACAAATGAAGACAAAGCATACCCTAAGCAAGAGAAATTCTGGCTTCACAAAGTCCAACAAATACATGGTGTCAGGGGCTCGGAGCCAATCTGCAATAGATCTGGTGGTGGAGGAAAACAGTAAGGGACACTGTTCAAGTAGAGGGCAAGACAATCAAGAATCTCAAGCTCTATTTCAAAACATTTCTTCCCACTCCACTACTGCTCTACATATTTTTCACAATACTTCACACCTTCTAATGTAATAGTTATTATAGATGTACATTATGTCTTACTATAACATAAACTCCATGAGGGAAGATATTTTTAGTTTTGATCAATGAAATATCCCCAGTGCCAAGGAAGCACTGCCCTACACATTCATCCAAATAGTAAAGTAATAAATATCTATTTTTAAACACTTTGTTAATTCTGCACACATTTACTTTTTCTAAAGGGAGAAATGTGGAACACTGAAAACTCCTTGAATCTTAGAATTTGTTTTTAATTAATAGACTTAATACATGGCATAACGTCTTGTACTCAACTTATTCTTCATGCAAAGTGTAAGCATAAATGCCAAAGATCTTACTTTCAAGCGTCAGCATTAATATAGCAAGTTACGAAGGTAGACGGTTTGGTAATTACAAAAGCTCCTGAAGTAGGCAAAAACCATTGTTTTACATGGTAACCAAGATCACACTAAATGATAAGTATTTCTGGCTTAACCAGTCCTCACAGCAATATGCTAAATTAATGAAAACAAACATGGGCATTGTTTGGGTGTTACTGACATCAACTACAAAACAGAAATGAACAGAAATTGAAAACTATATTGTCAAATACCATTAAAATAGCCAAATACATTATTTCCAGGTAAAAACTTTATAACTTCAAATACTGCAAGTTTTCTTTTAAAAACTTACAGTACTTGAAAGAATGAAAATCAGCTTAATCCAGCACAGGGGAAAGAAACACATGAGGTAACTGAATTTTACAACCAAGGTCAGAGAGGATATCATACTATCACCGCGGGAGGAAGGGTGAGTGGGTAGAAATACCTGTTATTGGTTTTTAAGTAGATCATAGCCAAAGCTAGAGTAGCACCTGGACAAGTCACATCCACATTTATGGTATCTCCTTCCTATTGAAAGAAGAATTTATGCATGTAAAAGAGTTCTAAATTATTATAAAATTCCTCTGAATAATAACTATGCTTAAAATTAACATATTTACCAATGTCAGTATGAACACTAGTATTTTCCAATTAATTTCCCAGCTTCCAGACTTTTGATCTATTACTTTGCTGTGTACTTACTTTGATTTGATAACTTGGTGATTTATGTTTCTCCCTATGCATTCCTGTTTGAAAGCGCCTATGTCCTCCAACCATGTACTGATAGAGCTGCTCAGGCACATTGAGATCAGACATACCTATCAAATTGCTGCCATGCTGGAAAAGACAATAACAGACGAGTGAAAAGAAATTTTATGGAGGAAGATCCATAACACATACCCATAACAAATATAAAAATGAACTAACTTTGAAGCAGGTTATTTCGGGTTTTGTTTTTTTTATTTCCAATTTAAAGCAAACATTAATCATCAGTTAATAAATATTAATAATTCTCATAAAAGTTTTAATACATGAATGTTCAACTTTAAGTACTGTCTTAAAATACATAAGAGCTTTAGAGTTAGTTACATTTAACAATAAAGAAAAATATTAGTTATATAATTGAAACCTGAACTGTAAATACCTGAATACTGTCATTATTGTACTTAAGAACTTTTCCAACAATAACTATGATAATAATAGTAATTTATTAAATGCACGCTCTGTGTCAGGCACTATTCTGTGTGTTTAACATGAATGAACAGCCATATCAAATAGCTACTATTAAAACCCTATTTTATAAATAAGGAAAGTGTGGCACAGAGGGATTAAGCCCAAGGTTATACAGCTATTATAGTAAGTTGCAGGGCTATATATAAAACACGGCCATCTGGCTCAACAACCCATGAAGCTGATTAAGCAACAGACAATAATGTAGTTAAACGACTTGACTCACTAGTTAGGACCAGAATTCAAGTTGCAATTCCCTGTGTGATTCTTTTCTTTTTTTTTTTTTTGAGACGGTGTCTCGCCTTCTTGCCCAGGCTGGAATGCAGTGGTACGATCTCGACTCTCTGCAAGCTCCGCCTCCTGGGTTCACACCATTCTCCTGCCTCAGCCTCCTGAGTAGCTGGGACTACAAGCACCCACCACCATGCCCAGCTAATTTTTTTGTATTTTTAGTACAGACAGGGTTTCACCGTGTTAGCCAGGATGGTCTGGATCTCCTGACCTCGTGATCCGCCCATCTCGGCCTCCCAAAGTGCTGGGATTACAGGCATGAGCCACCACACCCAGCTGATTATTTTCCATTATACCACCAGCCCCTTTAGCTCACGTGCCAATGTGAATTCAAGGCCCTAACAGATGGTCAACCACAAGGTGGATTTTCAGAACACACGAGAAAAAATTCCTTCCACTATAACTTTTTTTTTTTTAAGATGGAGTCTCACTCTTGTTGCCCAGGCTGGAGTGCAATGGTGTGATCTCGATTCACCACAACCTCCACCTCCTGGGTTCAAGCGATTGTCCTGCCTCAGCCTCCCGAGTAGCTGGGATTACAGGCATGCGCCACCACACCTGGCTAATTTTGTATTTTTAGTAGAGATGGGGTTTCTCCATGTTGGTCAGGTTGGTCTCGAACCCCTGATCTCAGGTGATCTGATCACCTCGGCCTTATAACTTTCTTTATATCATTTAGTTTGACCATAACAATGTATTGGTGGTTTTTCAAGGGGAACCACATTTCAAGTGAAACAATCATTTAATGAAACATTTCTGGTAATTCTGCACACATCTCTTGGATGGAGTTAAAGATGGGTCAATCTGATACTGCATTTTGTCACAAGGAAGATGCTACTGGGACAACATTCTGGGATACACAGTGAACATCACTATGGCAAAAGGGGGTTAGGGTTTGTTTCAAGCAGCTACTATAGACTCTTAAGGCTCCCGATCATATACGTTTTCACTATTCTCTGTTTTCAGTCATAGTGGGCTGTCACTTAGTCATTCTATGTCTTGAACGCTTTAAAAAAAAAAAAAACTTTATTCCCTTTAGTTTGTTCATGAACACTGTAAGCTGGAGGAAAAGAAATCTTAAAGTCCCACTCTTGACCACAGTTTCTCTCAATTTGCAAATCTGGTACTTTGAAAAATATCCAAAAAGACAAGAGAGCTGGGCAGCAGATTAAGTCATAGTAAGGGACAATATTCAGGTTTAGGTGTCAACGTTATTTGTCTCAACATGTAGATGTCCTAACTGAAGCATGGGAAGGCATAGGCTATGCTTACCCCCAAGCAGACCATGCCCAGGGCCAAGCCAGCAGCTAAGGAGTATGACTCTCTGTCAGTGCAGTATTCCATTTCAGGACCAGGAGGCCGTCCTGTAAAAAGAAAAGCAACACAATTCAAACTAGCTTCTCAAAATCTCATCTCATAAAAATCTTAGAGTTAACTTTCTAGCAAGTTGCACTGGACATACGAATGGAATATAACTCCATTCAGAAAGTTATGACACTATAATAAATGGTGTCCACAACTGTAGGTTTACCTACCAAAAAAAAAGGGCCCAAAATAGTTCTTTTTAAATTGCCAATTTAAGTCTTTATAAGCAATGATATTCAAATACTGTGAAACTTTGAGTCTTACCAAAACAATTACCAAGTAGTAGAAAAAAATTTTAAAGGGAAAAAGGTAAGAGTATTCAAAAAAAAAGTTTTATTTTTTTGTTAAAACATCTGGGCCGGGTGTGCTGGCTCATGCCTGTAATCCCAGCACTTTGGGAGGCCGAGGCAGGTGGATCACTTGACGTCAGGAGTTGGAGACCAGATGGCCAACATGGTGAAACCCTGTCTCTACTAAAAATACAAAAACTAGCCAGGGTGCAGGTGCCTGTAATATCAGCTACTGGGGAGGCTGAGGCAGGAGAATCGCTTGAACCTGGGAGGTGGAGGTTGCAGTGAGCCAAAATCAGGTCACTGCACTCCAGCCTGGGTGACAGAGTGAGACACCATCTCAGCAACAACAACAACAACAAAATATCTTACATTTTGTTTTCATTACTTTCAAATCCACACATCGCATGTGGTGAAACATGTTCAAATGATGATAATGAATAAGGAGGTCACTTACTTATGTTGTTAAGCTGTTAAATATTATGTTTAGACATTTATTTCGAGTGTATATAATAATGAGCCCTACTATGGTAGACTTTCTGTGTACTGATCCTAGAAGTCTGACTGGATACAAAATTCATACTTTTAAAAAGCACCCTATAACTCTAACACTACCTTGTTGAAAACGATAAAATGTACTATGTATTAAAACCCTTCCCTCTGAAAAAATGTTCACATTCCTGAAATTTTATCCCTATAGGAAAAAAATGCAATTAAAAAAAAAAGAAAACAGGCTGGACGTGCTGGCCCTTGCCTGTAATCCCAGCACTTTGGGAGGCCAAGGCAGGCGGATCACTTGAGGTCAACGAGTTCGAGACCAGCCTGTCCGACATGGAGAAATCCCATCTCTACTAAAACTACAAAAATTAGCCAGGCATGCTGAGAGACACCTGTAATCCCAGCTACTTGGTAGGCTGAGACAGGAGAATTGCTTGAACCTGGGAGGCAGAGGCTGCAGTGAACCGAGATCGTGCCACTCCACTCCAGCCTGGGTGACAGAGCGAGACTCTGTCTCTAAATAAATAAATAAATAATAAAAATTAAAGAAAAAAATCACACAAAGGTAATCAGTGTAATGTTTATACATAACAACAAAGGATTATTAGAAACAATCTAAAAAGTTCTAAAAGTTAAAAAAAGGCATTTTACAGACCATCGACTCAATGAATATTACACAAAATTTGTTTTAAAACCCATTTATAACAATGATCTATAAAAACAATTTTTAGGCGGGGCACAGTGGCTCATGCCTGTAATCCCAGCACTTTGGGAGGCTAAGACGGCGGATCACAAGGTCAGGAGATCCAGACTATCCTGGCTAACACCATGAAACCCTGTCTCTACTAAAAATACAAAATAATTAGCCAGGCGTAGTGGCGGGCGCCTGTAGTCCCAGCTACTCGGGAGGCTGAGGCAGGAGAATGGCGTGAACCCGGGAGGCGGAGCTTGCAGTGAGCCGAGATTGCACCACTGCACTCCAGGCTGGGCAACAGAGCAAGACTCTGTCTCCAAAAAAAAAAAAAAAATTTTAATGTACATTCTGACAGTAATTATATAAAAAGGCATATACATATGAATTAAAGATGAAATCTTCTATATACAGTGTGAAAGAGGTATGCCACAGCTGTGAGACTGTGCAATGACATCCTTAGACATCATCATGATATAGCCAAAGAAGGGTAGACTACTTTGCAGATGAACATGCTTTAACAACCAGTGTTGAATATTTTCAGAATAAGTGTTTTTCAGATCTCTAACTTATGCTACCATGCACTGTGATAGCCAAAACATTTCAACTTTGGGAATAATTTCATTTATCATTATAGTAGACTAAATTATGGGTCCCAGTCTTCACTGGTTCTCTCTTAGGTTTCTATCAACACCACGAGAGAAACATACCCTCCAGCCTGGGTCCCAGAATGAGGCAGGTGAGGCAGAACAGCAGCAGAACAGCCGGCTACACATCTACAGCCTAAAGCAGAGCTGCCTGGGCCAATGCTATGCCTGTATGTATGTAGCATCACTGTGGCAATAGCTATCTGATACAATTATACTAAAGAATATACATCTTTAACAATATATTCACAAATGCATATAGAAAAGATCTTGAATAGGACATATAAGTATGTAACTAAATTGTTGAGCATATTAATAATGCCAATAGCATTTCCATTTGGCAGAAAAAGATGACAACACATAAAGATTTCCAAAAAGTTTGGACCCAATAAAAAACAGAGACAATGTTCACTAAAGTGAGTGTGTGGACCTTACCATTTCCAGGTTCATCACCAACATACCCACCAGCATGTAAAGGAGGAAAGGAGTAGTCCATTACTTGACTTCTATTGGAAGTGCTGTTATCCAAAACAGTAAACACTGTGATGTGTTTAGTTTAGTGTCTCTCAGGGACCAAAACAATCTACTCTGAGTTTTAAGTGCAGGCCACTGCTAGACACTGCTGGTAAAGCAGGATAAACAGCATACTCATAGGTGATTAAAACCACAGGTACCTCATTAAATGTGACCACTGGAATTCAGTAATGAGCTAGCAAATAAATATGGAGGTTAATAACCTGCAGTTACATTAGCCTTGGATAACATTACTTAGAGTTTTGTTGTTTTTTTTTAATTAGTACTAGATCATTCTTTGCTCACAAAAGCTACCACTGTCTTTCCTTAATTTTTATAATTTTACTATCATTTTTACTTGGGTTCATGTGGAGTGGAGAGTACATGCCTATGAAGATTCAGCACTATTAATCCCTTACCTATCTCAGCCAACAGGACTTCTGCAGTATGTCTGTGAGCTGTCCCTTGATATACAAGGCCAATGCCAACCACTGCAGCCACTTGGACATTGTGAGGAACATCCAGCTCTGTGGACGTTGGGGGTAAGAGAGCAGGAATGTGAATGCTAAGAAGCCGAGTAATAGACATATCCATGGTGCCTAGTTTTGCAGCAGAAACACCAAGTAGCAGTCCAATGCTTGTCATTTCATGGCCCTAAGATAGAAACAAAACAAATACATAGTTTAAAATAAAATACTGCCTGCCACTTTCAAGAAGTACTTTTATGTTGACAGGCAAGGTGAGAGGCACTGAGAATACAGCAGTAAACTAAACAAACATGGTCCTTGCTCTCATGGACCTAATGTCTTAATTGGAAAAAAAGTGTTAAATTAAAAAACATAAACAAATATATTATTAAAAAGTAGTACAATAAGAAAGTACAAAGTATTATGAAAGAGTATTTTAAAATAGCTTAATTTAGATTGGGAGGGACTAGAGGATTATTAGGGATGAAATCTCTAAAGATTATACAAAGAAATTTATATTAGGACCTGAAGGATGAAAACAAATTAGCCAGGAACAGTGGCAGGAAAGGGGACACTCAAGTTCTGAAGGTGAGGAAGACTGTTTCAGGTGATAAAACAGCATGTAAATAAATGGCTCTGAGGCGATTCAGAAATAAACCCTCACATTAACATCAACTGACCACAAGGGTGCCAAGACAATTCAACAGGTAAAGGGCAGTCTTCAAAAAACAGTGCTGGGAAAAGTGGAAGGACACATTCAAAAGAATGAGGCTGAACTCAACACAATATAACAAGTGTTGGCAAAAATATGGAGAGATTGGAACTCTCATGTATCGCTGATGGGGTTGTATAATGGTGCAGTCATTATGGAAAACAGTTTACAGTTCCTCAAAAAGTTAAACAGAGTTACCATATAACCCAGCAATTCCACTCCTAAGTATGTACCACTACTTACCATTACTTCATTACTCTTGAGTAATGAAAACATACATCCGCACAAAAACATGTATACAAATGTTCACAGCAGTATTATTCGTAATAGCTAAAAAGTACAAATAACCCAAATATTCATCAACTTATGAATAAAATGTACATTCATAAAATAAAACATTTATTCAACAATAAAAAGGAATGTATTGCTGATAGATGGCACAACATGGATGAACCCTAAAATTATCAGGCTAAGTGAAAGAAGCCCATACTAAAATACCATATTTTGTATGACTCCATTCATATGAAAGGTCCAGAAAAGGCAAACCCATAGACACGCAAAGTAGATTAGTGGTTGGCAGGAGGTGAAGTGAAGGTGAGGGGGTGAGGTAGAGGAATGGGGAGTCACCACTAGTGGGTACAAGGTTCCTTTATGGGGTGAAAAAGATGTTCTAAAATTAACAGTGGTGATGTATGCACAACTCTGTGAATATACTAAAAACCACTGTACCACATACTTTAAACGGTGAATTGTATGGTATGTGAATTTTATATATTTATATAAATAAAGATTCCTTAAAAAAAAATAACGCTGTGAAGTGAAAGAGTTTAGTTTGCCAGGGAGCTAAAATAGCCAATCTGTATGGTTAGAGTGTGGGGTAGCAAGAAGAGTGGGGCTGGGTCCAGAGGCTCCCGCCTATAA
Source organism: Gorilla gorilla gorilla (assembly GCF_029281585.2). Lineage (NCBI taxonomy): Eukaryota > Metazoa > Chordata > Mammalia > Primates > Hominidae > Gorilla > Gorilla gorilla. The sequence goes on from NC_073236.2 coordinate 49,426,519, forward strand.
TCCCAGCACTTTGGGAGGCTGAAGTAGGCAGATCACCTGAGATCAGGAGTTCAAGACCAGCCTGGCCAACATGGTGAAACCCCGTTTCCATCAAAAATACAAAAATTACCCAGGTGTGGTAGTGCGCACCTGTAATCCCAGCTACTCAGAAGGCTGAGGCAGGAGAATTGCTTGAACCTGGGAGGCAGAGGTTGCAGTGAGATGAGATCACACCACTGCACTCCAGCCTAGGTGACAGGGTGAGACTCCACATCAAAAAAAAAAATGAAGAAGAACAGTGGCACCAACTAGGGCTGGAGAAGTGAACAGGATCACACTAGCTCCTAGAATGTATATTAAGAGCAATGGTCGATCCCCCTTTGCCCTCTGGTGTTGGGAATGTTGGCCTTGTTCTAAACCAGTTTCCCTTCACAGAAGTTCAGCCATCATGTGGGATCAGAATAAGGTCCTGGGGCAACTAAAGGTATCTGGCCAAGGGTACATCCAAAGGACCCTACACCGGCCCCCAGTCCCCAACAGCCTGTTCAGGTGTCGGACAAAGACTTCCAATCTTTCCTATCATGTTTTTCCTACTGCTCTTCTGAGAAATGTTACTTAGTTATGTGTCTCTTTGAGAAATTGCTTCTTTTCAGGGCAGGATGCTGGGTTATGCTTGATGAAACTAAATAAACTGCCAGCCAGATGAGAATTATAGACAAATAATATGCAGGGACCCCCTGGATTCATCTTAGTCTTGAGCTCATATCGAATTCAGAGAAATCAAAGGCAGCTGACAAGGAGGGTCAAGGCTGAGTGCAAGTGAACGCAACTACTACTGCTGGCTTGATCCTCCCCTGGTCATGAATGGCGGTTGCGCGCACATCCATGACCAAGGCAAGCCTGAGAGACGCCTTGGACTCTAGCACAGCAGAGGGAAAGACTAAGGATGCCTTTTTCTCCCCTCTCTCTTTCTAAATGGGTAGGCTGCACTCCTCTCAAGTGCATCGAGACATTGGAACTCCTTTGATCCTCAGACTCTGAAGAAAAAATACCTGGTATTTATCAGTACCAAGCCTTGGCCCAGCTAGAAGTTGGAAGATGGAGAGACCTAGTCAGCTGGGGAAAATAACAACTATAATACTATCCTATAGCTAGATCTCTTCAACCACAGAGAAGGAAAATGGTCCAAAATTCCATATGTATAGGCCTTTTTTGCCCTGCAGAATAACCCCAAGCTCTGTCAGCAATGTATAATAGACCTTGCACTTATAGCAGTGATATCCAGCCAGACTTAATCCAGGCAGAAGGGAAAAAACAGTCTGCCTCCTTAGAAGAGAAGACAGAGGCCCCTGCACCAGCCCAGGTCCCAGCTTCTCTTGGATCATCTCGTCCCCCTTATCCAGGCCCCCTTTTGAACCTCATCCTGTTAGAAGAGTTCGACCTGGATGCGCTCCAGCATCACTTCTTCCTTTACAGGAAATGCATAGTGAATATGGTCCTACCAAAGTACAAGTCCCCTTTTCTTTACAAGATTTGAGGCAGATAAAAAGAAATCTAGGACAATTGTGTCGACCTTGTAGGTATACTGAAGCCTTTCAGAACCTTACTCAAGTGTCTGAGCTTTCAGGGAAGGGTATCATGTTACTTCCCAACCAGACTCTTAGAGCTTCAGAGAAGCAGGCGGCTTTACAGGTCACTGAGACATTTGGAGATGAAATGTTTATCTTATTATGGCACCTACCAAAAGGCGGAAGAAATTAGGGAGCCCTTTCTGACAGCCAAGCAGGCAGCATCCACCAATAATCCTCAATGGGACTCAGACACTGCTCTAGGAAAGTGGCCGAGAAAACATTTTCAGGGATGCACAGTGGAAGGTCTGAGAACTAGAGCCAAATCTCTCAATTACATTAAGTTATCAACCATAAACCAAGGGTCTGAAGAGAACCCTTCTGTTTTCCTGGAAAAACTGAGAGAGGCTTTAATTAAACACACATCTCTCTCCTGACTCTATAAAAGGATAGTTAATTTTGAAAGACAAGTTTATAACCCAAGCAGCCCCAGATATTGGAAGAATGCTGCAAAAAGCTAGCTATTGCACCAGACAGTACTCTAAAGAAAATCCTGAAAGTCACCACCTTGGTCTTTTATAATCGGGACCATGAGGAAGCCCATGAAAAAGGGAGAAAAGGAACGAGAAAAAGGCACAGGCACTAATAGCTGCCATACAGGCATATAAACCTCTCGATCCCAGGGAGCTTCTCATTCTATGACCGGCTGTTATCAGTGTGGGGGCACTAAAAGAGAGTCTGCCCCCGAAATCAGAAGCAGCCCCCACGGCCCTGTCCAATCTGTAAGGGAGACTACTGGAAGATGAACTGCCTCCAGAAACATACGTCCCGAGGTTCAGAGCCGGCTTCTCAAATGGTCCAGCAGGACTGATGGGTCCCAGGGCTCTCCTCCCCAGCTCTGACAGCCCAGGCTGCATTACCATCCAGGAGTCCCGGGTGAGTCTGGAGGTCAAAGGACTCAGAGGACGGACTTCCTACTCAACACCAGAGCAGCCATTCCTGTTCTCCTCTCCATTCTGGGCCTCCCCTCCTCCCTTAGCACAACTGTGAGGGGCGTCTCAGGAAAGCCTCTGACTCGATATTTTTCTCAATCCCTTAGCTGTACCTAGGGAGACCTTTCGTTTACCTATGCCTTTTTAATCATACCTGAAAGCCCGACTCCTCTGAGGTAGGGATATTTTAGCTCACATGGGAACCACCAACCTTATGGCTCCAGGACAGACTCTTTGCCTCCCTCTGGTGGAGACTGATATTAATCCAGAAGTTTGGGCAATTCAGGAAAATACTGGCTGAGCTACAACAGTCTTACGAGTCCAAATCCATCTCAGGGATCTCATCTCCTTCCCTAATTAAAGACAATATCCCCTAAAACCAGAAGCTAGGAAACAGCTAGAAGCCATCATTAATAACCTAAGGATGCAGGGCCTTGTTAAACTCTGCAACAGTCCTTGTAATACCCTAATATTGGGAGTACAGAAAGAAACCCAACAGGGATTGGAGACTGGTCCAGGATCTCCACCTCCTTAATGAGTAACTGGTGTAATTAACCAATTTACCCAGTGGTTCCCAATCCCTATACTTTGTTAACTTAGATACCTGAAGGAACTAAATGGTTTGCATTCTTGGAATTAAAAGATGCTTTTTTTCTGCATACCATTATACCCCAACTCCCAAAACTTGTTTGCATTCAGGGATCCCTCCAACCAGACTACCCAGCTAACCTGATGGTATTACCACAGGGTTTCCAAGACAGCCCCCACCTGTTTGGGCAGGCAATCTCAAAAGATCTCTCTGAGTTCTTTCAAACTCAAGTTAGTCTTAATATGTAGATTACACTCTACTCTGTGCCCCAACTGAGGAAATTTCTCAGAAAGGCAGTAAGGCTCTTCTGAATTTTCTAACTGACAGAGGACATAAAGTTTCAAAGTCCAAGGCTCAACTCCGTCAGACTTCAGTGAAGTACCTATGCCTGGTCTTGTCAGAAGGGACCAGGGCACTGGGCGAGGAGAGAATTGGATCCATTTTCTCCTTCCTTCTCCCCAAGACCCTCAGCTAACTAAGGGGATTATCAGGCGTTACTGGATTCTGCAGCCTATGGATCAGAAATCTAATTAAAAGCATTGCAATGCCTAATTATAACATATCTAATAATCTAGGGGGACATGCCCATGACAACCCTATTTTGCAAAATCCTGGAATAGAACAGTCCATTTTCAGAGGTTTTCTTCCTGTCCTTTCTAGGTGTCCCTAATATATGGGCATGGATTTTCCCCCTTTTAGTTCCTCTTTGTGTTCGCATTGTAATACTCATATTTGGTCCATGTGTAACCTCCTTGTAAAATTTGTTTTTTCTCACCTAGAGGCCATCAAACTCCAAGTGGTCATGCAAATGGAACCTCGGTTGATGGCTCTCTTTTACCAGAGGACCCTTAGATAGGCCTCTAAGAGAGACCTGACTGCTGTTTCCCAAAACAACACCCTCTGTCAGCATGAAGCAGAACAGTCATCACCCCTATCCTAACAGCAGTTAGATATACCTCTTCAGAGCGGGGATTCATAGCGGTAGGAGGCAGGTAAATTCTCAGATGAAACTCAACCTTCAAGCCAAGGACAGTCGAAAGCCTGAAAACCAAGCTACAAGTTCTGGATAAATCCATGGACTAGAGAGCTCTCATTCCTGTTTGGCATGCTCTCTCCTGATTGGTCCTTATCCTTCACCTGCTTTACATATACCTGCCCTTCCCCAGTTGCCTATTTCTAAATGGTGCTTTTTCAAGCATACCCACAGACCAATCAGCACGCACTTCCCCCATTTCAAGCCCATAAAAACCTCTAGACTCAGCCTCGTGGCTGGCAACCCACCTTTGGGTCCACTCTCGCTGTTGAAAGCTTTCTTGTCACTCATTAAATTCTACCCTGCCTTACTCAAAAAAAAAAAAAAAAGCAATGGGAGATCATTAATTAAATGGCTTTGACCAGGGAAGTGACATACTCTGATTTACGCTTTAGAAAGATTATTCCATGTACTATGAGACAAATGGACTTAGAAGTACAAGAATGAAGAAAGAAGAGCAAATAGAGCAATTAGGAGCTACTACAATAGCCAGGCAAGGCACAAAGCCAGGCACTGGGAGCACAGGTCTCACCTTGGTCAAGTAGTCATGGATATTGAGAGTCGCCAGCTTGGTAAGGTGCCCATTCAAACCCAGAGCCATGAGAAAGCCAGCATACTCATTGGCTAACTCAGCATGCTTGGGCTTATTGTAAACAATCCAAGCTGAGTCGATCTGGGAGGCAGGAGCTATCTTCAGGCCAGCAGCCACACCATTATGAAAGCTGGCCCAGCTTGTCATGTTGGGAGGCACATCGATGTTTCCACTATTAAGGTCTACTGTTGTGTTCCGAGGAGGGGCACGCCCTATCCAGCCAAACGAAGAACATTGAGAGAATAAAAATTCACAAAACCAAGATTGTTAAATTTAGATCTTTGAGACTAAGATTACTTACGTTTTCTACATTCAAAACCATTAACCCCATAATGCCTGGAACGTTAGGTCTCTATGACCACTTAAAACTTTTGTACATGTGAGTCAAACTTAATGGAACTGGAAAAACTTTCACTGTCTAAACAGTTCATTGTCCTTTTTGTTAAAATGTATGAGGCTATATAATGAGATAACTGATACCAATTTAACATTATACAGAGATGACTGGGATAATCACTGATTTTTTCTTTCAAACAGAGAGCTTAAAAACCAAAATGAAGACTAACATCACTGTTAAACTATACAAGTTATAAATCCCAACAACTGATGACATTGATGTTAATTTCAAATGTTCTATCCTATATTTTCCCCTAGACATTAAGGAAAAATGACATCTTAAGAAAAGACAAAAGCCAGGCCTGGTGGTGCATGCCTGTCCCAGCTACTTGGGAGGCTGAGGCATGAGAATCACTTGAACCTGGGAGGCAGAGGTTGCAGTGAGCCAAGATCATGCCGCTGCACTCCCACCTGGGCAGCAGACAGAGACTGCGTCTCAAAAAAGAAAAAAAAAAGGAAACAAGAACCTTAATAAATCTGCTACAGCTCTTACCTACATATGCCCCCTTCTCTCTCTTTTTTTCTCTCTCTCTCTATATATACATACAGATATAGATATCTAATTATATGCTATTGTTTAAAATGCTTAGAGATAGTTTTGTAAAAAGCATCCTTTTATAGACTTGAGTCACCCAGTGAACTTCAAAAGGGCATTCACTAGATTATACTTTTACGGTCCATTTATTTAAGAACAATGTAAATTATATGTTCACAATGCTATATGTTCTCTATGAATTTTTTCTTGATTCTTTTCTTTTTGATTTACATTATATACAGCAAACACTGAATCTTTTTAAATATATTTTGAATATTGTCTTAAGTCACGGATAAAATAATTAACATAAATATTTTAATTACTGCATAAAGTTATCCATTTCACTGCAGCTTTAAAAATACCATTTTTAAAGAGTTCTAAGATGTTATGTAAAATAAATTTTAAGTAGATGCAGTGTCTTATTTGTAGCATGTACACATACACACACAAAGCACAAAGTAAGACTTGTCTTTACTATATGCTTTTAGTACCTAAAAGCTAACTCAACTGCTAGTGTTAGCACCACAATGAGTAATAAGTTCATAAGTTACACTTGTACTTTCTCAAAAAAGGCAGACATATCAATATGAAAAAACTGAGTGACCTTTCTGAAACATTCATTCATCATATGCAAAAGACATAATATTTATACACGAGAGAAAATAAAATGCAAAGGGTAAGGTAAATTTTCTTCAATGAGAATAACAACATACAAAAGTACAACAGGCCACATCAGTGTGGGTTAAGCAACTATTAAAGAAAATATTCTTTCCTAAATTAACAGGATAACCTTTCTTTTTGGCCTACCAGAATGACTAAAAGAATAAAATGCTGAATTAATGTCATAAACACATTTTAAATCATGCAAATTCAATTAAATGTATTCAGAAAAAAAGATGCATGTATATATTTTTTAAACCCACCCAAGTATCACTTGAGTACTAAATCACCCAGATTGAATACATTTTAACATTTGCCAATTTTGCATTAGATTTTCTTTTTAATCCGCACTTATTATATGAAATCTTTCATATAAACAGTTGGAAAGACTACTAAAATGAACATCTATATACCATGCCTTCCATCAAGAATCAATAATTGTTAAAATTTTGCCATAGGTGCTTTACCTCTGAGACAATTTAAATATTAAAAGCAACTCTGCTCACTATGTCCCTCAGTGAGATTAGGGCTCAGAATAAGCATGATATGGAGATGGGAATGTGTTCTTTCACTTAGTCAATCTCATTTCCTGCATGCTGCTCAAAGCACAAGCTTTTCACAAATCTGAGTGGAACTCTGGATTTCTTAAAGTATGCAATTTAAAATACTGTACAATTATGTTTGCATATATTATGTACTATTTATCATATATTAAATTATACATTATATGCTACCACATATACTATACACTACTACAACATACATTATACATACATTTTGTATAGGTTTCACAAAACCATATATACTATAATAGAGTTTCAACGATAATTTCAACTATGTAATTGTCACCTTTAGAACACATTCAAATCAGCATTAGGGGGACATGCACTATAAAATTCATTGTAATCAAGACTATAACTACAGTTATATATGGCAGAAATAAAAACTTGTGCCAACCAGAAAGGCAATTTGACATGTTCCTTAAAACCATTCATCTTGCTGTCCTAAGAGTTCTACTTCTAAGCATTTAGCCTAAATACATAGGACGAATACGCCCCAACAATGTTTATAATACCAAAAAACTGTAATTTCCAACAATACCAGGCTGCTTCTATAAACTATGGTATATCCACTGAATGAAATACTCTGAAGCAAATAAAAATGAATGTATCGATTAAAAACACATGTAAACAATACATACACATAATTATAAACACATACATTTATTTGCTAGATATAAAAGGATGTTCACTGTAAATTTTTTTAAAAATCTAAAATAGATTTAAATTTTCTGATAATTAAACAAATATAAAATTATAAATATGTGGAAATAAACTTAGTAAACATATATACTAAAATGTTAAAAGGAGTGACGCAGAAGAGTGGGAGTACTGCAAGTGACCATTTTTTCTCTTTTTGCTTAGTACATTTCTTGATTTATACAATGATCATCTGTTCAAACTATTTTAAAACTAAATATTTTTACATATTATACTTAAGATTATTTAAAATTCAATAGTCTCATCGTTATCAATAATATCTTTCTGAACTTCTCCAAGTGACTTTTTATATCTTGAAATCACCTCATTAAAAAGCAAAAATGAGTAATGAACTATATTCTGCTTCTCTCAAAGTTTAGTTTGACATGGCATTTGAGCTGTGGTAACCACTACAGCAGCTATTAGGAAAATTTAAAATCACTGGGGATAGAGGGAGCATTTCTTTTGTTTTAACTAATTTAAAGAACTACACTTAATGCATGTACTTAATCATTTTCCTTTCTCATTGAGCCCAGAATTTAACATACCAGTCAGATTCAATTTAGGAATAGGCAATGGCTCTGTTGGAACAGGATGGTACGAAAACAAGGTAAACATTCCTCGTCCTACAGGAAGAGCCATAGTTCGCTGACACAATTGGAGCAATCTGTAATTAAAGTAAAAACCAACATGTGAAAATGTTTAAAGCAAAGCGCAATTGAAATATCATCTGTAAGTATTTCAAAAGAAGGTGTACTGTGTAAACTGAAGTTGTCTCAAAGTAAATTCATACAAAGATGTGCGTGAACTACCCAAACATGATTATTTTCATTTTAATATTCTTGTTCCTATTACACTCTTAGGGAGAGACGTATTTCCTTTGTTTTGTTTCATATTTACATTGAATGAAAACCACCTGTCCTATAAACCAAGCCGACTCTCTCTAGGCATTCAAAAAAAAGAAATTTAAAGAAATTCCACTCCGATGGATGCTAACCTTCTCAAAGGAAAATACAGTACTTTTGGGGGTTTTATCACTGTCTTAATTTCAGTCTAGCTGTCCTCAGTACATGTGGGATCCTCCTCCCATCCCTTTTGCCAATACAGCCTCAGAAGTACCATTTCTGTGGCCTGTACACAAGAAAAGAAACAAGGTCCTTGTGTTAGAGGTGAATGGATTTCATGGTGTTTCCAAGGGAAATACAGATTGGTTTCACTTACATGATGGCTAGATTTATAGGACTAATACCATTATGTATCAGGTATGTTCAAGGTTAAAATGGTTTCTGTAGGCTCTACTGTGAAATTAATATACCACTCTTCAACTTGTTCCTATGTTAAAATAGCTTAACATTCCATATAGCCACTTAAAAAAAACTAACAGAAATTTTGGAAGTAGGGCATTTATAACTAAGAAACGCTTATACAAGTTATATCTGAAGACACAGAAATATCCCTTCAGAGGCTGACAACTGACGAACATTTTCTCTGCAGACAAAGCTATTCATAAGCATACTCCCTCCTTAACTGGACACACATAACTGCTTTTCTAGCTAACTGGAAAGAAAAATTTTGCTATCTTAAAGATTCTCTGGGAACACAACCACAACATTAATTTGGGATCAGGAAAATTCAAAGCCAAGAGGCTGTTGGAACCCATAGAATTTTTTTAGAGGAAATCTTACACATAATTCACTTCAACTTTGCACAAGTAACAAAATTATAATGAGAACAATATTACATCCCCTGAATATAAGATGCCACTGATAAGATGTATCATTATTTCATGAGAAACTAAGAAAGAAAAAGCACTGCCAATTAAACTATGACACCTGTTCACTGAGATACACATCTGATTTCAGAGATATTAAAAAGTGAAAAAACTTGCATCTTAGAATCAATGAACTCTACTACTAATAATGGCTGACTGCACTGAGCTTTACTATGTACTGGGCAGTATTCTAAGTGCTATGTAAAAATAATTCACTTGATACACAGCACCATCCCATGAAGTATGCCTATTTTTACAGATGAAGCAACTGAGGCAACAAGAGGTAAAGTAATTTAACCAAAGTCACCCAGCACAGCATGGCCATGCCTGGCTCTAGAGGCCATGCTCATAAATCCTATGCTCTAAACTCAACTTCTGTCACTCCATCTTTTTATTCACAGGTAACTAATAACTGGGTACATGTGGAGAGGAAACAGTTAATATGGAAATCACAACTAATTCAGATCTTCAGCAGCCTGTGGGTGTGGGTGACGGCTCCCCTCAAAACAGTACCATAAAAAAAGTAAAGAGAACTAGAAAACAGTGGCAGATGAATGATAGAGACAAGCAGATAAAAGAACAGGAGAGAATTTTAAAACAGAAGTGTCCCAAGAGAATAGCTCTGGAATGTCATAGGCATGTGAGTCTTATAATGTATCAAGGGATGTATCCTGTGCAGGGGAGTGGCAGAAGAAAGCCTTATCTATTTTTATTTGGAGTATCGTCTATCATATCCAAAAAAAAAAAATACTCATACAAGTTTAAACTACACTAAAAACCACACTAACCTCAAAATCTATTCCTGATCAAGACACAGAAAAACAAGTCCAGTGTTTTCCTTGTTTGTAAATTCTTAAGGTAACTATCAGGCAAAATAGTTTTACATTCACCTTTTCTAAAAAGTAAACTGTTATATGTATTTCAAGAGGAGGACGATATGAAATACAACAATTACGTCCTCAAAAGCCAAAGACATTTTGCTAACACACGTGGTTTGTTGAAGTTGGATGAAAACTTAAAACACAGGGCATATTTTCACTTGAAAGTATCTTTTAAATCTCTTTAGGGTTTTAAATGCTAAAAACCTGAAGGAAAAACAAATATAAACAAGACACAAATGTAACAATGAAACGTGACAAGAGATAGTGCACGTGTTTTCTTTCACCTGTTTTCCTTTTCCTCAATGAACTCGTGGTCACTGAGCTCTGGGTACTGCACTACGTTGACACGGACAGGATGCGCACTCTGAAGAAGCCTTCGCACATCCTGCACCCTTAAATCTTCACTCCATATTAATGACATGACCTCGTGATTCATGTCATTCATGCCATCATCTTCCTCCTCAGTTTCTGTTCCTGAAGGAACATCTGATGAGAGCACCTGAGTAACAGACTTTATTGTAATAATAATTTCAAAAGCAGTTAACATGCACTTACTGAACATGAGGATATATAGGCTGATGTGCCATGACTATACTAGCACAGAGAAAATATGTTTTCCAAAGCAGGCATGGGTTGGGGCCGCAATGTATACTGGGACTCTAATCTACAAATCTTTCTAAAAAGTACTATATTGCTGGCCGGGTGTGGTGGCTCACACTCTGTAATCCCAGCACTTTGGGAGGCCGAGGTGGACGGATCACCCGAGGCCAGGGGTTCCAGACCAGCCTGGCCAACATGGTGAAACCCGGTCTCTACTAAAAATACAAAAATTAGCTAGCCAGACACAGTGGCGCACGCCTGTAGTCCCAGCTACTGGGGAGGCTGAGGCTGGAGAATCACTTGAACGCAGGAGGCAAAGGTTACAGTGAGCCGAGATCGTGCCACTGTACTCCAGCCTGGGTGACAGAGTGAGATTCTGTCTCAAACAAACAAACAAAACAAACAAACAAACAAAAGTACTACATTGCCTACTTGGAAATATTTGGAAATGACAGAGAGAGTTTAAATTTAGAACAACAGTCAAGGGGCTGGATACGAACAGAGAAATATTCTGAATAAACTATAAAAAAAAATCTAACTACATCCTGATCATTTTTTAAAAAAATTTATTGCAAGTAGAATATGAATACTACTCACTGCTAATAATGCTAATTTAAATATTGTCTGTTCATTAATAGAAGGAGAAGGAAAAAAGCCTGAAAGGATATACAGCAAGGGTTGGGGAAAGTCACACAATGAAATACTTTTTACTTTACTACTTTAAATAGACAGGATCATGGTGGGATTTCATTATTAAGTTTTTTTTTTTTTTTTTTTTTTTTTTTTTGAGACAGGGTCTTACTCTGCCACTCAGGCTGGAGTGCAGTGGTGTGATCCTGGCTCCCTGCAACCTCCACCTCTTGGGCTCAAGCAGTCTTTCAACCTTAGCCTCCTGAGTAGCTGGGACTACATATGTGCACCGCCCACCCAGATAATTTTTATTTTTTGTAGAGACAGAGTCTTGCCCTGTTGACCAGGCTGGTCTTGAACTCCTCACCTCAAGGAGATCCAACCACCTCAGCCTCCCAAATAGCTAGGACTACAGGCACATACCACCACACCTGGCTAAATTTTTTAAAAAATTGTTTTAAGTAGAGATGAGGTCTCACTATGTTGCCTAGGCTGGTCTCAAACTCCTGGGCTCAAGCAGTCCTCCACCTTGGCCACCCCAAAGTGCTGAGATTACAGGCATGCGCCACCACACCCAGCCAGTTTTCACTATTTTTAAAAAAATGTGTTTCCAATAAAAATTTCTTAGAAGGAAAAGTACTGAACTGCAGGAAAACAAGTAAGAGGGTAAATTCCTTGATTGTCATCATGTTCTAAGCCCAGCATGTGCTTTAATATGGGGCTTCCCAGTCCAAATAATTAAATCTAACTGCAACACAGATGTGAATTGCATGGAATCATATCATATTCTCTCAAAAACAGTATTATACTCTTTTAACAAAAGAATAACTCCAAGTTGAAATGTTAAAGTTTTGCAACATTTAATGTGAAAACAAGGTTAGCCTGAAAAAAAAGTAGATACGACCAAACAGTCACTTTTAGTTCCTAAAAATTCATTTTTAGTTCCTATAAAATATCTAATTTAAAAAAAAACTATATTCTAATGGGTGAGTTAGCTATAAAACACAGTCTCAAACAGTGACAAAATAAATTTAGATGGGATTAGTTATAAAATGTAGCCTCAAATAACTGAACAAACTGTATTTAGACATAATTACTTAAAATGACATTCAAATACAGATTAATGTTTTAATGCTAATGGTGCTGAACTGCTCTCTCTCACAGGAAAATCATTTTATAAGCAAAAAGATTTGTTTTCTGTTTAAAACAGGATGTCAATACTAATTCAACGAAGAGCTGTGATTGAGGCGCAGATTAAAGGAGAGACGTGCTGGGATGACCGTGCTGGAGATCAGATGCCCATGGAAACTGACTCCGGCATGGGTACACATTAGGCAACTCTGAGGTTAGGAGTAAGTTTTGATATAGGCTCTGAAGATGTAGTAATAAGACCTAAGGTGACTCATAGTTACAATGTACTGATTATTATGTATTGATTCAAAAGCTACTAAGAGGTAAGGCCAAATTCCCACTGTCTTCTCAGGGACATGAACATAAAAGAGTCACCAGGAGTGGAATTATTATTCCTGAATCCTCCTTGATGAGATTCTACTGTTCATTTTTTAAAGTTACCTAGAATTCTAGAATAAGTTTTAAAAGTTTCATTTTCAAGTTTTGAGGATGATTTTAAAAAGATAATTGGAGAGTAATGAAATAATTTAACTTTCTACTTGCAGGATTCCTAGAACTCATTTAAAAAAAAAAAACAGACTTGATGATTGAAGAAAGACAGTATTTCGGGAGGGATAGCTTAAGACATCTTTTTAAACAACTCTACTGAAAAAAACACATTTTTTCCCTGGGGCTGCAGTTTTATGTGATTAAACAAATATGTTTACACCTATTTAAAAGGTTAAATTCAAAAAATTCAACACCTCAAAAAATATGCAGTAGAAAATATTTATATATAATTACTCATCCAAATTCAGGATATATGTGCTCTCCCTTTTCCTATGTAATAATTACAAAGTGGTTAATTACTAATATGGTACAAGTAGGCAAACAGCCATGGTAGTTTCCATGACTACCCTCAGGACTTGTCCCGATTCAAGGCAAAGAAAGATCCAGGCACAAGACAGAACATTCACAAAATCTCCTGCTCCTATGCTCAACTTAACAATTAATAAGACACGTACAATTACAAACCCCGTCTGGCATATAATATAAAAGACAAGCTAATATATATACTTAGAAAAAGCCTTAAAGGAAAATGAAGAACATTTCTACTTTATGATTTTATTTAAGGCTAAAATTGGAACTCTGAACTTTCTATGTTGATACTCACAGACTTCCCTTTGGGTAAGTTTCCTTCGCAGGCCTGCTTGGAAAGATCCTGACGTCCAATCAAGAGACAGACAGCTTCTGGCCAGTCTGAGGCAGGCTGCTCACGACAGTGATAAATTGCATCTCTGATGGGAAGAGCAATTCCAAAGGGAAGAGTTTCCAAATCTCTTAAAGTGAATCCTAATGGTTAAAGGAAGAGAGAAAAATTTTAATTTAGACTTGCCACTGTCCCAATTATCCTGACTGAAGTTGGCAACAATATCTATCCTGACAAATAAATTCATTTTATTCATCTTACTACCAGACTAATGTCTTGACATCAGGGACTAGAATAGGAAGTCTCTTTGAAAGAACCTGTAAAAACCTGAAGAAAAAAAGACAATCTAATAGAAAAATATAAAGGACAGAAAGACATTTCCTAGAAGGGGAAACATAAATGGGCAACATGCATATGAAAAGATGCTCTACCTAATTAGTGATCAGGAAAATGCAAATTAAAGCCACTGAGAAATATAAATGTCAAAGCCAATCAATACTAAATGTTGGCAACTATGTAGAGCAATAATAATTCTTTTTATTCTTTTTTTCTTTTTTTTTGAGATGGAGTCTCGCTCTGTCGCCCAGGATGGAGTGCAGTGGCGCGATCTTGGCTCACTGCAAGCTCCTCCTCCCGGGTTCACGCCATTCTCCTGCCTCAGCCTCCCGAGTAGCTGGGACTACAGGCGCCCACCACCATGCCCGGCTAATTTTTTTTGTAATTTTTTTTTAGTAGAGACAGGGTTTCACCATATTAGCCAGGATGGTCTCGATCTCCTGACCTCGTGATCCACCCGCCTCGGCCTCCCAAAGTGCTGGGATTACAGGCATGAGCCACCGCGCCCGGCCCGAGCAACAGTAATTCTTATCCGTAGCCAATGGTAGTGTACACTGGTACAACCACTTTGGAAAACAGTTGGTATGTATAGGTCAATCCACCCATTTGATCCATCAACAGCCATATAGAAACTTATACCCATGTACACCAAGACACAGGTATAAAAATATTCATTAGCAATACTGGTTTGTTATGGAAAAAAAAAAAGAGATGGAGAAAGGGGTGAGTCCGATTGTCTATCATCAATAGAATGGGTAATTAAATTGTGATATGTTCAAACAAAGTAATCTCTATATCAGAGAAAATGAATGGCCCACTGCTACTGCTACATGAGTCGACATGGATGAATCTTTAAAAAACAAAGTTGAGTGAAGAAAAAGGAACACATATTTACATCTATATATTTTCAAAACTACATAAAACCTAGCAATTTATAAAGATGTAAAACTATAAAGAAAAACAAGAGTAAGGTAACACAAATGTAGGTAGGGCAGTGGTTCACTATAACATTGGGGTGTGTGACAGGAGGGGACCATCCAAGAACAGATATGTAAGGGCCTTCTACTATGCGGGTAATGTTCTGTTTCTAGGGGTGGGTGACCAGTACATCAATACTCACTTTAGTACCATTCTCTAAACTAAACATATACGTTTGACATATTATTTTGTAAGTATACCATATTTCATATTTAAATTTTTTTATCCTCAGGTTAATTAAATCATGTTTTTCTTATGATTTTCTAAATTTTATAATACTATGCATTATTTATAATATAAAAAGTCGATTAACTATTGAGGCAAAAAATGTTTCCTTATATGAGAATAACACTTATTAAATATTATGCAATATACAAATGGATAGAACTAATCTAATATTTTTCAGCATAGGTATCCTGTATGTATACTATGCAACAGTTATTGTCATTTTTAAGGTAAAATGCAAAAAAAAAAAAAAAAAACCTGTCAGAAACTTCATTTAGAACATACTTTAGATAAGACTTCAAAAACTTATCTTTTAATATTCATTAAAACTTTACTTTTTAACATACATCCCATATAACATCCTCATTTTTAAAATCATGTCTTCGTGGCAGTAATTTTTGTTTTTCAGTTCTTTGTGAAAAAAAATTTCTTTGGTATTTTACTTAATTTAAAACCTAGGAGCATAGGTTTGGGGAATAGGGAATATAGAACTCTTTTCCTTCCTCTTCCTCTTCCCAGTTCAATGTTCATCTTGGTGCCTGAAATCCCTTCAAAAGTGCATTTATCCTTCAAAAGTATACCCTGAAATGTTTATATTATTGCTTTTAGACTTTGCCAAAACCACCCATTTCTGATATCTGAGTATCACAATGATTTCAGGTGTGTATGTAGGGTGATTAGAGTTCTCCATTCTCAGAGACCAGCTTACATAGCCACAGCCTCAAATGTTCCAATTAAATGGCAAATAAAGATTCCTTATGCACCAAGATAAAAAGCTGGTATCCCACATATTATTATATGAAAGTTGTGAGATTGTCGAGAAAAAAAGAATATGGCTTGATGAACCATAATCTCAATCTTGTGAGGCCGTTTCACAAAGCCAGAGCCCCTCTCTCCTCATGCCTTCCACTTCTAGCTAGTCTGGAGGAAGC
Organism: Gorilla gorilla gorilla; assembly: GCF_029281585.2. Taxonomy (NCBI): domain Eukaryota; kingdom Metazoa; phylum Chordata; class Mammalia; order Primates; family Hominidae; genus Gorilla; species Gorilla gorilla. Next base: position 49,442,795 of record NC_073236.2, read on the forward strand.
ACGGCCTAGTTAGGAGGTAACAAAGAAGCTCTCACCTACATTAGTCATCCAGACAACCAATCTTTCAGCTAGACTAGAAACAGATGTAGAATGCCTGAAACTAAACCTATAAGAGAATAAAACATAAAGTTATTAAGCAGAACAGTAAATAATATTGTTTTAAGTGTTTGACATAAAAGCACAGTCTAAATAAAAGTCACCTGTTTTCCTCTTGTTCTACTTGCAACTTCTGGGGGGCTAAAAGGCAACAAAATGAAACTTAATTTTGATAGTCATCCTGGTAAAGAAAACATGTAACATGTAGAAGACATTTGAAAATAAGAATCCATTAGCAAACAACATCTAAAAAAATAATAAAATAAGCAATACTGTGGCAGGCTGAAAAGCACAGTCAAGGCCCTCAGAATACTCAGGAGACTGGTTAGGACACCCCATGCGAACCCAAATCCATGCATGCTCAAGTCCTGCAACTGGCCCTGCAGAACCTGCATATGGGTTTCACATCAGAGAATACTGCATTTTCTATCTGCATTTGGCTGAAAAGAATTTCATTGTAAGTGGACCCACACAACTCAAACTCACGTTGTTCAAGAGTCAATGGTACAATAATTTCCTTCAGGCTAAAATAGTCCTTTTTACCCGCACTGAAAATACAAGATTTATTAGATTTTAAGTAATCCTGATACCTGAAAATTAGTTGTGGACAACAGACCGCAACAGACCAGAACAGTACTAAAAAGGTAAGACATGGCCGCCAAAGCAAACAAGAAAAATTCAATTCTTTTTTCAATTCTGATACTGACATTTACAAAAATTTGTTTCCAGAGGCAACATTGCACCAACTTACCTATAGTTATTCTGGTTAAATACTGTGAGGATTCATCAGAAACCGAGCTCTCATCACCAAGTATGTACAGTGCAATACTCTGCAAAGGAAGAAAATTAACATTATTTTTCTCTTTTCAGAGACAGCATCTCACTTTGTCACCCAGGCTGGAGTGCAGTGACACAATCACAGCTCACTGCAGCCTCAAACTCCTTGGCTCAAGTAATCTTCCTGCTTCAGTCTCCAGAGTAGCTAGGACTACAAGCACACACCACCATGCCCAGCTAATTCTTTTATATTATTTTTATTTTTTGTAAAGATGGAGTCTCGCTGTGTTGCCCAGGCTGGGCTCAAACTCATGACCTCGAGAAATCCTTCTGCCTCAGCCTCCCAAACTGCTGGGATTATAGGTATGAGCCACCACACCTAGCTACATAATTGAAGTATAACTAGAAAATAATTATAACATAGAATAATTCATCCATTTTAGGTGTACGCTCTGTGAGTTTCGACAAATGTTACATCACATAACCACTACCACACTCACAATATAGTATACTTGCATCATACCAAAAAGTTCCCTTGTTCCTTTTGTAGTCAATCCTTTCCTCCTACACCAGCACTGGAAACAATTCATCTGTTTTCTTGCTCTACAGTTTTGTCTATCCTACAATATCATGTAAATGAATCATATGATATGTAGTCTTTTTTGTGCTACTTCTTTAACTTAGCATAAGTCTTTGAGATTCATTCACGTCTCTCCAAGGATCACCAGTTTCTTCCTTTTCATGCTAAGTAGTATTCCATTATACAGACATACCAAACTTTGTTTACCTACTCAAAAACTGATGAACATTTGGTTCCAGTTTGTGGTCACTATGACCAAAGCTGCTTTATTTATTTATTTATTTATTTATTTATTTTTTTGAGACGGAGTCTCACTATGTCACCAGGCTGGAGTGCAGTGGCACGATCTCGGCTCACTGCAACCTCCGCCTCCTGGGTTCAAGCGATTCTCCCACCTCAGCCTCCAGAGTGGCTGGGATTACAGGCATGCGCCACCACGCCCAGCTAATTTTTGTATTTTTAGTAGAGACAGGGTTTCACCATGTTGGCCAGGATGGTCTCGATCTCCTGACCTCGTGATCCGCCCTCCTCGGCCTCCCAAAGTGCTGAGATTATGCCACCGCACCTGGCCCCAAAGACATTCACATACATGCGGGTCTTTATGTAGGCATATGTTTTCATTTCTCTTAAGTAAACACCAAAGTGTATGTTTAACTTCACAAGAAACTGCCAAACAGTTTTGCAAAGTGCCATGCCACTTTTGCAGTCCCACCAGTAATGTATGAGAGTTCCGGTTGCTCCATATCCTCACCAAAAGTTATTTTCAGTCATTCCAACAGGTATCGAATAGTGCTCTCTCACTATCTAAGAAGTATCTAGTAGTACAGAGCTGTAGTGTTATTTGCTTTGAAGAGGAAAAGAAAAAGACAAAGGAAAAAGTCTCTCAAAAGAGTTAAAATATTCAACATATAACACAAACACAAAAGTACATAAGATCTCTCTATTAAATGAGAAAACATACATAAAGTTCCTTGAAGACAACAGGCTCCCAATAAATGTTATCTCACTTCCTTCCTTTCCCTCATTTCAACAAATGGTACACAGACAATGCCATCTCCGCATATACAAGTGACTCAATAGAAAAAGAGCAACCATAAGCTAGAAGGTTACTACAAATGTCTCATTAGCTAAACATCACATAAAAAAAATTTATCACTTGCGGTCAGGAGTTCAAGACCAGCCTGGGCAACATGGCAAAACCCCATCTCTACTAAAAATACAAAAATTAGCCGGGTGTGATGGTGTGCACCTGTGGTCCCAGCTACTCAGGAGGCCGAGGTGGAAGGACGGCTTGAGCCCCAGGAGGTTGAGGCTGCAGTGAGCCATGATTGCACCACTGCACTCCAGCCTGGGTGACAGAGTAAGACCCTGTCTCAAATTAAAAAAATAAAAAATAAAAAAAGTCCAATAAAGCTTATAATGACGAAACCAAAAACCTATCAACAAGGGCTTCTGTTGATATTTTTCAGAATATTTTTATAAATAAAAATAAATTCATATTTTTATAAATAGATCTCTGAGCTGACAAGTTATCAAGGAATACCAAGAGGATAAAACTAAGACGAAAGGCCAGAGAGGTAAACTGAGCACTCATGCCAGTTTTACTGAAAAGACATTCACAGAAAAACCTATAGAATGGGATAAAATATTTGCAAATCATGTATCTGACACATTAATATCTAGAGCATAAAAATGCCTAAACTCGAAAATAAAAATCCAATTTTCAAATACACAAAAGATCTGCATAGATCTTTCTTCAAAGAAGATATGTAAATGGCCAATAAACACAAGAAAATATGCTCAATATCACTAATCATTAAGGAGGCAAATCAAAACAATGAGATATCACTTCATAAATACTAGGATGGCTATAATTTTTAAAAAAACAAATAGAAAATAATAATATGTGTTGGCAAGACTGTGGAGAAATTGGAACCCTTCCTCTTGCATTGCTGATAAGGATGTAAAATGGTATAGCCACTATGAAAATGAGTTTAGCAGTTCCTCAAAAAGTTAAACATCGAACTACCTACCATATGACCCAACAATTCCACCACCAGGTATATATTAAAAAGAACTGAAAGCAGAGACTTGAACAGATATTTGCATACCCATGGTTCACAGCAGCACTATTCGCAACAGTCAAAAGGTGGAAACAACCCAAATGTCCATCATCAGGTGAAATGATAAATTGTGGTATATCCATACAATGGAATACTATATAGAATACTGCCTTTAAAACAATGTAATTTTGATACATGCTACAATATGGATGAACATTGAAAACATTATGCTAAGTGAAATAAGCCAGACACAGAGAGATAAATATTGCTTGATTCCCATAACATGAGGTACTTACAAGAGACAAATTCATAAGAAACAGAATGGAATTACTAGGGCCTGGGAGGAAGGGGAATGGGGAGTCACTGTCTAATAGGTACAGAGTTTATGTTGGGGATGATGAAAAAGTCTTGGGTACGGACAGTGGTGACGGCAACGTAACAATGTGAACGTATTCAACGCCACTGGATTGTACACTCAAAAATAATTTCAGGCCGGGCACAGTGGCTCACGCCTGTAACCCCTGCACTTTGGGAGGCCAAGGTGGGCAGATCACCTGACGTCAGGAGTTCAAGACCAGCCTGGCCAACATGGTGAACCCCCATCTCTACTAAAAATACAAAAATTAGCCAGACTTGGTGACTAACGCCTGTAATCCCAGCTACTCGGGAGGCTGAGGCAGGAGAATCGCTTCAACCTAGGTGGCGGAGGTTGCAGTGAGCCGAGATTGTGCCACTGCACTCCAGCCTGGGCAACAGAGTGACTCCGTCTCAAGAAACAATAATAACAATTTCAATGACAAATATTATGTTATATATATTTTGCTATCATTAAAAAAATCTGTGTTTTTTAAACAGAATCATCATTCTGTATGTCTGTTTTGGAGCCATGGGGGGGACTCTGAAGCACTTCTCACCATGAAGCAGAGCAAAATGTAAAGAAAAAGAAGGGCAGGGGGCAAAGACATTTACAGTCTGCCAACATCTGAGAGAAGGGACAAAAGCATATGGTTCTCCGGCAAGCCTGGGAAGACCCCACCTGGAAAGGCCCACAAGGGGCCTATGAGCAGGCTGCTCCAGGATGGGGGGACTGAGGAACAGGTATGCCAAGCAACTTACCTTATTCACCGTTACAGCCCTATGGTTCTATATGAAGGTTTGATCTTGGACATGTATTAACCAGTAATAATAAACTAATTTCTAAAAATAAACAAATCATGAGATTTGCAGCTAGAGGTAAACAAAAAATAATAAAAATAAATAAAGAAGTGTTTCTTGAAAAAAATTTCAGCAGGATTTTTCTTTGTAGCTATAGACAAGCTGATTATAAAATCAGTATGGGACGGGCACGGTGGCTCACACCTGTAATCCCAGCTATTTGGGAGGCTGAGGCAGGAGAATCGCCTGAACCCAGAAGGTGGAGGTTGCAGTGAGCTGAGATCACTCCACTGCACTCTAGCCTAGGCGACAGAGTGAGACTCTGTCTCAAAAATAAAAATGAAAATAAAATCAGTATGAAAAGGCAAGAAGAGTAATGAAGGGAGGAGTAACGCTAATCAATTTTAAAGACTTACTATAAAGCTACAGTAATGACAGCGTAGACAGCCACAAAGATCAATGAACCAGAATAGAAAGTCCAGAAACAGACACACAAGAATGTGGCCAAATTAACTTTTGACAAAAGTGCAAGTGCAATAAAGAAAGGATAGTCTTTTCAAAAAACAGTGCTGAAAGAACTGGATATCCAAATGAAATAATAAAAACCTTGACTTAACACCTGACATGTTATAAAAGATTAACAAAATGGATTAGAGATCTAAATGTAAAACATGCAAAGAAACCCAGGAGAAAATCTTCAAAACCTGAAGTTAAACAAAGAATTATTAGACATGACACTAAAAGCAACATCCATTAAAGAAAAATACAGATAAACTAGCTTCATCAAAATTAAACACTTTTGCTCTTTGATGTATTAAGAGAATGACGAGACAAGACAAGGTAGAAACCAGAAGAAAATATCTGCAAACCACATATCTGACAAAACCTCATACCTAGAACCCTGAAAACATCATTAGCCATTAGGAAAATGCAAATTAAAACCACAATGAGGTATAACTACACATCTCTCAGAAAGACAAAAATAAAAAAGAGTGACAATACCAAACACCAACAAGAATGCAGGTAAATGATCTCTTAAATATTGCTGGTAAAAATGTAAAATGGAAGAGCCACTCTGGAAAACAGATGACAGTTTCTTTAAAAACAAAATATAAACTTAACTATATGACCCATCAATCCTACTCCTAGGTACCTGTCCTAGAGAAAGCAAAACTTACGTTCACATAAAACGCTAAGCATGAATGCTGACAGCATCTATATTTACAATTGCTAAAAACTGAAATCAACCCAATTATCTTGAATGAAAAACCAACTATGGCACATTCATGCAATCAACTACTAATTAGCCATAGAATGCAATGAACTGTCGATACAGGAAACAACTTGGATAAGTCTCAAAATCATGAGAGAAATTTTTGAGGGTGATGTAAATGTTCTATATCCTAATTGTAGTAATTACATGAATCTATACACGTACTGAAATTCACAGAACTATACACAGAAAGAAAAACTTAATATTAGGTGTACTTTTTAAAACTAAATTTTAAAAGAAAAAGGAGATAGGTAGTAACACTCCACATACATACCAAGACTACAAGTCTGCTTCTTTCACAGATTCCAGGGAGGTAAGGATAAGGTGGCATTCCTTCACCCTTCAGACAAGAACTCACCCACTGATAAATACTTGGTGGCTCAGATGTAAAAAATGATGGATGATGCATAAATCCTGTTTGACCTTTAAAATTAGATAAATATTCAAAAAGACAAGAAAATACATTAAGACAACATTATTTTATTTTAAACAGAAGATGATCAACAGTTACTTGTCATTTTGAAACAACTAGAATAATATTTTTCCAGCCGTGTGCAGTGGCTCACGCCTGTAACCCCAGTAATTTGGGAGGCCCAAGCAGGTGGATCACGAGGTCAGGAGTTAAAGAACAGCCTGGCCAATATGGTGAAACCCCATCTCTACTAAAAATACAAAAAAAAATTAGCTGGGCCTGGTGGTGCGCACCCATAGTCCCAGCTACTTGGGAGACTGAGGCAGAAGAATCACCTGAACCCGGGAGGTGGAGGTTGCAGTGAGCCGAGATCACGCCTAAGAGACAGAGCGAGACTCTGTCTCAAAAAAAAAAAAAGAAAAAAAAAGGAATAACGTTTTTCCATATTCTCCAAAATGCTTCATGTTTTCTGCCACAGTACATAAGTAACTATGTTATTAAATGTAGAATTTAAATGACTTCTATTTTATCCCATCCTGGATGGAAATTTAGCAAATTCTTGTTCCCAAGGCATATAAAGAATCTAACCAAAGGCTGGATGTGGTGGCTAACACCTGTAATCCCAGCCCCTTGGGAGGCTGAGTCAGGTGGATCACTTGAGGTCAGGAGTTCGAGGCCAGCCTGGCCAACATGGTGAAACCCCATCACTACTAAAAATACAAAAATTAGCCAGGTGTGGTGGCACACATCTATAACCCCAGGCAATCCCAGGCACTTGGGAGGCTGAGGCAGGAGAATCGCTTGAGCCTGGAAGGCAGAGGATGCAGTGAGCCAAGATCGTACCACTGCACTCCCGTCTGGGTGACAGAGTGAGACCCTGTCTCAAAAAAAAAAAAAAAAAAAGCAGAATCTAATCAAAAATCTTGCCCTAACCCTAAAGGTGAAAAAAACAAAAGAAACATCCAGGATTCAGGTCTGTTCCAACAACTGGGACCCAAATTTCAGTACCTTTAGCTCAGGGTCTAGGATAGTACAGTGGTGATGGAAATGTTCTGTGTCTGTATCTGCACTGTCCAATATGGTAGCACTAGCCCCATGTGGCTACTGAGTTCTCAAAATGCGGCTAGTGCACTGAGGAAATATATGTTTTATTTTAATTGAATTTAAGTAGCATATGGTTAGTGGTACTAACTGTACACTACAAGTCTAAGTTAAAAGCATCCTTGGTGGCCTGGCGCGGTGGCTCACGCCTGTAATCCCAGCACTTTGGGAGGCCGAGGCGGGTGGATCACAAGGTCAGGAGATCAAGACCATCCTGTGTAACACGGTTAAACCCTGTCTCTAATAAAAATACAGAAAAATTAGCCAGGTGTGGTGGCGGGCACCTGTAGTCCCAGCTACTCAGGAGGCTGAGGCAGGAGAATGGCGTGAACCCAGGAGGCAGAGCTTGCAGTGAGCCAAGATCACGCCACTGCACCCCAGCCTGGGTGACAGAGCGAGACTCCGTCTCCAAAAAAAAAAAAAAAAAAGCATCCTTGACCCTGGAAGCTCTTTCTCTGACTTTTGCAAGTCAGAACCTTAGGGATGGGTAAAATTTTCCCTACTGAAGATAGTATGGCTTACCACATGTCAGAAAACAAGCACTACGAACTAAAATCTGCCTGGTGGAAAGGCACTGCCCCTGACTTAGAAGCTAATGGTAAGAAATACATCCTCTGCTATTCATTGAGAAAGATACAAGGAAATATCACTACACTGTTGACAAAATATTTAAAAGCACGACTACTTACCTGGATCAATTGTGCACACTTGTCCAGTAGTTCTGACAAGCGTTGGGTAGTCTCTATAGTAATGATCTACATAAGGCCCCAATTTTAAGTCCCTAAAACAGTAAGGGCATGTAAAAAAGAAGGTATTACAGCACTTTCTCCCAACAGAATTGTAAGGATTCATTAGTTGAATCTTTCAATTTAAAAACTTACTTATGAGAAAGATAACCAAATCTAGAGTCTCTCTATTGTATTTTTGGACTTTAAAGTGCCCAGTGTGACAAATGGAACCCAATCTCTTTTTGCTAAATTTTGTGGAAGTAAAACTACAGTAAAAGCACCATGATCTAGTTCCTCCTCTGCTATTTACTAGCTGTGTGATCTTCCATAAGTCATGTCTATAAACCTCAGTATTTTCTTCTAGAAAATGGGGCAATACCAGCTCACTTACTCTGAAGTTTTAAAGATTAAATAAGATAAAATATGTAAAAAAAAAAAAAAAAAAAAAACCTGATAAAATGTAAAACATCATACACATTACTTATTTCAGAGAGCCATGATTATGGTTTGGAAATTACTTAATTACAAAATAATTTTCATGATAGTAATGACATCCTAAGAGATATTTATCATTGATTAAAACTGCCATGTCTCACGATTGAATTTCAAGATCTCAAAAAAGACAACAGAAATTAGAAAATGTACTATATCTTAACTCAGAGGTTGACATTTCAATTCAAATTCAACTTCTTTATCACCAAAGGTCATAAAGGTCAAACAACACGTAAGTATGACCCTAGAATTCTGAGCCATACACCAGGTGCTTCAAAGCTCTTGAAAGGTGTTGAAACGTATTATTAGAACTATCTTATTGTGGATCTACTATGAGTGCCTCAAAGACAGGGACAACCTCAGACTGCAACAAGGATAGCATAGCAAAATGAGTCTACAACTATCAAACACTCATATCCCAGGAAACAAATTTAGGCAAGTTTCCTCATCACTAAAATAGGAAACTTACGTTGTTTGAGACTTTATATGTAAACTATGATTTTGTCAACTATAAAGCACTATTTGAATGTGGATATTACCAAACAGCAGATGTTATTCTAGAACTCCCACCGCAGTATAGCCAGTCGGTCATCCTGTCAAAATGAAAATCTGAGCAGGTCATCTCCATTTTTTCGTGACCTTCCACTAATCTCAGGACAAAGACTAAAAATCCCTGCATGGCTCACAGGTCCTTAGAAAACCAGTATCTTCAAACAACTCTGTGGTTTACAGAGATGCCCTAGTTTTCTGAGAAAGTAGATTTCAGAAAATTATTTACAAGGTCCCTATATGATATCATGGAAAAGACAGTCATCTCAGGACTTCCTGGCAGTTTCTAACCTACAAACAAATTTACCTTGCCAACTGAACGAGAAGTTCAACAAGTGAACAAATTCCTTCTCCCATTAGAGTATTCAACTTAAGCTCCTCATACACAAGGTGAAGAACGAAAAAAATTGCAGGTATGTGAGTAAAGAGAAGTGTAGAAGAATCCAGACTGAGATTCTGTGAAAAATCCTCATCCTTCATCTGTGAAGCTTCTGAAGGACTCAGACATAAAGATCTGTTCAAAAGATGAGACTCAACATTCTGGTGGTAGTCTGAATTTAGTAAATATTCCCAGTCCTGAGAAGAATAAAAAGAATATTAATTTTTAAAAATAATACCTCCTTATAATATCATAAGAAAATTAATTCACTTAAAACAATTCAAGTTTCATTTTCACATTAAGTTGATCTAAGAGTATGTTAAAAAAAAAGATAATGCTAAGAATGAAGTAACTATAAAATAGCAAGCCAGTTATAAACGTTAAGGCAAGCCACCTTTAAAAACCATTAAAAAAAATCTTTTCATGCCCTTTTAGGAAAGACATTGGGAGAAGAATTATACTATTTAGGTAGAGATTGAGAGAGAAAATTTAAGATTATCTCAGGCTAGGTTTTATAGGAAAAGTAGATGGCAAGTTAGTGGCCACTACACTGAACTGTGTTTTGGTAAGAAGGAAGGTCCACCTGCATTCATCTGGTGTATTCATGTTTCCACATGTATAAGATGCCAGGGCTAGTAATATAATCTAATAATCAACTGATTTTTATATTCAGACTGATTGGACTACATTTTCCAAATGTTCAGTCTATTTTGGTTCTACTTGTGATTTACTGCATTTGGTTCAGAGAATGTGGTTTATGCTATTTCCAGATCTTGGAATTTACTGGTGTTTTTATAAGGCTTAACACAGTGTGTTATTCTAAATTAAAAATTCTTGGACTAGATACAAAAAGAACTAACCATAAAAGAAAAAACTGGGCCGGGTGCAGTAGCTCATGCCTGTAATCCCAGCACTTTGGGATGCCGAGGCGGGTGGATCACGAGGTCAGGAGATCGAGACCATCCTGGCTAACACGGTGGAACCCCATCTCTTCTAAAAAAATACAAAAAAATTAGCTGGGTGTGGTGGCGGGCGCCTGTTAGTCCCAGCTATTGGGGAGGCTGAGGCAGGAGAATGGCATGAACCTGGGAGGGGGAGCTTGCAGTGAGCTGAGATCATGCCACTGCACTCCAGCCTGGGCAACAGAGCGAGACTCCATCTCAAAAATAAAATAAAATAAAATAAAAAACTGATATATTGGATAACTAAAATAAAAAATTCTGCTCATCAAAGACACTGTTAAAGCCACATTCTAAGGGAAAATATGGTCAAGAATTCATGTCTAGAACATGTAAGAACTTCACCAGCTTATATATTTTTTAAAATCTAATTTACAAGTCGATAAAGATTTGAACAGAAACTTCACAAAAAGATACATAAGCAGCTAATGAGCACATGAAAGAGTGTTTAACATCCTGCTACCTCAGCCTCCAAGTAGCTAGGACTACAGGTTATGCGCCATCATGCCTGGCTAATTTTCAAATTTTTTTGGTAGACAACTGGTCTTACTATAATATGTTGCCCAGGCTGGTCTCCTGGGCTGAAGCAGTCCTCCTGCCCCTACCCCTCAAAGTGCTGTGATTACAGGCATGAATTTTCATTTAAAAGAAATTAAATTAAAAGAAATTAAAATTACAGATGTGAATTTTAATTTAAAAGAAATTAAATTAAATTAAAAGAAATTAAAATTCACACCTGTAATCGCAGCACTTTGAGAGATAGGGGCAGGAGGACTGCTTGAGCCCAGGAGTTTGAGACCAGCCTGGGCAACATATTATAGTAAGACCTTGTCTCTACCAAAAAAATTTAAAAATTAGCCAGGCATGATGGAGCATACCGGTAGTCCTAGCTGCTTGGAGGCTGAGGTAGGAGGATGGCTTGAGCCTAGGAGTTCAAGATTACAGTCAACTACGATAGCATCACTGCAGTCCAGTGTAGGCAACAGAGTGACACCCTGTCTCTTAAAAAAAAAAGAAAAGAAATGAAAATGTATGTCCACGGGCTGGGCATGATGGCTCACACCTGTAATCTCAGCACTTTGGGAGGCCAACATGGGCAGATTATTGAGGCCAGGAGTTTGAGACCAGACTGGCCAACATGGCAAAATCCAGTCTCTACTAAAAATACAAAAATTAGCCAGGCATGGTGGCGCACACCTGTAATTCTAGCTACTGGGGAGGCTGAGGCATGAGAACTGCCTGAACTCGGGAGTCAGAGGTTGCAGTGAGCCGAAATCGTGCCACCGCACTCCAGTCTGGATGACAGAGCAAGACTCCGTCTCAAAAAAAAAAAAGAAAATATATATCCACAAAGACTTGCCAGTGAATTTTGGCAGTAGCTTGCTTTATTCATAAGACTTTAAAAAAAAAAATGGAAATAGCCTAGATATCTACCAGCAGAAGAAGGATGGATAAACAAACTATGGTATATTCACACTACTCAGCAATAAAAAAGCACAAACTACTGGTATCTGTAACAATACGAATTAATCTCAAAAGCATTATGCTGAATAAATCTTATACCAAAGATTACATACTATATTATTTTATTTACATCAAGTTCTAGAACAGGTATAACTAAGATATGGTGACAGAATTCAGATCAGTGATTGCTAGAAGAAGAGAATAAAGCTGATTAAAAACAGCAAGAGGGGCCGGGCCCAGTGGCTCATGCCTGTAATCCCAGAACTTTGGGAGGCCGAGGTGGGCAGATCACGAGGTCAGGAGTTCAAGACCAGCCTGACCAACATGGTGAAACCCCATCTCTACTAAAAATACAAAAGTTGGCCAGGCGTGGTGGCGCATGCCTATAATCCCAGCTATTCAGGAGGTTGAGGCAGGAGAATAGCTTCAACCCAGGAGGTGGAGAGCCGACATTGTGCCACTGCATTCCAGCCTGGGCGATAAGGCGAGACTCCGTCTCAAAAAAAAAAAACCGCAAGAGGAAATTTTACGGAGTTATAAAAATATTCTGTGTCTATATAGGAGTGTAGGTTACATGAGTGTGCATATATTAAAACTGATCAAACTGTAAACTCAAGATGTATTTCATTTTTGTAAATTACACCACAATTTAAAAAAACATATTTGGACCACTTAAGAATAATACCATGGAGGCCAGGTGTGGTGGCTCATGCCTGTAATCTCAGCACTTTGGGATGCCAAGGTTAGGAAGGTCACTTGACGTCAGGAGTTCGAGACCAGCCTGGCCAACATGGTGAAACCCTGTCTCCACCAAAACTACAAAAATTAGCCGGGCATGGTGGCGGGCGCCTGCATTCCCAGCTATTCAGGAGGCTGAGGCAGGAGAACTGCTTGAACCTGGGAGGCGGAGATTGCAGTGAGCTCAGATCGTGCCACTGCACTCCATCCCGGGCGACAAGAGCGATATTCCGTCTCAAAAAAAAAAAAAAAAAAAGGAATATACCATGGAACCTGATACAACTGAGAACCTTAATTTAAAAAACACTGCATAAAAAAGGTAAATGCTGTCATTTCAGGTGATCAGTTGATACTAAAATGTCTACAAACTCAAACTGAAATCATGCAGTAATACATGTATTAATTTTTAGATAATCATTAAAGACCACAGAAAATGTAACAGATCCTACTCTTCAAAATAATTGCTATTCAGTATTAAAATAAATAAAGTGAAAGGTGTTGGAAAGATAGAGGAATTGATAGGAATACCACAGAAGTGGAAGAATAGTATGAATATCCATAAATTAATTTATATTAGCAAGAAATAATAATGCTTACATCATCAGATCCAGTCTCGGAAGGCCTTGCTTTTTTGGGCGCAATGACAGGAGAAAGTGATCCTTCAAAGTCAAACTGAAAAGTAACCCCAAAAGAAAAGATAAAAATCATAAATGCATTCCTGTCAACTGATCAACTTAAAGGATTCAGAAATCAGTTCTGCCAATTATGAAAACTGAGAAAAGCCATCAAAACTCATTTTTTGATCTGGAAAGTCATTATTTAAATATCTTTCTTCCAGGTTACTGTAAAGATGAAATGAAATCATATTAATATATGCAAACATCTAGAACAGTGCCTGGGCTCCTAAGGACTGATTTTAATGGTAGTTTCCTTCCCTCTCCTACTTCTGTAACGACATAGATTACATCACATCTTTGGTAGAAAAAGAAACTTTAGGCATATCCACAATATACCAAGTCTCAAAGGATCAACCCAATATCAGTCAAATGTTAGAACTAAGCAAACATTTATTTACAGTCCACCTACAGTAAACTATCTAACAATTCTATGGCAGAGACAAGTAGCTACTCTGGAAAATCTTTTTTCTCCTCTTTCTCCTGAACCCACAGCCAGACTACATACATACGTCTGCCTCCTTTGAAGTTAGGTGTGACCCTTTGACAGAGTTAATTATAAATGGAAGTCACTGTCATCACTTCCAGGACCAGTCCAGTCCTACCCCTGCTCCTCCAGGCTCTTTGCCCCTTCCACCTGACTGGAATGCAGTCAACCAACGGCAAGCTTTGAACCGAAGACAAAAGATCCTCCATCAACCTGGGTTCCTGAATAACTGTGTGGCCTGTTTATCTGCTAAGCCCTGTTATGTAAGCAAGACAGACATTTTTATTGTGTTTGAGCCATTGTATCTTTTGAGGCCTTTCTATTACAATAGTGAGCCTATCTTCTAACTAATACAACTACATAAAAGCAGTTTTCTACAAGTTGCTCTTCTTCAATTTCCCCTGGCATAATCTTTGCTGCCCCAGCTACTTCACATGGGCATTGACCATCAACTAATAAACTGTAACTCTATAGATGGCAATGGCTATTTTCCTATGCTGAAAAACTTACATATTTATCAACTCACTCACCTAAACAGAGTTGATTTCTATATAAAAACTAAACATAGGTAGCAATAAAGTGATTTTTAAAACTGAATGTTATTGAGAGAGAAGATTTGCTTGTGAAGCATTCAAATAAAAAACAGCCCAACTCATATATATTATAAAAAACCTGGTAGTAACAGTGAAATCAAAGCAACAAATATAACAGTAACTATCTAACCTGAAACTTCAACCAAAATGTAACACACACAAAGTCCCACAGTCAAAAAGAATGTCCCTGCTATAATTATCAGATTCATAAGGCCTGGAGTTATGAGAAAGTAGAAACTGCCTGATAAGGATGGCTCTTTGTGCCATACATGGATCTGTTTAATCTTCACTCTTTCAATGTGTCTCAGGTTAGCCAACCCTGTTATATGCTCCTATGGACCCTTACCCTTCATCTATCATAACACATTTATCAAATATTATTTGTTTCCCCCAAGACAGTCAATTCCAGAGGAACGATCTGTTTTGTTTGGGGTATACGTTAGAAACCTGGCATCATGCCTGGCCCACAGCAGGGATTCAATATTTATCTAATGAAAAAAAGAGCAGCCCGAAAGCCACAAAAAGTTAACCCCAAATGCAACTGTTCCTACAATGTACAGTCCAGTGCACTCATGTAACACACCAGCAAATTAAAGAAAGCACAAAGAAATGCCAAAAATTGTGTAACGAGTCATTGGCAGAAATTCTGTACTCCACCACATTATATATATGAAAACAAAAAGAATAAATCTGAACAAAGCAAAATGAAAACCATTTGCCAATGAGGACCATTTCATCCTAAGCTTTGACTATGAGGACAAAAGATAACAAGGGTTTAACCATGCAGTCCTATAAATAAATGGCAAAGCAACTTGGCCTCAAGAATTGATTTCCTTATTCCTTCCTTTATAATTATCATGCAATAAGTAAGTCAAAGAGCCATGTCCTTCTCTGCAAAGGAAAAAATGGGTAGGTGCTCAGTCCTCCCCAAAACATGGAAACGCGAGGGGGCATAGGTTCTCTGCCAGAGACTAGGACACAACAATCTGTACTCATCAACAAGTTCCAAGGACAATGATACACAAAACTACAGAAAGCTGACGTGCTTTTTCATAATGTAGAAATCCAGTTTCTATGAGGCTTAATCTTTTCACATGTGATAAAGAACAGAAAAATTGGGGATAATGTCACTTGGATACACTTGTTTAAAATAAGAAAAGAAGGCCAGGAGCCGTGGTTCACACCTGTAATCCTAGCACTTTGGGAGGCCAAGGTGGGAGGATCACTTGAGCTCAGGAGTTTGAAACCACCATAGCCGACATGGCAAAACCCCGTCTCTACTGAAAATACAGAAATTAGCCAGGCATGGAGGTGCATGCCTGTAATCCCAGCTACTCGGGAGGCTGAGGCACAAGAATCGCTTCAACTTAGGAGGCAGAGGTTGTAGTGAGCCAGGATAGCGCCACTGCATTCCAGCCTAGACGACAGAGCGAAACCCCGTCTTAAAAAAGGAAAGGAAAGAAAAGAAAAGAAAATTGTCCCTATTTTCCCATAAGATTTTTCTCAAGTAAATTGCAGACAGCAATTCCTTCATGTGCTGAAATAGACACAAACTCTTAAAAACAGTATCTCACTCAGATGGAAAACGGCATTCACTCAACACATGTTCACTGAGTATCCTTCTATGCCAGGCAATACCACAGGTCCTGGAGAGAGAGAGTAGTAAACAAAACTAAGCAAAAATCTTTGCCTTCCTAGAATTTACATTCCAGTTGGGGGAGGAGGGACACAAAACAAAATAAGTAAAACATATAGTATATTATATTTAATTAAGTGAGAAGAAAAAAAAACAGGTAAATGGCACTAAAGGTATGGAGGCAGGTGTAATTCTATAGAGAGAGACAGGACAGGCAGCACTGAGGTGACATCTGAATAAAGACCTAAGCACGTCTTGTCGGAGGGAAAGCATTCTCCATAGAGGTAATGGCAAGTGCAAACACTCAGAGGCAGAAACATGCTGGCAGTGCTCAGGGAACAGAGCTGAGGCCAATGTGGCTGGGATGATGTGTGCAAAGCATTAAGAAATAAGACCAGGAAGGTGAGCAAGGGCTAGGTCACATGGCATCTTATAAGCCTATGGCCTTTACTCTGAGGGACATGGGAAGTCACTGGGGGATTCTACGCAGAGGCGTGACTAACGCAACCTGACGTTATCAAACAGGATTACTTTGGCCGCTGGTCTGAGAAGAGACTGGAACATAGACAAAGGACATGAAATACGAATCAAAAAATAAGAACTATAAATAACTGATGAAATTTTGAAAAAAACATTCCCATTTACTTATAGAGAAATAAGATAAAATTTCTCAGGAAGCTGGCAAAGGTTCACCACACCACAAGTAAACACTGTGGTGAAATGGGCGCTTTTAAATGATGCTAGTAAGAATGTCACCGGCGAACCCCTTTCCAAACATTACTTGACCTCACAGTTTCTCTTTTAAGATTCAATTCTTGGGAAGTAACTAGAGATGTGGTTAAAGATTCGTGAAAAAGGATGTTTATAAATTACAATAAGGAAAACAACAGATTCACAAGGTACAATTATTAGCTATTGGTTAATTATGATAAAACTACACTATGAAGAAATGATGGAGATATTTTAGAAAAAATTTTTAATGATACAGGAAATTTTC
Organism: Gorilla gorilla gorilla; assembly: GCF_029281585.2. Classification (NCBI taxonomy): domain Eukaryota; kingdom Metazoa; phylum Chordata; class Mammalia; order Primates; family Hominidae; genus Gorilla; species Gorilla gorilla. The sequence continues at coordinate 49,459,948 of NC_073236.2, forward strand.
ATTGGTATTTTTATATAGAAAGTAACATCAAAAATATTTAGAGTGGTTATCTCTGAGTAGTATAATTATTTTCTTAATTCCTCCATTTTCCACATTTTCCTTTCATAATTAAGACAAAAAACAAATTTTAAAAATGGATTTGCTGGCCAGGCGCGGTGGCTCACACCTGTAATCCCAGCACTTTGGGAGGCTGAGACGGGCAGATCACGAGGTCAGGAGATCGAGACCATCCTGGCTAACACGGTGAAACCCCATCTCTACTAAAAATACAAAAAATTAGCCAGGCGTGGTGGCGGGCACCTGTAGTCCCAGCTACTCGGGAGGCTGAGGCAGGAAAATGGCGTGAACCCAGGAGGCAGAGCCTGTAGTGAGCTGAGACTGCACCACTGCACTCCAGCCTGGGCGACAGAGCGACATTCTGTCTCAAAAAAAATGGATTTGCTGTGCAAGGCTAAAACATATAGAATGGTACAGCTGAGCTACCTGGAAAAGGGGTAATTATAATCTAGAGTGATTTTTTTTCAGAGTGACCCAGGCAAAGTTGTCCTGGGAGTGATCTCCAAAGCTAGAAGGAGATCACCAATACAGAAGACACCACTCTGCTGATTTTGTAAATAATCTAATAAGGGCCTGTAAGGATGTTACTGGGGGAAGAGACTGAGAGGTAAGGCTTTATACCATTAACGGAGTAGATACTCAGGCTAAAGTACTTTACATCTCCCTCAAATCAAACCTTCCTCTTCACATCCCAAGCAATATGTGTGTAAAAAGACAATCTTGTCTTCAGAAAACAATGTTAAACAAGGAGTCAGAAGATGCAGTCTAGTCATAGTTTTTAAAAAATCACAGATCTGTGATTTCTTTGTGATCCAGTTTCATCAATAAAACCAAGACTATCACTAATCCTAGCATAACTTGCAGTCATTTTACAAAGGTGAAATGAGAAATAGTCATATATGCTTTAACATCCTAAAGCTCAGTAATTATAATCACTAGTAAAATGTTAATATTAAATATTAAGTGAGATTTGATTTACAATATATAGATACAATAAACCTTAATATTATTCTATTATTTTGAATATGGTACGCCTATTATGTAGTCTCAATGTTATATTACCAATTATGCAACCATTACACTAACAGAATAACTCATAAAGAAAACAATTGCATTTACTTACATTTCTAGTCCATGCTAAGCGGTCTGTGTTATAACCCATCATGTTCATGAGACAAGTCACAAATAAATTCCACTCTGAGTGATAACTGGGTCCTCCTGGAGCACTGTGGACATTGTACCACTTGACAAGCATCTGAACTGCTATTTCTTTTGGCAGGATAAACTTAATTGCTTGCAAACACGTTTGTACTATTAAAAGCAAAGATTAATTTTAGTATTCTTACTCTGCATGCATTTCTTTTCCCCTTTCAATAACGAAGTTTTTTAACTTCTACTATGTAAAGGCCAATTATTACGAAAAGAAAACTGTCATTAAAGAGCCAATGAGATGCAAACATTACCTAACCCATCATCTGAAACTAAAACCAACTACTGAATTCAACAGGGCTTGAAAGGGGTCTGAAGACAGCTTTTTTTTTTTTTTTTTTGAGAGGGTGTCTCGCTCTGTTGCCAGGCTGGAGTGCTGTGGCACGGTCTTGGCACACTGCAACTTCTGCCTCCTGAGTTCAAGCGATTCTCCTGCCTCAGCCACCAAGTAGCTGGGATTACAGGCGTCTGCCACTGCCCCAGGCTAATTTTTGTATTTTTAGTAGAGACCATGTTTCACCATGTTGGCCAGGCTGGTCTCAAACTCCTGACCTCATGATCCACCCGCCTTGGCCTCCCAAAGCACTGGGATTACAGGTGTGAGCCACTGTGCCCGGCCAAGGACAGCTTTTTGATCATTAATTTTGCATCAGAAATAAAGTAACCAAATAGCCCAGTTTGCCAGAGACAGTCCTGATTTACATCCATTGCCCAGCAATTACTAACTGCTCCCCTTCACTCTTAAAGATGTTCTAGCTCAGGTGACAAATTAAAAGTCACTATGGGCCAGGCACGGTGACTCACGCCTGTAATCTAAGCACTTTGCGAGGTCAAGGCGGGTGGATCACCTGAGGTCAGGAGTTCGAAACCAGCCTGACCAACATGGTGAAACCCCATTTCTACTAAAAATACAAAAATTAGTTGGGCATTGTGGCAGGCACCTGTAATCCCAGCTACTCAGGAGGCTGAGGCAGGAGAATCGCCTGAACCCGGGAGGCAGAGGTTGCAGTGAGCCAAGATCACGCCATTGCACTTAAGCCTGGATGACTAGAGCGAAACTCTGTCTCAAAAAAAAAAAAAAGTCACTATGAAAAACAAACAACTTCTATGTTTATACATTTATATAAAATACTGCCTACATACTTCAGTAAATATATAATATTCAATATATGCATCCACGAATAGCAATGCTTAGCTAGCATTATATGATGTTCTAAATGAGTTAACATGCCTATTAACCAAAGCTTTATAACTTTATTTCTGATGTCGTTCAGTTTCTAAAATGTTTCACAGGCTCTCTGTCTTAAAAGGGTTAAGAGTTAATACCACATAATTCACACCATTCTTTTTTTGGTAAGGGGAAACAGGGTCTTCCTCTGTCCCCAGGCTGGAGTGCACTGGTGCAATTATAGCTCACTGTCACCTCCAACTCCTGGGCTCAAGTGGTCCACCAGCTCAAGCTTCCCAAGTAGCAAGGACTATAGATGCATGCCAGCATGCCTGGCTAATTTTATTTTTCTTTTTGTAGAGACAGAGTCTCACTATGTTGTCCAAGCTGGTCTCAAACTCCTGGCCTCAAGCAACCCCCTCACCTCAGCCTTCCAAAGGGAGGGGATTACAAGCACGAGCCCACCACACCTGCCCTTATACCATTCTCAATGGCTCCACATCAATTATAGCACTACACTGTCATACAATGATCCCCTCAGAGTGGCCAGGGCTACCATTGTGAAGAGACCCAAATCTGCTTTTAGTAGTAAATAATCCCAAACTGCAATGTTTGTGTACTCACATATCCTCTCTTCCAGGATTCTTTTTTCCCTTTCCACTGTCATGCCACTGGGCCCACCCTCATCAACATATCCTCTATCCCATCAGTTTGCAATGTGCAAACTCACACAGCACAGGTTGGAAGCAAATAATATTAAAATACCAAATAACCAAGTATGTCATAGCTGAATCCAAAATAAGTGTAAACCCAAAGCTGCATGAGTGTGTGAGAACCCTTTGCAGGTAAAGTACATAAACTTACATGCATAAACTATGGGGCTTCTGTTTGGCTATAAAGGGGTAAGATTTTTTGTTTTCATTTATTTAATTTCTTCCATTATTATTTGTTTTTATATATTTTGCTTAGGCTTATAATAGTTCTAGGTACCTGGCCTTGTGATTACGAAATACCTTTTAGAGCCGGGCGCGGTGGCTCACGCCTGTAATCCCAGCTCTTTGGGAGGCCGAGGCAGGTGGATCACGAGGTCAGGAGATCGAGACTATCCTGGCTAACACAGTGAAACCCCGTCTCTACTAAAAATACAAAAAAATTAGCCGGGCATGGTGGTGGGCACCTGTAGTCCCAGCTACTCGGGAGGCTGAGGCAGGAGAATGGCATGAACCCGGGAGGCGGAGCTTGCAGTGAGCCGAGATCGCGCCACTGCACTCCAGAACCTGGGCGACAGAGCAAGACTCCATCTCAAAAAAAAAAAAAAAAAAAAAAAAATACCTTTTAGAAGGCAAGGAATCTCTATATCAACTTGGAATACCATTTACCAGCAGTGAAAAATTCCTAAAATGTAAAAGTCATTCTTGTCTACAATCTGCCAATGTCCTGCTTTGGCAGTTAGATTTGAAACCAAGATATGTCATGAACTTCCTTATATCATACAGGCATTCTTTTCTTAACCTACGTTTGTTGGCAAATCCCTTCAATTCTAACATTTTGTTTACTATGCTATGTTCAGAAATATTCTCCTCAAGCATTTTTGAAATTGCATCTCAGGAATAATTCAAGCAGAATCCAATATTTATTAAGATAATTCTGATTGTATTTTGACAATAATATTAAGTTTTATTCAATTAAGGCAATTAGGTTACTTTCACAATTTATCTGAAAATTGAGATATTTATTTTAAAATTAAAAACATCATTAATACATTACAGAAAAAAAACATTAAATATGCCAAGAATTATCTTAGTTGCTTAAGCTTCCAGTTTCCCAGATGTTCTTGCAAGAGGCATGTCCATATATACACATATACATATATACACATACATATATATATATATATTTTTTTTTTTTTTTTTTTTGAGACAGAGTCTCACTCTATCACCTAGGCTGGAGTGCAGTGGCACGATCTCGGCTCACTGCAACCTCCGCATTCTAGGTTCAAGCGATTCTCCTGCCTCAGACTCCCAAGTAGCTGAGATTACAGAAGTGCGCCACCACACCCCGCTGATTTTTGTATTTTTAGTAGAGAAAGGGTTTCACGATGTTGGCCAGGCTAGTCTCGAACTACCGACATCAAGCGATCCACCCACCTCAGTCTCACAAAGTGTTGGGATTACAGGTGTGAGCCACCATGCCCAGCAGGCATGTCCATATATTATTATACTGCACAATATTCCCCAACAGAAGAACCTCAGAGAACAGAACTAGCACATCCTTCACCTGTACTCCAGCCTTAGAGCACACATAGAGTGGACATCACAAAGCACTCCCTAGCTCTTTAAAGCTCCTCTACAAAGCTAAGAACTTGATCCAGTGGCTTCAAAAATGGCAAAATAATGTTTAAAACCCCAATTATTAATGTAAATCACAATTACTTCATGTCTTATAAATGAAACTTATCAATCGTACCTAACTCAGAGGTGGCAATTTCAGGAATAGTGATCCTAACCATGGAGCCATTACTCAGTTCCTAGATGGAAACAAATGAGAAAGTAAATAAAATCTGTGCATTCTAAGTCTTTGAATGTCTTAAAAATAGCTGGTACAAGACTTTGCCCATCAAAGCAATAAAATAAATGAAAAACAATTTTCAAACAGAAATGAACACTTCCAAATTTCAGAAACTTTAATTATTTGCAAAATGTTTTCCAAAATGCTTGTTTTAATAAAAAGTGTCTAATCTTTATACAGTGAGTCACTATCATCAAAAGGACATTTACTTTTAATGAGAAGACAAAAAATCACATCAATATACAATTCAACTGACTCAACAAGCTTTTGTTTTCACTAAGTTTTTAATAATACAGAAACTGTAGAAAACAAGCAGAATTCCTGTATAGTAAAAAGTAAAATCGTGCCAAAAAATGACACAATAGATTTTTTTAAATCATGAGAAATGTTTGTTGTCATTTTTCAGACAAAATTCTGTATTCTGTCAAATTTGAAATGCCAGCCCACTTCTTGGAAAGCTACCAAATGTTTATACTTACTAGGGTGACTCTGTTATGGACAGGATCTCTGATAGAATGAATGTAAGTTCCAAGCTGTTGGAAAGTACAATCCTCATTATAGAGAGAATCATGAAGTTTTGAAGAATCCCTCAGTTCTGGAACTGGGGACAACAGAACAACCTGTAAAAAGTCATAAATACGACACAAATGAATTGTTTTCTGAGAAATTAAGGACAAGGAAATTTAACTATTTCTTTTTTGCATATGGTCTAACAAACAATAATATGTAATGATTCAAAAACATTCTGCTCCAAGCCAAGCATGGTGGTGCACACCTGTATAGTCCCAGCTACTCAGAAGACTGAGACAGGAGAATCACTTAAGCCTAGGAATTTGAGGCTGTAGTGAGCCTGTGAATAGTCACTGCCCTCCAGCCTGGATGACATGGCAAGACCCAGGCTCTTTAAAACATTTTGTTCCAGATACAATGAAGTACCAGCAAACCAAGGTCCTCACAGAAAACAGCTAGAAAAGGTAGGTAAAAGGAAAACATCTGATTGGTGGCTGTGGAAAAGCTGTGGAAGCAACCTGGACTTGAGGGACCAAGATCTAGGAGAGAAGGCAACTGCAGGGAAGGGGGCCAACGTTCTTGGAGAACCTTGCTTTTTCTGCTCTGGCCATGTGCAAATTTTGCTGGTAAGAGGAACATATGGAAAGGCTGACAATATGCAAGGAAAGTCATAGCTAAGAGGGAGGGAAGCCAGCAGCACTGTTAGCAACCTTACAGGGCTAAAGACTAAACTGTGAGCCGGGGCACGCGGTGGCTCATGCCTATAATCCCAGCACTTTGGGAGGCTGAGGTGGGCGGATCACTTGAGGTCAAGAGTTCAAGACCAGCCTGGCCAACATGGTGAAACCCCATCTCTACTAAAAATACAAAAATTAGCCAGGTGTGGTGGTGGGTGCCCGTAGTCCCAGCTATTTGGGAGGCTGAGGCAGGAGAATCGCTTGAACCCAGGAGGTGGAGGTTGCAGTATGGTGAGATTGCCCCAGTGTACTCTAGTCTAGATGACAGGGCAAGACTCCATCTCAAAAAAAAAAAAAAAAAAAGACTAAACTGTGATTTGAGGCAGCTGAGGAACTAAGAGCCCAGGAAGAAAGGACAGTAATGAAAAAGCCAACAAATGAGACCAGTATTTAGCGGTATTTCCCCTATAAGCAATTATTTATTCAAAAATACAGGAACAGCATTTATTTGCTTAACTGCAGATATGCAAACAAAAAATTTAAATGATCTTAGTTACTATCTACATGCAGATGCTTCCAATCTTAATCTCTAGTCATGACCACTGATCCTTTTTTGATTCCTTTAATTCAATTTATATATCTCTAAGTGAATATCTTGTCAACACTGACAATCAAGACTAAGATGTATTTATTCTATTCCAGATTCAACTCTAAAAGTCACCAGGAAAAATTCAGCTCCACTGGTCCTGGCTCTAAGTCTACTAGCAAAATCTTCCAGAGAAGTGGAAAAGCCATCAGCCAATGTGTTAGACTATCATTTCCATGACCTTACACCTATCAAAAAGGCACTATTACCAGGCTTATAGAATTCTAAAAAAGTTGGAAACCATTTTCCATTATAAAAGAAATTCTTCCAAATCACACAAAACACTCTGACACTTCTCCAGTTCCCCCTTTCAATGTTCTGCAAATGTGCTGGTTTGAAGGAAAAAAAATTCAATGTGGCACATGTTTAAAAATATAATGAAGACATAGACATTATCAAATACAACAGATAGCACTAACCTTCCCTTTGAACCGTCCCTAAACATCCACGCTCACATGTCCTTTAAATACAAACCACTTTTCTCCAGGCTTCCTACCTTGGTAAATCCAGGTACCTTCCCAGGTCATTCAGAGAATTCGGAGCCTCGTTCCACACCACCTTTCCCCAGCCCAGCAGCACAAAACCAATCAGCTGACAAACTCATTTCCACCTCTCAAGGCCTCTCATATTAATCCCTCCTTTCCACACATATACTGCCCTAGCTCAGACCCTCTTCATACTTCTTAAACTGACACAGACAACCTCACTTGGAGGCTAACTGGTCTCCTTATCTTTAATCCCAAAATACACCTATTTACAAAACAGATCCAAAACCTCATAACTCCTTTCTCAAAATCCTGTAATGCCCTGTCAATTGCATTCAGAAGAAAACCACCTTTTCACCCTTTCTCCCTTTAAGAGCACATTAGTAAGAGTGTAAATCCCAGTTCTACCACTTAGTAGGTTTATTTCATTTGTAACCTCTATCTCATTTGTAAAAAAAAGAATCATAGTACTATCTTCTCAATAAAGCTGTTCTAAGGAAATAATTAATACTAATAAAGCACTGAGAACAATGCCTAGCAGATAGAAAATGCTCAAAAAAGGTTATTATTGCTATCCAAACCCTATCCTGCCTCACCCTACAGACTACTTGTACTTTTATAAGTATTTATTCTACAGATTTATTGAGTCCTTATGACTAGGAGATGAAGATACAAATATCCATTAAAAAATATTCCGCATTATCTGGCCTTCCTGCCTGTGCCTGTGGCATTTCTCCTTCCCCTGAATGCTCCTTTCTACCTACAGATATCCTACTCAACCCCAAGGTCCAAACGAAGACTGACATGTCTCTCAGAGATGAGGCTTTGATTTTGCCATGTCTTCCCATTGGATGTTATCTTCCCATCAGTCAATCAACGATGGTACTCTCTTTTCCACATTACTGAGTCATGAGTCTTTCTTAAATTCTAATTTCTTATGCAGACAGTACATCAACTCCACACAATTGTGAGATCCCTAGATGGAAAAGAATGTATCATTTCCATCTCTCCAGCACCTTCAAAAAGTATCACATACATCACAAGGGAGGTCAGTGTATGTTAACTGAATCACTTCTGTTTGAAAACATTTATTCTGCAAGTAGAAACTAAAATTAAGTTAACCATGGAAAGAACTAATGTTTAACCAAACTTCTTTAAAAAATATTAACTTTTCGGCAGCACCTAGTCCTTTTCTTACCTCGTCCAATGATCCAAGGAGTTTACTAAGAGGCTTTGGAGTACAAACGCCATCAAGTGGAGTACTGGGCCGAGGCATTGTGTTGGACATCGTCAGAGAGGGAGCTGGCAGTCCAGGAATAAAAACCTTTCCCACCTTTACGCAATAAAAACATGTGGAAAAAAAAATACTGCCTTTAATGCATCATATCCTTAAATAAAATGTTAAGGAATATAAACATATATTTCTTTTGATATTTCTAAGTTTATGCTCAACAAACACAGCAAAGAAACAATTCAAATGTCAATAATCTATCCAATTCCACTATCCAACTGCAAATATGTTGGTATAATTTCTTTTTTTTTTTTTTTTTTGAGATAAGATCTCACTCTTTCCCTGTGGCTGGAGTACAGTGGCATGATCTCAGCTCACTGCAGCCTCAACCTACCAGGCTCAAGTGATCCTCCCACTTCAGCCTCCTGAGTAGCTGGAACTACAGGCACATGCCACTATGCCTGGTTAATTTTGTGTTTTTTGGTAGAGACAGGGTTTCACCATGTTATCCAGGCTGGTCTTGAACTTCTGGGCTGAAGCCATCTGCACACCTAGACCTCTCATACCTTGGTATAATTTCTCTTGGTTGGATTCCTTCTCTTCATTACTGAAGACTTTTTTTGCAGGCAAGGAGAGGAATGTTAATATAGTCAACACATTATATAAAAATCTGCACACTATGTACTCTTCTACCTTTTTGGTCATAAAGACAGTAAGAACAGCGGCCGGGCGCGGTGGCTCACGCCTGTAATCCTAACACTTTGGGAGGCCGAGGTGGGCGGATCACAAGGTCAGGAGTTCAAGAGCATCCTGCCTAACACAGTGAAACCTCATCTCTACTAAAAATTAAAAAAAAAAAATTAGCCGGGTGTGGTGGCGGGCGCCTGTAGTCCCAGCTACTCTGAGGCTGAGGCAGGAGAATGGTGTGAACCCGGCAGGCAGAACTTGCAGTGAGCCGAGATCGCGCCACTGCACTCCAGCCCGGGCAACAAGAACGAAACTCTATCTCAAAAAAAAAAAAAGAATGAGTTGACAATCCGTGCTAACCACTCCTTATTTTGGCTATCTGTAGGGTACTTAGCAAAAACAGAAATTCACATCTGTACAGGCTGAAAACTTGATAAGACTAAAAAGGAGATGCTCAGAACTAAAATGAGATCTTAACAACATACATATTCATGTTAACACACTACTCAAAAGCTAACAAAATAACAGAAGTTGCCCCAATAAAATCCTTAGGCTTAAAAAACAAAAATAACAGTGAGAACTAATTATGCATAATTTTTTAAAAGCCATCTCAAACCCGTAATTTACGAAAAGATGAAATAAGCACATACCATGCTATTCCCTCATTAATCACCAAAAAGAAAAAAAACTGAATAAAATTTATAATGCAACTAACAGAAGATTCTGAAAAAGTGAAGAAAAGAAGACAAACTGGCTAGTAACCTAAGACCCAGGAATGACCTAATGATGAATTCCCTAGGTTTCTGGTTTTTTTGACTCCTTACATAACCAGGCCTCAGGCTTTCAAAGTGCCTATAACACAGACATGCCAACGTACACAGACAAAACACGCCCTAAGAAAATCTTACTCTTTCCAGCCAAAGTGTTGGGAAAAGAATGACCAACCAGGACAGAAACTATATCTGCCCTACTCTTTGCAAACACCAAGAAAAAAGTCATGGCCGTCCCTTCCTCCTCATCAGGAGGCACAGTGAAAATTCTGAATGTCCCTCGTCTATTTGAGGAAGTCCCCTTCTATTTCTAGATGCTGAGGATTTTTTTTAATCACGGATATTTGATTTTACCAAATGATTTCTCTGCATCTATTTAGATCCTTGGTCAGCAAACCATGTTCCATGACCAAATCTGGCTTGTATCCTGTTTTTGTACAGTCTGTGAGCTAAGAATAGGTTTTATATACTTAAATGTGTTACGGAAAAAAAAAAAAAACAGAAGACAAATATGTAACAGAGACTGCATGTGGCCCATAGAGGCTAAGATACTTGTCTGAACTCCTACATAAAAAGTTTGCCAGGCTGGATGTGGTGGCTCATGTCTGTAATATCCCAGCACTTTGGGAGGCTGAGGTGGGAGGATCGCTTGAGTCAGGAGGTCATGGGTGCAGTGAGCTGTGATCCCACCACTGCACTCCAGCCTGAGTAACAGAGCGAGATACTGTATCAAAAAAAAGAAGAGAAAAGAAATTGCCAAGGATGGAGAGGACATGAACAACATTATCAACCAAATGGAATGAACTGATATTTATAAAATACTCAAGGGTGCCTTCTTGGTGATTTGGCCCTTTAAAGTCTCTCTTTGTTCCTGGTCATTTTTTTTTTCCCACTTTATAGCGACTCCAGCTATCTTTTGATTACTGTTTGCATAATATATCTTCTTTCCATCCTTTAACTTACCTATGTCATTATATTTGAAGAAAACTTCCTATAACCAACATATACAGTTGGGCTATATTTTCTAATCTCTTCTGCTAGTCTCTGTTACTTGTGTTAGACCATTGTATTTAATTAGAGGCCTAGTGGGATTTAAATCTGCCATTTAATATTTGTTTTCTGTATGTTCCCACTTTCTTTGCTCATCCAGAAGAAGCAACTCTTCAAGTTTGATTATAAGATTTTGGCAATTCTGTTCAAGTTTGGCAATTCTGTTCAGGTTTCATCATAAGATCTTGGCAATTTAGTCACATCTTCAGGCTCTACTTCTAATTCTAATTCTCTTGCTATTTACACCACATCCGCAGTGACTTCCTCCACTGAAGTTTTGAGCCCCTCAAAGTCACCCATGAGGGTTGGAATCAACTTCTTCCAAATTCCTGTTTATGTTGATATTTTGTCCTCCTCCCATGAATCATGAATATTCTTAATGGCATCTAGAAAGGTGAATCCTTTCCAGAAGGTTTTTTTTTTGAGATGGAGTCTCCCTCTGTCGCCCAGGCTGGAGTGCAGTGGCGCAATCTCGGCTCACTGCAAGCTCCGCCTCCTGGGTTCACGCCAGTCTCCTGCCTTAGCCTCCCGAGTAGCTGGAACTACAGGCACCTGCCACCATGCCCGGCTAATTTTTTGTACTTTTAGTAGACACAGGGTTTCACCGTGTTAGCCAGGATGGTCTCGATCTCCTGACCTCGTGATCCACCTGCCTCGGCCTCCCAAAGTGCTAGGATTACAGGCATGAGCTGCCACGCCCGGCCCAGAAGGTTTTCAATGGACTTTGCCAGATCTCTTAGAGGAATCACTATCTATGGCAGCTCTAGTTAAGTAATGTATTTCGTAGTAAGACTTGAAAGTCAAAATTACTCCTTCACAGGCTGCAGAACAGATGTGTCAGCAGGCATGAAAACAACATTCATCTCCTGTACATCTCCCTCAGAGCTCTTAGATGACCAGGTGCACTGTCAATGAGCGGTAATATTTTGAAAGGAATCTTTTTTCTGAGCAACACGTCTCAACAGTGGGCTTAACACATTCAGTAAACCATGCTATAAACAGGTGTGCTGGCATCCAGTCTTTGTCGCTCCATTGATACAGCCCAGGCAGAGCAGACTTGGCATAATTCTTAAGGGCCCTAAGATTTTTGGAATCGTAAATGAGCACGGGCTTCAACTTTAAGTCACCAGCTGCATTAGCCCCTAACAAGAGGGTCAGACTGTCCTTTGAAGCCAGGCACTGACTTCTCCTCTCAGGTTATGAAAGTCCTAGATGGCATCTTCTTCCAACAGAAAGCTGTTTCATCCACACTGAAAATCTGTTTAGTGTAGCCACCTGCATCAATTATCTTAGCAGCTTCTACATCAGCACATGCTGCTTCACCTTGCACTTTTGTGTTATGGGGAGGGCTTTTTTCCTTAAACCTCAAGAATCAACCTCTGTTAGCTTACAACTTTTCGTCTGCAGCTTCTTCACCTTTCTTGGCCGTCACAGAATTGAAGAGAGTTAGGGCCTTGCTGTGGATTCGACTTCAGCATAAGGGAATGTTATGGCTGGTTTGATCTTCTGTCCAGACACTAAAACTGTCTTCATATCAGCGATAAGGCTGTTTCGCTTTATCAGTTGCCATGTTCACTGAAATAGCACTTTTAATTTCCTTCGAGAGCTTTTCCTCTGCATGCACAAGTTGGCTCTTGTGCACAGGTGGTCTGGTTCTCGACCTATCTCAGCTTTCAACACGCCTTCCTCACTAAGCTTAATCATTTCTAGTTTTTGATGTAAAGTGAGAAACTTGTGATTCTTCCCTTCATTTGAAAACTTAGAGGCCATTACAGGGTTACTAATTGGTCTAATTTCAATATTGTTTTGTCTCAGGATATAGTGAGGCAGGAGGAGAGAGAGAGACAGGAAAGGGGTCAAATGATCAGGCAGACCACACAAAACATTTATCAATTAAGTTCCTCATCTTATATGGGTACAGTTCGTGGTGCCCCAAAAGAATTCCAATAATAACATCAAAGACCACTGATCACAGGTCACCATAACAGATAAACTAATAACAGAAAGGTTTGAAATATTGCAAGAATTATCAATATTTGAAACAGTGACACAAAATGAGCACATGCTGCTGGAAAAATGGCACCAACAGACTTGCTCAACACGAAGTTGCCACAAACCTTCAATCTGTAAAAAAAAAATGCAGTATCTGTGAAGTACAATAAAGCAAAGCACAAAACGAGGTACGATGGAATACTATTAAATGTATACATCACACTGAATGAGTAAACAACAGTACGCATCAACACAGACAAATCTAAAACAAATATAATGTTGAGCAAAATAAGTACATCAGAGGCGAGTACATGGTATCTTTTTTTATATAAAAATTCAAAAACAAGGAAAAGTAAATAATGCATTCTTTAGTGATACATACATAACTGTAAAAACTAGTAATACAAACAACTGATTTATCACAAAATCAGGATTCTGTCTATCTTGAGGGCAGGGGAAGATAGGATGCAATCAGAAAAGAATGTAATAAAAATAAGGATACTGGCAATATTCTGTTTCTTAACCAGAGTCCTGGGTAGATGAATATTCACTTCATTATTATTATTCAAATTGTATGTATTTAAATTTCATAATTTAAATTTGTAAAATGTATATTCTCTACGTACATTTCACAAATGTTAAAAAAATACAGCTAACAGCTGCGCGCGGTGGCTCACGCCTGTAATCCCAGCACTTTGGGAGGCCGAGGTGGGTGGATCACGAGGTCAGGAGATCGAGACCACCCTGGCTAACATGGTGAAACCCCGTCTCTACTAAAAATACAAAAAATTAGCCAGGCGTGGTGGCGGGCGCCTATAGTCCCAGCTACTCGGGAGGCTGAGGCAGGAGAATAGTGTGAACCCGGGAGGCAGAGCTTGCAGTGAGCCGAGATCGTGCCATTGCACTCCACCCTGGGCAACAGAGCGAGACTCCGTCTCAAAAAAAAAAAAAAAAATACAGCTAACATATACCACATTTAATATAGTGCAACTTTACCAAAACTTTAGTACTTACCAAAGGTACCCATGCTTCAATTTCAAAACTACTTTAACTTTAAAAAAAAAAAAAAAATCTACCTATACTCATTGAAGGTTTCCCATCTGTGACAGGTTTAGAGTACCAATGCATTTAATAGCAGTGAGCCATAGCCCTCCAAATTAGGACCCACCTAAATGGGAAGCTTCACTGAGAATTATTAACAAAATTCTTCTGCCAAATTGTGCAGACAGGAACATAACAAATTTAAAATATCAATCTAAAGTAACATTACAAATATTCATGCAGGCAGCCTGAAGTCCTACTAAAGGCATGAAGTGCTACTTATTGCTTACCCGAACCACTCCTGTGTATAGCACCAGGTTTCCACTGCCTTCCAAGACCAGCATGGTGTCTATTTTCTAAAAAAACAAAAAAGACAAAAAATTTATTTCCCAATCTGAGCAAATTAACAGATTTTTTGACTGAAAAATCTGATGAAGCGTAATTGTCAACTTCTCAAATGTGCCTACATTACCTCCACTGGTGCTGCATCCTTTGCTGGTATGTTGGTCACTGAACCAAAGATGAGCTGAGTTTTATCATTACTCTCCTGAAACTTTACACAGCTAAATAATAAAATAAAAAAGAAACTTGATACATGCAACAACCTGTATGGGTATTAAAAGTATTATACTGAACAGAAAAAGACAATCTCAAAAGTTTACATACTGTATGAGCCCATTTATATAACATTCACAAATGCCAAATTATCAAGATGGAGAATTAGTGGTTACCAGGATCAGTGGGTAATGGTGTATGTGACTATAAGGAGTTAACATAAGACAGATAAAGATGTTTTGTATCTTGATTGTGGTGGTATTTACACACATCTACATACGTGAAAAAACTGCATAGAACCATAGATACACATAAATGAGTACATGTCAAATTGATGAAATTTGAAATAAAGTGTTTACATCATCTATCTCCTGGTTATGATAATGTATTATAGTTATATAAGAGGTTACCTGTGAGGGAAAAAGAATGCAAGGTACACAGGACTTGTTTACTCTTTTGTAACTTCCTTTGATCTATCGTATTTCAAAATATGAAGGTAAATAAATGGGCAAAAGATCTGAATAGCTATTTTACCTAAGAAGATAAATGAATGGCTAATAACTTCATGAGATGATCAACATCAGAATGCATTAGAGAAAAGCAAATTAAAGCCACTTCACAACCACTAGAAAATAGCTACAATCAAAGAGTGTGATGATATCCAATCCTGTCAAGGATAAAGAGACATTCACCTTCATATTTTGCTGGTGGGAATATAAAATGATACAGGCTATTTGGAAAACAGTTTGGTGATTTCTTAAAAAGTTAAACATGAATTTACCATTCAACCCAATGACCCAATCCTAGGCATTTACTCAAGAAAAATAAAATCACATATGTCCACATTTTTGCTCAAGACCTTTGTTCAAATGTTCACATGGTCATAATTCTCAGTAGTCAAGAGGTGGAAATAAACCAAAAGTCCATCAGCTGATGAACAGATAAACAAAACATGGTGGTAGATCTATACAATGGACTATTACATAGCAATAGGTATGAAATAATGATACATGTTACAAAATGGTGGATCCTAAAAACATCACACTAAGTGAAAGCTAAACACAAAAAGCTACACTGTGTGTACATACATTATATATATACATATAAATGTCCAGAAAAATTAATCTATAAAGGCAGAAGCCTAGCATGGTTGCCTGAGGCTGGAAATGGGAACAAGACTGACTACAAACAAGCACAAGGAAATCTTTTCATGGTGATATAAATCTTGTAAAATTGGGTCATGATGATGGTTGTATAACACTGTAATTTACTAAAAATCATTTAATTATACAGTTAAAACATGTTAATTTTATGACATGTAAATTATTTCTAAATAAAACTACTTAAGCCAAAAAAAAAGGAAAGAAAAGAAAAAGAAAAAGCAGTGCTGAGTTATTTATACAGAAACAATGGGAAATACATACACCTACCGTAACTGGAGCTGGGACTCTACTAAAAAGCACAGGAACTTTTGCCCACATAGGTCAGATGTAATAAACACTTTTGAGGCTTGTGAATTTTTCTCTCTATAATAGATACATTAATAAAGTAACTGTCAGCACTGGTCCAAGAATCTACCACAGTAACTATTAAAAGTCTTTGAGGCCAGGCGCGGTGGCTCACACCTGTAATCCCAACACTTTGGGAGGCCGAGGCGGGCAGATCACGAGGTCAGGAGATCCAGACTATCCTGGCTAACACGGTGAAATCCCGTCTCTACTAAAAATACAAAATAAATTAGCCAGGCATGATGGCGGGCGCCTGTGGTCGCAGCTACTCTGGAGGCTGAGGCGGGAGAATGGCATGAACCCAGGAGGCGGGGCTTGCAGTAAGCCAAGATCGCGCCACTGCACTCCAGCCTGGGCAACAGAGCCAGACTCCGTCTCAAAAAGAAAAAAAAAAAAAAAAAGTCTTTGAAAATATTCTGCAAGAAATCTAAAAACTACTTAGGTCAAGCAATAATCTCAAAGACACAAACATTTCTAAGAATTAAACTTCACGATCTCTAAGATCCTTTCAGTTCTTTGATTATGAGCTCGTTACACAGCTTTGTTGGGGAAAGCTACAATAAATTTAACAATTACTGATGAACTTTTAAATTACATACTATGTAAGCTCCCTACGTGTAAAGTAATGCAAACTAAGCCACCTACCTGTAAAGTAATACATGCAAACTTGAATTCCTATCCCGCAAAGGGCCAGATCTTTCATAATGCTATTTCTCCTATCTACCCCCTCTCCTTCTCAGATTAGGCCTCATTCACATCCCTTTTTGGAATCATATCTCTAATTCCCAAACCCTTCCTTCTAAAGTGCTACAGAAGGCCGGGTGTGGTGGCTCACGCCTGTAATCCCAGCACTTTGGGAGGCCGAGGTGGGCAGATCACCTGAGGTCAGGAGTTCAAGACCAGCCTGACCAACATGGAGAAACCCCGTCTCTACTAAAAATACAAAATTAGCCAGTAATCCTGTAATCCCAGCTACTCGGGAGGCTGAGGCAGGATAATCGATTGAACCTGGGAGGCAGAGGTTGCGGTGAGCCAAGATCACGCCATTGCACTCCAGCCCGAGCAACAAGAGCGAAACTCTATCTCAATAAATAAATAAATAAATAAATAGTGCTACAGAAGACCCATAAATCTAAAAAATAAGAATCTATAATATATTCAACTTACAAATAAGTTATTTAAAGAAAAATGATCTATAATTGTAGGATACTTTTGATATATGAGAAACAAACCAGACAGACTACTTCAACATTGTATCCACATCTTTACTTTCTTCAGACTACCTATTCCCCATTTCATTCTAAGATTATGCATTTGCCTTCCATTTCAGATAAAACGAGGCTCTAAGGCTTGAGCTCAACCTCCTGCCTTACGTATCTGATCAACCTTCACTTCTTTATCCCAAGGCTAATCTCACCACTTGTGCACCTTTCTGGTTACTTGTTCCATCAATCATTTCCTCTCTTCTGTATTTTCAATACTTTCCCTTGAGTATAGTCCGTATAGCCTACTACTTCACATTAAAAGTCTTAAAATATAAAATGGACTCAACATTAGAGTATATAAAAGACCTTCTCGATTTGACTGGATATAAAACTTGGATTGTGGTTAGGTAAGAAAATATTGGGGGCCAGGCACAGTGGCTCACACCTGTAATCCCATTACTTTGGGAGGCAGAGGCAAGCAGGTTGCTTGAGCCCAGGAGTTTGAGACCAGCCTGGGCATCACAGCAAAATCCTTTCTCTACAAAAATTACAAAAAATTAGTCAGGCGTGGTGGTGTGTGCCTATAGTCCCAGCTATCTGGGAGGCTGAGGTTGGAGAATCACCTGAGCCCAGAAGGCCAAGGCTGCAGTGAGCTGTGATTGAGTCACTCACTGTACTCCAACCTGGGTGACAGAGTGAGACCCTGTCTCAAAAAAAAGAAAAAGAAAATACTGGGGCAAGATGTCATGAAAACTAATTTTATTATAGTTCAGCAAAAACAAAACTCTCCTTGACCAAGACTCCCTCTAATTTTGTATCTTCATTCCTATTCAAAGGCAAACTCCTTAAAGAGTCTGTATGCCTATGTTCATTTCCTCAGTCCCCATTTACTTTTTCTACCCCACTTTCCCCGCCACCCTCCCAGCTTAAAATGCTCTGGCCAAGGTCACCAAGGAACCCACTGCCACCCAGGTACCTCCTCTCTGGGTTCAACTCTCAGGGCCACAGTTCACCAGTACCTGGCAGTACTGGCATCTCTGTATTCTTGAAATGTTCTTTTTTGTATTCTGTATTTCCCGCTGCTTCTCCCATCTGACCTCTTTTGCTTTGTCTCTCTGCGCCAGCTTTGTCTCTTTCCATTCCCCAAATCTTAAGTTTCCAGGACTTCAGTTCCTAGCCCTCTTCTCATTCTACACCACTGGATTTTAACTATTTGGAGGCCACAAATCCCTTTGAGAATCTAAGGAATGTTAAAACCCTCTCCTTGGGAAAAGGCCTATATACTACATGTACACACAATTATTGAATACAATAATTCTTCAATTCTAATCTAATTCTCTTACCTCAATCACCACCTATAAGCTGACAATTCCGCATTTATTGTTCTGCTCTTTCCCAAACTTCCAACACACTTATAAAGTGCCTTCTTACCGCTGTCATCAAATGGACCAGAGGACTAAAGGGCAATCAGTAATCTCTCAAGCCTCCTTTTTTTCTTTTTCAGACAGTCTCACTCTGTTGCCCAAGCTGGAGTGCAGTAGTGTGCTCTTGGCTCACTGCAACCTCCAACTCCCAGGTTCAAATGACTCTCTCACCTCAGCCTCTGGAGTAGCTGGGACTACAGATGCACGCCATCATGCCTGGCTAATTTTTGTATTTCTAGTAGACATGGGGTTTCACCATGTTGGGCAGGTTGGTCTTGAACTCCTGAGCTCAAGTGATCCATCTGCCTCAGCCTCCCAAAGTGAGTGATTACAGGTGTGAGCCACTGCACCTAGGAAGCCTCCTTTTCATTAGCCTTTTCCCTCCCCTCTGCAAAAACCAGAGTGGGAGTACTTGTAATTCCCTAAATACACCACGCACTCACCAGAACTTTTGTTCTGATCCCAGCTGCCGTCTGTGGTCTTTCTCAACTTACCTGCCTAGCAAATACCTATTCATCTTTCAAAGCCCTATCAACAAAAGCAGTCTCTCCTGTGTCACCATCCTTCAGCTATCTGCCTCTTTTGAGGACAGGGACAGTGACTTATTAGACTGTTAACTAGCACACACATTGGCATATAAATTAACACGTGAATTATTAAAGAGAATATAAAAGAAGAAAGGTCACCCAGAACAGAGATCTAAGCTATGTTTCCCAAAAAGTAAAGCTGGCACTCAACTAACATGAACATAAAACTTAGGAAACATGCTAAAAAACCCACATTTCCTCATTGATAGAAATTAACTGTTTCTCCCCAGAACAAAAAACATCCAAAAAATGAGAGATTATTACTATAAAGGAAGAAATATCAGATGACAAAATAATATTTTTATAATGACTTTTTTTTTTTTTTTGAGATAGTCTCTCTCTGTCACCCAGGCTGGAGTGCAGTGGCACGATCTCAGCTCACTGCAAGCTCAGCCTCCTGGGCTCAAGCAATTCTGCCTCAGCCACCTGAGTAGCTGGGATTACAAGTATGCACCACCACACCCAGTTAATTTTTGTATTTTTAGTAGAGACGGGGTTTCACAATGTTGGCCAGGCTGGTCTCGAACTCCTGGGCTCAAGTGTTCTACCAGCTTCAGCCTCCCAAAGTGCTGGGATTACAGGCATGAACCACCGCGTCCAGCCTATGATCACTTTAATATCATTAATATCCTCTACTGAAACTAAGGTGGCCTTAATACATATCTCTATATATTTTTACATATATTAACTGATCACATTAAAAGGAAACTTTAAACAAAATGCCATATATTTCCCAAGACTTTCAGCAACATTTTTCTTTGAATATAATAATATATATAACAAACCTTATATTAGTAATCGTTTCTGTCCACAAATGGTCAATACACAGTTCAGGAACAATTGGCTCCGTTTCTGGTGCAAGAAAGGAGCCATTAGAATTACTATTTGGAGAATGAGAAATACTATGTCTCTTTGGAGACTGATTATGGCTTGAAATGTTGAACCTTTGCACCCCTGAAAAAGAGTGCACTCCTAACGCAGGAGAATGAGCACGACTGCAAAATAAACAGAGGAGAGAGTACATCACAGTTAGCAGAGCAGGCTTATATGACATACACTCCAATGACACTTCCAAAAATTCCACAGACAGAAGAGCATTCATGGTATAATCCAGGTCAGAAATTAAAATTTTTCAAAAAGGAGTAGCTATTTAAATGGTTCATGTCAATGTGCTTTACTATATTCTAAAGATTTAGAGTTATTATTAGAAGAACTCATCTTTTACAACTAAAACTTAGATCATCTTCTTTTTCGGAAAATGAATGATTATTCAAAAAGCTCTAAACTATGTCCCTGTATAGTCAGACATATATATATATCAACAAAACAATGTCCCTGTAGCACCAGATATACACATCTGGTGATTTAAATATATATCTATGTAGAGAAATAGATACATTTAGATATCAAATAACAAGAAAAAAGAAGAAAAACTAACATAAATTAAGGCAAAAATAAAATAGTGCCACAGTATTTTGGGAACTAATATTCATCAAACTGTTGCCCACATAGTGGTAGAAATGAGGCAACTAACCTTAGGTCAAGCATAGGCAGCTTCAAAATATGACTCAGGAAAGAATGTGACATGGTAAACTTAGAAATCTTAGTAAAAGTAGCTCAGGGCTGAGCACGGTGGCTCACGCCTGTTATCTCCGCACTTTGGGAGGCCAAGGCAGGCGGATCACAAGGTCAGGAGATCGAGACCATCCTGGCTAACACGGTGAAACCCCATCTCTACTAAAAATACAAAAAAAAAAAACTCTGCCAGGCATGGTGGCAGGCGCCTGTAGTCCCAGCTGGAGGCTGAGGCAGGAGAATGGCATGAACCCGGGAGGCAGAGTTTGCAGTGAGCCAAGATTGCGCCACTGCACTCCAGCCTGGGTGACACAGCAAGACTCCGTCTCAAAAAAAAAAAAAAAAAATGGCTCAATTGGGATAATGGCTATTTCCCCTAAAAAACATCTCCCCTAAATATATTTCCCCTAAAAACAGCTGTCAACAGAAATTCTAAATCCTTCAAAACAAAACAGAAAGCTTAGAAAGAAAAACCAGGAAACCCTTCTACCTTAGAGCTGCCATGTTGGAAATAGAAGGTGAGCGAGAATGTAGACTGGGTGATGAGGTTGAGCGACTCTGGCTGTGAATGGATGAGTAATTCTGGAAAGGTGAAGTCACAGGGGAATCTCCTTTGGAGAGGCTTCTGAGATGTGCTGTGAGGGAGCTGCTAGTGGCCACATTCTGTGGGGTTCCCCCCTGTTCAGAGAACTTTAAAACAACATTCTCTTCCTTAAGTCAAAATAAAGAGAAAGAGGAAAAAAAAAACAATAATTAGAATAAAGTAGCAATTTCCTTGTAAGAATGCAAGTTGAAGTCAGTTACTAAAGACACAGTATTTCTTCTTTCCTAAGAAGCTCAATCTAGTTCTCAAATGAGGCCAGGTGCCATGGCTTACATCTATAATCCCAGCACTTTGGGAGGGTGAGGAGAGAGGATAGCTTGAGCCAAGGAATTCAAGACCAGCCTGGGCAACATAGCAAGATCCCATCTCTACAAAAAATTAAAAATTAGCTGGGAGTGGTGGTACACACTTGTAGTCCTAGCTATTCGGAAGGCTGAGGCAGGAGGATCACTTGAGCCCAGGAGTTCAAGGCTGCAGTGAACTGTAATTGTGCCATTATACTTCAGCCTGGGTGACAGAGTGAGGCCCTGTCTCTAGAGATGATGATGATGATGATGATGATGATGATAATAATAAAACTATTCACAAGTGATTTTTCCAAAAAAAAAAAAGTGAGGGTATGAAGTATTAACTACTCTTTCATATATATATATACTTTTTTTTTTTTTTTTTTTTTTTGAGATGGAGTCTCATTCTGTCACCCAGGCTGGAGTGCAGTGGCATGATCTTGGCTCACGGCAACCTACACCTCCCAGGTTCAAGTGATTCTCCTGCCTCAGCCTCCCGAGTAGATAGGATTACAGAAGCCACCACACCTGGCTAATTTTTTATATTTTTGGTATAGATGGGGTTTCACCATGTTGGCCAGGCTGGTCTTGAACGTCCTGACCTCAAGTGATCCGCCTGCCTTGGCCTCCCAAAATGCTAGGATTACAGGTGTGAGCCAGTGCACCCAGCCTACCCTTTCCTATTAAGGAGAAGTGACTTGCCTTTCTCCTTACCTCTGATTTGACTCTCCGGAGAGTCCACACAGAATGCACATTTTGAACAGCATCATAAGTCATTACAATAGAGGGGTCAGTATTGAGGAAAACAATTTTCATTGCATGATCTACAACATATTGCACCCGTGATGAACCAAAAAGACCTTAAAAATAAAATAGAAAAATCAGGTATAGAACAATCGGCTTTACAAGACTGATATTTATGAATGGAGCTCTTAAAATTGTTAAAGATAAAGAACAACCAAGCCATAGAGAGCATAAAATCTATTACTATCTTAAATAATTAACTCTGAATTTTTAATAAATTTACTTTAGGCATCAACTTCCTTAAAATACATTAAAGATGACAGCATTACAAGTTTTAGCTTCACGTACATGCTGTTGCTAAATGTTAAGATTTGTGGGGACTCTCACCATTAAACGAATCAGCCACAGGTAAAAGGTCGATGATTTCTTCAACTGACTTATTTATAAATTGCACTCAACTGTTCTGCCACGTTTGACTTCCTTATTGGTTCTGTTTTTCTGTATGAAAGCTGTACTCTATAATTACTATTCAGACAGTGCCGAACAGTACACTGTTGTTTCTGCTTTACTAGTTACACATGCAAAATAAGGTTTTTCCCAGTGAGTTCAGCTTTTAATCTAAAGTACCATGGACTGGTCTCTATATCCTTATTTGACAGGAAATGTTTCCCACTCAGTTAAAATACTGAAAAATTTTAAAATATGATTCTATAATCATAAGAAATACTTTATAAATAAAAATCATGCCACCATCTCAAAATATCTACTATTAATACATTAGAGAATTTTTGGTTTTTTTCATACATATATACACACTTTATACATTTTTACAAAATTATAATCATACTGTGTTATTTGTATCCTACTTGACATCACAAATAAGCAACTTCTAGTTCACTAAATATTAGTCAAAAATATGATCAATAATGGCTGCACTCCTCCCTCCAGTCCGTGCCTCCAAGATGACAAAGAAAAGAAGGAACAACAATCATGCCAAAAAGGGGCACAGCCACATGCAGCCTATTCGTTGCACAAACTGTGCCCGACGCGTGCCCAAGGACAAGGCCATTAAGAAATTTCATCATTCGAGGCTGGGCACGGTGGCTAACGCCTGTAATCCCAGCACTTTGGGAGGCTGAGTCAGGCGGCTCACGAGGTCAGGAGATCGAGACCATCCTGACTAACACAGTGAAACCCTGTCTCTACTAAAATAAAAAAATTAGCGGGTCGTGGTGGCGGGTGCCTGTAGTCCCAGCTACTCGGGAGGCTGAGGGAGGAGAATGGTGTGAACCTGGAAGGTGGAGCTTGCAGTGAGCCCAGATCCCGCCACTGCACTCCAGCCTGGGCAACAGAGTGAGACTCCGTCTCAAAAAAAAAAGAAATTAATTCATCATTCGAAATGTGGTGGAGGCTGCAGCAGTCAGGGACATTTCTGAAGCGAGTGTCTTCAATGCCTATGTGCTTCCCAAGCTGTATGGGAAGCTAAATTACCGTGTGAGATGTGCAATTCACAGAAAAGTCGTCAGGAATCCATCTTGTAAAGCCCACAAGGACCAAACACACCCACCCCGATTTAGACCTTCGAGGAGTGCTGCCCCACAACCCCCACCAAAGCCCATGTAAGGAGCTGAGTCCTTAAACACTGAAGACAAGGCGAGGCGCGGTGGCTCATGTCTGTAATCCTAGCACTTTGGGAGGCCGAGGTGGGTGGACTGCCTGAGCTCAGGAGTTCGAGATCAGCCTGAGCAACAGGGTGAAACCCCATCTCTACTAAAATACAAAAAATTAGCTGGGCGTGATGGCACACCCCTAATCCCAGCTACTAGGGAGGCTGAGACAGGAGAATCGCTTGAACCTGTGAGGCGGAGGCTGCAGTGAGCCGAGATCATGCCATTGCACTCCAGCCTGGGTGACAAAGCGAGACTCCGTCTCAAAAAAAACAAAATGAAAATAAAAAGATTGAAAACAGACTATTCTCCAAGAAAAAATAAAACGGAAATTGTACTTAAAAAAAAAAAAAAAAAAAAAAAAGGCTACATGCCATTTAATCCCAGGCCCTAGTATGTTTGTTCGGGTTGTCTGCAATTAGTAACAACATAAAATTTGAACTTTTTCTGTAAAAGATCAAAGACTAAATAGTGCAGTTTGCTGTCCACATACTGACTCTATCACATAATCTTTGTTATTTTCTACCACCCTTTAAAAGGTAAAAACCATTCTTATGTTGGGTGCGGTGGCTCACGATGTAATCCCAGCACTTTGGGAGGCCGAGGTGGGTGGATCACCTGAGGTCAGGAGTTCAAGACCAGCCTGACCAACATGGTGAAACTACGTCTCTACTAAAAATACAAAATTAGCTGAGTATGGTGGCACATGCCTGTAATCCCAGCTACTTGGGAGGCTGAAGCAAGATAATCACCTGAAACCAGGAAGCAGAGGTTGCAGTGAGCCAAGATCGCACCATTGTATTCTGGCTTGGGCAACAAGAGCAAAACTCTGTCTTAAAAAAGAAAGAAAAAAAAAAAAAAACCATTCTTAGCTCACAAGCTTTACAAAAACATGCTGCAGGCCAGATTTAGCCCATGGCCTACAGTTTGCCAAGACATAATATAGAAGATAAAAAGCAGCTAGGCACGGTGGCTCACCCCTGTAATCTCAGAACTTTGGGAGGCCGAGGTGGGTGGATCACCTGAAGTCAGGAGTTCAATACCAGCCTGGCTAACATGATGAAACCCCATCTCCACCAAAAATATAAAAAATTAGCCAGGCATGGTGGCGTGTGCCTGTAATCCCAGCTACTCGGGAGGCTGAGGCAGGATAATCACTTGAACTCGGGAGGCAGAGGTTACAGTGAACTGAGATCGCACCACTGCACTCCAGCCTGGGCCACAGAGCAAGACCCCTCTCAAAAAAAAAAACCCAAAACAACAACAAAAAATAAACTTTACTTCATCTAAGTATCATTCATTTACTTATTAATTATTAAAGAACAAAGCATCTACAGGTAGGTTAATAAATATATCGGTATTCCTCACTGATTTATATGCCTTATTTTTACTAAAATAACTGTTGAGCAGTTAATACCATGATATTCAAGAAAGTCAAAATAGAAGTTATTTTTGTAAAATGTTTACATTATTTTTATAAGTCAGTTTTCATATAAGCGCCTTTATAACCTCCCTCACCAAAGTCAAAAAAAAAAAAGAGCTTATCTAAAAGAATATAGAAATACACTTACTTCCAGATTTACAAACAAGTGGAGTTATTTCATCTAGTGGGTGCAGCATGCTGAACATAGTAGGTAAAGGTTCTCTAGCAATAAACAAATAATCAATTAATTACCAATACGAGTATGTCTGTGCACAAATTTTGCACTTCTATTGAAAAGAAATCTCCAGATTACACGAGCAACTAGAAACCTACTATCTCAAAATGCAATCTTCTAAACTTTGTACATACTATTTTTCACATTGTCTTCTATTTCATTCCTAGAAATCTCTCCCCTTAGAGTAATTCTATCAATGCACGAACAGAGGGAAATCAATATAGCCAGGGAATTTCTGCAAACAGCAGTCATCACAGTACAGAACAAATGGAGTAATGTGCATAAAGCGGTCTTTTTTTATTGACCTCTCTTACTGGCAGTGTGTCTTTGGCAGCTAAGAAAGAAATTTATTCTCCCATATCTGCTGACAAAGGAATGCATTTTTTAAAAAAAGAAGAAACAAACTACTTCAGGTAAATTAAGTCTGCTTTTTTTTTTGGAGATGGAGTCTCACTCTGTTGCCCAGGCTAGAGTGCAGGGGCATGATCTCGGCTCACTGCAACCTCCACCTCCCAAGTTCAAGCGATTCTCCTGTCTCAACCTCCCGAGTAGTTGGGATTACAGGCACACACCACCACGCCCAGCTAGTTTTTTTGTATTTTTAGTAGAGACGGGGTTTCACCATGTTGGCCAGGCTGGTCTTGAACTCCTGACCTCAGGTGATCCACCTGCCTCGGCCTCCCAAAGTGCTGGGATTACAGGCGTGAGCCACCACACCTGGCCAAAAGCCTACATTTTTTAAGGAATTATTTTTTTTAGAGCGAAGACAGGCTTTCTTTCAAAGCATAAAGAGATTAAAATCTATAAGCAATTTCTTTAAGACTTAGCAAGTGTCTACCTCTTGCACCACAACATGACAGGTGCTGTATGTTGCTGCCCTTCGGTGTGTTCATAATTCATAGGGAGACAAGATAAACACACCGCTAATAAACATCTACCATTTATTGCATACTTAATACCTACTAGGCCCTGTGTCAAAGCTTATATACATTTAGCTAGTTTAACTTTGCATAAGTCCTAAGAGGTAAATGATAATATTCCTGTAACGCGTAAGGAAACTATAGCTAAGAAAGCACTAATGATCTGCTCAAAGCAGCACAATGAGAAAATGGCAGAGCTAAGAACTGAATATTGTTATTTATTTTTTTTTGAGACGGAGTTTTGCTCATTGCCCAGCTGGAGTGCAGTGATGTGATCTCGGCTCACTGCAACCTCCGTCTCCCAGGTTCAAGTGATTCTCCTGCCTCAGCCTCCCAAGTAACTGGGATTACAGGCACCTGCCACCACGCTTGGCTAATTTTTTGTATTTTTAGTAGAGACAGGGTTTCGCCACGTTGGGCAGGCTGGTCTCGAACTCCTGACCTCAGGTGATCCACCCGCCTCGGCCTCCCAAAAGTGGTGAGATTACAGGCGTGGGCCACCACGCCCGGCCAAATCTTTTTTGAAGCCATTTATTTGCATGTTCAATTTTACCACTTAGATTGGGAAAAAAGGCTAATTAAGTGCCAAGTGCGTAGAGCTCACGAGTGTACATACAGGCTGAGTATCCCTTATCTGAAATACTTGGGACCGTAAGTGTTTTGGATTATTTACCTTACACTAACGGTTGAGCAACCCTAATTCTTTTGGGCGTACAAGTGGCTTTTGGTGACACAGAATTATGTAGTGGTGAAATTCTGAGATTTTAGTGCACCTGTCACCTTAGTGCATGTTGTACGCAATATGTAGTTTGTTTATCCCACACCTTCTTCCCACCCTCCTCCTTCTGAGTCTCCAAAGTCCATCATAACACTCTGTAAATAGCCTCTGCATACTCCTTGCTTAGCTCTCACTTGGAAGTGAGAACATGCAGTATTTGGTTTTCCATTCCTGGGTTACTTCACTTAGAATCATGGCCTCCAGTTCCATCCAACTTGCTGCAAAAGACATTATTTCACTTCCTCATTATGGCTGATTAGTATTCCATGGTGTATATATACATTTTCTTTATTCACTCATTGGTCAATGGGCACTTACGCTGCTTCCTTATCTTTGCAATTGTGAATTGTGTTGCAATAAACATACATGTGCATGTATCTTTTTCACATAATGACTTTTATTTCCTTTGGGTAGATACCCAGTAATGGGACTGCTAGATTGAATGGTAGACGTACTTTTAGTTCTTTAAGGAATCTCCATACTGTTTTCCATAGATGTCATACTAATTATGTTCCCGCCAGCAGTGTATAAGCATTCCCCTTCCACCACATCCATGCCAACATCTATTGTTTTTCTGACTCTTTAATAATGGCCATTCCTTAAAGAGTAAGGTGAGATCTCACTGTGGTTTTAATTTGTGTTTCTCTGATGATTAGTGATATTGAGCAGTTTCATGTTTGTTGGCCATTTGTGTATCTTCTTTTGAGAACTGTCTATTCATGTCCTTTACCCACTTTTTGAGCTTCTGTCTTGCTGATCTGAGTTCCTTATATATTCTGGATACTAGTGCTTTGTTGGATGCATAGTTTGCAAATATTTTCTCCCACTGTGTGAACTATCTGTCTATTCTGACATTTCTTTTGCTGTGCAGAAGCTTTTTATTTTAATCAGGTCCCATTTATTTATTGTTTTTGTTGCATTTGCTTCTGGTGTTTTAGTCATAAATTCCTTGCCTAGGCCAATGTCCAGAAGAGTTTTTCCAAGGTGATCTTCTAGAATTTTTATGGTTTCAGGGCATAAAGCCTTTGATCCCTCTTGAACTGACTTTTGTATAAGGTGAGAGATAAAAAAACCCAATTTCATTCTTCTAAAAAAGGTATCAGTTTTCCCAGCACCATTTACTAAATAGGATGCCTTTCCCCCAATTTATGTTTTTGTAAGCTTGTTTGTCAAAGATCAAATACTTGATTACAAGTATTTGGCTTTATTTCTGGTTTCTCTATTCTGTTCCATTGGTCTATGTGCCTACTTTTATACCAGTACCATGCTGTTTTGCTAATTATAACCTTGTAGTATATGTGATGGCTACATACTTGTTCTTTTTGCTTAGGATTGTTTTGGCTATTTTGGGCTTTTTTGGTTCCACATGAATTTTAGAATTGTTTTTTCTAACTCTATAAAAAAAAAGATCTTATTTTGATGAGAATTATGGTGAAATCTATAGATTGCTTTTGGCAGGATGATCATTTTCACAATATGGATTCTTCAAATCCATGATCATGGGATGTGTTACCATTTGTTTGTGTCATCTGTGATTTCTTTCAGCAGTGTTTTGTAGTTCTCCTTATAGAGATGATTCACCTCCTTGGTTAAGCATATTCATAGGTTTTTGTTTTTGGCTTTTTGCTGCTCTTATAAAAGGGATTGAATTTTTGGCCAGGTGCGGTGGCTCATGCCTATAATCCCAGCACTTTGGGAGGCCAAGGTGGGTGGATCACCTGAGGTCGGGAGTTCGAGACCAGCATGACTAACATGGAGAAACCCCGTCTCTACTAAAAATACAAAAAATTAGCCAGGCGTGGTGGTGCATACCTGTAATCCCAGTTACTCAGGAGGCTGAAGCAGGAGAATCGCTTGAACCTGGGAGGCAGAGGTTGTGGTGAGCCGAGATCATGCCACTGCACTCCAGACTGGGCAACAAGAGCAAAACTCTGTCTCAAAAAAAAAGAGACTGAGTTCTTGATTTGATTTTCAGCTTTGTCATTGTTGCTGTATAGCGGTGCTATTGATCTGTGTACATTGATTTTGTAATCTGAGACTTTACTGATTTATCAAATCTAGGGGTCTTTTGGAGGAGTCTATAGGGTTTTCCAGGTATATAATCATATTATCAGCAAATAGTGATAGTATGACTTCCTCTTTTCAAATCTGGATGTCCCTTATTTCTTTCACTTGCCTGATTGCTCTGGCCAGAACTTCCAGTACTATGCTGAATAGAAGTGGTGAAAGTAGGCATCTTAGTCTTCTTCCAGTTCTCAGGGGGAATGCTTTCAACTTTTCCCCATTCAGTATGATGTTGGCTGTGGGTTTGTTGTATATGACTTTTATTAATTTGTGGTAAGTCCCTTCTATGCCTAGTTTGTTTTTATCATCAAGGGATGCTGAATTTTATCCAATGCTTTTTTCTGCATCTATTGAGATGATCATATGGTTTTTAATTCTGTTTATGTGATGTGTCACATTTATTGACTTGTGTATGTTAAACCACCCCTGCATCCCTGAGACAAAACCCACTTGATCATGACATATCTTTTTGATGACAGCAACCCTAATTTGAGAATCCAAAACCTGAAATGCTCCAATAAGAATTTCCTTTGAGTGTCACGCTGGAGCTCAACAAGTTGCAGATTTTGGAGAATTTCAGATTTTTGGATCAAGGATACTCAACTTGTACTGAGATGAGAGAAAATGGCATATATCTATGCTGTCGACATGAAAATTATCATCATCTCAAACTTTTAGATAAACCTCAGAACCAACACAAACACAGAAATCCCAAGCAGTAATATTCTGAAGTGAATAAAATGAATACCTGGGTGAACCTGGAGGTACTTCATGTGAAGAAGCGCTTCGTTCAAACAACAATCCATATTTAGTGGGCCAAACATTTGCAACCTTTCAGGTAAAAGGGTGGGAAAAGATAGAAGTAAGAGAACCTACCCCTTTATAAAATGTTTTAAAGAAACATTACAGAATGTTTTATTTTCCAATTTAGTAATAGCTTTACAAAGTAACATAATCATTAAATACGGTATTTTCTTAAAAAGTAATACAAATAACCAACTCTAAGATAAAATCAAATCTAATAAAGAGGAGTTGTTCAATGTGAAATTCCTGCCACTGGCCAGGATCAGTAACAAAATGACAATGTGTTAACAATAGCCGTAGGCATTAAAAAGACGATGAGTAACAAAAAAAGACTGGTGTTTTTCATATGCCTTATTTAATATAACCAAAAGTTCTTACATATCATTTAAACCAACAAACACATACCACAGAAGACTTCCTAATTCACTTCATTAAATAACTTATTTTTTTGTGAAGTACAGAAAAATGGTAAGCCACTAAAGCTGCCAAAATTTAGTTATTTTGAGTAAAAATAACATTTTTGACTACTACGAAACATGAGACGTAAGACATGGCTCTAAAACCAATTAATTCAAAAATGTTCTCCAACAAAACCCCCCCCAAAATTTGAAACACCTGTTTACCTGAAATGGCAATGAAGCTATGTAATCCTTTCCTTCTATGCTATGCATGTTAATACATGAGCTTTGCAATATACATATGCATTTTTCTACTTCACTGCTACCTGAAAAGAAAGGGTACAACAAGACTTATGTGTTTTTTCCCTCAAAGGAGTTCAATCCTAACAGCACAAATTATTTAATGCACAATATAAAGATGCTTATGGTAAACCACTATTACTAGTGGCTACTTCATTTGAATGAAAAATACAATGAGATAAATATTTGGAATCATCATAAGAAAAATAAAATTTCAAAAAGAAACTTACTGTAGGCCTTTTCAGACTTATCCTGTGATATAATGAAGTCACACCACAATGCCTAAAATCAAAACAAAATTCTTACCTAAGAAAATTATATCTAAATAATCATCTATTAACTAATGGCATCTAAATAATAATAATAGCATCTACGTAATAACTTTGCCTCCTCAGCTCAACATGTGCAATCATGGGAACAAAAAGAATAAGAAAAAATAAATTAGAGTAATAAATGATAAATATGATAAGGAAAGGCAAAATGTTTACAATTAAATTTTATGAAAAGATCCATAGGAATTAAAATTTTAAATTAAAAAAATAAATTTTACAAAAAGAGAAGACAAGAATCAAAAAATCTACCAGATAGAAACTTTGCAGCAAAAATTCAAATAGTAGCTCAAACCATACTAAACCCTATATCCTCTACAAAACTAA
Source organism: Gorilla gorilla gorilla (assembly GCF_029281585.2). Classification (NCBI taxonomy): domain Eukaryota; kingdom Metazoa; phylum Chordata; class Mammalia; order Primates; family Hominidae; genus Gorilla; species Gorilla gorilla. Next base: position 49,491,773 of record NC_073236.2, read on the forward strand.
AGATTATTCAAACTTTATAATCTCCAGATTAAACAACTGATCTTAGACTCTCTCTACACTGACTTTTGAAAAAGTATTTAGAAACACTAACTCCTCCCTTTCTTAAAAGCCCATCTTACAAAATATAAACTAGGAAAAGCTATTAAACTTTAACTGACATACCTGGCAATCACTTATTATTTAACAGCATTTTGTGTTTTTTTTAAACTGTGGTCAAATATACACAATATGAAAATTAACATTTTAACCATTTTTAAGTAGACAATTCAGTAGCATTAACATTAAATTGACAAGCTTAGTGCAATTTGTGAGCTTGTACAATACTGCACATTTCCAGAACTTTTTCCTCATCTCAAACAGAAACTCCGTGCGCATTAAACAATACTCCCCATTTCCCAATGCCCTGAGCTCTGGTAACCTCTGTTCCACTTTCCCTGTGAAAAGGCCTGTGCTAGGTATCTCATGTAAGTGAAACTGTACAACATTTGTCCTTTTATATCTATTTTATTTCACTGAACATAATGTTTTCAAGGTTCATCCATGTTATGGCATGTATCAGAATTTTATCCCTTTTTAAAGCTAAACAATATTCCACTGTTAGCATATAACACATTTGTTTATCCATTCATCTGTCAATGGACATGGGTTGTTTCTACCTTTTGGCTATCATAAATAATGCTGCTGAAAACACTGGTGTACAAGTATCTGTGAATCCCTGTTCTCAATTCAATTGTGCATATACCTAGAACTGGAACTGCTGGATCATAATGGTAATTCTAAGTATAACTTTTCTTTTAAGAGATGGGGTCTCACTCTGTCACCCAAACTGCAATGCAAGGCATGATTCTAGCTCGCAGCAGCCTACAACTCCTGGGTTCACGTGACCCCCCTGCCTCAGTCTCCTGAACAGCTTGGGAGTACAGGCATGCACCACCATGCCTGGCTACACGTACAACTTTTTGAGAAATCGCCAAACTTTTCCACAGCAGCTATGTTACATTCCCATCAGCAATGCACAGGAGTTCCAATTTCTGGACATCCTCACCAACATTTGTTATGTTTCTTTAATAACAGCCAACCTAGTAAAGTGGTATCTCATTGTGGTTGTAATCTGCATTTGCCTAATGATTAGCGAAGCTGAGCATCTTTTCATGTGCTTATTGACCATGTGTGCATCTTTAGAAAAATGTCCATTTAAGTCCTTCTGCCCAATTTTTTAATTGGGTAGTTTGTTTTATTGTTGAGTTGTGGGAGATTTTAATGGTTAGGAAATGAAAATTCAGGAAGAAAACCATGCATGAGAGCTGTGCTCCAACCTGAAATGTCCAAAATCTACAATGTACCGATTACAGTCTCAACTTCCTTTCATGAAATCCCACCCTCTCAGCCTCTAAAAGTAAATATTTTAACATCTCTTTTATCCCTGATATCTAAGAGATCACTAACCCCTTCCACATCTCCCTCTGCTTTATCACCCCTCCTTTGCCAAGGCACCAATCTTTTACCTGAACAGTCACAAAATAGTGCCCCTGACAACAGTCTCCCTCCTCTCCAGTCAATCCTATATATATATTGCTAACAAAGCAATCTCTTTTCAAAACACAAAATTGATCGCTTCCATTTTAAAATCCTTGGCAGGCTCCCTTCAGCACACAGTTTAAAATCCAAATTCCTTGGTTTATATACAAGGCCCTTTGGTCTGTATACTGCCAGCATCCACTCGCATCACTCCACACCCACACTTTGTGTACAGCCATTCTGAAGTTTAAAAAGTCATCTTTTTCCATAATTCTTTTTGCTGTGATTTCCTCTGCCTAGAATGCCCTTCTGCCACCATTTTATAACACAAATAGCATCTTCTTTGAAAAAACCCTCCCTTTGGCACTCAGTCCTTTGGGCTCTCATCACTCTGTGGACAGGTAGTTATTATACAGCATTCAGAATACAGCATTTCAGGTGATCTGTTTGTTCTCCTTTCTAGGCTATGAGTCCTTCAGTGGCAGAAACTACATTCACCTTTGTAGCCCCAGCATAATGTCTGAAACAGAGTGAGACTAAATACTTGCAGAAGACCAGGCACAGTGGCTCACGCCTGTAATCTCAGCACTTTAGGAGGCCAAGCCAGGAGGATCACTAGAGCCCAGGGGTTCAAGACCAGCCTGGACAACATAGTGAGACCCCCATCTCTATTAAAAAACAAAAAGAATAAATGAAAAAATAAAAAGAACAACCAAAAAAAAAAATACTTGCAGGATAGGTAAAACAATGAACAGATAAAATCTGAGTCACATATACCTGATATTATTTCATAAACAAAATAGAAAATTATCTTTCTCCATATTAGCAAGAAAATTAAGTAACAATATATTTTCCAGATCAAAAGACTGAAATTCCAAATCTTACAATTACACTTACAAGTGATCTTAAGATAAAGGAGATAATGTATCTAACTGCACTTCCATAGAATCTAGTAAATAGGCAACTGTTCTTGGAGAAATTAAGATGAAGATATAGAAGCAAAGAACTACTTGGATATCATCAAATGCACTTTTCACATCTATACTAACTATATGAATTATATGGGAAAAAAATTACCATCAAAAAGATCACTGGCTTCAACACTCCAGGACACAAATGCTTTCACATATGCCCTCAAATGTTGGAATAATGATTCAGTTTATCCTTTCCAATAAATAGTTAGAATACAGTACTCATCAGGAAATAGTTAATGGTAGGTGGGAGGAGTGGGAGGAAGCAGTGTCCAGATACAAAGATTTCAGCATTTACAAAAATGAAACTTAACATTAGTCAAAGCCTCCAAAACCTCTTGTCAACCCTAATTCATCTACAATAAATGCATTAGTTCTTCCTCCAACTTTTTGTTACAAAAATTTTCAGTAAGAAAAGTTGAAATAATGCAGCAGACATATTTCACCTAAATCCAACAATCAAGAAAATTTTGCCATATTTGTTTGTGTGTGTGCATTTGTGTACATATGGGATTTTTGGAATGGGAATGCTGACTGTCTAAAAATAAATTGCACACACATCATGACATTTCACCCCTAAATACTTCACCATGCCTTTTCTAAAAATAAAGATGTTCTCCTATAAAACCATAAAATCATCATCCCTGAGAAAAAAATAATACTTCTCTAACATCAGCTACTGGCCAGTAATTTTCAACTTTCCCAAATTTTCCCCAAAAATATCTTTTTAGCTAGTTTTCTAAAACCAGGACTCAATCAAAGTTCATTTAACAAGGATCAAAAAATACTGCATTTGGTGATGTCTCTTTAGTCTCTTTCAATGTAGAACAGTCCCCACCTTTTTTTCTTTCTCCGTGACTTTTTTAAAGAAACCAGAATGTAGACTATAAACTTTTTATAATGGAAAATTTCAAATAAATACAAAGTAAACAGAATAGGATAATGAATCCCCATCAGCCAGTTTTAATAATTATCAAGCTTGGCTGGGCATGGTGGCTCACGCCTGTAATCCCAGCACTTTGGGAGGCCAAGGTGGGTGGGTAGATCACAAGGTCAGGAGATCGAGACCATCCTGGCTAACACAGTGAAACCCCAGCTCTACCAAAAATATAAAAACAAAATTAGCCGGGTGTGGTGGCGGGCACCTGCAGTCCCAGCTACTCGGGAGGGTGAGGCGGGAGAATGGCATGAACCTGGGAGGCAGAGCTTGCAGTGAGCTGGGATCATGCCACTGCACTCCAGCCTGGGTGCCAGAGCAAGACTCCATCTCAAAAAACAAATAAATAAATAAACAACAACAATAATAATAAAGCTTTAGCCATTCCTAGCTATCTATTTCCTTATCTCATGGTATTTTAAAATATAATTCTCTATTGCCTATATTCCCTATAAACAGGAAGTTAGGTCTAAATATTCATATTTTTGGGAAGAAAACTTAGATGACATCATGTACTTCATTCTGTATTATAGCTAGAAGCACATAATACTCCTTCATGTCACTACTAATTATGCTAAACTCAATCACTTGATTGAGGTGGAGACTGACAACTCCAAAGTAGAGGTACATTTGTTCCTTCACATTTACCAGGTAATCCACAGGGTGATGTGTTGGTGCCATGGTAATATTCTTTCAACCAACAGTGTTAGTATCCATTTACAATCCTTGTTGGAATCAATTATTGCACTGGAGGTTACAAAATGGTGATATTCTAATTCTACAATTCCTTTTACATTTATTAGCTAGCATTCTTCTCTAAGTACAAGTTTTCCTTCATCAAATGGAGATGAACTGCATGTCTTCCTGAAAAAATATGGCAAATGCTTAATTCTTTCCCTTTCATTATCAACTTTCAGAAGTTAGTTATAACAGCCAACTGCAATGGCTGCAAAGCAGATTTTTTCCTTTCTCTCTACCATTATGAATCCCACGATTTTTATTTATTCAAATCTTTGCAATCAATTATAGTAATCATGTGTTAAAATATTTCTGTACTCTTCATGTTTTATAGGTTTTTGCTGGCAATAACAAATTGAATTACATAAGGACAGAGTGTTTAAAGATTATCATTAAAGTGACAAAGGAGAGTGTAAAAAAAGTGATGATATATAAAATAAAATTAAATTTTTATTTTCCTGCCATTATCTTCACATTACATTATGTCATGTTACAACGTACACCCAGCTGCTGAGATCATTAGGCTGGTTTTATCATTTCTGTTAAATTTTAAAACAAAACTTTTTTTTAATTGCATTAAATAGTGAATCAAATGCTAAAATTCAAATCAACTCACCTGCTGAACAGGACTGTCAACTGTAAATGCTTTATAAACTGCCAATGCCTGGCTTTTACTTCCTTTGCTCCATATCACCATATTTCCAGCAACATAGAGTTCCTCATCATAGTCCACATCTTCTCCAATTTCACTTACTCCTTTCCTTAACTGCCAGCTTTCCTTAAAAATTAACACATGTAAAACATATTCAAGCACTCTTTTTTTGTTCTTCAAAAATCTGGAACAAAATTTATTTGCCCATGGAGTAAGACTCAATTCAAACACAACTCCTACAAAGTTTGGTACACTGATTAACAGAGGATGTGGATATATGCATTACATTATAGAATTACATGAAGAATTTACTCAATAATTCTCTATATTGAATGTTTTATATTATTCCTCTATATTACTCTGCCAAAAACAAAAACGAACAAAAAGTACACCTTCTCTATAGTTCCAAAAGTCAAATCACATGCTTGGGAGACTAAAAGGACATATTAAGTATATGAGGTACGGTAGGGAAAGGACAGTGAGGTGCACGTGGGAATCACTCGGGGAGTTCACGCACAAATGCAGGCTTCCTGCTTCGCAATCACATATATATTCACCTTCTTTTCCTTTGTCCCACCCACCAAAATGAATGGAAGAAAGAGAAGTTTCCATTTGTAACTACATAGGCTTTCCCTCCCCGAGATTTTAGTATCCCAAAGGGATATGACAATGGAATAAGGCAGGAGGGATTCATTTTCTGACACACACTTAACATCTCATTCCCCTACTTAAGAACTATTACTCGCCGGGTGTGGTGGCTCACGCCTGTAATCCCAGCACTTTGGGAAGCCGTGGCAGGTGGATCACCTGAGGTCTGGAGTTTGAGACTAGCCTGACCAACATGGAGAAATCCCGCCTCTACTAAAAAAAACAAAATTAACTGGGCGTGGTGGCACATGCCTGTAATCTCAGCTACTCGGGAGGCTGAGGCAGGAGAATCGCTTGAATCCAGGAGGCAGAGGTTGCGGTGAGCTGAGATTGTGCCACTGCACTCCAGCCTGGGCAACAAGAGTGAAACTCCGTCTCAGGAAAAAAAAAAAAAACTATTACTCTACCTACTTTTGTGGCATTTCTTCTCTCCTTTAGAAACATGTAAATCTTCTGCAGCAGGGACTACTTCTAATCTCTACCATTTAATCATTAGATAACATGAAATCTGGTCCCCACATATTAAGTGAAAAGAAAAAGGTTTAAAATGGACAACAATCATACTACTGAACCTGACTCACATTATAACACCACAAGTTGGCCAGGCACAGTGGCTCACACCTGTAAACCCAGCACTTTGGGAGGCCGAGGCGGGTGGATCACCTGAGGTCCGGAGTTCAAGATCAGCCTGACCAACATGGAGAAACCCCATCTCTACTAAAAATACAAAATTAGCAGGGGTGGTGGTGCATGCCTGTAATCCCAGCTACTCGGGAGGCTGAAGCAGGAGAATCACTTGAACCCGGGAGGCAGAGGTTGCGGTGAGCCAAGATCGCACCAGTGCACTCCAGCCTGGGCAAAAAGAGCAAAACTTCATCTCAAACAAAAAAACTGAAAAATAAAAAATAAATAAAACCACAAGTTACAGAGGGTATCTAAATAAGTCGCTATGACAATGTAATAAAGTCATTATTTTCAACATTTATTGAAATGACCACACCTTAACTCTACCCTAGAAGTGGCATCACACCGATCTCTCAGTTGCATCTTAGTAGCCTTAAATTACAAGTAGATTATATCACTCTACATTTCAAAAACACAATGGGAAACTCAATGGAACCTTCTGTTTCTCGTGGATTGTAACCTCCTGAAGGGATCCCACCAAGCCAGCAGCACCATCAGAAGACCATAATTCAGAAGCTGGCTGCAGCTGGCGAAGTTGAAGGTTCAAAGCATTAGGGTGGTGCTTGCAGTGGTCTCGACCAAAAGGAACAAATTCCTGCAAATCCCTTGCTGCAATCATCGTTGTCCTTTCTTCATAGAAGTTCGACATGGGTTCCAAATATCAACATTATTTCTGTATGAATTCAAACACATTCTGGTCAGCTTCCAGACTCAAAACTAGAATAAAAATACCATAAACACACAAGTCATTAATCCTTACATGGGTGTCAAGTAATTATATCAGACTGGTAAGTATATAAGTTGGTCATAACAAAAGGGCATTCTAGATCTGATTCAGACAGTTGCAATTATCACATTTTAGTCACAGACTGACAGTTACCACTATAGGAAACCACTGAGATGCAACAAGTACTTATGTCCCGCGCCACCTATCCCGTGTTTCCCACTACTATACGCTAATTTTTCCATACTTTATATATGAAGTATTTAGACAAGTTGTATTCTATGGTCCCATAACTACATGGCTTCTCAACATTTAAGGTCATTTCTGGTTAGATGCCAGAACCTCATTTGAAAAGTACATCTAAGGGATCATTGTCATATTGGAATAAAACAATAAAAAACCACACATTACTCTAATTCATCAGAGGTTGAACTGCTTTCAGCTGACCGATCTACAAAAGACATAGGTTATCAAATGTCTTAAGTAGCTGTGACACCCCCAATCCCACCTAAATATATAACTACAATCAATTTCAATTATTGGTCGAAACCCAAAGAACCAAGGCATGAATAACTCTAGCCATGGAACAGTTATGCTTGCAGATTTAAGGGTACTAGGTTTTAATTATTACATCTAATTAATCTAATTATTAATCTATTACAGTACAGTTTATTACTAAAAAAATGTGGATGAACTGTTAAAGCCTTCATCACAAGGTTAGGAAGCAGCCAGGCTTTAGACAAAAGTACAGATAAGCATAATTAGATTGCCCTTTGATCCACTTTCCTGTACCTGTTTATATATACCATGTTCCTATAGACAGCATTTTTAATGTTAGGAGCCTAAGACTTTTGAGATGATGCAAGCTAGTCTTAAGACCCCATCAAGGAACCACATTAGCATGAGAATGTGGTTTATCTCTCTGTCCTATGACTTCATCCTTCATTCTCTGACCAATCAATACCTTAGCCCACTACCCTCTCTTTAAAACCTCTGGGCCGGGCGCGGTGGCTCACGCCTATAATCCCAGCACTGTGGGAGGCCAAAGCGGGCGGATCACCAGGTCAGGATATCAAGACCATCCTGGCTAACATGGTGAAACCCCATCTCTACTAAAAATACAAAAAATTAGCTGGACTTGGTGACGGGCGCCTGTAGTCCCAGCTACTCGGGAGGCTGAGGCAGGAGAATGGCGTGAACCCAGGAGGCGGAGGTTGCAGTGAGCCGAGATCATGACATTGTACTCCAGCCTGGGCAACAGTGCAAGACTCTGTCTCAAAAAAAAAAACCAAAAACAAAAAAAAACCTCTAGACCTTAACTCTTTGGGGAGGCTGACGTGAAGTTTCCTCAGTCTCCTAGTTCGGTGGCCCTGCAAGTAAAACACTTTATCTGCTGCAATCCCCGTTGTTTCCGTGTATTGACTTGCTGCTCATAGGACAAGAGTCCTATATGATTACACAAACACCCAAAGCCTATGTAGTTCCTTTGCAGCTCCTCCAAAGCCACAAAGGTATTTTGCTGTGAATTAAATGTTATTCTTGGCCAGGCACGATGGCTCACGCCTGTAATCCCAGCACTTTGGGAGGCCAAGGCGCGAGGATCACCTGAGGTCAGGAGTTTGACACAAGCCTGGCCAACATGGTCAAACCCTGTCTCTACTAAAAATACAAAAAAAAAAAAAAAATTACTCAGGCATGGTGTGGGCGCCTGTAATCCCAGCTACTTGGGAGGCTAAAGCAAGAGAATCGCTTCAACCTGGGAGGCAGAGGTTGCAATGAGCCGAGATTGCGCCATTGTACTCCAGCCTGGGGAACAAGAGCAAAACTCCGTCTCAAAAAAAAAAAAAAAGAAAAATTATTCTGGATATAATTATGTCACAAAACATGACACAAGTTTTGTTCTTCCTCCTGCTAGAAATAAATGAGTACTGGGACACTTGAACTTGGAACACAAGTAAAAAGTGCCTTATAAAACTTACAAGGGGCAGGGCGTGGTGGCTCACGCCTGTAATCCCAGCACTTTGGGTGGCCGAGACGGGTGGATCACGAGGTCAGGAGTTCAAGATCAGCCTGACCAAGATGGTGAAACCCCATCTCTACTAAAAATACAAAAATTAGCCAGACAGTGATGGCGGGCGCCTGTAATCCCAGCTACTTGGGAGACTGAAGCAGAGAATTGCTTGAACACGGGAGCCAGAGGTTACAGTGAGCTGAGATGGCGCCACTGCACTCCAGCCTAGGAGACAGAACAAGACTCCTTCTCAAAAAAAAAAAAAAACCCCACAAAAAAAAAACCTTAAAAGAAAACAAAATTCAGCTGGTCTTCCTATATTTTATTCAACAGAATAACCAACATCAATGAACTTTTGACTTTATGAAACTTTAGTTCTGCAATTTTATAATGTTATTTTCTTATAACTTTGAGAGAAAATTACCGAATTGTTAAAGAATTATCATTTTGTACCGATTAATGCCACATATTTAATACTTTTTCAGTACCCCAAACTTTTAGAAATGTTTTTACTTGTTAGGTGCAACATAAACAGCTACACGTAAAAATACTATTAAATTTATATGCTATAAGTAACAGTATCAGCAATGATTCCTACAAACACTACCCTGCCAAAAAAAAAAAAAAGAGACCCAAATGCACACTAACGGGAGCTTAAGTCGCCACAAGAGCTTCCCCAGCCTTTCTAGAGGACGGTGAAAACAGGCTGAGAGCCCGAGGCTCAGAAAAACAGCTCAGAGGGGCTGGAGGCCAGTCTAGAAGCTGAGGCTGCACATGGGATGCTGCGCACAGCTCAGGAAAGAGGTTGGCAAGCAGGAGCCGGAAGGAGCACCCCAGCCCGCAGGCCAGGAGCGCCCGCAGGCCAGGAGCCCCCTCAGCCCCGGGGCAGGCTCAAGGCCCTCCCTCGGGTTCCCAGTCCCTCGGGTTCCCAGTCCCCCGGGTTTCCAGACCTGCGGCCACCAGGGGAGGCTCGGCCTCGGGACAGGTGCGAGAGTCACGCGGCGCGCGACAGACCACCAAGTGCTGCGGTACGGCGCCCGCACCTGTATAACTCGGGACGCGTCAGGCGCGGCGAGCCCCGGCTGCTCCCCGGAGGCGCAGGGGCCGAGGAGGCCCGAGGGCAGCGGCGGGGTCCGACACAGTGACTCTTCGGCCGCAGCAGCTTCTCATTCCCTCTCCCTCCCCTGTTCCGGAGGAAGAACGGGCAACAGCAGCGGGCTCGAGTGCTAATGGCAGGAAGGCGTGCGAGACGTTCAAATGGACGCGTCCATCTTGACTTTCCCGTCTTGCCTCGCGCCGGGGCGGGGCATCGCGGGAGGCGCGCGGCGTCCTAGCAGTCCTGGCGCCTGCGCTGTTGAGGGAAGAGCGCGGCGGGTTACAACTTGGGGGCTATTTCCACCTTCCGTGCGTCTAATGCGAACCCCGAAGCAGGATTCTGTCTGCTACAGTCCTGGCGTCCAAGTTCTCTTTAGCTCATGTCACTAGGGACCTGAACTGCCTTATAGATCTCAGGGTTTTTTCTTCTGGTTTCGCTTCCGCCTCCTGACCCCACGTGGAGGTAGGCACCTCAGGCTGAGGGTGGGGAGCAGGGGTTGCTGATTTTCTCTACGTGCAGTGAATGCTCTATGCCTTTTTCGGTCCATACTCTTCGAAGAGTGGATGAACTGTGTGAAGGTCCTCACAGAAACGTTGCTTGCAATTCCCAGATTCAGAGACACTTCTTGAGGCGATTCAAAGACCTAAGTTAAGAACCCCAGCGGCCACTCGCGCCTGTAATCCCAGCACTTTGGGAGGCGAGGCGAGAGGATTGCTGGAGCCCAAGAGTTTGAAACCAGCCTGGGCAATATAGCGAGACCCTGTCTCCACAAAAGAAAAATTTTAAAAATTAGCCTGGCGGCGTGGTGCGCACCTGTAGTCCCAGCTGCTTGGGAGTCTGGAGGATCACTTGAACCGGGAGTTTGAGGCCACAGTGAGCTATGATCGCGCCACTGCACTCCATCCAGCCTGGGCAACAGAGCAAGACCTTGTCTCAAAAAAAAAAAAAAAAAAGAATGGGTTATAGGAGAAAGGTTAGAAACAAAGATTCATGAAACAGTTAAATACAAATATACCTAATTGATATTTTAAACTTTTGTTTATGTGTGTGTGTGTGTGTGTGTGTGTGTGTGTGTGTGTTTCTTGAGACAGAGTCTCGCTCTTTCGCCCAGGCTGGAGTGCCGTGGCACAATCTCGGCTCACTGCAACCTCCGCCTCCCGGGTTCAAGTGATTCTCCTGCATCAGCCTTCCAAGAAGGTGGGATTACAGGCGCCCGCCACCACGTCCAGCTAATTTTTGTATTTTTAGTAGAGACAGGGTTTCACCACGATGGCCAGGCTGGTCTCGAACTCCTGACCTCGTGATCCTCCCGCCTCGGCCTCCCAAAGTGCTAGGATTACAGGCATAAGCCACTGCGCCCGGCCAATATTTTAAACTTTTTTTAAAAAAAAAAGTTTAGCAACCCCATCAAAAAGTGGGCGAAGGACATGAACAGACACTTCTCAAAAGAAGACATTTATGCAGCCAAAAAACACATGAAAAAATTCTCACCATCACTGGCCATCAGAGAAATGCAAATCAAAACCACAGTGAGATACCATCTCACACCAGTTAGAATGGCGATCATTAAAAAGTCAGGAAACAACAGGTGCCGGAGAGGATGTGGAGAAATAGGAACACTTTTACACTGTTGGTGGGACTGTAAACTAGTTCAACCATTGTGGAAGTCAGTGTGGCGATTCCTCAGGGATCTAGAACTAGAAATACCATTTGACCCAGCCATCCCATTACTGGGTATATACCCAAAGGACTATAAATCATGCTGCTATAAAGACACATGCACACATATGTTTATTGCGGCACTATTCACAATAGCAAAGACTTGGAACCAACCCAAATGTCCAACAATGATAGACTGGATTAAGAAAATGTGGCACATATACACCATGGAATACTATGCAGCCATAAAAAATGATGAGTTCATGTCCTTTGTAGGGACATGGATGAAATTGGAAATCATCATTCTCAGTAAACTATCGCAAGAACAAAAAACCAAACACCGCATATTCTCACTCATAGGTGGGAATTGAACAATGAGAACACATGGACCCAGGAAGGGGAACATCACACTCTGGGGACTGTTGTGGGGTGGGGGGAGGGTGGAGGGATAGCTTTAGGAGATATACCTAATGCTAAATGATGAGTTAATGGGTGCAGCACACCAGCATGGCACATGTATACATATGTAACTAACCTGCACATTGTGCACATGTACCCTAAAACTTAAAGTATAATAATAAAAAAAAAAGTTTAGATTTACAGAAAAACTGCAGATAGTCCAAAAATTTCCCGCATACCCTATACCCAGTTTCTACATCCAGTTTCCCTATTATTAGTATTTTACATTAGTATAGTACATTTGTTAAAATTAATGAAATATCAACACATTATTAGTAATTAAAATTCATACTTTATTCAGTTTTTTTTTAAGAGAGTCTTGCTGTGTTGCCTAGGCTAGAGTGCATTGGCACAAACACAGCTCACTGCAGCCTTGAACTCCTGTGCTCAAGCAGTCCTCCTGCTTCAACCCCCCAAGCAGATGGGACTCCAGGTGTAAGCCACTGCATTAGTTTGTAGAATATCCCTTAACTGAAATTTGTCTGATGTTTCTTCATGATTAGCCTGGGGATATGGATTTCAGGAAGGAAGATCATAAAGTGTCATTTTCATCACATCATATCAAAGGTACTTATCAACAGTATCACTTATCGCTGCTGATGTCAACCTTGATCACCTAACTGAGATAGTGTTTGTCAGATTTCTCTACTATGATGTTACATTTCCCCACTTTCCATATTGTACTCTTTGGAAGGAAGACAATATGTGCAGCCCTCAGTCACAGAGTGAGGCCAGTTGATTTTGTTGTTGTTTTACAAACTTGCAAAAGCAAATGAAGGAGGGAAGCATCTTTTCAACAGTTAGTGTTGCAATATTTGTATATTCAGATGGAAAAAAATGAATCTTGATTCATACTACACACCATATACAAAAATTAAAGTGCATCAAAGACCCAGATATGAGAGTAAAGCTGCCGGGCGCGGTGGCTCACACCTGTAATCCCAGCACTTTGGGAGACCAAGGCAGGCGGATCACCTGACGTCAGGAGTTCAAGACCAGCCTGGCCAACACGGTGAAACCCCATCTCTACTAAAAATACAAAAAATAAATAAATAAATAAAATAGCCAGGCGTGGTGACAGGCGCCTGTAATCCCAGCTACTCAGGAGGCTGAGACAGGAGAATCACTTGAACCTGGGAAGCGGTGGTTGCAATGAGTCGAGATCACGCCATTGCACTCCAGCCTGGGGTACAAGAGCGAGACTTCGTCTCAAAAAAAAAAAAAAAAAAGAGTAAAGCTATACACTTAGAAGAAAACATAGCTGTAAATCTTCATAACCTTGGATTAGGCAATGATGTCTTAAATATGGTACCTAAAGCACAAGGAACCTAGGGAAAAAATTGATAAGTTGGAGAAAAGTTTTAAATTTTGTGCTTCAAAGGTATTGTCAAGAAAGTGAAAAGACAACTCACAGAATGGGAGAAAAGATTTGCAAATAATCTGATAAGAGTCTGTTATCCAGAATATGTGAAGAAGTCTTACAACTCAACATAAAAAGACAACCCAGTCTAAAAATGGGCAGAGGATTTGAACAGACATTTTGCCAAAAATATATTACACAAGTGGCCAAAAAGGACAATAAAAGATGACCAACATCATTAGTCATTAGGGAAATGTAAGCCAAAACCACTTCACACCCAGTAGGATAGCTATAATCAAAAAGACAGACAATAACAAGTGTTTATGAAGATTTGGAGTTATTTGACCCCTTGTACATAATTGATAGGAATGTAAAATGGTGCAGCCGCTTAGTAAAACAGTTTAACAGGTTCTCAAAAAGTTAAACGTTGGTCTCTTCCAGGAGCTACCGCCAGAAGATGGCGGCAGCCGCCAAGTTGTCACTACTGGAGAAGTCCCTGGGACTGAGTAAGGGGAATAATAAATAAAGTGCTCAGGATTCCGGTTCTTCAAACAAACAATGGTCCAAGTCTAACAGGATTGACTGCTACAGCAGCTCATCTAGTCAAGCAAGCTAACAAAGGATATTTGCTAGGGAGTACTGCAGAAGAAAAAGCAATAGTTCAGCAATGGTTACAATACAGAGTCACTCCAGTAAAAATGATAGCCACACACTGTTTTTTTTGTTGTTGTTGTTGTTTTTTGAGACGGAGTCTCGCTCTGTCGCCCAGGCTGGAGTGCAGTGGCGCTATCTCTGCTCACTGCAAGCTCTGCCTCCTGGGTTCATGCCATTCTCCTGCCTCAGCCTCCCGAATAGCTGGGACTACAGGCACCCGCCAACAACGCCCGGCTAATTTTTTTGTATTTTTTTTATTAGAGACAGGGTTTCACCATGTTAGCCAGGATGGTCTCGATCCCCTGACCTTGTGATCCACCCACCTCAGCCTCCCAAAGTGCTGGGATTACAGGCGTGAGCCACCATGCCCAGCCCACACCCTGTTGAAGGATCTTATTTCATATCTTGAAGATAAAGTCTACCTTACAGGATATAACTACCTTTGCAGATATCCTATTGTACTATGGACTTCATCGCTTTATAGTTGACCTGACAGTTCAAGAAAAGAAGAAATATCTTAATGCGTCTCGCTGGTTTTGTCACATTCAGCATTATCCAGATATCAGGCAACATCTGTCTAGTGTTGTCTTCATCAAGAACAGACTATACACTAATTCCCACTAGAAGCTATCCATGCCGTACAGAAGATGTATTAAAAATGTTTTAACTGGAAAATGTATTCTGACCACAGGACTAATATAAATTAATATACAGTCATTCATTATTTGTTGAAATCTATAGAATTTTTAAAGTGTCAACTTGTGTCTGAATGTTTTATTTGTTCTTTAGTTGAAGTTTTTTTTTGTTTTGTTTTGTTTTTTGAGATGGAGTCTCGCTCTGTCTCCCAGGCTGGAGTGCAGTGGCGCGATCTCAGCTCACTGCAAGCACTGCCTCCCGGGTTCACGCATTCTCCTGCCTCAGCCTCCCAAGTAGCTGGGACTACAGGTACCCACCACCACGCCTGGCTAATTTTTTGTATTTTTAGTAGAGACGGGGTTTCACCGTGTTAGCCAGGATGGTCTTGATCTCCTGACCTCGTGATCTGCCCATCTCAGCCTCCCAAAGTGCTGAGATTACAGGCGTGAGCCACCGCGCCCGGCCTTTAGTTGAAGTTTTGCAATGTTTTATGTAAAAATTTAACTGCTATTAAAAAAAACAAGTTGAGATCAAGTTACAAAATTAACCTTGTTTTTAACAAGTGACATTTATTTCAATAAAAGTTGCAAATCAGTGGTTTAATCTAAAAAAAAAATAGGTGTCCTTTCAATGGTTGACATATTTGGCTATTTATTAACCTCTTTCATATTCTCAAATTTCTTTTCCCCTTTTGGGTATTTATGGAAGTTTGTTAAGAACTGTGATTAAAAGAAAAAAAAAAAAAAGGCCGGGCACAGTGGCTCACGCCTGTAATCCCAGCACTTTGGGAGGCTGAGGCGGGTGGATCACCTGAGGTCAGGAGTTTGAGACCAGCCTGGCCAACATGGTGAAATCCCCATCTCTACTAAAAATACAAAAAAAAAAATTAGCCAGGCACGGTGGCAGGCGCCTGTAATCCCAGCTACTCAGGAGGCTGAGGCAGGAGAATTGCTTGAACCCAGGAGGCAGAGGTTGCAGTGAGCTGAGATGACGCCATTGCACTCTAGCCTGGGGGACAAGAGCGAGACTTCGTCTCAAAACAAAACAAAAAAAATTCTGTGTGTCTACACTAGATACCCCTAGATGGCACATATAGGTTTGTGACCTATCTGTCTCCAAAGTTGAGAAACAGACAGAAAGAGTTACAAACAAGATATTATAAAAGATTAATTACTATACCTTGCTTTTATGAGGAAGGGAAAAGGCTTTTTATTTTTAATTTTTACGCACAAAAACAACCACAAGCTTAGGTTTTACAACTTCAGCCACAGGTCCAAAGGAAATTCAGAACTCAAAAACTCACCAATCTGGCAGCAGCTCCATCATGCACACACATTTTTTTTTTTTAATTTTTTCCCCTTCCTCCCTTCCTTCCTGCCTTCCTTTTCTCCTTTCTTTCTTTCTTTGACATAATTGTGCTCCTAGTGGCAAGCAAACAAGAGAAATACCATAAAGAATGCCAGGAGCTTGCAGTGAGCCAAGATCGCACCACTGCACTCCAGCCTGGGTGACAGAGGAGACTCCGTCTCAAAAAAAAAAAAAAAAAAAGTCATTATTGAGCTCAGTGCGTTGGCTCATGCCTGTAATCCCAGCATTTTGGGAGACCGAGGTGGCAGATCACCAGAGATTAGGAGTTGGAGACCAGCCTAGCCAACATGGTGAAACCCCGTCTCTACTAAAAATACAAAAATTTAGCTGGACATACTGGCTCGTGCCTGTAGTCCCAGATACTCGGGAGACTGAGACAGAAGTATCGCTTGAACCCACATGGCAGAGGTTGCAGTGAGCTGAGATCTTGCCACTGCACTCCAGCCTGGGCAGAGCAAGACTCTGTCTCAAAAAAAAAAAAAAAATTATTATCAGTTGATTTCCTGTTGTCTGCCACCTGACAGATCACAAAATCACCAGCCATTCCCAGGAAATGACAAGAGCCAGACCTCTAATTTCAGTGTGTTGTACAGCAAATGGAATCTCTTATATGTAACATCTCCATTTCTCCAACAAACTATAAGAAGAAGAAACTTATTTCCAGGATGGTTTTGGCAGGTAGAATGGAATCCTTTTGTATGCGCCATCTCAACTACTCTAAAACTACAAAGACAAAGCACTTAGACTACTGTATTTTGCTCAAGAAACTAAATGGAGTTGCTTACAGGCATTATGTGGTTTCCCAATAAATTATAAGTGCAGTTTCCCAATAAACTACAAAACCTAGACTTCTGTGCTTCTGGTATGTTCTTCAGCATGCTGAATGGAGTCTTCTACATCTGCCATCTCTTGGGAACAGGCCCCAAAATCTGGCCATAAACTGGCCCCAAAACTAGCCACAAACAAAATCTCTGCAGCATGGTGACATGCTCGTGATGGCCTTGACGCCCACGCTGGAAGGTTGTAGGTTTACCGGAATGAGGGCAAGGAGCACACCTGACCCACCCAGGGCAGAAAACTACTTACTTAAACCACAAACAATAGCGTGAGCTATCTGTGCCTTAAGGACATGTTCATGCTGCAGATAAGTAGCCAGAGCCCATCCCTTTATTTCGAGGCATCCCTTTGTTTCCCATAAGGAATACTTTTAGTTAATTTATAATCTATAGAAATAATGCTCATCACTGGCTTGCTGTCAATAAATATGTGGGTCAAACTCTGTTCAGGGCTCTCAGCTCCGAAGGCTGTGAGGCCCCTGATTTCCCACTCCACACCCTATATTTCTGTGTGTGTGTCTTTAATTCCTCTAGCCCCACTGGGTTGTGGTCTCCACGACCGAGCTGGTCTCAGCAGCCATCTCTCTCTCTTTTTGTTTTTTTTTTAAAGACAGAGTCTCGCTTTATTACCCAGGCTGGAGTACAGTGGCACAATCTTGGCTCACTGCAACCTCGACCTCCTGGGCTCAAGCGATCCTCCCATCTCAGCCTCCTGAGTAGCTGGGACCACAGGTATGCACCACCATGCCTGGCTAATTTTTGTATTTTTTATAGAGACGGAGTTTCACCATGTTGCCTGGGCTGGTCTCGAACTCCTGGGCTCAAGCATCTGCCTGCCTCAGCCTCCCATAGTGCTGGGATTACAGGCATGAGCCACTGTGCCCGGCCTACATCCACCATCTCACTTTCCCTCAATCTTCAAGTGCTAGACTTTGTATTTCCAGTATGGCTTTATGCTGACTTGAGACCCCTCTAAGCATCATTTCAGTGCCCCAGTGAACCCTAATGTTTAAACATTTGCACATCATAGATATTGTTCAGCTTAGTGAAAGGAGTTTTGTACCTATACTATCTCAAGTTTCCAAAAGCTATAAGGGCTAGACACTGATCCTTCCACTTTATTGCTCACCTCTCGAAATGCAGCCTCTACATGCTCTAATAATTGTACTTCCCATATGCAGTTGACTGTGGTGATTTGAGCCTTTTAAACACACAACCTGACTTTGCCTCCCCAACCTCCCCCCAACAAATTACATAAGCTGGATACTAATATTTCCAGTCTGTTGTTCAGCACATGGAATGAAATGTCCTAGGTTCTCCATCATTACACCCCAACAATTTCAAAAACTGGGCTCTTGGCCTCCTAGTATGTGGTTGAGCATGTTAAAGGAAGTATCATGACAGAACTCTCAATTCCATAACAGACACAAGTGCCAGACAAGGCAACTTCCATTGTACTTCTCAGCACAGTGAAAAAATACACTATCTCATTTTTTTTTTTTTTTTTTTTTTTGAGATAGAGTCTCGCTCTGTGGTCCAGGATGGAGTGCAGTGGTGTGATCTGAGCCTACTGCAACCTCACCTCCCAGGTTCAAGTGATTCTCCTGCCTCAGCCTCCCGAGTAGCTAGGACTACAGGCATCCACCACCATGCCCGGCTAATTTTTTTATTTTTTTAAGTAGATACAGGGTTTACCATGTTAGCCAGGCTGGTCTCTAACTCCTGACCTCAGGTGATCTGCCCTCCTTGGCCTCCCAAAGTTCTGGGATTACAGGCATTAGCCACCATGCCTAGCCCACTAGCTCATTTTTCTTTTTTTTTTTGAGACGGAGTCTCGCTCTGTCGCCCCAGCCGGAGTGCAGTGGTGCCATCTCGGTTCACTGAAACCTTCGCTTCCCAGGTTCAAGCAATTCTCCTGTCTCAGCCTCTTGAATAGCTGGGACTACAGGCATGTGCCACCACGCCTGGCTAATTTTTTTGGTATTTTTAGTGGAGATGGGGTTTCGCCACGTTAGCCAGGATGGTCTCCATCTCCTGATCTCATGGTCTGCCCGCCTTGGCCTCCCAAACTGCTGGGATTACAGGCGTGAGCCACCACACCTGGCCCTAGCTCATTTTTCTAACAAACTGTAACACTTAGATACACTTCTCATGCCTTTTCCAGGATGCTAAATGGGTTGTCACTTACCCACCAACTATAAAAGCTCAACAATTGGCCTTCTGTACCTTGTTCAACACAATGAGGAGCATCTTTAAATGGCGCTGCCCCATTTCCAATGGGATGAGAGTGAGATTTTACTTCCAATGAGTTTTTCAGCCTATTGAATGGATTATCTTGAAAGACACTCCAAGAAACCACTAAAGGAAATACTTTATTCCAGTATCGTGTTCACTGTGCTGAATGGAGTGTTTTACTTGTACCATTTCACTTTACAACAACTATAAAAGCTATTGTACTGTGAGGGTTAATTCCAGCAGGCCTGAAATTAGCTTGAACTGTTTTGAAGTTCCTGCGTGGCAATGACCCCTGGCCAAGAGCATGAAGCATATTGATTAATAATGTTGCTTTTTAATCATCCGTCTGAGGAGCTTCAGAGAAACTTGTACTAGCATCAACTTTGCTTTTCGAAAACAATGAGATAAATGATTTGCACCTGGTCTCAGTGAGACCCCTCTACCCCCTGCCACAGGGCTCTGCTGTTGAGGCTGGTTATGCCTTAAGACTATGCCTATGACCAGCAAAATATAAAAATCCCCAGCTGAGACTCCATTTTGGATCCCGTTTCTGAGGTGTTCCATGCACACATCAATGGTTTTTGATCCAACAGAGAAAGTGCATCCTGCCACGTTCCTTACAGAAATTGGGACAAAGGAGCTGGCACCTGGCCTATCTGGCCATGAATAACCTTTGACTGAGATGCTTATTCTTACTTTACTGCTTTTTGCTATATTGTGTCCTCTTGCTGTAACAAACTCGAGATGTTGGATCTGGTCAGTAATTTTTTAGCAGTGAAACCGTTTAACTTCCACTTAACGATTATACAACTGGCCAGGCGCAGTGGCTCACACCTGTAATCCCAGCACTTTGGGATGCTGAAGCAGGTGGATCATGAGGTCAAGAGATGGAGGCCATCCTGGCCAACATGGTGAAACCACGTCTCTACTAAAAATACAAAAATTAGCTGGGTGTGGTGGCACACACCTATAGTCCCAGCTACTCGGGAGGTTGAGGCAGAAGAATCACTTGAATCTGGGAGGCGGAGGTTGCAGTGAGCCAAGATCACGCCACTGCACAACAGCCTGGTGACAGAGCAAGATTCGGTCTCAAAAAAAAAAAAAAAGGCAATTATATGACTGCACTTGTGTATGTGTGTTTGATTCAATATTTCAAATGGTTTACATTACCTAAAATATATGCCCCCAAAGGCCTTAAACCTATACTCCCATTATGTTGTTCAGCACATTGAACGGGGTGTCTTCCATGCACTGTGTTATGCAAGAAACTACAAGATGCTTGTACTTCCCTCAAGATTTTTGGCATTATGAGTTGACTTTTCTTATGGGCACCATTCCAGTTATCCAGCAAATTTTAAGAACTTGGCACTTACATTTCTAATATACTGCTCAGAATACTGAATGGAGGACAAGAGGTCAAGGGGTTTAGAAGCTGTGGTGTTGAAATACCATTTATAAGGTACCGAAATGACCAAAAGTTATGGCAGGGATAGTGTAAAGGGAGTGACTGTGATGCAGGCACTGCATCTTCAGAGAATTAGGAGAGACTCAGGAGTCTCTACGTGGCTGCAGCAAGCAGGGCTGGTCTAGTCTAATGACATCAGAGTCAAAGCCAGAGACTTTAGAGAGTAGGGACAGATAATGGTCTTAAGACAGCAAAGAGAATCTCACATCCAGACCCAGGGACAGGGAGGTAAGTGTAGGAAGCATGGTTCACCAAAGGAAAACCAGGGTGCTGTTACTAGAGTATTGTGGTACGGATGCTAGCTGCTGGGTGAGTGAGTGCCAAAGTGGTCCGAAGTGCCAAAGTGGTCTGAAGATTGTTTTTTTTTTTTGTTTTTTTTTTTGAGACGGAGTCTTTCTCTCTGTTGCCCAGGCTGGAGTGCAGTGGCACCATCGTAGCTCACTGCAACCTCTGCCTCCCAGGTTCAAACAATTCTGCCTCAGCTGGGATTACAGGCATGCGCCACCACACCCAGCTAATTTTTGTATTTTTATTAGAGACAGTGTTTCACCATGTTGACCATGTTGGTCTCGAACTCCTGACCTCAAGTAATCTGCCCACCTTGGCCCCCCAAAATGTTGGGATTACAGGTGTGAGCCACTGTACCCAGCTGATGGGATAGAAGATTTCTGAGGGAGGTGAACTGGGGGGTCTACATGGTAGACTAGAGGCAGGAGGGGGAAATAAATTACAGGTATAGCTGTAGACAGAGCTGAAAGGGGTAGGGGACGGGTAAGAGGACAAAGAGAAGCAAGGTATGGGTTTAGACATAGGGTCATTGAGGACTACGTCTTCACACATTTCATTTGTGTGTGGCCTGGCGCGCTCCTATGGGACCTTCAATTGGAAGCCTCAAGTCCTGTCACTGATATGTTGAACATGTTTGACACATAGATTGTGACCACAATGCCACTTTACCTTGGTTACAGCTCTTTCACACTTGAATCAGTGGGGGTAATCTTCCCTAGCCCTTAGATGAACACTGCAGCAGGCCTTTAACATTCTCTCTTTTTCTTAGGTATTAAACAGTAGGGGCTCCTACTTGTAGCACAGAGTCTTAGCTGACACAGGAGACACAGTGGGCATTGGAGAATGGGTTCCAGGTAAGTGTCTTCTTGTTGAAGTTGCACAACAGCCTTGGAACTAGTTATGTAATATGGGGTCCGGGTTGTTTTTTGTTTGTTTGTTGCTCATATTTTCCTACATGTAGTCTGATCACTTGAATAATTAGGACATTAAATTGCAATATCATTTGGATGCACAAGTACAAAATTAACATTGTAGAGCTGACATCTCACAGTTTAGCTAAATTTTGGCATTTGCAGATTTTTAAAAGCATAACTGCAACTTCTTTGACACTTCTATCTTCAAGACGTTGGGCTTGAACCTCTATGGCTCCTCCCCATGAGGGTGGGGTTGTGACTGCTTCCATCAAGAGAGTAGGGTGGAGTTATGTGACCTCCGAGGCTAGGACATAAAAGGCCATGAAGCTTCCTCCTTGTTTACTGGAATGCTTGCTCTTGGAGCCCTGAGCTGCCATGCAAGACTTCCAGCTACTCCAAGGCCACCATGGAGAAGCCTAGTTGAGGTGCTCCAGTTAGTCTGCAGCCCTAGTGCCCAAGTCATCCCAGTGCAGATGGCAGCTATGTGAGTGAATGAGCCTTGAGATCGGGGTTAGCCAACTTTTTATCTAAAGGGCCAGATTGCATGGCCTTGTGGGCCACATAATCTATGTCACAATTACCAACATGAATGACTGTGTTTCGATAACGATTATTTGCAAAAAGAAGCCATAGGCCCGCAGGTTATAATTTACTTTACATGATTCTAATCCCCAACCATTTGAGCCTAAGGTCCCAGGCAGATATGGAGGAGCAAGGACAACCTATTTCCCCTGTGCTCTGTCCAAACCTCCGATCCACAGAATTCAGGAATCTAATAAAATGGCTGACATTTTACTCCCACTATGTTTGGGGTGGTATATCAAACACCGGTAGATAGCTGAAGAGTATTGTACAAGGCAGGCCTCAACAAGAAAATGAGATTTGAGCTGACTTGGAGGAGAGCCAACTGGGAAGCTGTGTGTCTAGGGGAAGAGCATTTCAGGCAGAGAGAACAGCCAGTGCAAACCTTTCGGCGGAGGAGTGCTTGGTATATGTGAGCAATAGCAAGGAAATTGCAGGAGAACAGCTCTGCCGAGGTGTCCTTGGCAATCTTGCACATCTCTCGAGGCCATGTAGGCAAGGTATGACCACGGTCTGACCCAAGTCTTGTTGGACTGCCCTGTGATTTCCCCTAAAGCAGGGATAGGTAAGCCTGGTGAGGAGCCACTGGTAGGCAGTTTCCTATCCCTACCCCATGGGAGACTGCTGCAAGGCCATTTCTCTTTCTTCTCCAACGTTTCAGTTGACTGCAGGACTTTTCATATCCCTCCCTCCACCGCCCAGCCCGCTTCCCTCCAAGCATACAGCGGCAGGCTCCTGTGAAGTCTATAAAACTGCTTGGTGTAATTTAGACTTGGCTACTCAGCGGCAGGGCTCATGTTGTCTTATTTATTTATTTATTTATTTATTTATTTATTTATTTATGTATTTATTTTTGTTAAATTATGTAGACCCATAGGATAACACTGACCCTTCCAGTTTGGTGTTATCTTGTAGGCCTAAGGATGCATGGAGCTGACACCACACTGATTTTGCTTTTGCTGTCGGTGTAAGTAATAACCTGTCTAAACCCATCTGGGCTGCCTGCCTCCTTCCCGTAGCCAAATCTACGGGAAGTGTCCAGCCAGTGTAGGGGTCAAGGGACCGCTTGACGAGACCAACGTAAATTGAAGAGGCGTAAGGAGATGAGGCCAAAGAGGAAAGGGGACCAGGTCATGTAGAACCTCGTAGACCACTGCAGAACCTTGGCTTATGCAGAGACAGCAGGAACCACTGATAGGTTTAGGGAGATTTGAGCAGAGGGACATGATTTGGCTCATGTTATGTTGTTTAAGGGACCACATTAAAATACATTCATTCTAAAAGTGTTACCTTTAAGAAACTACGTATATAAATTAAGTTACTGTTGCCATTATTAGCGTAAGTAGTTACATTTCTCTTAGGATTCACTCTCTGCTACTGCCTCTTGGACCCTGCACACCTTGTAGAGGTCCATGAGAGTAACGTGCTGTGGTTCCCCCTCTCCCCACTCCTGCTCTGCACTTTGTCATTCACGTTCATCTCCCTCCTTGAGTGTCACCTCTCTCTGGCTCGTCACGGAGCCACGGCAAAGCGTCCTTTCCCAGGAACCCCTCCCCCTGGGAAGGTGAGCTCCTCGACGCCAGGGCCGTGTCGCGCACCTCGGGCCGGGTACCCAGGAGGCGCTCGGCGGCGAGCGGAATGGATGTGGAGGAGCGCTCGGCAGGGAGCGCTGCCGCCGTGGCCTTGGCCTCTGGGAGCGGCGCAGCCAGGGTTTTCTGTGTCAGCCAAGCCTGGAATGCGGGGGCGCCTCTGGACCCTCCTCTTGGGTCTGGGGGCTGCCTCGGGCATCCTCTACTCCTCTCCCACCTTCTGTCCTTCCCTATCTCCCACCCACACGTGTGGGGCTCCGGACCCGCGCAGCGGCCAGAGCCGTCTGCTGTGGACCTCCAGTCCACCCCTCCCCTTCACTTCTCTTTCCAGCTCCCTCCGGGTCTCTCAGCCCCCTCCCCTTCCTCTCCGCCCCCTTCCCCGCAGTCCGCCCAGCGGTGGCCTTCGGCCCGCCCCTTCTCTCCAACCCCCTCCCTTTCCCCTTTACGCCCCTCCTCCCCCTCGTCCTCCCGCCCCCTCCCACCCCAACCTGCTGGGCCCGCCGGGACTCGCCCCCATTCCCGCTCCTCTCCTCCAGCCCCGGTCGGCCTCGGCTCGGCCCCCGGCCCGCCTCTTCCAGCCCTCGGCACTTCCCGCCGGCCGCTTGGCTCCGCCACTCGGCACTCACTGCCGGGGCCGCCTGGACAGGGAGCTTCGCTGGCGCGCTTGGCCGGCGACAGGGCAGGTTCGGGACGTCCATCTGTCCATCTGTCCATCCGTCCGGAGAGAAATTACAGATCCGCAGCCCCGGGATGGGGCCGGCCCCGCTGCCGCTGCTGCTGGGCCTCTTCCTCCCCGCGCTCTGGAGTAGAGGTGAGTGCGCCCGGCTGGGGGTCAGGCCAGGGGGTGGGGGCTCCCAGGAGGAAGCAGGGGCCTCTGGGGAGGGAGCGCGTCCACAGGGGCGCGCCTGGCTGCTGGACAAGTTTGCAAACACCCTCCACCCACTGCGGTGCCAGAGAAGGGGGCGTAGGCGAACCTACCGTCCACTGACCGCGGCGCCTCAAGCGTCCCGAGGGTACCCAGCCTGGCTTGTGGGTGCGCATCGTGGTGAAGCCGGGTCGGGGTCGGCGTTGCAGCCTCCCCTCTTCACCGCAGAGGAGGAAATCGAGCTCGGCCGGGCGCGCTGCAAGTCCCGAAGTTCGTACGAGTGGAACGTAGGTAGCAGGTCTGGTCTGGAATGCGACGAGAACTTTCCACTAGAGTTGCATGGTGGGGCCCCGCTCTGGCCGGAGTTCCGGAGGCCACAGATCCGGTCTCCCGAGGGACCGGCGCGGGGCGAACGAATGGGCTTCGGGAGTCGGAGTCGCAGTCCGGGAGCCGCGATAGACTGAGGCCGAGCGACCGGCCGGGGGGGGACGGCAGTCCTGGCTGCTCCCAATGGGCCCTTACGGGCATTATTAGTATCCCTTTTTAGGGGCACCCAGAGAGTGTGGGAAAAGGGGAGCGTTTTCACTCCTGTTATGGCAGAACAGAAGTTACAGTGCTCGGCAACGTTTACGTTTATCTGGATGCAGCGAAGTGTTGTTACAGGCTTTTTTTTTTTTTTTTTTTTAAATTTGAGACCGAGTCTCGCTCTGTCGCCAGGCTGGAGTGCAGCGGCGCGATCTCGGCTTACTGCAGTCTCCGCCTCCCGGGTTCAAGCGATTCTCCTGCCTCAGCCTCCCGAGTAGCTGAGACTATAGACGCGCGCTACCACGTCCGGCCAATTTTTGTATTTTTAGTAGAGACGGGGTTTCACCATGTTGGCCAGGATGGTCTCGATCTCTTGACCTTGTGATCTGCTCTCCTTGGCCTCCCAAAGTTCTGGGATTACAGTCGTGAGCCACCGCGCCCGTCTTGTTCCAGGCATTTTAATACAAGATGCTGGACTGATACGTGGAGGCAAGGAAGGCCGGTTTCATTCTGCTTGAACAGCTTATTTGGGGAGTGAGTGATGAACAGATTTCAAGTTTGATCGCTGATGCACTTCTTGAGGAGGCTGGAATAAACTTACCAGGCTTTACCCAAAAGAAAAAGAAAGGGGAAAAATGCTAAATAAACACATTCCAAGTATTTTCTTTTAGCTAAAAGGTTTCTATTTCCATTCAGCATGTAGATTTTCTCTCTTTTGGTCGAGAATGCACTTGACTAGCCTTCACCTATTACAGTCAAAGATGTTTTTTAGGAATACCTGGAAAGCTCAGTTTATAGTCAAGTAAGTTACTTAAAAGTTTTTCCTTTGAGATTTTCCTTTGAAAGCTCATTTACTCAAATGAAAAATTCTTAAACAGTGCATCCACTTTTTGCACGTTAAATTACATAAGCAATTTATAATTTGGGGCAACATAGCAATTTGAAACAAACTTTAAGAGCCAGGCAAAGAACTAAAGCAGTTCTGTTCTCCACTGCCCCTCCCTCCACCAAACCTTCAAAAATTCCTCAGCATTTCTGCCAGCCCCATTTTTCATAATCTGCTGCAAATCTGTTATTTGTTGCTACTAGTGAGGACTGGCCGTGAATAGTCTTGGAGGTAGTGAATGTGGTGAGAACTATGGAGAAAGTAATGGGAACAATAGTTTTGTGTTAAATACTTAAAAATTGGAGTGCTTTTGTTTTTCTAAAATTTTAAAAGGCTGTAATAACAAATTTTTGTAGCCGACAATCAACTTTAATCAGACAATCATAAAAAGGCCTTTTAAAATCCACCCAGCTGGAAGAATGAAAAGTTTCACCAATTGTTCTTCTTGCACTTTTTGCTTTTGGTTTTGAACTTTACCTGTGAGATGTCTGACAGTTTTACATCTCACCTTGTGAAAAGCTTAAAGAATGGGATTCTCACTGGCAGAATTACAGCACAAAGGAGTGCTGTATGAAGAAATTAAACATGGAAATTAGACTCTTCATCTACTTTTAAGATTTTCTTATTACACATTGTGGGTCTGAGTGCTTTGCTGACCACACAGGGGAGACAGAGAGAGAGAGAGACAGTGAGAATATGTGTGTAGATTCTACACTGTAGAAGTATAGAAGAATGGGTAAATAAAATTTAAGCATCACTTTAACCCAGGAATTCCCCTCTGCCCCCCAACACACATACACACTACACGTCTCACAAAGACATGCACACACAGAACCGGAACTGCCAAACCAGGAGCATTTGAGGCTTTCCAGTCTTTCCTTTCTGCTCAGTCTCTGATGGGGGTGCCATTGAGCAGCAAAATGAGGCAAGCGGTGGCTCTCTGAAGGGCCAGGGAGAGGATGGAGCAAGATAAATATAAATGTGGATAAAAATGAACGCATTATGAGGACTTAGCTCATGACGAGGCTATGTGTGCAGCTAAACTCAACCCTTAGAGTAAATTAGGCTTTTAAGATTCTTTAATGTTAATATTTCTCTTCCAAACTGATATTGTAACATGTATTCCAGTATATTGTAAACATCTTCCCAGAGGGAACTTTTAAGTTGTTCTGTTGCTTGTGGGCTTTATTCCAAAGGCTTCAAATGCTTTTTGAAAGTACATGGTGCATATTTTAAAAATGAATACTTTTAGAAAATTATTCTGACCTATTAAAATGCTGAGTGGAATTGTTTTCTTTTCTTTTTTTTTTTTTTTTTTGGCAGGGTCTCATTCTGCCACCCAGGCTAGAGTGCAGTGGCACCATCACGGCTCACTGCAACCTCAACCTTCCAGGCTCAAGTGATCCTCCCACCTCAGCCTCCCAAGTAGCTATGACCACAGGCACATACCACCATGCCTGGCTAATTTTTTATTTTTTGTAGAGACAGGGTCTCACTATGTTGCCCAGGCTGGTCTTGAACTCCTGGGCTCAAGCGATCTTCCTACCTTAGCATCTCAAAGTGTGGGGATTATAGGCATGAGCCACCATGCACAGCTGAATACAATTTTAAAAAAATTAACAATAATTATGTTTTTTTGTTTTTGAGATAGAGTTTTGCTCTTGCTGTCCAGGCTAGAGTGCAGTGGCACAATCTCGGCTCACCGCAGCTTCCCACCTCCCCGGTTCAAGCAGTTCTCCTGCCTCAGCCTCCTGAGTAGCTGGGATTACAGGCATGCACCACCACGCCTGGCTAATTTTGTATTTTTGGTAGAGACAGGGTTTCTCCATGTTGGTTAGGTTGGTCTCGAACTCCCAACCTCAGGTGATCTGCCTGCCTTGGCCTCCCAAAGTGCTGGGATTACAGGCATGAGCCACCACACCCAGCCAATAATTATATTTTTAAATCTTAATTTTTGAAATAATTTCCAGATAATTGTAGGAGAAGGGTCAGTGAGTTACTGGTCAGCATTGGTCAAGAAGAGGTTCAATCTTTTTATGCCTGTGAATTGGGAACATGCTGCTGGGTAGAAAAACTGAGCTGGGACCTTGAACACACATGTGAAACAGTCGCTTTCCATATAATAGCCAGAATGAGATTTTGGAAACGAATCTGATTGTATTTTCCACTTGAAAATCTTCCAGTGGCTTCCTGTTCCCTACTAGAATTTGCAGAGACTCACAGCAAACCTCTTTGACCCATTTCCATTCACTTCCCTCTTGTTCCCACCACTCCAGCCACCTGTGTCTTCTTTCTAGGGCCTGAGCAGCCTTTGCAGTGACTGTTCCCTCTGGCTGGAACCTTTTCCCCAAGATCTCAGCATGCTGGCTTCTTCTCATCCTTTGGGTTTCAGTTCAGAGGTTCTCCTCGAGAAGCCTTCCCCCATAACCACCCCCTGCCAAAGTATCATACGCATACACCCCACTATCCCTTAAATTTAATTTCCTGATAATGCTTCTCACAACCTGATCAGTTCGTTCCTTCCTTCCTTCCTTTCTCCCTCCCTCCCTTCCTTTCTCCCTCCCTCCCTCTTTTTATTTCTTTATCGACAGAGTCTTGCAATGGCAAATTCTCCGCTCACTGCAACCTCCGCCTCCCAGGTTCAAGCAATTCTCCTGCCTCAGCCTCCCCAGTAGCTGGGATTACAGGCACCTGCCACCACAGCTGGCTAATTTTTGTATTTTTAGTAGAGACAGGGTTTCACCATGTTGGCCAGGCTGGTCTCGAACTCCTGACCTCAGGTGATCCGCCTACCTCGGCCTCCCAAAGTGCAGAGATTACAGGCGTGAGCTATGGCACCCAGCCTTACCTCTTTGTTTACTCCTTTTCCTCCACTGTCCCCCCACCACAAGGTAAGCTCCTGGTGGCAGGGCTGCTGTCTTTTTCACTGCTAACACAGCATGGAGCTCATACGGGTGCTCAGTGAGTATCAGAGCACAGCATGAAGGAACCAAGCCCCTGTATGTCTTACGAGGTGCTCTTCACCCTTCTCTTTTCCTACTGGCTTTTCCAGAAACAGAATTGCTGGAGCTCCCATGCCCTCACATTCGGGGCTTGGTTAATAGAAAACAATCTTTTATTTTGCTGTGATGCCAATGTGATTTCATTGCTGGAGGAGCTAGTCAATTAAAACCAGACAGATTTTTGGGCTGTATTAACCCCAAACATATTTTACATTGTCCTAACTATTCCAACTAGAAAAAAAATGTCAGAAGGTAATTTTTCATGTTAAACACAGTTCTAACAACTCCTTGCTAAGGGGCAGGTAGCCCTGGGTGCCTTGACTTTGGCCCTTGTCATTAGTTTAATCTTAACCCAAAGCACATGGCTCTGAATTGGTATGTTTCTCAGCAGGAGGTTAATTATTATAAAAACTGAAAGGGGGTTCACACTGTGTGAGGCACACTATGCCTCTGGGGACTGGAATGAAAGTGTTAACCGGGACTGGCTTCTGGGGCTTTGGGGGTGGTGATTAACTTTCAGAACCTCTGTTCCTTTTTGGGTACAGTGGGAGGCTCTTTTCATAGAATTGTTAGGAGGACGTAATGAGCTAATGGCAGATGATATGTGCTTAAAATATATTTGCCATTATTACCAATGGTTCTCCTCCATTCTTCTGAACTCAAGTTTGGGGGAAATGTTTTTCCTAAACATAAGGTGTTGGGAGGAGGGTTCTTTTCTTATTGAAGTGTATCCTGAATGGTCCACCCTCCATTGTTCAGAATGCTTTGGTGAAGGGGCCCTCCGATGTCGCCCTAGAGTGCCCAAGTCCTTTGCTGCAGCTCTTTAGGTTTTTGTTTCCTAGTAGTTTGAGCAAAACCCACCCAGGACCAAGCAGTTCTCCAGAGAAGCAGGGCCCGCCCTGACTGCCATTCCCCTCCTACCCCTGCCCCCATACCTTCCCTTATGGAGTTCAAACTTGACATAGTACAGGAATAGCTTCCTGTCATGTGCCTCTCAGGAAGGTATAAAAATGAAGTCCAGTTCCTGTTCAACTTTTCCCACATAACTCTTTTCCAAACTGGGTGTGGTTTATATTTTTTTATTTTTATTTTTTGTGTTTGTTTTGTTTTAGGGTTTTTGAGTGTGAACATCCAGAAAATTCTTTTTTTTTTTTGAGATGGAATCTTGCTCTGTCGCCCAGGCTGGAGTGCATGTGGCACGATCTCGGCTCACTGCAACCTCCGCCTCCTGGTTTCAAGCAATTCTCTGCCTCAGCCTCCCGAGTAGCTGGGATTACGGGTGCCCTCCACCAGACCCGGCTAATTTTTGTATTTTTAGTAGAGACGGGGTTTCACCGTGTTGGGCAGGCCGGTCTTGAACTCCTGACCTCGCGATCCACCCACCTCGGCCTCTCAAAGTGCTGGGATTACAGGAGTGAACCACCTCACCCAGCTCAGAAAATTCTTTTCCTTTTTACCACATCGAGCTAGGTTTTCCCAATGAGGTCAGTTGGCTGCAACATAGAGAAAATGAGGCTTTGGTTCTTAGAGTAGATTCCGTGTACAGGCGTGAGTATGTGTCCGCAGGTGGTCTTGTAGGAAATGCAAAGGGCCCCAGGTGCACTCCTGGCTTCTGGTACTTCCTGCTTAATGGCATGGGTGAGCCAACCCTCAGGTGCCCAGGAGGGAGCCCTGATTACTCTCCCTCTGGCACTCTGGGCATTGGCTAACCCGTGACCGGAGTTAAACCAGTTCCCTCTCTTTTCATTCTATGTCTCCCACTCCTGCCTCCAGCCGAAGTGCTAAAAATGCAGCCTGGCAGGGGCAGAGAATTCCATTAGGATCAGCAGGCCCCTTTTGGAGAACAAGGATACTAAGAATACCTGCCATCCTGGCACTTCCTCCCTCCTAGGCCTTAGTTTTCTCTGTCTGAACCATGGCTGTTGAACTGGGTGAAAGATTCTTAGCCACAGGAAGGGAGGGCCTAGATCTTCCCTAGTTTTGTGAGACTCTGCAGCTGGACAGCCATCCCTTCATGGGAGCTGCCACATTTTCACTCTCGGGGCCTCTGACAGGCACTAGGATCTAGGGACATGGCCGGCATGTGAAACTCTGGGCTGCTATGGCCAGGTCACCTCCTCAGGTCCTGGTGTTTCAGAGTGATAAAGAAGAAAGGGTGATTATGTCTCAAACATTTCATTGAGAAACCTACACTCAGTTCTTTTTTTTTTTTGACATGGAGGCTCACTCTGTCACCCAGGCTGGAGTGCAGTGGCGTGATCTCAGCTTACTGCAGCCTCCTGGGTTCAAGCGATTGAACCCAGGGTTCAACCTCCTGGGTTCAAGCAGTTCTTCTGTCTCAGCCTCCCGAGTAGCTGGGATTACAGGCACCCATTACCACACCCA
Organism: Gorilla gorilla gorilla; assembly: GCF_029281585.2. NCBI lineage: Eukaryota > Metazoa > Chordata > Mammalia > Primates > Hominidae > Gorilla > Gorilla gorilla. The sequence continues at coordinate 49,523,460 of NC_073236.2, forward strand.
GCTAATTTTTGTATTTTTTAGTAGAGACAACATTTCACAATGTTGGCCTGGCTGGTCTCGAACTCCTGGCCTCAGGTGATTGGCCCACCTCAGCCTCCCAAAGTGTTGGGATTATAGGCGTGAGCCACCGTGCCCAGCCAGAAACCTACACTCAATTCTAAAGCATTTTATTTCATCCTTCTTGGCTAGTTCTTCAATTATCAGTGCTTCTTTCACTCAATGGTAAATGGATTTTCCATGAGTCTTGGAGGTGGCAGGCAGGGAGAAGGGGCAGAGGGAAAGAGAAAGAGAGAACAGATGTTGGCTTTATGTTTGGAATAAAATTACACCAAAAGCTAAGAACATTTATATTTGTGCTTAGAGAAACCCCATTTCATTTCAGAAGCTCAATGCCTGGATTTTTTTGCCAGCACATTTTACACTTGTATGTTTCTCCTTGTACTCTGTGCCTTCCATGTATTTCTGTTGGTCCCTTGAAAACAAGATCCAATCATCACAGGGTTAGTGCTCTGCCCTAGGTCACTCCAGTAGGGGTCCATCCTCTGGATTTAGATCTCAGGTTGGCACTTATGCAAATGCTTTCTGACAGGTCCCTTTTTTTGTGTAATCTGCTTTTTCTTTGAGGATCTAGATACCTCAGCATTCAGGGACAGTAAACATCTTAGAACTTGCCTTAGCTGTGGTCTTGCCTCTCATTAGATACACAAAGGAAAGCCTTGTTTATTTTGGAGAAGGAATTGTTTTGTTATTTTAAGCCTTAGGGCCTTGTGGTTAGAGCTACCAATAGTAGATTGGCTTCATTATGGTTTTGAAAATGATCACTTTCGCAAGTAAGAACAGGCTGTCTTAGTGGAGAATATTAGAACAGAGACTCAAACTTAACTGAAAGTTGTTTTCTGTCACTGTGCCGCTTAGGGAATTCTCAGTGAGGTGATAAATATTCATGGACTTCCCAAGTGTTGTGTGTGCCTGGAGGCCAGTTTTTCACTTGTTCCAATTAATGTCAGGCTGCCTCCACACAGGAAGTGAAACCAGCCTTTAAGCCTTTTTACAATTCTGGCACATGATTTGAAGATTTGGTGATGAAAGCAATGTTCTTTGAAAGTTTTGGAGCAAATAAAAAAAAAGAAGCTTTTTAGATTCACTCTTAGTTTAAAAAATAACAACTTTGGGAGTTGAAAGATGTAAGTTCTCATCCTAGCTTTGAGAGGAACCTGCAGGGACAACTGGGGTACAGTGTGTCCTCCTTCTAAAACTCCACATCCTCACTTGTCACATGGGAAAGCAGATGGATGATTCTAGGCCCCTTTGGGGCAGAACACTGATTCCATCTAAAGGGGAGAGGTGGGAAGGGATACTTTCTCCCATGCAGTTTGGGACACAGAGCCTCAGCCTGAGTTTGACCCTCAGCCCTGTGCGTGACTCTGAGTGTGAACTTTCTTAGGCATCAGCCCAGAAATGGAGATGGAGGCTGTGTGAAGAGTTTCATTAAAAATGAGTGATGCAGCCAGGTGTGGTGGCTCACGCCTGTAATCCCAGCACTTTGGGAGGTCAAGGTGGGTGGATCACCTGAGGTCAGGAGTTTGAGACCAGCCTGACCAACATGGTAAAACCCTGTCTCTACTAAATACAAAAAATTAGCCAGGCGTGGTGGCGCATGCCTGTAATCCCAGCAACTTGGGAGGCTGAGGCAGAAGAATCACTTGAACCCAGGAGGTGGAGGTTGCAATGAGCCGAGATTGTGCCACTGCGCTCCAGCCTGGGCAATAACAGTAAAACTCTGTATCAAAAAAAAAGAGTGATGCTAGTGGGTTCTTTGCTGTTGACAGTTGCCATTCCCTGCCACCTGGGCTGTCTGTTCCTCCAGTAAGTACCCCCTCCAACTCTGGGGCAATAGAATAGTCTGGAAACATGGAGGTATATTTCTGAGAATATTGGATCTCCCCAAACACATATGACCTCTTCCTGCTAAATCTTCTGAGAGACAGAGGGATGGACTAAGCTTTTTCCGGGGTGGATGGAGTGGGGCATATCCCCCCCGAGGGGGAACAGCAGAATCTTCAGGATCAGGGAGAATGATGTCGTTTTCAAAAGTTTATTCATTCAATATTATTATGTCATTTTATAATTGGAAATTTAAAAAATATTTTGTGATATAAACTGTAGAATGCAACGCTCTTAAATATTCTGGCTGGGAAGATAAGGATAAAGACAATGATTCATGACAGGGGTTCTCAAGAAGAGGTATGCTTCAGAAGTACCTAGGAAGCATTTTCACAAGGTAGAAGCTCAGGTTCCCAGGACCCGTGGACTCAATCTTTGGGGCTGTGGCCCTGCCTTGTGTATGTCCAAGCCATTCTGTGCCACCTCTTTCATTATACTCCACTGATGCAGTATATCTGATGTCTGATTCTTGGGCAGTGGTGGGGAGCCTCTCTCTATTACCCCATCCCAGGAGGGGTATGTATCAGAACCTGGCCACTGAGGGTAGGAGTAAGCTAATTATGCTTATCCAAGGGAGGTGGCAATTCCTAGATAAAGTGAGAATGTTGAGCTGGATGATTCATTAAGCCAAGTGCCCTTAGGATTTTAGGACCTGTTGGTGGAAAGAGATACAGCTAATCAGGTGGGCCAACCAGTAAATAGTAAGGCCTTTCCCTTTTTACCATTATATTTTTTCCTCTCACCTACTCTTTATACTCACATCTTATTATAAAATATTTAGGATACACAAAAGGATATAACAGGTAATAAAACTCACCTGTGTACTCACTACTTGACGTAAGAAGTCAGACATTAGCACTACAGTGGAAGTCCCCAGTCGTTCCTCTCTCCAGTGTCATCCCCTCACTCCCACCCAGAGAAAACCATTATCCCACATTGGGTGTTTCAATTCCCATGCATGTCTTTATCCTTTGACCATGATTGACATGATTATGTTGGTAACACTCTATAGTGTTGTTCTGCACCATGTCATTTGGGGTTTACATTTGATTGCATATGACAGAAAACCTTACTTCAGTGGTGTAACCAAAAGGGGAGTATTTTTCTCATACAACAAGCAGTCTGACAGCAACCAGGTTGGGATTAGACAGTGGCTCGCTCCATGATAAAGTCAATGACCTGGCTCTTGGCTCTGACATCTATAGTGTATGCTTTTAGAACACATTGTTCCTTAAATGGCTGCTGTGCTTCTGGGCATTTCATTTGCATTCCAGGCAGAAAAAAGCAGAAGGGAAAAGGACAAAAAGTCTCATACCAGCTGAGTCTGTCCTTTTTATCAAGAAGGTGACTGGAACATCTCAACAGCAAAAAACAAGCAATCCGATTAAAGAATGAACAAGTGATCTAAACATATTTCTCAAAAGAAGAAATACAAATGGCTAACAAATAAATATATGAAAAAATGCTTAACATCACTAATCATCAGGGAGATGTAAACCAAAATTACAACCGGGTTTCATTTCATTGCATTTAGGATGGCTATGTCAAAAAGGCAAAAAATAACAAATGCTGGCAAAGGTGCAGAGAAAAGGGAACTCATACACTACTGGTGGGGATTTAAACTATCACAGCCACTATTGTGGCAGGCCAGGTCTCACTAACGCAGGCCTCTGTAACAACTGTTTCAGCACTGAGTGGTTAAGTTAAATATTAAAAGCTAATAGAGCCGGTGCCCTCATACAAAGGCTGGAATGTAATGAAAGCCCACCAGAAGTTTTGCCCAGGCCTTTCCTGGGCCTTGAATCATGACAAGATAACAAAGGAATTCTTAACAGGCCCCATTTAGGATTAAACAAGTTTTACTGGGGATCTTAAGAAATTCCCCAGACCTCCACAAACAAGTTTATTGGGGGTCTGAAGGAACTCCTCAAACCTCCATGATTTAGCGGGAGACAAGATAATAAGGATAATCACCCCAGCACCTGGATTCACTTAGATTAAGTACATTTACTGAGGCTCCAGAAGAAGGTCCTCAGGACTCAGATCTTAGTTATAGATTAGAAGAAGTTAATCACTTATGTCTTTAAATGAATGCACACTTACATGTAGACATATAGCTTAGAAGGTATATAATCCCTGGAAAACGTAATTTTGAGTTGATGTGGTGATGTTTTCCAGGCCTTCTCCCTGTACCCAGGGAGAAAGAAACTCCCTTCTTTCCCAGTTCATCTGCATCTCATTATTGGGCATGAGAATAAGCAGCCCAACCCTCAGGTTGGTCCAGGAACACTATGAAGAATGGTATGGAGGTTCCTCAAAAAACTACAGATGGAACTACCATATGATCCTGTAATTGCACTACTGGTCATTTATCCAAAAGAAAGGATATCAGTATATCAAAAAGACATCTGCACCCTCATGTTTAATACTATTCACAACAGCCAAGCTAAGGAATCAGTCTAGGTGTCCATCAATGGATGAATGGATAAAGAAAATGTGGTATAAGCTTTGGCAACATGGCAAGACCTGGTCTCTACTAGAAATAAAAAAATTAGCTAGACATGGTGGTGCATGCCTATGGTCATAGCTGCTCAGCAGGCTGAGGTGGGAGGACTCCTTGAGCCCAGGAGTTTGAGACTGTACTGAGCTATGATTGCCTTACTGCACTCCAGCCTGGGCAACAGAGTGAGACCCTGTCTCTGTTTTGTTTTGTTTTGTTTTTGTTTTTGTTTTTTTTTTGAGACAAAGTCTCGCTCTTCTCCCCCAGGCTGGAGTGCAATGGCATGATCTCAGCTCACTGCAACTTCTGCCTCCCGGGTTCAAGTGATTCTCCTCCCTTGGCACCCTGAGCAGCTGGGATTACAGGCGCCTGCCACCACGCCTGGCTAATTTTTATATTTTTATTTGAGATGGGGTTTCACCATGTTGGCCAGGCTGATCTCGAACTCCTGACCTCAGGTGATCCACCCGCCTTGGCCTCCCAAAGTTCTGGAATTACAGGCATGAGCCACCTCACCCGGCCGACCCTGTAACTTAAAAAAAAAGTGTGTGTGTGTTTGTGTATATATATATATATATATATATATATACACACACACAAATGGAATACTATTAAATATTTAGCCATAAAGTAATGAAATCCTGTCATTGGTAGCAACATGGATGGAACTGGAAGACATTTGGTTAATTAAAACAAGCCAGAAACAAAGTTAAACACCACATGTCCTCACTCATAGGTGGAAGCTAAACAAAAAAGTCGATTTTGTAGAAGTAAAAAGTAGAACAAAGGATACTAGGGCCTGGAAAGGATAGGAGGAAGGGGAGGATAGGAAGAGATTTGTTAAAGAATTCAAAATTACAGCAAGATAGGAGGGATAAGTTTAGTGTTCCGTAGCACTGTAGGATTACTATAGTTAACAGTAATGTGTAATGTGCTCCATAGATATGTACAATTATGTTAATTAAAGCAGCTTTTAAAAAAGAAGGTGATAACTTGATACGAAGCCCTATGCTATGGACTTCAGCTAACCTTTCTCTGATTAGTCCAAGCTGCCAGGAAGAGTGGCAAGTCAAGTGTGCTAGCTGGGCAAGTTGCCACCCTGAATGAGATTGGGTCCCCTTTGTGGAAACAAGGGGAAATGGGTGCTGAGCAGGACACTAGCAGCAGCTTACCACATACATGTTATAAAATTTCATATAAATAGTATGCTTTCTTCTTCAGCTTGCTTTTTCACTGTTTGTGAAGTTTGCTAAATTCATCTGAGTTGAAAAGTGTAACCTTTGTTCATTTATCTTCATAGACAAATATGTAAATATACCATAGTTTTATTTATCCAATCTCCTCCTTTTGTTTTTTTGTTTTCTTTCTTTTTATTGAGACAGAGTCTCGCTCTGTTGCCCAGGCTGGAGTGCAATGGCGCTATCTCAGCTCACTGCAACCTCCGCCTCCTGGGTTCAAGTGATTCTCCTGCCTCAGTCTCCCGAGTAGTTGGGATTACAGGTGCACACCACCATGCCCAGCTAATTTTTGTATTTTTAGTAAAGATGGGATTTCACCATGTTGGCCAGGCTGGTCTTGAACTCCTGACCTCCAGTGATCTGCCCGTCTCAGCCTCCCAAGTGCTGGGATTACAGGCATGAGCCATAGCGCCCAGCCTTTTTTTTTTTTTTTTTTGAGTTGGCTGTTGCCCAGGCTGAAATGCAGTGGTGCCATCATAGCTCACTGGAGCCTAAACTCCTGGGATCAAGTGATCCTCCCACCTCAGCCTCTTGAGTAGCTAGGACTACAGGTGCATGCCAACACAGCCAGCTGTTTTTTAACTTTTTTGTAGAGATGAGGTTTTGCCACATTGTCGAGGCTGGTCTCTAACTCCTGGGGTCAAGTGATCCTCCTGCCTCGGCCTGCCAAAGTGTTGGGATTACAGACATGAGCCACTGTGCCTGGCTTCCAATCGCTTTATTTATTTATTTATTTATTTATTTATTTATTTATTTATTTATTTATGACGGAGTCTCACGCTGTCACCCCGGCTGGAGTGCAGTGGCGCGATCTCGGTTCACTGCAACCTCCACCTTCCAGGTTCAAGTGATTCTCCTGCCTCAGCCTACCAAGTAGCTAGGATTACAGGTGCCCACCACCATGCCCAGCTAATTTTTTTTTTTTGTATTTTTAGTAGAGATGGGGTTTCACCATGCTGGCCAGGCCAGTCTTGAATTCCTGACCTCATGATTTGCCCACCTCGGTCTCCCAAAGTGCTGGAATTACAGGCATGAGCCACTGCACCCGGCCCCAATTGCCTCTTAATGGGCATTTAGGTTTTCCTGAATTTTTCTATTACAAACAACGTTGCCATGAACATTATTCTTTTCTATTGTGAGGTTTCCTTTGCCATAATTAAATGTGCAGATTTTAAGTGTGGAGTCTGATGAGTTTTAATAAATATAGGTATCAAAACCCCTATCCAAGTTGAGAGCCCTTAACTTTCTTACATGTCTCCCTATGGACATGTGTGAGTCTAGGAGTGGAAATACTGAGTTGTAGGTTATATGCAATTTCAGCCCCATTATATGTTGCCAGTCCTGCACATCTTATAGGCAGGTTATTGCCATGGGAGATCTGGACTAAGATATTTCTTCCCAAGAGTACTCTAAACAGATCTGAGAATACTCCTCAGGGCAGGTTGCAACTAGATTGTGAAGTGAGTGATGCAACTGGCTCTTTCGCCACTCATGCTTATCATTCAGTGCCCCATCCTCACCCTTGGCTGTCACACACTGGAGCCTTCCCTCAGTTCAACCCTCAGAACCACCTGCAACCCAGGGCTCAGTAGCTGGGGCTTGTATGTGGACTGCAAGGTTAGGGTAGGGGATGGCTGTGAGAAGCCCTCTTCATTCCTTCCTAGCCATGGAGAGCTGGGCAAGTCATTTAGCACCTGTGAACCTCAGGATCCTTGTCTATGAACTGGGGACAATTCCAGTGATACACCCTTCACAGGATTAGAGAAGACTGTCTAGGTAAAAGGCCTGGCGAAAGGTGAAAAAGTTTCTGTGTGGGTTGATACAGGTACTGGGTCCTTTGCTTTTTACCCAGTAGAAGATATTGAACATAGATTTGTAACATTGCTTAAAGGACCTCTATGCCAGGAATCAAGGACAAAGGCCAAATATATACTTTGAAATTATACTACAATCTGTATATCAATTTGGGGAGAATTGATATTTTTTCTAGGTTGAGATTTCCAATTTATGAACACAGTATATCTCTCCATTTAGTTATATCTTCTTGTATTTCTTTCATCAGTGTTTTGTTGTTTTTAGCAGATGAGTTCTGTATGTGCTTCGTTAGATTTATACCTAAGTATTTCACCATTTGGAGTGATTGTAAATGGTATTGTATTTTTAATTTCAGTGTCTATGTGTTTATTGCTTAATATGTAGAAATACAATAATTTGTATCTTGCAACCTTGATAAAATAACTTATTTGTTCCAAGGAGACTTTTTTATAGATTCCTTGGAATTTTCTTTTTTTTCTTTTTCTTTTTTTGAGATGGAGTCTCACTCTGTCACCCAGGTTGGAGTACAGTGGTGCAATCTCGGCTCACTGCAACCTCCGCCTCCAGGGCTTAAGTGATTCTTGTGCCTCAGCCTCTGGAGTAGCTGGGATTACAGGCGCATGCCACCACCATGCCTGGCTAATTTTTTTGTATTTTTGATAGAGGTGGGGTTTCACCATTTTTGCCAGGCTGGTGTTGAACTCCTGACTTCAGGTGATCCACCCACCTCAGCCTCCCAAAGTGCTAGGATTACAGGCACGAGCCACTGTGCCTAGCCTTCCTTGGAATTTTCTATGAAGATAATCATATCTGCAAATAGCAATCCTTTTATTTTCTTCTTTTCTGATCTTTTCTTTCTGATGTGTTTTATTTCTTTTACTTGCTTTATTGCATTGGCTACAACTTTTCAGCACGGTGTTGAATAAGAATGGGGAAAGCAGATATCCTTGCCTTGTTCCCATCCATTTTTCTTTTCAGATCTTTATTAAGTTGAGGATGTGCCCCTCTTTTCTTTCCTTCTTTCTTTCTTTCTTTCTTTTTTTTTTTTTTTTTTGAGATGGAGTCTCCTCTGTCACCCAGGCTGGAGTGCAGTGGCACGATCTTGGCTCACTGCAACCTCTGCCTCCCAGGTTCAAGTGATTCTCCTGTCTCAGCCCCCAGGTAGCCAGGACTACAGGTGTGCACCACCACGCCTGGCTAATTTTTGTATTTTTGTTCGTTTGTTTGAGACAGAGTCTTGCTCTGTGGCCCAGGCTGGAGTGCAATGGCCCAATCACGGCTCACGGCAAGCTCTGCCTCCCGGGTTCATGCCATTCTCCTGCCTCAGCCTCCCGAGTAGCTGGGACTGCAGGTGTGAGCCACTGCGCCCGGCCTAATTTTTGTATTTTTAGTAGAGATGGGGTTTCACCATGTTGGCCATGCTGGTCTTGAACTCCTGACCTCAGGTGATCTACCTGCCTTGGCCTCCCAAAATGCTGGGATTACAGGCATGAGCCACCATGTCTGACTTCTTCCTAATTTTCTTAGAGGGTTTTTTTCCCCCATGAGCGAATATTGAATTTTGTTAAATGATCATGTGGTTTTTATTTTTTTAGTCTGTTAGTATGCTGGATGACATTGTCTGATTTTCAAATACTGAACTAGCTTTCTATCCATGGCATAAATTCCACTTGATTGTGGTATATAATTATTTTTATATATTGGTGAGTTCTATTTGTTGATATTTTGTTAATAATTTTTTTGCGTTTATATTCATGAAGAATGTTGATCTGTTTTTTCTATATTGTTTTTGTCTGGTTTTGGTATCAGAGCAATACTAGCTTCATAAAATATATTGGGAAGTTCCACCCTCTCTTCTAATTTCTGAAGGAGATTATGTGGAATTGGTGTTAATTCTTCTTTAAGCATTTGGCATAATTCTCCAATGAAACCATCTGGGCCTGGAGATTTGTTTTTCGGTAGTTTAAAAAATTATGAATTCAATTTCCTTAATAGTTATAGCCTGATTCAAATTATCTATTTCATGTGGGTTACGTTGTGATAGTTTATGTTTTTTGAAGATTTAATTCACTTCCTCTATGCTACCAAATTCATGTGTGGTTATTTCTACTATTCACTTATCCTTTTGATGTCTGCAGAGTCTATGGTGATTTCCCCTGTTTTATTCCTGATATTAACAATTTGTCTTCTCATTTTTTTCTTTGTTGGTCTTGTTAAAGGTTTGTTAATTTTATTGGTCTTTTCAAAGAATTTGTTGTTTGTTTCATTGATTCTGTGTTGCTTTTTTTTTCATTTTCTTTTTTTATCTATTATTTTCTTCTTTCTGCTTGTTTTGGGTTTATTTTGCTCTTTCCCTGTGTTCTAAACTTAAATGATGGATTTGAGACTTTTCCTCTGTTTTAATACTATAAATTTTCCCCAGCACTGCTTTAGCTGTATCCCACAAATTTTGACATGTTGCGTTTTTATTTTCATTTAGTTCAACGTATTTTTTAAAATGTTTTTCTTGACACTTTTCTTTGACCCATGGACTATTTAGAAGTTTAGTTTGCGGCTGGGTGTGGTGGCTCACACCTGTAATTCCAGCACTTTGGGAGGCTGAGGCGGGTGGATCACCTGAGGTCAGGAGTTCGAGACCAGTCTGACCAACATGGTGAAACCCCATCTCTACTAAATACAAAAAATTAGCCAGGCTTGGTGGCACATGCCTGTAATCCCAGCTATTTGGGAAGCTGAGGCAGGAGAATCACTTGAACCCGGGAGGCAGAGGTTGTAGTAAGCTGAGATTGCACTATTGTACTCTAGCCTGGGCAACAAGAGCAAAAACTCCATCTCCAAAATAAATAAATAAATAAGTTTAGTTTGCAAGTGTTGAGAATTTCTATTGTGTTTCTGTTATTAATATCTGGTTATTTCCATTGCAATTAGAGAACATAAACTATATGATTTCAGTTATTTTTAATTTGTTGAGGTTTGCTTTATATCATTGATCTTCGAAAGAATGTGTATTCTATTGTTGGGAAGAGTGTTCTATAAATATAGATTATATTTTTTTCTTTTCTTTATTTTTTTGAAACAGGGTCTCATTCTGTCACCCAGGCTGGAGTGCAGTGGCACTCTGATGGCACCATCTTGGCTCACTGCAAGCTCCGCCTCCCAGGTTCAAGCAATTCCGCCCACCTTGGCCTCCCAAAGTGCTGGGATTACAGGCGAGAGCCACCGCACCTGGCCCTTCAAGTTCTCTTTTAGCCTTGCTTTCTTTCTCCTCTCCTTTCAGGACTTCAGTAATATGGATTTTAGATCTTTAATAGTAGTCCCAGAGACTCTATTCATTTTTTTCAGTCTCTTCTCATGGTCAAATTGAATACTTTTCTATTGTTTTGTTTTTAGTATACCGATTCTTTCTTTTGTTCCCCTTTCATTTTACTGTTGAACTTATCCATCGAGTTTTTAAATTTTTGGTTATTGTATTTTTTTAGTTCTAAAATTTCCTTTTGATTTTTAAAAAAATCTTCTATTTCTTTACTGAGACTTTGTATTTCTTTGCTGTGGCTTTCTGTTTTTTCATGTTTCAAGCATGTTCATAATTGTTCATTTAAATATTTTTATGATTGCTTCTTTAAAAGATTTTTCAGAAGATTTGTCATTTTGATGTTGGCATTTCATTCTGCTTGAGATCAGTTTTATTTATTTATTTATTTTTGGCACACAGACATTTTGAGACCCTGGATCTTATTTTAGTCTTCTGTTTTACCTGTTTTCCTCTGACTTGCTCTGGCTGGGGAAGAGGGCATGCTGCCTCGTTGCTGCCAGGTAGGGGTAGAATTCTAGGTTCCTCACTCAGCCTCCATTGACATCTGAGTGTGGGGATATCTTCATTACTGCTGGTCAGAGGTCAGGTGGCAGTTCCGGCTCCCCACCAGGCTTCCACTGATATCTCTCTGGCTCAGAGGGGTAGAAGTGCCTCATTTCTGTTCCAATTCTTCCCCACCTGGCCTCCCCAAACACTAGAGTAGGGGGAAGGATGGCCTCCTTTCTGGTTGGCAGTGAAAGCCCTGACTTTCTGCAGGCCCCAGATACTGCCCCAGTAGGGAGGAGGAGAGATGCTTCACTGCTTCATTAATGCTGGGTGGGGATGGAAGGCCTGGCTCCCACATGGTCCTCACGCCAGTCAGTGGAGCTAGACATCTTAATTCTCTACTTCCTCTAGGCCCTTTCTGACACCACCCTGGAGGGCCACTTGTAGTACTTCTCTATAGCTTGGTGAGGGTGGAAGTCTAGATTTCTCACTTGACTTTTGCTGGTGTGGATGGGGACGGGGCCGTGATGTGTTTTGGGTTGCTTGCCTGGAGTAGAGCAGTTTATTGTCTAAAAGTTTTCTGTCTGGCTGGGCTGCCCCTTTCCTTGTCTTTAGCTCCTAGTCTAGGACATACGGGGCAAAAGGAAACCCATTTGTTCTTGAGTCCTGAGGTTCCTAGCCAGTCTGCCTGCTTCTCTCTACCTTTCAGAGTTTTGTCTTGTTTTTTAAAATTATGCTAAAAGACGAGGCCAGGTGCAGTGGCCCACGCCTGTAATCCCAGCACTTTGGGAGGCCGAGGTGGGCGGATCACAAGGTCAAGAGATGGAGACCATCCTGGCCAACATGGTGAAACCCCATCTCTACTAAAAATACAAAAATTAGCTGGGCGTGGTAGCGTGCGCCTGTAGTCCCAGCTACTCCGGAGGCCGAGGCAGGAGAATCGCTTAAACCTGAGAGGTGGAGGTTGCAGTGAGTCGAGATCGTGCGACTACACTCCGGCCTGGTGACAGAGTGAGACTCTGTCTTTAAAAAAAAAAAAAAAATGCCAAAAGACACATAACATATAATTTACCATCTTAACCCTTTCTAAGTGTAGAGCTCAGTGGAATTAAATATATTCATAATGTTGTGCAGTCGTGGCCACCATTCATTTTCATCCTGTAAAACTGAAACTCTGTAACCATTAAACACTAATTCCCCATTCCCTCTCCCCTTAGCCCCTGGCAACCACCATCCTATCTATGTTCTGTTCTACGTGATTTTTGACTACTGTAAGTCAGAGTTTTGAAAATGCTTATTTAATATCTAGTGTTCTGGGGTGTACTTAGTGGGAAGAATAGGGAAAAGTACATCTAGTCTGTTTTTGGAGGGGATTCTTTGTTCTCTGTTACTTAGGGAGGACTTTAACAAACTTCTTGCTAACAGGTCTGGTCTTCCGGAGATAGTCACATTTTAAAAGAAAATTGTTTTGTCATTAAGGATTGGCTTTTTAGTAATTGTAATTCAGGTACTGGTAGGCTGCAGTATATGTTTTGGGAGTGGCATGATGGAAAAGTTAACATGAACTGAGCATCTCATCTGGGTCTTATGAAAGCCACAGTTGGGCCTCCGGCAGTATCAACCCCAGACACCCAGAGGGGAAAGCCCCTTTGAGACCCTGGCCAGACAGTATTGCCTCAGAGCCTTTCTATGACACTTGGCATGCTGCCAGTGGAGAAAGCAGAGGGAAACCTTTGGTTAAGTAAACATGATATTATATACAGTATTCATATTTCATTGCAAGAGTTGAATGGTCTGAGTCAGCATAATCAGTTCCATATGTTTGGCATTGATAGTCCAGGCATGACTAGTTGCACCTTTGAAACAAGACAGATCAGATGTTTCATGTTAGGAAAATAATAGCTGCCATTTATTGCATGTCTGTGGATGCCAGACACTGTGCATTGTTTCACGTGCAATATTCCACTCTTATCTTGGAGAGAAAACAGGTACTGAAGTAGAGAATTCAGGTACTGGTGAGCTGGAGGGTATGTTTTGGGAGTGGCATGATGGAGAAATTAAACTTGGGGACTCAGCATCTCTTCTGGGTCTTGTGAAAGCCACAGCTGAGTCTTGGGGAGAATCAACCCCAGAGCCCCAAAGGCTGGAGGGAAACTGTCTCATTTTACAGAAAGAGGAGAGTGAGTTTTGAATGGACAGGTGACTTACACAAGGTCACCTGGCCTCTACGTGGCTGAGCTGGGGCTATGCCTTGTCCCTCTGACTTTAGGGTTCTTGTTCTCACCCCACCCCTCCTGCAGCCTCCTCATCTCCTAAAGCACGTGCAGTCAAACCTGGGCCCTCTGCATGAGGATTTGCGAGCTCCATCCAGGCCATTCAGTGCCCCCCATCCCTGGCCTTCCGCAGCCCCCTGGCCCATCTTAGAGTGATTTGTGCCACTGAATCTATTCCCTAAAGTAGGGGTCTGGCCCTGGCTGCACATTAGAATCATAAGAGGAGATTTTTTTTGAATCCCAGTGCCCAAGCTGCACCCTGAGCCAATAAATTCAAGCCCTGGGTGGGACATGGGCATCAAAAGCTTAAAAACATTTCCTGGAAGATTCTGATGTTCTGCTGGGTTTGACAGCATAGTGGGAGAGTTGGAAGAAGTAGTGAAAAGTCGTGGTCAGATTCTGGAAGGCTCTTTTCTGGTTGCATTGGTGCCCCCCATGGTAGGGACATGGACATTGCAGTCTGTTTGGGAAGCTTCTTTTGCAAAGCACCACCAAGAAAAAGGCAAATGCCCCAGTGAAAAAGTGGGGGACAGGCTGAAAGGGATGATGAGAGGGTACCTAAAGCCCTTTGGGGCCCTTGGGGCTTGCCCTGCTAACATGTGTGTTCAAGGCCAAGCAGAGAGGTACCTCTGCTTATTTTGTTTTTTGATGTTTTTTCTTTTTCTTTTCTTTTCTTTTCTTTCTTTTTTTTTTTTTTTTTTGAGCCAAAAGGAATGTATGGGGCCAGGGGCAGTAGGAAGGTCACCCCACTGATAAGCAAGCCCCTTGTGCTTTTGCTCAGATGTCTCAGCCCCTTCATGCTGCAAGCCTTGGTTCAGAGAGGTTGGATAGCTTTCCTGATGTGCCAGGTCCCTGTTTGCCCCTCCAGACCCACTCTCCATGCTGCTCTAAGCCCCAAGAAGCAGCCTGTGGGAAGGGCAACAATGAAATCCCTAGTGCTGTGGCTTCGGCTGGTTTTGACTAAATGATACTAAGTTATATTTGTTCCACTAGGTAAATCCGGGGTGTTCCCATATTGGTTGCTTATCTGAAATTCAGATGTAAAGGGCTGTACTGTTTTTTATCTGGCAACCCAATGTCAACACCGTGTTTTACAGGCAACTTCACGTTCCTTCCACCGTGCAGGCATTTCGGGGCTTTCACTGGCACTTGGGCTTCTCTCCTCCTGTGGCTGGGCTGTGACCTCTTGGGGCACACACTGCCCAGCCATTTACTTCCTTTCCTCCCTGCAAGCCCCAGGCCTGTTCTCTCCAGCAGTGACTCAGGGCCAGCCACCCAGTTTCTCTTGCAGGGCTTTGCTACACTTAGGGCAAATGGGTGGCGTGATCGCCTCTTCCTCCTTTAACATTCTCCAAGTGGCCCAAGGGTCACTCCAGTGAAGTTAATAATTACCATTTGCAATTTAGGACTGATCCATCAGGTCAAGTGAGTTCTGGTTGAAGGTTTTTTTTTTTTTTCTTTTTCTTTTTCTTCTAATGAAGTGTTGCTACTCTTTGTTTGTTTTTCTTCTAATGAAGTGTTGCTACTCTTTATTTTATTTATTTATTTATTTATTTATTTATTTTCCGAAACGGAGTCTCACTGTGTTGCCTAGGCTGGAGTGCAGTGGCGTGATCTCAGCTCACTGCAACTTCTGCCTCCCAGGTTCAAGCAATTCTCCCTGCCTCACCCTCCCAAGTAGCTGGGATTACAGGTGCCCGCCACCAGGCCTGGCTACTTTTTGTATTTTTTAGTAGAGACGGGGTTTTGCCATGTTGGCCAGGCTGGTCTTGAACTCCTAACCTCAGGTGATCTGCCCGCCTCGGCCTCCCAAAGTGCTGGGATTACAGGCATGAGCCACTGCGCCTGGCCACTACACTTTATCAATCAGGAATCCTTTGGGTATTGCTTAAATAGTACTAAGTAGAAAATTTCCTTTTGTGCTATGTTTGGCCTCAGCTAGCTGTGGGGGTAAAGGGAGTGGGGTGGGAGTCCTTAACCTAGGTGACAGGGCAGCTGCTCAGGACATGATTCAAATATCAGCCTGGTGTGTGCATACAGAAATGGGGGGTGGGGGCACCGGTCTAGGTTCTGCGTTTTCTCCTAGAGAGGGTAGGGAAACAGGGATACCAGCATTTACAGGATTCCAGATGCAAAAGCCTTTCTCTGAACTTTGGGAGGTGGAGGCAGGCAGATCACCTGAGGTCAGGAGTTCGACACCAGCCTGACCAACATGGTGAAACTCGGTCTTTACTAAAAATACAAAAATTAGCTGGGCATGGTGGTACCTGCCTGTAATCCCTGCTACTCAAGAGGCTGAGGCAGGAGAATTGCTTGAACCCTGGAGGCGAGGTTTGCAGTGAGCTGAGATCACGCCACTGCACTCCAGCCTGGGCTGTGACAGACTAAGACGCGATCTCAAAAAAAAAAAAAAAGCCTTTCTCTAAATCACAAACCCACCTGCAGAAGGGCTGTAGGGCTGTTTGATAGCAAATACCTTCAGCAGACAGCAAGACTGGTGAGGAAACAGCGTACCTCTGGAATAAGGTGCATCCTCTTGGCCATGCATTTATGTGCCATATGTTCATGTGTGCTTGAGTTGGGAAGCAAAGAACCTCTAGGAGCTGAAAGATAAGCCCTCACTCTTTTGCAGCCTCCTCTGGGCCTCGTTTTTCTTTTATTTTTATTTTTGGTAGAGACTTGTCTCACTCTGTTGCCCAGGCTGATCTTGAACTCCTGGGCTCAAGCAATCCTCCCACTTCGGCCTCCCAAAGTGCTGGGAGCCACCACGCCTAGCCTGGGCCTCTTGAGTTTGAGGCTGAACTTTAGAGAGCTCAGCTGATGCTTCTGCCCATTTTATTGTTGGGGAAGGAATAGAAAGAGCAGGAGTAATGGGTCCCACAGGCTGGCACTCACTCCTGCCATTACTGTAACTCTGGTAGAGGAGCTATTCCTCTCTCTTCCCAGGTGCCTGGGATCATAAAGCAGGCTGATGGCACACAGCATCCTGGGGTGGCTGGGGTGGGGTGGAACTGAACAGGGTTCACCAGCCAGGGGTGGGGTGGAACTGAACAGGGTTCACCAGCCAGCACCCTCAGTCCCACAGGGCTGCCACCTGCCCTGCTCAGCCCTCTTCCCACAGCATGGAGGGACTCCAGGGCCAGGGAGGCTGCTTGCTGCCACATCCCCACCCACTATCATGGGACCTGCAATTTCAGTTGCTGCTGCTTTCTTTAGTCACCTCGGTGATCACCTTGGGCTGTGATCACCAAGCTTCAAGAAAATCAAAGGAGCTCATGTTAGGAAAGGCTTGTGGAGACCATCCCTAGAGAGATTGAGAGATGCCTTAGAGCTAAGAGCCCTTCGCATCCCAAGCCCGATGTATATTTTTTCCTCTCACTCATGGCTGGCAATTATATTACTCTAGTATTGCCCTTCCCCATGCATTGTCCAAGGCAGACATCACTAATTAAACTCAGCCCTTATCCCCGCAGGGCCCAGACCTGGCTTTAGAAATTCCTACTTTAGGTGGCCAGCAGGCCAGGGTTCAGATGCAAGCCAGTAACAGCCATGTCAGCCAATATCTTTGGAGTCTGCTGGTGGACTCGATGCCTATCAGCTCCTACTGCTGAGATCCTCTTGTCCTCACAAGAGTTCAAAGAAGTTATAGAGCTCTCCTGAGGCCATACCTTGAGGTGGTGAGGGACTGGGTGGGCCTTAGCCCTCTGACTGCAAAGCTGCTAGCTAACCTCTGAGCAGCACTGCCCACCAGCCCATCTGCCTTTGCACACTGCATTTGACAAGTGCTCAGCAAGGATTCATGGATTTGAGGGTAGGATGCACTAGTTGGTCACATGGAAAATAACATTCTTTACTGGCATGCGCTAATGAACGAATTTTGAGTCTAAGAGACTATTCACAAAGTCCCTAAATGTCTGAGCCACTGTAATTGTGTGTCATAGGCATGCTGACAGCCTCTCCAAGTTCCGTCTCCAGCCACAGCAGTGTCCTTGCCTGGACCACCTCTCTTCCCTGCTCACCCTTCAGGACCTCTGCACGTCACACCCATTTATTCTGTAAATGTTTGCTGCATGTGACTCCATGCCAATCATCATGGTGGGTTCAGATGATGCCACCTCCAGCCTTCAAGGAAGTTACAGACAAGTATGTTCAGAAAAACAGGGCAAACTCTCACAGAAAAATGGGCAGTATGTGAATAAACATTCACTAATCACGTGCCTTGGGCATGTCCTGTGCTGGGTGCTGAAGAAAGATGATGGAGACAAAAGCCCTGACTTTAAGAAGCGGACGTTAGGGCTCTGGTCAAGGGCTGCATGGTGATTGGAAACACATGGGCACAGGCAGGGGTGCTGTACCACACAAGTCCAGGACTGGATGGAGTGGCCCCTGGAGTTGGTAAATGCAGCTGCTGGAGCAGCTGGGTGGCTACTCTGGGACCTGAATGGGAGGCTGGTGATCCAAGGCAGCTTAGCAGCACTCATTTATGTGAAGTTAAAATTCCACTCCAGCTGTTTATCCAGTCCACATGAGGAAGCAATCCTGGAAGAAGGTGGGAGGGATAAGGTGGAGATTTCTTGTGAATTCCACCCAAATTACAACCAGAGGCACCCCACTTTTCCATGTGCTGTGTAGAAATGACCACATTTGCATTAAGTCTTTGATGTGGGTAAGCCTTTCAGTTTGAATTCATCTGCAATCACTCCCCAAAAATAATTTTGAGAGTATTCCACTTCTGTGGGGGAAAAACAGGGGGAAAAGATACGTTATACAACCAAAGTAATAGAAACAATGAGAAATTTAGCAACTTAAAATATAATTTCTAATTCATCATTGCTCAAACCCTTGGGTCCAAAACCTTGGAATGGTTTTTGTTTTGGCTTTTTTTTCTTCACATTTTGTATAATCACCCAGGGCCCCCACATAGGGCTGGTGAGGTTATGCATTGCACAGCTCTAGAGAACAATTTATACAGCCAACAACGATGTGAATGGCAATACCACCCCTCTAAAATTGTGCAGTAGGAGCTTCACCAATCTCACCAGCCACGTGGGGGTCCAGCCTCAGTCCCAACAGTTCTCAAGGGTTAGACCATGGAAGATTTTTACTAACTCATAATAAAATGAGAAAATAATTAAAATAATAGCTAACATTGAGTGCTTACTGTGATCCAGACAGTAATAACTCCTTTATTCCTGTTGGCAACCCTATGAGGCACCATGGTTGCCATCCCCACTTTCCCTGTGAGCAAACTGAGCCTGAGCAGCCTCGAGCCACCAGCTGTCCACTCCTGAGAACTCTCCTTTATGCCAGGATCGCATCTTTCCTCAATATCTGGTATCAGACTGACTTTCCTTTGTGGAACACTGGTGGTAGTGAGGATGCTGTTGCTGTCAGCCCCCTCTTCTCGGTCTCCTGTATCCTTCCTACTCCTCACTGACTGCCCCTGTAGTCAGGTCTTCACTGCCTTCCTGGAAGGTTCCCACTTCCTGCTCTTCTTCCTCCTACTCAGCCAGTTGCTGGTGCCAGAATCCCCCTCATCAAGCCTAGCTCTGAGTCTTGCTCTCCCTTGCTCAGAAGCCTTCCAGGAACTTCTCCTGCCTCGACTGGGATTCAGGGCTCTCCACATTCACCTTAATTTTGGTTTATCTCCCATTTTTGTTGTAGCAGAGTAGCTCAACTCTTCAGCTAAATTGCTGTTCCCAAACTGGTTGGGCTACTTCCTGTCTCTTCAGTTTCCCACCACCTTTGACCCTGGCAGCCCCAGGCACCTTCTCCATCCCTCCTCAGATCCATCCTTTACTCACTCATTCAACAAACCTATTTTGAGCACCTCCTACATACTGGCTGTAGTGTAGGTGGTAGGTATCATGGAGCTTTCAGTCCGGCAGTGGAGAAAGAACTGGATGAGTAATCGTAAGATGTATTACAAAAGGGTACTAGCACCTAACCTGGGGGTGCTAACTATAGGAGGTTAGTCAGAGAAGGCCTCCCTGATGCTATGGGCAGCCTCCCCTCCCCACCGCCAGTTAGCCATGTCCATCTCCCCTTTAGCTCCTGGGACCCACTGTGGCTCTGTTCCTGAAATAAGTCTCTTTCTTTATCCCATTTGACTGTCATAGCAAATCTTGAACCCAGGAGGTGCTATATAAATATCTGTTGGCAATCAAATCATTCTATCAACTTCTGGTAAATCAAATTGTACAGATCAGATATCTATCTATCTATCTATCTATCTATCTATATAGATCTATCTATCTATCTATATATATAGATCTATCTATCTATATATATATATAGATCTATCTATCTATATATATATAGATCTATCTATCTATCTATATATAGATAGATCTATCTATCTATCTATCTATATATATATAGATATATATATTTTTTTTTTTTGAGACGGAGTTTCGCTCTTGTTGCCCAGGCTGAAGTGCAATGGTGAGATCTTGGTTTACTGCAACCTCTGCCTCCCGGGTTCAAGCGATTCTCCTGTCTCAGCCTCCTGAGTAGCTGGGATTACAGGCACCCGCCACTATGCTTGGCTAAATTTTGGTATTTTTAGTAGAGACGGGGTTTCACCATGTTGGCCAGGCTTGTCTCGAACTCCTGACCTCAGGTGATCCACCCACCTCAGCCTCCCAAAGTGCTGGGATTACAGGCGTGAGCCACCGCACCTGGCCCAGATATCTTTTAAACCATCTAGAGTGTTGAGTGATTTCAGGGTAGGTTTCGTGGCTCCCTGACTTCAGTGATGTCACTTTAGTGGGTGGCCTTGCCCGTAACCAAGTTAACACTTTGGTGAACAGCTTGGCTCATGGAAAACTGAAGATTATACCCCAAATTGTAATCAGAGGTTATTATCTTGCAGGGTTGGGCTTACAAAACAGACTTTATTATTATTTTTTTTTTAATTTTTTTTTTTTCTGAGACAGAGTCTCGCTCTGTCCCCCAGGCTAGAGTACAGTGGCGCGATCTCGGCTCACTGCAAGCTCCGCCTCCCGGATTCCACCATTCTCCTGCCTCAGCCCCCTGAGTAGCTGGGACTACCCGCGTCTGCCACCATGCCCAGCTAATTTTTTGTATTTTTAGTAGAGATGGGGTTTCACCGTGTTAGCCAGGATGGTCTCGATCTCCTGACCTCGTGATCCGCCTGCCTCGGCCTCCCAAAGTGCTGGGATTACAGGCGTGAGCCACTGCGCCTAGCCCCAGACTTTCATTTTATATTGTATATGCTTCAATAAATATTTGAATTTTTTCACAACAAATTTGTTAACTTCCTAATTAAAAATTTAAAATATTCTTAAATAAATTAAGCCAACGAAGGTATAATTTGTTTCTCCCGCTTCCCATTTTTGCCTTCTAAGAAAGAGACCTATATTTAAATGGGGGAAAAAAGTGATTTGGATTAAACCCCTAATTCCTGAGTCCTCTGTAGCTCAGTGAATAGGAAGAACCACAGATGAGTGTGCCCACCCAAGTGGCAAAGGTGAATTGTCAAGGCTTCAAAGTACATGAATAAAGGGCCAAGTGTGGTGGCTCACGCCTGTAATCCCAGCACTTTGGGAGGCCGAGGCGGGTGGATCACAAGGTCAAGAGATGAAGACCATCCTGGCTAACATGGTGAAACCCCGTCTCTACTAAAAATACACAAATTAGCCGGGCATGGTGGCACACGCCTGTAGTCCCAGCTACTCAGGAGGCTGAGGCAGGAAAATCACTTGAACCTGGGAGGCAGAGGTTGCAGAGAACTGAGATTGTGCCACTGCACTCCACTCCAGCCTGGTGACAGAGCGAGACTCCATCTCAGAAAGCAAACAAAAACAAAGCCTACATGAGTAAGTAGAGCACCCTTGAGGGAGCTCTGCAGGCATGAGAAAAACAGCCAGAACATGCATTGCTGCAGAAAGCATCCACACATCAGAGGAAGGGGAGCCGCCTCCTCCTACCAAGAGCATAGGTCCACCCTTGTGAAGGTTTGCCTGGCATGTGGGCTGTGAGTGACTGGAGAGGCAATGGTCCCTGTCTGTTGTCATCCTGATCTTCACTCCCTAGCATAAGTGAACACTCCCATGATGGCACATTCATCTGTCTGGACAGCTGGGCTCCAGGCCAGCCC
This sequence comes from Gorilla gorilla gorilla, assembly GCF_029281585.2. Taxonomy (NCBI): domain Eukaryota; kingdom Metazoa; phylum Chordata; class Mammalia; order Primates; family Hominidae; genus Gorilla; species Gorilla gorilla. The sequence goes on from NC_073236.2 coordinate 49,545,151, forward strand.
ACAGCTGACCCACATAGCCCTCCCCTAAAGCACACAGAAGGCCCTACACTCCCACAGTCACCAAGACCTCAGGATAAGGAAAAGTCTTCCTGTATCCTTGTAGGAAAATCTCTTCTCTTCTATCTGGCATTGATCCTGACTCACTAAGGAGGCAGTTCCCAAAGGCAACAGCCATGAGAGTTGGCCCCCAACATCAAAGGGGCCTGGGAGGGAGCAGTTGCTGGAATGGGAGAGGGAGCTGCATGGCAAGGGCTCCCAGACAGGGGTATGCCCTTCAGTTGAGGCAAATGTGCTGTCCAGAGTGGCTTGGCAGAGAGGAACCTAGAGGAAAAATTCCCAGATCCCCTCCCTTCTGCCCCACGATTTCCTACTTATATCTCCCATTAGCCAATTAAATACTTAACTGAATACTTAAATTTTAAAAATTCCAGCCTGGGCACATACATAGCCAGACTCCCTCCCTACAAGAAAAAATTTTAAACTAGCTGGACGTGGTAGCACGAGCCTATAGTACAACCTACTCGGGAGGCTGAGGTAGGAGGATCGCTTGAGCCTAGGAGATTGAAGTTGCAGTGAGTTACTGTACCACTGCTCTCCAGCCTGGGTGACAGAGCAAGAAGGCCCTGTTTGTTTAAAAAACAATTATTTGTTGTTCATCTGAAATTCAAGCTTAACTGGGCATCCTGTGTTATTTGCTAAATCGGGCACAACTCTGAGCAAAGAACACCCTACTCCCTGCACACACACACTCAGGAGCCCAGGAGGGCATGATGTCCTGAGCACGGCAGGAGGCCAGCCCTTGAGCAAGGATGGAGCCCCCACTGTGTACCCCCAGTCACCAACCCATAATGTAGAATGCTGGGCCTATATCTCTCTCACCCACCTGTCTCACTCACTCCCTCCCAACGTATTTGAATAGGTAACAACCAGTGTAGAATCTATGTCCAAAAAATGCCATTCAGAAAGCTAAAAGTACAGCTATTATGAGCCTTCCCTTGCTCAGAAACCGTCTAAAATACTTGTGGACCAGATTAAATAAAAACATTTCCAGGTTTATTCCAGCAAGCAAGCATTTTCCTGGAAGCTTCAGTATTCTATAGCTGGTAACTTAAGAACACTTTTTTTGTTGTTAAGGCATAAAAATTGTAAACTCATCTCTTTGTGGCCATGAGCAGCTTTTTTTTTTTATTTTTATTTTTATTTTTTTTTTTTTTGATACAGGGTCTCACTGTGTCACCCAGGCTGGAGTGCAGTGGCACAATCTTGGCTCACCACAGCCTTGATCTCCTGGGCTCAAGCGATCCTCCTTCCTCAGCCCCCCAAGTAGCAGGGACTACAGATGCATGCCAACACATCTGGCTAATTTTTGGGGTGGTTTTTTTTTTTCGAACCTCAATCAGCTTTTTAAAGACTATCAGCCAAATTTGCAGCATAGTCTCTGACAGAGCAGACAGTAAGAAAAGTTATTTATTTTGAGACAGGGTCTCTCTCTGTCGCCCAGGCTGGAGTGCTGTGGTGCTACCTTGGCTCACTGTAACCTCCGCCTCCCAGGTTCAAGCTGTTCTCCTGCTTCAACCTCCTGAGTAGCTGGGATTACGGGAATGTGCCACCATGCCCAGCTAATTTTTGTATTTTTAGTAGAGACAGGTTTTTGCCATGTTGGCCAGGCTGGTCTCAAACTCCTGACCTCAGGTGATCCTCCCGTCTCGACCTCCCAAACTGCCAAGATTACAGGTGTGAGCCACCACGCCTGGCCAAGAAAAGTGACCTTGAGCCCTGCTGTGTCATCACCTTCTTCTTATACTGCTGAGTTGGGCATGAAGGACTTGGAATGAGTCAGTAATAAGAAAATTTTTATTTTTGGTAGGGGTGGTTACATTTCTTCAGGACTCTTCCAGAGGCAAGTTTACAAACGAATGAACTGGTGAATGAGAATATGTCCAGATGTGTGTGTTAATGAATTCTGCTTATCTTTTCCTGGGGCACAGAGGACACCCCAGTGCTCTCTCTTCTTGGCCTAAGAAGTTGGGAACCTACTTGGGAAACTCTTCTTATTTAAAAGGCTAAAATTTGGATGTTCTGCTTTACAGCTATCACTGAGGCAAGGGAAGAAGCCAAGCCTTACCCGCTACTCCTGGGACCTTTTCCAGGGAGCCTGCAAACTGACCACACACCGCTGTTATCCCTTCCTCACGCCAGTGGGTACCAGCCTGCCTTGATGTTTTCACCAACCCAGCCTGGAAGACCACATACAGGAAATGTAGCCATTCCCCAGATGACCTCTGTCGAATCAAAGCCCCTACCGCCTCTTGCCTTCAAACACACAGTTGGACACATAATACTTTCTGAACATAAAGGTGTCAAATTTAATTGCTCAATCAGTGTACCTAATATATACCAGGACACCACAATTTCTTGGTGGAAAGATGGGAAGGAATTGCTTGGGGCACATCATGCAATTACACAGTTTTATCCAGATGATGAAGTTACAGCAATAATCGCTTCCTTCAGGTATGTGTTCTTTCTTCCTTTTTTATTTTTTTAGTTTTAATATTTATTTATTTATTTATTTATTTATTTATTTACTTATTGAGACAGAGTATCATTCTGTAGCCCAGGCTGGAGTGCAGTGGCACGATCTCAGCTCATTGCAACCTCCACCTCCTGAGTTCAAATGATTCTCCTGCCTCAGCCTCCGGCGTAGCTGGGATTACAGGTGCCCACCACCACACCCAGCTAATTTTTTTTTTTTTTTTGTATTTTTTGTAGGGATGAGGTTTCACCATGATGCCCAGGCTGGTCTCAAACTCCTGACCTTGGGTGATCCGGCCACCTAGGCCTCCCAAAGTGCTGGGATTACAGGCATGAGCCACCTTGCCAGGCCTCTTCCTTTCTTTTTAAATGTCATTATGCTAATGCTGCCTCAAAAGCAAAAGCCTTTTGTTTTCTATTTAAGCAAACCACTGGTCCCTTCAGAGAGTTGAAGGATAACTGACAGTGTGTGTTCAATCTGAGCTTGGCAGTGTTGGAACTGTTGGTTAACAGATACTCAGGGGCTGGGCCTGGGAGGCTACTTCCCACCTGACCTACATATCATATCAAGTACAGCTGGACCCAAGAGCTCTACCAGTGAGTGGGAACAGTGTTTCTTACCGGGTAGGAGGAGACGTTAAAATCACCCTGGCCATGTGGGGCTTTTTAAACAGTGCAGTTGCTTGAGCTAGAGAGTTCTGGGCTATAGTGTGCTATGCCAATTGGGTATCTGCATCAATATGGGGATTCCCCCCACTACCACCAAAAGCAGGGGACCACCAGGTTGCCTAAGGAGGAGTGAACTGGCCCAGGTCAGAAATGGAGCAGATCAAAACTCCTGCACTGTTCAGTAGTGGGATTTCACCTGTGACTAGCCACTGCATTCCAGCCTGGGCAACATAGTGAGACCCTGTCTCAAAAAAAAAAAAAACCCAAAAAATAAAAACCAGTGCAGCTCTCTCGTCCCTTCAGTTACCCTGCTGCCCCTGCCTTCCACCTCTCCCCACCGCCTCCCAGTGCTGATGTAGCCCCCGTGCACCGTGGGGCAGGAAGAGATGGAAAGTCTGTCTCTGGAAATGAGACAGGCCCTAAGCCTCAGACCATCATCTCAGTACTCCACTTTGTATTTTAAGAGCAAGCTAGATGAGGTGGAGGGTTGTGTGTGACAGGGATAAGCTAAGCCAGGACTTATATCTGGAATACTCTGTTTTCCCAGGGACCCAGCTGTCATGTCTCAGAATGCTGCAGACGGGCAGGTAGATGCTTCTCTTCTTGCCACCCATTTTGTATTCTCCACTCTTTCCTCTTAGCCAGGAGGTGTTTTGCTTTTCTGTTTTTGTTTTTTTGCATCAGGACTTCGTTGCATGCACAGTTTTAGAATTGGGTTGGCCTGTGGTTGTTAAAAGCACAAAATGAGGTCAGAGCCACACAGGGTGGAAGCAAGAGCCTTTTTCCTGCAATTCCTCCACTTTGGAATGGAGCCTTCTTTGATCTGTTACATTTTCACTTTCTGTGACATGATACTTGGCACCGTCCCATACTGTGTCATGCCTTTTAGTGAATCATTTTGTTTCCTTTTCAGAAAACCACCTCACAATTACCACAGACCTAACTACTCAGGTTAGTGTGCCAACACTTCCACAAGATGTGCCCTTTTTTTTTACATTTTTTCCCCCAGGTTGTAGGCTTGCTTAGTGGATAATCCCTTAGCCTCCAGGCAAAAAATTCAACTTCCACATTACTCTGGCTGAGTCTCTCAGCAGCCGTTCTCAGCCAGTGGCTAAGACTGCTTAGGAGATTTGACTATATTTTTTCTGCATCAACTATAAAAAGCAGATGTCTTACAATTACATAGACATAGCTTTTGAAGAGATAAGTAAAACTATCATTTAATAATAAGCGAATGACCGAGGCAGGCGGATCACGAGGTCAGGAGATCGAGACCATCCTGGCCAACGTAGTGAAACCCCGTCTCTACTAAAAATACGAAAATTAGCTGGACGTGGTGGTGCACGCCTATAGTCCCAGATACTCGGGAGACTGAGGCAGGAGAATTGCTTGAACCTGGGAGATGGAGGTTGCAGTAAGCCCAGATTGCACCACTGCACTCCAGCCTGGCAACAGAGCGAGACTCCGTCTCAAAAGAAAAAAAAAAAAAAGAAGTGAATGAGGAGTAGTTTAAAGATTTCAAGAACAGCAAGCTGGCACATTGGTCTCACTGGGTGTCACCTAGGAGGGGAGCATAGCCCTACCTTGCTGTCTCTCTGGACTTGGCCAGTGTATGACTGTGGGTGAGCTGCCTCATCTTCCCTGGTCTATTTTCCAAAGGAAGAGATGGACTTGGACCAGTGACTGCCAGCTCTACTTCTGCTCTCAGATGCCGTGAGCTGTTCAGAGGACTTAAATTGTAGAGTTTTAAAATTTTGATTAGTCAGTTTCTTGTTTTGGACCCATCTCTTTAGAGTACAGAAGATGACCTGGGTATTATTTTGAGAACTTTAGAAATTTGGAGTAGAATTTATTCTACTGTGTGTTTTCAGCTTATTATATATAAACTCATTCTAAAGGAGAAAAATCTTATTTGACCTCCAAACTAAGCCTGAAAGCAAATTTAGCAATCAGAATTTTTGCAAATGATGAGCATTTCTTTTTTGAGACGGAGTCTCACTCTGTCGCCCAGGCTGGAGTGCAGTGGTGCGACCTTGGCTCACTGCAAACTCTGCCTCCCGGGTTCATGCCATTCTCCTGCCTCAGCCTCCCGAGTAGCTGGACTACAGGCGCCCGCCACCATGCCCAGCTAAGTTTTTGTATTTTTAGTAGAGACGGGATTTCACCGTGTTAGCCAGGATGGTCTCGATCTCCTGACCTTGTGATCCACCCGCCTCAGCCTCCCAAAGTGCTGGGATTATAGGCGTGAGCCACCGTGCCCGGCCATGATGAGCATGATACAATTTGCCTGTATATGATTCTTCAACTTTATTAAGATAATGTTCAGGGGCACAGTAGTTGTACAGTGATTCAGTGAAATAAATTATAGTTGTAAGAGTTAAAGAAAGAGGAAAGAAACACGAAATGCAGCTTAACAGTTAAAGATGGGTTTATTTTAGAGAAATAAACCTGAGAGGGGCTCCTGGCCAATTTTGATGAGGAGCATTATCTTTTATAGACTAAGAGTATATATTAGTTTCAGGGTAGGGGGCTTATCCCAAGCTTGGAATGTTTGTATGTTGGGGAGAAGTTTATAGCAGGGTTGGAATGTCTCTGGTCAGACGGGAGGTTATCTTGGGGCTGACATCTCTCTGGCCGAAGGGGACGTTATCTCAGGGCTGGCATGTCTCAGGTCAGGGAGGGGTTTGGAATGTTTTTGGTTGGAGATGTTATTTGTGGTTTATGGTCATGCTGACCTTAGCCATTAGGCTGATGCCCTTTAGATTTAGGCGGTTTTTAATCAAGGTGAACTTTAGAATGACAGTGCTTGTCCAAGATGGTGATACTCCTGCTCTGTCAATAGTTACTTAATCAAGATGACAAATATTTATATAATTTCTTGGCAAGAGAGGATGATGTTGGAGTTGCTAAATGTGCATTGTTTTTTAGGTGAGGACACTGAGCCCCACGAGCAGGGTCACTAGGCAGTGAGCTAGTCTTACTTAAACAGGGAGCCTGATTTGCACACCTGCAGTGACCTCTCTTCTCACATCTCCTGGGCCCTAAGGAAATCTACTGTGGCTCCCAGGAACAGTGAAGAGTTAAAAAATAGTTTTAGGCTTTCAATATAAGTAATTTTGTTAGAAATTCATTAGCCTGCAATTTTGCTGGAGTTGCCATTAGCGACATCTATGTGGACTATGTTTATTCAAGAGAATGTGCAATTAAAATCACTAGGGGCAGAGAACATGGATGTATATTGGCAGGGGTCAAAAGGACTCTAGAGAGAAACACCTGGTATTTTCAGTTTAGTCATGGGACCTTTTTTTTCTAAAAGGTATTAGGATCACACATAGAAATTCCCGTAAGAATAGGCAGAATTTATGTGAATTTTTAACATGATGAGGTCTCTAGATTGAGGACCCCATACTTTGTATCTGCACTCATTCTTTAAATATGGCACAATCGTGAGTTACTAGAGACTGACCCTGTGTTTTATCTTTGTTTTCATTATACTTTAAGTTCTGGGATACATGTGCAGAATGTGCAGGTTTGTTACATAGGTATACACGTGCCATGGTGCTTTGCTACACCCATCAACCCATCATCTACATTAGGTATTTCTCCTAATGCTATCCCTCCCCCAGCCCCCCCACCCCAACAGGCCCTGACGTGTGAAAGTTCCCTTCCCTGTGTCCACGTGTTCTCATTGTTCAATTCCCACTGATGAGTGAGAGAATATGCAATATTTGGTTTTCTGTTCCTGTGTTAGTTTGCTGAGAATGATGGTTTCCAGCGTCATCCATGTTCCTGCAAAGGACATGAACTCATCCTTTTTTATGGCTGCATAGTATTCCATGGCATATATGTGTCACATTTTCTTAATTCAGTCCATCATTGATGGACATTTGGATTGATTCCAAGTCTTTGCTATTGAGAATGATGCTGTAATAAACATATGTGTGCATATGTCTTTATAGTAGAATGATTTCTAATCCTTTGGGTATATACCCAGTAATGGGATTGCTGGGTCAAATGGTATTTCTGGTTCTAGATCCTTGAGGAATTGCCACACTATCTTCCACAAAGGTTAAACTAATGTACACTCCCACCAACAGTGTAAAAGTGTTCCTATTTCTCCACATCCTCTCCAGCATCTGTTGCTTCCTGACTTTTTAATGATCGCCATTTAAACTGGTGTGAGATGGTATCTCATTGTGGTTTTGATTTACATTTCTCCAATGACAATAATGATGAGCTTTTTTTCATATGTTTGTTGGCCGCATAAATGTCTTCTTTTGAGAAGTGTCTGTTCATATCCTTTGCCCACTTTTTGATGGGGTCGTTTGTTTTTTTCTTGTAAATTTGTTTAAGTTCTTTGTAGATTCTGGATATTAGCCCTTTGTCAGATGGATAGATTGCAGAAATTTTCTCGCATTCTGTAGGTTGCCTGCTCACTCTGATGATAGTTTCTTTTGCTATGCAGAAGCTCTTTAGTTTAATTAGATCCCATTTGTCAATTTTGGCTTTTGTTGCCATTGCTTTTGGTGTTTTCATCATAAAGTCTTTGCCCATGCCTATGTCCTGAATGGTACTGTCTAGGTTTTCTTATAGAGTTTATATGATTTCAGGTCTTACATTTAAGGGGAAGAGAAGGGAAAGCATCTGGTCTTTGCTCCTAAAACAGCACCTGTCCTAGTTGAAGATGTGGTTTAGAGTATCTAATGGCCCAGAGCTTTGGTTACTCCTCACACCTTCCATTGCTCTTACACCCTCTTTCCCATAGTGGCCCCTGCTGTTATATTGCTCTCTCCCTTCCAAAGGAAGAAAGGACTGTGATAAAGTCATTTACTCTAAGGAAAGCTGTAACATTCACTGGTGATGTCATTTTAGACACCAAGAAATAGAGATATTGTAAAAATCAATACACATAGGCAAGTACACACTAGTTATCAAAATGGCCATCCTTGCACATGAAGGTGTTTTCCAGCAATTCATTATTTGTTGGCTGCATAGTTAACTGAGGGATGGCTGAACATTGAGGCAAGTTGGGCAGACCTGGTCCATGTCCTCCTGCTCATGGTTGTGAACAGAATGGAGGGGAAGGGCCAAATCAAACATCAGGTGTGGCGGCGCTAAGGTACTGTTGCCTTCAGATTTTAGATTTGTCCTTGAAGTATTAATTTAGAGGAGGAGGAACTGGCACCAGGACTGGGGGAGGTACACTTCTGCCTCTCAGGAGCAACCGCATCTTGCAATCAAATCTCAGTTAATTGAAACTTGGGGAAGAAAGATGGAAATAATAGGAGCTCATGGACATTTAAGTACGAATCCCACGTACTCTGGAAAGACTAAGGGAGATTTGGCATCATGCACAAGAGTGTCCCTGAAAGATTTTTAAACTACTTGGTCTTGGCTCGTGTGTGTGTGTGTTTAAATTATTTTAATAGTAATATATGTATTTTGTCAAAAACTTGGAAAATACCAAACAAGTACAAAGAAAGAAACAATTGCTTATAATTGCAACTCTGAGAAAAATTTTCCAATTATATATAAATAAATTAAATGTTCTTGAAATTAATCTTTTATTGCATAGATGATTATATATCCTGTTTCATTCAGTTTATATTACGAATATTTCTGTATATTATTGAAAGTCTTCAAAAAATTTTTTTTGTTTTTTGAGACAGAGTCTTGCTCTGTCACCCAGGCTGGAGTGCAGTGGCGTAATCTCAGCTCATTGCAACCTCCACCTCCCGGGTTTAAGCAATTCTCCTGACTTAGTCTCCTGAGTAGCTGGGAGTACAGGCGCCCGTCACCATGCCCAGCTAATTTTTTGTATTTTTAGTAGAGACAGAGTTTCATGGTGTTAGCCAGGATGGTCTTGATCTCCTGACCTCATGATCTGCCCGCCTCGGCCTCCCAAAGTGCTGGTTTATAGGCATGAGCCACTGCGCCCGGCAAGTCTTCAAAATATTTTAAGGTATTTTATTGCATAGATGATTACATATTCTGTTTCATTCACTTTATATTATGAACATTTCTGTATATTACTAAAAGTCTTCAAAATATTTTAAGGCTGCTATATGCCACTGTAATCTGCAGTTGTGAAATAAAAGCAAATATAGAAGGATGCAAATGAAATTATAAAATTAAAAATTTTTTAATTTTTGTAAATGAAAAATTCTTTTTAAAATGCTGAGTTTGGGGTATATACAAGGGAAGAAATAACTGATGTTCTGCTCCTAGCCTAGGTGCCCTCTTGAGCTATGCTTGTTTTATGCTAATAATCTCCCTCTTTTTTTCCTGTTTCACTTGTATGTCTGTTATTGTTGATGGAGCCAGGAGTCATCTTTGATTAATAGGTGTAGAAAACATTCAGTGTCTGCTACAGGTTGAGGTCCCTCGAGAGCATTCACCTGGCCTCCTTTATGAGATTTGAGTCAGTGGGCTGGGCCTCCTCCTTGGTGCTGTAGCCACTAACCTGCCTCACCTGTATCCAATATCAGCTCGAAACTAGCATATCCGTTTGTCCAGGTTCTAGGACACTGCTTGGCCAAGACCTTTCACTGGAGTCTCCAAAGAAGGGTGTAATTTGGGATATATATTATAATTAGCTCTGATGTCTAGTATAGCAAGTAAACAGCCCTCTAGCTTGGGTGGAAATGTGCCCTGGTCAGGCGCAACACTCCAGAAGGGCGGCAGCCACCAGACCAGACGACAGGGAAGCCCAGCTCCCAAGCAAAACCAAAAACTGGTGGGAGTCTTGTGGTGAGGGGAAAGTATTTGTTGTTTTCTGTTTAGTCTAGGGATTCACACTGCTTTTTAAATTCTGGCATAGTTCCCAGTGGCTAAAGCTGGAAAGATTCTACTGTTTCATTAAATTTTCTTTGTAAAAATGTTAAGTTGGGGCCAGGCACGGTGGCTTATGCCTGTAATCCCAGCACTTTGGGAGGCCAAAGAGGGAGGATTGCTTGAGCCCAGGAGTTCGAGACCAGCCCGAGCAACACAATAGGACCCCATTGCTACAAAAAATTAAAAAAAAAAAATAGGCAGACATGGTGGTGCACACTTGTGGTCCCAGCTACTCAGGAGGCTGAGGTGGGAGGATTGCTTGAGCCTCGGAGTTTGAAGCTGCAGTGAGCCATGATCCACTCCGGCCTGGGCAACGGAACAACACTGCCTCGAAAACAAAACAAAACAAAACAAAAGTGGGTAGTTTGCATCTCCTGACATCCTGTTTCCTTTGGCGCCCCCATCTCCATGCATCTCCATGCAGGCTCCTGGTACTGTGGATGCTGTGTTTTCGGGGCCCCCATGGGCTCTCTGTGCTGGGCTTTCCCCTCCCATCTTGCCTTACTGGGGCTTATGCCTGTTGCCGGTTCTTTATTCTGCTGCTCTTGGTGGCAATGAGAACAGAATCTAGAAAATAAAAATCTAATTTCTTTAACCAAACCATCTGCTGGAAAAGCTGTTATTAACCACAGATGCCTGATACTTTCTGACTTGCGACCTGTTCACAAGACTTCCTTTCAGCTCAAACTTCCTTGCCCTTGGCTTACCCTGTTGGCACCATGTGAACGGTGGCAGGTGAAAACAGGGCGCTTACAGTGGACCTATTTCTTAAAATTATTTTTTTTCATTTTTAATTTTTTTGACATGGTAAAATATATATAACATAAAGTCCCCCATTTCAGCCCATTTTGAGTATACAATTCAGTGGCATTCACGTTTTTGTGCAACCATCAGCACACGTTGCACATCCATCTCCAGAACTCCAGTAGAGTAACCACTACTCTATTTTTTATTTTTATTTTATTTTATTTATTTATTTTTCTTGAGACAGGGTTTCACTCTGTTGCTCAGGCTGGAGCGCAGTGGTGCGATCATGGCTTATTGCAGCCTCGACCTCCCAGGCTCAAGCAATCCTCCCACCTCAGCCTCCCCAGTAGCTGGGATCACAGGCATGAGCCACTGTACCTAGCTGTTTTTTGTTTGTTTGTTGTTTGTTTTTTTGTATTTGTAGAGACAGGGTTTTTGCCATGTTGTCCAGGCTGGTCTTGAACTCTTGGGCTCACATGATCCTTCTGCCTCAGCCTCCCGCAGTCTACTTTCTTTCTCTGTGAGTTTGACTACTCCCAACTACCTCATATAGGTGGCATCATACAATATTTGTCCTTTTTTTGTATTTCTTTTAAAAAGACTCTAGAGCATAACTGCTACTTCCAAGTCATTTCTGAGCAGGCTAGACTGGTAGTGGTAAGGACTGAGGGTTAGAGACATGCTGTGTGTGTATAAGATGTGCCTGGGCTAACCCAGCCTGTGCTGCCCTGGGGTGATGGGTTTCTGCAGCTGCTGGCCATGCAGCTGTACCCAGGTGGTTCCTGTCTAGACACCACGGCTGAGTATGTGCCATTTCTTTTGTCTTCCCTCATTCAGATGTTTGTATTTGGCCAAAATCTGATGAGATTTTTATACCATTTTTCTTAAGCAGTGGTAAAACATTCTGACTATTCAAAAAGTCTTTTTTCCACTCCAGCCCCCAGCCCTCTCCCTGTGGGGAATGGAGGTTACCCATCTCTTGGGTATCTTTCCAGAGATATTCAATCCCTATGTAATCCTATGTATGTCTGTATGTGTGTGCTAGTCTCCAGCATGGTGTGTTAATTTAATAGAATGCTACTCATAGCTGTGGTTAAATCAATACCCAGGGTATTTTTTTGTGGCTATGGAAATTCTGTTTTCAGCTGAATCATGTAATATGCTATAATTATATTTTACTTCTTGTCTTAGTCTGTTTTCTGTTGCTTATAAAAGAATACTTGAAACTGAGTAAATTATAAAGAAAGGAAATTTATTTCTCACAGTTGAGGAGGCTGGGACATTCAAGGTCAAGGACCCCCATCTGATAATGGTCTTCTTGCTGATGCGACTCTGCAGGGTCCTAAGGCAACGCAGGGCATCACATGGCGAGGGGGCTAAGCATGCTCATGTGCTAGCTTAGGTCTCTCTTCCTCTTCTTATAAAGCTGCCAGTTCCACTCCCATTAATTCTTTATCCCGTTGTTAATCCATGAATGGATTAATCCATTCATGAGGGCAGAGTCCTCATGACCCAATCACCTGTTAAAGGCCTCACATCTCCATACTGCCACATTGGGGATTAAGTTTTAATACAAGTTTTGAAGGGAATATTCAAGCCATAGCACTTAAGGACTTAGCACTTAATTAATTAATTAATTAATTTGAGACAGGGTCTCACTCTATCTTCCAGGCTGCAGTGCAGTGTGCGATCATAGCCCACTGCAGCCTCAAACTCTTGGGCTTAAACAATCCTCCCATCTTAGCCTCCCAAGTAGCTGGGGCTACAGGCATGTGCCACCATGCCCAGCTAATTTTTAATTTTTTTTTTTTTTTTTTTTGGTAAGAGATGGGTTCTCGTTATGTTGCCCAGGCTGATCTCAAACTCCTGGCCTCAAATGACTCTCTCACCTTAGCCTCCCAAAGTACTGGGATTACAGGCATGAGCCACTGCACCCAGCCCCATAGCGATTCTTGAGTAGCTTTTTGATTATCTTGAATTTAATAGTTTCCTAAGTATCAATCACTCATTCTTCTCTAAAGGAATGTATGCATCTCCTCACACCACGACAAAATTGTCAGTACTGATATTTATTTATTTATTTAGGAGATGCCTGTCCTGGCTTCTTCCCTTCTGCCTCTGTCTAATCAGGTTCGCTCCGGGTCTGGGGTCCAGCTATCTTTACTATTATTCTGAGGATCCTCTATGCCTCCTGTGGTCCAGCTCCTGTTTCCTAGAGCCCAGGTCCTCTTTCTTGGCTTCTACTCTTTTTTTTTTTCTACTTTCCTAAACTTTATTAAAGAAAAAAGTAATGGTGGTAAACCTCTAGAACTTACTCAGTTTTCTGGGATTCCTCCCCCGAGAATGTGATATATTGATTTCCAAACATGCCATAAGTGTACATGGTTCCCAATTGTACTAAATAGACTAAACAGGTGAAAAGCTGAAGTCCTAAAGTGTTCATCTTCCAACTTTTCCCAGCCTGTGGTCTGTCCTTGCATCAGCAATAATTGCCTGAACAGCTGCTATGGCTTCATTAATTTTTGTCTGTAGCTGTCCGAGCTCTTCTGTGTGCAGCAATCACAGAATTTGAGTAGCTTCATTAAGAACTGCATCTCCTGTGTCAAAACCAAGAATATGTTTGTCTAAAGCAACAGGCAAGCCCTCTTTTGTTTGATTTGCTTTAGCAACTGCATCCTGTGTCAGGTGCTCCTGAACCAAAATTTGAATTGCCTTAAGCATTACCAGGCAATCATCATGACATTGAACCTGAAGCAGGTTAGCCAAAGCCATTACACAGGCTTAAAATCAGGATTATTTACGTCCAAATTTATCAATGGTTCTGCATTTTTAGTTGCATTGTCAGCAGTTTTTGTATTATCAGGTACTAAGTCCTTGTATTTTTCAGCATTATCTCCATATTCAAATCTAACAGCTAAACCAAGAAGCCAGTCAATAGCTTCTTGTCGATCTTGAATCTTTAAACGACAGTTAACATCTCTGAGATACTTTTGAAAGAACTCAGGCCAGTCACTGCTGTGGATGTTTCTTAAATTACCTCTGTCTTCAATCTTGTAGTGTCTGATTTTCTGGTCTTCAAGCCAAACAGTGAAGTTTCTAAATTCTGTTTCATCTTTGCAGTTGAAACCGGCGGGGTTGTGGTAGTCGAGTGTGGGTCTTTTTTCTCCTACTGTGCTGCCCAGCCGGGGGCCCAGTTAGGAAACACCCGTATCTTCAGTGCTGGGGCACTTTCTTGAACTTCCCCCCTTCCACATCCAGTCTCCATGTTTCCTCTGGAGCTCCTCTTACATGGTGGTTGGGATGCCTAGATTGCTGTTCTGAGCGCGGAGCCTTTCTGGTTGAGCGACCACAGAGACTGAGCCTCCTGTTTTTCTGGGCAGAGGGAGGAGAGCCAGGGACAGCCCCTCCAGTCTCCAGCCCCACCCCACACCCCACCCTCCCAGTGGGAGCCTTTCCCTTGGATGTCTAGAAAGCGACAAGTATAATGATTTATGGAAAATCTTTGCTGTAATATAGGTGGCATGGGTCGGGCCTTGCTAATTAATGCAGGCGCCTATTTTTATCAGACAACTGCTAAGCCCTTCCTGCCTTGAATGACTAAAGACAAAATTCTGATTGAGTTCTCTTTGCATTCTGCATGCTCCTTTTCTATTTCTGGTGTGTATCCTCCTTGCTGGTTGGCTTAAGGTTCTCCTGGGCATCTTATGCAATCTGATTTCTACAGTCCAGGGTGTGCTGCCAAACGGTCCTTTGTGCCTCATAGTTTCTCGGCTTCTGGGGGCTCTGCACCTCTGCTTTGTACCTCTGGTCTGGGTGCAGTCCCCTCAGGCTGCCTTCCTGGGGCTGCGCCCCACCTCCCTCCCGGCCTTCACTTTGTCTCTGGTCCCTGTCTCCCTGAGTCCAGCTGCAAGCCTGCTGCCACTCCCGGGTCCCAGACCTTGAGGCAGAGCCAGTCTTCAAAGGCACAAGTGTCCTCAGTCTGTCCGATCTCATGGTTCACTCTGTTGAGCCCCTGGGTCTTGCCTCAAGAAAATGATGCCTCTTCTAAAGTGGATTTGTGAAATATATAGAAGCACCCCCTCTTCAGTAGCCTTGGTTTCCCTTTGAACTCCAAAGATTAGATCCATCTGTTGTGCAGGATCTTCAGGAACTGCTGAAAGCCAGGGTCACCGCTCAACCACTAGTCATTGCCCACGATGGGCAGGACATCATTCTAGGCACAGAATTCTCCCATCTTTCTTCAGCCCTTCCTGTCACCATGATATCCAGGGGGCTACCAGGAGAGGGTCAGCCAGCTCTTTATTTGGAGATATTTGTCCTGTGTATTCTCTTTTCATCTTCTCCTGGTAAGCTCTAAGCATTGTGACATCCAGCCACTGCCCCAAATCATGAAAGGATCTGGCCTTTCCTTGATCCCTGGGACCTCCCCCATGCCCACCATTCATTCATCAGGTGCATTCCAAAATTATATTGCTCCTACAAAAGAACGAGGGGAAAGGGGAAGACAGAGCATTTCAAGTCAAAGGGATGCCACTCAGATTTACACATCAGGAAATGCAATGACAGGGGACTGTTAACTCCTGGATCCTGGGAACAATAAGGAAGTAATGTTAACCTGAGTAGCTCTGACCCCCCGAGTTCTGACTGATGCCATTGTTGAGCTGTGTCTTAGCTGCTCTATTTATCACAGGCCAATGAGGATCTGCAAAATGGTATTGTTGGGAAGAAGTAAATTTAAAATGTTTAGTGTTCAGAAAACTGAATTCAACCTAAGGAAACTCTGTCTCATTCAGACCTGGGGACCTCACTCACCACCACATGTCTGCTCCAGATGCTAACCAGGCTGTGCTATCCTCTGGCAGCTGCCACCCCTGCCTATCAGGCCATGGTTCAGGATGGAGCCCCCTCTACCCTTGACAGCTTCCTGGTTTCTTTTAAGCCTTAAGCCTCAGCCCTTCACAGGTTGAGGGATGAGATTTATTTTGTTTAGAAATAAATAGGTTATACAGGGAAGCAAGCTTCTAGGAAGGAAGGTGGAACTTCCATGTTTTTCTTCTTTTTCTTCGTTCCCCTGGTCATGGTCTTCTTTGCTGTGTTTAAAGAGCAGTGTCTTTGAGCCAATAAAGAAATCCTCTGGAGAGCATCTGAAAGTATTTAAAAATGTTCCCCGGCTGAGAAGGGTGGCTCATGGCTGTAATCCTAGCACTTTGGGAGGCTGAGGTGGGAAGATGGCTTGAGCCCAGGAGTTCAAGGCTGCAGTGAGCCATGATGGTGCAACTGCACTCCAGCTTGGGTGACAGAGCGAGACCCCATCTAAAATAAAATAAAATAAAATGTGCATTTCAACATGTAAACACTGGGCATGTCCACCCCAGGAGAGATCATTAAGTACCCAGGGACTTGCACCTTAGGTGCACCTTCAAGCACTTGACCTGTGACTGCTGCAAATACAGTCATGCTGTCAGTGAGAGACCTTACAAAATGATGGCTAGGGCCCCAGAAAGTTCTAAACAGGACAAAGGCTACCAGCTCTCCATTTTTATAGTCATTGCAGTCCTGGTAAATTAGGTGAATATTGAAACCATACAAGTATGTTAAATCGAATTAGGGTCTAGTCTCAGGAGGTCATTTGGGATATGGAACAGTTGCCCTTGGCCCCTAAAAACCCATGGAGCCCCCCTAGTCATTGTGACCACCAAAAACAACTCCACAAATTTCCAAAATGCCTTGAGGGGGCAGTACCCCAATGCAGAGAACCACTGGTGCAGAGTCTACCATAGAAATCAAGACAGGTGGCCGGGCATGGTGGCTCATGCCCATAATCCTAGCACTTTGGGAGGCCAAGGTGGGTGGATCCCCTAAGGTCAGAAGTTCGAGACCAGCCTGGCCAACATGGCAAATCCCTGTCTCTGCTAAAAAATGCAAAAATTAATCGGGCATGGTGGCGCATGCCTGTAATCCCAGCTACTCAGGAGGCTGAGGCAGGACAATCACTTGAACCCAGGAGGCAGATGTTGCAGTGAGCTGAGATCATGCCATTGTACTCCAGCCTGGGCTACAGAGTGAGACAGAATCTGTCTCAAAAAAAAAAAAAAAAAAAAAAAATCAAGACAAGTGATAGCACATATATTAGTCAGGGTTTTTCCAAGAAACCGAACCTATAGGATCTGTGTCTACAGCTTTATCTAGAAAGAGAGAGAAAGAGGAATTATTTTAAGGAATTTTCCTTAATTCCTTAAATTAATTCCTAAATGATTTAGGAATTCCTAAATTATTAATTCCTTAAAATAATTCCTGTGTTTTAAGGAATTATTCCTTAAAATAATTCCTCTGTTTTAAGGAATTATTCCTTAAAATAATTCCTTTGTTTTAAGGAATTAGCTCACACACAGTGGGGGCTGACAAATATGGAATCAGCAGGGTGTTGGGTGGAGACCCATGAAAGACTTGATGTTGCAGTCTTGAGTCCTCAGGCAGTTTGGAAACAGAAGCCCCTGTTTCCCTGGGGACCTCTGTCTTTTTCTTATAAGGCCTTCAACCGTTTGGATGGGGCCTACCCCCATCATGAAGAGTAATGTGCTTTACTCAAAGGCTGCTGCTTTAAATGTTAGTGACATGTGAAAAGTCACAGCAACATCTAGGCTAGGGTTTGACCAAACAACTGCGTACAATGGCCTAGCCAAGCTGACATATAAAATTAACTATCACAGCATATGACAAAGAAGTTGAAGAAGTTTCCATCCTATAATAGGAACTCAAAGGGTAGTCACTGTAAATATCTTCATGTGTTTTTCTTTGCAGCATAACCAGTGTGCAGCGTTCAGACAATGGGTCGTATATCTGTAAGATGAAAGTAAACAATGAAGAGATCGTGTCTGATCCCATCTACATCGAAGTACAAGGTAAGTCCACAGACCAGAGTCCCATTGACAGAGAGCTGTTTGTTTTAGGGCCTGTGTTAAATGTTTTGTGTATAATACTCTAGAGTTTTGCCTGCCTATTTATAACTCTGTATGCAAACCTTGCAAATCTATCAGCACTGAAATTTTACAAGGTACTCCTCTTTGTAGTCTATAAGTAATAATGAAATGAATTCAATTCCTGAAGTTTGAGCTCTATTCTAGGCATTAAAGGTGAGATAAAAAGAGATTGTGGACTTCCTTGTCCACAGATTATTGACAGTAAAAATAAGCTGAAGACTTCTTTTTAAGAAGCAAAATGCTTTCTACTATCCAGTTTCCAGTACTGGTACCAGATACCACTCACCTGGTCAAGTGGCTATTGGCTTATTATTCGGCATCTTTTCCTGTCTTGCCTATGCAGACAGTGAAACCCTGGAGGGTGAGTGGTTTTCCTCGACTGGCTCCACAGCTCAGCCTGAGACTTCTTTTGGGCACTGGTATCTGTCAGGTGCATGGTTCAGAGAAATTCCATGACATCATATGAAGGTCCGTGGGGATGAAGAGTGAGACATCAGGCTAGGAAAAGGCAATCTCTGCCCTCAGGGAACTTGAACTCTAATGGGCAATGTGAGCTGATGCACAGGTGAACCAGGCCAGGTGAGCCCAGGTCCTGGTTTGGTGCCCTGATTTGGGGGTTTGCATGCCTGGTTCTGCAATGGCAGGGCTGCAAGGAGGAAGCATCTTTATTATCACCCTCAGAGGTCACTCCTCACTACCCCTGGGGGCTTCCCTCTGGGGCCCTTGTGCCCGTCCTCTCTGAGGTGCCCCTCTTAGCAGAGCCATTAGGTCACCTCCCTTTTCTACTTTATCCTGACCTTCCTTGTCACAGGCTTTAGAGCAGGTGATTAGCTTTTCAATCAGAAACATCTCCCACTGAAAGTCTGCTATGCTACCCATTCTTTTGTGAACCTGAAATTGATGCCCACCAATGTGGAGGGAAGCCTCAGGGAGCACAGATGGAAGGAGGAGGAGTGAGTGGGGAAGACAGAGGGGAGGGGGAAGAGACTCCCTCAGAGGAGTCTCTTCATGACCTTTGCTCTAGGCCCATCCCAGGCTGGACAGCTCTTTTTCAGGGTTACATCAACACCAGCTAAAGATGGGGTTTCCTACATTTGCAGCTAATTTGGGAAAAAAATATTTACAGGAGATTTTATTTGTCAGAATCCCAGAAAAATGCCCAGAACAGGAACATATTAAGTCCAAATAGAGTTTCAAAAAAACCTTGAAACAGGATAAAAGAATTCCATTTCACATAACTGCCACGTCATTCCTGCTGGAACCAGATCTGTGAGTTCCCAATCCCCAAAAGAACACAATTAGCTGGACTCGTTATATTTTTGAACACCTGCCCCAAATAAGTACTGACTGGCTTTCTCTGAGCTTCCTTGGGACCTTGATTTTGGAAAGTACAGTAGATTTAAGGATTGTAACTGCAACTGTGTTTATACAGTTTTCATGAGAATTTGCTTTGAAAAGCACTCAGCCTTATACAAGGCTGTGGATTTTAAAATTCCTTATGACCCATCTGAAAGTCACACACATAATAGAATGTCTTCGTACCATGGACAGATCTATTACATAGCTTTGTTTTACTCTGCGTTTATTTTGGTAAGAAATACTGAAAACCTGCCAACTAGTCAGTCCCAGGAGTTTGAGCAACACCTGATGTAAGAACTGCCTGTGGCCTGCCTTCTGGTAAAACCAGTTCTGAGTCACTATTTATAGCCCCTTTGGCAAAGCATCCTAGAAAGCTGGCTTAAAGTAGACTGGCAGGAATTAGCCTCTGTGCTCCTTCTTATCCAACTTAAGGAGGTGAAAACTGATTAATACAGACCTGCCTGAGGCAGTAGATAAAGAACTCTTGTTTGCCAAGGCTGGGCGCGGTGGCACGCCTATAATCCCAGCACTTTGGGAGGCCAAGGGGCAAGGATCACTTGAGATCAGGAGTTCGAGGCCAGCCTGGCCAACATGGTGAAACCCCATTTCTACTAAAAATACAAAAATTAGCCAGACCTGGTGGTGTGCGCCTGTAATCCCAGCTACTTAGGAGGCTGAGGCAGGAGAATCACTTGAAACCAGGAGGTAGAGATTGCAGTGAGCCGACATCAGGCCACTGCACTCCAGCCTGGGTGACAGAGCAAGACTCCATCCCCACCCGCCCCCCGCAAAAAAAGAAATCTATTGCCAAGTTCTAGTCCAGTTTCCGTTCCCCTTTGGGCTCTGTCTCTGTTTTCAGATCTGAAACATTCTTTTGTGTAACGTTTTCTCCGCAGGACTTCCTCACTTTACTAAGCAGCCTGAGAGCATGAATGTCACCAGAAACACAGCCTTCAACCTCACCTGTCAGGCTGTGGGCCCGCCTGAGCCCGTCAACATTTTCTGGGTTCAAAACAGTAGCCGTGTTAACGAACAGCCTGAAAAATCCCCCTCCGTGCTAACTGTTCCAGGTAAGTCCGAGCCGTGGGCTTATTGATTTATTCTCTAATAGCGGACAGGATCAAAAGTTTGGCGACCCTTGCTGTGGACCACTAGCAGGCAGTGGAGACAGGTGAAAATACAGGTGTGGCAGCAAAGTTATGGGACCAGGTAGACGGGAAGGCAGGTGGGAATCACAGATGTGAGAATTCACAGGCCAAGGTAGGGAAATAGGTGAGGGCCTCTGGGGGTACATAGGGTTAAGTTGTTGAAGTGGCCAGAATCCCTGAGCCCAGGCAGCAGGAGCCCTGCTCGCATCTCCCGTTGTAGCTGTGGCCTTGCTGGTCTGTCAGGTCTTGCGTTTATGGAACCACTGACGTGAAGACCTCAGTGGATTTGACACCGAGAGAGTGGATTCATCATGGGGAGCTATTGCAGGAAGTGTGAGCCCTTGTGGGATTGTGGCTGAATGGACATTCCATGGTCATCTTGATTTCCATCCAAATGAAAGTGGCCCAGTTTTAGTCCCGCACATCACTGATGATGCTCTTGTCAATACCACTGGCGTTTCCCATGCACTGAAGTCAGTGGGCTCTTCTGTGGCTCCTCTCATTGCATCTTTCAGCAACATCAGGCAAGGTTACCACACTCCCTCCCTCCTTCCTTTCTCCAGGGACTGCTGTATGCCTGAGGCTGTTCTAGGCCTTCAGGACACAGCATGGACTTTTGGAAACACTGTCCTGGCTTCCATTTCATTGAGTGACACCAATTCATTGCTCCTCTTTTGTCATTGACTGGAGTTTTGAATGGCAGGGCTCAATCCTGGGTCCCCTTCTTTTACTCTGAGATGCTTCCCCTTGGGAGAGTTTCTTTGGGCCCATGGTTTAACACCATCTATAAGAAATGACCTTGAACTCCAGCCCAGACCCCTCTCCTAAGTTGCAGGCTCATGTATCCAACCGCCTCCTTGGCATTGCCACTTGCTGGGTACATAGGCATCTCAGAATGAAACTCTTAACCCCAGACTTGTTCCACTCCAGAATTCTCCATCTTAGTGAATGATATCACCATTTTCCCATCCTTCCTTTTTCTCATTTTTCATGTTGGCATCAGCAGTTCTGTCAGTTCTGCTCCTACAATACATCTGAAATCTGTCTTTTCTCCACCCTGCTGCCAGCACCCTGGTCCATGTCACTGCCAGCTCTTGCTGTCGCCTCTGCAGTAGCTTCCTAACTGGGCCTTTTTGCTCCCAGCCTTGTCCCCACTCCCAACTACCCTCCTGGGTGGCAGATGACATCACCTGCCTGCTGAAAACCCTGCAGTAGCTCACTTCTGTCTTAGACTGTCACCCAGTCCTTCCTGCCCTTTCCCTAGGGGCTGCGTGTCCTAGCTCCTTCCTATCTATCCAACCCAGCCCCATCCCATGCTCTCCATCCTGCTTGTTAGGCACGAGTCACATTGATTGTCTTTCACTTCTCTAGGCACATCCTGTTCCTTCCTGCCTCAGGACCTTTGCACTGTCTCTTCTATCTGCTTGCAGTGTTCTTCCATCGGCCCTTTGTCCCATGACCCAACTCAAACATCACTTCTTCCGAGAGGCCATCCCTGATCACTCTTAACTGTTTTAGGTCCCCTCAATCCCATATTCCTGTGTACTCCTCCATTGCACTTGTCACCGTCTATAATTACCCAGTTTATTCATTGGGTCTCCTTGTCTAGCTTCTTAGAGAACGTATGCTCAGTATGGACAAGAGCTTTGTCTCTCCCATTCACCTCTGCACTGCCAGTGGCTGAAAAAGTACCTGCCTCCTAGTAGTACTCAGTAAATATTTATGGCTAGGATGGATCAGTAAGTGAATGCCAGCCCCTACCTATTAACTCTGAATCACTTTTCTAACCCGTGACTTCAGGAGGAATGTTATGGTTTTCTCTCCTTCATCTGAGTTTTCTTTGAGTTTTTTTAGGGAATTAATTAACTTTTTATTCAAAATCAATTTTAAAAAATAGACTCTACCCTTTATAGGATGATCACTCTGAAATCCCATAAAGACTTATTTTCATTGAGGTAAAATTGACATACAATTAAGTGCATAGAATTCAGTTGTACAACTCAGTGAGTTTTCCTAAGTGTAGACACCCATGTAGCTACCACCTCGGTCAAGATATAGAATATTGCCATCACTTCAGAAAGTCTTTCATGATCCCTTCCGGTGGGTCACCATCTCCCATAGGCAATTCTGTTCTTATATCTGTCATCATAGAATAATTTTGCCTGTTCTTGAACTTCAAAAAATGGAATATAAAGTATGTACTTTTTTGTGTCATATGTACTTTCCGTGGCTTCTTCCACTCAACATGATATCTTTGAGATTCATCCATGATGTTTTATCACTAGTACATCATCTTTATTTTTATTTTTATTTTCAGAAGGAGTCTTGCTCTGTTGCCCAGGCTGGAGTGCAGTGGCGCGATCTTGGCTTACTGCAAGCTCCGCCTCCTGGGTTCAAGCGATTCTCCTGCCTCAGCCTCCTGAGTAGCCGAATTACAGGCACCTGCCACTACGCCTGGCTACTTTTTGTATTTAAGTAGAGACAGGGTTTCAGCATGTTGATCAGGCTGGTCTCGAATTCCTGACCTTAAATGATCCGACCGCCTCCACCTCCCAAATTGCTGGGATTACAGGCATAAGCCACCGTGCCTGGCCAGTACATCATTTTTTATTGCTGATATAGTACTCTGTTGTATTAATGTGTTAATTTGGTTTATCCATTTGTTTGGTAAACATTTTGGATATTTGTGGCAGTTGGCTATTATGAATAAAGCAGCTATGAATATTTGAGTGCAAGTCTTTTGGAGGACATATGTTTTTATTTTGTCTTGGATAAATGCCTAGGAGAGGAATTGCTGCTTCATATGTTTAACTTTTAAAGAAACTACCAAATGGTTTTCCAAAGTGATTGTGCCATCTTTCATTCCAGCAACAGTGGATGAGAGAGTTCCAGTTGCTCATCGATATGTTTACCAACATTTGATTTGGTCAGTCTTCTTAAGTGTAGACATTTAGTGGATTTGAAATCTAGTAGATTATTGTGGTTTTAGTTTGCATTTCATTTTCCTGATGCCTAATTTTAGACAAGACTTAGAGAAGATTTTAGTGTCTTTTCTTGTGCTTATTAATCAGTCATGTCTCTTTTTTGGTGAAGCGTCACTTCAGGTCTTTTGCCCAATTCTATAAAAATCCTAGAATCCACTTGACAATGTTTACACAAAAATACCTGCTGTGATTTTGTCTGCAATCGTATTGTTTTTATAGATAAGTTTAGAAGAAAAAGACATCTTGACAATATTGAGCCTTCCGATCAATGAATACATTATATCTCTTCATTTATTTAGGTCTTCTTTAATTTCTCTCAGCAATTTTTGTAGTTTTTGTTGTAGAGGTCTTACAAGTCATTTGTTAAATTTTTTTTTTTATTTTAAAATTGGAATTGTATGTACTTAAGGAATACAATGTAATGTTTTGAAATACATAGTGAACTGATTATTCCAGCCAAGCTAATTAATATAGCTATCTTTTCACATAGTTACCATTTGTGGTGGAGTTGGGGGGGCGGGGAGGGAGGGAGGCGACAGGGGAGGGCATGTAGGAGGATGAGAACACTTAAGATCTACCCTCTTAGCAAATTTCCAGTATACTGTGCAATTTTGTTAACTGTGCTGTACATTAGATCTCTATAACTTATTCATCCTGTGGACTAAAACTTTCTACCTTTTGACCAACATCTCCCCAGTCCTCACCCACCTCCACCCACCCTTTTTAACCACAGTTCTATTCTTTGTTTCTGTGAGTTTAACTTTTTTAGATTGCACATGTAAGTGAGACCATGCAGTAGTTTTTCTTTTCTTTGTCTGGTTTATTCACTTAGCATAATGTCTTCCAGTTTCATCCATGTTGTCATAAATGCCAGGATTTTCTTTTTTGTACAGGCTGAATAATATTCCCATATATATATATATACCATAATTTTTTAATCCATTTATCTGTTTATGGACACTTACATTGTTTCCATGTCTAAGCTATTATGAATAATGCTGCAATGAATATGGGACCACAGATACCTCTTTGAGATCCTCATACCATTTCCTTTGGATATATATACCCAGTATGGGAATTGATGAATCATATGGTAGTTCTATTTTTAATTTTCTGAGGAACCTCCAAACTATTTTCCTTAATGGCTATGCCAATTTACATTTTCATCAACAGTGTACAGCCAATCAGAATGCATTAATTTAGTACTTATGTACTAATAATAGCATATTTGATTTTATTTCCCAATTATTTACTATTAGTAAATAGAAAATAGATTTTTGTATGTTTTATAAAAATAGGGACAAAATCTGTCCATCTCTGTTTGTCTAGAACTTTTCTGTATGTTTTCTCAAAATTAGAAGTGTGTTTTTGTGACAAGATGTGCAAATTATTTTAATACCCAAGGCTGTAGTTTGTCTTAGCTTGGAGATCTGATTTATTTCTAAAAGGTCAGTTACACCCTTACAACGACCACCTATTTTGCATTTCAAGTACTTTACAATTTAATTTTACTTTTTAAAATTTGAAGCTTTTTTTTCTTTTCTTTGGTAGAGAAGACTTGGGCTCACATTTTTTTCCAGGGTGTCACATGAAAATTCTCAAGGTGGACTACTAGGTTTAGCTGGAATCAATCTGACAGTGTTCAAATCATCAGTACCCTTTAAAAGAGTCATTGGAATTACATGATGATCTGAAAAGTTTAGGAGACAGACCCAGACAGCAGGGCAGCCTAATCCAATCATCCTTAAAAATCTGAACAGTCAGAATAGAACTGTAGCATACAGCCTGTTGGTCACAGGAACAAGAACTATTTGTTCATTTGCATCTCACCAAATTCTTACATGCACTGATCCAACAAATGAGCCAAAACTTAGGCTCCAAAAATGTTCATTTTGGTCTTCTAAAACTCTGTAAAGTCTATCCAGGGTAGATACCTGTCTGAGTTTGTCCAGCTGACCAGTGCATGGGGTGGTGGAACCGAGTGTTGTTGCTTTCCCACTGTACACACTCATGGAATCCACAGTACCACATGCTGTCAGGGCAATGGCTCCACACTAATCTTCTCTGTTATTGTTCCAGTTTTAGTGTATGTGCTACCAAAGCGAGCACCACCAGTATTTCTTTAGGAGGGATATCTAAATGGGAGTTGAAGGGAAAAGTGAACATATTCTAAATTTTAATACATTCTAATCTCCCTCCAAAAAGGCCTTGCAAGTTGGCAATCTTTTTAGTGGAATATGGTAATATGTGCCCTATATCACATACACACAGTATTCATTCTTGACTTTTTGCCAGTCTGATGGCAAATACTCTCATCTGTCAGAATATCTGATTTACGCCTCTGCCTGTTTCCATGAGACCGGGGGGCTCTTGAAGGCAGGAACTGAAGGATTTTTTGGCCACATATTCAGGGGTCTGGTTCAGTGCCTGGAACGTGGTAGTTGTAGAAATGACCAATAGGAGAGCACTTGCGGCAGCATTCACCAGAAGGTGCTTCTGAATGTGGGTGTGCATGATGAATTCACTCTCCATCAGGGGCCATCAGGTACCAAAAACCAAAAACTGAACCATGATGATGGAAATCCTCACTAACATTTCACCAGCTGTTCTAGAGTTTTTAGAGTAGCGACAAATGTGTCCGTAA
Organism: Gorilla gorilla gorilla; assembly: GCF_029281585.2. Taxonomy (NCBI): domain Eukaryota; kingdom Metazoa; phylum Chordata; class Mammalia; order Primates; family Hominidae; genus Gorilla; species Gorilla gorilla. The sequence continues at coordinate 49,571,048 of NC_073236.2, forward strand.
ATGAAGAACTCTTACTTAAACTGCTGAGTCGAAATTCTAGTTTCTAAATCAATACGCAGTATACTGCACTGCTCAGGCAGTTTTCCTATTTGTGAAGGGTTTGGAAAGTGGGGCTGCTGACTTTATTTTTCTTAGTGACAGTATTTATTAAATGCCTGTTTCATAGTGAAGATGGTCTAGCTCATGCTATACAGTGAAGTGAAGGCCTGGAGGAGTAATCATATATTCAAGCTAGAAACCTGAAACTTACCCAGATTCTTCTCTCTCGCCCATCTAACAGTCATCACCAAGATCTGTACATTGTTCTCTCTTTTTTTTTTTTTTTTGTTTTGATATGCAGTTTTGCTCTGTCGCCCAGGCTGGAGTGCAATGGCGTGATCTCTGCTTATCGCAACCTCTGCCTCCAGGGTTCAAGTGATTCTCCCGCCTCAGCCTCCCAAGCAGCTGGGATTACAGGCACCCACTATCATGCCCGGCTCATTTTTGTATTTTTGTAGAGATGGGGTTTCACCATGTTGGCCAGGCTAGTCTTGAACTCCTGATCTCAGGTGATCCACCCACCTTGGCCTCCCAAAGTGCTGGGACTACAGGCGTGAGCCACTGTGCCCGGGCCCTGTACATTGTTCTCAAATGTCAATTGTGCTCATTTCTTCCTCTGCCCTTCCACCACCATGGCCTTAATTCAGGCTTTCCTGGTTCATCGCCAGGACTGTTGCTGTCACCTCTTACCTATGGTCCAATCTTTCTTGTTCTCATCCCCCTACCCCACCACCATAGTGAGTGATGCTCCACCTTGTGATTAAAGAGGTTCTCCTAAAATACAGAGCTTCTCATTCCTGGCATGACTCCCCACTACATGCAGGTTAAAATCTACCATTTTACCCTGAAGTCTGAGACCCACTGGGGCTTCAGCCTAACTTTCCCACGGTCTGCGCCTGCCTCACCTGCAAAGGCACCTGTTTGTGAGACCTGATGAACTTTTCGCAGGCCCATGAGTGACTGTGCCTTCTTGCCAAGCTGCCTTCTCATTGTCTGGCAAACCCCTGTTCACTTGACATACAGATCACGGCTCTCCTCTGAAAACCTTCCTGGTCACCCCCTTGTCTGTATATTCACAAGGCCTCTTCCCCATTGCATTGAAGAACAAACCCTCTATCTATTTGTCAGGCCTCCAAGAAGACTTACTAATCAAGTGATTATTATGTATGATTTATTAGTTAGGTTAGCCCCATCACCCAGCACAGTGCCTGGCACATAAGAACTATGTGAATGAATGAATGAACTAATGAGCAAACAAATGAATTACAAATAGTCCCCGAGTTTTAGGTCCTTTCACTGGGACAAAGGGACATCATGATAATGAAGTAAGTTGTATTTATAAAATTATTTTTACATTTAAACTCTTATCTCTTTTCTCATTTATATCTCCAGCTGGTCCTGTAAATTAATAGAACAGGATCTTTAATGTCCATTCTGTAGACCCAAAGGGCTAAAACAAGTCCAGGGAGGAAGGGCGTGGGGCCCAGGCTGCTGACTGTGGGGATTGTGCTGGGCTCACAGGGGTTACTCTAAAGTCAGCTAGCTGCTGACTGTTCCCTTGTGTCTGCGTTTTGTAACAGTATAAAAGAACTATGTAAAAACTTATTTTTAATTAAATTTTTTTTAATTTTGAGGAAGCTTTAGTTTGATACCTGAGTCCCTTCCAGTAATTCTTATATGAGGAACTAGGTGCTGAGGTCAGCTTTGGGGGGCCTTGTGCAGAGCAGCTGCCCCTGACATGCTAATGTAAATAAAGCAGTGAGTGTTCGCAGGGAGACGCCATTCTATCTGAAATTGACCCCTAAGTAAACTTTGCCAACCCCTTCTACTGAGGGAATGCTAAGTGGTTTAAATAGCCGATTGTTTGGACTGCTTTGAGCAAGCATTGTTTATGGAACAGGAAGGTCATATGCCTTTTCCCCCTTGATACAAGTTTTTATTTTTCCTCTGTGTTGTATGAGCTTTCTTTAAGGGACATGAAAAGAAGTACTTTGTCTAAAGGACATTATTCTGAGTGAACAAAGCCAATCTCAAAGGTTACGTGCTGTACAATTCCATTTAGATAACATTCTCAAAAGGACAAAAGTTTGCTAATGGAGAACATATCAGAACAATTTCAGGGGTCAAGTTTGGGGGTAGGATGTTCTATAAGGGGGTAGAAGAGGGATCTTCTTTTTGGCAATGGAACAGTTCTGTAGCCACAAATCTGTACCTGTCATAAAATTTCATAAACCTATACACTCATTCTTCCCCCCAAAATAAAACAAAGCAGAAACTGGTAAAATCTTAATAAGGCCTGTGTTTTAGTTAATAATATTGTACCAAAGTCACTTTCCTGGTTTTGATCATTATACCATGGTTATGTAAGATCTTATCATTGGGTAAAGCTGGGTGAAGGGTGTACAGTAACTCTGCTATTTTTGCAACTTCTTGTAAATCTAAAGTTATTTCAAAATAAAAAGTTTCTTTTTTAAAGAATTTTATCACGGGCAAAACCAAATCCCAAAATAAAGAGCAGAACTGCAAAGAGCTTTAGCTTCATGGTGTTCAATGGTGGAGTGCTTTATAAGTTAGCGGGTAAGCATGTTCTCACTCATAGGTGGGAATTGAACAATGAGAACACTTGGACACAGAAAGGGGAACATCACACACCGGGGCCTGTCATAGGGTGAGGGGAGGGGGGAGGGATAGCATTAGGAGATATACCTAATGTAAATGATGAGTTACTGGGTGCAGTACACCAACATGGCACATGTATACGTATGTAACAAACCTGCACATTGTGCACATGTACCCTAGAACTTAAAGTATTTAAAAAAAAAAAAAAAGTTAGTGGGTAAGAGCTCTAGCTTTGGCATGTAGACTGATGCCACTTTGCTGTCATGTATCCCTGGGCAAGTTACTCAACTTCTGTATATAAAATAGGGATAATAGCAGTGTCTACTACATAAAACATTTATGAGGTTTCAGTGAAATAATGAATGTAAAGCCCTTGGTACCAGGATTGCCTATAGCAATGATTGAAATGCTACCTATTATATTTTTTGTGTTGTCATTTTTATATGCAATAGTTACTAACTCATTGTCAATTTTAACCTGCCTTTCTGTTAACAGTGGTGGGCTTGCGTTGATCTTTCAGGCTTTTCTTTTTTAAAAAATACTCATTTTATATTTAAATCCACATCTAGGAAACAGCTAAGCTAGCTTTTGTTTTAGTTAGCTGGATATAATTATTAATATCCTTGTAATAACAGAAACAACAATAATAACTAGAATTTATACAAATTAGTTCATAATGCCCACAGTACTTTCTGTAAAGAATTACTTTGAATCACATAGCAAGCTGTGATAATTAGGCAGTTTTGTTGTTGTTGCGTTTAGAGACAAGGTCTTGCTCTGTCACCCAGGCTGATGTGCAGTGGCGTGATCTCTACTCAATGTAACCTCAGAACTCCTGCACTCAAGCAAATCCCCCTACCTCAGCACCCCAAGTAGCTAGGACTACAGAGATAAGAAGCTTTTTTCAAATTTTTTGTAGGACAGGATCTCACTATGTTGTCCAGGCTAGTTAGGCATTTTTAATACCCATTTTACATGTTAGAAAAACATTTGGAGCTATTAAGAAACCTGCCTTCTTTTTTTCTTTTTTTGTCACCCAGGCTGGAGTGCAGTGGCGCGATCTCAGCTCACTGCAAGCTCCACCTCCCGGGTTCACGCCATTGTCCTGCCTCAGCCTCCCAAATAGCTGGGACTACAGGGGCCAGCCACCTCGCCCAGCTAATTTTTTGTATTTTTAATAGAGGTGGGGTTTCACCGTGTTAGCCAGGATGGTCTCGATCTCCTGACCTCGTGATCCGCCCACCTCGGCCAGTGCTGGGATTACAGGTGTGAGCCACCGCGCCCGGCGAGACCTGCCTTCTTAAGGTCTATTCTCCACATGGCCGCTGGAGCAATCCTGATACAAGTCAGATCATATCGGCCCTCTGCTCAGAGCTCTGGGTTTTCTACCCAACTCAGAGAAAAAGGCAAAAGGCCTCTCCCACATGTTGCCTCTGCCTAGAACCTCCCCAGGCCCCCGAGTATCAACTTGGCCCATTTCCTCACTCCTACTCTTTCCTCAGAGGCCATTTCTCAAGGAACCACCTCTGATGCCCCCCGCCCATCATTTAAAATGACAGCTTGCTTCCCCACCCATCCTGACCCTGATCGTCTTCTGTTTTTCCATAGTACTTATCACCTTCTAATATACCATACATCTTACTTATTTATCAAGGTTATTATTTATTGCCCATTTCTCCCCCCTGAAAATGTGAGCTCTATAAGGGTGGGGATCTTGGTTTTATTCATGGATATATCTCAAGTTTCTGGAAAAAATGTCTGGCTTGTAGTAAATACTCAGTAAATATTTGTCAAGTGGACGAAAGCAGAGCAGATAGAGAGGTCCAAGTTAAGAAGCTACCTCACTTATGCAGCATGATCTTCCATTTGTTGCTTCCTTTGGTAGAAAGATGGACACTAGGGAAAAAAGAAAAAGAAGGGACAGAATTGTTTATCTAGTTAATTTGCAGGATTGCTTAATCCAGAACTCAAAGAACTAGCTCAACTGTGCTCTTAGGAGTTGCTCCCTCAGCAATTCGGATTGTCCTTCCCTCAAGGGAACATCCTGTTACTGAATGTTCCTTAAAAATATCTTTCAGAGCTGTGTCATAAATATCTTTTCTCAAACCAGCAGAGGACCAAGCAAGAGGGGTGTGAACCATCATAATGGAGTTGGGTGAAAAGGAGAAATTGCTCTGAGAGGGACGACCTACCCACTAGAAGAGGAGTTGGCTCAGGAGACTGTGGGGGTTCCAGTGCCCGGGGCCATTCAGGATAGAGTGGGTGGGAGGGTGGAGACTTAGGGAGGTGGATGCTTTTTCTCCCTGGAAAGTCACAAGGGTTTGGGGCTATAAAATGTCAAGGTCTATTCCAGTCTGGTAGTTACTGTTCATCCACACAGAGAGAACTGGCGAGTGAGAGGGAGCTGTCTTCTCCTAGTGTACACTCATTGCTATGGTCAATCCAGGCTTATAAACAAGTGTCTAGTTGGGAAGCCAGTGTCATTAAGCCATTAAAGTTTAGCTGAAAAAATTAAGCAAAGAAGACTATATTTGGCCCTAAGTGCTGTCTGGTTTTGGAGAAATTTACCTTTGGTTTGAACTAGTTTCCTCTTCTCTCTACTGGTATCTCTTTGGCCTATGGGCGCCAACCACCTGACCTTGTACACTGTTTTAATACATTGTGTGGTTACTGCCAGGCAATTCAGACTTGGTGTAGGTGTCTTGTGCTAGGACATTTGCTATAGATTGTTTTTTTGACCTTGTGTGCACTATGAAAAGAAACACACAGGAGAAATGACTGTCCATTTGACCTGAAGTCATGTTCTGTGATAATGTTTCCCTTTCAGCATTGATAAACCTGTTAGGACTAAAGACCACTGGGCCTGAAATCTGCTACCACAGGATCCTACTATAGGTTCTATAACTGGATAATGGATCTCAGTGAAATAAACCTCCTGTTTTACCACAGGGCTGGCTCTTCCCCTTATGACAAGTTTGGAATGTAATTTTGTAGTTTGTATTCAAGGGTTTCCTAAGAGTTTTGATAATAATTGAAGTCAAATGACTAATTTTAAACTGCCAGTGTCTCCTCCAATATATAAAAAAGATAAGTTAGTAACTCCCTGTATCTTCTGATTGAGCCAAAGCAAATTTTTCTAAATATAAGCCAGGTTTTGCAAGTTCATGCAGCCTGGTGGGTGAAATGGGCATCTCACTTGGGAGCTTAGGATCTGGAAGGTTAAAAGTGATGCCAAGGCATGAAAATCAAAGTGTTAAAGGCCTCACTGTGAAACAGTGATCAGCAGAGCATGAACCCCTTAGTGGGATCAGTGTCTTCATCCTCATCCTGTATGTATCTTCTTTCTTAAAATCAATGCTTGACAAAGTGCCCAAAGTCCAGATACTTCGCCAGTTCTCCCTTTCCACCTCCCTATTTTCCTTTCATCGCTTCCTTGCATTACAAAAGAAAAAAGACCTCTCTTGCTTGTCTGGAATCACCACTATGAAGCATCAGTTCTCAATGCTTTGGTCTCAAGATCCTTTCTTTGTTTGTTTGTTTGTTTTTGGTTTTTTATTTGTTTGTTTGTTTTTGTGTGTGTGTGTGACAGAGCCTGACTCTGTCGCCCAGCCTGTAGTGCTCACTGTAGCCTCAACCTCCTACGCTCAGGTGATTCAGCCATCTCAACCTCCCAAGTAGCTGGGACTACAGGTGCATGTCACCATGCTCAGCTAATTTTTGTATTTTTTGTAGAGATGGGGTTTCACCATGTTGCCCCAGGGTGGGGCAACTTCTGGACTTGAACTCTCGAACTTCTGGACTCAAGCGATCCTCCTACTTCAGCCTCCTGTAGTGCTGGGATTACAGGAGTGAGCCCACTGTGCTTGGCCTCAAGATCCTTTTACAGTCATAAGTTATCAAGAACCAGAGTTCTTGTTTATGTGGGTCATATCTATCTATATTTACTGAATTAGGAATTAAAACTGAAAACTTTTAAAACACAAAAATACACAAGCATACACTTCATTGGCTAATACATCTATGCTATGGCATCATCATATATCATATAGCCTCTGGGAAATTCTTTTGGAAAATTCCATCATATATTCCTGAGATAATGAGAATTAAAAGAGCAAATAATATATTATTATTATGAAAATAGTTTTGACTCTGAGGACTACAGAAGGGGTCTCTGGAATCCCCAGAAGTCTCTTGACCATATTTTGAGAATGGTTGCTATGGTGCATTGTCTTGGGGTTAAGAAATTTCCAGAGACAGAAAATTCCAAATTTTGGCTGGACGTGGTGGCTCACGCCTGTAATCCCAGCACTTTGGGAGGCTGAGGCAGGTGGATCACCTGAGGTCAGGAGTTCAAGACCAGCCTGGCCAACATGGTAAAACCCTGTCTCCATTAAAAATACAAAAATTAACCGGGCGTGGTGGTGCATGCCTGTAATCCCAGCTACTTGGGAGACTGAGGCAGGAGAATCGCTTGAACCTGGGAGGCGGAGGTTGCAGTGAGCCAAGATCATGCCATTGCCCTCCAGCCTGGGTGACAGAGCAAGTCTCAGTCTCAAAAAAAAAAAAAAAAGAAAAGAAAATTCCAAATTTTGTCCAGCAAAGAAATTGCCTTTCCAATAAAGTTGTACTCATGTTTAAGAATCACTTACATTGTCTTGATTAATTGCATCCTAATAATGAGTATAATCAATTCAGAAGAAAATATTTTTGCAATTTCAAGGTATATGTATATTTTTGTTGCCAATAAGTTCCCATGGTTTAAGCAAAAACTTTCAAATGTGTACCATTAAGATGAAATTCTTGGGGGTGGTAGAAGAGTCATGGTGGAAAACTTGCTGCTGGGGAAGAGTCGTTACAGTGGGTGTTGGTGTCAAGATATTCAAGGTACTTCAAATTACATTCTTTGAAGATGTTTAAATTACGAAAAATTTAAGGAAGCAAACTTCAAAATGTGTCAGAGGCCACATATATTTTTCAAAATTCTCTAGGAGGAATACAAGCAGAAGATATAAAGACCCCAAGGCAGAGTATCACAGGGATGCTTTTATAGATGTGTGTGTAATGGGTGTGAGAGAAATATTCCTCCTCAGTGCAATAAATATTTTCTAATTCACTACACAAACTAGTAGCAGTTTCATGCCTCACTTGAGAGGAAGTGACCAAAATATGAAAGTAGATGGCTTCTACCAGGAGTTTTTGTTTCTTAGCACTTTAAATTTTCTTTTTTTTTTTTTTTTTTTTTTTTGAGATGGAGTCTCGCTCTGTCGCCCAGGCTGGGGTGCAGTGGCGCGATCTCGGCTCACTGCAAGCTCCGCCTCCCAGGTTCAGCCATTCTCCTGCCTCAGCTTCCCGAGTAGCTGGGACTACAGGCACCCGCCACAACGCCCGGCTAATTTTTTTGTATTTTTAGTGGAGACAGCGTTTCACAGTGTTATCCAGGATGGCCTCAATCTCCTGACCTCCGCCCGCCTCAGCCTCTCAAAGTGCAAAGTGCTGGGATTACAGGCATGAGCCACCGCACCAGGCCGGCATTTTAAATTTTCAAGATAATTTAATTAAGCAATCCAGCTTAGGGTTTTCCTCCCGTCTGAGGGAAGTACTCCTCATCTTTGAAAATTAAGATACTGTGAAGTAGCTGTCAAATTCTCTGCATAATACAATGTTATTTTTGAAGAAATGAAAGGTTACCACCGAATCATAGGACAGAGATGCATGGGTTTGCTTTTCCCTGAGGGACCTGTGTGTAGTCAGGGAAACGCAGACACTGGTGACAACCTTCCATCTAGATGGAAAATAACAAAAACCCACCAGCACTGATTTTCTTTTTTATGCACATTTAACCCCTCAGGAGAAGTACTAATATAAAAAGGATCAGATATGCATTTTGTCTACAGCTTCTCTCAGTCACAGCTCTCTGCCATGTAGTGGCCACTTGGCTGCAGCCCCGGCACAGTCGTGGCCATGCAGACATCCGACCAGGAACAGCTTTTCTAGGCTGATGCCTGCTGTGCTTCTCTCAGCAAGTGTTTTCCCTTTCATTCTTCAAATATTTTATTACTCTTATTAGTGATAAGCTTTGAGTTTAAAAATATCTGATGGAAAATTTCCTACACATGTAGACAGAAGAAACAAAATAAGCTTTTCTGCCAAGAAGCAAATGGTGGCATATTTTCAACAATTTTATGAAGATACTACTGTATGCCAGATGATGTTTTTGTGTGCCACAGATATAGAAGTTTCCAGATTCAACTACGTAGTAAATACTTGTATAGTTGTAATTCTAAAAAATAACCATTCAGGTCGGGTGTGGTGGCTCACACCTGTAATCCTAGCGTTTTAGGAGGCCAAGGCAGGTGGATCACCTGAGGTCGGGAGTTCAAGACCAGCCTGGACAACATGGTGATACCCTGTCTCTACTAAAAATACAGAATTAGCCAGGCATGGTGGCGGGTGCCTGTAATCCCAACTACTTGGAAGGCCGAGGCAGGAGAATCACTTGAACTCGGGAGGTGGAGGTTGCAGTGAGCCGGGATTGCGCCATTGCTTGGGTGATGACAGAGTGAGTCTCGACCTCAAAAAAAAAAAAAAAATTTCAAATTTTAGGATTGTTTTAGACTTATAGAAAAACACTGGGGATAATACAGTGATTTCCCCTAAACCCCACCCCCACTTTCCTCTATCGTTAGCATTTTACATTGGTGTGGTGCATTTGCTACAATTGATGAACCAATACGGATACATCATCATTAACTAAGGTCCATACTTTAGTGATATTTCCTTAGCTTTTTACCTCCTGTCCTTTTTCTGTCCCAGGATCTCATCCAGGACACCACATTGCATTTAGTCATCTATGTCTTATTAGGCTCCTCTTGGCTGTGACAATTTCTCAAACTTTCCTTGTTTTTAATTTTAATGACCTTGACAGTGAAGGGGTGGGCTGCCCCTCCACACCTGTGGGTGTTTCTTGTTAGGTGGAACGAGAGACTTGGAAAAGAAAAAGACACAGAGATAAAGTATAGAGAAAGAAATAAGGTGGCCCAGGGGACCAGTGTTCAGCATATGGAGGATCCTGCCGGCCTCTGAGTTCCCTTAGTATTTATTGATCATTCTTGGGTGTTTCTCGGAGAGGGAGATGTGGCAGGGTCATAGGATAATAGTGGAGAGAAGGTCAGCAGATAAACACGTGAACAAAGGTCTCTGCATCATAGACAAGGTAAAGAATTAAGTGCTGTGCTTTAGATATGCATACACATAAACATCTCAACGTCTTAAAGAGCAGTATTGCTGCCGCATGTCCTACCTCCAGCCCTAAGGCGGTTTTCCCCTATCTCAGTAGATGGAACATACAATGGGGCTTTATACCGAGACATTCCATTGCCCAGGGATGGGCAGGAGACCGATGCCTTCCTCTTGTCTCAACTGCAAAGAGTGTTCCTTCCTCTTATACTAATCCTCCTCAGCACAGACCCTTTACGGGTGTCGGGCTGGGGGACGGTCAGGTCTTTCCCTTCCCACGAGGCCATATTTCAGACTATCACATGGGGAGAAACCTTGGACAATACCTGGCTTTCCTAGGCAGAAGTCCCTGTGGCCTTCCGCAGTGTTTGTGTCCCTGGGTACTTGAGATTAGGGAGTGGTGATGACTCTTAACGAGCATGCTGCCTTCAAGCATCTGTTTAACAAAGCACATCTTGCACCGCCCTTAATCCATTTAACCCTGAGTGGACACAGCACATGTTTCAGGGAGCACGGGGTTGAGGGTAAGGTTACAGATTAACAGCATCTCAAGGCCGAAGGATTTCTCTTAGTACAGAACAAAATGGAGTCTCCTATGTCTACTTCTTTCTACACAGACACAGTAACAATCTGATCTCTCTTTCTTTTCCCTACAGACAGGTTTTAGGTTTCACTGATCAGGTGTTTTGTAGAATGTCCCACAATTTAGAACTGACTGGTATTTTTTTCATGATTAGCCTGGGGTTTTTTTTGTTCTCGGGAGGAAGACCATAGAGGTGAAGTGACATTTTCATCACCTGTTTCCAAGGGTACATTCTGTCAACATGATATAGCACTTGATCGTCTGGCTCAGGTAGTTTGTCAGTTTCTCCACTCAAAGGTTTTCTTTCTTTTTTTTTTTTTTTTTTTTTTTGCTCTTTCCATAATGTACTTGTTGGAAGGAGTCACTGTATGCAGCCCATTAAGGGGAGTTATGCTCCACCTCTTTGAGGGCAGAATATCCAATAAACTATTTGGAATTATTCTGCAAGAAGGTTTGTCTATTCTCTCCAATTTATCTAATTATTTGTTGATATCAGTAGAGACTCCTGGACGTTTTTTTCTTCTTTGGGTTATAGTCCAAAGTTACTTTATTTTCCTGCTCAAATTGTTCCAGCCTTGGCCATTGGGAACTCTTTGAGTTGGCTGCTGTGTCTCTTTGACATGCCCCATCATTGTCTCTGTGTGTGTGTGTGTGTGTGTGTGTGTGCGCGTGTGTGTGTGTGTACGTTGTGTGTTGTGTTTGTTTTATATTTTACTCCAGACTCATATATTTCCTGCTCCAATCTGAGAATCAGCCATTTCTCCAAGGAGCCCTGGTTCCATTTATTGGAGAATGGCATTAGAAAACAAGATCTGGCTAACTTGTCTTCCTATTTAAAATTAATAAATCAATTTTTTAAAGATGTCTTCAAACCTCTGAAATGATAGAATTTTTCATTTAGCACTAGTGTCTTCTCTTCGATTAGTTATAACGCCTTGCATTTATATGATGCATCCTTGTGAATTGACCAGTTTTTACTATTAAAAAAGGATTCATTACAACACATCATCTGAGATTTTTAAACTGTGGCTTTTATTTTGCTATTTCTGGTATTCTGAAATATGCATAGCATAGTGGCACTGTATGTACTGGGGGGTTAGGCAGCAGGATCAGGTGAGCCTCAGAACCCACTTTCCTTGATATTGGGGCTAGCGATTTGCAGTAAAAGTCTAAATGATCCTGCTTTATTACCTAATGTCTCACCATTCAGGATCTGAATAAATGAAAGCAGCTGCCTTTTGGGCCCATGGCTGCCTTGCTCTTGGTGCCTTGGGTTTAATCCCAGGTTTGTTTCTCCATAGCTAGCACACCTTTTAAATTAACTTTGCACTAATGCCCAAAAGCCATGAACCAAGAAATAAAATAATGCAAAGACAACCATAGAATTGTAGTGAACAGCAGCCTGTTTCTCTGCTGCTGGTCTCATGAGTCTCCTTCCATTCCAGGCCTGACGGAGATGGCGGTCTTCAGTTGTGAGGCCCACAATGACAAAGGGCTGACCGTGTCCAAGGGAGTGCAGATCAACATCAAAGGTAAGCAGCAAGGCTAGGTTCCCCATGCATGTTCTGGGAGCTGGTGAGGGTACAGCATGAGCTTGCAGCTGGCTGCCCGGGTGTGGGTCCTGGCTTTCTCACTGTCTCAAGGTTCTTTGTGACCTTGGACAACTCACTTCTCCTCTTTGGTGTCAGGGTTCCCCTCTGAAAAGTGGAGATAATTATAGAACCTATCTATTGTTGAGGCTTATTGATTTAATACAAGTAAATTACTCAGAAGTGCCTGGCATGTAGGTCTTTGATAAACATTCACTCGTTTAGCTCTGCTTACTCCAAGAAGAAAATAAGCTAAAATGTTTTCTCTTTCTTAGTTCCTATTTTCACTCTTCCCTCTTCCGCCGTGAACTACTCATTAACCCTTGAAGAGCCCTGGGGATGGGGCTCTCTTGGGGCATGATCTAGGAAATGGACCCTGTCCTTCCCAGGTCAGCGGGGCCTGACGTGAGTCTCTGCCACCTACTGACTCAGGGAGACAGAGGAAAAGCAAGGAGCAGATCACTCTTTGGAGCCCAATGCTCCTATCCCTCTTCCTCCTAAACTCCCTCTTCCTCTTGTTTCCTCTGAGCTAGGATTTCACTAGGCTGAGCTTGCTTGGCCGTGAGTTATGATAATAGAATTAAAGGCACACATTTGAAGGCCTCCAGGCTAGTGGAGACATTTCAATCCAATCTACCTTATTCTCCTTCTGTGTGATCAAAGGTGTTAAACTTGAAATTTGAAAGAAAGGGAAAACCTACAATTAGATAGTATCTTTTTATTTCGTTTTAAATCATCCTCCTTAGTGTGTCATAGAAATTCAAGCAAATTTTATGTTTTACTATTTAATCATAGTTTAAATATTGAGAAGTAATTATTTGGCTCATGTTCTTTTCCTCTTGTCCTTAGGGAAACAGTGCAAGGAAAAAGGAGAACTTGTTTAATAATGAATTAAAGGTTGGGTACATACAGAAGGAGATTCAAAATTACAAAAGAAGTTATACTCAAAAAAGACGCTAATTTTAGTTTCAGCAAATCAACTGGACAAACGCTATGAAAGGGAATATTCTAAAAGTTCACTGGGATAAAAAAATAACCAAACTAAAAGTTATTACTGGAGGAAGTGTATAACTTCCTTCCTTCATCACAATTCCCATTATTACAATTTCCAAAAGACATGTTGGGAATGTCAAAAATTCATGAGTGGGTGTGAGTTTGTAAAGACATTTTCATGAAGTATAAACCTTTTAAAATTTAAAAATGTATAAAATGAAAAGCACTTCTCCAATTTTATGCTTCAGAATCTCAGCTAAGGTTTTATTCTATTAGATCATTCCGCAAACTTCTGTTTTTGGCTTTCATTTATTATAAAATTTATGTCAAAGCTACCAAGCCTCCCTTCTTCTAATGTGTAATTACTATGGTATATGTGGTCAAATTTTGGTCTGGAAAGGCAGATGCTTTAGGGCAGTTCCACAAATAATCTGTGGAGGAAAGTGAGTCAAACCTTATTCTTCCCCATTCCCAAGGCTTTGTGTGTACTAGTCAAACCCAAACTCCTAATTGTGGCCCCCAGGGCACGCTTGATATGGTCTTGACACACCTTCTTCCTTCTCTCCTGCTCATTCCATCATCACCTTCATCCTCACCGCACCCTCCCTGGGCCTCATCCACAGTTCCCCACATTTATTCCTCACCACAGCTCCATGGAGCAGTGCTGGTACTATCCCCATTTATAGAGGAGAGAACTGTGTGTAGTTGTAGATAGGGCGTGTGTAGCTGTGCCTGGGGCCATACAGCAGGTCAGGTGGTAAACCAGACTCACAGTCCCTGCTGGTGTTCCCACTGTCTGCTTGCTGCCCTTGGCAATAGGCCTCCAGTGTCCTGTTGAGGGACACAAGCTCCAGGGTCAGGCAGACCAGAGTTCAAGTCCCTGTTGTACTGCCTACAACCTCTCTGTGACTTTTGCCAAGCTTTTAACTTCTCTGATCCTGTTTCCTTATCTATGAATGTGGATTGTAAGACTACTTCTCTAACTGGATTCTAGGAATGATTAAAGAAAGCCCTCAAAGTGTCTGGCACATAGTAAGCACAGGAAGTGTTAGCCTTCATTTTTAATTCTGAGTGTAATTATTATTATGAATTAAATTCAGCACAAAGAAATAAGATTCCCCAAATTTAAGATCCTTCTTGGATTCTAATTGAAATAGCTGCCCTTCACCCATCTGTTTCCAAGGTCATAGCCCACCCATTCGAGGACACACACCCCTTCCCCTCCCCCAGCAGATGCAGCTGGCTCTTTTGCTTGAACTGACTCTTAGTGTTTCCTCGGCCTGGAAAGCTCCCCCTACACATGCACACATACACATGCACACTCATGCGTGCACACACTCTCCTGTGGCACCCCTCTCTTCTGGTGACAGGGCGCTCTTATTCTTGGTTAACGTGGGTCTCCTATACCAGGCCATGTGCTCCACGAGGGCAGGGCTATGACTCTGTCTCTGTTTAGTAAGCTAGTGCCCAGCCAGGTGCACACAGTAGGGTCCATGAACATGTACTCAGTAAAGGACATGAGTATTTCCACATCTTTTCCAGTTCAAAGGTCTCCTCATTTCATTAGTGAATAGGAAAGTGGGTCTGCGTTCCGCTTCTTTGGCCCTTCACTGGAAGACTTCTTTGGCCCATCCATAGGCTAACACAATTACCCTCAGGCATAGGGAGGCTCGTCTTGAAAACATGTTTCCGTTTACTAATCTCAAGGAACAAAAACAGGTATTAATGCATTTGTTTGGTAGCTGTAGCCTCTCATCTATAATTGTGTTTGTGTGTGTATGTGTGTGTGTGTGTGTGTTTTGTTTTATGCAGCAATTCCCTCCCCACCAACTGAAGTCAGCATCCGTAACAGCACTGCACACAGCATTCTGATCTCCTGGGTTCCTGGTTTTGATGGATACTCCCCGTTCAGGAATTGCAGCATTCAGGTAAAGCTCCAGGTTGAAGAGGGAAGTAGCTGTTTGGTGCTCTCTGTGGGTCTAAGGATTTTTCTTCCTTCCAAGGATGGGCATGGAGGGCATTTCTCCATCTCTGTACAGAGTCCCCTGACCTCCCTGCTTCAGTGTCCAGCATGCATGCACTATTCCATGTCCATGCTCTGCCCATGACACTGTGTCCTTCCTGTGCAGGGTTCAGGGCCCAGTCAGAAGCAAAATGTGTTTCCAAGGGAGAACATCATGAGACCAGGGAGAGTTCTTCTTCTTTTTTTTTTTTTTTTTTTGAGACAAAGTTTTGCTCTTGTTGCCCAGGCTGGATGCCCAGGCTGGAGTACAATGGTGTGATCCCGGCTCACCGCAAACTCCACCTGGTTCAAGCGATTCTCCTGCCTCAGCCTCCTGAGTAGCTGAGATTACAGGCATGCACCACCATGCCCGGCTAAGTTTGTATTTTTAGTAGAGATGGGGTTTCTCCATGTTGGTCAGGCTGGTCTCAAACTCCGAGCCTCAAGTGATCCGCCCGCCTCGGCCTCCCAAAGTGCTGGGATTACAGGTGTGAGCCACCACGCCCAGCCAAGACCAGGGAGAGTTCATTTTTAAGGTCCCAAAACACATGCTTGTGACCGGGAGTTGAGGAACCCAGGCACTCCCCAGTGTGGCTCCTCCTGGGCTGGTGGCCATGAAGGACAGAAGGGCCAGGACAAGATAGGTTGTCTGTGCTATTGAGCGTAGCACCTTAGCCAGTGTCACCTGGGGATCCTGGTCATTACAGGCCTTGTGGAATCTTCAGCCATTTTTCACTGCTGCCTTGAATGGGTATGAAACGGTGCTATTAGCCATCCTAAAATGATAACTTGCCCATGATGTAAGCTGTGCTCTTGAGTGTTCACTTCATAAAAATGAAAATGGTGGCAGTAACACAACTGTTTACTAAGGGACCACAGGGGCTTTGCAAACATTATCTTACTTAACACACGCTGCACTGCAGGCTCAGAGTACTCACACAGCCTATGAGTGGCAGAACCAGAACTCAAGTCCAGGAAGCTCCTGGACTTTAGGCATTGGAGCCTAAAGCAGCGATCAGAACCATCAGCTCTTCCGTCTCAGGAGGGACATCGCATCTGGGAGCAGGTTACCGAACATGCAGGAATTATCCACTAAAAGTATTAATGCATCCTGCCTGGTACTTAATCATACAGTAGAGTCAGGAATTAGTTTACTAAATATCTGGTCTCATTAGTTAAAAATATGTTAACCTGACACAGGCCAGTCATGCCAACACAGCTCAAAGAATTTCGTGTTGACAGCTAGATGTTTTTACTTGCTAGTCAAATTAATTTCTCTGTTCTTAACGCCTCCCATTTTTATCTAACAGGTGTTCCTTCCCTGAAGAGTAAAAGCCTGTATTATCCCTAAAATAGCCTCCACCCTCACCCACCACCTCCAGCCTTTCTTTTTTTTTTTTTGAGACGGAGTCTCGCTCTGTCGCCCAGGCTGGAGTGCAGTGGCGAGATCTCAGCTCACTGCAAGCTCCGCCTCCCGAGTTCACGCCATTTCTCCTGCCTCAGCCTCCTGAGTAGCTGGGACTACAGGCGCCCACCACCACGCCCGGCTAATTTTTTGTATGTTTAGTAGAGACGGGATTTCACCGTGTTAGCCGGGATGGTCTCCATCTCCTGACTTCGTGATCCGCCCGTCCCAGCCTCCCAAGGTGCTGGGATTACAGGCTTGAGCCACCGCACCCGGCCCAGCCTTTCTTAATTCTTGCTCAGTTTTTTTTTTTGTAAGCCTCCCAAGCACTGGTAAGTGTTAGGAATTCTTATTGCATCTACAATTCCTCGCCAGGAATGGTCTTTTTTGTGATTGATTTTTTTTAACACCATTTTTTGAGATATAGTTTACTTTTTTTTTTTTTTTAATTTGAGATGTAGTCTCACTCTGTTACCTAGGCTGGAGTGCAGTGGTGTGATCTCGGCTCACTGCAACCTCTGCCTCCTGGGTGCAAGCGATTCTCCTGCCTCACCCACCCGAGTGGCTGGAACTACAGGCCGGTGCCACCACGCCCACCTAATTTTTGTATATTTAGTAGACATGGGGTTTCACCATGTTGACCAGGCTGTTCTCAAACTCCTGACCTCAAGTGATCCACCAGTCTCAGCCTCCCAAAGTGCTGGGATTACTGGTGTGAGCCACCACGCCCAGATGAGATATATTTTATATACCATTATATTCACCCATTATTTAAAATGTACAATTCAACGGTGTTTAGTATATTCAAGAATTGTGCAGCCATTACCACTATCTAATTGTGTCTATATTCATAAGAGATATTTGTCTGTAGTTTTCTTGTGGTAGCTTTTTCTGGTTTTGGCATCAGTGTAATATTGACCTTCTAGAATAAGTATGAAAGTCCTCCTTCTCCTCTTCCTTCTCCTCCTCCTCCCTCCTCCTCCTTCCACCTCCCTCCTCCTCCCTTGTCCTTCCTCCCCCTACTCCTCCCTCCTCCTCCCTCGTCCTTCCTCCCCGTCCCTCCTCCTCCCTCCTCCTCCCTCCTCCCTTCTCCTCCTTCTCCTTCTCCTCCTTCTCCTCCTTCTTCTCCTTCTTGTTCTTTTCTTGGAAGAATTTGTGGAAGATTGATGTTAAATCTTCTTTAAATATTTAATAAAATTTGTTCTCTTTGTGGAAAGTTCTTTCAATATTAGCTCAGTCTTTTTACTTGGTATAAGTCTATTCAGATTTTCTATTACTTCTTGAGTCAGCTTTGGTAGTTTCTGTGTTATAGGAACTTGAACATTTCGTCTCAGTTATCTAATTTATTGGTATACAACATAGTACATAGTATTCCATTATAACCTTTTTTATTCTTTGAGGTTAGTAATAAGATCCCCTGTTTCATTCCAGGTTTTAGTAATTTGTCTTCTCTCTTATTTTTCTTAGTCAGTCCAGCTAAAAGTTTGTCAATCTTATTTATCTTTTTGAATAACCAGCTTTTGATTTTGTGAATTTTTTTCTATTGTTTTTCTATTCTATATTTTATTTATTTCTGCCTTAATTTTTGTTTCTTTTTTTTCTGTTTGCTTTGGTTTAGTTTGCTCTTTTTCTAGTTTTGTAAGGTAGAGGTTAGGTTATTGATTATGTTCTTTTATATATTAAAAAAAAATAGGCATTTACGCTCTACATTTCCCTGTAAGCACTGCTTTAGCTGCATCCCATAAGGTTTTTGTTGTTGTTGTTGTTGTTCATCTCAAGTTTTCTGTCATTTTCCTTGTGAATTTTTTTGTCCTCTTGATTATTTAGAAGTGTGTATTTAAATTGTCACATAATTATGAATTTCCCAAATTTTCTTCCTTTACTGATTTCTAATGTTATTCTACTGTGTTTGGAGAATATACTTCACATGACTGTGATCCTTTTAAATTTATTAAGGCTTGTTTTATGACCTAAGTCCTATCCTGGAGAAAGTTTTGTGTGCACCTGAGAAGAATGTACATTCAGCTGTTGTTGGATGAAGTGTTTTGTGCATGTGGTTTAGGTCTTGTTGGTTTAGAGTCTTCAGTCTTCTGTTACCTTGCTGATACTCTGTCTCATGGTTCCATCTGTTATTGAAAATGGGGAATTGAGATCTCAGCTCTTATTTTTGAATTGTCTGTTTCTCCCTTCCATTCTATCAGTTTTTGCTTCATGTTCTTTTGGGGCTCTGTTGTTAGAAATATCCAGGGCCTCTTCCCTAAAGGTAGACATTTATTTATTTGTTCGTTTGTTTGTTTGTTTGAGACAGAGTTTCGTGCTTGTTGCCCAGGCTGGAATGCAATGGCGCAGTCTCAACTCACTGCCACCTCTGCCTCCCGGGTTCAGGCAATTCTCCTGCCTCAGCCTCCTGAGTAGCTGGGACTACAGGCACCTGCCACTGCGCCTGGCTCATTTTTGTGTTTTTAGTAGAGATGTAGTTTCACCATGTCACCCAGGCTAAGGTAGACATTTATATACATGGACATAACTGAAGCATGGGCCAGCCCTTTTTAAAACTGTTACCAAAGTGCTGAGCTGTTTGAAGAGCCTGAGAGGACATGAAACATGAGGATGGTGAGCTTCAGGGAGACTCTCAGGAAGAGTACCACCCCACCTTGAGATGGCAGGTCTCAGGGTGACGTGAGGTGGGTAGAATGGTTGAAAAGTCTGAAAACACCAGGTCACCCCTGATGATGGAAGATGATCACACACAAGATTTACCTGCTCTCTCTCTGCCATGGTTTTGGGTGTTCATGGTACACATGAAAAAGCATCCAGAGACAGCCAAATTCCAGTCCTTTCTTGCCCACCTTGGATTCTGTGGTGCTGGATATGATGATTCTGTTCTTGTCCCCCTTGGCTAGCTCAGCCTCCATTCATCCTTTCTCCTTTCCATCTCTGGTAGGCTTTCCAGATTTGGCAAATAAGAATACAGGACACCCAGTTAAACTACATGAATAATGTCGTGACATACCTATACTGAAAAGTTAGTTACTTGTTGTTTCTTTGAAATTCAAGTTTAACTAGGTGTCCTTTATATTCTCTTGCAGTCCCACTGGGGTTAATCGGCACAAGCTCTAAAAGTTATCTTTTCTATTTTGTCATTAACAGTGTATTCCCAGTTTTTGAAGGGACCAAGTATGGCTTTGTAAAATTATAATTTTAAACTCTGACTCGGGACCAAATGAATGTTTTGGATGAGATTCAGATCCATGCACTAGCAGGATACACCCTCTCACTTCCTTTGGTCCTGATCTTAGCTCTTTTCTTCACCCATTTTTGGGCCACACACTCCATTTCTAATTTTAGCTCTCCCACGTACTTCTTGCCACTTCATGCTCTCTTTTCCCTGAGGACCCACTGACTGAGAAGGACTGTTATAGAAACCCTGTTTTCCTCTAGGAACGTGCTCTCAGAGAGCGTCCCTGAGCCTGGAAATGCTCCCCACATGTCTCTGGAAGTGGGGCGGGGAGGAGAGCCAAAGGTTTCCTCCACCTTCACTTTGGTGGTTGATCACCAGGAAGTAGGTGCACACTCTAAAGTGAAACAAACAAAAAGTGATGTCTGCCAACAGCCACCACCAAGACAAGCATCCGGGTTCTTGTTTCTCCTCTGGTGGCTCCTCAGGCCAAATGATACCTTCTTGTCACCCACGGGGTCTGAGTCAGGGGTGAAACTCAGCCCCCACACCGTACTCCTGGTATCCGCCAGGGGATTTGGAATTCCAGAATGTTTATTTCTGGTTCATTGACCTAAGATTCAAGCACACATAGCCTGAAATTACAGTACTATATATCCAGAGCCCGGAATTGCAAGCCCATTATTAACAGCAATATATTTTGTGGCCTGAGGATTTTTCCCAAATTGTTCTCAGTTGCTTGTTTTACCCGATATCATTTTGTCTGTTCTGATTTTATAAGTGCCACATATTACAGAAATTTTGAAAAAGCATGTAATGGAGAACAAAATCCCATACTCTCCCTTATCCCCATACCCAGACAGGAGGTATGCAAGGAAAGAGATGGAAGTTTCGCCCAGGACTAGACTTGTGCTGGGAATCGCCCTCTCTTGCCTATGTATACAGAGATTTGGAGGGGGATGTGGAGAGACTGGTGGAGTTATGGAGGGAAAGATAAGGCAGTATGTTTAAAGGAGATTTGGAGAAAAGTTTTCTGAAGGAGAGGCAAATGACCCTTTGCTATATCTCCTCATCAAAAAAAAAAAAAAAAAAAAAAAGCCAAGAATCTACATTTCCTGTGTTTGCCTCTGGAATTCAATTTCTGTTGGGGTCGAAGGGGTTAAGAATAAAGGACACACTAAAATTAGCCTCAGGACGAGTGCATTGGCTCACGCCTGTAATCCTAGCACTTTGGGAGGCCAAGGCAGGCAGATCCCTTAAGATCAGGAGTTCAAGACCAGCCTGGCCAACATGGTGAAACCCCATCTCTACTGAAAAAAAAAAAAAAAAGTTAGCCAGGCGTGGTGGCAGGCACCTGTGATCCCAGCTACTCTGAAGGCTGAGGTGGGAGAATCACTTGAACCTGGGAGACAGAGGTCACACCATTGCACTCCAGCCTGGGCAACAGAGTCGGACTCCATCTCAAAAAAAGTAGTAATAATAATAACAATAAAATAAAATAAAGTTAGCCTCAAGGCAAGAGCAGTGTTCCTTAGGTTACATAATAAAAAGAAAGATTAAGAAACGCTGGGCGTGGTGGCTCACGCCTGTAATCCCAGCACTTTGGAAGGCCAAGGCAGGTGGATCACCTGAGGTCAGGAGTTCGAGGCCAGCATGGCCGACATAGTGAAACCCCATCTCTACTAAAAATACAAAATTAGCTGCGCATGGTGGCACATGCCTGTAATCCCAGCTACTCAGGAGGCTGAGGCAGGAGAATTGCTTGAATCCGGGAGGCGGAGGTTGCAGTGAGTTGAGATAACACCACTGCACTCCAGCCTGGGCAAAGAGAGCGAAGGTCCATCTCAAAAAAGAAAAAAAAAACACACACACACAAAAAAAAAACAAAAAGAAAAGAAAAGGAAAAGAAAGCAAGAAACCCATCCTCTAAAAGCAGAATTTGGGAAATATTTCCTTTAAAAGACAAAATAGTAAATATTTCAGGGTTTGCCAGCACATATTATATCTGTTTTCTCTGTTGCATACTCCATGAAGCAGCTGAAAGAAGTCAAGAATCGAAGAGGTTCTAAGAGAGGAGAGGCTTTATTTTATAGTATAATATGAATTCTAATCATCATAATTATTTGCTCCGTTACCTGCCACAGTGAGAATTGTTAATTGTTATTTTAGGCGTTTTCCTCAGGTGTTCAGTTATTGTCCGAGGGCATGAGTAACACACAGTGATGCTGGCGGGAAAATGTGTGTGTGCCCAGAAAGGAAGCAGGTCCTTCCCCTTAGCGTAGAGGAAGGGCCACGTGCACCGAATGCACACATGCCCCGTGCCTGACATTCCCACCACCTTACTAATGCCCGGTCCTCATGTTTACTCTTCGTTTAGGTCAAGGAAGCTGATCCGCTGAGTAATGGCTCAGTCATGATTTTTAACACCTCTGCCTCACCACATCTGTACCAAATCAAGCAGCTGCAAGCCCTGGCTAATTACAGCATTGGTGTTTCCTGCATGAATGAAATAGGCTGGTCTGCAGTGAGCCCTTGGATTCTAGCCAGCACGACTGAAGGAGGTAATTCCTGGGGTTCAGAATGTATATTGCCCGCAATGACATGTGATTCAACAAACCCTTCCCAGTGGCCTGACTGAGAGTTGAAACTTTGCTTTGTTTGGACTTTGTCTCTGGAGGAGAAAATTATTGAGCCGACTGATGAAAATGGGAAAGATATTTCCTCCATACTTTAAAAGCATTTAGTGACAAAACTTAGCCGTGTTATGTATAGGTAATCTTTTCTTTTACATAGGAGATAATAGCAGCACACTTTAAAACATGCTCTCTCACAACACAACAATCAATACATGTTACCAACACAGTGGTCAATACAGAAGCCTTTGGCCACTCCAATATATGTGGGGATTTCTCTCCACCAGCAAGCAGTCGGCTCTGCAGCAGAGACCAGCTGAGTGTCCTCCATTCAAGTCTGACACTACATGGAGATAGCTTCAGATCCCACAGGTTGAGGACTCAATCCCCAGGCCTCCCCTCCCTCCCAACCCCGTCCCCAGCCTTTAGATGCCAATCACAAGTCTGGGCCTCTGGAACTTCTGACTGACCAAGTGTTTCCCATGACCTCAGCTTTGTGTCCAATTAATTTGCTAGAACGGTTCACAGACCTCAGAGAAATACTTATATTTACCAGTTTATCATAAAGGATATTACAAAGGATACAAATGAAGAGATGCGGAGGATGAGATATAGAGGGAAAGGGTGTGGAGCTTCCATGCCCTCCCTGGGTGCACCACCCTCCAGGAACCTGCACATGTTCAGCTATCTGGAAGCTCTCTGAACCCTGTTCTCTTGTTTTTTTGTGGAAGCTTCATGATGTCAGCATTCCTTCCTCCAGGTTATGGGTCAGGACCCCCTTTGTAATAAGGGTCTTATGACCCACAGTCAGAAAGATGGGGAAGATTAGAGTCCTGCATTGAGGCAGGTGAAAGGAGGGCGGGAAGAGGTCAGAGAGATTGTTTTCTGAGGCCTGCCCCTGAGGCGTAAAGCACCCAACATCATAGCAAAAGATTGTAACCAGGACTATGGGAGTTGTTAGCCAGAAATCATGACAAAAACCTGTGTGTGTGTGTGTGTGTGTGTGTGTGTGTGTGTGTGTAGGTTATTATATATATGTACATATACACACATATGTACACATAAAATAACCCACAAGTCCATTAAAATGTAATTGAATCATTCAAATGGATAGGTTTAATTGCATCATATTTTCTATTTGTTCTGTCTGTAATTTGTTCTCCTTTTCTTCTTTTT
Organism: Gorilla gorilla gorilla; assembly: GCF_029281585.2. Lineage (NCBI taxonomy): Eukaryota > Metazoa > Chordata > Mammalia > Primates > Hominidae > Gorilla > Gorilla gorilla. The sequence continues at coordinate 49,594,501 of NC_073236.2, forward strand.
CTTCATTTAAAAATATTATTTTTATATTTTTAATATTAATATTTTTATGATTCTGTTTAATATTTTTATGATTCTTATTTTTTATTCTTTGTTTGGCTTATTAGCCATAGCTGTTTTTCTGTTCTTTTAGTGGTTGCTTTAGGATTCACAGTATACATATTTAACTTATCACAGTGTACCTTCAAGTGATTTATACCATTTCACATATATTCCATTTTCTCCTTCAGATATTTTTGGCTACTGTTGTCAAATATTTTACTTTAATGTATCTTAAAATACCATTGCTACACTGTTGTTATTTTTGTTCAGTCAATAATCTTTTACAAAGAGATTTATATAACCAGGAAAAACACATGTTTATGCATTATAGTTACCATTTCTAGTGGTTTTCATTTTTTGGTCTTTATATTTTATCTGGCATCATTCTCCTTCTTCCTGAAGAACTTTTTTAAAAATCATTTCTTCTAGTGTGGATCTGCTGGTATGGTATTCAGCTCCTGTAGTCTGGGGAAAAATATTTATTTTACTTTTGAAGTGTTCTTATTTTTATTTTTAGCCTTCATTTTTGAAAGGTATTTTTATGAGGTATAGAACTGTAGGTTCACAGTTTTAGCTTTTGTTTTTTTGTTTGTTTGTTTTCACTTTCAGTACATTAAAAGAAGTTTCTCCCCTATCTTCTCGCTTGTATTGTTTCCCACATGAAATCTGTGATCATCCTAACTTTGTTCCTCTGTATGTAATGTGTCTTTTGTTCCTATTTTCACCCTTGTCACTGATTTTGAGCAATTGAATTGTGACAGGCTTTGGTGTAATTTTATTTATATGCCTTGTGTTTGGAGTTTATTGAACTTCTGGGGTCTCTGTATTTGTTGTTCACATCAAATTTGGAAAAAGTTTGGCCATTATTTCTTCACATTTTTTTTCTGTTTCCACCTATCCTCTTTTTTAGGGACTCCAGTTACATATATATTAGACCATTTGAAGTTGTCCCATAACTCACTGATGATCTGTTATTATTTTCCCCTTCTTTTATCTCTGCATTTTATTTTGGATAGTTTCTGTTGCTATGTCTTCAATTTCACTCATCTTTTTTGGTGCAATATTTCATCTGACATTAGTCCTATCCAGTTTATATTTCATCTCATACACCGTAATTTTTATCTCTTTTTTGCATTTTTATGTCTCTAACTTTTGGACCATCCAGAATGCAGTTATAATTACTTTCCTTTTTTCTTTCTTTCTTATTTTCCTTTTTTGAGACAGAGTCTCATTCTGTCACACAGGCTGGAGTGCAGCGCCAATCATAGCTCACTGCAGTCTTGAACTCCTGGCTTAAGCAATTCTCCCACCTTCGCCTTCGCCTTCTGTGTAGCTGGTACTACAGGTGCATGCCACCACACCCAACTAATTTTTGTTTTTGTTTTTTTATGTTTTGTTTTTTGGTTGTTTTTTTTTTTTTTTTTTTTTTTTTGAGACGGAGTTTCACTCTTGTTGCCCAGGCTGGAGTGCAATGGTGTAATCTCGGCTCACCGCAACATCTGCCTCCTGGGTTCAAGCAATTCTCCTGCCTCAGCCTCCTGAGTAGCTGGGATTACAGGCATGCACCACCATGCCCAGCTAATTTTGTATTTTTAGTAGAGATGGGGTTTCTCCATGTTAGTCAGGCTGGTCTTGAATTCCTGACCTCAGGTGATCTGCCTGCCTTGGCCTCCCAAAGTGCTGGGATAACAGGCATGAGCCACCACACCCAGCGTGTTTTTTGTTTGTTTGTTTATAGAAACAGGGTCTCACTATTTTGCCCAGGCTGCTCTCAAACTCCTGACCTCAAATGATCTTCCCACCTCAGCCTCCCAAAATGTTTATAGGCATGAGCCTATGATAGGGGATTATAGGCATGAGCCACCGTGCCCAGCCTTTTCATAACTGTTTCAATGTCTTTGTTTGCTATCCTAACATCTATGTTATCTGTGGGTGGTTTCAACTGATTCATTTATGTTTCCACTCTAGGTAGTATTTTTCAGGTTCTTTGCACGCCTGATAATGTTTGATTGGATTACAGACATTGAGAATTTTACAGTGTTGGATGCTAGATATTCTTGTATTTCTGTAAATAGTGAGCTTTGTTTTGAGACACAGTTAAGCTAGTGGGAAACCGTTTAATCCTGTAGGGTCTTGCTTTTAAGATTTATTAGGCAGAACCTGAGCAGGGCTCAGTCTCAGGTCGGTTATTACCCACTGCTGACACAAGGCCATTCTGTGTGCCCTACTCAGTGCTTCTTGAATCATTAGATTTTACAGTCTGATTGATGGGAACAGGCACTATTCTTCCCCCGTGTGAAGCCTGGATACCATTACCTTTAATTGTTTCATGTGGTTCTTTTTCTATTTTCCTTTAGAGGCATTCTAAGGATTCTGGTGCCTTCTCCTGGGTATTTGCCTTTCTTAGTTTATGCCCTCGTTTTCATGGAGCCCATTCTCAATTAGCTTCCACAGAATGTATACATAAAAAGTAAAGATTGTGGGAACTTGCATGTCCTTATGTAATACTGGCTTAGTAATTTTTCCAAATATAGAAATTTAGGTTGAAATTATTTTCCCTCAGAAGTTTAAAGGTGTTTTTGTATCATTTTTTAGCTTCATGGGTTGCTGTGGAAAATTCTGATACTTAAATTTTCTATGTGAACTGTTTTTCAGTTTTAGTTTTTAAAATATCTTTTCTCTTTAATCCTGGTTCTGTGATAAGCTGTGATGTGCAATTTGTTTTGGTCATCAAGGGCATTCAGTGGCCCCTTTGATCTGGAAATGCAAGTCTTTTGGTCCTTAAACTTTTTTTTTTCCTTTGGAAATGTTCCACTCTCTGTTTTTTCCAGAAATTGTGTTAGACGATTGTTAATTAGACCTCTTCGATTGCTTCCTCAATTTTCTTTTTTCAAATTGGCCTATTTTCTTTGCCTTTTTATTCTACCTTCTTGGAGATTTACTTGATTTGTCTTCCAATTCTTCTATTAAATATTTTATTTTACTTATCATGTTGCTAATTTCAAGTTTTTTTCATTGAAATTTTTTTTCTGATTCTCAATCATAAGAGTCTTTTCTGGATATCTCAATTATTTTTTGTTTGTTTGTCTTTAGTTTCTCTAGTTCCCTACACTAGCTTTGTCTCCTCTAAGCCCTCTGTTCTGTGTGGTTTTTTTTGGTCCCTGATATTCAGTGGGGAGGCTTCCCCAGACCTCTGCTAATTTCTGCTGTCTGCTCCTATGGAAGAGTGAAGAATCATTGATTTGATTGGAACTCTGTGGGTATGGGCAGAGGTTGTAGGCTTCACTATAGGTGATTGGACAGTGACCTTAGTGTTTTGATCTAGATACCCCCCAACTGTCAAAATTGGTTTCTTTCCTCTGTAGCCGCTCACTTCCTCTAGAAAAGAAGTGTCCTGCTCCAGGAATTAAACGTGGCTGCTGATATTCTAGTAGCCAAGTTGGGGAGGAGGGGAAGGTAGAGTCCTTGTTATTTAGTATATAAACTTTCACTTATTTTCCCAGTTTTCAGCCTGGCTCCTTATCATGCCTCCATTCTACAGGTGCCCTAAGTTTAGTGGCTTTCTGCTTCAGAGAATAAATCACCCTGTGTCCTATGGATATTTGAGGGCATACTTGCCAGGTGTGTAGGCATGGAGAAGACAGACTTTGAGACGCAACTATTTCTTTTTTTTTTTTTTTTTTTTTTTGAGACGGAGTCTTCTCTTTCGCCCAGGCCGGACTGCAGTGGCACAATCTCGGCTCACTGCAAGCTCTGCCTCCCAGGTTCACGCCATTCTCCTGCCTCAGCCTCCTGAGTAGCTGGGACTACAGGCGCACACCACCGCACCAGCTAATTTTTTGTATTTTTAGTAGAGACGGGGTTTCACCATGTTGGCCAGGATGGTCTCGATCTCCTGACCTCGCGATCCACCCGCCTCGGCCTCCCAAAATGCTGGGATTACAGGCGTGAGCCACCGCGCCCGGCGGAGACACAACTATTTGTTAATCAGACTTCCAATCATTCTTTCCAGTTTTAGTCCCCATTTTACTACCTGGGCCCACAGCTTCTGAGCTGCTCTGTGGTTCTTTGGGAGAACATTGGCTTGCTGAGTTAATTATACCTTCTTCATCTCTTTTTCAGCTTTCAAATATGTGTTGAAATCTCTCTTCTACTGTTGACTCCTCTTTGCCTTGTGAGTTTATATCTTTTTAAATTCTTTATTGCCATCATAGAGGGGATTTGGGAGGAGGCAGACATACAGACATGTTGTGTTGGCCATATTTATCCACAAATTCTACAACAGGTTTGAAAGTGTGCGACTGATTTCATAGGCAGCTTTAGTTGCATGATGTTTTCTAAGCTGAAATTCATTTTAACTTCATGATTACTGTTTCTGGAATCAGCAGAGAAAAAGAGGGTTATAGTATCCTTTCACACATATCTGAAATATAGAATTTAACCTCCCGTCATTCAACTACAGGCAACAGTTTGGTGTATATTATTCTAATTGTTATTATTCTTTCTAGATATAGAAGGTTGATTTTTTTAATTTCTAAAATGGATCTATATACTTTTTACAATCTGATTTTTCCCCCACTGGATTTTTTTTTATATCAATACACATGACCTAATTCTTTCCAGTGACAAGGTAGTAAGTATTCCATTGGAAAATGTATCAAAATTTGTATTATTATTATTATTTGAGACAGAGTCTCACTCTGTTGTCCAGGCTGAAGTGCAGTGGCATGATCTTGGCTCACTGCAACCTCCGTCTCCCAGATTATATCATAATTATTGACCAAGCATTGCATTTATTTCTATTTGTCACTATTATGCTGCAATGAATATAACATCACCTACAGATTAAATTCCTGGAAATAAAATATTTGGTCAGAGAGCATATTATTTTCAATTTTAATAGATATAGTTAAGTTATTCTCTCCCAAAAAAGACTGTAGTAATGATCTTGACTTGTTTCCCAAATTATTTTATACACGTACACTCGTGCACACTCACACATACACACACACTTTTTAAATGTGTTGACAGATTAGCTCTGTTCAGACTGTCAGTAACTTGCCTCTGGACTTTAAAATGGTGGCTGCATTCTGAGCTCAGCAGTGTTTCCTACCTTGTGCATCTCAAATGCCACCAAGCTGATCTCTAGCCGGCCATGTTAACTTTCTGCCCCGCAGGTTTATGCTGGAGAACATTGTTCAAGTTGTGTCTGCTTCACTTCCCCAGGAGTCCAGAGCACCACCCACCCTACCTTCCCTGCCTTCTTCTTCTTTGCTATTTTACTTTAGGTGCTCATGAAATTTCCTTTTTTTTTTTTTTTTCTTTTGAGATAGGGTCTTGCCCTGTCACCCAGGCTAGAGTGCAGTGGTGCAATTACGGCTCACTGCAGCCTTGACTTTCCAGGGTCAAGTGATCTTTCCTCAGCCACCCAAGTAGCTGGGACTACACACCTGTGCCATCACACCCAGCTAATTTTTTTATTTTTAGTGGTGATTGGAGTCTCACTATGTTGTCCAGGCTGGTCTCAAACTCCTGACCTCAAGCAATCCTCTCCCTCTGGCCTCCCAAAGTTCTGGGATTATAGGCATGAGCCACCATACCTGGCCAACATTTTCTTCTTTTCTTTCTCTTTCTCTTTCTTTCCTTCTTTTCTTCCTTGCTTGCTTTTTCTGCCCAGGCTGAAGTGCAGTGGCATGATCATGTCTCACTGTAGCCTCAACCTCCTGGGCTCAAGGAATCCTCCTGCCTGTCTCCTGAGGGACTGGAACGACAGATGTGCACCAAGCAGTCAGCTAATTTTTTAGTTTTTTGTTTTGTTTTGTAGAAAGGGTCTCACTATGTTCTGGCTGACATTTTCAACTTAAGAAATGAATTTCTAGGCTTCAGTAACCTAAAAGGGCTCACTTATTTAAAACTCATTGATATCTCAGTGAAAATCTTAGTTGAAAAGGTGAAAATGTGCTATAAGTCTTGGTCTCATTTGAGTGCTTTTCATAGAGCATTTGAAAACCAAACACTTGAAAACCCAGATGAGAATACATCTGTGTGTGCTTTGTGGTTCTTCATTCTTCTCTCCTTTTTTCTTTTGTAGCCCCATCAGTAGCACCTTTAAATGTCACTGTGTTTCTGAATGAATCTAGTGATAATGTGGACATCAGATGGATGAAGCCTCCGACTAAGCAGCAGGATGGAGAACTGGTGGGCTACCGGATATCCCACGTGTGGCAGAGTGCAGGGATTTCCGTAAGTCTAAACCCTAGAAGAGCACGATTAGTCATCTCCTTTCAACTTGCTGGTTTACTTCAGTTTTAGAAGCTTTCATTTGGTTTTGAAAAGACCTGGTGTGATTGAGTTAGGCAAGGCACCTTTCAGGGGAACATAAAGAATATAGTAAATATTAGAGGTGACTGAACAGTTACAAAATTCTAAGGAATCTTTTGGGACTTTCCTCATTCATTCATTCATTCATTCATTTACTTATTCATGAGATAGATATAGAATTCATCCTCTGTTATCACCTGACTTTTGCCCTCATGGAATTTAGGCTCTTATAGGATGACAGTGTGGACTACCCAAGTTGTAGCATTAGGTCAGGGAGCTACAGGGCTTAGCAGTCCAGCAATTCATGGCCTTTTGGAAATTTCATGGGACTTTGCAAAAGAAGACGATAAGGGAATAACCTCATCCTCATAGAGAATGGCAAGAAGTAAGCAGACACCAAAGGAGGAGACCAAGCAAGCTCTCTGGCCAGCCTGGCACAGCTGCAGACAAGCCGAAATTAGACATCAGAATTACTGGATCAGGACATGCAGTCTGACACTACATAGCACACAACCAGTTGCATCAGCCAGGTGGCACAGGTTCCCTGCTCCACCAAGTCCCACTGGGCAATGTGATGTACCCACTTGGTGGATTGTGCACCTGAGGGTACTAGGGTCAAGGGCTCAGCACCCTGTGTAGTGAGTAGCAAACAAGCTGATCCTCTGTGCAGTTGCACGGTCGTCATGCTGTGGCCACCTTGACCTACTTCACTGCCCACGTGACTAGCCCCAGCATGGCTCGGGGTTGGGGATGGTTAGGCCTGGCAGTTTGTCACACTCAGCAAGGATGAACAAAGATGCTTGGAGCCTGTGGCAGACTGCCTCTCCCAGAAAAGGTGGTACTTGAATTGGGCTTGTGTGTTAGTCAAGATTCTTTAGAGAAACAGCTAATTGAACATGTATGTATAGAAGGAGATTTATGATAAGAAATTGACTCATGCAATTACAGAGGCTGAGAAGTCTCACGATCTGCCATCTGGAAGCTGGAGACCCAGGAGCCAGTGGTGTAATTTAGTCAGAGTCTGAAGGCCTGAGAACAGGGGCAGTGGTGTAGATCTCAGTCCAAGGATAGGAGAGTACTGATGTCTCAGCTCAAGCATTCAGGCAGAAGAAAAGGGGAAAATTCCTCCTTTCTTTACCTTTTGTTCTTGTCAGGCCCTCAATGGATTGAATGAGGCCCAGCCACACTGAAGAGGGCAGTCTGCATTATGAGTCCTCTGTTTCAAATAATAATCTCACTGGAAACACCTTCACAGACACACCCAGAAATCATGTTGAGCCACATAGCTGGGCACCTCTGTCACCCAGTCAAGTTGACACATAATATTAACCATCACAGCTTAGAGTAATTTTGACGGATGAAATTTGAGGAGTCTCAGATGGGAAAAGATAACATGAGAGAAGGCACAACATGGCAGCTTTAAGTTCTGACTCACTTGAAGGTCTGGAACATAACCCTTTTGTGAGAGCGAGGTGTGAGATGAAGCTGGCTTGAGGAGTTCTGACCCTAAAATGCAGGGCCCTGAAAGTGAAGCCAAGGCAGGTAGAAATTTGTTGATAGCAGGGGAGCCAATGATAAGCATGAGCTCAGGAGCACAACTTGAGACCTGCAGATCATGATGATGACCTAGATGATTCTTCTTTCATGAATAATTACATTGAGTTTGCTGATACAAGTAACCTTCCAACCTGCCTTCTTTCCACCAGAGCATATTTGCTGAGCACATTCCACTCTGGTCTTCCAAGACTGAGCAGGCAACTCAGCAGCAGGCTCCTGCCAGCTACAGAGGTTTTCTTGCTCCCTGAAAATGTATATCAGAATCATCCACAGTGTTTATTTGGAATACCACTGTGTGCTTGGAACTGGGTAGGGGTATAGTAGGGGAGCATCAATATGTCAGGTAATTCCTGTCTTATAATCAATCTAAAGCTGGCAAGATCCTTTAGATTTTTGCTAAAGCTGACAAGTTCAGTGAAGACTCTCTAGTGTAAGTACTGGTTTCATTTCACAGTGGCAAACAAAAGGCAAAGGGAATCTACGTGTGAAATAGTGGCTTCCTCCCCAAGTACCAGCCAGTGCCCTTCCAATGACTTTGCTAGGCATGACTCCAGTCAAACCCAGAGGGACATTTGATTTTGATTTCTATGAAGTCTAAAGACCACTGCTATGATGTGAACCCTGGACCCAATACAGCAGCAGGAAAGGCAGCTGGGTGATGATGCCTGGGTGTGATTAGGTGGGCAGCTTCTAGACAGGTTCCCTTCCCACCTGGGAAAGGAAGAGAGTTGGGGTATTGCTGCCTCCTTTTGTGACACAGAACATCCGTGGAAGGGCAGATGCACTGGTTTCATTATCAAGTCTGTCTCTTCTTTACTGTGATCATGGAAAGCATGCTTCTTCTGTGTTGCCATATTCCTGATCAATCTAACCCTAGTGACAGATTGTATTAGTCTGTTTTCACACTGCTAATAAAGACATACCTGAGACTATGTAATTATAAAGAAAAATAGGTTTAATGGACTCACAGTTTCACATGGCTGGGGAGCCCTCACAATCATGGCAGGAGGCAGAGAAGGAGCAAAGGCACGTCTTACATGGTGGCAGGCAAGAGAGTGTGTGCAGGGGAACTCCCCTTTATAAAACCACAGGATCTCACGAGACTCACTGTCAAGAGAACAGCACGGGAAAACCCAGCCCCCATGACTCAATTACCTCCCACCAGGACCCTCCCATGGCGCTACAAGTCAAAATGAGGTTTGGGTGGGGACACAGCCAAACCATATAATAGATCCAAATTTTAGCTTCTTCATGGCATCTATATGGAGCATCAGATATAGATGCTGCATATAGAGATGAACAGGGTGAATGGGTGAGCAGATGCATCCACTGATGATGCTCAAGCTTTGTTGTAATCATTTTTAGCCACATATCATCCAGCATTTATCAAAACTGCCATTTTCTGAAAGGACACTTAAAATTTATTTTAATTTCCCTGCCTCAGTTTACCTATCAGGAAGCAGACTGTTGGAAGCAGTAGGTGATGGAAGTAGAGAAAAAGAAGGCTTAGAAGTCCATGTTGTTCTGCCTCATAGTAAATGATCATGGTATTAATTCATTTTAAGTAGCAATCCTGCTTAAAAGTCACAGCTGCGAGAGAAGCAGCCTTTCCTTTTGTCTTTTGTCCCAAGGCATTTGTGCGAGGTGCCTCTGGATTAACTGCATTTCTCCATTGGCTGAGTTGCAGGAATCAAATGCCTCTTTGAGAGAAAGGCTTTTGTTCACAATGCTGAATGCTTGGTATAGCTATACTAAGCATAAAGGTTCAGTAGGAATTTTATCTTTCTGTGTTTGGCAGAAAATAGTGATTACCAGCAGACACTTAGGCTGTCTAAAAACAAGCCAGTTTGTTTAAAGAGCTGCAGGTCATCCTTTCTCCTTCTACTTCTGGCATGGGTGAAAGCTGCTTTTCTGAAGGGGGCCTCTTGAGCCGAGGCGTTCTGAAGGGCAGCAATGATGAAAACCTTATGAATGACTGTGGCTGGAGAGCCTTGTGCACTAAATGCCATTAGCACTCAGCTAGGCTGTGCATTCTCATTGCCCTTTGTTCAGAACCGTCCCCTCTGCAGGGAGAACAGAACTGCCACAGTTAGGGCTGTGACCTTTCCAGTCACTTACCTCCTTAGGGATGCCAGATCATCCCAGTGAGATCATTTTATTATGCTTTACACTATATTTTATGCATCATGACAGTCTTGTGACCACAAAGACACAGTGGCTCACTTTACTTTGGAAAACATTCTCTGATGCAGCTAAGTTTCAAGCTTATGATCCAAAACTAGGGACAAATAAGAACATGGAAGAAAGGCGGACCCTGGGAGTCCCCTGAAACCCACACCCAAAAGGAAGTTTAAGATGATCTTGGCATCTGTCACTTTGATTTCCTTCAATTTCCTTCATCTCAGAAGGGCAAAGCTTAGACAAAACCTTGTCTCAAAATTATCCATTCATTTTCATTTTTAGATAACTGATACTAAAGTTACTTCCTTATGCAGGACAGAGCAGTTGGATATTTTTGAAAGATATTTCTCATTATAACTGTAATTAAGGGCGGGGTTTTTCGTGTGCATGCAGTTTCAGAACTTTCTTGGCAGTCGTTTTTCCTTGGCTTATCGCAGCTACACAGAAGACAGGTTTGTAGCTTTGCATTCCCACAACAGTCATGTCACTTTCAGACTAAGAATCCTTTGATCTTTACTGAATGGATATTTATTATATCTCAAACGATGATACCTACCTTTTTTGTTCTATTTTTCTTGCGATTCCTTGCCTTCCAAATCAGAGTTTAAAATCCAAAGATAAGGAACAAATACAATGTGTTCTCTTTGAAGTTGGAGGCAGGTCTTGCTCGTCTTTGTACTGTCTGAACACAGGGCCTTGACCTTGCTTTGTAGGCATTTGTGGCACTATGGATTTGATGTGTGGGCCCAGCTACACCATCTAAACCAGCTGGAGAATTTCTCTCCGTGAATGGGACAGTCTTTTATTAAGTGTGGACTAGTATTTCCCAACCCACCCTCATTCCCATAAAGTGTCAGTGGATCTTCTGTGAAAAAAGAGTTCAGTGAGCAAATAGAATTACAAAATATTGCATATTATACCACCTTGAAGGCCCACCGTGTATACTGGCAAGTTCAAGCCTCTTTGAAGTTCAACAGAAAATAACTGTTTAACTTTGACCCAGAATCGCCTAAATGTTAGGCAGAGACACATTTTTATACGTGCGGTTTTTATGGAGTTCGTTGCTTTGGGTTTATTGCTCTAATGCTAGTTTACTCTTCATTTTCAAAGGTATAGATCTTAGAAGGAAGTCTCATAGCAGAGATTATTATAGCCTTGAGACAACATGATATATAGAACTAACTTTTTTTTTTTTTTTTTTTTTTTTTGAGACAGAGTCTCACTCTGTCATTCAGGCTGGAATGCAGTGGCACGATCTCGGCTCACTGCAACATCTGCCTCCCAGAGAACCAAGTTCTTTGGAGACTCAGGGAAGCTGCAGTGCACTTGGCCCAAGACCTGGCCTCCTAACAAGCTCCCCTAATGAGCAGAGTTATGTGCCTGGATGTTGGCATGTGCCCACCGCCTCTTCCTGTCTCCTTTTCTCCCTCTTTCTCACTGTCAAAGGAGAGCAGAGCATTTGAACTGGTGTTGTCTTAAAGTATGAGGAATGGGCAAGGTTCTCATGACCAGCCAGGGATCTGAACCTCTTCTGAAACCCAGGGATTGATCAAATAGGGTACATTTTGCCTGGAGGAGAAACTTAACATGGAGGTCATAAGTAGGTCAAATAAGCTTCTTGGTTTGGGGAACTAGACAGCCTTGATGATTTTCTCTAATGCACTAAGACTTGAAAGATACCACAAGGTCAATTCTGTAAGAAGGTTTTGTATTTATTTACAGGGAAAGAAGACCCAACTGTAGCACCACCTTGAACATGATATAAGAATAATCATAGCCACCACTGATTACTTGCAGCATGCCAGATCGTGTACTATGTGTTTTACATAAAGGAACTCATTTAACCCTTAACTGTGAGGCCAGGCGTGGTGGCTCACGCCTATAATCTCAGCACTTTGGGAGGCCAAGGCAGGTGAATCACCTGAGGTTAGGAGTTCGAGACCAGCCTAGCCAACATGGTGAAACCCTGTCTTTACTAAAAATACAAAAGTTAGCCCAGCATGGTGGTGGGCACCTGTAGTCCCAGCTACTTGGGCAGCTGAGGCAGGAGAATCGCTTGAATCTAGGAGGCGGAGGTTGCAGTAAGCCAAGATGGCGCCACTGCACTCCAGCCTAGGGGACAGAGCGAGACTCCATCTCAAAAAACACTGTGAGAAAGATAATATGCTCAATTTTCAGTTGAGGAAACTAAAGCTCAGAGATGCTGGGTAACTGCCGCAGAGTCATAAAGGTTGGGCTAAAAACCTCAGTCCGACTGACTCCAAAACCAGGGCTTTTCAGAACCCCCCTACTCGTTCCCAGGCGCTCTTGGCTTTCTTCATAATACAGTCTCATTCAAATTCCACAGTGTGGCCTCTCCATAGAAAGAAGGAAGAACAGGACATGTTTTGAAGAGGTAGATGTGAGAGTTTTGTGTTGATACCTGTGAATTTGAAACCCCTTTGAACAAGTCACCTTTGTTGTTGTCATGAGACAGAAACTTTTATCTCATTGAGGTTATAGAATAGGCCAGAGTCTTAAATACAGTTACGAGTTATAGGGTTGTGAATTCTTTTTTTTTTTTTTTTTTAGACAGAGTCTTGCTCTGTCACCCAGGCTGGAGTGCAGTGGCACGGTCTCCACTCACTGCAAGCTCTGCCTTCCAGGTTCACGCCATTCTCCTGCCTCAGCCTCCCGAGTAGCTGGGACTACAGGCGCCCGCCACCATGCCCGGCTAATTTTTTGTATTTTTAGTAGAGACGGGGTTTCACTGTGTTAGCCAGGATGGTCTCGATCTCCTGACCTCGTGATCCACCTGCCTCAGCCTCCCAAAGTGCTGGGATTACAGGCATGAGCCACCACGCCCAGCCGGGTTGTGAATTCTTATAAAGTAGTTGGGGATATTTAAGTCTTTTGATCATTGAAAACAAGTACCACTGCAGTTGCCCTGCCTAACTCTAATGCCACACATAGGATAAAAAACAAATTGACTTTCCAAAGATGTGTTATTACTTTTCTGACTGTCAAGATCCACTGTGTCTTATCTTACATGTAAGTAAAGTTGCAATCAAGTGCCATATTATAAATCTGATTTTATTACCAGGAAATGCTTTCAGATGTTTAAGTCCTTGAGGCTATGAACCTGGTGTTGGTGAAAAATGAAAACTCACTCAATGAAAAATATGCAGTTGGCCCATGGCATACACCTAATGACCAGACCACCTCATATCAGAGAAATGTCCCCATCTTATGTGATCTGTACCCTGACAGCACCAGAGATAATACACATGGGGTAGCGCCTGTGTGCATCTGATTTTAGTGGATTTCTCTGACAACTTGAAAAATCAGACTTAAATACTTGGGGATATCAATTGGGGCACACCGTTCTTTACATCTTGGCACCAAAACGGTATGGATAAATTACATCCATTTTAAAAAAACATGAATCATTTTAAAACTATATTTAAGTTTACCATTTAAGGATATCCTTAGAGAAAATTGTTAAACCTCTTTTAAAATATATGTCATATATCTTTCTAATCACTATGGCAACATTTATTATAATTCCACCCCTAAAATGTGATAACCCTTGACCATCTCCAAAATGTGTGACTGATAAACACTGGCCAGCATCTTTGTCATATTTTGATATTCAGAATGATGGCAACGGCTATGATGCTGGCCATCATCGAACGGCGGGAGCATTTGCTCTGGGCCAGGCACTGTTACACATTTGTTAACTCACTTAGGAGAATAAGAAGTGGAAATTTAAAAAGTAACCTTTCTGGGGTTTCCTACTGAGTCAGAGGCCCTAAGTGAGTAGACACAGGTTAAGTATCCCTTATCCAAAGTGTCTGGGGACCAGAAGTTTTTCAGATTGTGGATTCTTTCTGATTTTGGAATATTTGCATTATATTTACCAGTTGGGCATCCTAAATCTCAACTTATTTACTTAGCATTTCCTTTGTGTCATGTCAGTGCTCAAAAAGTTTTGGATTTTGGAACATTTCAGATTTCACATTTTGGGATATGGGATGCTCAAACTGTATTATAGCCTACTTGAATGTTTATTTCCAAAAGAATAATTTGTTTTTGTTAGGGTTTCTATTCTTCTATTCATTTAATTCTTTCCCAGTCGTGTAATTCCTCTTATTTTGAGATGATTCTCTCATAAGTGAGGTATCATATTTGAGCCTGCAGCCAGAAGCAGGCCAGTGTTCCGCATCAGGCCGTGAGGCTTGTCCTTTGGAGGAGCTGTCTACTGTGAAGCAGATGTGTTAGTTATGTCTCAGCAATGGCCTGAGTCACCAAACGGCTCCATGACCGTGGGGGTTTGGTCCATGGAGTTACTCTACCTGATGATTTTCTGCCCCGCTCCCAAATTAAACACAGAATGACCAACTAACTCATAATCAAAACTAGTTTGCAGTAAATACAATGCTCTATTTATGTTTTTTTGTTGCTTGTTTTGAAACGGAGTCTCAGGCTGGAGTGCGGTGGCGTGATCTTGGCTCACTGCATCCTCCGTGTCCTGGGTTAACGCTTTTCTCCTGTCTCAGCCACCCGAGTAGCTGGGATTACAGGTGCATGCCACTACACCCAGCTAATTTTTGTATTTTTAGTAGAGATGGAGTTTTGCCATGTTGGCCTGGCTGGCCTCGAACTCCTGACCTCAGGTTATCTGCCCACCTCAGCCTCCCAAAGTGCTGGGATTACAGGTGTGAGCCACCTCGCCCAACCCAATGCTGTATTTCTGAAAAAAATATCACCAGAATATTAAAAAAAAGGTTAATTATTAATTTGTTCACTTAATTAACAAAAAAAAGTCTATGGCAAATCTCATAGACTCAGAGTCCAGTGGGGTAGAAAAACCAACATTCTTAATGGTCATATTTTCCCTTTCATCCCTTGTCTGGGGGTGTGATATTACGATATACTGTGTGTCTGGGTGTGTGTGTACACACACAATATATATATAATGTGTGTGGAGGGGAGCTTTCCATCCCGGGGTCCTGGCTTATTACTCCCATAGCCCTTGTTGTTTCCTAAGGGACTAAAACAACAGGCATATCTTTTGTTGAAGTATTGGCCTTTTGTCCTTGGTTTCTGAAGTAGCTTCAGAGCTTTAACGGTGAAAGACGGTCTTTTGCTGTAATGTTTGGGCACTTTAGGCCTCAGAAAACAGAATCTCTCTTGCTGATCTTCTCCTGCCCTCCTTTCATGTACTCCTTTGTCTCCCCAAGGCAGGGCTCTAATTTTCCCCTGCCCTCATCCATAAAGAAATTCTTTGACCTACCTGATCTGATTAGAAGTCATAAGACTCACATTTCGGAAGGAGTCCTGTTTCCATTCCCTGGAGGAAGGAACCACGCACAGAGAGGCCAAGAAGAATCTGAACAGATAGGTCTTGTTGGGTTTCCTTGCTCAGTCTAATAGTACTAGATCATGCCTTTTTTGTCCAATCACAATTCTACATGGTTGTCAATCACGCCTATCCAATGGAGCCTCCATGAAAGGCCCATGAGGATGGGGTTCAGAGAGCTTCCAGGTAGTGGAATACATGGAGGTTTCCAGAGGGTGGTGCACCCAGGGCGGGCATGAAAGCTCTGCACCCCTTCCCATGTGCGTTGCCCTGTATAGCTCTTCATCTATATCTTCTGCAATATCCTTAATAATAAACCAGTGACCAGGCATGGTGGGTCACGCCTGTAATCCCAGCACTTTGGGAGGCTGAGGCAGGTGGATCACCAGGTCAAGAGATCAAGACCATCATGGCCAACATGGTGAAACTCCGTCTCTACTGAAAATACAAAAATTAGCTTGGTGTGGTGGTGTGCACCTGTAGTCCCAGCTACTCAGGAGGCTGAGGAAGGAGAATTGCTTGAACCTGGGAGGTGGAGGTTGCAGTGAGCTGAGATAGCGCTACTGCACTCCAGCCTGGGTGACAGAGCAAGACTCCGTCTCAAAAAAAAAAAAAAAAAGAAAGAAAAAAGAAAAAAATAATAAACCAGTGAATGTCTTTTCCTAAGTTCTGTGAGCCACTCTAGCAAATTAAACAAACTCAAGGAGGGGGTCATGGGGTCCCTGATTTATATAGCCAGCCAGTCAGAAGTACAGGTCAAACTACCTGGGGCTTGTGATTTGTGCCTGAAACTCGGGGGACTCTTGGGGGCTGAGCCCTCACCCTGTGGGATCTGACACTATCTCCAGATGATAGTGTTGGAATTGAACTGGGTTGGAGAATGCCCAGCTGGTGTCTGCTGTGGAATTGACTGATTGGTTTTTGGTAGGGAAAAATTCTCATACACTTCTTGGTGACCAGAGGTCACAGAAGCCTTCTGTGTTGACTCTTGTGGTGTGGGAGCAGAGAAAACCACTTGTTTTTTTCTGCAGGGGGCATTTCTGGGTCATGATGTCCACTGCCTGTTTAAATTTAGAAACAGTCTCTGGATGGCCAACGCAGGTGCCCCCTTGGTCATGAATGATGGACTGCTCTCTCCTTAAGGGTTGAGATGGTTCTATCCTTCACCATTGCTAGGAAAGTGACTGGCCTGAGATTGAGTGACCAGGAAATAAAGTTACCAATAGCACTGCCTTTGCTGTTCATTGATGACCTGTGACATCTGTGACCTGTGACATCTGTGACCTGCATGACCTGAGATCTCTTTCTGTCTCTGAAATCAAATTTCCAAAATTCAGAGATAAAGACATGTTCCTAGAACTTCATTTCAGCTTTCACAACCCCTACAATTTCCATTTGAAAAGCCGGCCCAAACACAAAATTAGTTTCCTACGCCAGAGAACATTATGATTACAGAGATTTGGAAAAGGGGAGGAAGGTGTTGTATAAACCCTTAGTTCTGGTTATTTTTTTCTCTTTATTTGAATGACAGTGACTTTAAAATAACATACAAATAAAAGTAAAACTAGAGTTTTGAAAATTGAGCAAGTTGTAAATTTGTCACACTGAAAGAAAAAAAAAGTGTCAGTGCCCTCTTCCAGGTAGATTTTAGTCAAAATTCTAATAATTTCAAGGAACAGGAGCCCACTCGTGCTGGTTCAAGGACAGGTGGCAGGTGGACAATGTCAAGGGACAGTGTGACTGGCGTATTGTGCTGTGGGTGGTTCTGAGGATCGAGGGCTTGAGGAGTCAGGCTTGCTCTGCCGTCTGGGTGCATCTGCTACGTGCTCCCTCTCTTCCAGAAGCTTCTTTAGGACCACTCTAAGTGCCATGCCCTCATGGCCCTAGCTTGCCAACGCCCCCCAAAACTTGATGTTGCATCCTGTTCCTACCTGACTTTTGGTTCCATTGGCCATGGCCTGAGTGAGGAAGGAATGCTGTGGAAGTGTGGCTTCTGGCCTCAGACGTGGGCAGGATGGCTTCCCTCAGAAGGAACTGTAGATGCGCCTGCAGTTTGCCCAGACCTCAGTGTTTTCATTTCCTCTTTTCCTCTCTGTCTCCAGAAAGAGCTCTTGGAGGAAGTTGGCCAGAATGGCAGCCGAGCTCGGATCTCTGTTCAAGTCCACAATGCTACGTGCACAGTGAGGATTGCAGCCGTCACCAAAGGGGGAGTTGGGCCCTTCAGTGATCCAGTGAAAATATTTATCCCTGCACACGGTGAGAGCTATACCCAGTAAGGGCTGATAGAATGTGATGGTCCAGGCAGTGCACAGATTGCCAGAAAGTAACCTGGGGGATGGATGGCTGATTAAAGAATGAAAAATAAGGCTGGGCTTATCTCAACACTTGAGGAGGCAAAAGCAGGAGGAGTTTGAGACCAACCTGGTCAATGGGCAACATAGTAAGACCCTGTCTCTACAAAAAATATATATTTTTTTAAAATTTGCTGGGCATGGTGGATCATGCCTGTTGTCCCAGCTACTTGGGAGGCTGAGGTGGGAGAAGTGCTTGAACCCAGGAGGCAGAGATTGCAGTGAGTTATGATCACACCACTGTACTCTAGCTAGGTAACAGAGTGAGACCCTGTCTCAAAAAAAGAAAAAAAAAAAAGAAGGGAAAAATAAGAATAAAAATAATTTTTCGAATGATAAAGATATGATATGATAACATGCTTTACAGAACTGCTAATACCCATAGGTCCCTCCTTATAGTTACTATTAATGGTAATAACTTACTTGGAAGATTAGTCTTTTCAGATGCCAACTTTGGCTTTACTTATTGAACTTAGTTGCAATGATGTATACTGTACATGACTGAATTTTAGACAGGCAATATAGCTAATCCTTAGCTGTCTACAATTGGGACAGTTTATTTGCTGTTGCTTGTTTTGCTGTGTTTGAAACAGTACTGCTTTGCCATGTTTTTACCCATTCAAGCCTTGGGTAACATGCTTTGTGCTTTGGTCTGCACGGAACATGAAATATTTCCTATGGAAGCCATCCTCAGACTGCCCTGGGCCCACGGAGCTAAATGCCCAGCCATGCGTGTTGGCTTTTGCATGTTGCTGGAATGTCCTTTGGCACGGTGCCACTGTGGTACCCCAAGTGAACCAAGTGCTGTGCTCACTCCATAACCCAATGGAGCCACCTTTGTTTGACTCTCACCTGCCCTAGGTTGTTTAATGTTAAACGGCTGTCATAAAGTCCATGCATAGGCATCTAGATCAGTGTGCTTATACATTAAGTTTTTGCCAAACATGACCTTTGTACCCAATAGCAGACAGAACTTGTGAGCAAATGATTGAGTTCCCACCTGTCTGTTCCCAGTGACCCTGAAACTTGCTGTCCCTTTTGGTGCTGAAATGGAACCATATTACATTCCTGCAGCACATAGGCACAGTTTCTGGGAAACATTAGTAACTGGTGATGGGGAGGCAAGATGTGTCTACCTGGTAGAAATTCAACGACCCTGAGATTCTGGCTGGACGCGGTGACTCACGCCTGTAATTCCAACACTTTGGGAGGCCAAGGCAGGCAGATCACTTGAACTCAGGAGTTCAAGACCAGCCTAGCCAACATGGTGAAACCCCATCTCTATCTAAAATAACGACAACAACAAAAATTAGCAGGGTGTGGTGGCATGCGCCTGTGGTCCTAGCTACTTGGGAGGATAGCTTGAGCCCAGGAGGTGGAGGTTGCAGTGAGCCAAGATCACACCATTGTACTCCTGGCTGGGTGACAGAGTGAGACCCCCATCTCCAAAACAAAACAAAACAAGAACAAAGACAATGAGATTCTGATTCTAAAGGGACAGCTTAAAAAAATCGGAGTTTAGGCTGGGCGCAGTGGCTCATGCCTATAATCCCGGCACTTTCGGAGGCCGAGGCGGTTGGATCACTTGAGGTCAGGAGTCCCAGACCAACCTGGCCAACGTGGGGAAGCCATGTTTGCTATGCAGGCAGTCCCTACCTTGCAGGGCTCCAGTATGCACAAATTTCAATTACCACAGTTAAATAACACCCATTCCCCAAAAATATAGTTCAAATTTTAGTTACCATTCTATATTAACCATAATGACATAAAGCATAAACTCGGGCTGCTGGCTCTTCAGGCCACCAACCATCGTAGAAATAACAGATGCACATCCTATCATGACCAATGGCATCATTTCTTTCAAAGTCTGTTGTGATTGGTCACTGCGCCTTTGTCATTCTTTTTGTGCCCACCTTGCGGAGACATGTGGCTGTGTTGCCTCCTTGTCTCCCAGGGACAAACCCACATGACATTTTACAAAAATGGGTAATTGAAAGAGGGAGTTGGTGAACAAAGGTAAAAGTGCAGTAAAGAAATGCAAAGTGATAGTGTTCAACGTAAAATTTGAATTGAATGCAAGACTGTGGGAAGTTGATAACTGCCGCCGCTGATAAACTTTAGATGTGAACCAGCGGTCCTTAGTGAAGGTGAACTTATGCACATACATCAAGAGGTTGTGACAAAAAGGTTGAAAATGTCCCAGAGAAAGCGACACTGTCAAAAAACAACATTGAAGGAATACTGGGAGATATTTTACAACATTGAAAGAACAAAAGCTAAAACATTAGCAGTCGATCCAAACTTAGAAAGGAATGTGACAATTCTTCAAAACAGAGAAACTATATTTTCTCTGTATCATAAGTTACATGACTAGAAGGCAAACTATTTAACCTACTCTCGATCTTTTTTTTACAAAGAAATGACACTTTAATTTTTCATGTTTCTAACATTTTAAACTACAGTAGAAGTAAATATTAGTTGTAATTTTGTTATTTTCTTGTACATGTATAACGACGTGAGTTTTCTCATTGATTTTAAAATTACTATTTTTAATTAATAATTGAAAAATTGTATATACCTATGGAGTACAATGTGACATTTTGATCTATGTATATGTTGTGGAATGAGTAAATCAAGCTAGTTTCCCATCAATTATTAAGATCTCTTCGCATGGTCTCAGCTTACACAAAGTGAGACCTGCCTATATTTGTAGATTATAAAAGATTTAACTGAGTTCTGAAAGCTTTGACTATTTGTTCTTCCCTGTTACAAGCCAGTGTTTCTCATATATTTCAAACCCATGACTGATCTATTGGTATTTCACCAGGTTGGGTAGATTATGCCCCCTCTTCAACTCCGGCGCCTGGCAACGCAGATCCTGTGCTTATCATCTTTGGCTGCTTTTGTGGATTTATTTTGATTGGGTTGGTTTTATACATCTCCTTGGCCATCAGAAAAAGAGTCCAGGAGACAAAGTTTGGGTAAGTCTCCCAGCTAAAAATGTTTGCCCACTGGTATTGACAAGGTTGTTATACCAAGTGATTATGCCTTTCCTGTTGGGCTAGCTGCTTACATTGCTCCCAGATGGCTGCCCTGCCTTATGCATACCCTGGGCTCAGGCAGCTTCCTGACTTACGCCGTGGTCTACAGAAGCAGCTGCCAGCAAAAGCCAGCCCTGAAAAGGGTTCCTTTACAGAGAAGAGTATCAGTAGGCCTTTGCTACTCAAACTGGGTTGCTGTTAAGTGAGGACTTTTATTAGAAGCCTTAAAAATAGGCCGAGTGCGGTGGCTCACACCTGTAATCCCAGCACTTTGGGAGGCCAAGGCAGGCGGATCACTTGAGGTCAGGAGTTTGAGACCAGCCTGGCCACCATGGCAAAATGTCGTCTCTACAGAAAATACAAAAATTAGCTGGGCATGATGGCACACGCCTATAATCCCAGCTACTTTAGAGGCTGAGGCACAGGAATTGCTTGAACCCAGGAGGGTTGTTGGCAGGTTGGAGTGGGACAGAATGAGTGAGTGGTGTATGGTTATACTTTGGAGGGGGCTGAGCCTCCCTCTTTCATTGCTCCACCTTCAGAATGCTACTAGAACATCCCACTCACTCTAAGACTTGCCATAGGCGTGGGAAGGGCTTAATTAAGATTGGCAGCCAGGCTACCCTTTATTTGTGTTCATCCCAGTCTTAGGGGTCAGTTACTTTAGTCTTTATAAGCCTATTCTTACAATTGTTATACCTTAGTATGTGAATTCTAAGAATGACTATTTTAAAGAAGTGGACAAAATCTGATCTAAATCTTGAACATATAATTGACTAAAATACATCCCAGGATCTTGGTGTGACATGTGGGTTCATCATAAAACAAGTACAGAGAACCTCTGCAGAAGCTGCAAGAGTAGCTCATTAATATGTATTAAAGGCCTCCTAGACACTGGGCACTGCGGTAGCCTGGAATACAGTGGTGAACAAAATCCTGCCCTCATGGGGTTCACAGTTCATGGGGAGTCAGGCAGTAGTCAAGCAGTCACAAAATAGATTAAAAATGGCAACTGTAATACATTCTATATAAAGGGGTAAAAATGTGTCAGAAAAATTTGGCTGCATTAAGAAAGTCAGGGAAGGCCTTTGTGCAGAAGTGGCTGACACCAGAGCTAAGATCTGAAGAAAGAGCAGGTATTCATTAGATGAGAGAGAAGAAGAGCATTCCAGCCAGAAGGAGCAGCACATGCCACATTACCAAAAAGTGGGGCTGCTGAGTACAGCAAATATATTAACAAGATTACAATACTATTTCAAATATTTAGAAATAAAACTATTTCCAGGAACCATTAAACTCAGCAGAAGCTTAAAACAAATGAAAGACTTGTAACAGGTTATTTTTATCTATGCCGAAGTCAGTTCCCAGGGATCCTCACTACAAGATCTATTCGTTTGTTCCTTTTGTAAAACCACTTTCCAGCTCATTTTTAAATGAAAATACTTTTATTTTTACTTATAAAAGTAACATTATATTTTTTAAAAAATCAGATTATATTGAATAGTCAAAAGGAGAAAGGCCCATTTCAGGCCCATAGATGGTGTTGGTTGCTATTTTGGCATATGTCTTTCCAAGTGCTTTGCTTTGTGTACATCAGTATTTTTTTCAAAATTGTGTTATCTCTTTAAAATAATCTATGTACCTAAGGTAACTTGAGATTAAATCTGTAATCGAGACTTTCTAATTCATAATACTTTCCCACCAATTAGTCTAAAACAGTGACTAAATGGATTATTAAAATAGACTTCATTTTTTATTTTTAAAATTAATTTATTTTTTTGAGACAGGATCTTGCTCTGTCATCCAGGCTGGAGTGCAGTGGTGCATTCATGGCTCACTGCAGCCTTGTCCTCCAGAACCCAAGTGATCCTCCCATCTCAGCCTCCTGATTAGCTGGGACCACAGTCACATACCACCATGTCTGGCTAATTTTCTTACTTTTTATAGAGATGAGGCATCTCACTTTGTTTCCCTTGCTGGTCTTGAACTCCTGGGCTCAAGTGATCCTCCTGCCTCAGCTTCCCAAAGTGCTGGGATTACAGGCATGAATCCCAGCCTTATTTTTTAGAACAGTTTTAATTTTACAGAAACATTGAGAAGATAGTACAGAGATTTCTCATATGCTCCATACCTAGTTTTCCCTATTATTAACAGCTTACATTATTAGTGTCACACGTGTCCATGTGAAGAGACCACCAACAGGTTTTGTGTGAGCAGTAAAGCTTTTTAATCACCCGGGTGCAGGTGGGCTGAGTCCGAAAAAGGAGTCAGCAAAGGATGGTGGAATTATCATTAGTTCTTATAGGTTTGGGATAGGCAGTGGAGTTATCCAATATCCAATATCCACTGGAGGACCAATTTTTTGTAGGCAGGGGGTGGATCTTGCAAAGTACATTCTCAAGGGTGGGGAGAATATTACAAAGTACCTTCTTAAGGGCCCGGGAGAATATTACAAAGTACCTTCTCAAGGGTAGGGAGGGTGTATCATTCAAAGTACATTCGCAAGGGTGGGGGAATACCACAAAGTACATTATCCCAAGGGCAGGGAGGGTGTATTGTCACAAAGTCAATTGATCAGTTAGGGTGGGGCAGGAACAAATCACAATGGTGGAATGTCATCAGGTAAGGCAGGAACTGGCTATTTTCACTTCTTTTGTGGATCTTCGGTTGCTTCAGGCCATCTGGGTGTATACGTGCAGGTCACAGGGGATATGATGGCTTAGCTTGGGCTCAGGGTCCTGACAATTAGTACAATACATTTGTTACAGTTAATGAGCCAATACTGATCCATTGTCATTAACTAACATCTCTACTTTCTTGAGATTTCCTTAATTTTCACCTAATGTCCCTTTAGTGTTCTGGGATCCCTTCCAGGATGCCACATTTTACAGTCAGTCGTCACATCTCCTTAGGCTCCTCTTGGCTGTGGCCATTTCTTAGACCTTCCTTGTCTTTGATGATCTTGCCAGTTTTCAGAAGTGTTAGTCGGGTGTTTTGTAGGATGCCCCTCTATTGCAATGTGTTCGATGTTTTGCTGATAATGAGCAGGGGTTATGGGTGATTGAGAGGAGGAGCACAGAATTAAAATGCCATTGTCATCACTTCTTATCAAGGGTGCATATTAACATGATTTATCACTGTTGATGTTGACATTGATCACCTGGCTGAAGTAGTATTTGCTGGGTTTCTCTACCATGAAGTTACTTTTCTCCCTTTCCCTACTGTTCTTTGGAAGCAAGTCACTATGCATAGCCCATACTGACAGCATGAGGGTTTAACTCCCTCCACCCCTTACTAGCTACATAAAATATTTGGAATTCTTCACCACAGGAGATTGGTGTCTTTTCTTCCATTCATTCATTCAATCATATTTTCATACGTATAGACTCATGGATATTCATTTTGTACTCATAGTCTAGTATTACTTTAGTTTCTTGCTCAGACTGTTACAGCTTTGGCCACTGGGAGCTTATCTGTTATTCTCTGTTCTTGGCGGTACCTGGCTAGAGTAGTTTCAATATTGCCAAGTAAGTCTAAAATAAATCAAAGGAAAGAAACACGTTTCTTCTAGGGGGAAAGCTTTTGTTGTAGAAGAGCCCATTGAAAAGCGGAAGCTCTGTAGCATCCTTGTGGAATCAGTGCCTGCCCCAGTAGCCCTGTTTTTATAGTGAAGTATCTTTGTTTTCATTCACCCAGGAATGCATTCACAGAGGAGGATTCTGAATTAGTGGTGAATTATATAGCAAAGAAATCCTTCTGTCGGCGAGCCATTGAACTTACCTGTAAGTTGACTTTCATTTCCCTTTTTGGCAAAAGTTAAAATAGTTGAGAACAAAGAAGGATCAATAGACAGATTTCTAACAAAAGCCAAAGATGTCGAAGAAGAATGGATATTTTTAATGTACAAAATGTCTTTAAAAGCAGCAAGTAGATAGTCAGACATTGCCATGCACAGCTCTGCGGGCTAATTTACTGCAATCAGGAGCTTGACCTGGGGTTAAAAGGACTCATAATGTCATGAAATGTGGCAGAAAAGAGGAACCTTCTAGGGTGACAGAAGATGGGTAGAGGTCAGGGATTTAAAGAAAACTTCTAACTAGCGAACATAATCTCAAGCCTCGTTTCCTGTTTTCCTGGCAACCAACTCCGAGGATGATTTGCCAACATGCTTTATAGTAATTATGGTTTGAGCTTTGCTGAATCAGAGAGTGGGGGCTTCTGGTTTAAACAGCGGAAATAAACAGACACTAGTGTTCCTGAATAATTTCAGAAAAAGTATAGAAAGGACATGCAAATATTAACAAATTCATGCTTCTGGATGTTTGCCCCCAATAAAGAAAATACATAAGAATGACAGAATACAGGTTGCTATGAAATAGAAACTTGCTTGGTGTAGAATATTATTAATTTCTTTACCTTTCTAGTCTGTAAGTTTTGACTTTTAGATATCCTCAATTTTTTTTTTAATTTAAAATTTTAAAATTTGTCATTTAGACCACTTTCTTTCCTTTATTGGAGAACCACTGGATAAAGTTTTTTCTCTGAGAACTAATGTGTCCTAATTATCCACATTTTTTTGATCTTTCAAGAGTTTGTTCATGCCTTAACTGTGGTCCAGACTGAATCATTTGCCAAGAGTTGTTGAACTGGTCTCCTTCTGGTTAATTTCTCTTGTTGCCAACACGACTCATCTATTATATACCTTACTATATTATATATTTTATTATAGAAAAATCTTTTTCTCCAGTTCCTCAAAGTGCTCAATTTAGCCCTTGCTATGCTGTTATAATAGGTTTCATATACAGTATGTAAAATAAGAGCTTATTCTCTAGATGTTTCCTGTGGTTTGTGAGACTCCATCCATGGCATGGGAGGGTAGGGGACGTGTGGTTCTTTTGTATACTGTAGTCAGGGGTGTAATATTAATAGTAAAGAATTCACCAGAAAGTACCTATTGACTTATCTTCCTTACCCCTTTAAGTCAAAGGCAAACCGCCCCTACATGAATCTGATTACCAGCTGCTGCTACCACACAGCAGAAAGAGAAATGTGGTTCTGATTTTTGTAATTCTTCAGAATTAACCTTGCCCTGAAGGATTCATTATACTTAGTTTAATCATTCTAAAGTATGAAATTTTATTACTGGCATTTTGGGGAGAGAAATAATAGATACAAAATGAAAAAAGGGGCCGGCTATGGTGGTCCACACCTGTAATCCCAGCACTTTGGGAGGCCAAGGTGGGTAGATCACTTGAGGTCAGGAGTTCGAGACCAGCCTGGCCCAGATGATAAAACCCATCTCTACTGAAAATACATAAATTAGCTGGGTGTGGTGGTGCGTGCCTGCAGTCCCAGCTACTTGGGAGGCTGAGGCACAAGAATCGCTTGAACCCAGGAGGCAGAGGTTGCAGTGAGCCAAGGTTGCGCCATTGCACTCCAGCCTGGGCAACAGAGCTAGACTCTGGCTCAATAAATAAATAAATAAGGAATGTTTTATTATACAGGACTTTATTTCATTTTAATTATCAAGTGAAAGAAAACACGCTGACAATTTTTGTACATACTATGTTACTCCTTTTTCAGTACATAGCTTGGGAGTCAGTGAAGAACTACAAAATAAACTAGAAGATGTTGTGATTGACAGGAATCTTCTAATTCTTGGAAAAATTCTGGGTGAAGGTAAGCAATTTAAAGTAATTCTTTTAAAATGTGGGATAAGAAGGTAGCAGTTTAGAATAATTCTTTAACATATATTTATTAAATAAAATAGCATCTCAGGACTCTGAGTTATACTATGGATAGTTATATTTTATTATTTAAAATGATAGACTATTGATTTTTGAAACTCAGATCTGGCAAATGAAAAGATTCTCTTCAATGCCTAGCACATACAGGTCCTTGAAAAATATTAATTTTCTTTCTTCATTGAAAAGCATGTAATTCATTGATTAGTTTCCTATGTACTTTAAGTTTATTCCTCTAGTTCTTAAGTTCATTGTTCTTGGCACCTTTCTAATTAGGAACAAAAATGAAAATACGTATTTAACTTGTTAAGTTGTTCTTAGGATGAATGATAATGGTATTAAAAGTTTGTGCTTTAAAAACTTCAATAATATTTTTCATGTTCTCTTCTAAGTGTCTTGGATTGGTTATAATGCTTAATAAAGTGATGAGCAAAGGTAGGCCCAAGCCACCCAAGCTCGTGACAAGCAGGAGACTAGAGCGTGGCGCATCACCCTGGTTTGCGATGTGGGTGGCCTGGGCAGGCTCTGCCTGGCTGCCCGTGGGTGAGTTGCTCTCATACCACATGAAACCAGCAGCTCTGGCACTGTAGCATTTCTGTGGTCAGGGAAGAGTTTGCACAGTGTCTATACAGGTGTTCTTTCACTTCACAGGAGAGTTTGGGTCTGTAATGGAAGGAAATCTTAAGCAGGAAGATGGGACCTCTCTGAAAGTGGCAGTGAAGACCATGAAGTGTGAGTTACCAGTGATGAATCCCATTCTTCTAGGGTGGGCAGTTGCTTCAGTATTGGGTGCTCCATGAGGCCATATGTCACAATCTCAGTTGCCAGTGGGCCAGAAGGCAATGTGGAACACTGGTCACCAAGGGGGACTTACTTTAATGAGCTCTTCATGCATGCATTACATATTCTTTATACTCAAGGCAATAACATTTTTTATTTTTACTAACTCCTGCATGCCTATGCATACATACTGTCTGTCTTGCTCTCTCTCGTTCTCTCACTGTCTCTCTGTCTCTCACTCTCATCTAGTAGAGCTAACAACTCCGAAGTAGAGCATCAATTGCTGAGGCAGGGGTGATCTAATAGCAACATCTGACCCCAGGGGTTGTTCTGGCCGGCCTGTCTAGTGTGGTGGGGCCACTTCCTCATTTGAGGATGATTGCATGGCCCTGAGGAAGCTGTGGGCTGCCTGGCAAGTAAGTTCCCCAGAAAGAGGAGAAATATTTGGTCAAGGCATATGAAGAGTTGCTATCATAAGCTAGAACTTCCAAGCAAGCTGGGAAGAGAGCCAGCAGTGGGGCAGGGAGGGTCTTGTAAGTCATAGCCAAGAACCTGCTTTATCCTGCAAGGAGTAGAGCGCTATTAAGAGTCTTAACCAGCTGGGCACGGTGGCTCACGCCTGTAATCCCAGCACTTTGGGAGGCTGAGGCGGTCAGATCACAAGGTCAGGAGTTTGAGACCAGCCTGACCAACTTGGTGAAACCCCGTCTCCACTAAAAATACAAAAATTAGCCGGGCGTGGTGACACACACCTGTAATCCCAGGTGACTGAGGCAGGAGAATCACTTGAACTCGGGAGGCGGAGGTTGCATTGAGCCGAGATCACACCACTGCATTCCAGCCTGGGTGACAGAGTGAGACTCCGTCTCAAAAAAAAAAAGAGTATTAACCAAATGAAGAATAGAGCAGGTTAAATTCCAGAAAGTTCACTTTGATGTCAGTGTGGAGCAGAACAAATTACAGTGTTGACAAAAATAGTGGTAGATGCCAGTTAGGACACTCTAAAATCTATGCAGTCTGGGCCCTCTCAAATACTTTTTTTTTTTTTTTTTAATTGAGATGGAGTCTCACTGTGTCACACAGGCTGGCGTGCAGTGGCACCATCTTGGCTCACTGCAGCCTGCACCTCCTGGGTTCAGGTGATTCTCCCACCTCAGTCTCCTGAGTAGCTGGGATTACAGGCACCCACCAACACGCCTGGCTAAATTTTTGAATTTTTAGTAGAGAAGATGGGGTTTCTCCATGTTGGCCAGGCTGGTTTCGAACTCCTGACCTCAAATGATCCACCTGCCTTGGCCTCCCAAAGTTCTGGGATTACAGGCATGAGCCACCTCACCCAGCTTAAAATCTATATAGTTAAGGAAACTATAGTGACTTGCTGACTTGTCTAATTGAAATAGCTAGAAAGGGGGCAGGTTGTGCTGGGCTTCTTCATTACCATAAGATGACCAGATTTCACTGGCAGAGCAAGGCAGCATTTCCTCTCCATGTCCTTCTTCCAGGAAGTGCATTTCTGGAGCTGGGGCCACACAGCTGTATAAGTTCGATTCTATAGGTGTCTGGCTGGGCATGGCCTATCACTGGGGAACTTAGAAAATAGGTCGTGGTCACGTGGCATTTCACCCAGTCTTCATCATGAATCATGGATGGAGATTATTTGGTGCTCAGTTTGTCAATATTCTTGATGTTGCTTCCTTATTAACCCCTTGTACCTATTCAATACTATTTTTGATCAGGGAATAAAGTAAAATTGGATTCTTCCTAAAATTTAAATCCACTATTTACTGGACATTAAAGCATAAGTTAGATTATAAGCATGTACTGAGACTCTTAAATGAAAAGGCTGAAGTTTATTTATTTTTTTCTTTTTGAGACAGAGTATTGCTCTGTTGCCTAGGCTGGAGTGCAGTGGCATGAACTCGGCTCACTGCAACCTCTGCCTCTGGGTTTGAGCAATTCTTCTGCCTCAGCCTCCTGAGTAGCTGGGATTACAAGCATGCACCACCATGCCTGGCTAATTTTTGTATTTTTTTGTAGTGATGGGGTTTCACCATGTTGGCCAGGCTGGTCTTGAACTCTTGGCCTCAAGTAATCTGCCCACCTCGGCCTCCCAAAGTGCTGGGATTACAGCCGTGAGCTACCACGCCTGGCCTGGAGGCTGAAGCTTAATTCAGCTATAAAAAGGAACCACAATAACCAACAAGTCACATGAACCGGTACTTTTTCTTTTTAAGTAGACCATAATGACTAATATTTATGTAATACTCACTGTTAGCCAAAGGACATTGCAGTTATTCCTGTATTTCATCAGGACAACAGGAAGAGAAAATGAACATAACTAAAAAGGAGGTTCAGGAACTAGCCCCCAGAAACTAAAACACCCTGAAGTTAGAATACTCACTGGAGCTGAACCAAGCACTGAGCCATATTCTGCACCGTTCCTGCCTCTTGTATGATTTTATCTGAGCCTCACAGTGCATCTGTGGGGAGTCCTTCCATAATTCCTATTAGGGATATAAGGCAGGTATATTAGGAGGCCTGGTGGGAGGAGCTGGGCCTGGAACCCAATTTTTCTCTGGCTTGACTCTGCAGCTATTTAATTTCATTAGGGTAAATTGCATAGGGATTACACCCCTGCTAATTGTCAAAGATTGAGAGTATAATCTCTAGCTTCAAAATCCCCAGGCTCAGCTACATTTACCTGCAGGTTGGACCCCTGGGGAATAGTCTGCAGGCAGAGCCCTACCCCTGTATTCCCCCACCTGGTTGTTTGCAGCAAAAGGAATAGGTGAGGGCAAATTTTTGCAGATGTATAGATTTTCTTTTAATTAGAAAAGTTTTTAAATTTTTCTAAATTTCCTTCAGTAGAAAGAAGATTAATATATATTAAGCCAATAGGATGGTATAGACACTGCATTAGATGCCCTCATGCATGATTTTAATCAGTAGTTTTACCCTGTTAACGCAAATTCCCTAAGGCAAGCCAGACTTTTTGTTTTATTTGTTTGTTTTTAATTGTGGCAACATATACATAATATAAAATTTACCATTTTAACCATTTTAAGTGTACAATTCAGTGGTATTAAGAACCATATTCATAATGCTATACAACCATCACTACCATCCATCTCCAAAACTTTTCTTTTCTTTTTTTCTTTGAGACGGAGTCTTGCTCTGTCGCCCAGGCTGGAGTGCGGTAGCACGATCTCAGCTCACTGCAAGCTCCGCCTCCCGGGTTCAGGCCATTCTCTTGCCTCAGCCTCACAAGTAGCTGGAACTACAGGCGCCCGCCA
Source organism: Gorilla gorilla gorilla (assembly GCF_029281585.2). NCBI lineage: Eukaryota > Metazoa > Chordata > Mammalia > Primates > Hominidae > Gorilla > Gorilla gorilla. The sequence continues at coordinate 49,625,149 of NC_073236.2, forward strand.
CCACGCCCGCCTAATTTTTTGTATTTTTAGTAGAGACAGGATTTCACCTTGTTAGCCAGGATGGTCTCGATCTCCTGACCTCGTGATCCACCCACCTCAGCCTCCCAAAGTGCTGGGATTACAGGCATGAGCCACTGCGCCCAGCCCCAAGACTTTTCATCTTGCAAAACTGAACCTCTACACCTACCGAACAATGACTCCCCACTACCCTTTCTCCCCAGCCCTGGCAAGCACTATTCTATTTTCTGTCTCTGATTTTGACTCTCCAGGTACTTCATGTAAGTGGAATCATAGAGTATTCATCCTTTTGTGACAGGCTTGTTTGACTTAGCATAATACAGAATTTTAAATGTCTCTCTCTTAAGCCAGTTTAATTAAAAAAATTTGGTATGAAAATGCATCCAACTCACAAGGCGTGGTTGAGCAACCAGACTTGCAGGACATACAACAATAGAAACAGAGAGGTGTGGGGTTCTTTCTTTTTTTAAAAAAAGCAAATATAATTGCAACAGATCAGTTAGAATTGTTCTTTGTTTTGGTTTTGGGGTTTTTTTTTTTGGAATTTTTTTTCTTTACCGTTAGACTTTAACTTTGTAGAGCAGTTTCAGGTTTGCAGAAAAATTGGGCAGAAAGTACAGAGAATGCCCATAGGTCCCCTCCTGACACACATAATTTCTCCTATTATTAATGTCTTTTATTAGTGAGCTGCATTTTTTGCAATTGATGAACCCATACTGATACATTATTATTAACCAGAGTCCATATTTTACATTAGGGTTCACTCTTGGTGTTATACAGCTCTGTGGGTTTTGACAAATGTGTAGTGTCATGCATCCATCATTACAGTATCATACAGAATTATTTCTTGGCCCCAAAAGTCCCCTGTGCTTTGCCTGTTTGTCCCCCTCTTATCTCCCCTAGCCCTACTAGCCCCTGACAACCACTCATCTGTTTCCTGTCTCTATAGTTTCATCTCTTCCTGACCTGGGTTTTAGAGAACAGAACTGCTGTTGCCCACCCACTCCCCTTAATTGAGTAAATTATCCATACTTAACCTTTCCTATTTTCTCCTTTAGTGGACAACTTTTCGCAGCGGGAGATCGAGGAGTTTCTCAGTGAGGCAGCGTGCATGAAAGACTTTAGCCACCCAAATGTCATTCGACTTCTAGGTACTTCCGAGAAATGCGGGAGTGGGTGGCCAAGAGGGCTCTGCTGATCTGCTCTGTGCCAAAGGAAAAAATCTCTGGTGTAGATAAGTTTACACTTTGTATAACCCCAACATAACTTATAACATTGAGGTTTTCACCCAGACTTTTCTTCATAATGATGTTTTCTGAGGCTAATAGTAATAATGAGTTTGCATTTTCTGGATGCTGATGGGCTCAGGAATGATTTGAGTTTTCCACAGAATTCTAGGAGTGTGTGAATTAAATTGTTCTCAGTTACTCAAAGGCAAGAGACAGAGGTGGTTGGGTTATAATTTTTATTAATTTAAGGTTATACATGAGTTAGATAGCAGTGGGATAAAGGTGAAAAAGTAGACAAATTCCATAGGTTTATCTTTGAGAAATAATTTACTAACCTGTTTGAAAGTACTGATTTCTTAAGATCATGATACATTGATGATTTCATGGAATATGATTTAACAGTTCCATAGAACATGATTTAATGTAATTTGGCTTTGCAGCTCCATTAGCCAAAAATTACAAAAGAGGAGATTAAGTATGGAGTGGATGCTATGTAAGTGGCTCTGTCCCAAGAGAGAAGAGTAACCTGGAAATAATTGAATTTTCTGCTGACCTTGGTGTTTTGTTTTTGTTTTGCCATCCTGTTACTGGATACATGCTAAATTCTTTTGGGATCTTTCAAAGTTTTATATGATTGGCACTGCAGAGAGATGTGAAAATCAATGTTTGTATACAGTATTATGTCAAATAAGCTACTATTATTCATTCACTGCTATTGGCTTCAGCTGACTATGAGAACAATTGCACTTTGTGATCACACCACAGAGTGCATGAGCTTTGCAAGCATGGGATCAGGTGATAGCCTCTGGCTCTCAGATATCATGATAAATGTTATTGTAGCTTCTCCTTTGCAAAACTGTTAAAATTTAGAGATGTGAATTTTACCTATAGCCCTTCAAAGTTATTGTAATAGTTTAAGCATTTGCAGTGGACTTCTTCACGTGATTAAATATCTATCACATGAAACTAGTTCGCCCTAGTTCAATACTAGTTCAGTATTGACTTTGAGGGTTGTAGCGTTAAGGAATCATAGCCACTGGGGACATTGTGTCTTTCATTTCCTAGGCCTCCTTATCTGAAACAAAAATCTTATGGGGTCACTACCCCTCAGACTCAGTTTAACAGAAATTCCTAGGTTTCTAGATGGCTATACTTGTTACAGTTTAATTTGTGACAGCCCTCATGCCCTCATTAATCTGAAAGGGGGAAAAAAATACCAGTAGTGGACCCTGTGTGTGTTCCATTTTCTAGAACAGAGTGTGAGTTAGGTGCTCTTGGTTTCTTCAAACCATTAACTTGGTAACACATGGGTTCAGTTTGTCCAGTGGTCCACCAGGGCTTTTCTGGTCACAGTAACAAGGACTCTTTGTAATTGATGCTGTGTTTGTAATTTCAGGTGTGTGTATAGAAATGAGCTCTCAAGGCATCCCAAAGCCCATGGTAATTTTACCCTTCATGAAATACGGGGACCTGCATACGTACTTACTTTATTCCCGATTGGAGACAGGACCAAAGGTAATGATCTCCTTGTGTTACCCCTGAACGCTTCTCAGGGCTTATGTGACTTAGCCAGGACAACCAAATCATCTAATCTTGAAAGTGAAGCCAGGAAGGAGAGGACGTTGACTTTTGTTCAGTGCTCCCTGTGTGTCCAGGGTTGAAATGTGGGGTCTATCCTCACAGCAGGCCTGCTCCAGGTATTATTATCCTGCTTTATGGTGGGTAAGTGGCTGTGTGCACAGTCTTATGGACAAAGCTTTACCAACTTGAGTTGGGTGGCCCAGGCTCCTGGTTCTGCACTTCACACCCCTCATGGCCGCATACTCCCCAGAGCTTGCAGACTATGGGAAGGCCATTGAAGGTGGCTCTCCTAAAAGAAATTTTACAGAGCTCATTCTGGATTTCAACCTTTGAAGAAGTGTTGGTGACCCAAGAAGACTGCACAACTGACATTCTGAAAACTGTTTGTAACATTTTACTCCCTATGTTGACTTACCCACCATGAGCACTGTGAAGCCCTGGGAATGTTGGATGTAGCTGTAGAGGCAGTTACGGATCATCTAGGAAATTTAGGACCACGGAGACGCTTGCCTTTCTTCAGGGTCAATTTTCAGTATTGACTTCGAGGGCTGTAGCGTTAAGGAATCATAGCCACTGGGGACATTGTATCTTTCATTTCCTAGGCCTCCTTATCTGAAACAAAAACAGTATCCTCCTGTTATGTTTTGTGGACAAACGGTGGACTGCGAGCAGGCGGTGTGTGTCCTGACTACATGCCCAGCTAAGCAGGACGCCCCTTCCTGCCTTGCACGCATCTTCTCTGTTGCAAAAGGCAGCGATCCTGCGGGGTTCTGATTGGGACACATGTGGGAACAGGGTGTGGCTGGCCTCTGTCAACAGTCATTCTCTGACTGGGCAAAAGGCAAAAGTCACTCCAGATCATCACTGCCCTTAATCACAGCTGTAAGAAACCACAGGTCCTGGGAAGGAACCGAACCACCCAGTCTACACCTTGGCATTCTCGGACACACCCCACCTTTGTCCCTTTAGCTGCCATCAGTATGAGGACCGCTGAGTGCAGTAGTGCAATTAGGAACAACTGCTTCCTTCACTGCATCAGCAATGGCTCCAGGAAAGAATTCTTGCTGCTCTTGCTTGATGGTCTGATGAGTCCACAGGATGAAAGTGCAAGGAAGTTAGTTCTTAGGTACCATGAAAACTCACTCCCACTGGCTCTGCAGACAAAACACAGGGGAAAATGTCCCATGCAGCACCAGTGTGGTGGAGTTCTGCACACTCCCCTGTATCTACAAACCTGGGGTGACAGTGCCCTAGGGTCAGCCAGGTCACTTTTCCAAGTGAAGCAGTGCCATGGGACTCACTCACAAACTATTAACCAAAGGAGGTTTATTAAGTTCTGCCCAGGTGCGGTGGCTCACACCTGTAATCCCAGCACATTGGGAGGCTGAGGCGGGGGAATCACTTGAGGTCAGTTCGAGACCAGCCTGACCAACATGGTGAAACCCCATCTCTCATGAAAAAATACAAAAATTAGCCAGGTGTGGTGGCAGGCACCAGTAATCCCAGCTACTTGGGAGGCTGAAGCAGGAGAATCATTTGAACTAGGAAGGCTGAGGTTGCAGTGAGCCAAGATCACACCACTGCAATCCAGCCTGGGCGACAGAGTGAGACTCCATCTGAAAAAAATTTAAAAAACAAGGTTTATTAAGTTCATTAGTTCACTGTGAACAAGTGCTGACTCTAAGGTGGGCACTGAGCTCTGGGGACACTGGAGGGAACATGACAGATGTGGTTCCTGCCCCATGGAGCTGACCTGCTGGTGGTGAGTGAGAGGAGAACAGGAGACAGACAATTGGTTATTCACAGTGAGGGAGCTGTGGGCACCAGGAGCACAGGGGCTCAAATGCCCAGTGGGCCAGGCAGAGCCCAGTGGGGGCATAGGGGCAGGAAGTGTGCAAGGTAACTAGACTGGGGGGGTGTGGTGTCCGTGCACAGATGCAGAACCTCATGATGGCAGGGCCAGGACTTCTTCGTTTCAGTAACCTGGAGAATGTTGGCAGATCAGAGATGGTGATTGGAATATGAAGCCCCATATGCTGCGGGGTCTGCCGTTTGGAAGGAGGGATTGTGCAGAGAAATGTGCATTCCCTTCCCCCCGCCCCCCACATCAGTCACTGAGCATCCCCATGTCAGGGAAGCCACACAGAGAAATGTGCATTCACTTCCCCCCCACTCCCCACACCCAGTCATTGAGCATCTTCATGTCAGGGAAGCCACGTTCCTTCTAAAAGATGTTTGGACCCCATGTGCTGTCAGAGAAGCTTCTTGTTTTTGGAGTCCCCTCTTCTTGGCTTGTTCATTATAACATCTCTGGATGCAGGGTGTCTTTCAGTTCCCCGGTGGAGGCTGCATGGAGTTGCTTTCTAGTTGTTCACTGAGGGTGAACATGCTCCCTCCATTCATCTTCTCTTTATCATGAGCCTATCCATCCTCAGGATCAGAAGATGTGTTGGGAATTGGTAGGCCAGCATGCTTGCCTCAGCAGTGCCCCTAAGAGGGGCAGCAACCCCTGCCCTGAATCCTTCCAGCATGGAGAAACTAGAGAGAAGCGGAACCTCAGACTGAAGTGCCCCGACCTCCGGTAACTTATGAACTTAATAACCACAGGTCACAGGTGACTGATAGAGTTACAGTGAACCATGATGACAAGAATGACAACTGAGGGCCTTCATGGGGGAAGTCGGCTTAGAAAAACACTAGTCCTCATCGCAAGAGACAGGTCCATCTGTAGAAACAGCCCTTTATTTAAAATTTGGGAAAGCTGAAACAAATAGGCAAAAATGTGAGACCCAATTTAGGGTCAGCACATGCTGGAGCCTCCTTTTCCACTTCCAGCTGACGTTGTTGGTATCTTACGCCTGTGTGTGTTGGAGGGGAGGGGACTTTTGCTTTGCTTTTTTTCCCCCTTTTACTCTTTCTCTTCTTCCTAGGGACAGCTTAAGTGATCAGGACAGGAGAGTGGCCCCCTTTCTTTTTTCCAGTTCCCCCCTGGCCCCATGCCCACATGTACTCCTGTTCTCTTCCATGAGAATGCACTTGTCTTTCACCAACGTGAGTACTAACCGTAGAGACAGGAAGCTGCAGCCGCATCACACAGCTGTTATAAAATCACCGAGACTCTTCCAAAGAGGTGAGGGGTCTAGTCCTACACAGAAAATATAATAGACAGGGCTGAGTATTTTCCTCTTCTTTTTCCCCCAAAAAGAAAGATGATTGCATTATAGGAAGTCTGTAAAAGGATAAAAAATTACCCACAATTCCCAACACCTTAGTACAATTGTTGGCGATTTCAGACATTCATCTCTCATTGTTCACTCAATGCCTACATTTCTCATAGCCTTCACATCACTACATACACACTTGCCCCTGGGATGACAGTGGCTAACCTTTCTCAAGCATGTAGCATAGGCCAGCCTGTATTTTGTATGTATTAATGCACCAGTGGCACAACAACCCTAAAAAGTAGTTACTAGTGGAATCTAAGCTGAGGAAACTGAGGCACAGGGGGCCATGGTGAAAGCAGGATTGGCCCCCAGGCTGCAGACTGTGAGCCTTCAATGCTCTTCTGACTGCCCCATTCTGTGTGCACCCCTCTCCAGCAGAGCAGTCCCCACACAGATCCCTGTGAGTGGCGGCACCACATCTTCAGTGGGTTTTGTTTCATGTTGATGGGTGATTTTACTCACATTTAATTTATGGTACATTGTATAATTTGGGAGGGGGGTGGTGGCGGGGGGATGGAATTTCACTCTTGTTGTCCAGGCTGGAGTGCCATGGCTCAATCTCGGCTCACCACAACCTCCGCCTCCCAGGTTCAAGTGATTCTCCTGCCTCAGCCTCCTGAGTAGCTGGGATTACAGACATGCACTATCATGCCTGGCTAATTTTTTTTTTTTTTTTTTGAGACAGAGTCTCGCTCTGCTGCCCAGGCTGGAGTGCAGTGGCGTGATCTCAGCTCACTGCAAGCTCCGCCTCCCGGGTTCATGCCATTCTCCTGCCTCAGCCTCCCGAGTACTGGGATTAAAGGTGCCCGCCACCACACCCAGCTAATTTTTTGTATTTTTAGTAGAGACAGGGTTTCACTGTTGTAGCCAGGATGGTCTCGATCTCCTGACCTTGTGATCCGCCCACTTCGGCCTCCCAAAGTGCTGGGATTACAGGCATGAGCCACCGTGCCCGGCCATGCCTGGCTAATTTTGTATTTTTAGTAGAGACAGGGTTTCTCCATGTTGGTCAGGCTGGTCTCAAACTCCCGACCTCAAGTGATCCGCCCACCTCAGCTTCCCAAAGTGCTGGAATGACAGGCGTGAGCCACCGTGCCTAGCTGTTATGTTGTATAATTTTTCTAATAATTTCTTGGGAGTGTGGAAATTTCATGTTATTGTACAAGAGTGCATTTTGTAGCAAAAAGATTAAAAATACACAGGGCTATTTGGTGGCCCAAATAGTTTTGACTATTCAAGAATGTTACATAAATGGAGTCATACGTTTATAACCTTTTTTTTTTTTTCTTTTTGAGACAGAGTCTCACTCTGTCACCCAGGCTGGAGTGCAGGGGCGCAATCTTGGCTCACTGCCACCTATGCCTCCCGGGTTCTAGCAATTCTCCTGCCTTAGCCTCCTGAGTAGCTGGGACTACAGGCGCCTGCCACCACGCCTGGCTAATTTTTTTTGTATTTGTACTAGAGACGGGGTTTCACCATGTTGGTCAGGCTGGTCTCAAACTTCTGACCTTAAATGATCCACCCGCCTCGGCCTCCCAAAGTGCTGGGATTACAGGTGTGAGCCACTGCACCTGGCCATTTTATAACCTTTTGAGACTGGCTTCCTTCACTCAGCATTATGTCTTTGAGATCCAACCAAGCTGTGTATATCAATAGTTCATTCCTTCTTTATTGCTGTGTAGTATTCCATTGTATGCTTCTACCACAGTTTATCTTTTCACCTGTTTAGGGACATATGGGTTGTTTCTAGGTTTTAGCAATCATGAATGAGACTGCTATAAAACTCGTACAGATTTGTGGATGAAGTCTTCATTTTTCTAAAGTAAATGCCCAAGAGTAGGATGCTGGGTCATATGGTAAGTGCATATTTAACCTTATAAGAACTGTTTTCCAGAGAGGCCATTCCATTTTATATTCTCACCAGCAGTGTGTGAGAAATGCAGTGCTCCCCATTCTTATTAGGACTTAATATTGTTGCTGGCTTTTCTGGTTTTTCCTTATAGCTGTCCTGATTGATGTAGAGTGATATCTCATCATGGTTTTTATTTGCATTTCCCGAATGACTAATGATGTTGACCATCTTGCCATGTGCTTATTTGCCATCCTTACATCCTCTTTGATGAGTGTCTGCTGTTCAAGTATTTTGTTTATTTTTTAATTGAGTTGTTGATTTTCTTGTCATATTTTGAGAGTTCTTTATATGTTCTAAATACAATTCTTTTGTTGGATATGTGGTTTCCAGAGACTGTTTTCCAAGTTTGTAGCTTGTCATTGCATTCTCTTAACACGGGCAAAAATATTTTAATTTTGATAAAGCCCAATGTATCAGTTTTTTTAATGAATCATGCTTTTGCTCTCATGTCTAAGAACTCTTCGCGTAACCCCTAGTAAAAAGATTTTCTCCTATTTCTTTTCTAAAGATTGTGTTCTTTTACATTTTACATTTAAGTATATGACCAATTCTGAGTTATTTTTTGTATAGGGTTTGAGATTTAGTTTAAGGTTTGCTTTTTTTGTGTATAGATGACCAATAGCAAAAGACTATCCTTAATCCATGAAAAGACTGTCCTTAATCCATTGAGTTGCTCTTGTACCTTTGTCTAAAAGCAGTTGGTTGTACATTTCTGAGTCCTCTGTTCTGTTTCATTAAACTCTGTGCCCATCCTTTGCCCCTACCACATTGTCTTGATTACTGAAGCTTGTTATAAATCTTAAAATCACCCAGTGTGATTCTTCCTACTTTGTTCTACTTTTTCAGAATTGTTTTAACTATTCTGGTTTCATTGCCCTTCCACTGAAACTTTAGAATCAGCTTATCTGTGTCTGGCAAAAGTTCTGCTGTAATCTTATATCCTTTTGAACAAAATAACAAGTAAGGGAAACAAGTACACAGCATTTTACTGACTGATGAATAGTTTCCATTTGCAAAAAAATACAAGTGTATTTTCAATGATGGAAAAAAACTTTCAAGTATTAAAAAGATAAAAAGGAATGTAGTTTCCTATTTTGTTGCTTAGTAGCCACAGATAAGGTGGAAGACACAAAGTGCATAGACAAACAGAAAAATCAAGCTTTTATTCAGATCTTTTCTTTGCTGCCTGGAATAAATAGCTCCTACTCCTGCTAGAGCAGCCCAAGACTATTATCAGTGTATTTGATACTGCGATGGCCCAATATCAATGTATTTAAACATGCTTCTCCAGGAGGGCTTGGGTGCTGGACCCATAGTGCCACTCTGCCCAGGGCAGACATCGTCTCTGGAGCTGTGCAGGGCAGACAGGCAGATGATGAGACATGACCCCCAGTTCTCATGGAGATCGATAGTACAAAGGGAGATGGGCTGTAATAACATATGCATCACACAATGATGTGAGCAGCCTGCTAGAGCTTCAGGGAAGAAATGAGTTCTGACTGGAGAAATGTTTAAAATATTCTACACTGCTGACTGGGTGTGGTGGCTCACGCCTGTAATCCCAGCAGTTTGGGAGGCCAAGGCGGGTGGATCACCTGAGGTCAGGATGTGTCCGGAGTTGGTTCCTTCTGGTGGGTTCTTGGTCTCGCTGACTTCAAGAATGAAGCCGCGGACCTTTGCAGTGAGTGTTACAGCTCTTAAAGGTGGCATGGACCCAAAGAGTGAGCAGCAGCAAGATTTATTGTGAAGAGTGGAAGAACAAAGCTTCTACAGTGTGGAAGGGGACTCAAGCGGGTTGCCACTGCTGGCTGGGGGTGGCCAGCTTTTATTCCCTTATTTGTCCCCGCCCACATCCTGCTGATTAGTCCATTTTACAGAGTGTTGATTGGTCCATTTTACAGAGTGCTGATTGGTGCATTTACAACCCTCTAGCTAGACACAGAGTGCTGATTGGTGATTTACAGTCCTTTAGCTAGACACAGAGCACCAATTGATGTGTTTTTACAGAGTGCTGAATGGTGCATTTACAATCCTTTAGCTAGACAAGGAGCACTGATTGGTGCATTTACAATCCTCTAGCTAGACAGAAAAGTTCTCTAAGTCCCCACGCAACCCAGGAAGTCCAGCTGGCTTCAACTTTCAAGGAGTTTGAGACTGGCCTGGCCAACATGGAGAAACCCCATCTCTACTAAAAACATAAAAATTACCCGGGCGTGGTGGTGCATGCCTGTAATCCCAGCTACTTGGGAGGCTGAGGCAGGAGAATCGCTTGAACCTGGGAGGGAGAGGTTGCAGTGAGCTCAGATCGCGCCACTGCACCACTCCAGCCTGGGTGACAGAGCACGACTTCGTCTCAAAAAAAAAAAAATTCCACACTGCCATCATGGATATCCTCAAAAGAGTGTTAGGAGGAGTAGGAAAATTAAGAGCAGCACACAGTCAGGATCAGAATGAGCAAAGACCAAATGATCTGGGAGCATACCTATGTTTTAAGAAAAGCAGATTGTCTCACATGGCAACAGCAAAGCAATGGAAGGATAGGAGGAGGGGTGATAAAACAGGAAAGAGAAGTTGGGGTCAATGTTTAGGTTCTACAACAAGTAGAATGACTTCACCAGCATGTAATACAAAACCCAACTCAAAATGACTTTCAGCAGAGATACAGGATCTCATGCAATAAAGCCCAGAAGTAGCACAGCTCCAGAGTTGGCTAGGTGGGTGCTTGAGGAATTAATTGAGAAATTAAAGGGCTACCATTGCATTTGTAGCCCAAGCTATTAAAACAGCTCCTACACAAGAAGAAGGAGGAGGAGAAGAAAGAATTTTCTTAATTTCATTTTCAGATTATTCATCACTAGTATATAAAAATACAGTTGATTTTTGTATGTCCATCTTGTATCCTACAACCTTGCTGAACTCATTTATTAATTCTGCTACACAATTATTTTTTAAGTGACTTTTGGTCACAGTCTCCAGGAATAACAGAAGTGTTCTAGGAAAAAACAGCACAAATGAATAGTACCTGATACTCATTACATCTTCATGAATGACAGCAAGATGCAATATTTCTTATGACCCAAATCCTTTCCTGGAAATCAGTATCTAGAAAACCAAATACCCAAATAATACAGAATAGAGGCATAAAACTTCCATACTTAAAGATTAAGATTAAGACATTTCATTTGTTTATACAGTATGTAATTGACATGTGTCTTGGAGTATAAAATCATTGAAAATGCAATGTCTTCGTGAGTACCATTTTGGAAAACTCATGTTTGGAAAGGAAGCCATGGCAAATTCAGTGCCTTGGGGAGGGTACATAATGGATGGACCCATTCATGACTGCCAGGGACTTGTGCAAATCCTTTTCTGCAGGGCCGTGATTGCACTAAAACACTTAATTACTACGTGGAAGTTTTATCAGCAGTCATCCTCATAACTGATTCCAACAGTGGCTGGTTTTCTAACACAGCAATCTAGTTTGATTTTTATAAGCTAGAGAAAACACTAGACTGTTGAAACTTATAGGCAGGGCCTACGGGAGCAAAATGAAAATTCCTGAATATGTGTTTGTGGTGCTTTGGTCCTGTGATAAGAGGTGAAGACTCTCCTAATTTCTGTTTAGAAGAAACAAGTATCTTTCAAAACATTTCATAGTAAAATGGTAGCAGATAGGGGTGCCTAACTGGAAACAGCTCATCCTAAGTGGACTTTTCCCCTCCCAAACATTAGACCCCTGACACACACACACACCTCGCCGCTGCTGAAGCCAGACCACCTGTCCCTTTCCCTCCTCTGTGCAATGTGTGTGCTCTGTCCCACTCTGAAGGATACAGGGAAGGATCACATTTGACCTCATACCTTGTGAAAAGAAACAATGTCATTCACTGTAAATACTTTTAAAGATGGGGAAAAGAGAATATGATGTTTGCCAAGAAGTTTAAGGTTTTTCTCATTCCTTTTTAAAAACCTTATTTGTGATATTAGTGATATGGAAATAAAAGATTTGTTTCCTTATTTCATCACTACACTGTAATAAATTAAAGCATCCTTTCCCCCCCAGGCAGAAACTGCTTGCAAGTTTTCCTTTTTAAAAGATAGTCTTTCTGCTTGTTTCCTCTATCATCTAGCATATTCCTCTGCAGACACTATTGAAGTTCATGGTGGATATTGCCCTGGGAATGGAGTATCTGAGCAACAGGAATTTTCTTCATCGAGATTTAGCTGCTCGAAACTGCATGTAAGAGTCCTCGGCTATCCTGGAAGGGTTTGGACCTCATGGTATTTGGTCTTTGCAGGGTTAGGGAGATGACCTGTTCCTGTTTAGATAGGCAAGGAAGCTGCAGTCAGCGGGGGGATGGTGTGGCTTGCTCCGAAGATGGAAATATGGCTGGGTGTTTGGGAGTTTTCACTGCCTCTGCATCTGAGAGTCTGGTTGGCTTCCAAAGCTTTCCCTTATGACTCCAGTTTTACCTTCACTCTCTCACTCAGGTAGGAATGCGAGGTGTGACCCTTGTGATCCTTCCCCAGCCATCAGCTAGCTTTGGACCTAGAGTTATGTGTACATCAGCTCCTCTTAAAGACAGCAGTGAAAATCATAAAGGCTTTTCCCTAAGTTTTCACAACACTTCCTTAGGAAGAAGTTTTGTAGTTTGAATACATGGAAGCTGTCCTTTCACAGCAGACAATGGCTTCATTATACAAGAAATGTGGACTTAGGTTCTCCCTATTTCTTCAACCTGCTTCAGCAGAGCCATTGTCTGCTGTAAATCTTCAAAAACAATAACTATGTCTTGATTTTAAGTTTTTTATTGCAAGAAGAGGGAGTGGTCCTTCAATGTATTTTGTCATTTGTTTTTCTTGGTCAGAGATGTGACAATGGGGCCTGCCCCCTCCCGCCTCCCAGCCGACCCTGCCCCTAGGGCTCCTACCCCTTTCACCTCATTTTTTTTTTTTTTTTTTTTTTGAGACGGAGTCTGGCTCTGTCGCCCAGGCTGGAGTGCAGTGGCGCAATCTCAGCTCACTGCAAGCTCCGCCTCCTGGATTCACGCCATTCTCCTGCCTCAGCCTCCCGAGTAGCTGGGACTACAGGCGCCCGCCACCACGCCCGGCTAATTTTTTGTATTTTTAGTAGAGACGGGGTTTCACCATGTTAGCCAGGATGGTCTCGATCTCCTGACCTCGTGATCCGCCCGCCTCGGCCTCCCAAAGTGCTGGGATTACAGGCGTGAGCCACCGCGCCCGGCCTTCACCTCATTTTTGAAAACACTAAAGGGGTTTTGGTTTTGTTATTGTTATTATTTAAATAATTTTTCGACCATGGAGGGAGAATCATGAAAACTCTTTTTCCCTTACTGTTTCCTTCATGTTTTCCAGCAGGTAGGGTGACCAGCTTTGCAGTTTACCCTGGCCTGAGGGGTTTCTCAGGACAAGGGATTTTGAGTGTAAAAAGTCAGTGTCAGGCAAACAGGGACAAGTTAGTCACCTTCCCCAGACTACTTTACATCTATTTCTTCTCCTTCTCTTCCTTTTATTCTTTCTTCTCCTCTTCCTTCTTCTTGTGTAGGAGCTGTTTTAGTAGCTTGGGCTACAAATGCAGTTGTAGCCCTTTGATTTCTCATTTAATTCCTCAAGCACCCACCTGGCCATCTTAGCAAGAAGCCCAGCATCTTGCTCTTACTGCATGTAATTCCCCATCTTCCCCAAACTCTCAGGGGGCTTACTTAGTCCTCAGGGCCAGTGCTGCATCCAGATCTCTGGGAGGAAGGCTGCTGGGGTCCTGGATCAGTCCACCAGAGGGCTCTGGTTTTGAGCTGCTGCTCTTTCTGCTCCTGCTGTGCTGCATCTCCATGTTCTCCAGCTGTTTCTATCCACTGTGCACAGGTGCCCTTGCTGGTCCGCTTCCCACACAGATCAGAGTGATGCAAGACTGCATCACTTGAGGCCAGGCGTGGTGGCTCACACCTGTAATCCCAGCACTTTGGAAGGCCAAGGCGGGCAGATCACTTGAGGTCAGGAGTCCGAGACCAGCCTAGCCAACATGGTGACACTCCATGTCTACTAAAAAAAAAAAAAAAAAAAAAAAAATTAGCCGGCTGTGGTAGTGTGTACCTGTAATCCCAGCTACTCGGGAGACTGAGGCAGGAGAATTGCTTGAACCCGGGAAGCAGAGGTTGCTGTGAGCCGAGATCGTGCCACTGCACACCAGCCTGGGTGACAGGGTGAGACTCTATCTCAAAAGTCTCAAAAAAAAAAAAAAATTGCATAACTTGCTCTTGCTCTTGCTCTGCCGTTGGTCCTCACTTGCTCTGCCATTGGTCCCAATGCAGCATGCTCACAGGCTGGTGGTGTCTCTGTGTTCTTTTGGTCAATTATCATAAGTGTTTTCACCTGTGTCTGATACCGACCAGTAATTTAAGGCATTGCCTCTGACGCTGCTGAAGACATAACCTGCTCTGTGTAGGTTGCGAGATGACATGACTGTCTGTGTTGCGGACTTCGGCCTCTCTAAGAAGATTTACAGTGGCGATTATTACCGGCAAGGCCGCATTGCTAAGATGCCTGTTAAATGGATCGCCATAGAAAGTCTTGCAGACCGAGTCTACACAAGTAAAAGTGATGTGGTACGTACACAGCTTTGATTCAGGGGCCGCACAGCGCAAAGAGGAGGGCATATTGAAAGAAATGACTTCAGCTGGTATGGCAAGACATTTTACTCTTTGATAAACTGAGGGTTGGCAGCTTGCTCAGATCTCTCTTTTATATCTTAGCATCAGATACTTTTATTCAAGTGGAATAGTAGATTCTGATGAAGTGTCCTGACATTCAGAAGATGTGTGCTTTGCAAAAGCCCTTAATTTCTTCCCATTTTTCCTTGCCGTCAAAGGATGACTCATTGCCCACAACTAGGATATTTCATAGTCACGTTAAATTGAATGAGTTCATCCACTGGCTCTTGGAACCTAGATGCTATATGAAAGGTGCTGTGTAATTACGCCCTTGACCCTAGATAAGGAAAAAAAAAGCACCTCACAGCAACAGTGGAGGAGAGCACTAAGCAGATGTGTGACGAGGCTGTTTCTGCCTTTGCCAGATTTCCCAGAACAGCTTTTGTAGAAGTGGGGAACTGTGACACTCCAACCCCACGTTATTGCCGCATTGGGAGAGCAGTGCGTCTCACACATAATTGCCAGCTTTGTGCATGATCATCAGTGTTTAAGGAAATGACCTTTCCCAGTGAAAAAGTCCATTCAGGCTTTGTGGAAAGGCTTGCATCCTAACTTGTTGTTGCTTTGTTCCCAGTGGGCATTTGGTGTGACCATGTGGGAAATAGCTACGCGGGGAATGACTCCCTATCCTGGGGTCCAGAACCATGAGATGTATGACTATCTTCTCCATGGCCACAGGCTGAAGCAGCCCGAAGACTGCCTGGATGAACTGTGAGTGGGCTTCTCTGTCTCCCTTCCAAACTCTGCATGGGGCAGCCACCTGGCTCTGCACTGACCTTGGAAACACAGCCATGGGAGGGGAAAGGGACTGCTGTTAGCCAGGTGGGCATGTGCAGAGGGGTGGAACCCACAGACACCCCAGCCCAGGAGCCATTCCTGATGTGGAAGATAGTGTGTGGTATCTCCAGTGAGCCCACTGAGGCTCACTCATCCAAAGGGCCTCAGTCTCGAACGACAGGCACGGTCAAGACAAGGCAATGGCACCTGTCCTAAAATTCCTTACACACCTCTAGGAAATATATCCACAGATAATAGCTTTGCCTTTAGTGCATGAGGTCCTTGAATGATTCCTCACCCTCTTTTGGTCCAGTTATCTTTCTCCTTCTATGTAGCATTTCAAACACTCCACTCACAGTAGTATCCTTCATCAGGAAACTCAGAAATCTAAACCAATGACTTTGGGATCAGGCTGCTCATCAGAATCGCTTGGGAGATAGTGTAACAATACGATTCCTCAGCCCTGTTCCCGGAAATTATGATGCTTTTGGTACAAAGTGGGCCCAGAAATGTGTGTTTTAGAATGCTCCCTGGGGCTGGGCGCAGTGGCTCATGCACATTATCCCAGCACTTTGGGAGGCCAAAGAGGGCAGATCGTTTGAGCCCAGGAGTTTAAGACCAGCCTGGGCAACATAGAGACCCTGTCTTTATTAAAAAATAATAAAATAAGGCCGAGTGCGGTGGCTCACGCTTGTAATCCCAGCACTTTGGGAGGCCGAGGCGGGTGGATCACGAGGTCAGGAGTTCGAGACCATCCTCGCTAACACAGTGAAACCCCGTCTCCACTAAAAATACAAAAAATTAGCCTGGTGTGGTGGTGGGCGCCTGTAGTCCCAGCTACTCGGGAAGCTGAGGCAGGAGAATGGCGTGAACCCGGGAGGCGGAGCTTGTGGTGAACTGAGATCGTGCCACTGCACTCCAGCCTGGGCGGCAGAGTGAAACTCCATCTCAAAAAAAATAAAAAATAATAATAAAATAAAGTGCTCCCTGAGAGATCATGTGTTTAGACAGGAGAAAGAACTACCAGCTGTGACACACACACAGCACACATCCCATCCTGACAGGGCCCCCGTCTTCAAGGCCAGGCAGTATGGGGAAAAGACCCAGGCCTCGGAGTCAACAGGCCACACTCTGCTTCCTAACTGGCCCTGTGAGTGGCTATGGCAATTAATCTCCCCCAAGCACTTTGCTGACCTTATTAAAATAATTTCTTGTGGCATTGCTGGTAGCTTGGTGATGGTGATTTGAACCTTCCTAATGGGGAGTCTCCTCCCTGTATAATAAGGGCCATGGGCTTGGAGAGGGGCATTCTCACCATATTTAGCGAGAACATTTCAGGACTGTGGGCCTGCGCTGGCTCTGTCATGGAGTGCCATGCCTGGGCTGGAACAGGTGAGTGTGAACAGCACCCTCCCTACACACACACACACAGACACACACACACACGCCCTGCTGCCTCACATGGGAGAGAGAGCCTGGGTCCATGGCAGCACCCTCCCTAGACACACACACACACACACACACACGCACACACACACGCGCACACACACACGCACACACACACGCACACACACACACACACGCCCTGCTGCCTCATATGGGGGAGACAGCCTGGGTCCATTTGCCCCCAGGCTTTCCAGGTCCCTTCTAAGCCAAAAAGAAGGAAACTGTTTTAATCAGAGCCTCATCCCGTTGGTAGCGGTTGGTTTTTTATTGTGGTGGTAGATGTATAACATTAAGAAGAGAAACAAGCACTGTAAAACCTTTAAAACATCCTGAAATGCTAATAAAATTTCTTCTAGGGTTTCATGGTAGTTTTTAAAAATGCCATGTTTATGAAGTGCCTGCTTCTGAAAATAAGGAAGCATTTCAGTCAAACAATGTTGACTGTGGAAAGAGTTTTGTTGCAGTTTGTTTCTGAGCTTTCCTTGCCCACCAAAATAAGTTGATATTTGCAGTGATTATGTTGGGTCTTAGCAAGGTCTAAGCTATGTCACGTTGTGGTTTTTAGAGCCAAAACAAGTGAATGCTGAGTCGGTTTTCTGTGAGACATTTTAGGGGACAAAGCAGCAGAGTCAGCACATGCCGTGTGGCTGGGGAAGTCAGGCAGAAAGGGGCGAACCTGCCACCCCCGCCTCCTGTGGGCTCTGTGCCCTGGGTGTGCTAAGGGGGCTATGGCTGTGCTGTGGCCTCAGGGCCCCTGTGAGCCAGGCTTTCTTCCATCTCCTCTCGAATCTAGATGCTGGGTAACAACAGCATCCCCCAAAGAGGCCTCTTTTCCATTTCTGAGACATTTCCTTTGTAAAATGAACTCAGGCTGAGTGCAGTGGCTCATGCCTGTAATCCTAGCACTTTGGGAGGCCAAGACAGGAGGATTGCTTGAGGCCAGGAGTTTGAAATCAGCCTGGGAAACACAGTGAGACCCCATCTCTACAAAAAATAAAGAAAATTAGCTGGGTGTTGTAGGGCATGCCTGTAGTCCCAGCTGCTCAAGAGGCTGAGGTGGGAGGATCACTTGAGTTTAGGAGGTCGAGGTTGCAGTGAGCTATGATTGTGCCACCACACTCCAGCCTGGGAAACAGAGCAAGATCCTGTCTCAAAAAAAGAAACAACAACAACAAAAACCCAAAAAACAAATCTAAAGTGTTTCACATGATGGCTGAAATAGTAAACGTGAGGGAAAGGTCAGTGACTCTTCCTCATAGTGAAGGAGGTCGAGGTCACGGATGAGAGCAGGGGCCCTGTGTTAGATGGACTGGCACTGCTGCCGACTGTTGGCTTGACTTCAGTCAGTTCCTCTCCTCTCCAGGCCTCAGCTGCCCTGTCTGTGAGTGTGACTGCATCTCTTCCTTCGTGGGGCTGCAATGAGGAGTAATCGGTTAGGGCCCATCAGCCCACATACAGTTGGCACTTGCTGGTCATGTTCTACCTGCATCAGCCACCTTGAAGCTGCAGTTGCGCGGACTCAGGGGCTCCTCTCCGGGACTCACCTGATGCCCATCCCAGCACCACCCTCGCGCTTCACACACCTGACCAGCCTAGCATTGCCCTCACACTATTATTCACCCTGGCACCCAGGACCTGGTGTGTTGGCTGGCACAGAGCTGGCCCTGCCTCTTGCCTGCTTCTTGTCTGCCCCAAGAACCCCAGCTTACATCTACCTTCTCCATCTCAGAAACCCTCCTCTACCCATTGATGTATCCCTCCCTCCACTGCCACCTGAAGCATCTGAGATCTGGAGAAGGGACAAGGTGGGAGTCACAGTGGGCTGAGTGGCAGAGCTGGGTAGATACTGGCTAGCACAGTGGAAGCACAGCCAATAGGAGACGGGCATCATTTTCCTGTGCAGACTTGCAGCCTGCACTCAGCCATCCTCAGAGCCAGGAGCAAAGCAGGTGCTTGAAAAATATGAGTAAAGTCATACATTTACAAATTTTGTAAATTCATATGATTGCATTTAATTGTGATAAAATATACCTAACATAAAATGTACTCTTAACCAGTGCGTACAGCTCAGTGGCGTGAAGTACATTCACACTGTTGTATAACCATCACCACCATCTATCTCCAAAACTCTTCTTATCTTGTAAATCTGAAAGTCTCTACCCATTAAACTAATCCCATTCTCTCCTCCATACAGCCCGTGGCAACCTATATGATCACATCTTTTATAAAATCTCAGCAGAAAAATAAAAATGACCATTTACAAAAGCAATTACCAAACTTATTTTTCTTTCCATCCATAAAATTTTATAAAATCTAAATCACTAAATATCACAGCCTTCCTATTACTTACCAGATGGGGGCTTCTTGTTAATCTCCTTGTTCTACTACGATGAAATTGCCCATTTGTGGGAGTAGGTTAGACAGTATACATGTTCACCATGTCTTTAAAAGTCATATTTATATTTTTATACATTTGATAAGGTATTGAAAATTAAACGAAAAGTTTCAAAGTGATATTGATACTATTCTACTTGGAAATAAAGATAAATTATTTAAATACTTTCTCCTAAGACATGAAATAAATGAAAGTAAGTTAAATACCACAGCCTCTTGATGAAATAATGAAAAGGAGATTATGTCCCTAAGAACAGAATGTCTCAAAGCTCATCTTAGATGGCAAACAATCAAGGCTGTGTGGAAAACAGAGTCATGCAAATTGACTTACGCCTGAAAACCTCAAAAATAAAAACAGAAACCGTCTGTCAAGTCTAAGTGACCATCTAAAGAAGGTAAGACAGGGAAACAAAACAGAACCGCTAAGCCTGAGATGAGAACAAGGATTGTGAGACAGGGAAATGCGCCGTGCCGTTGTCTAGGCCTACATTCAGGATCCAGCTCTTTACATGCGTGGCACTTTGCCAGCCTCCAGCTTCCGGGTGCGTGTGCAAGTGTTGATAAAGGCTGGAAAGTGGACAGATGAAAGGATATTATTATACATCTACGTGAATGAGATCTGCATGTTGTGTGTGAAGTAGCATGTTAGTAGAATTAGCCAAAGGTTCTGTAGGCTGTAACTAAATGTCAATATGGAAATTGCATATTTCTGTTCATAAGATGCTAGTAATTTATTGCATGGGTCAGATGATTTAAATTTGGGTCATTTTTTTGTCCAGTGACGTATGAATTGTCAGTTTCTCAAAACAGAAAAGAATCAAAATGAAATGATGCCTAGGCATGCTGGTGTGTACCTGTAATTCCAGCTACTCTGGAGGCTGAGGCAGAAGATCACTTGAGCCCAGGAGTTCAGGGGTTCTCCACCAGCCTGGGCAAAATAGCAAGACTTCGTCTTATTAAAAAAATAAATACATCTATTTTTAAAATTATATATATATATATATATACACACACACACACACACATTTTTTTATATATATACATTTTCAGGCCAGGCATATTAATTGGCATGCATATATATATATATGCCATATATGTGTATATATATGCCATATATGTGTGTGTATATATGTGTGTGTGTATATATATACACACACATATATGGCATATATATGTACACATGCCAATTAATATGCCTGGCCCTGAAATGTCAGGTCTATCAATTATAAGAAAAAAACATTTTTAATGAAATGATGGTATAACTCACTCTTCATCTCAGCCTATTGATTCCTAATTGTCATCTGTCTTACTGTGCTCCATTAAATGTCCCTCCATTGGGATTCTTAACTATATTAGACACTGGGATGAAAAAACCACCCAGAAGAGAGTTGCCCTCTAAAACAAAGTGGAAGGGGTTGTGAGGAGCACTTGGACGCAGGAGTTGTCCATTCTGAATCTGAATCCCTGGCTACCCACATGGCCATGGCACGTTCTGTAATGTCCCTGAGCCCACTGTCATCTTCGTTACAAAGTGACAATGACAGGGCTGTTGAGAAGACTAGATGGAGTGATACACAGCACACAACTACCCCCTGCCCTCACCCCTGCTCCTGACCTTCTTAGCCCTAGCCCCAGGGCCCCAACTAACTCAGCTGTCCTGGTAACAACTCAGTTTGATGGCATAGGACAGAGGTCAGCAAACTTTTCCTATAAAGTGGCAAATAGCAAATATTTTTGGCTTTGCAGGCCTTTTAGCACCTGCTTAACTCTGCCAATGTGACATAAGAAGTCATAGATAACGTGTAAACAAATAAGGATAGCTGTGTTCCAATAAAACTTTATTTACAAAGTAGACAGTGGGCTGGATTTGGCTCATGGGCCATAGTTTGCCAGCCGCTATATAAAGAAAGAGACCTAAATACTCCTTATCTGCAAAGTTAGATATAATTGCCACATATGTGCTCTTCCTAGAAACAGAATCACTTTTTTGTCAAATACCATGGAACATTTACAAAAGTTGTATAAATATTAGGCCACCAAAAAAGTCTCAATAATTTTTATAAAAAGTAGAATGAATGCTGATTAAAATGTGATAAAGATTCTGTAAAAACAAAGGCATGGATTGCACAAAGAGATGGGTGCTATGCTGGGAGATAATCCACTTCTTTTTAACTTTCAGGTATGAAATAATGTACTCTTGCTGGAGAACCGATCCCTTAGACCGCCCCACCTTTTCAGTATTGAGGCTGCAGCTAGAAAAACTCTTAGAAAGTTTGCCTGACGTTCGGAACCAAGCAGACGTTATTTACGTCAATACACAGTTGCTGGAGAGCTCAGAGGGCCTGGCCCAGGGCTCCACCCTTGCTCCGCTGGACTTGAACATCGACCCTGACTCTATAATTGCCTCCTGCACTCCCCGCGCTGCCATCAGTGTGGTCACAGCAGAAATTCATGACAGCAAACCTCATGAAGGACGGTACATCCTGAATGGGGGCAGTGAGGAATGGGAAGATCTGACTTCTGCCCCCTCTGCTGCAGTCACAGCTGAAAAGAACAGTGTTTTACCGGGGGAGAGACTTGTTAGGAATGGGGTCTCCTGGTCCCATTCGAGCATGCTGCCCTTGGGAAGCTCATTGCCCGATGAACTTTTGTTTGCTGACGACTCCTCAGAAGGCTCAGAAGTCCTGATGTGAGGAGAGGTGCGGGGAGACATTCCAAAAATCAAGCCAATTCTTCTGCTGTAGGAGAATCCAATTGTACCTGATGTTTTTGGTATTTGTCTTCCTTACCAAGTGAACTCCATGTCCTCAAAGCACCAGATGAATGTTGTTAAGTAAGCTGTCATTAAAAATACATAATATATATTTATTTAAAGAGAAAAAATATGTGTATATCATGGAAAAAGACAAGGATATTTTAATAAAACATTACTTATTTCATTTCACTTATCTTGCATATCTTAAAATTAAGCTTCAGCTGCTCCTTGATATTAACATTTGTACAGAGTTGAAGTTGTTTTTTCAAGTTCTTTTCTTTTTCATGATTATTAAATGTAAAAATATTTGTAAAATGAAATGCCATATTTGACTTGGCTTCTGGTCTTGATGTACTTGATAAGAATGATTCATTCAATGTTTAAAGTTTTATAACTGATTAATTTTCTGATATGGCTTCCTAATAAAATATGAATAAGGAAGGATATGTTGAACTTACTTGAGACTTGAAAGACAGTGGTTGGCAGCGGCCTTGTGGCCTTTGCAAAGGAATTCCCTTAATGCCTGGTCCTTGGGGCAATTGCTCTGACCATTCTTGGCATTGCTTTATAGAGATATGGAAAAACCACACCAGGGTCTGTAGATAAGGAATAAAGAATATTAAAGGATTGAAAAATACTATGTGAATGGAAAGATTTAAAATCAGCTGAAGAAGAGAATCTGGCAGGTGAAGCACTTTTCTGTTTGGGAGGCGTAGCTCATGGGAGGTAGGCATGGGCAGTGGGGCAGGGCATAGCTGAGCTCACGTTCTGCCTCTGCCACTTCATAATAGCCATCATTTGTAGAGTACTTGTTTCAGGAACTTTATGTGAACCATCTTATTTAATCTGTATGTCATTATAAGATGGTACAAATGCCATCATCATGTATGAGCCAAGAAATCCAGGCTTAGAGAGACTGAGTAACCTGCTTGTAGCCTACATCTAAACAGTGGGGGAGCCAGAATTTAGAACATCTGATTCTGGCTAGTTCTATGCATGTGATTTGGGGGTTATATTAGTCCATTCTTGTATTGCTATAAAGAAATACTTGGGACTGTGTAATTTATAAAGAAGTTTAATTGGCTCACAATTCTGCAGGTTATATAGGAGGCACAGTGCTGGCATCTGCTCAGCTTCTGGGGAGGCCTCAGGAAGCTTGCCATCATGGCAGAAGGCAAAAGGGGAGCAGATGTCTCACATGCAGGAGCAGGAGCAAGAGGGAGAGGGGAGGTACTACACACTTTTCAACAACCAGATCTCACAAGAACTCACTCAGTATCACGAGAACAGCACCAAGGGGCTGATGCCAAATCATTCATGAGAAATCCACCCCCATGATCCAGTCACCTCCCTGCAGACCCCACCTTCAACACTGGAGATTACAACTGAACAAGAAGTTTGGGTGGGGACACAGATCAAAACCATATTAGAAATCTACTCCAGAGCTTCTCAACATTTTTACTTTATTTAATAAACATGTATCACTTACTCTGTGCCAGGCATGGCACCCATTTAATTTTCATAACAACACTACCAGATAGGTACTACTATTATCTCCACTTCACAGATGGGCAGACTGAGGCAGGAAGAGGCTAACTTATGCTGCTAGTAAGGGCAGCAGAATGATGCAGTCAGTTGAATTGTTGATTTCCCAGCCTTCGGGGCAGCTGAGCAGGCCCAGAGCCACTGGCATCTTCAGGCCTGTTTACTCCCCACCAGTGAGCAGCCTCGCCTAGGCCTCTCCCACAGCCTTCAAGAATCAGAATCTACATGGGGTCCAACAGTGTGGCTCTCACCCAGGTTCTGGTCCCAGCTGCCCACCCAGGCACCCAATCTCCAGGGTGAGCCAGCTCCTCTGTTACTGTGAAATGCTCCATATGAAAAAGTTCTGGCCAGATGTGGGGATTCACAACTGTAATCCCAACACTTCAGGAGGCAAGGCAGGAGGATCACTTGAGCTCAGGAGTTCAAGACCAGCCTGGACAACATAGTGAGACCCTATATCTACAAGAAAAAATTAGCCAGAAATGGTGGTGTGTGCCTGTAGTCCTAGCTACTCTGGAGGCTGAGGCAGGAGGATCACTTGAGCCCAGGAGTTTGAGGTTACAATGAGCTGTGATTGTGCCACTGCACTCTAGCCTGGGTGACAGAGGGAGACTGTGTCTCTAAAAATTAAAAAAAAAAGTTCTGAGGGTTTGAAAAGAATCTGTAAAATGCCACCATTACATTTTATTCGTGAAAGAAAAAAAGCTGTAGCTCCTATAAAGATAACTTACACTGTTGAAAATTTTTGGTCATTAAAAAATAAAAAAATTTATCACCTACTTGTATAAACAGTTTCTTATCTATGGTAAGTAGCAGGAAGTTGAAGAACTGATCATTAAAGTCTTGATCAGAACCTGATGGTGACAAGTTCAAACAAAAAAAACCCACCCCAATATAGAAAGGTATGCTCATATCTATGAGCAAAATAAATAATTATAAACATTGAAAAATGTTATTTGGAAGTTTAATATAAACTTAATATTAAATATCTATGCTCATATACAGTACTTTGTATTTTATATTTCTAATTTTAACAGCATAATGTAAAAAATGTACAATGAATAGTTCATCAAACGCCCCACAGCCCTCTAAATCCTGTCCAGTGTCTTCTGTGTGGTCTGAGCAGGGCTGGGGAACCTGGGCCAGTTCTGCCGCAGGAGAGTGTAGAAAGCTGAGCCAGCTGTGGCTTCTGGCTTTTCTTGAGACATCAAGAAACGTAGCAGAGAAATTCACTTCAGCACACAGCACGATGCACCCAAGTGTTGGTTAAAAGTGGTGTGATGAATGAGAATGAAGCTGGGTTACCATTGTTCTTCACATTTAAATCTCCGCGCTGAGAATGTTGGTGTTCTTAGCCACATCTGAATATTTGAAAATTTGGAAAGAACTAACTTTCAGATGATCCAATCATTGGCAAACTCTCATACTGTCTTCTGAGCATAAACTGAAAACAGCGTTTCAAATTCTCTTTCATAGAAACTCAAATTACTTTTGTAAGTGGCTCTTATAGGCAAAAAGAGGGAGAGAGGAAACAGGAAGAAACAAGTCGGGTTAATTGTCTTAACCATGCTGGGGCTCAGGATCAGGAGGTCGAAAGGACAAGGAAACAGACATGCCAGAAGCACTCGTGACTGGCACGTTGAGACTTGCCCTCCCTTGTGAGGATTTTCTTTCTTTTGTGTTGTTGTTGTTTTTTCCTTTCTGTTGCTTTTCTTAATGAGTAGAAATGAGAATCAAGCATCAGGGCAACTCTTGAAAAAAAAAAAAAAGAAAACACCGAAGCACTCTTCATTGTGAGCCAGGCCATATGGTCAGAGGTGGGCTGGATAGGAGCTCACCCTGCCAGATGTCCTTGGGCAATCGTGGGCAGGTCACTTGACTTTCCTTGAGCCCCAGTTTTCTCAAGTGTTCAGTAAACATACCAATGCCTTTTTCTGCAACACCCTGTGTAAGAAGGGGAGGAGGCAAGGTCTTTGAAAGAATGTTACACTCACAAGAGGCTGTTCTCAATTTGTGGCATCATTCCTTATGCAGTGCAAACCCAGCAGCATTTGTCATATTCGAAATATTTTCAGCCAGGCGTGGTGGCTCACGCCTGTAATCCCAACACTTTTGGTGGCCGAGGAGAGAGGATTGCTTGAACCTAGTAGTACAAGACCAGCCCGGGCAACATAGGGAGACCCTGTCTCTATAAAAAATAAAAAAGAAATTAGCCAGGGATGGTGGCATGCAGTTGTGGTCCCAGCTGCTCAGGAAGCTGAGGTGGGAGGATCACTTGAGCCTCAAAGCTCAAGGCTGCACTGGGCTGTAATCACACAATGGCACTCTAGATGGGGCAACAGAGCAAGACTCCATCTCAAAAAAAAAAAAGAAAAAAACATTTTCCCTAATTGTTTCATCAACTCCCTCCAAAATAACACAGTCATTCATAATTTGAAAAGAGAAAGAGATAGTATTTCACCTTA
The DNA here is from genome assembly GCF_029281585.2 of Gorilla gorilla gorilla. NCBI lineage: Eukaryota > Metazoa > Chordata > Mammalia > Primates > Hominidae > Gorilla > Gorilla gorilla. The sequence continues at coordinate 49,651,223 of NC_073236.2, forward strand.
GCCAGAAATGCACAGTTGGGGAAGTTCAGAGTGAAGGAGGAGGCTCTCAGTCCTCACCTCAAACAGCCACTGGGCTCAGGAGCTGGAACTACCTTCCTCTTGTCTATCCTGGGGTTTAGCTACTGATGATACAAGCCTCAGTGCGCCTCTCCCCAATATGTGGGTTATGACAAGCAATGGTGGCTTGCTTTACCAGGAGCATTTGGGGACATGTGGTGGGTCAGAATGCTATCCCAGGAAGGGGATATTCCCTCTCTGCCTCCATGTCTGCCAGACCTAGCAGAGGTTCCCCACCTGGGAAATGGGCCAAACCACAGTCTCTTCTTTTACAGAGCAGGCTGATTCTAGCCAGACCAGTTCTGATTCATGAAAGTCAAGACTTTTGTAACTTTTCCTGGTCAATGGCAAAAGCAAGTTGGAACTTCTGCTGAGTCCGTGGGAAAGTAACTGACCCAATAATAAACTAGCTACAACAGCAACTTAACTTCTCTAAAGATGTTTAGTAACTGAGTGACAAATGAGAAAACGGGAAGTTTTGTTTTCTTTAATAAATGTTTCAATGATGCACAATGTTCCTATCCTTAGATTTTATTTCTTTCTTTTAAAGCTCTAAGTGAGAATAGCAGCAAAACTCCCATTCTATTTAACTTCAAAAGGCATATATAATTACTTAATTTTTTGTTATTTAAATGCAATAATTCTGGGCATGGTGGCTCATGCCTGTAATATCAGCACTTTGGAAGGCAGAGGTGGGAGGATTGCTTGAGCCCAGGAGTTCAAGACCAGTCTGGGCAACATGGTGCAATCCCATCTCTACAAAAAACACAAAAATTAGCTGGGCATGGTGCCACATGCCTGCAGTCTCAGCAACTTCAGAGGCTGAGGTGGGAGGATCACTTGAGCCACAGAGGTCGAGGCAGCAGTGAGTCATAATCATGCCACTACACTTCAGCCTGGGCAACAGAGACCCTGTCTCAAAATAAATAAATGTAATAATTACTTCTAGAAACTGTAACCTGTGGACCACTATTTTAGAATATTTTTACATACAATCTCTCTTATTTAAATGGGATTCCATGGATAGATATATGAAAGAGAAACCAGAGAATTATATCTATTAACTCTTTCTATTCCTTAAGGACACAATAATTTTTAATTAATAGATTTATTGAGACTATACACTTAAACATTCTAATGAAGAAAGTGTTTTCGAACAACAATCATATGAGGTCACCTATAACCGACTCATCCATTTGCAAATATTCACTGAGAGGAAGGCCCTGTTCTGGGCATTGGGATCTTGCAAAGAAAGGCAGTCTAGGCCTTATCGCTTCTCGGCCTTTTGGCTAAGATCAAGTGTAGAAAGGCAGTCTAGTCCTTGCTGTCTTGAATAACAGTCCAAAGGAGGGAACAGGTGGCTTTGGATGAATCATTTTCTTTTAACTATAGTCTTCTTCTTTTTTTTTTTTTTGAGACGGAGTCTCGCTCTGTCGCCCAGGCTGGAGTGTAGAGGCACGATCTCGGCTCACTGCAACCTCTGCCTCCTAGGTTCAAGCGATTCTTCTGCCTCAGCCTCCCAAGTAGCTGGGACTACAGGCATACACCACTACGCCCAGCTGATTTTTGTATTTTTAGTAGAGTCGGGGTTTCACCATATTGGCCAGGCTGGTCTCGAACTCCTGACCTCGTGATCTGCCTGCCTCGGCCTCCCAAAGTGCTGGGATTATAGGCGTGAGCCACCGCACCCGGCCATCATTTTCTTTTAAAGAATACTCTTCAGAATACTCTGACTTGCACATTTTGTTGAAGTCCACTCGTAGCATAGTGAAGCAGAGCAGCCACACCTGTAGATGCTATTTAGAGACTCTACAAGAAACCTCCGGAAAAGGAACAGAATGCCTTTCCTGGAAGCAAGCTCCAAGGCCCGGCCCCACATGACTTAAAATTAAAGGGCCATCAGCTGGGGCTTAAAAATCAAAATCCAATTATACCACAGTCTGAGCAGTTCAAGGGGATGCAGGCTGCTGATTTAACTCCACAAGTAGTAATGGCTTGTTTTAACAAACATAGTTTCTCATCATAAAAATGTGTAATTCGCCAATTTTTTCATCCATACTTCGTACTAGATTATCTCTAACGATCTATCTTCAAGTTTGCTAATTCTTCTTCGCTCAGCTCACAGCTACTATTGAGGCCCTCTAGTGAGTTTTTCATTCCAGTTATTGTACTTTTTCAACTCCAGAAATTCCATTCAGTTATTTTAATCACTTCTATCTCTTAATTGATATTCTCTGTTTAATTTTAAATTCAAAAATATACAATGTGGTGTTCTTTAGTTTTCCAAACATATTTGCAAATAGATGCTTTTCCTTTTTTTCTTTTTTTTTGAGATGGAGTTTCACCCTTGTTGCCCAGGCTGGAGTGCAGTGGTGCAATCTTGCCTCACCACAACCTCCACCTCCCAGGTTCAAGCGATTCTCCTGCCTCAGCCTCCCGAGGAGCTGGGATTACAGGCATATGCCACCACACCTGGCTAATTTTGTATTTTTAGTGGGGCTGGGGTTTCTCCATATCCGTCAGGCTGCTCTCGAACTCCTGACTCCAGGTGATCCACCTGCCTCAGCCTCCCAAAGTGCTGGGATTATAGGCATGAGCCACCGCACCCAGCCTACAAATAGATGCTTTTCTATAATGAAGTACAGTCATGTGTCACTTAACGATAGGTATACATTCTAAGAAATGCATTGTTAGGCGATTCCATCATTGTGAGAACATCATAGAGTGTACTTACACAAACCTAGATGGCATAGCCGACTACACACTTGGGCTATATGGTATAGCCTATTGCTCCTAGGCCTATTGCTCCTATAGAAACCTGTACAGCATGTGTACTCTACTGAATACTAAAGACAATTGTAACACAATGGCAAGTATTTATATACCTATACATAGAAAAATGACAGTAAAAATACTGTATTACAATCTTATCAGAACACAGTTGGATATGTGGTTTGACTTTGGCCAAAACCTTGCTATGCAGCACATACTGCATTTATCTGCTAAGTTCAATATCTAGGCCTCGCCAGAGACAGTTTCTATTGGCTTTTTTCCTCCATATGAGATAACTTTCTTGTTTACTTGCATATTTTGTATGTTTTTGTTGAAACTGGATATTTCAGATCATAGATTTCAGAAACTCTGGATTCTAATGTACCCCTCTCCCAGAGGTGGTTATTATCACTGTGTGTTTGTTTAGCAATTTGCCTGAATTAATTCTATAGATTGTGTTTCTCCTGTAGTGTTTGAGCACTAATGTCTCTGCTCAGTTGCTTTTCAAATATTATACTTTTTTAAATGTTGAAGCCTGACTTTCAACAAGGCACCCCTGGATCAACGTAGCTTTGTACTAAGCCAATTGATTGGTCAGAGGTTGTGCTTAAACATCTTGAGCCAGTATGATTTCTACATTTTGCTTTCTGTGGCTTGCAGAATACAGTGCAAGTTCAGGAAGTTTCTTGTTTATCCAGGAGTAAATAATTCAGTAAATGTAAATGGATTAATCATTCCAGTAAAAAGACAAAGGTTGTCACGCTAGATAAAAAGAGATGTATATCCTGCAAAAAAATTGGCTGGGTGTGGTGGAGCATGCCTGTAATCCTAGCTACTCGGGAGGCAGAGGCAGAAGAATCCCTTCAACCAGGGAGTTGGAGGTTGCAGTGAGCCGAGATCGCGCCACAGCACTCTAGCCTGGTGACAGAGTGAGACTCTGTCTCAAAAAAAAAAAAAAAAAAAAAAAGAGATGTATATCCTGAATATATAAAGAACACTTGCAACTCAACAATGAAAGGACAAATAACTCAATTTAAAAATAGGCAAAGGATTCAAATATACATTTCTCCTAAGAAGGTTTATAAGTTGCCAATAAGCACATGAAAAGATGTTCAACATCATTAGTCATTAGGGAAATTCAAATTATAACCACAAGATACCACTTCACACCCACTAGGATGGATATAATCTAAAAGACAGGCAACAACAAGGGTTGGAAAGGAGGTAGAATAATTGGAACCCTCATTCATGGCTGAATTATAAACATTCAGTTCATAATTCAGCTGTGAATGAGGGTTCCAATTATTCTAAATTCTAAAATTCATACGTTGAAGCTCTGAATCCCAGCTGTATTTTTATTAGATGGGACCTCTAAATAAATAATTAATGTTAAATGAGGTCAAAAGGGTGGGGCTCCAATCTGATAGGATTAGTGTCCTTAATAGGAAGAAACACCAAAGAGCTCAATTGCATTCTTTCTGCATGCATGCACAAAGAATAGGTCATGAGAGCACACATTGAGAAGGTGGCCATCTGCAATCCAAGGAGACAACCCTCACCAGACACCAACCTTGCTGGCACCTTGATCTTAGACTTTCAGTCTCCAGAACTGTATTTCTGTTGTTTACACCACCTAGTCTATGCTATTTTATTAAGGCAGCTGATGGGAATGTAAAATGGTACAGCTGCTTTGCAAAACAGTTTGGCAGTTCCTCAAAAAGTTAAACATAGAATTACCATATGACCCAGCAATTCCACTGTTAGTTACATAGCCAGAAGAATTGAAGCACGTCTTTAAATAAAAACCTGTACATAAATGTTCATAGCAGCACTATTCACAATAGCCAAAAGACAGAAAGGAACTAAATGTTCATCAATAGATGAATGGATAAAACAAAATGTGGTATATATGTACAATGGAATATTATTCAGCCTTAAAGAGGAAGGAAATTCTGACACATGCTACAACATGGATGAACGTTGAAGATAGTAAGCTAAGTGAAAGAAGCCAGTCAGGAAAGAGTAAATATTGTATGATATTCAACTTATATGAGGTTCACAGAGTAATTAGATTTATAGAGACAGCAGAATGGTGACTTCCAGGGGCTGTGGGGAGGAAGGAATGGGGACTTAATGTTTAACGAGTATAGAGTTTTAGCTGGGGAAGATGAAAATGTTCTGGAGATGGATAGTGGTAATCGTTGCACAACAATGTGAATTTCCTTAATGCCATAAAACTGTACACTTAAAAATGGATAAGATGATAAATGTTATGTTGTGTATATTTTACCACAAATAAAAAAGAGTGAACTTTATGGTATGTGTGAATTATATCTTAATTAAATCATTGTAAAAAATAATGACTCACACCAAACAAATAGCATAAAGGGGAGAAGAACCCACATGATTATCTCAGTAGACACAGAAAAAATATCCGTAAAAATCAGCATTCATTCATAATAAAAACTCTCACAAAACTAAATTTATATGTTTTGACAGAGAGTTCATTTAATACTTGGAGCTGAAACAAACAAATAAAACTCAAAATAAACAACAAAACCAAAAACCAACCACCTCTCCCAATCTTTGCAAGTTAGCTCTATGCTGGGACGCACTTTCAGCACTTAGCAAGGCTCACCCTGAGCCTAGGGTCAGCCTTAAGTGAACACTTAGTATCTTCTCAAGTCTTTTCTAAGCATAGATTTTGCCTGGGTGTGTTTGTGGCTTTCTAAATTCCTTGGTATACATGGCTGCTTTTGCATGTCCTAAGTTCCCAAAAAAATCTCACCCCAGATTCTCCTTTAGGCCTTTGATGGTCTATCGTACGTCTCTACCCAGAATCTCTTGCCTTAGGCATCCATGGGTCTGTAGTCACCTGGCAGTTTTTATGAGTGATACCCACCATTTTTCTTCCTGAGTTCCAAGTTAGGAAAGACAGAGAGAAGCACCTTGTGTTCACCCTTCAGATATCCCGTGGAGAAGTTAGAACAGGTGTACATAATAATTTGTAAATAAACTCTGCTCTGTCCCCCTGCTTTGAGAGAGAGAGAACTGGGAATCCAGCTTCTGCAGTTTCAAGACTGAGACTGCCACTGCAGCAGTGGGTGTGGGTGGGGTCATGCTGGGCAAAGATAAAATCACTACAAAACTTTTCAACCACTTTGAAGATTTCATTTCTTTTCTTTTCTTTTTTAAAATGAGATAGGGTCTCACTATGTTGACCAGGCTGATCTTGAACTCCTGGCCTCAAGTGATCCTCCCATATTGGCCTCCCAAAGTGCTAGGATTACAGGCATGAGCCACCATGTCCAGCCAAGATGTCTTTTTCTTGATTGGGCATTTGCTTGGTTGCTATTAACACTGGGTTGTTTTCCAGAGCACCAACAAAGTTTGTTCAGACAGTTCCTGCTTGTTTTTTCAATGTTCTGAAGTGAAGAACAATCCTTCGAGTTTTCTAGTCTGCCATTTTGTTGACATCACTGTCTCCTTTGCTTTAGAAAGATATTTCTGCGGGGTATATAATTGTAGATTGAAAGAATATTTTATGTCAACTTTTTTTTTTTTTGCAGTTGCAAGATTTAATAGAGTGAAAACAGAGCTCCCATAAAATGGGAGGAGACCCAAAGGGGGTTGCCGTTGCCGGCTTGAATACCTGGGTTTATATCCCAATCATTGTCCCTCCCCCTGTACTCTCAGGTGATAGATATTAGCTATTTCTTTACCTCCTGTTTTTGCCTAATTAGCATTTTAGTGAGCTCTCTTTACTACCTGATTGGTCGGGTGTGAGCTAAGTTGCAAGCCCTGTGTTTAAAGGTGGATACAGTCACCTTCCCAGCTAGGCTTAGGGATTCTTAGCCGGCCTAGGAAACCCAGCTAGTCCTGTCTCTCAGTCCCTCCTCTCAACAGGAAAACCCAAGTGCTGTTGGGGAGGCGGGCCAACGACTGCTCTAACTGCTTCCTTCTGAACTAGGGCGCAGTAGGGGTCATGCAGTTGAGATTTCATCATGAGGGGTGCCTTTTATGTCATCAACATCGAAGCATGGGCTAGCAGGCTGGTCCAGGGGTCTGCGGTAGATCTTAGTCATGGACTGCACCTGGGGCTCCATTTGAAGAATCATTTGTAGTTTTACAGCTTCAATTCTGGAAGAGACAAACTTAACAAGGAGGTTAAAGATACAGGGATTGAAATGTATGGCCTGCAGTGCAGGGGATTATTTCTTTGGCACACTTCACAGGCCCTGACTATCTGCTTGTTAGTTTTGAAAAGGCCTGGTCCAGTAAATAAAGATTTGGCCATCTGATGAGTGCTATCAATGCCTAAGTGAAAGGTCTGGTGAAGAGTTTTAAGTAATTTCCATTGGTTAGCTGCAGGCAAAGGTATTTTTCCTTCTTTGGTGGCTAACCATCCTGAGGGGAGGAAACTATGTCCTCATGAGGTTCCCCATTGTCAGGCCTCTGAGCCCAAGCTAAGCCATCATATCTCCTGTGAGCTGCACGTATACATCCAGATGGCCTGAAGCAAGTGAAGAATCACAGAAGAAGTGAAAATGGCCTGTTCCTGCCTTAACTGATGACATTCCACCACAAAAGAAGTGAAAATGGCCTGTCTCTGCCTTAACTGATGACATTACCTTGTGAAATTCCTTCTCCTGGCTCCTCCTGGCTCCTCCTGGCTCAAAAGCTCCCCCACTGAGCACCTTGTGACCCCCACCCCTGCCCACCGGAGAACAACCCCCCTTTGACTGTAATTTTCCTTTACCTACCCAAATCTTATAAAACGGCCCCACCCCATCTCCCTTTGCTGACTCTCTTTTTGGATTCAGCCCGCCTGCACCCAGGTGAAATAAATAGCCTTGTTGCTCACACCAAGCCTGTTTGGTGATCTCTTCTCACAGAGGCGGATGCGAGTGAAACCCATCTATTTCTCCTGCTGAGTAGTGGGGCTTGGTTTCCCAGAGGGGATTACCCCATACTAGGGATCCTTCTATAAGCATTTCTAATGGAGGGTCCCGCCTTGTGGCTCTTTCGGCTTCAATATCCACTTGGCGGTTCCCTTCTATTTCCCTTTCCTTTCTTTTCTGATGACCCCAGCTGTGTAAGACTGCCACCTCTTTAGGTTTCTGTACAGGAGGAATTCCCTTTCTCTCCATATTGCTGCGTGAGCATGGAGGACTAGGTAAGCATACTTAGAGTCTGTATATATATTTACCCATTTTCCTTCTCCTAATTCTAGTGTATAATGGCCCTTGCTTTTGCTAGGATGTCTCTCCCTAACAAAGGAGTGGGGCTTTCAGGCATAATTAGAAAGGCATGTGAAAAGAGTAAAGGTCCCCAGTCACAGCTTGGCAGCTGGGAGAAGTATCTAGTGACTGCCTGTCCTAGGACCCCTCGGATAGCGACAGATCTGGAAGACAGTTGTCCAGGACAGAAGCGTAAGACTGAGAAGGCCGTGCCAGCGTCCAGGAGACAGTTAACCTCCTGGCCTTCAATGGTCAAGCATACCTGGGGCTCTGTGAGGGTGATGGCATGGGCTGGCACTTGCCCCAGGCCCCCTCAGTCCTGCTGCTGGATCATCTGGTTAGTGGCTTCTGACTCAGAGGACCTTCGTCCCCTGGGGCAGTGGGCCTTCCAGTGATTCCCTTGACATAAGGGGCATGGATGAGGGGGTGGCTTATTTCTATTCAGACACTCTTTTTTAAAGTGTCCTTGTCGACCGCACTGGAAGCAAGCCCTATTAGGCATTTCATTTGCCCAGCCGTTCCGTGTTCCAGAGCCTCCAAAGTCCGCTTGCCTGAGGGTCATGACTAAAGCAGTGGCCTTTTTCTTATCTCGTTTGTCCTGTTCTGCCTGCTCCTCCTGATCTCTATTATAAAAAACCAAGGTTGCTAAGTTCAATAGGGTTTCTAAGTTTTGCTCCGGGCCTACGGCAGACTTTTGAAGTTTTTTTTTTCTAGTGTCTGCAGCTGACTGAGTGATAAACTTATCCTTTAAGATTAGTTGGCCTTCAATAGAGTCAGGTGACAGGGAGGTATGCTTCCTCAATGCCTCCCTTAGTCTCTCCAGAAAGGCAGTAGGATTTTCTTCCTTTCCCTGTGTTATAGTGGACATCATTTAATAATTTATAGGCTTCTTCCTAGTTTTCCTTAGTCCTTCTAGCACACAAGTTAGTAAATGTCTGCGGCACCAATCTCCATGTTCTGATTCTGCGTCCCAGTGAGGGTCTATGCTAGGAACTGCCTGCTGGTCTGTGGGGAATTGTTCTCTTTCCTCTATTGTCATCCTATCATTGACCTGAATGAGATACCAGAGATCGCCAAACTCTAGGGCTGCAGTTATGATGGCACTTCTGTCATTTGGGGTTAGTGTCTGATCTAGCAGTAACGTTATATCTCTCCATGTCAGATCAAAGGATTGTCCTAACCCTTGTTAAACATCAATATAGCCATCAGGGTTATCTGATAATTTACCTAGGTCTATTTTAATTTGCTTTGAGTCTGACAGGGAAAAAGGTACATACACTCTGACTGGGCCGAATTCTCCAGAATACATCTTAGGGGCGTTTATGCCTTGCGGGGAATGTTTCCCATCTGAAAAAAAAAAAAAAACACATAGGGATGTCAGCACCCCTAGTCATTTTCCGATGAGCATTAGTCCTAGAGCATCCTCTATGGTCCTAATACTTATTCCTTTCCAGTGTGCGTAATCACCCATGGACTTCTGCTTATTGGATTAGTTACGCTCACCAATGCAGCAGTCCTGCACCTGTTTTCCTGCCTTTCTTGACCACAAAGAAAGGGGTCCAGGCTGCTGGATTCTAGCGGTCCTTTACCAGCGTGCCCAACATTGCCTTTGTGCTCAGCGGTGAGTCCTAGAGCTGGGCTGGGTTCCTGAGTATTTCATAACAACCCAGCTGCCCCATTAAGATGCATTCCTATAAACAACAGTTCTTATGGAAATTCATTTCAGATGGTGTAGGTAACCTTTTGAGTCAGGATTGAGATAGAATTTTTTTTGATTCTGTAAGTACTTTAAGGCTTGGCTGAGTGCAAACAGCTCCCACGTTTGAGCAGATCAATTATTAGGCAATTTTCCTAACTCTGTTTCCACAAGAGTCTCCCTATCAATTACTGAATACCCATTGTGTTTTTTTTTCCCCTCAATCACCTGGGAGGAACCATCTATTGTCCTGTCCTGAAGGGAGTTCCTTCTAGGTCTGGCTGGACCTTTGTATGGTAATTGATATTTAAATCCCCTGTTAGGAAATCTGCTGGGTTAAGGGAATTTTCAGTGGTTAATGTTATGTTTTTTTTTTTTTAACCGACTAGCCCTATACTTCAAGATTTTTGAGTTAGTAAGCTACCTTTTTGCTTTTTTGACTTAGAATAATTCTGAACTGGCGAGGTGTGCTCACAATGAGGTTTCCTCTAAAAGTTACTTTTCTACTTTCTTCTGTTAGCAAAGCAGTTGCTGCTACAGATTGAATGCATTTGGGTCATCCGCGGGTTCCTGGGTTAAGGATTTTTGATAGGAAGGTTACTGGTTGTCAGTGGTCTCAGTGTTTTCAGGCAACGCCCTTGTTTACACTGACAACAAGGTAGTGTTGAAGCGTTATAGGGTCATGGAGAAGCTCTTCAATTATCAATTATAGGTTTTAAATTTACCCTGGCTTTTAAAGGAATAGGGCACACTGTTTTTTCTTTACTACTTCTATCTCTCTTTTCTCTCTCCCTCTCTTTTCTCTCTGTCTCTTCTCTCCTTGACTTACTCAAGTCGCTTTCATCCTGATCTGTTATGTTGTTGTAGACCCAGTTCCAGTTGTTAAAGTACTGGGTCATCAGTTCTAAGGCCCTGGCCAAGGAGCTAAGACTTGGAGATTGTATTGCAGAGGGGTAAGTTGGGTAGAAATTGGGGGAAGAGAGCATCTTACACAATGGGAGAGCAATCCTCATAGCCATTTACAAACTTGGGGCCCTGGCAAGGGTGGTGGGGAACGGGTCCCACATAACTGCCCATGTCGAGAGCTATATGCCTAAATTCGGAGGGACACCAGGGACAAGACTCCCTGGGTTCATAGCCTAGATGCCTAAGGACACAGTGTAGAGCTTCCTTAGATCCCTTTGGAGATACAACTTGCTCTAATACTTGGGAGAGGAAATGAAAGTCTGAACCATTAGTACCTAGGAGGCAGGGATTGGAGGAAGTAGATTCAGAGGTAAGGAGAATTTTGGGGCTACACTTTCAAGAAAGTTGTGGTTGGGACCCAGGATGTATGGGTCAGAAGGAAAGGTAGGGGTGCATGCATGGGCAACTGTTGAGTAGAGACTTCTGGCTGCACCATGATCTCAACTGGCTAATGCTGGGAGTTCGGGACAACAGCTTTCTGCCTCTAGTTGGCCCTCGGCTTCCCCAGGAAAATTGAAAGCGGAAGCTGGTTCCAGGCAGAACAATGCTCCCAACCCAGAAGGGTTGGGTTGTTAGAAAGCCCTTTCCCAGACAGCCTCATACGTGCGTCTTAAGTCCAGCAGCCATGCTAATCATTTTTAACCAGCCGACAGGTGCCTGGTATTTTCCTCCGATTCTAAGGGAGGATAGCAAGCTAAAGCGGTCCAATATTACTACTTTGGAGGTCCCTTCATGGTCGCTAAAATGTTACCGGGGGTGGCGGGGGCTCCTTGTTCTTAGAGCTCCCAAGATGGTGGTGGGCTGCTTCCAAGATGGTGGCAAGCCTCTTGTTCTCTGACCTGGGGTTCTTGGCCTCATGGATTCCAAGGATGGAATCTTGGGCTATGTGGTGAGTGTTATAGCTCTATTAGAAGCCGTGGGTCACGGAAGAGAGCCGTGGAACCCAACGACTAGTGTTCAGCTCGATTAGAATGAACCTGGGCACTTAGCCACACAGGAACAATGGTGAGCCTTTAGCCCAGTTGGGAGTGGCAACAGGCACCTCGCTGGATCAGGAGCGCAGCAGACAGCCTGCTGGATCCAGAGGGATGGAAGTCAGCGGCAGGTCTGCGATGGCGCCAAACAGCAGTGGTGGATGCCGAGTGAAAGCTCAGCTTGAGCCGTAACAAACACGGACCAGAAGAGTGTGCAGTTGCAAGATTTAATAGAGTGAAAAAAGAGCTCCCATAAAATGGGAGGGGACCCAAAGGGGGTTGCCCATGTCAATGCTTTAAAGATGTCCCCACACTGTTTTTTTTTTTTTTTTTTTTTGAAACAGAGTCTAACTCTGTCACTCAGGCTAGAGTGCACTGGCACTATCGTGGCTCACTGCAACCTCTGCCTCCCGAGTTCAAGTGATTCTTGTACCTCAGCCTCCCAAGTAGCTGGGATTAGAGGCACGCGTCACCATACCTGGCTAATTTTTGTAGTTTTGGTAGAGACAGAGTTTTACTGTGTTGACCAGGCTGGTCTCAAACTCCTGGCCTCAAGCGATCCCTCTGCCTTGGCCTTCCAAAGTGCTGGGATTACAGGCATAAGCCACTGTGCCTGGTCCCCTACTGTCTTCTTTGCTTACATTGTTTCTAAAAAATTGATGTCATCCTTCTCTTTTTTCTTTCCCTTGTACCAAACATGTCTTTTTTTCCCCTCTAACTGCTTTTAGGAGTTTCTCTTTTCACTGATTTGTGCAATTTGCTTATGATGTGCCTTGAAGTAGTTTTCTTCATGTTTCTTTTGTTTAGCTCTAATTGAACTTCTTGGATCTATGGGTTTATTGTTTCATTAAGTTTAGAAACATTTCAACCATTCTTCCTTCAAATATTTTTCTATTTTTTCCACTGTTTTTTGGAGCCAATTACACATATATTAGGCCATTTGAATACTCACTAATAGTCTGTTAATTTTTTAAGTTTTTTCTCCAAGATTTTGGTTATTTTCTATCCTTATGTCTTCAGTTTCACTGATCTTATCTTCTGTAGTAGCCAATTTGCTATATTAAGCCCATTCAGTGTATTTATTTCAGGCATTGCATTTTTCATCTTTAGAAATTTGGATTTCATGTTTTTTCTTTTAATATTTCTACTTAATTTTTGAATATATAGGATACAGTTATAATTTTTAATGACTTTTTTGTTCATTCTAACATATGTGTCAGTTCTGGCCAGTTTCAACTGATTATTTTTCTCCTCTTTATGTCTCACAGTATCCTGATTCTTTGCATGCCTAGTAATCTCCAACTGATGCCAGACATTACAATTTTACTAGTTGAGTGTTAGAGATTTTTGTACTCCTATAAATATTCTTGGGCTTTGTTCTAGGGCATAATTAAGTTACTTGGAAACTGTTTGGTTCATTTGGGTTTTGCTTTAAAGATTTGTTTGTTGAGGCTCAATTCATCTGGGAGGGAGGTGAAAAAATAAAAAGAGACTCAAGCCCTGTTTAGTCTAAAACTAATTACTCTGTACTATTAAGGCAAGACCTTTTTGAGTATTCTACCAATGCTCTGTGAATTAGGAAGTTTTCTAGGTTAGCTGGTGAGAACAGGCTATTTTCCCAGCCTGTTGTGATACTATTTCTTCTTCTTCTTCTTCTTCTTCTTTTTTTTTTTTTTTTTTTTGCTGACTCTTTCCTCTACTTCATGTAGTTTCTTCACATACAGTGGCTGATAATTTCTCTGCTGAAGATTTAAAGGGGACCTTTTGCAGATCTCAGGAACTCTCTCTGTACCACTCTCACCTCTCCATATATATTGTCCTGCAAACCACTGCTGCTTAGCTCACACTGAACTCTCAGCTTTGTCTTCTCAACTCAGGGAATCTGCCCGGCTCTGCTAGAGTTATTCCTCCCCATGCTGTGGTCCAAACATTCTCTCAAGCCAGTAAGCTGAGGCAGTCATAGGACTCAACTTTCTTTTTTTTTCCTTCACTCAGGGGTAACTGTCTTTCATTGCCTGATATCTGGTGTCTTGAGAACTGTTATTTCATCTATTTGGTCTGGTTTTGTGTCGTTGTTCTAGGCAGGAGGGTAAATTTGGTACCCATTATTACATCTAGCAGAAGTCTTGAATGTACTTGTTGACAAATGTTTTATTAGGGAAAACTTCAAGCTTATATAAGTGGGCAGAATAGTTTTGTCACTGCCTATGTCTTCATCTCTAGGCTTTAAAACATGATCAAATCAGGGCCAATCTTGTTTTATCTGTGCCCCCACTCACTTCTCTCCCTCTTGCTTTTTTTTTTTTTTTTTTTTGAGACAGAGTCTCACTCTGTCACCCAGGTTGGAGTGCAATGGCACAATCTTGGCTCACTGCAACCTCCACCTCCCAGGTTCGAGCAATTCTCCTGCCTAAGCCTCCTGAGTAGCTGGGATTACAAGCACGTGCCATTACACCTGGCTAATTTTTGTATTTTTAGTAGAGACGGGGTTTCCCTATGTTGGCCAGGCTGGTCTTGAACTCCTGGCCTCAAGTGATCTGCCTGCCTTGGCCTCCCAAAGTGCTGGGATAACAGGCATGAGCCACTGCGCCCAGCCTCCCTCTTGCATTTTGAAGCAAATCCCAGACATCATGTAAGCTCATCTGTAAATATTTCAGGGTGAGTTTCTGTAGGGGTCCCTGCCAGTGCTCCACCTGTGTCTATCCTGCCTTTTCATTTCAGTGTGCCTGAGCTGACTTCTAGCTGTCATGATCTGCATCTCTTTGCTTGAAGGCTTTCCTTAAAGCTCAGAAAAGCCACTCTGCCCTGTGCATAGTGGGCTGGAACCGCCAGTGTGATTGATGCTCTCCCCGGCGTAGCCCTCCACATCCCAGCTCCCTCACCCTTGTGTGAGATAATTCTATGGTGTTTGTCTCACACCTTTCCCTAAGTTTCTCTGTGGGATTGCCTTCCATTCGCCCACAGTGGTAGCTGACTTGATAATGTCCCCTTTATGTCTGCATTCCTTTCTCTGTCACATTTGCTCTTTCCCTGGATTTGTTTGCTAGTGCTGCCAAAACAAAGTACCAGAAGATAGGTTGATTTAGGCAATAGAAATGTATTTTCTCACAGTTCTGGAGGCCAGAAGTCCTAGATCAAGGTGTCATTAGGGTTGGTTTCCTCTCTTCTGGGCTTGAAGATGGCTGTTTTCTCCCTGTATCTCCACATGGCCCTCCCCTCTGCATATTTCTGTGTCCTAATCTCCTCTTCTTGTAAGGATGCCAGTCTCATTGGATTAGGGCCTACCCTAATGACCTCATTTTACCGTAATTACCTCTTTAAAGGCCTTATCTCTGAATACACATTTTGAGGTACTGGAGGTTAGGACTCCAACATAAGAACTTGGGAGGTGGAGGGGACAGGGTTCAGCCCATAATACTCCCCTACTGGCATTTACTCTACCTCCCAAATCAGCTACTGCCACTCAAGCCCTTATTTCAGGATCTACTAGGAAAATCCAAATGAAGGAAACCGCTAAAAGATAAGTCCTCTTTTGAAAAAAGTAACCATATTTCCCCAAAAGCACTCCTCATATCCACACTTAAGGACTTTCCCACCGTGCTGTTTACATGCATATCCCCTCCGGTGACAGCAAGGACTACATTTTATGGATCTTCTTATGTAGGCAGTTCCTCAGATGTAGGAGATACCAAACGCTGCTTGATTTGCTTAACTAAATGCCACGAGTTCTAATCTTCCTTGGAAACTTGGTTATAGCCAAATAGAAAAAAACACTAACTAACAAATAAAATTGCTCCTTAATAATGCAAAAATCCCTGCTGCCTTCATTACTAGATATTTGTGCAATACCCAGCACTCAGTAAGGCACATAGTGTCTTCCAAATAAATTAAAGTTTTTATGTCTTAAATTAGGGCTACTCACTGTGATGTGGGATGTTGATAGTGGGGAGAGGTTGCGGGGGGACAGGGAGTATATGGGTACTGTCTGTACTTTTCCGCACAATTTTGCTGTGAACCTAAAACTGCTTGAAAAATAAAGTTTATTAATTTGAAAATAAATATATTAGAAATATAGTGTCACCAATTAAAGTTAGAAACTGAAAACAAGACTAGATTTAAAAGACCTTTAGGAAAGACCCAATTTTATATAAAATATCATCAATCTGCTAGTGTCACCTACTGGTGAAAAGTGGCTATTGCTGTGGAAACAATTCTATCCATTTCTTAGTCCTCTTGAATTTTGATGGTTATATAACAAGTGTTCTGTAGGAAGTATTAGTAAACAATAAAAATTCAACAAAATAGAAAAAGTATTAATATTTATATAATATATAAGATGTGGGTGGCAAGCCATCCAGGTGCCGAGGCAAGAGACCAAGGGCACGAGCCGTTCCAGTATAATAAAATATATAAAACAACAAGAGTTATGCTAGATCTAGATCATAGACACGATTATATATGAATATCATTAATCATTAGTTTGTAGCAATTACTCTTTATTCCAATATTATAATAATCCTTGCTCTATAATCATAATCTAGGAAAAACCAGGCCATACAGAGATAGGAGCTGAGGGGACACAGTGAGGAGTGACCAGAAGACAAGAGTGCGAGCCTTCTGTTATGCCCAGACAGGGCCACCAGAGGGCTCCTTGGTCTAGTAACACCAGCATCTGGGAAGACGCCTGTTGCCAGGCGGACCGTGGTTTAGCGGTAGCGTAAGTGTCAAGGAAAAACACCCACTACTTAGCAGACCGGGAAAGGGAGTCTCCCTTTCCCCAGGGGAGTTTAGAGAAGACTCTACTCCTCCACCTCTTGTGGAGGGCCTGACATCAGTCAGGCCCGCCCGCAGTTATCCAGAGGCCTAACCGTCTCCCTGTGATGCCGTGCTTCAGTGGTCACGCTCCTAGTCCGCGTTCATGTTCCATCCTGTACACCTGGCTCTGCCTTTTAGATAACAGTAGCAAAATTAGTGAACGTACTAAAAGTCTCTGATATGCAGAAATAATGGCATAGGCTGTCTCTCTCGCCCTCTCTCTCTCTGCCATGGCTGCCAGGCAGGCAAGGGCCCCCCGTCCAGTGGACACGTGACCCACGTGACCTTACCTATCATTGGAGATGACTCACACTCTTTACCCTGCCCCTTTTGCTTTATATCCAATAAATAACAGCGCAGCCAGACATTTGGGGCCATTACTGGTCTCCGCGACTTGGTGGTAGTGGTCCCCTGGGCCCAGCTGCCTTTTCTTTTATCTCTTTGTCTTGTGTCTTTATTTCTACACTCTCTTATCTCCACACACGGGGAGAGACCCACTGACCCTGTGGGGCTGGTCCCTACAATTTATGTGATATATAAGTTGCACATGAAGAGGAAATATCAGAAAAACAACCTTTATGTTTACATATCCATAAGCCTCAACTCAAAACTAAAATCAGTTTTGATTTAGGGAAGAAAAAGTTAAATGAAGGCAAATGGAAGTATGTGGAAAAGGTGCTTTATATGATACTCTCTCAAAATTTCTCATACAATCCAATATTTTAAGTAAAAGCAACGAATCAAATGTACAGCTTTTTATGCAAAAATAGCATCTATTCATTTTTGGTGTTAGCCATACCCCAAAGTCTCTCATTAATAGCACTGAATTCAGGATCTCATGATACTTCATGTTCTCAAATGCCTTTTCATTTCCCTGCACAGCAACCTCTGAACTGTGATTCAGTTTTATAACAGCTGCAATAAACTCCACTAGAGGAAGGATTGGTCTATTGATGGGGGCCTTTCAGTTCTAGCTTACAGTCAACTATTGCCAAATTTTTCCTTATTTGTTCTTTGGACAATTTTTGTTTGCTCCAGGATTTAATTTTTCAAATTAAAAATTATATGGTAGCTGTTTTGTTTGTTTGTTTGTTTGTTTTTCTAAATCCCATAAGACTCAAAAGAGAATGAGTAAAGCACTCTGGCAATCAGTTGACTATCAATCTATTT
The DNA here is from genome assembly GCF_029281585.2 of Gorilla gorilla gorilla. Lineage (NCBI taxonomy): Eukaryota > Metazoa > Chordata > Mammalia > Primates > Hominidae > Gorilla > Gorilla gorilla. Next base: position 49,668,913 of record NC_073236.2, read on the forward strand.
TTACCAAGTAATCATAAATTTTCCATCTGCTGTGGAGGACACCAAGTTGGATCCCTGTATGGGATGTGAGAGGTGTGAGATACTCCCTTCCTTCTTCCTTCCTCCTTCTCCTTCTTAGAAAGGCATATAAATTTTATTAACATATATACAGGGAGAACCACAGAGTGATTACCCCATTCTTTCTTAGTTTTGGAAATTTTTCTTTTGAAATGATTTCAGACTCAAAGAAAAGTTGCAAGAAGAATACAAAGAACTCCTGCATACTCTTCATTCAAATTGGTTTTATTAGATTATCTTGATAGATAGATAGTTAGAGATAGTATACATGTTATACATATATAAAGCTTATATATATAATATATAAAAAGTTTTTTGTAACCACCAAAGAATAAGTTCAGATGTGGTGCCCACTTACCTTTAAATACTTCAGTGTGCTTTTCTCTAGAAAAAGGACCTTCTCTTAGTGTGATAACAGTGCCATTTTCACATTCAGGAAATTCACATTGACAATACCATTTTCTTAAAGTCCTTGTTCAAATTTCACCAATTGTCTAAAGAATTTTAATAGCAAAAACAATTTTTCTGGTGTAGGCTCCAGATTGCTAGGCCTATATGTCACATTTAGTTATCATGTCTCTTGGGTCTCCTTTAACCTCTAACTTCCTCAGCTGTTTCAAGAACCTGGCATATATATATATATATATATATATATATTTTTTTTTTTTTTTTTTTTTTTTTTTTTTTTGTAAATTATACCAGCTAGTTACTTTGTAGAATGTCTTTCAATTTGGGTTTGTCTGATGTTTCCTTGTGATTAGATTTAAGTATGTGAATTTTTTCCTCATTTCCTTGAATACCTTGATTAGATGCATTTTTGCATTTTGGGCATGCATTTTTGGCAGGAATATCACAGAAGTCATGCTGTTTCTTTTCAGTTAATCAAATCATGATACATATCATGTCTGTTTGTCCCAATCCTTGTGGGATTAACCTTGATCATTAAGTTGGTGTCTGCCAGGTATCTCCACTGTATAATTACTGTTTTTTTCTTTGTAATTAATAAGTAATTTTTGGAAGATATTTCCTCATGAAGCTTTTGCCAACTAACTTTAGAATAGAATCGATGATTCTTTCTGAATCAATTTTAATTGTGATAGTTGCCAAATGGTGATATTTTAAATTTGTTATTCCTTCTACATTTATTAGTTTTCCAACTGTAAGAAAGTGATTTTCTTTCCTATTTGTGTAATCATTTATTTATTTATGTTAGTATAGACTCATGGATTCCTATTTGAGTCAATGAGTTACAATCCACTACTATCATTTTGGTGACCAAATTGTCCCAGATCTGGTAAGTGGAAGGGAGCTCCTTCAAACTGGCTCCTATGCCTTTTTGACGTGTCCTCATAATTTTTTACCCACTTCCTTACTTTCTGGCAAAACAAGATTCTCAAGTTCATCATGAATTTCTCTATTCCATTCCTGGGCTCAGCCACTTCTCCAAGGATCCCTGGTTTATTTTAGTGGAGAATGATATTTATAAAGCAAGATCTAGTGCTAGATGTACCTATTGCTACTGGGGTGTCGCTGCTTCTAGGTCCTCCTGGGAATCAGTGCAAGAAAATATAAAGACACACACACACACACACACACACACACACACACACACACACACACACATATCTACATCTATTTATAAAACTAAATTTTAAAAATGAGTTCACACTGATGTCTTCAGTTGCAAGCCAGCATTATAGTTCATTCTAACCTTCCTCATTTTCCTTTTTTTTTTTCCCTTTTCTTTCTTTCTCTTTCTTTTTTTTTTTTTTTTCTTTTGTTTGTTTGTTTGTTTGTGACAGGTTCTGGCTCTGTCACACAGGCTGGAGTGCAGGGCTCACTGCAACTTCCGCCTCCCAGGCCCAAGTGATCCTCCCACCTCAGCTTCTTTGAGTAGCCAGGACCACAGGCACGCCACCACACCTGGCTAATTTTTGTATTTTGTGTAGAGACAGGATTTCGCCATGTTGTCCAGGCTGGTCTCAAACTCCTGAGCTCAAACTATCCACCCGCCTTGACCTCCCAAAGTGCTGGGATTACAGGCGTGCCCAGCCACCGAAAACATCTTACGACCATGGGTGGTGACTGGCAAGAAATGTACCTTGCTAGTTTTAAGATGGAGTTATTTTTAAAATGGTGTCACCCTGGCTCTCCTATGCTCCTGTTTCCCAATTTGACAACCAACACGATCTTTCTGATCAGCTCATCCTTACTTAAAAACCATCATTGGGGCCGGGCGCGGTGGCTCACGCCTGTAATCCCAGCACTTTGGGAGGCCGAGGCAGGCGGATCACGAGGTCAGGAGATCGAGACCATCCTGGCTAACACGGTGAAACCCAGTCTCTACTAAAAAATATTAAAAAATTAGCCCGGCATGGTGGCTGGCGCCTGTAATCCCAGCTACTCAGGAGGCTGAGGCAGGAGAATGGCGTGAACCCGGAAAGCGGAGCTTGCAGTGAGCCGAGTTTGCGCCACTGCACTCCAGCCTGGGCGACAGAGCGCAACTCCGTCTCAAAAACAAAACAAAACAAAACAAAAAATCATTGCCTCTCCAGTGTTCTTACACTAAAGGTGCCATCTGCCTAACTTAATTTAGGAATGCCTGTATGTTTTGGTACTGTTTAAATATTCCCAGCTTTGCCACTCTCCGTCTCACACCAACATCCAGCCATCTGGAAGATCTTTCCATTCCTCCAGTTCTCTCGTAACTAAAACAACTTCAGACTTAACCCTCACTCCCAGAGGTAACTCGCCCTTAACTCTTCTTGTAGAACTTAAATTTCATGTATTGTTCTCTCCTTCTGTCCCTCACTTACTTCCTAAATCTCTGGTGGATGTTCCCCTGTGGTCCTGTTACAGTTATTCTGACCTAAACAGAACTGATCACATTGCTTGCTGGGAAGATGCACATGCAATCTCTAGTGTATAGTAGGTCCTCAATAATTACTGGTGACTGGTAAAGCAGCCAAGGCCTTTGGACTATAAATCGATCTTATTCTACGTTAATAACAATATTAGCACAGGATTCTATTCCCTTGCTGGATATTATTTACATTTGATAATGAATGAACTAATTCTCTTTGACAGCAAAACATGTATTCAGCTTACAGCCGAAAATGCAAGGGAAGGTACACAATAAGACGGATCCAAGCCCTGATCCCTCTGAGCTGTAAGCAGTCAAGTAACTACTTGTTCTGAAAAGTATTAACTGTCCTATTAACGTTAACCTTCACAACACAATGCCTTGTGTTCAACTGGCCTTGGCCTCAAAGCACTTTCCTGGCACATTCCCTGAATTTAAAGAACGGTTTCCATACAGCTGAGAGGGTCGAGGCAGGGGTAAGTGTAGAAGACGCAAGAAATGGAGACACCCTGGGAAAAGAACTCTAGACTGCACTCCAACCGTAGCACTTACTAGGCATTCGACTCCAGGACCTTGACACTCGCGCTCGCTGGCGGCGAGCCCCGCCTCCCCACTGCGCCTCATCTCCCAGACAGGCCCCGCCTCCCCACTCAGGCCCCGCCTCCCCAATCAGGCCCGTCTCCGTACTAGGGCTTGCTCCAAGCCCTGCTTCCTCGCCCAACCTGGCCTCCCCACTACGGCCTAACCCCAAGCCCTTCTCCTCGTCCAGCCCCGTCTCCACACTACTGCCTCGTCGTCAACTCCGCCTCCCCACTCCGACCCCATCTCCCTGACCAGCCCCGCCTTTACGCTCAGGCTCCGCCTCCCCGCCGGGTCTTGCCTCCAAATCCCGGCCTTGTCTCACGTCACGCCTCCACACGGCCCCGCCTCCACACGGCCCCGCCTCCACACGGCCCCGCCTCCACACGGCCCCGCCTCCACACGGCCCCGCCTCCACACGGCCCCGCCTCCACGCTCGGCCTGGCCCCAAGCTCCTCCTTCCTGCTGCACCCTGTCTCCGCACTCCGGCCTGGTCCCGAGCCCCGCCCCGCCTCCACAGTCCCGAGCCCGCCTCCAACCCCGCCCTGTCCCCACACCCAGCTTGGCCCCCGAGCCACGCCTCCCACCCCGCCCCCACACTCCCGAGCCCCGCCTCGTCTCCACACTCCGGCGGCGCCTCCCTACCCGGCCCCGCCTCCGCGCTCGGGCTGCCAGCCCTCCCTTGCACGTTCCGGCTCCTCCTCTATCTTCACGCCCACGCCAGGCCCTGAGCCCAGCCTCCACGTCTCGGCGCCAACTCCACATCCTGGCTCCTATCTCTGCCTTCCAGGCATCTCCCAGCTGCACGCTCGGGCCCGGCTCAGAGCCCTAAGCCCTGCCTCCCGGTCCTGGCCGGGTTTCCCAGAACTGCACGGCGCCTCTCCGCCCAGGCCCAAGCCCGAGCCCCTCCTCCACACCCGAGTCCGAGCCCCGCGTCCCGGATTCGGACCCGCCTGCCTGGGGCGGTGCTGCACCAGGTGCGGATGTGGCAGGCGTCTCGGAGCGCCAGGTGCAGCTTCCAGGTCAAGATGGTCGCCGCCTGCCGCTCGGTAGCCGGGCTCCTACCACGCCGCCGCCGCTGCTTTCCCGCCCGGGCCCCGCTGCTGCGCGTCGCCCTCTGCCTCCTGTGCTGGGCCCCGGCGGCTGTGCGCGCGGTCCCTGAGCTCGGGCTCTGGTTAGAGACAGTCAACGACGTAAGTGGAGTGTCGGGACCCAGGCGTGGCACGTCTCGGGCCGTCAGGGCCGTCGTGGGGCTTCGCTTGACCCCGGGCTTGTTCACCTGGCCTCTGCCGGGTCAGCACCGGGTCCCCTGATACCCTCCCTGAGCCTTTTGTCTGTTACAATCGGGGAGCGGGGAGCGGCCCCTCCTCCGGCCCGACCTAGGCTGCAGGCAAGAGCCGTCAGGATTGCGCATGGGACGGCCCTCCGGTCCGAGCGCTCGGACTGTTAGGGTCACCATGCCCGACGCCGTGGCCCTCATTCTGCTCTGACATGTTTTGGCTGGATCAGGAATCTCTCGGCACATCTAGCAGCATCTTTGGGATTCGACTCTTCCTGTCCGGATGCAGCTACAGTGGGCCACACCCCTGAGGCCGCAGGGAGGACTTGCCAGCGCGTCAGTTTTTGCATAAACTTAGAAAGCGGGTCTGCCGCTTCCTTAAAAAAAAAAAAGAAAGAAAAGAAAAAATTTAAATGAGGGGGAAACGTGCAGTAGTCACCCTACCTCTATTTCTCTCGAGTTCCTGAATTTCTCTACAGTTCCTGTCACAGTTCCGGGAGAGAGAGTGTGTGTGTAGGTGGGGCGGGACTTGTGATTAGGGAGTGCTTGAAAGGCGAATCTGGAGGCATGAGTGGGTGGAAACTCTTCTTTCCAAGGCAGGCTATTAGAAAACTTGGCATCCAGTAATTAGAGGAGATGATGTGGGAGAGATGCAGGGGCAGAATTATGGAAAGTCTTGCAAAAGAGAGACAGGAAGTCTGGAAGAGGCGTTATCTCCGGCTTCTCTGGGGTCAGATGACTCATCCAGCACTGTTTGGGATGGGTATTTTCCACATGCATGAAATAATGTCCAAGTTCTAAAGATGAGACTTATATTTTGATTTCCTTAACCCAAAAAAGAAAGTAGTTCCAAAGACTACAAATACTTCCCACAACACAAAAGCTACTCAGAGGAACACGCTGGGTATCTTTCTGGATCTTTTAAGACCTAGTGCAGCCATTTCCTCCAGGATTCTTCTGGGTTGGTGACCTAATTTGTGTGCCAGTTGTATAGTCTGCACATCTCCATTATTTAATTTCCTGAACGGGAAAAAGTAGAACTCAGTGAACTACTCTCATGGCTTCCTGCTGCTACGATAGTGAATAGTCAATATAACTATATTGGAAGTGAATCAGCTGCATGCATATTGTTGGATTACTTGAACATATCTGTATAGATCTTTGCCAAGTGTACTGTGAACATACCTGCAAAGATCTTTGCCAAGTGTACTTCTTCCTGCATGAGGAAGAGAAGTTTGCTCCTTGAGTGCTGCATGACCTTTAGGCTAATTTTACTCTTGTGTGACCCTTTGCTGCTAGAAGTCTAAAAGCCCTTCTCTCCCAAGAGTGGACTTATATTTTCCTCATTTCAGGTTGTCAGAAACAGGAAAGGAGAGTGGGGCTTTCTTTCATTTGTACTGCAAATCTATCAAGAAATTTTGTTTCTTTGTTTTTATTTGTTTGTTTGTTTGAGACAGAGTCTTGTTCTGTTACCTAGGCGGAGGGCAGTGGCACAGTCACATGGCTCACTGCAGCCTCAAACTCCTGGGCTCAAGCAATCCTCTAGCCTCAGTCTCCCGCGTAGCGAGGACTATAGGTACATGCTACACATCAGTTAATTTTTAAATTTTTTTGTAGAGCTAGGGGTCTCACTATATTGTCAAGGCTGGTCTTTAACTGCTGGCCTCAAGCTATCCTCCTGCCTCAGCCTCCCAAAGTATTGGGATTACAGGCATGAGCCACTACACCTGGCCAAGAAATGGTTCTTTTGAGTGTACAAGGGAGCAAATGGTTGAAGCACCACTGTGTGTCATATGTTAGACTGGTCATTGCTGTTGCAAAGATGAATTTTAGCCATAGCCCCTTCTGCCAAGACGTTCACACAATAATAGGGATAACAGATTTATGAGTAGATAGTCATATACACTGTGATATACTTGGGATATTACTGGAGCACCAAGGGGGTCACCTAACCCTGCTTCCTGGAGGAGAGACCTACCTCGGTCTTTTTTTTTTTTTTGAGACGAAGTTTCGCTTTTGCTGCCCAGGCTGGAGTGCAGTGGCGCAATCTTGGCTCACTGCAACTTCCACCTCCCAGGTTCAAGGGATTCTCCTGCCTCAGCCTCCCCAGTAGCGGGGATTACAGGTGTGTGCCACCACGCCTGGCTAATTTTGTATTTTTAGTACAGGCAGGGTTTTTCCATGTTGATCAGGCTGGTCTCGAACTCCTGACCTCAGGTGATCCTCCCGCCTCAGCCTCCCAAAGTGCTGGGATTACGGGCGTGAGCCACCGCGCTCGGCCTCCTCAGTCTTAAAAGATGGATAAGTACTACCTTGATGAAGAAGAGGAGGGGAGCAGAGCAGCAGCAGTGCAGGAAATTATTGGTGTTCCTGCTACATCAAGTTCTGGCAGGGTTGTTAGAGGGGACTCAGGTCACCACAAGCTTTCCATGCCTGAGCTTGGCCTTGAGCCTGAGGCCAGAGGCCTCAAACTCAAGGACCTGTGTTGGCCAAGGCAAGTCATATCATTAAGCACAGTGAGCTAAGTTCAGGACTGGAGGGGGTAGTGAGGAATGTTGTGGACTACAGATTGCATGCCCATTCTGAAGAGGGCAGCTGCCATTTGGCTTCAGCTTACTCTGCATACACTCTAGCAGAGTGGGCACAGAATTGCCACAGCTCGTTTTTTTAAGTGAAACTGGAATCCATCTTTTTATTATGTCAACTAAAAAGTTTTAAAAAGGCCTCTTGTGGGCCCAATATATCCCATTTTTAGGTTGAATTAGACCTCCAGACTCCCAGTAGCTACCTCAGGATGTGAATGAGGGAGCCATTGAAAGATCTTAGACATAATGCTAATCACTATGGCTGCTGTCTAAAGATGAATTATAGGATCAGATCTGGAGGTAGAAGTACCAGTTAAGCTATTGCAGAAATTAGGCAGGAAATGCAGAGGGCCTAAATTAGGGCAGTGGTGACAGAGATGGAGAGGAAGAACTAAATTTGATAAATGTTTATGAGATAAAGTAGGCATGCCTTGGGGATTGGGTGATGGAAGTGGGGAACTGGAAGGAGCCATGGCTTGGGTGACTGTAGATGGTACCACCTCCAGCCAAGGTGGACAATGTAGGAAAAGTTGGTGAGCAGAGAGGAGTGTGTCTGGTTTAAAACAGGTTTGTCTGTTGGACATCTGCCAGTGGACATGTCCTTTAGGCAGTTGGGTATTTGGATCTGGAGCTCAAAGGAAGGATCCAAGTTGGGAATTTTATTGTTGTTGTTGAAACTCTGTTGGGGAAGGGAAGAGGTTACCACTTGTCCTATCAGTGTTTTTTGTTTTGTTTTGTTTTGTTTTTAATGCCTAATCGTTTGTACATTTAACACAGTCTCTAACTGCAGGATTTTTATTCCTGAGAAGACATTAAACAACTAATCAATTATTTGATTTAAATTGTGGAAAGGTTGTGAAGAAGAAAGGGTGCTAGGGATTATATAAGGGAGGGCCTGGCCAGATATGGGCCACAGTGGAAGAATTCCTGCAGAACGGGCTTTTGAGCTGGGCTTTGAAGGGTGAGAAGGAGCCAACTAGATGAACAAAGGGTGAAAGGAAGGATTTTAAAGTAAATTTTTCAGGTTGACCACTAATCCTGAGGGCAGGAAAGAATATCATGCTTTTCTGGAACTGGAAAGTTGAGAGGTGGGCAGGACTTGATTATTCACGTCCTATAGGCTACAGTAAGAATTTCGGTCTGTTGTAATTGCATTGGTAAACCATAACGACTTGGGGCTGGGAGAGGGGGACAGTTCCTTATCAAAAGTACATTCAAATTGACGCCAGGAGAGCAACATGCAACTGCAGTCAGTTCATGTCACGTCTGAGCAGCACTAATCCTGCAATGGCAGCATCTTTTACCTCTTATGTGTCACTGGCCCTAACTGAGTCTGCTAGAGGCCAGAGCCCTCCTGATCCTCAGGGTAACTGCAGGAAGTAGAACCATGACAAGGTTTTAAGCAAGTTAGTTGATGTGATCAAATTTACATTAAAAAAAATACTCTTGTCAGAGAGAGGAGTGCAAGGCTTAGAAATCTATATGTTGTGGGGTAAAACAGTTGCAAAAAAAACTTTCTAACAAGATCTTCCTGTGTTTGTTTTTCATTTTAGAAATCAGGACCTTTGATATTTAGGAAAACTATGTTTAACTCTACAGATATCAAGTTATCTGGTAAGTATAATAAAACAATAAAATACTAGACTGGGCGCAATGGCTCACGCCTGTAATCCCAGCACTTTGGGAGGCCGAGGCAGGTGGATCACAAGGTCGGGAGTTCAAGACGAGTCTGACCAACATAGTGAAACCCCGTCTCTACTAAAAATACAAAAAAAGTTAGCTGGGCATGGTGGTGGGCGCCTGTAGTCCCAGCTACTTGGGAGGCTGAGGTAGGAGAATCACTTGAACCCGGGAGGCAGAGGTTGCAGTGAGCCGAGGTTGCGCCACTGCACTCCAGCCTGGGCGACACAGTGAGACTCTGTCTCAAAAACAAACAAACAAGAATAATGAAATACTAATATATATATAAACAACATAATATAAACAAATACATTCATGTAAATGAATATAACATATATAATAAACTAAGCAAATGTTTTGTTTTTAAGTAGTTCTAACATTTTAAGGTTTTGTTTTGTTTCAGTCAGCACTTGGTTATTTACAAGAATGGATTTTTCTTTTTTTTTTTCTTGAGACAGAGTCTTTCTCTGTCACCCAGGCTGGAGTGCACTGGCAAGATCTCGGCTCACTGCAACTTCCGCCTCTCAGGTTCAAGTGATTCTCCTGCCTCAGCCTCCCTAGTAGCTGAGATTACAGGCGAACGCCACCACGCCCAGCTAATTTTTGTATTTTTAGTAAAGATGGGGTTTCACCATGTTGGCCAGGCTGGTCTCCAGCTCTTGACCCCAGGTGATCCACCCACCTCAGCCTCCCAAAGTGCTGGGATTACAGGCATGAGCCACTGTGCATGGCCCACAAGAATGGATTTTTCTGATCTTCTTTCAGAAAATGTAATGTGAATCATTTTATGAAAATTGTAATTAAAGTCTAATAGACGAGCAAAAAAAAATTTGGTTTTTGTGAAATTTGACTTTGAGTCTCAGATTTTTAAAACTAGATAAATTGCTTTTACGAATATATGAAATGTCATGATTGTGATAAACCCTTTACGGCCTTGAAAATTTTCAAAATGTACATATCCTCGTAAGAAGTAAAAATCGCTGGACAACATTTTAATTAGAGTTTTAAGGCTGATAAAAGTTAAAATATTCATTAGGTAGGGCCTGTCTTTTCTGTGTCAATACTGAGATACCAGAACTACCAAGGTTTTTTAAGAATTTCACTGGATTTTCATTGGATTGTATTCACTGTGGCCCAATTCCTCTTATTGTTTCCAGTAACCTAACTAGGAAAATTGGTTGCCAGAGTTAAAGTCTCAGGATAAGGAGCAGTTTTTCGCTGGGTAGAGCAAACTGGCTTCTACAGGATCCAAAGTCATGCCTCTTTCCTTTCACACAACAGATCATGCTCTGCTCATTTGTTGGGGGCAATTCTGCCTTTTATGGGTCTTTCCTGAGGGAAGTCAGGCTAGCCAGCAGCTAGAAAGCAGAGGTGGTTTCAAGCAGCTCTGTAATATCAATCATCAGTTGTGATAAGAGCTTGGTAAGAGGAAATTGAAGTCCAAGGTGAGAGAGAAAAAAATTTTGGCATCTGTTTATTTAATGAATTCATGTCTCAAAGTCTAGACAAAGGATTTAAAAGAACCTCAGTCTGGTGCTGACAAAAAGTTATATGGGAAAAAAAAGTAACGTCAGCCACTGAAACAGAATTTGATTTTTAAAAATCATTACAAATGCCTGAGATCAACATATGAGTAGACTACAATCAAGACGTTGTTATTAACTTATCTAAAGAACGAATGGGACAGCATGAGGGATTTAAGAGCAAAAGCATAATAAAACTAGGGTTTAGTCAGGCAAATGCTGGTCATGTCCAACAGCATTGTTGGGGGAGAGGTTTTCTTGAACCATGACCACAGCTATGACATGGGGCTGGCAGGTGTGGGTATAGCATCCACCTGAGCCTCCTTGGTCTGGTGCCATGCTCACCAAACCACCTTCTCATCCGTACTGGGCCTCCAGGGAGGCATGCTGAAGGGAAAGAGTTGATCATTACTAGTCCAGTTTACGGTTTCTGTTCATTGTAAGTGAGTAATTGAGTATTCTAATTTATACATCTACATGGTAATCATGAAAGTGAGTAATTGAGCATTCTAATGTACACATCTACCATTGGGAAAGGGTGAGATGAGAATCTGTGTTTTCACAGAGCCAGATTTTAGTGCTTGTTAAGCTAAGGACTGGCCCCTTGGATATATGTCGATGCTGTTTGGGAGATCAGATATCTGGCTTTTTTAAGGCAACCTCTCTTCTGCTGTCTCGTTCAAGTCATGTGGAGCCTGTGCTAAAAAATATCTCAATGTAATTCACCATATTAACAGAATATAAGAAATGAACCATATGATCATCTCAAAGTATACAGAAAGAGCATTTGAAAAAAATTCAACACCCATTCATGATAGAAACTCAAAGAAAGTTAGAAATAGAAGGAAACTTCCTCAACCTGATAAAAGGCATCTATGAAAAATCTGTAGCAAACATCATACTGTCAGTTCTTCCCAGATTGATCTATAAATTCAGTTTAATCCCAGTCAGAATCCAAGCAGGCTTTTTGTTTGTTTGGTCGGTGCATATTGTGAATTTCACATTTTTGAGTGCTGGAGGACGTTGTAGTCCTTTAACGACTTTGTTCTAGCAGACATTTAAGTTCCTTGTGGGTCAGTTTGATGCTTTCCAGTTTTCTTGTTAAGTTCTTTTAGGATGGTTCTGCAGTAGCCTTTAGTCTAGGGCAAACTTAGCAGTGCTTCTGTGGTGTGGTCTTTCTGCTTGTCTTCCAAATACCTGGTATATTTACTGAGGCCTTTCCACTCTGGCTAGTGGAAACTCAAAAAGTTCCCAGCTCTGCGTGAGCTCTGAGAATTGTTGGGCTTGTTCCTATGCATGGGCAGGCTGCCCTTCAGCCAGAAACTCCAGGGGATCACTATGCAGATTTCTCTTTCTCTTTATGTAGCTTCCATCTCTTGGGTACTGTCCCCCAGAAAATCTACCAGCCTCAGTTTGTTGAACTTGAATCTCTGGTCTCATTTTGGTTTCGCTCTTTGTCATTATCAGCCTTTGAGATGACTCCCAGTGATCCTTGCTTCCTCTTATTCATGATCTTGTGTTGTCCTCTAACACATTTTATCAGAGTTGGTCTGAGTGACTGATAGAGCATGGTGGAAATAATGGCACATCCCTTCTGAGGCTAAGTTATAAAAGATACTGTGGCTGCATCTTTGCTCTCTCTAATCACTCACTCTGGGGTAAGCCAGCTGCCATGTCGTGAGGACGTTCCCAACAGAGCTCTCCTTAACTCCAGACTTAATGCTTTTCAGTCTGCCTATTTGTGTCACCCTCTTACCTGGATCATTCAGAAGAAAGGCCAAACTCCTCAGCAGGGTCTAAGACCTCATGAATTTTCCCCAGCACTCTTCTCCAGCTTCAACTCTTTCTCCTTTCCCCAGCCTGTGTTCTAAGCATAGCAGACTATTTTCAGGGGTCATACTCATGCTGTGCTTTCACTCACCCTGGGCATTTACATGTTTGGTCCACCCTTCTCTTCACCAGGCTAACTTCTGCTCTTCCTTCAAGTTACAGGTCTCCTCCTCCAGCAAGCTTATCCAGAACCCATTCTTCATGCTCTCCTGGGCTATGATAGGTGACCTGCTCAGTGCTCCCTTGACTATTCTCAGCCTCTGGGACTACTGAGAGTGCCTGTTTAGTTGTTAAAACTCACTCCTCCAGTACCTCTTAAGTCATAGACAGGCATTGTTCTTGTTTACCATCATAGCTCACAGGATGGCACACAGGATGGGGCTCACTCAGTATATTTTGAATGAATATGTGAGTGAGAAAAATGTTTGAGAGTGAAATAAGCAGTGACTTAGCATATCAGGCCACTCAGTTTATTTGATTTTAGACTTATACATGAAATGAGCAGTATTACAGCAGCTTTTGGTTAACTGTAACAATTTAATGAATTTATCTGTCTCACTTTACAGTGACTTTTTGGAGAAATTAGCTAATGTTTTACTCATTGTTACATTAAAGTAGCCTATTTTTAATTGCATTCTCAAAACCTTAAGTTTATATTAGAGTGTATGTATTATTCATGTAAAACGAGACTTTCTTTTTCTAAACAGTTAAGTCATTCCATTGTTCTGGGCCTGTGAAGTTTACCATAGTGTGGCATTTGAAGTATCATACCTGTCACAATGAGCATTCTAATCTGGAAGTAAGTAAAACACAAGTTTTTAATGTATATAAAGCTATGAAGGAAAATTATGGGTATAAAGATTAGCTCATCAAGCGAGGAGGCTAGAAATAGAGATTACAGTTTTAAAGTGCTACAGATTAATTTTGGGACTTATGGCAATAAACCAAGTTACATGCTGAGAATACTACGAGCTTTTAGTTGCCTTGTATGATATGAAAAATGTTAGTAAATGTTTAAATTCAGGCACGTAGGAGTCATTGATAAAGGCGCTGTACATACAAATAAATGCTTAATTTGCAAAAGAAGTTTAAATATTTCACTTTTTTAAAAAAATTATAGGGAACCTAGAACTGTATTGAGTACAAGTAGATTTAGTGAGCACAAGTAGATCGCAGAAAGAGGTGAGGAGAAGAAAGGAGGTATCTGGGGAAAGGCAGAGGATTCTGAGAGAGAAGGAGAAAGTGGCTGTGCTGAGCAAGGCTTTTCCTGCACCTGGCTCTGAAGCCTGGGTTTCTTCCTCCTGGGATGTGCACTGGGCTCTCAGCAAGGTGTTTCTCTTGATGATTCTCGTGATAGTTGCTTGGGATTGTTTCCTTTTCAGATTCTCTGTTACCTGTTTGGCTTCTACCTTGAATAATATATGGGTTTCCGTATCTTTTTAAATTATATATGTATATATGTATATACCTATACATGTATATATATATGTACATATACCTATACATGTATATGCATGTAAATACATATGAGATCTCTCTCTGTCACCCAGGCTGGAGTGCAGTGGTGCGATCATGGCTCACTCCAGCCTTGAACTCCTGGGCTCAAGTGACCCTCCTGGCAGGTTGCCTCAGGTAGCCTCCAGAGTCTCTGGGATTATAGACGTGAGCCATTATAGCTGGCTTTCTGTATTGTTATTAGTATTATATTTCTATTTGGATTGAACCATGCTATTTTCCTTGAACTGCCTTTTGGCTTCATCTCTAAATATTTTACACCCTCACACTAAATACTTCAATGTAAATTTCCTAAGAACAGAGATATTCATTTATTTTTTTCACAGTATAATTATAGAATTCAAGTTTAACACTGATAAAATGCTATTATATATAGACCTTATTAAAATTTTGCAGCTGGGCAGGGTGGGTCACACCTGTAATTCCTGCGCTTTGGGAACCTGAGGCGAGAGGATCGCTTAAGCCCAGGAGTTAAAGACCAGCCTGGGCAACAAGTGAGACCCTGTCTCTACAAAAAATTAAAAAATTAGCCAGACACAGTGGCATGTGCCTATAGTCCCAGCTGTTCGGGAGGTTTAGGCCGGAGGATCCCTTGAGCCCAGGAGTTCAAAGTTGCAGTGTGCTGTGATTGCACCACTGCACTCCAGCCTGGGAGACAGTGAGACCTTGTCTTCAAAAAAAAAAAAAAAAAAATTTCACCAGTGTCCCAATATTGTCTTTTAGAGCAGGCCCCCCCCGCCCCCGCTGCACTCACACTCCACACCCCATACAGGAACCAATTCAGGTTTGCATTTCATTTCCTTTCCTTGTTTTTGTTTTTAGTTCCTGATAATCTGGATTTCCCCCCTTTTTGGTGTGTCATGGCATTGATAGTTTTGAAATGTACAAACCATTTATTTTTGCAAAATTCCCCTGAATTTGAATATTTCTGATGTTTATTCATGATCAGATTCAAGTTATACATTTTTGGCAGGAATACCACAGAATACTGATTTGTCTCATTTTTGGTGATGTTAATTTGGTCAGTTGGTCAAGGACATATCTGCAAGATTTTTTCCATTCCAAAGTTACTACTTTTCTCTTTGTTATTAACAACAACTTGTGAGGAAAAACTTTTGAAACTATGTAAATATCTTGTGGTTTTCATCAAACCTTCAGCCACTTGTTTTAGCATCCTTTCATGATTCTTGCCTGATGAGTCAGTCATTACTGTGCTGATTGCTGAATGGTGATTTTCTAGTTCCATACTTTCTTCTTCCTTTATTAGCATTCTACTATAAGAATGCACTCTCTCTACTCCCCTAATCAATCTGTCTTACCTGTCAGTCATCAGGTTGGACTTGTTGATTTTTACTTTGTTATATAGGTTATAATCTATTACTGTTTTTATATATTTTGCTCATATTGTCCCATATTTGGTCTGTGGGAGCCAACTCCACTTTTTTTGATGACTGGGAGCTGCCATTAAGGAGCTTCGTTCATTCATCCATTCAAGGATGCCAGGAACCTCAGGTAGTTGTGTAAATGAGCGTCTCCTCTGCACTCGGCTACCTTTGCTGTATCTTACTGTTTGCTTTCTCTTTTTTGTAGTTGAATGCTACTTTCTTTCTCTGTAAAATCTCTTACACATGGGATAAAGTACAAGTAGCCCCAGAACAAAGTATGTTTTATTTCTCTGGGAACTATTTCATTGTAGTATCTTGGTCAGTTTTCTTATTGTAAGTGTGCTTGTGTTATGTATTACTGTATCTGAACACACTGGAATGGCTAAAAGGTTATGATTATCTCAATTATATTAAAATTATATTCAAAACAGTTTTTATTTGGTATTTTATTCTATTGCGTATTTTCAGGTATTTCAAACTGAATATACTTTTGGTATTATTTAAACATTAACTTTTATTTATATTCTAGGATAAGAAGTGTGGGAATAAATTATAACATAGAATTTTACCTTATATAGGAGCTGTTCCAAAAACATAAACTTAGTGTTGATGAAGACTTTTGTCATTATTTGAAGAATGACAACTGTTGGACAACAAAAAATGAAAACTTAGATTGCAACAGTGATTCACAGGTGTTTCCCTCTTTGAATGTGAGTATCTGACTTGCCATGTTAAAGTTTGTTTTATTCCCAGTGAATACAAGTATCAACTGAAGTGATGTTTTATCGGAATTTTGATAAAGGTGGTATCTGACTTGCCATGTTAAAATAAAGTTTATTTTATTCCCACTGAATACAAGTATCAACTGAAGTACTGTTTTATCAGGATTTTGATAAAGGTGGTTAACTTGTAAATTTTTAGGTTTAGTTTGTTTGTGTGTATAGTAGTACATAATAAGTAAGATACGTGGCTGGGCGCGGTGGCTCACACCTGTAATCCCAGCACTTTGGGAGACTGAGGTGGGTGGATCACCTGTGGTCAGGAGTTTGAGACCAGCCTGGTGAAACCCCATCTCTACTAAAAATAAAAAAATTAGCCGGGTGTGGTGGCATGTGCCCATAGTCCCAGCTACTCGGGTAGCTGAGGCATGAGAATTGCTTGAACTCATGAGGCAGAGCTTGCAGTGAGCCATGATTGCGCCACTGCACTCCAGCCTGGGCGACAGAGCGAGACTCCGTCTCAAAAAAAAAGATAAGATACTGATACCATTGTTCCATTTCCTTGCAACTTATTTTGGCAATGTCCTTGCAAGGTTCTTTTATATCTGCTACCTCCAATTTATCTCTTACTCTTCCTTCTGTCAACTGCAGTCAGACCTTTGCATCCATCATCCCATCAAAACAGCTCTAGTCAAAGTCACCAGTAACTTCCATGTTGTTAAATCCAATGGTCTATTCCTCTTACCAAAAGTCTTGACTTACCAGCATTTGACACACGTCAACACTAACTCCTCCTTTATGCCTTTTCTCCCTCCCAGTGTGGGAGCTTAGATTCTAAAATGATTAACAGCAGTTGGCTGGGCGTGGTGGCTCAGCCTGTAATCCCAGCACTTTGGGAGGATGAGGCAGGTGGATCACCTGAGGTCAGTAGTTCGAGACCAGCCTAGCCAACATGGTGAAACCCCATCTCTACTTAAAATACAAAAAATTAGCTGGGCGTGGTGGTACGCACCTGTAATCCCAGCCACTCAGGAGGTTGAGGCAGGAGAATCACTTGAACCCGGGAGGCAGAGGTTGCAGTGAGCCGAGATCACGCCAAAATGTCTTTAGTAAAAGTTTTAAAGGAGTTCTCTTTAAAATGTGTTGAAATATAATAAACACAGAAAAGTACACATCAGTGTACTCCTCAATGAATTTTTAAAAGGCCAGGCACAATGGCTCGCACCCATAATCCCAGCACTTTGGGAGGCCAAGGCGGGCGGATCATGAGGTCAGGAGATCGAGACCATCCTGGCTAACACAGTGAAACCTCGTCTCTACTAAAAAATACAAAAAATTAGCCGAGCCTGGTGGCGGGCACCTGTAGTCCCAGCTACTTGGGAGGCTGAGGCAGGAGAATGGCGTGAACTCGGGAGGTGGAGCTTGCAGTGAGCCGAGATCACGCCACTGCACTCCAGCCTGGGCAACAGAGTGAGACTCCGATTCAAAAAAAACAGACAACAAAACTGAGCACAACCATGTAGACCCTGATGAATTATAGAACATTTTAGCACCTAGAACCCCCTTTTACTTCCTAACACTTTCCCTGCCAATGGCAACACTATCCTCATTAAGGAGAAGGTTTTATTTTTATTTTTTAACTTTTATTTTCAGGGGTACATGTGCAGGTTTGTTATATCGTAAACTTATGTCACAGGAATTTGTTGTATGAATTATTTCCATGACCCAGGTACTAAGTTTAGTACCCAATAGTCATTTTTTCTGCTCCTCTACCTCCTCCCAGCCTTCACCCTTAAGTAGGCCCCTCTTTGTGTCTGCTGTTCCCCTCTTTGTGTCCATTTTCTCATCATTTAGCTCCCACTTATAAGTGAGAATATGCGGTATTTGGTTTTCTGTTCCTGTGTTAGTTTGCTAAGGAAAATGGCTTCCAGCTCCATCCATGTCCCTGCAAAGGACACGGTCTCCTTTTTTATGTCTGCATATTATTCCATGATGTATATGTACCACATTTTCTTTATCCAGTCTGCCATTGATGGGAATTTAGGTTGATTCCATATCTTTGGCAATGTGAATGGTGCTGCAGTGAACATATGTGTGCATGTGTCTTTATGACAGAACGATTTATATTCCTTTGGGTATATAATATGCCCAGTAATGGAAGTACTGTGTCGAACAGTAGTTCTGTTTTCAGCTCTTTGAGGAATTGCCACACAGCTTTCCACAATGGGTGAACCAATTTGTACTCCCACCAGCAGTATATAAGCATTCCCTTTTCTCCACAACCTTGCCAGCATCTGTTATTTTTTGACTTTTTAATAATAGCCATTCTGACTAGTGTGAGATGGTATCTCATTGTGGTTTTGATTTGCATCTCTCTGATGATCAGTGATATTGAGCTTTTTAAAATATGCTTGTTGGCCATATGCATGTCTTCCTTTGAGAAATGTCTGGTCATGTCCTTTGCCCTCTTTTTAATTTTTTTTTGTTTTTTTTCTTGTAAATTTGTTTAAGTTCCTTATAGACACTGGATATTAGACCTTTGTCAGATGCATAGCTTGCAAATATTTTCTCTCATTCTGTAGGTTATCTTTTTATTCTGTTGATAGTTTCTTTTGCTGTGCAGAAACTCTTTAGTTTAATTAGATCCTATTTGTCAATTTTTGCTTTTGTTGCAATTGCTTTTTTGGCAACTTTGTCATGAAATCGTCACCTGTCCTATGTCCAGAATGGTATGGTCTAGGTTGTCTTCATAGGGTTTTCATAGTTTTAAGTTTTACATTTAACTCTTTAATCCATCTTGAGTTGATTTTTGTATATAATGTAAGCAAAGGGTCCAGTTTCAGTCTTCTGCGTATGGCTAGCCAGTTAGCCCAGCACCATTTATTGAATAGGGAGTCTTTTCCCCATTGTTTGTTTTTGTCAACTTTATTAAAGACCAAATTATTATAGGTGTGCTCTGATATTTCTGGGCTCTCTATTCTGTTCCGCTGGTCTATGTGTCTGTTTTTGTACCAGTACCATGCTGTTTTGGTTACTATAGCCCTGTGGTATAGTTTGAAGTCAGGTAGTATGATGCCTCCAGCTTTGTTCCTTTTGGTTAGGATTGCGTTGGCTATTCGGGCTCTCTTCTGGTTCCATATGAATTTTAAAATAGTTTTTTCTAGTTTTGTGAAGAATGTCATTGGTAGTTTGATAGGAGTAGCATTGAATCTGTAAGTTGCTTTGGGCAGCAGGGCCATTTTAACAGTATTAATTCTTCATATCCATGAGCATGGAACATCTTTTTTTTTTTTCTTTTTTTTTGAGACGGAGTCTTGCTCTGTCACCCAGGCTGGAGTGTAGTGGCGCAGTCTCCACTCACTGCAACCTCCGCCTCCCGGGTTCATGCCATTCTCCTGCCTCAGCCTCCCAGGTAGCTGGGACTACAGACGCCCACCACCATGCCCGGCTAATTTTTTGTATTTTTTTTAGTAGAGATGGGGTTTCACTGTGTTAGCCAGGATGGTCTTGATCTCCTGACTTCATGATCCGCCCGCCTCGGCCTCCAAAGTGCTGGGATTACAGGCATGAGCCACTGCACCCGGCCGAGCATGGAACATCTTTCCATTTGTTTGTGTCATCTCTGATTTCTTTGAGCAGTGTTTTGTAATTCTCATTGTAGAGATCATTCACCCCCTTGGTTAGCTGTATTCCTATGGGATTGCATTCATGATTTGGCTCTTGGCTTGGCTGTTGTTGGTGTACAGGTATGCTAGTGATTGCCCCCCCCCCCGCCCCCCCCCCCCCCCCGCCGCCACCACCACTGCCCACTCTGTCATCCAGGCTGGAGTGCAATGGCACAGTCTCTGCTCACTGCAACGTCCGCCTCCTAGGTTCAAGCAATTCTCCTGCCTCAGCCTCCTGAATAGCTGGGATTACAGGCACCTGTCACCATGCCCGGCTAATTTTTGAATTTTTTTTTTTAGTAGAGACGGGGTTTCACCATGTTGGCCAAGCTGCTCTCAAACTCCTGACCTTAAGTGATCCTGCTGCCTTGGCCTCCCAAAGTGCTGAGATTACAGGAGTGAGCCACCATGCCCAGCCGCTAGTGATCTTTATATGTTGATTTTGTATCCCAAAACTTTGCTGAAGTTGCTTATCAGCTCAAGGAGCTTTTGGGCAGAGAGTATGGGGTTTTCTAGATATATAATCATGTCGTCTGCACACAGGGATAGTTTGACTTCTTCTCTTCCTATTTGGGTGCCCTTTATTTCTTTCTCTTACTTGATTGCTCTGGCCAGGACTTCCAATACCATGTTAAATAGGAGTGATGAGAGAGGGCATCTTTGTCTTGTGCCTGATGTCAAGGGAGATGCTTCCAGCTTTTGCCCATTAAGTATGATGTTGGCTATGAGTTTGTAATAGGTGGCTCTTATTATTTTGAGATCTGTTCCCTCAATACCTAGTTTATTAGAGTTTTTAACATGAAAGGATGTTGTATTTTATCCAAAGCCTTTTCTGTATCTATTGAGATGATCATGTGGTTTCTGTCTTTAATTCTCTTTATGTAATAAATCATGTTTATTGATTTGCATGTGTTGAACCTACCTTGCATCCCAGGGGAAAGCCTGCTTGATCATGGTAGATTAACTTTTTGATATGCTGCTGGATTTGGTTTGCTAGTATTTTGTTGAGGATTTTTTGCATCAGTGTTCATCAAAGATATTGGCCTGAAGCCTTCTTTTGTCATGTCTCTTCTATGTTTTGGTATCAGAATAATGCTGGCCTTATAGAATGAGTTGGGGAGGAGTCCCTCCTCCTCAATTTTTTGGAATAGTTTCAGTAGGAATGGTACCAGCTCTTCTTTGTACTTCCAGTAGAATTTAGCTGTGAATCCATCTGGTCTTGGGGCCTTTTTTTGGTTGGTAGGCTATTTCCATTTCAGAGTTTCTTATTGGTCTGTTCAGGGAATCAGTTTCTTCCTGGTTTAGTCTTGGTAGGGTGTATGTGTCCAGTAATTTATCCATTGATTCTAAATTTTCTAGTTTGTGTGCACAGAGGCATTGATAGTATTTTCTGATGGTTATTTGTATTTCTGTGGGCTCAGTGGTAACATTCCGTTTGTCATTTCTAATTAAATTTATTGGATCCTATGTCTTTTCTTCTTTATTAACCTACCTGGCAGTCTATCTGATTAATTTTCTCAAAAAAAAACAGCTTCTGGATTCATTGATCTTTTGAATGGTTTTTCATGTTTCAGTCTCCTTTAGTTCAGCTCTGATTTTGGTTATTTCTTGTCTTCTGCTAGCTTTGAGGTTGGTTTGCTCTTGCTTCACTAGTTCTTTTAGTTGTGATGTTAGGTTGTTAATTAATTTCAGATCTTTTTAACTCAGAATTCTTCTTTTTTTTTTTTTTTTTTTGAGACAGAGTCTCATTCTGTTGCCCAGGCTGGAGGGCAGTGGCACGATCTCGGCTCACTGCAACCTCCACCTCCCAGGTTCAAGTGATTCTCCCGCCTCAGCCTCCTGAGTAGCTGGGATTGCAGGCACCCGCCACCACACCCAGCTAACTTTTGTATTTTTAGTAGAGATGAGGTTTCACCATGTTGGCCAGGCTGGTCTCGAACTTGTGACCTCAGATGATCCACCCGCCTCAGTCTCCCAAAGTACTGGGATTACAGGATTACAGGTGTGAGCCACCATGCCCAGCCAAAATCTTTTTAACTTTCACTGTGGGCGTTTAGTGCTATAAATTTCCCTCTTAATATTGCCTTAGCTATGTTGCAGAGATTCTGGTATGTTGTATCTTTGTTCTCATTAGTTTCAGAGAACTTCTTGATTTCTGCCTTAATTTCATTATTCACCCAAAAGTCATTCAGGAGCAGGTTGTTTAATATCCATGCAATTGTATGGTTTTGAAAGATTTTCTTAATCCTGATTTCCAATTTTATTGTTGTGGTCTGAGAGAGTGGTTGGTATGATTTTGGTTCTTTTGCATTTTCTGAGCATTGTTTTATTTCTCATTGGCTGATTTTAGAGTATGTGCCATGCAGAGATGAGAAGAGTGTATATTCTATTATTTTTGGGTGAAGAGTTCTGTAGATGTCTATCAGCTCCATTTGATCCAGTGTTGAGTTCAGGTCCTGAATATCTTTGTTAATTTTATGCCTCAGTGATCTAATACTTTCAGTCGGGTGTTGAAGTCTCTCACTATTATTGTGTGGGAGTCTAAGTCTCTTTAAACGTCTCTAAGAACTTGCTTTATGAATCTGGGTACTCCTGTGTTGGGTGCATATATATTTAAGAGAGTTAAGTCTTCAGTTGAATTGAACCCTTTACCATTACATAATGCCCTTCTGTGTCTTTTTTGATTTTTGTTGGTTTAAAGTCAGTTTTGTCTGAAATTAGGCCTGCAACCTCTGCTTTTTTTCTGTTTTCCATTTGCTTGGTAGATTTTTCTCCAACCCTTTATTTTGAGCCTGTGGGTGTCGTTATATGTGAGATGAGTCTCTTGAAGACAGCAAACCAATGAGTCTTGCTTATTTATCCAGCTTGACATTCTGTGCCTTTTAATTGGGGCTTTTAGTATTGACATTGTGGGTTTGATTGTGTCATGTTGTTAGCTGGTTATTACGCAGACTCATCTGTGTGGCTACTTTATAGTGTCACTGGTTTGTATACTTAAGTGTGTTTTTTTAGTGGCTGGTAATGGTCTTTCCATATTTAGTGCTTCTTTCAGGAGCTCTTGTAAGGCAGGTCTGAATGAATTCCCTCAGCATTTGCTTGTCTAAAAAGGGTCTTATTTCCCCTTCACTTATGAGGCTTAGTTTGGCCAGACATAAAATTCTTGGTTGGAATTTCTTTTGTTTAAGAATGTTGAACATAGGCCTCCAATTCTCTTCTCCTTGTAGGGTTTCTGTGGAGAGGCTTAATGTTAATCTGATGGGCTTTCCTTTGTGGGTGACCTGACCTTTCTTTCTAGATGCCTTTAACATTTTTCTTCATTTTAACCTTGGAGAATCTGATGATTTATGTGTCTTGGGGATGATCTTCTTGTAAAGTATCTTGTGGGGGTTCTTTGCATTTCCTGAATTTGAATGTTGGCCCCTCTAGCTAGGTTGGGGAAGTTCTCATGGATGATATACTGAAATAGGTTTTTCAAGTTGCTTCCATTCTCCCATCTCTTTCAGGAGTGTCAGTGAGTCATAGATTCCATCTCTTTATATAATAGGGGCAATTTTTCAAAAGGAGAACTTTGTTACTTGTGTTTGGGATACAGTGAGATTTGTTCTTTGATGTTTAGCTTTTTAATTTTTCATTTTTCTTCTAACTTTTTTCTTAATTATTAAAACAATTTTTCTCCGTAGAAATGCAGCAGTATAAAATGGCATTATTTACTCTTTTTTCCAGAATAAAGAACTAATAAATATCAGAAATGTTTCAAACCAGGAAAGATCAATGGTAAGCAGTTTGATTTGTCTTTAAATCAAATATACACAAGTTAACGTAAGACTGAAAAAAGTCGCTGATGGATAGATACTTAGAGAGTGATATAAAGTAGGGTTATTAGAACTGTGGAAGGAAAAGGAAACATTATTTAAAACCATATGTTTTCAGGCCAGGTGCAGTGGCTCCTGCTTGCAATCCCAGCACTTTGGGAGGCTGAAGCAGGTTGATTGCTTGAGGCCAGCAGTTTGATACCAGCCTGGCCAACATGGCAAAGCCTCATCTCTACTAAAAATACAAAAATTAGCCAGGCATGGTGGTACATGCCTGTAATCCTAGCTACTTGGGAGGCTGAGGCATGAGAATCACTTGAACCTGGGAGGTGGAGGTTGCAGTGAGCTGAAATTGCACCACTAAACTTCAGCCTGGGTGACAGAGCAAGACTCTGCCTCAAAAAAAAGTTTTCTTATATATGTCTATATGAATTTTGTATATACTGTTTCTATCTTTGTCTAAAAATATCCTTAAAGCAATTTAAGATGAATTTCTATGCAGCCTTTCTTTTCTTTAAAAAATAAAATTCCCCCTCTAAATGTGCAAGACAGCATAGCAATGGGCTGCACGTGTCATTAAGGATTTAAAGAAATAGAAACCATGAATGTAGCATGTGGGAGGGAAATTTTGGCATTCTGGGGAATTACTAAAAGTCAGAAGACTGAGTAAGAGGTCGAAAGGGATGGGAGTTATGTGTAGGGACTGAAAACAGGTTTGGGAGAGCTTAATGTTTGCTTTTATACTATGACTCTTCATGTTTTCTCTTCAGCCATCCTAAAGAAGTCTGATAATGGAAAGGCACTCGCTCTGCAGTGGCCAGGACAAACTTTGTACAAAATCTGTCATATGATGAGGAGTAGGAAATGAAAGAAACAGATAGGAAATATTCAGGAAAATGGAGTATAAGAAGTGTGATCCAGTTATGGGAGGGCACTGGAGAATTTACAAGCATTACAGTGGGAAGTTTTATTCGTTAGTGGAATTGCAAGTAGCATAGTGCCTTAAGAAATTTGAATCATTTAGCTTATGTACTTAATCTGAGTCATTTCTGACAATGTTATCTAACTTCCTCTTCCCCCAATTCAATTTAAAAACCACACATTAGGCCGGGTGTGGTGGCAGGTGCCTGGAATTCCAGCTACTCGGAGGCTGAGGCACGAGAATTGCTTGAACCCAGGAGGCTGAGGTTGCAGTGAGACAAGATTGCACCATTGCACTTCAGCCTGGGTGACAGAGTGAGACTCCATCTCAAAAAATAAATGAATAATGAAAACCACACATTTAAATAAAACAAAATATTTGATAAAATTAGGATAAAATATGAGAAGAGTATTGTTAGAAAAAAGAGGTTTTTTTGAGACACAGGCTTGCTCTGTCACCTAGGCTGGTGTGCAGTGGTGTGATCTCAGCTCACTGCAACCTCCGCCTCCCAGGTTCAAGCGATTCTTCTGTCTCAGCCTCCTAAGTAGCTGGGACTACAGGTGCCTACCACCACACCCGGCTAATTTTTGTATTTTTAGTAGAGACAGGGTTTTGCCACGTTGGCCAGGCTGGTTTCAAACTCCTGAGCTCAAGCGATCCACCCACCTCGGCCTCCCAAAGTGCTAGGATTACAGGTGTGAGCCACCCTGCTCAGCCCTAGAAAAGGTTTTTTATTGATAATATTAAACAATTTATAGATTGGTAATATTAGAGGGAATCTGTAAAAATATAAAAGATAGAAAACATTGAAGAATGAGAAAAGCTTCTTTCCTCCTTTACCTTTTTAGGTCTGGAAGGATGGTGTTTAAAAAATAAGAGAAATAGCTATCTTTCCACTACCTGCCATTCCTTTTCTGTTTTATTTGTGTGTGTGTGTGTGTGTGTGTGTGTGTGTGTGTCTGTGTGTGTGTGTTTAAAAGAAACCCAATATGACTGGACATAGTGGCTCACACCTGTAATCCCAGCACTTTGGGAGGCCAAAGCAGGAGGATCACATGAGGGATCAGGAGTTTGAGACCAGCCTGGGCAACATGGTGAGACCCTTATCTCAAAAAAAAAAGGAAAAAATTAAAAAATAGAAAAATTTAAAAAGTAACCCGATTCAATTATTTTAAAATATGGCAAACAGTTGTTCAGCTATATTACATAGCAATTTGTTAAAAATAACGAAGAATTGTTTTCACCTCTATTTCAGGATGTTGTAGCCAGAACACAAAAAGATGGGTTTCATATCTTTATTGTTTCTATTAAAACGGAGAATACAGATGCAAGCTGGAATTTGAATGGTATAGTTAAACGGCATGCATGTTTACTGTCTGCATTTTCTGTATTCTGTATTTTTGTCACTGACCTGAGTCAACATTCTTTGTTTCAAATACATCATTCAAAAATGAATTTCTGTTAATCATACATTTATTTTAGATACTTAAAATGTAACATTAAGTTATCTTATTGCTACTATTTATTTTTTAATTGATTTAAAATTTTACTGTGTTAAGATAATTTTTAAAATTTCAAACTTCATAGTGGGATATAAAATTCTCCATTCTTTCAGATTAAAAAAATTTTTTTAACATGTAGAAATGTGTAGGCAACTTTTTAGTTGTGTATTTCAAGTAGGTTATGTTCTCTGTTTCTTGAAAATGGCCATCATCAGGGATTTAAGATTTTTATTATTTGACAAATTTTATTTTAAAGGATCTGTCTGTAGCCTAGGAGTAGAAGCAGCATATCTGCCAGCATGTGCTTCTATGGTCTGTGAGGCACCCCCACCACTGTAAGTTAGACCCTCTGTGCCTTGTTAAGCTGTGGTTCCTTAGTGCCACAAAAGTAGACTTGCAATAAGCAGTTTTCAAGAGAATGAATGCTTTCCCGTATTCTAGAATCACTTTGGCTGATGTTTTCCATAGTGGGTGTCAGCTGGGGCCAGCAGTAGCCAATCAGCATGTGAAGGCCCTGGGGATTTGATACTGCTCTGATTCAGCCAGTCAGCTGGCAGAAACCAATGAGGTGAGGTAGGCATTGCTGCAGAGGAGGCTCAGTCTGGTGTACTGCATGGCCCTTGGAGGGAAGCTGGCAAGGTGGCTGCTCTGGAAGAGTGTGAGGTAAGGCTTCCTTCTGGAGATGGCATCATGAGCCAGACTGTGCCAAGTAGAGGGAGCAGGGACCCTGATGCCATTCTGTCACCTAGCTATCTTAGTCTGTTTGTGCTGCTATAATAGAATACTTGACACTGGGTAATTTATAAAGAACAGAAATTTATTTCCCCACAGTTCTTGAGGCTGGGATGTCTAAGATCAAGGTGCCAGCAAGTTTGGTGTCTGGTTAGGTCCCTGGTGTCTGCTTCCAAGATGGCACCTTGATGTGTTCTCACATGGCAGAAAGGATGGAAGGGCAGGAAGCACAAAAGGGGCCAACCACTCTGCTCTCACGGGGTGGAGGCAGAAGAGCAAAGAAGGGCCTAAGCTAGTTCCCTCCAGGCCTTTTGTAAGGCATAAATCTATTCATGAGGACAGAGCCGTCATGACTTAATCACTTCCCAAAAGGCCTCACCTCTTAATACCACCACAGTGGGTATGAAGCTTTAATGAATTTTTGAGGACAGTCAGACCATAGAACTAGGCTTGTGCGCACTTCTTTCCCAGGCATTGTGTCTTTTCCCCTGACACCAGCGGGCAGTTTTCATGCTGGAGCTGTCACTGAGCCCTGCATGTTTTGCACTGTACTCGGCACATGGTTTATTATTGCTGTCTCAGACAAAACCCAACCTAGATGTGTGAGTTTGGTAATTTATTCCAAGTTACGTCAAGGAAGATAAGGTCCCGGTGAGATGAGTAAATTAGCAAGGGGGCCAGTCTGAGGTCTTGTTTGGTAGCTGGGACTACTGTGCTCTTGTATATGATCAGATTTGGCACGGGTTTTTAGAATAGCATGTATACAAGTAGAGGGATCTCTTTTTTTCTTTTTATTGTAAATTGACAATTACATATGACATAAATGTATGGGGTACAAAGTGATGTTATAATCTATAAATACAGTGTGGAATAATTAAGTCAAACTAGTTAACATACTCATCACCCCAAATGCTTAACATTTTTTGTGGTGAGAACATTTGAAATGTACTCTCTCAGCAATTTTGAAACATACAGTACTCTGTTAACTATTCACCATGCTGTGCAATAGAACTCAAAAAAAGAAAAAACTTACTCCTCCTGTCTGAGATTTTTTTTTACCCTTGGACCATCATCTGCCCATGCCTCCTACCCCCCAGCCTCTGTACCCACCATTCTGCTCTCGTATTAGGAGTTCGATTGTTTTAGATTCCACATATAAGTGAAAATGTGCAGTATTTGTCTTTCTGTGCTTGACTCATTTCACTCAGCACAGTGTTTTCCAGTTCCATCCATGTTGTTGCAAATGACAGAATTTTCTTCTTTTTAAAGGCTGAATAGTATTTCATTGTGTATATATACACACATTTTCTTCATCCATTCATCTGTTGATGGACACTTACCTTGATTCCATAACTTAGCTATTGTTCATACTGCTGCAGTGAACATGGGGGTGCAGACAGCTCTTTGACAAACTGATTTTAGATCTTTTGGGTAAATAGTAAAGTGGGATTACTGGATTATATGGTAATTCTGTTTTTAGTTTTTTGAGGACCTTCCATACTGTTTTTTATAATGGCTGTACTAATTGATATTTTCACAAAGCATCCCTTTTCTCCACATCTTCATCAGCACTTACTCTCTTTCATCTTTTTGATAAAAGCCATTCTGACAGGTGTGAAATGATATTGGGGTTTTAATTTGCATTTCTCTAATGACTAGTGATGTTGAGCATTTTTCATGTATTAATATCTTTTGCTCATTTATATGTTTTCTTTTGAGAAACATCTATTTAGGTCCCTTGCCTTTTTTTTTTTTTTTTTTTTTTTTGAGACAGGAGTTCGCTCTGTCACCCAGGCTGGAGTGTGGTGGCACGATCTCGGCTCACTGCATCTCCATCTCCTGGGTTCAAGTGATTCTCCTGCCTCTGCTTCCCAAGTAGCTGGGATTACAGGTGCACGCCACCCCACCTGGCTAATTTTTCTGTTTTTAGTAGAGACGGGTTTCACCATGTTGGTCAGGCTGGTCTCGATCCCCTGACCTTAAGTGATCTGCCCACCTTGGCCTTCCAAAGTGCTGGGATTACAGGTGTGAGCTGTCACACCCGGCCCCTTGCCCATTCTTTTTTTTAAATTTTTTTTATCTTTTTTTATTTTTTGAGATGGAGTCTCGCTCTGTCGCCCAGGCTGGAGTGCAGTGGCGTGATCTCGGCTCACTGCAAGCTCCACCTCCTGGGTTCACGCCATTCTCCTGCCTCAGCCTCCTGAGTAGCCGGGACCACAGGCACTCGCCACCACGCCCGGCTAATTTTTTGTATTTTTAGTAGAGACGGGGTTTCACCATGTTAGCCAGGATGGTCTGGATCTCCTGACCTCGTGATCCGCCCTTCTCGGCCTCCCAAAGTGCTGGGATTACAGGCGTGAGCCACCACGCCCGGCCTGCCCATTCTTTTAATTGGGTTTTTTGTTTTTTTACTATTGAGTTGTTTGAGCTTATGTATTTTGGATATTAACTCCTTCTTGGATATATGGCTTGCTAATTTTATCTCCCAGTATCTAAGTTGTCTATGTCTACTGTTAATTGTTTCCTTTGCTGCAAAGAAGCTTTTTATATTGATATAATCCCATTTGTCTATTTTTGCTTTTGTTGCCCATGCTTTTGGGATCAAATCCAAAAAATCATTGCTCAGACCAGTGTTATGTAGTGTTCTCCCTATGTTTTCTTCTAGCAGTTTTACAGTTTCTGGTCTTACAGTAAAGGTATCTTGGTAAGGTTACATAATCAAACAAATACTAATTGTCCAATACCATGTATGTGCTACATACAAATTCAGCATTTGTTAGTGTGGTTTGTATTCTTGGAGCCTTCTGGGAAATGAACTTACATTTAAAGATTTAAGACTGACTGTTAATTAACTCTCTCTTCTTCTCTATCCTAGTTTCTCTTTCTATGATTGGGCCTCATGGATATATCTCTGCATCAGATTGGCCCCTAATGATTGTGAGTATTTCTCATCATTTTTTCCTTTTTAAAAAATGAATTTTATACCCTAAGAGCTTTGTGGTAGTAATTCCTCAGTAGTTAATGCTTTGACATATCCTGTATTTCTGGTTCCAGAGTGACTGGAAAATGAAGGGTTGGATACTTGAATGTAGAAGTGCCAACTTTCAAATGACCAAAAGGCTTAACTGACTAAAATTGCTTCTCTTCCTACAGTTTTACATGGTGATGTGTATTGTTTATATATTATATGGCATACTCTGGCTGACGTGGTCTGCCTGTTATTGGAAAGATATATTAAGAATCCAGTTCTGGATTGCAGCTGTTATTTTTTTGGGAATGCTTGAAAAAGCAGTTTTTTATAGTGAATACCAAAACATCAGCAACACTGGACTGTCAAGTAAGTTTTGACTGTCTCTGTAAATACAGTATGATCTAAGAGTTCCCCAGTATTTATGAGCAGAGCAGTGGGAGGCCCCCTTCTGAACAGTGGTTTGGAAACAGATATATTATAGATGAAGAGAAGGAAAGCCAAGAAAAGAATGTCAGAGTAGGCCTCTGATCTGGCCAAGCATGTGTCTTCTCTTCATTATCTGTTTTCCTTCTTGCTAAATTTCCCCTCACTTTCCTCCTGGGAAAAATAAAAGTCCCGTTTCCTAAGGTTCAGCTTGGATTAAAACAGCACAAAGTTCGGGACAGGGAGACTTCAGGTGCTGTCAATCCTTTTAACATACTTCTCCTTCCCCCCACGTCTTCTTTTCTTTCTCCTTCTCCTTCAAAAAACAAAAGAAAGGAAATTGGCCGCAGGGAGTAAAATCAGGGGTGCTGGAATGGATGGTGCCTGCAGCCTCCTTGTGCTCTCCCCACCTCTTTACTCCCACAAAGATCTTCATATAACCAGTGGAGGCACCATCACAGTTTACGCAGTGGAATATGTGAAGCAGGGAGGCCATACAGCTGGGCATCCTCAGATGTGTGCCCCAGACTTCTAGAAAGTAGATTTCAGGCCAGAGAAGTAAAGGTACAACTCTCCCACCAAACCTTTGGAAAGAGAGAGCTCAGAGGGGTTGAAGGTGCTCAAGAGTGTACTTCTGAGTAACCAGTTACAAATGATCTTGGTGCGGATTTTCAAAGGGCATGATTTTGTCTGTTATTGATTGACTGATTGACAAGATCTTGATCTGTTGCCCGGTCTAGAGTGCAGTGGTGCGATTTTTGCTCACTGCAGCCTCGACCTCCAGGCCCAAATGATCTGCTCACCTCAGCCTCTGGAGTAGCTGGCACTATTTGTCTGTTACTTATTTTGAAATACTCTAGAAAAAAAATGAATTGGACTATAGATGAAACAAATTTGGCATAACGTTGCTAATTATTGAAGCTGCATGGGCACAAGGGAAATCATTATATTGCTTTCTCTCTTTTTGGGAGTATTTGAAATTTCCCCAAATAAAAAGTTTAAAAGGACATGTACCAAAGAATAAAGAAAGGACAAACATCCGGGATGCATATTAGAGATATCACTACTCTGTAAGAAGTTTTTTATGGTGTGTGTGTGTGCGCGTGAGTGCATGTGTGCTCTAAACCAGATGATGAAGGAAGGGTAGATCTGCTGCTTACAATTGAAGCATTCCTGAATGTAGAGAAGGCAGTTCTGATGCTTTGCTGTTAGTGGTGGTGATCTCTTGTTTAGTGAAGGTAAAGGGTGGCATGGACTTTAGTGAGGAGCAGCAAAAACCTGAGATCCATGAAGAGGTAAGAGGCCATCTGCCATCCTCAGGGAATCTAAGCTGTCTGAGATGGCACTAGAGGGCTTGGAAGAGATACCCAGACCGCTGTCAGGGTCTTTGAGGAGTCCCGTCCAATAGGAGAGGTGGGCAGGAGCTGATGTCCTTTCTGATTTTCCCAAGTGGGAATTCTGTGACAGGGGCTGTCTTGCCCAGCATTGATCTTGAAGCATCAAATTTAGAAAAATCATTAGAAGGATGAGAAGCATTGACTGTTAGGACCCGACATGGGTACATTAAGAATATCATGTCAGACTAATTTTTTTTGTTTTGGGATGCTAGATTGACAGGAAGATGTAGTAAACTTAGTATAGCTGACTTCTTCAAGGCATTTGACAAGGTCTCTTGTGACTTCTTGTGGACAAGATGAGCTGAAAACTGGTGGTGCCACCATATCTAAAGAGTTCATGGAGATAATCACTGGTCAGTGTAGACCTCTGCTGTTTTCTGTGGTAGCCACAAGCCACATCTGGGTATTTAAGTAAAATTAAATTAAATTAAAAATTAAGTTCCTCAGTTGTTCTAGCTGCATCTCAAGTGCTCAGTAGCCACAGGTGACCAGTGACTGCTATATTGGACAGCACAGAGGTAGACCACTTCCATCATTGCAAAAGGGTCTGTGGGACAGCACTGGTCTGGAGCAATGGTTCTCATCCCTGGTTTTGCATCAGCATCACTTGAAGAACTTTAAAATGGTACCAGTGCCAGAGAGTCTGATTAGGGCAGACCTAGGAATTGGGGCTGTGTAGAGGCTTCCAGGTGATTCCAATATGCATCTAGGGTTGAGAACCATTGAGCTAGGAGGCTTTGAATGGTGTCTCTCTCAGATTTTAGGCCTTGTTGCTGTTTTATTCTTCTTGTGAATCTGTTGGTTTGTTCAACTAACATTTATTGTGTGACTATGTAGACAGCATTCTCTTAAATTTTGTGGATGATGTGAGGCTGGCCAGGGTCGTAAATACTTAGGGACATAGAGAATCATTTTAGATAGACCCTTTTCACTTGAAGATATGTGATGAGAGGCAAGAGAGTTGACATGCTGAATAGAAAGGTGAAATCTGATGGATAAGATCTTGAACTTAGGTTTGGAGTACAAATTGCAAAAATACCAATGGAAAAGTTTTAAAAAGAATTTAAAAATTGAAGCTGATGAAAAGCAAACTCAACATAGGCAATAATAGGGTGGTTGCCTCCCACAAGCTCCCACAACCTCAGATTGCAGCAGGAGCCTGGAAGGAAAGTTGAGAATCTTGCTGTACAGGCCACACTGTACCAGAAACGTTGTAGTCACATTACCTCAAGAGGAGTATAGACAGCCCATGGAGGGATTGACAGCACACTCATCCCTCAACATTTGTGATGATAAACCCCTTCTTCACATTCTGCACTCTTTCAGAGAGCTCATCCATTGTTTTCCTCCTAAAGCTTTCTCTCCTGTGGAACTCTCTATCCTGAGCTACAGACATATATATCCAGTCACCTACAAAACAGCTTCTCAATGCCTTGCAATCTTCTCAACCTCTGAATGGCAAAAATGGAGCTCATCCTTTCTGCCTTTGTGTGGCGGCCTCGCCCCAGCCCACACTTGCTGCCCTTCCAGGTGTTCCTCTCGCTGCATGATACTGCCAGGAGACCTCAGGACCATCTTTCACATCTTCCTTGGCTTCTTGCTCTGCCTGTAGTTCTAGATCTATCTTCGAGGCATTTGACAAGGTCTCTTGTGAGTTCTTGCAGGCGAGATGGAGCTGAAAACAATGTGAACTGAAAACATCAGATGGATTCACAACTGGTTTTGCCACCATGTTTTCCGAATATCTTTCTGAATCTCTTTCTACTTCTCTCTGTGATCACTGCTGGTACTCTCATCATCTCTTAGTTTTCTGGAATAGTCTCCTGAGCATTTTCCTTGCCTGCAGTTTTGTTCCTCTCCAAACCATTGTAGGTAGAGCAATCTTGATAAAATAAAGCCATCCATTTTATTCCAGCAGTCAGCACATTTTTTCTGTCAAGGCCATAGAGGAAATATTTTGGCTTTGCAGGCCATATGGTCTCTGTTGTAACTATTCACCCTTGCCATCAAAGCATAAAAGCAGCCATAGACAACATGCAAACAAATGAGCATTGCTGTGTTCCCATAAAACTTTATGTTCAAAAACAGATCAGATGTAGGGCCAGATTTGGCCCATGGGCCATAGTTTACCAATCCCTCCTTTGTTCTTTTGTTTATTGTTATTGGCTTCCCACTGCCCTTAACATCGAGTCCAGACTCCATGACAGGGGCTCCAAACTGCACGATTGGTCCCTGCCTTTATGACCAGCCTCTTTTCTTGACATCTACCATTACACTCTCTGCTGCAGGCATAATGAACTTTGACTTCTTGCAGCATAGTTTGCTTTTCCTCTTTTCTTCTCTATGCCTTTGCATGTGCCGTGTTCTTTGCTTTGTCATCCCCCACCCCCAAATACTTAACTCCTACTTAGCCTTCAAGTCCTGATTTAGATGTCACTTTTTCTGAGTTTTTCAGGACCCAATTCTAGTTCCCCCAGGTGTAGATTAGACTGGCCTTCTTCCAAGTCTGGAGGGATGATGTGTTACTTCTAGCTCTTACCACACTGAGTTCTACTTACTTAGCCTAACCAGAGTACAAGCTCCATGAAGGCAAGGATCAAGATTCTTTTTCACTATTATAGCCACACAGTAGGAGCATATCAGATACATTTTAAATGAATACATGATGAGGAGATCCTGGAGAAAAGAGAACTCTAGAGGATGTTGTGGTTTTTAAATATTTACAGGACAAGAAGAGAGAGTTCTGTAAAGAGCAAGAACAGAGGGAAGCTCAGGGAGACAGTGTTCAGGCTGATAGAAGAAAGCTGTGCCCAGTGGAGCAGATTAGATAGATAGGGAGTGAATTCTTTAGGAGAGTATGAATCCTTCACTGAAGTTTTCAAGCATCAGTTGGATTCAGTGACTTTTAGATCAAATGTGGCTGATTGGTCTGAAGTTCGAATGTAGTTATACACAGGATATGTTGTTGAGAATCTTGGTTGGCAGGCTTCCAGGTGTACACAAAGTGAATTATTTTATTTTTTTCTTCCTCAGCCCAAGGCTTATTGATATTTGCGGAGTTGATTTCTGCGATTAAGAGGACGTTGGCTCGCCTTCTCGTGATCATTGTGAGCCTGGGCTATGGCATTGTGAAGTAAGTACTGGCGTGTGGGAAAGATGCTGGGTCCCAGCCCAGTGATTCAGTCCGTCTATGTTATGACCTTTGTGAAAATGGAACTTCTAAGTATTGTAGTACAAATCCCTTTGGGAAAAATCTACAAGAACACATTTTTAAAAGATTTCCACATACTTGCTATTTTATGTTATCTTCCAATAAAGACCCTGAATTTGTATTTCGATAACTTTATATAGTTAGATGAATAAATAATCAACTTTAAGGATAATAGAAAATCTAAAATGATTCAAACCATTTTCAAACCCTTTTCTGTTTTTTAGACAGTATCATTAAGCTTTTATGGTTCTATTTGAGTGTTGGAAGAGAGAGTGGATTAAACACCAAGTCAGCAAAACTTCTGACTGAAACCTGTCTGTCCCTCAAGGACCCTGCTTCTGGACCCTCTCCGGCGGGTCTTTTCCTCCTCTTACCTGTGAATCACTGGGCATAACTATGGGAGAACTTGATTTCTATCCTTGTTGTGTTTTTTCAGACCTTTCTTCCTGCTTCTTTCCTAAAACCCTGATTCCCAGAAGCTCACTCTTCAGGCTGGGTTACCTGCTGCATCTTGTTGTGGTCACTGTGAGCTTCCAGACCCTCCCTCATTCCTCAGCTCTGTGGGCACTGGCTTCACAGGTGTCGTCCTCAGCATTTCATCTGTCAGAAGGCCGTGGGGTCTCAGGAGCCATGTGCATGACCCTTTAAGTAACCTGACCTCACCTCCCCACCTCTCCTGCTCTTGCCCATCACCACGTTTCAGCTACTGATTCCCAGTATCATTTTCTAGACTTTATTATATGTATAACTGCACCCTCTTCAAAATCTCAATTTTAAGCAATCCACTTTTCAACTGTCAGCCTCCTCTGTTTCCTGTTACTTTCTTTAACATGTCAGTGTCAGTCTTTTTTGACTGTACTTTGGCCTCCAGCCTTTTGACCCTGGCACCTTCCATTGTCCCTCCCCATCTTATATCCTTACCTTCTTCCTTTTGCTTGGATTCCCTGGTCCAGCAGGACACTGACACCCAAAGACCCCTGCCTTTCTCTTTGTCAACCTTCTTGACAAAACCCCAGCCTTGCTAAGTCCAGCTTTCCTTCTGCCTCAGGCTCCCACCCGAGCAGGGGAATTTGCCCAAAAAGAGCCCTGGACCACACTGAGGGGGCCTACTTGCCATTCATGACCCTAAACTTCACGTGCACCCTCAGTGCTGCTGGCAGTTGTACTCAATCCCCTTGCCACTATTTTCTCACTCTCCTGTCTGCAGAAGACCATTTTACCCCTTCTCTCTCAGACTCTACCCCCCTCTCAGCTGACCTTAGGTTTTTCTTCACTGAGGAAGTAGAAGCTATCAGAGGGGAATTCCACTGCATCTGTGCCCCCAGACCCTGTCATTTCCCCCACATCGGGACCGCATGAACCACTTTCCTCTTCTTGATAGTCACGGGCCACCCCTGCCTTTGTGCCCACTCAACTGTGAGGGAAACTGTCCTAGTGCTCGGTTTTGTTTTTTCTTGCATCGTCAGCTTTCCTCTCTGGTGGGTCACCCCCATCAGCATCTCGTTATTTCTACCATTTTTTAAAGTGAAGCCCTCCCTCCACCCCACATGGCCCTCTCCTCTGCTTCTGCCTCATTCACCTTTCCCCTGTGCAGCATAACTTCTCACATGACTAGTCTGTACCTCAGCCTCCCCAGTATTGCTCTACTGAGACTGCTCTTGTCAAGGCCACCATGACCTCCCCCTGCCGTATCACATGGCCCTGCTCAGCCCTCGTCCAGTTGTCCCGTGAGCAGCTTTAAGGAGTGCCAGCTTTGCCTGGTTTCTGGGAGCTCGTCTTGCATCCTCTCACATCACTGGCTACTCCTCCCCAGCCTCCTCTGCTGCACCCTCCTGTGTTCCTGAGCTCCGGCCCCCGGGGGCCCAGGCTCAGGCCTCTGCTCTGTGACTCGCACCCCTAGGCTCTCCTCCTGTGTGCGTGCCCGTTTGCTTGTGAGCTGCGGATTGGGGAGTTAGCAGGATTTTAGCCTGGAAGCCTTTATCCCCCTGGACTTTTGTTGGAGATTCTTTCTCAAATGCCTTTTGTGTTCTTAGTACAGTGTAGGAAATGAAGGCCTCTTGTTGAGGAATCTTGCAGTACCTTTCACAGCTCTGGTTATGAACATCACATACCAACAGGTGCAGTGTTGTTACTGTGAAAGGAATAGAAGATTAAATGAATGGGTACAGATACAAACCCTTTTTGAATGAATCCCTTCACTGTTAGCTTGCTCGGCTCAGCTCATAAAGTGAGAGCAGTAACAGTTCTGGTTATTTGGAGGTTCTGGTTAGTTGATTATAATGAATCAGAATTTAGATTCCTTAGATTAGGTAAATAGTCTTAATTAAATATGAGCTATGACCACTAACTTAACTTTTTACTTACATTTTGTTTTGATTGACTATCTTAAATATTTTTTTAAACCAGTTTTTTTCTTCTAATTACTCTGAGAGGAGGGTTTTTGAGCAGCCTTAAATGTATGTGCAATAAATTCTGATTTGCAAATATCATGAAATTATTCTATTTTAAATTATTAATTGCAAAAACCACCATCTTTGTATTTTCCCAACTCAATTATATTTTGAAAGAGCCAAAAAAAATTTTTTTTGTTGTTTTTGTTTTTTTGGAGACAAAAGTCTCTCTCTCGCTCAGGCTAGAGTGCAGTGGCGCGATCTTGGCTCACTGCAACCTCTGCCTCCTAAGTTCAAGTGATTCTCGTGCCTCAACCTCCCAAGTAGCTGGCACTACAGGCACAAGCCACCACCCCCGGCTAATTGTTTGCTTTTTTTGGTAGAGACCGGGTTTCACCACGTTGGCCAGTTTGGTCTCGAACTCCTGAGCTCAAGTAATCTGTGTACCTTGGCCTCCCAAGATGCTAGGATTACAGGCATGAGCCACTGCGCCTGGCCCAAAGATGTTATTTTAACTCTTTCAGTTTAAAGAATGAAAATGAAATTCTGTTAGCACTCCTGTTCTGGTTAAGAGCTGGTGATCAGAAAGGAGGTCATGGACTTCCATCTCCTCATGTCCTGCTCTTCCTCTGCCCAAGTCATGAGACAAGTGAATTATCTCTGAAAAGACAGACCTCAGGAAGAATTAAGTTAGACTTCTCAGTGGCACTTAGAAGTTGGCATTTACCTTCCTAGATTTCATCAACCTACTCTTCCATTCTATAGAAACAGTACCTGAATTATATTCATTCTGTTGCTTGAATTTCAGCAGCAAAATCCTCTGGCACCTTTGTGGCCTCCAAATATTGCTTCACAGGCATCGGTATAGCTTCAGGTCCTAGAGAAAGAGACCCTTTGTTCCTGGGCCTGTTTCCTAAAACAAAGTACCTCAGAGCCGGGAACAGACTGATGTGATTAGATAGTGACTTCCTGGTATTGGAAATGGTGCCAGTTACTGTATTCAGGTGCATTTTACTCACCCATGCTTTTTCTTCTTTCTCTGTTTCCTCTTCCTGATTCCAGGCCTCGTTTAGGAACAGTCATGCACCGGGTCATCGGACTGGGGCTTCTATACTTAATCTTTGCAGCTGTTGAAGGCGTGATGAGAGTCATTGGGGTAAAAACTACATAATTCTA
The DNA here is from genome assembly GCF_029281585.2 of Gorilla gorilla gorilla. NCBI lineage: Eukaryota > Metazoa > Chordata > Mammalia > Primates > Hominidae > Gorilla > Gorilla gorilla. Next base: position 49,707,129 of record NC_073236.2, read on the forward strand.
CCACCCCTTTTTGTTATTGCTGTGAAATGTGGTTTTACTTTGTATCTCCTGAGATGAATTTTTAGATAGAAACTTGTGAAAAAGGCCCAATTTGAACTTTTCTTCTATGGGATGTTTCCCTTTTAAAATACTTCCTGAAAGGCAAAGGCTAGACAGAGTGCTTCTTAAAATGATATGACTGATTGCGAAGGCACCGCTTGATATCATCCCAGGTATCAGTCCCATCCCAGAAAAGTTCATGGTTGTTCTTCATAGAGAACATTTGTCTTTATCATTATGCAGCTGGTATACCTTAATATCATTCTTAACCCTGGATTTTAAAATGTATCAAGTGAACAGAAAGTTAATTACACCCTTCAGGTATACATACAGTACATTTCATCACTCTTTTAAGTCTCATTTGTTTATTCATTTTCTCTGACTCTTGGGGACTAGCTATTTTGAGGATTCAGTAGACCCCACCATTGGAAAAGCCTAGAGGAAGTGATGTTCAAGGGGAAGATGATTCTGGATGTGGGCAGCAGCACTTTATTCTCTAGAGAAGTATCAGTATTTATGTCTGCAAAGACCCCTAGATTTCTAGCTTCAGTCTTTTTACTTTTATTTTGTGCGGTTTTTTGTTTGGTTGTCTCATTGGTTGGTTGGTTGGTTGGTTGGTTGGTTGGTTGGTTGGTTGGTTGGTTGGTTGGTTTTGGAGACAGGGTCTTGCTCTGTTGCCTAGGCTGGGGTGCAGTGGTGCAGTGGCGCAGTGGCATGATCATGGCTCACTGCAGCCTCCATCTCCTAGGCTTAAGCAGTCCTCCCACCTCAGCCTCCCGAGTAGCTGGGACTGCAGGTGCAGGCCACCACACCAGACTAATTTTTGTATTTTTTGTAGAGACAGGGTCTCACTATGTTGCCCAAGCTGGTCTTGAGTTCCTGGCTGGCCTCAAGTGATCCTCTTACCTCAGCCTCCCAAAGTATTGGGATTACAGATATGAGCTACCACTCATGGTTGCTTCAGTTTTTTGAATAAATGGTTGAGGATTGAGTGATTAAGAAGCTTATTATATCTTACCTAATCCAAAGACCTTTGTCATTTTACCTAAAATGTCTTTGGATTAGCTGTATAAATCAGATCATAAATATTTATCCAATAATGCTAAAAAGCCTCATTCTTCTCCCTGTTGTCTTTGATATACCTGCATTCTGTGTTAGATGCTCTTTTAGTCTTTGAGTATATTTATTTCCACGTTTGTATGATCATGAAGAACTCTGCATTCATATAATAATAATAATAAATATTTGCCAGAAGGAAATAGAAAAGATAAATATCCCACATGTAAATACACCATATATATTGTATTCCTTTAAAATTGTACATAGCTTTGTGGCACACGCCTGTAATCCTAGCTACTTGGGAGGCTGAGGCAGGAGAATGGCTTGAACCTGGGAGGCAGAGGTTGCAGTGAGCTGAGATCGCGCCATTGCACTCCAGCCTGGGCAACAAGAGCAAAACTCCATCTCAAGAAGAAAAAAAAATTTTACATAGCCAACATCTTAGATAGTGACTTTTAAAGATGACTAGTCAGAGTAAATGTCTAACATGGATCCCCCCCTTCACTTTTTCTGTGTCCCTTCACAACACAGTCAGGAAAGATCGGGAGTTCGTTTCATTAATAGCCCTGGCTGTCGGTTTGGTATGGAGGAGAGAGATTGAAATGGCTGGTGTTAGTGAGGTTGGGGACACGATGCTTTTTATTTGCCATTACATAATACAGTTTTATGTTGCTGTCATCACATAAATTAGCACTTGTTGCTATCAAAAAACAGGTCATTTCCATGTGCTAAACACAATCCTCTTAGGAAATTAAATCTTTTATGTGGCTTTGTAAAGTAATGAGATAAGCTAAATTATTTTTCTTCATCAAATGATAATTGCTATAGTGCAATGAAAGTGTTACATTCAGGTTTCTTCCCTTATTTTTATCTTTCAGGGTTCTAACCATTTAGCTGTTGTTCTTGATGACATTATTTTAGCAGTTATTGACTCCATTTTTGTGTGGTTCATATCCTTTACTGTGTCCTTCAAAATAGTTTGTTGTATCATGAAAATCAGATTACATGTAATTTGTAATAACAATAGAAAGAAATACAGTTATGCATTTTTGTTACCTTAATATGAGGGTTCACTTGAAGGTGAAAAAGTAGCAACTCCCCAAACAAGGAATATCTTTATTTTTTCTATGTAGTTTAGCAAACAGTTAGTGCTCATTCTCAGTATGTGCCCCATACTGACGAGGCATGGGTGAAAAAGATGTCCCTAAATTTAAGGGATTCACAGTCTTGTAGGGGAGACAGATACATAACTGGCATCAATATAGCAGTAGTAGTTGCCATCTTAGAGAGGTGCTGTGCCAACAGGGGAAGAGAGAAGTTAATGCTGGCATAAAAATCAGGAAAGACTTCACAGAGATGGCAACATTTAAATTGAGACTGGGAAGACAAGTAGGGGTTAACTATTAATAAGGAGGTAATTAGGGAAGAGGTATTCTAGGAAGAACGGAGGGGAGCAAATAGTTGAAGCAGGAAAACAGAGGGGGACAGTGGCAGAATGTCCAGGGAAGCCTGCCTCTGGGTGGACATGCATGGGAGAGCCTTGGCAGGCGGTTCAGGGAAGGGTGGCAGGGCATGCTCAAGAGCTGAGTGCCTTCCAGAGGCAGGGGCTGGAGAGGAATTGAAGCTGCACAGGTGAGTAATGTGATGAAACCTGTGTCAGTGAGAACTCTGGTGACAGAAGAAGATGACGTGGGAAAGGACAGTCTAGAGGCAGGAAGGTGAGTCAGTATTCCTTTGCCTTTGCAGTGGTCGAAAGAAGAGATGGTGAGGGTCAGAAGTAGGGTAGGGGATATGGAAAGAAGAACCCAAGTGATAGACTTGCTAGAAATGGGTGGAAGAGAGCAGGTTCAGAGAAGGTTTAGGGGCTGCAGCCATATTGCAGGAGAAGTTTTAGAGGCAGTAAGTACTGGATCCTCGAGGGTCTTCTCTGATTCGATGACTCAAGTTGAGTCTGGGGAATCCCATTGCTTTTTCTTCATGGGGGCACTTGTGGAAATGGGAGGAATTCTAGAGAAAATGTGACTGACCAGAGTGGAATGCAGGGTTATTCATATCCCAGAACATTCTTTGGATCTGTTTCTATTATATTTATGTCCTCTTTGAAGTGCTTTCCTGTTAGATAGGTTTCATTTTTTGCCAAGTTCTTTGTTTCCTCTGTTTTTGATACTTATGTCTTTTAGCTTTTTGACATTAATTTTTTTAAAAAATTGTTTTTCTTGTATCTTTTTCCATTTTCTCATCTATGTGTCTCATAGGAAGGGCCAGAGGGCTTGGATCTCATCACTATGCCCTAGAAGGAAGGTCTCCCATTTTTCAGGTGTGCTGGTAAATGTAGCACTCCTCATAGGCTTTTCTGAGCCACTTGTGGGTTGTTTTCTAAGCTGGGTCTACCTATTCTTTAAATTCCCTGTTTGTGAATTCTCAATATGCTTCCAACTTAAAAAGCCTATGAAGAGTGCTACAAACCTAAAATTTGTAATTCATTATCCTCACTCATCAAAGCAGTGATTCTTAACCTTGTTTGGGTACTAGGATCAGACATGCCTTGGAAAATCTGCTAACAGCTGTGGAGCCTCTCTTCACAGAACACAGACACAAGGAGCTTTGCATGACAGGGCAGTTAAAGACTTCCCAAATTATATCTGTGGACATCTTAGGAGTCTGAGGAGCCTACTTAGGGAATAATAACTGATCTAAAGAGTTGTTTCTGACTGAACTTGTTTAAAAAAGCATATTCTACTTTGTTCAGAGCTGCTAGTTCAGAATCCAAGTTTGTTGAATAAAATTATAGTTAAATAAATCTGATTTTCTCAGAGAGTAATATAAATATCTTCCTCTGGTGTCATTTTCATATTTTCTATGTTAAAAAAATTAAAGACATTCATTTGCTAAAAATGTGAAGTCTGTTCCTCAGTTCTACATGTGAGCAGTGTTCCAGTGATAAGAGAGAGTACTCACCACAAAGTCTGTAGGTCCCACAGGACTGCTTGTTAAGGGGACTCTCCTGCCTTGAGAATGGGCAGGAGGTATAAACATACCTTGCATTGGGCTAGGCAGAATGACAGTGGAGATGAACCTGCCTGTTGACCTCAGATTATCTTTAGATCTTAGTGTCTTATTTTCTGTCATTGTGTGTTTAGAGAATGAGCTGATGATATCTATTCAATTTAGAATTGTCTTGTTTCTAAAACCGTGTATGCTTGGAACTTTAACAGGTTAGGGAGTATGGTCCTTCATTCAATTAATTAAGCTGCAGACTGCATTTTTTTTTAAAATAAACTATCTCTTCTGGTAATTTATAGATATTTATTTCAAAGATTTCTTGTTCTTTTTTTTTTTTTTTTTTTAAGACGGAGTCTCGCTCTGTCACCAGGTTGGAGTGCAGTGGCGTGATCTCGACTCACTGCAACCTCCACCTCCCAGGTTCAAGTGATTCTCCCGCCTCAGCCTCCCGAGTAGCTGGGACTACAGGCGCACGCCACCACGCCCAGCTAATTTTTTGTATTTTTAGTAGATATGGGGTTTCACCATGTTGGCCAGGATGGTCTTGATCTCTTTATCTTGTGATCTGCCTGCCTCAGCCTCCCAAAGTGCTGGGATTACAGGCGTGAGCCACCGTGCCCTGCTGAGTTCTTGTTCTTAACCATCCACAAGGTAGTTCATTGGGAAAAACACTCAGTAATGCAGCTTGGCAGAAAATTCCAAAGAAAAGCAGCTCTGATGGCTCTAATCCATCTGGATTTGACTGAGGGTAATTTATTACCTTTATGGACAGCATTGACTTTCACACATTCCAGTATCTGATTAGTCAGATTGGGGTAGGAAAATAAGGAAAACAGATGAAAGACTTAGTTTGCTTAATTATGAATATTTATAATGAAAATGTTTCAGGAAGTAGTCAAAGAAATCTAGAATGTGAAAGATCTTTAGTGTTTCATGGTGAGACAAAGGAAGTCTAGTGTCTATTTCTGCATGAGCCTGAATTTGTGAAGTTTGCTGTCAGATTGCTGTTTGGTAATTTTTATCACTAAAATGAAATGTCTGCTTTTTCTATACAGAAAGATAGCAGATTTCCTAAATGATATAAATGACAAGGGAAAAAAAGCAGAAATAAATACGTATACAATTGAGTGCTTTGGAAAATGACCCTGCTTCCTCTGAATTTGATGAACTTAATATAACCAATCCTCTAATAATCTAATTCTAAAGTCATAGGAAAAAAAATAGGCTGAAAAATTCAAAAGCCATAGCCTTAGCCTTTCTCCTGTGGCCCTTCCTCCCCTTTTTTTCTTCTTGTTTCTCTTTCGTTTCTCTTTTCTTTTCTTTCTTTCTTTTTTTTTTTTTTTTGCTGTTTTGCTGCAGGTGAGTGATTCTGATCTTGTTCTTCTGGCCAGCCTACCCCTCTCTCTCCTTGACTCTGGCTTGTGCTGGTGGATATCCTTTTCCTACCACAGCAGCGTGCTCTCACTTCAGGATCAGAAGGGCTATTTGTTTTCATGACTACTTTCCTTCCATGGCAGGAATGATTTACACTTTACCTAAATTTAACAGTGTCTTGGTAAGTGGAGGCTTAGGCAATTTCAAATTTACTTTTTATTCCTTAGCTTAAAAACATTTTTTTAAAATTATTAAACCAGACCAGATTTTTTTTTAATCCTAGAAATTTGGTTTTAGTCAAGAATTGTTAAAAGTATATGTTTTGATGTATTTAAGGAATAAAGTATATTTGCATTTTTAAAGTTCTCATAGTAACCTGAATTGGTTGTATTGTATTGCTTTAGAAATTGATCTTCTTTTGTAATTTGTTGGTCATTTAGAAGATTAAAAAGCAGTTTCGTACTAAAGTACTAAAGTAGCTTTAGTACTAAAACGAAGTTTTTTATTAATGACATATTTAAAATTTTTAAAACTTGCCACATCCATTCTGTTGCTCAGCTCTGTTATTTTTAGTGTTTGGTTCATAAACAAAGCTTGTTGGTCTGCTCCAGAGGAAGGAATTCTCATTTAAGAGCAGAGAGAGCTGGCTTGAATTCTGCTTCACTGCTGAGGAGTCAGTGGAAAAGTCTTCTTTTTGCTTCTTCATCCTTGGCAATGTTGAACTTCACCTGAGCCCTGTGCTCCTGGAAAACAGCCAAGATTAAGACACCCCCCCTCCAAACCCCCTTCCCTATCTGTGTTCCGAGAAAAGACTTACCTCAGAGAACCCCCTTCCCCACTGGACTTAGGTAAGACTCCTGGAGGCCCGCTTGTCTACCTATGACAAGGCTGGGCACAGACCCTCTGATTTCCCATTCCTTGCATCACGAATAATTAGATGAACTCTTTATATCCACTGATCGATCTGAACAAAACACTGAACCAAACTGTAAGTATTCTTCTTCCTCCAGGCCATAAACATTGACTCACCGTCAGCCTGAGCCAACACACAGCCCTCCCGAGAATCTGCAGACCTCAAGAAAGGACATTCCCTCATCAGTGTGTCTAGTCCCACCACTCACTCCCCACACCTACTGCTTTTTATCCTTGTTTGCTGTGCTCTATAAAAGAAAAACCCTTTTCTGCCTGACCTCTGAGACTCTTGCAGATCTTATAGTCGTAGTATTCTTCCTATTGCAATAATCCTCCCCCGTTGCAGTCATCTTTCAAATAAAGCCCTTAACTAAGTCTAGATTTATCTGATGAATTTTAGTTTTAAAATTTATAAAATGGAATTGGTAGATGACCTAACCTCTTAATTATGGTTATTCAAATAATAAAATGAGAATAGACTAGAAAGAACAAAATAAGAAAGAAATAGGGCCGGAAAAGCACAAGCCAAATGGCATGTCACAATGTGATCTGTAAAGAGTGTCTCACTCGGAGGGGTTTTAGTGCATGCACTGCTCTATCCCGTGTTGCGGGTGCGTGGCATTGGTGGAATGCATCATGGGTCTTCCATGTTTTTTCCTTGGAGTTTGTTTTCTTAGTTCAGACAACGGTAAATTGTAAAAGAAAATCTGTGATAAAATATAATGATTGTACAATATTGGCCAAGAGAACATTTTCTGTGTTTTTATTAGCTTCAAATTTTAGGAACTGTATTTAGCAGTACTGACTTTGGAAACATAGTAGAAGATTCTGTTTTTTTTTTTTTAACCTCTTATTATTACTTGGAATGTTTTTCCTTAACTTTTTTCACATTTTTATTAGTTTGGCACAAACTATGAAGACCCTAAGGCTAAGAAAGAACACTGTGAAATTTTCATTATATAGACATTTTAAAAATACTCTGATCTTTGCTGTGCTGGGTAAGCTATTTAATTTTTCTTACAGTAAATTATCTTAGTATTGTTGTATTCCTTCAAAGGTGACTTTTTGTGTGTGTTTCAGCTTCTATAGTGTTTATGGGGTGGACAACTAAGACATTTAGAATTGCAAAATGCCAATCAGTAAGTATAACCTTCCTATTTAAACAGTTATTTTTATTTATACTATTTTGTAGAATTTTGAAGAATTTAGTTTATGCTTGCAAATAGAGGTGATTTTAATGGAGATTTTTGTTTTTACTTTGAACCATTTTTTTCAGAGTTATAAAAACTTTTGGCTGGGCGTGGTGGCTCACGCCTGTAATCTCAGCACTCTGGGAGGCCGAGGCAGGCGGATCACGAGGTCAGGAGATCGAGACCATCCTGGCTAACACAGTGAAACCCCGTCTCTACTAAAAATACAAAAAATTAGTGGGTGCCTGTAGTCCCAGCTACTGGGGAGGCTGAGGCAGGAGACTGGTGTGAACCCAGGAGGCGGAGCTTGCAGTGAGCTGAGATTGCGCCATTGCACCCCAGCCTGGGCGACACAGCGAGACTCCATCTCAAAAAAAAAAAAAAAAAAAAACTTTTAACTCCTCCAAGTGAGTCTGAAAAAGTTCCTCCGAAATCTCCTTTTCCTATTGTGCCCCTTTGTCAAGTTTTTTTTATATATTTTGAAAATAAATTCTCTTCCTGTATACCCTAACAGGAAATCCTTTTCTTCCTGCACACCATGAAATTGAGTGGTTTGTATCTAGATGGACTAGAAATCTTAAGACTGGCATGTTTCTAGGATCGTGTGTTCAGTATGGGCATTCGAGCGATGTTTTCTTTTTTTTTTTTGAGATGAGTCTCACTCCGTCAGCCAGTCTGGAGCGCAGTGGTGCGATCTCAGCTCACTGCAACCTCTGCCTCCCGGGTTCAAGCAATTATCTGCCTCAGCCTCCCAAGTCGAGTGATGTTTTCTGTGGGTTCTCATGTTGGAAGAAGATATATTCTTAGACTTAGAATATGAAAGGTCCTCTTTTGGGGATTTGTTGAGATTTGGAGCTAGTCTCTAGTGCCATATAAGTAATCACAAAAAGCCCTCTGAAAATCCGGAGCTTTTGCTGCCTTAGAGACAATTTAATAAAAGAAGAGGCTGGGCCTTCTGACCTTAGTATTTGCCATTTGAAATCCTAAGTATATGTTTTACATTTTTTGATTTTGAAATCTTTCTGTTAACCCAAAAATTTTATGGCAGGGAATATTTGTAACATTAAACAACCCTTTAGAAACATTTTGAACAATATAGGTTTCTTGAAAAAATATGTGCTTGTTTATTTGGAAGACTTACTGGTTGGAAAGATTTCATTAGTACTTGTCATTGTACATTATTTGAATGGGAAACCTATATGCTTATCAGAAAATTAACGTTTCATGCTTGAATTGTCCTTATTTTAGGATTGGATGGAACGCTGGGTTGACGATGCATTTTGGAGCTTCCTTTTTTCGCTTATCCTTATTGTAATCATGTTTTTGTGGAGACCATCAGCAAATAATCAGAGGTACCTAACATAGGAAATTTCAAGTTGGCAAGGGTTTGTTGATCGCCTTCTATAGTGTCAAGAACACGTTTATAGAAACCAGGAGAATAGTCGTTGCTTTTAAGGAGTATACAGTCAAGTAGGGAGATAAGCAAAACAAATGCAAGACAGTGAAAAAAGAGATGTATAGACTAGTCCAGGGGAAGATGGAAGAGGGTTGAGGAAGACTTCTTGAAGCGACAGTGCTTACATTACACCTTGAGGAAAGGAATAGGATAGCGAATGACTGAACTGGGAAAGAATGTCCATTTTCTGGGGTGGTGGGAAAGGCATGAGATACTTTGGAGGCCAGTGAGACATGCAGTTTGGTTAATACCACATACTCATATTGGAGGGAGATCAAGCTGGAAGGGAGAAGTACGGCCAAAATGACAAAAGACTTGAGTGTCAAGTTCAGAAAGTTGTACTTGAGACTGCATGTGATAGGAAGCCTCAACTTCCTTGCTTTATCCCTTTGCCCCAAGGAGAGAACTTAAGTTCTTGTCCATCCTTTAGGAAAAAATGAAAAAGTATGTACAGATTCAACATCCCAAATCCCAATCCAGAATGCTACAAAATCCAAAACTTTTTGAGCACGGACAGGATACTCAAAGGAAGTGCTCATTGGAACATTTTGAATTTCAGATTTTCAGATTTGGGATGCTCAACTGGTAAGGATAATGCAAATATTCCAAAGTCTGAAAACATCCAAAACTCAAAACACTTCTGGTCTCAGGCATTTTGCATAAAGGCTACTCAACCTGTATCAGTGTGTTTCTCCTGTCCTTTTTAAAATTATACAATAATACATATATATATATATATATATATATATATATATATATACACACACATGCATATACATACACATACTGTTCTGTACCTTCCTGTTTAAGGTCACGCCTATAATCCTAGCACTTTGGGAGGCCAGGGTGGGTGTATGACTTGAGCCCAGGAATTCGAGACCAGCCTGGGCAACAAGGCAAAACCCTCTTTCTACAAAAAAATACAAAAATTAGCCAGGTGCGGTGGTATGTGCCTGTACTGCCAGCTACTTGGTAGGCTGAGGTGGGAGGATGGCCTGAACCCAGGAGGTGGAGGTTACAGTGAACTGAGATCATGCCACTGCTATTGCACTCCAGCTTGGGCAACAGAGCCAGACCCTGTCTCAAAAAAAAAAAAAAAAAAAACCACAAAAAAAAAAACACAACTGTCTTTCCATATCAGCATGTATAGATCTACCACATTACTTTTAATGGCTTTATGGCATTTTATAACATGAATGTAATATAATTTATATAAGCAGTCCCTGGTTATTAGACATTTTGTTTAAAAAATAGATTTTTGCTATTATCAATAATGTTTTCAGAATGCTGTTGGACATCATCTTGGCAAACTTTTGTTAGTGTAATGTAAGGTAAATGAATTTTTACTTTAATGGCTATTGCCAAATGACCCTCCAGAAAGGTTGTCTTGATTCACACTCCATCAGCAGTATTTTGAGCTTATTACCCTACGAAATGTGGCCCATTCAGTGGGCTTTATTTTCACCAATCAGATTAGCAACTTTTCTTTTTTTAGGGAATAAACTGACAAGTGGTGGGCAGAGAGGTAAGCCTGACATGGAGAAACAGCAGAAAGTTCCCTTCCCTCAACATTAAATATTGCAAAATTGCTTTGCAGAAAGATTTTACCCACTTATGCTTTTACAAACAGGGTTTGAGAGCTCCAGTTTCACAATTTCTTAATGATAATTTTAGCTAATTTGAAAATAAAATAATTACGTTTTCATTATTTTAAAGTATAAGACATTTTTTAAATGTAGATTTTTTATACAATGGCTTTTAGATATAAACTGAAAATTGAACAAGTTTAAACATACTAGTAAAACTACTCCTTGTTTTTGCTATAGATACGCCTTCATGCCCTTAATAGATGATTCTGATGATGAAATTGAGGAATTCATGGTAACTTCTGAAAATTTAAGTGAGTAATATGTTTTCTTTTTAAATGACCATTGTACATATTGCAGCAGAAATATTGTACCTTTACCCGTGATGCAAGGTCACATATATTGTTTTTTTCTATAAAATATTTTAAAAACTTTTATCTTCAGAAACCTTATTTTGGTAGACAGTAACAGAAAGGTCAGTGATGAAATTTTCAAGACTGTTGTAGTTTGAGCTTGTTACTCATTTCGTAAAATGTTGAAATAGTTACACTGTTTTTCATAAGAATGGTTTGATATATATTGTGCTTAGCTGCTAAATAATGTTCGTCTTGATGATTGCTAAGTTTCTTTGAGTTGCATCTTCTTGCTCTTTTTAAAGTATGCACACCTGTAATTTCTGATCATGCTGAAAGCATTTCTACTTAAAGTTTTAATGATATTTTCATTTTCTATTATTTTCTACATAGCATTTTATCATTTTATTAATTTTATTGTAATCTAATTAAGCATCTGTTAAGGCAACATCAGTAAGTAACTTAGATGTTGAGGGTAATTTTATCTTTGTTTCATTTTTTTGTCCTCTTACTTTTGCTTCTCTTGGTAACATTCTTTTTCACCTTCTGTTTTGGTTCTCTAATACATCGATGAAATAGAAAACAGGAAAACAAATAGCAAAAAATCATCAAATCTAAAAGTAATTACTTTGAAAAGCTTAGTGAAAAGTGGCTTAACCTGTAGCTACTCTAAACCAGAAACAGAGAGAAACTACAGTGGACCCTTGAACAATGTAGGGTTAGGGGCACCAAACTCCTGAGCAGTTGAAAATCTACTTATAACTTTTGACTCTCCCAAAACTTAACTACTGATAGTCAACTGTTGACCAGAAGCCTTACTGTTAACATAGTTATCACATATTTTGTATATTATATGTATTTTATACTGTATTCTTACAATAAAGTAGGTGGAGCAAAGAAAATGTTATTAGGTAGAAGGAAAGGGGAGGCAGCAAAGGCAGACATATATGGTGTAACTTTTATTGAAAAAAACTTGCTTGTAGGTGGACCTGAGCTGTTCAAACCCATATTATTCAAAGGTCAACTGTAGTACAGTAAGACAAACTTCTAATGTTGGAAATGATAGAGAGGACATTACTATGGTAAAAAAGGTAAATAAGGAAATATTATGAACAACTTTATGGTAACAAATTGGGCAATCTGGATGAGGCAGACAAGTTCATTGAAAAATACATATAACAACCCAATTTTAATTCTAACCCTGTGCCACTAAGTCTGAATAGCTCTGATCTATTAGAAATTTAAATAAAATTTTTTTAATTTAAAATCTTCCTATGAAGTACCAGGCCCAAATGGACTCACTAGTGAGTCCTTTCAAATACTTAAGGAAGAAATGGAAGAAATATTCTAATTTTACACAAAATCTTTAGAATGTAAAGGAGGTGGGAGTACTTAAAAGGCCAGTACAACTGAAATGCCAAAGTCTAACAGATGTTACAAGAAAAAATTATAGACCAAAAATTATAGACCAATTATAGACCAATATATCATTAATGAGTGGGCATACAAAAATTCTTTAAAAATATTAGCAAATAAAATCTAGCAAAATATAGAAAGACAATCATGATCAAGTGGACTTTATCCCAGGGTTGCAAGGCTGTTTTAACATTCCGAAAATCACTCAGTATAATTCATCATATTAAAATAGTACAAATAAGGCTGGGTGCGGTGGCTCATGCTGTAATCCCAGCAGTTTGGGAGACTGAGGCAGGCAGATCGCCTGAGGTCAGGAGTTCGAGACCAGCCTGGCCAACATGGCAAAACCCCCTCTTGACTAAAAATACAAAAATTAGCCGGGCGTGGTGGTGTGTGCCTGTAATCCCAGCTACTTAGGAGGCAGAGACGGGAGAATTGCATGAACCCAGGAGGCAGAGTTTGCAGTGAGCCAAGCCACTGCACGCCAGCCTGGACAACAGAACAAGACTCTGTCTCAAAAACATAAATAAATAAATAAAAATAAAAATAAAATAGTACAAATAAAAGAAGAAAGAAGAAAAAAATGACAAAAGTATCTCAGTGGGTACAAATAACAAAAGCCTCAGCAAACTAATTCTAAAATGGTATGAAAACACTCCACAGTTAAAATTCTATTTAATGGTGAAATAGTGAACACTTTCTTCTCAAGATTAGGGATAAAGTGCAAGGGTATGTACATACCACTTTGATTCTGCATTGTATGGGAGGTCCTACCTAGTGCAGAGAAGCAAAACAAAACTCCAAAGAATGTGAAAGAAAGAACATGTGGAAAGGAGGAAGTAAAACTGTGTTTATTCGCAGGCAACAAGGTTATGTATGGAAAAATCCCAAGGAGTCTAAAGAAAAGAAAAAGTACGGTAGAACTAAGTGATGGTGACAGTCATAGGGTATAGGTCCAATGTACAGAAGTCAGTTGTTTTTCTACATATTAACTGAAAACAATTGAAGGTGAAGTTTAAAATGTTATTTACCATACCTTCAAAAATAAAATACTTGGAATAAGTTTAATGAAAAATATGTAAAACCTCTGCAATGAAGACTATAAAACAATGCAGAGATAAATTTTAGAATAAGTAAATGTAGAGATAGAACCTGTGTCTGAATTGGAAATCTCAGTATTAAGCTGTCAGTTTCCCAGTCTGATAAATAGATTCAGTGCAATCCCAATTATAATTCTAGCTGACTTAAAAAAAAATACAGTGGTTAAGTTGATTCTAAAATGTATGTGGAAAAGCAAAAGACGTAGAAGATCCTTAACATTCTTGTAGTTACAACATGGATGAACCTTGAAAACATTATGTTAAGTGAAAGAAGCCAATCACAAAAGACCACATACTGTATAATTTTGTTTATATGAAAGGTCCAGAATAGGCAAGTCCGTAGAGGCGGAAAGTAGATCAGTGCTTGTCACAGGTTAGAGGAGGGGGAAAGTAGGGACTGACTGCTAATGGGTTTGGGGTTTCTTTGTGGGGTGATGAAAATTTTCCAAAATTGGAGAGTGGTGAATATCTCAAATCTCTGTGAATATCTCAAAATCTAACTGTACTTTAATATGGTATGCGAATTATCTCTCAATAAAATAAAATTAGTGGATTTATACTGATTTCAAGACATAATTATTTCAGATTACAGCAATCCAGACAGTGTGGTATTGGCATAAGGATAGAGAAATCCATCAAGGTAGTAAAATAGAGTCCAGGAATAAACCCATGCGTGTGTGGTCAGTTGATTTTTGACAAAGGCACCAAGGCTTACATGAAGAGAGGATAGTCTTTTTAATAAATGGTACTGGAACAACTGGATAAATGTGTAGGAAAAAAAATCATCTAGACTTTTGTTGCACATCTCACAATCAATTCAAGATGGATCACAGACCTAATGGAAAAGCTTCAACTGTTATTCTTCTAGAAGAAAAAAGGAAAATATTTTAATGACGTTGGATGGGGTAATTTCTTAGGACACGAAAAACAGTAACCATTAAATTAAAAAATGAGACTTTATCAAAATATAAAATCTATGCTCATCAGGAAGAATTTAAGAAAATAAGAAGGCTAGCTACAGTGGGAGATAAAATATTCTCAGTACATATATATCTGACAAAGGGCTTATATCCAGAATATAAGTAGAATTCCTGTAAATCAATAAATGATAACCTATGTTGCAAAAAATGAGCAGAAGACTAGTGTAGACACTTCAAAGAAGACATAGGAATGGCCAATAAACCCGCTAAAAGGTGCTCAATATAATCAGTCATCAGGGAAATGCAAATTAAGACCATAATGAGCTGCCACCACACATCTGCTAGAATGGTTAAAATTAAAAAGTCTGATAGATAGCATGAACTATTGGAGAGGATGTGGAACAGCTGGCTCTCTCATACAGTACTTGAAGGAATGTAAAATAGCATGACCACTTTAGAAAGCAATGTGACAGCTTCTTACAAAGTTAAGCATATACCTACCATACAGTTCAACTGTTCCACTCTAAGGTTTACCCAGAAAAATGAAGCAGATGTCTACAGAAACACAAGAATGTTTACAGCAGCTTTATTCTTCTTAATAGTCCAAAACTGGAAGTAACACAGTTATCTACAAACAGGTGAAAAGATAAATAAATTGCGGTATATCCATACAATGGAATACTTTTCAGTAATAAAAAGTAACCAACACTCTATAACATAACTTAATCTCAAAAATGTTTATCTTGCATGAAAGTGTTGCATGATTAAATGATTATCTAAATCAGAGCAGTGGTTGCTTTTGGTGAGGTGGGGATTGACCAGAAAGGAACTTAAAGAACCTTCTGTGATAATGGAAATGTTAACTGTATTGATTGGCATGGCAGTTACTCAAGTGTATATATTTGTCAGGTTTCTTCAGACTGTACACTTAAAATTTGTAATATATATATATATATATATATATACACACACACACACACACACACGCTTCAGTGTTTAAAAATCACTGTATTCCCCTTCTAAGAGAAATGTTGGGGTTTCAAATGTCCCAGGAAAACATTTTTGGATTGAGGAACCTCATTTTTATTTATTACATCAGCTTATGTTATAATTGTTCTAGTTTATGGAGAAGCAATATTTGCAAATTAGTGTAATAACAAAAGTGACTACTTACTGGGCATAGATTGTGTGTCAGGCATTTTATATGTGCTAACTTGTTCAATGGTCACTAGAACTCTATGAGGTAGAAATTATTATTATCCCCAGTTTATAGTCAGAAACACTAAGTCACAGGAAGTTAATTGCTTTGCCCAAGATTCCAGTGAGGCAGACACTTAGCCTTTGCTCCACTGAAACTGCAAATGTACAGAAGAGCCTTGGTCAAATATGAAAGAAATCTTGATCTTTCCTATCTTCTTTATGCCATACGCACATTTCAAAATTTGTACATCAGGGATGTAAAGCATACCCAAAGATGTGTTTTGTTCTTGAATATACCATGAATCCTGAAGATTTTTAAATCCATAAACTTTAAAATAATTGCAATTAAGGAAATATGTATGCATGTATACTTGTTTGTTTAAACTCTAAAACTAGGATTCAAACAAGATACTTGAAAACCTGGTGGTTCTGACAAATAGTTTTCAAAAATCTGTGAACTTTTTTCATATATCTTTCCTACATTCCCAAATGGTGAATCCAGCATCCTGCCTAAAGTTTCCATTATTAACCCTCCATTTCTAAAAAGATATAGTATTTTTTCTTATTAGATTATTAAATTTCTAAAGGAAAATATTATTTTGTGATTTTATATATATGTTTATAATGTCTCTCGTAGCCGAAGGAATAAAATTAAGAGCCTCAAAATCAGTTTCCAATGGAACAGCTAAGCCTGCCACTTCTGAGAACTTTGTGAGTATGGTATATATTTAGTACAATCTTGGTCTTCCTTAGTCTTCACTACTTTAGAGAGCTATACGAGTGTCATATTCATTGACTCTCAGAAGAACAGTTTTTACTAAGATTTTGTTGTTGTTGTTATAAAAATTAGTGTTGCCAAGTAGCAATCCTGGTTGTCCATAACTGAAATACCTTCGTTGTAGATCTCACTTCTCACCTGCTGTTCCTAGGCCAGCAGCATGAGCATCATCTGGGAACTTGTTAGAGATGCAGAGTCTCAGGCCTACCCCAGATGCTCCTGAATTGGAATCTGCTTTTCGAAAAGATTCCATAGGCTGTTCATCTGCACATTCGAGATGGGAAAGCTTTGTTCCAATAAAAGCTCGTGTTAATTTTTCAGCATATGAAAGTGATTTTTGAAGCCATTTTAAAATAACATTTGTTATCTGTTGGTAAAGAACTTTATGTGTTACCTACGCGGTTACCAAAATTAACAGATTTTTTTTTTTGAAGTGGGAAGCTTGAATAAAATTGTAAAACATTGGGCAGAGATGAGCTAAAAAATATTTTCTGCATGTTATTTATGCATAAAAATGTTTTTGAAGACAACGATGTAAAATGGAAATGTCTATCATATAGTTTTATACTTTCCTTTCTTATAACTATATGTGCTGTGATTAATACTATGTAAAAATTTATGTATGCATATATAAGTTCTGACAGGATAGATAATATGTGAAGACATTTTTTATCTGTTAGATTTGGCAGATTCTCTAATAGATTAGACAGATGGATAAATAAACAAGATGGATAACATAGACTGGAGGGATGGATAGAAAGGATAGATGGATGGATAAAATAGATAGATAGGTAGATAGATAAGATAGACAGACATAGGCAGATAGCTATCTCAGCTGACCTGCTTTCCTTTTCTTGCCTCCTGTAGGGAGATGAGCATAAATATGAGTGATACAAATAAATAGCCTTTTCTAAAGTTAGAATATTTGTGATCAGGCCCGGTGGCTAATGCCTGTAATCCCAGCACTTTGGGAGGCTGAGGCAGGCAGATCGCTTGAGCTGAGGAGTTCGAGACCAGCCTGGGCAACATGGTGAAACCCCATCTCTACTAAAATTACAAAAATTAGGCGGATGTGGTGGCATGTGCCTGTAATCCCAGCTACTCGGGAGGCTGAAACAGGAGAATTGCTTGAACCTGGGAGGCGGAGGTTGCAGTGAGCCAAGATCACACCGCTGCACTCCAGCCTGGGCGACAGAGTCAGACTCTGTCTCAAAAAAAAAAAAAAAAAAAGGATGTTTGTATTATCATCTTTTTTTTTTAAAGTTATAAACTCATTATATAAGAACTTGAACAAATTAGGAGGCATAATGAGTGTGGCAAAGCAAAAATTCAATATCCTTGCTATTTTCTATCTTACAAATGAACTTTGTGTTTTTACTGTGATTTCTCAGGACAAAAAAATAATATTTCATACATCCAACTAAAACCAAGAAGTGTAGAAATCTGAAATCTAATTTTTGCGTGTGTAAGAAAACAGTGGCATAATTTCTCTATGGCATGAGTGCCAACTTAGGACATATGTAGAAACTAAAAGAATGTCAAATATTTACATTTAAACACTTAAGTTATATATATATTCTATTTTAACAATTCTGCTGTCAGGTGATATTAAGCAAATGCTAAGTATAAATATTTCTACAGGATGAAGATTTGAAGTGGGTAGAAGAAAATATTCCCTCTTCATTCACAGATGTGTAAGTTATCTTCTGTTACAGTTTGATTGTCAATTTTAGGCTGTAGTTTAAAAGGGATCGTTCTCATCCTTTGTCATGTGCTTTTCAAACCTCGTACTTCCATGTACTTGGGTAAGCCCCTATCACCAGTACATGGCCCTTACAGAACTACAAAGAA
This sequence comes from Gorilla gorilla gorilla, assembly GCF_029281585.2. Lineage (NCBI taxonomy): Eukaryota > Metazoa > Chordata > Mammalia > Primates > Hominidae > Gorilla > Gorilla gorilla. The sequence goes on from NC_073236.2 coordinate 49,725,366, forward strand.
AACAAAACCCTGGCTTGTTTTGTTTTTCACGGTACAGCAACCATTTTAAAACTAGTGGCCTCTAACCAACTCTAGCTTTTTCTGATCTGCCATTATCAGGATCATTTCATTTTTTGTCTATTATGGAAAACGTCAAATGTATGTAAACTTTTTTTTTTTTTAAAGGTAACCACAGCACCATGTATTGTGAGGAGGCTTTCGGAGGAAAAACATGAGTATAGGAATCCCCTCTGGAAACTTTGAGCTATTCAGGATCCTCTTTATCTATGTTCTGTTTGACACAAGAATTCCAGATAGCTGTTTCCATAGTAAAAAATAGGATAGCCAAGTATGATAAAAATTTTTTTACATATTGGTCTTTCCCTCCCTAGCCCCCATCTGGTTTCTGTTTAGATAGCTTCTGTGTACTATGATATTCCTTTTGCCTGAAGAATTGCCTTTACATTTCTTTCTTGTAGTGCAGGTATGCTGGTAGTGAATCTGTCAGATTTTTGTTTGTCTGAAAAAGTATTTGTTTCACCTTTATTGAAGAAATTTTTGTGGGAATAGAATTCTTTGTTGACCTTTTTTTTCTTTCACCACTTAAAAGGTTGGTCACTTGAATGTCTTCTGGCTTTCATAGTTTCAGAAAGATGTCTGCTTTAGTTCTTATCTGTGTTCCTCCACATGTTATATGGGTTTTGTTTGTGTGGGTTGAGGTTTTTTTGGGTGAGAAGGGCTGGGGAATTGTCTGCCTTCAGGATTTTCACTTTATCTTTAGTTTTCATCATTATGAATATGATAATTCTAGGTTTGTGTGGGCATATATTTTCATTTCTCTTGGCTGTATACCTAAAGTGGAATTGCTAGATCATATGGTAACTCTATGTTTAACATTTTGAGGAAGTGCCAAGCTGTTTTTCAAAGCAGCTGCATTATTTTATAATCCTATCAGCAATATATGAGGGTTCCAACTTCTCCACACTTTTTGTTAACACTTATTATTGTCCACCTTTTTGATTTTAGCTCTTAGTGACTATGAAGTGATATGTCATTGCACTTATGAGTTACTGGAATTCAAACTGCCTTGCTGGGGACTAGTGTTAAATATATTTAACTATGGAATTCAAACTGTCTTGTTGGGGGACTAGTGTTATTTAACTAAACTGTGGTAACTGAAGTTAATGTATAAATAGTCTGTGCAAAGTAAGAACTGCCTATTCATTATGAAACTAACAATACACTGTTATACTTTTTTATTTTAGCAGTCAGAAAAGGAAAATATGAGTGTATATATTCTTTTATATTTCCCATGTATTTACTATTTCTTCTTTCTTTCCTCTATATATGAGCTAAGACCTTCCTCCTATAGGTCTTTCTTTAATATTTCTTATAGGATAGGTCTGCTGACAACAAATTCTCTCAATTTTATTTATGTGAAAATGTATTTACTTTGCCTTCCTTTTTAAAGGATAGTTTTGCTGGATATAGAAATCTTGATTGACTTTTGTTTGAGCACTTCCAACATGTCTTTCCAATGTCTTCTGGCTTTTGTTGTTTTTGAGGAGAAAGTAGTCATTAATTGTATTGTTCTCATGTGTGTGATGTGACATTTATCTTTTGCTGTTTTTCTGATTTTTCCTTTATATTTGGCTTTCTGCATTGTGTTTATGATATGCCTAAGTATGGTCTTTTTTTTTTTGTCTATCCTCCTTGGGATTTGTTGAGCTTCTCAGATCCATGTCCCATGGTCATTTTCCAGTGCCTTCAGCTACTTTTTTTTTTTTTTTGAGACGGAGTCTTGCTCTTTCACCCAGGGTGGAGTGCAGTGCAGTGGCATAATCTCAGCTCACTGCAGCCTCTGCCTCCCGAGTTCCAGTGATTCTTCTGCCTCAGCCTTCTGGGTAGCTGGGATTACAGGCAGGCGCCACCACACCCAGCTAATTTTGTATTTTTAGTAGAGATGGGGTTTCACCATGTTGGCCAGGCTGGCCTCAAACTCCTGACCTCAGGTGATCCATCTGCCTCGGCCTTCCAAAGTGCTAGGATTACAGGCATGAGCCACTGTACCTGGCCAGCTACTTATTTTTGACATTTTGGTCCAGGTTTTGTCAGTGTTTTTTGTGGAAGGGATCATCTGACCTTTTCTGTCCAGCTTTACTTGCTCTCTTGTATTGCAATCACTTTCTCTGTGATCCTTTTTTCCTTCTTTGTTTCATTTTCTATGTTGTTTTCCTACCACACATTAAGATTTCTGTTGAATTTATTCTCCCTTGGGTGCCTTGTAATTTTCTCCATCACTGGAATCATTTTTGTCTTTTTCTTTAATTTTTTTTCTCATTATGATTGATTCTTTGAATTTCTTCATGCTTTGTTTTTATCTACTTCTGCTCTTGGGTTTTAGATTTCTTACTGTAGAATGTTTTTAATATTGCCAAATGTTCTTTTTAAGTTATTGTATTTAATTTGGAGTATTGTGTGTTATAACTATAGTTTTCTTCTACTGTAAAATGTTTTGATTTTCATTTTCCTTCTTTTTTCTTTCCTGCACTGTTATATGGAATTGATTTTGTTTTCCCATTCTGAGAGATTTTATGATGAAGGTTCCTGGTTTGAGTGCCTTTTTCCATCAGTGCGCATGAATTGTAGTTTCTTTTATGGATGACGTTGATGGTATGGAGTAGGAGAGGTTGGTGTTGTTTTGTTTTTCTTTTATTTCTGCAGACCTTCTCCCACCGCCCCCCCAACTTTTTACTGTCTTCTTTTTATTTACTACACGATCACATCTCCAAGGAATATTCTTCTTTTTTATATATCATCCTTTCCTGAAAACAATGATCGTTCAAGGGTGCTACTTTTTGTCCCACTCGATTTGAGCCCCTTCCGTGTAGCAGGTGCTGTGAACTTCTTCCAAGTCACTGGTTTTATTCAGTCTGTTGGCACTAAGTGTTGGGCTTTTTTGGAGGGGTTGAATTTTGTCTATGGTTGTCTGAGTCCTCCCACCCCTCTACTATTTTTCCCAAAGTCTCTCAACCCTCTGTTTCCCTACTCTGTGTACCCATGAGCTTGCAGTCACAGCAGGAAATCTGTTGGAATTTGACATTTATTTCTCTATTTACATATAATTTCAAGTTCGTGGTGTTTTTCTGGTAATGCTGAAGGCATGTGTCTTTTGTGGTTTTGTTTGTGATCCTTAGTAATTTTATGGTTTTTTGAGCAAGACTATATGGAGAGATTCAAATTAGGTGGCCACCATTATTTTCCAGATTTGGAAACTCATAACTAAGCATTTTAGAAGGAAATTATTTAAGCAGGCTTACCTCCTACTGTGCCATCACTTCTTGCTGGAAACCAATAAGGCTCCTAGGTAGTTCTCTTTGCATGTGAGGAAGTCACCATTCTCTACTATTTTTTTCTGTAGATATATATTCTTGGTTACAAAAAATCCTTTGAAATACAGAAGATTGAACTTCTTATTTGATGTCTTCATGAACCATTTATGTGAAATGAGTAGAGCTCTATAATCTAAGATGATTTCCAAAATTTTAGGTTCTTGGGAACCTTTGCTTCTTCAGTTATGAAAACTTTAACACAAGAAATGTAGCCCAATGCTATCCAAAATTAATGTACAATTTACATAGCAAGTTTAGTATTTAGACTTCAAACACAGAGAAAAGCCTTCCCCTTATACATCTGTGGAAATGGAACAAAAATTTTATAAGTCATGGGACATTTTAAACAGATCATGAATAACCACATGATATGTATTATGAGATATTGGTATGATATTCACTGTGAATTTCCTCATCTTCGATAACCCATGAAGGTGACATTAGCATAGCTTATCTCCCTCTTTAATGCACTGAATCATTCTTAATAAGTTTTAAGTAGTCATTAACGTCATAGCAGGGACCGTTGTTGATATTGCTAGTGTTTAGCTCTAAACAAGGTGCCAAGCATGTAGCAGACTGCCTTCTGGTTCACCTTTCCTCTAATGCCGTCTTCTCCCCCACATTTTCCTTAATCGTATTATTCCAAACAGTCTGCCTTGGCTCCTTCCTCACACCTAGTCAGTCTCCTGGCCCTCCTGGCTTCACCATGGACCGCGCTGTAGGTAGCATCCTCTGGAGTTGCGCGTGGCTCTTTCATGGCAAAACTTTGGCACTTGGACATTTCCTTCAGGCTCTCCTCCCTCAGACCTCTGTCGCACATTGAGGCTAGATTAAACTTACTTAACATTTGTTACATTCGTCTTTTCTTTATATCTATATTATCTTTGTTGAGCAAAAGTTCTGTTACATAACACTTCTCTCTGGTACCCTTTGCTGGCAGACATCCAGGCAGTGGTGATAATGACACAGAAGTTAAGCAAATGCTGGATTCTGTAAATACCACCTTTCATAATGTGTTTACTCATAAATGGGTTAGGTCCGCAATAAAATTTTTGGATGAGCACATTTGTGTAATCGTCACCCAGATCAAAAAACAGAATAACGCTAGTGCCCTAAAAAGCCCATTTCCTATTTCCCTTTCACATCGGGAGCCCACTTTCCCAAAGGTCCTGCTGTCCTGAAGTCTACAACTGTAGATTATTTGTGTCAGGTTTTAAAATTTTATCCCTCAATAGATCATCCATTTGCTTTGCTGTATAGTATTCCATTGTCTGAATAACCCGCAATTTACCCATTGGGGTTATTTTCAGTTGAGTGCTATTGAGAACAGCACCGCTGTGAAAACTCCTGCATGTCTGTCTGCGAGCCTAGATGCTCCCTTCTGTCACCTGTGGATACCCAGGAGTGAGAATTAGTGGGCCATGGCATGTGCCTGTATTCGGCTTTCGTGGATACACTGGCCTTACTGTTAACAACATTATCAACTTTTTTTCCGTTTTATTTCAGAGCTCTTCCAGTGTTAGTGGATTCAGATGAGGTAAAATATATTTTTGCATATTTTCTTGGAGCTGATATTTTCAGAAAGTAGAGATGTATTTCAGAAAGAAGTTCTGAAAACTACTTTTTAAGATTATTATAAATTGAGCAGACAGAAAGATGCTATGAATTGATTTGTGGGTAAAGTTGAAAGGATTTATGGATAAAGTCCCCATTTCAAACAAGAACAAGATAAATACGTATTGGTATGAAAGAAATGAAGGATTATTTTATGAAATCTTGAGTTTAAAAGATTTTAAGATGGCAGTTTGTCTAAATTAATCTCTGATACTTGTAGACATTTTGCTGAGATATTAAAGTTTCAATCTCATTTTCAGTTACTAAGCAGGAAATTTGGATAGAGGATGTGGATTTAGGAAAGTTTTTGGGAAAAAAATTAGCTGTGGATCACTTGGACATTAAGTTGTGTGGCACAAGGCAGGAAGAAATCTGAAGTGTAAGAATTAAAGACTGGATGCACGGAACATTAACTTTCAAAAAGGACGAGTGGAGGGAAGTTAGTGGTAGCTTGTGTGGTGGCTGTAGCACATAAGAGGGGCCGGAGCTGTACACGTTGAAAGAGAAGGAAATGATTTTGGCATCAGTCTGTTATTTGACTGTACTGGGATGGGAAGGTTTGAGAAGGCCTTGCTGCAAAACAGTTAAACTTCAAGATTTATAACTCTACAGAAAGATGTAGCATTACAGAAAGATTCACAACTCTACAGAAAGATGTAGCATGTAGATTAAAAGTAATTTAAATGCCCCTTTAAAAGGAATTTTATGCTACATCTTTCTGTATTTAAAGTTTTAGTAAATAATTCATTTGTAATTTCAATAATACATTAATTTAGTAAAGTGAGGCAAATCTCTAGATGAGCTAGGCCCAAGAAATCCATTTTAGCTCTATTCCTGCCTCTCATTGGAGATTCTGAACTTGACATGTTTTCTAGCTAGCAGGAAGTTGAAGTTTTCTGAACTTCTCAGCAGATAACTGACTATACATTATTGGAGAGTATGGATTATATGGTTATTTTTTAATTTTTAAATTTTTTATAAGGATGAGGTCTCTCTATGTTGCCCAGGCCAGTCTCGAACTCCTAGCGTCAAGCAGTCTTCCCGCCTCGGCCTCCCAAAGTGCTGAGATTACAGGCATGAGTCACTGTACTTGGCCTTTTATTTTCTGTATCTAATATTTCCATGTATATTATGGAATATATTTAGTTTCCCTAAATGTGGCTGTTGAAAGATTAGAAAATTTTTGTTAGGGTTCTGGAAGTAGTATCAACATGTTGATACGTATCTTCTTTTTTTTTCTTCAGGAAATCATGACCAGATCTGAAATGGCTGAAAAAATGTTCTCTTCAGAAAAGATAATGTGATTGGAACCCGTATAAGTGAAATGTAGTTAAGCCTGAAGGACTATCCTTCATCAAGACTGAAAGCGAGCTTTGATTTGATATTGCATAAAAATTTTTATTGTGTTATCTTGGAAGTCTGTGTATCAAAATGAAGAATTCAGATGGTAGGAGGTTCTACAGTCCTTTTAAAGCTGACTCTTGAGTGTCAGTTGAATATCCATTAAATTGGATTTGGAAATAACCTGAGGAAAGTATTATGATAAAGATCTGCACAGATGCCTCTTAGCTGATAGGTGGCAGGCCTATGGGTTTGGGTTCTCCCTCTTTTCTCTGGAACATATGACAATTCCAGATTAAAGAAAAATGTTTTTTAATAAATACCCTTGGTCTTTTTTCTAGTCACCTTTGAGGTAGATATTGTGATTTTCTGGAGTATAGTATATCCGTGTCTCTGTGTCTTGGGTTTACCAGATGCAATAATACTTTTCTTTGACATTTGTACTGAAGTGATTTGATATTAAGTAAAACAGTTAATGTTTGAATATAGGCATATTTATAGGTTTTTTCTGCTCCCCCCCACCCACCCTTTTTAAAAAATCTATACAAAGCCCTTGTTTGAGTCTCATCATGCACGTCAAATCATGGAGTTAGGTCTTCTCCGAGCTCAGGGGAACACAAGTGCACAGAGAGAGATGTCTTGAGGGTCACTACCAAAGAATTACCCTCATTGTCCCTCACTCAGGCCATGTGTACATGCGATGCTGCTGAGTCTGCTGGGGTGGGTGGTGGCCACGTGGCTCCCCCAGAGCACTTCCTAACTGGCAAGCTGGGAGACCCATTGCTGGTGAACTTTGTGGAAATTAGAACTGTATCTTTTACATAATCTTGGCATATTACATTTCATAATAAAAACATACATTTAGTTGCATGCTACATCACTGTTGATTTTATAATTAATTTCTTAAGCTTCAACCATGTTGTATACCTTATTTCGTTACATCATATATTTGTAATGTGTAATATGAAATCTTTTGCTTTAATGTCTTTTTTTAAAATGTAGAATGTTCTAAACTTGAAAGGCAATTGAATGTAGTATGATGAAAATGTGAATGTTTTGCTGCTTTCATGACCAAAGATACAGGGCTAGTGGACATTTAGAATAATAATTAAAGCTAGAGTCTTGTATGTCTTTTCTTTGAAGGAGTTCTAACCTTGTAAATTGAGAATGACTTCAGAGAATTTTGATTAAGAAAACATTAAAGTCTTAACCGGCACAAACACTCCAATTTTTTTCACTGTGAAGCCGCAAGCAATTTTTTTTCTTTTTCTTTCAAAAGCCTACCTTCTGAATTTATTTCTTGTTTACTCATTTCAGAGAGGGTAGTAAAGAAGATCTGTTTCTGGTAGTCATATCGCTTGAAAGATATTGGTAAATGTGTTTTCAGTTGTGACCATGTGGAAAGTGAACAGTGTTGGCAAACATTACTGAGAAAATCATGCTTTTCAAGATGCCCTTGCTTTGGGATATCCTTCCTAGGGAGAAAAAAAAAAAAAAGTAATTTAACAATTGTGAATTCCATTTCTTATTTCAGTTTCTGCTGCAGTAGTGGGTTCCCACCCACTATAATTCCCAGCATTTATGCTCTGTTGTATTCTCCCCTTAGCCCAGTAACATTTTTATCTAATACCCCATTCCCCAAGTTTTGAGACAGATTGACCCCCTACTCATTATGTGGCTCTAGTTGAATTTTAAAATGTGGAATATTGGGCTTGCAGGCAGTAGGAGCTGCAAATCTGGTAGAGTGGGAGTGTGGAGTTAATGGTGAGTATGTTAATAAAGGGAAACTGTCTCTGACAGAATCTCAGTAATGTTTACCAAAACATGTCTTTCTACAGCTGGTAGGATAAATGATGCTACCTCTGTAGCTCAGCTACAGGCTGCAGTGCAAACTTTTCTTCCATCCAGAGAAAGCAGAATTCCCTCCTAGTAACCTCATCACAAATACTGTTACTAGAAGGGCATGTGCTGTCTGTCACCTTCAGTAATATTTGTGCCATCTCTTGATGACTGATGACCTGGATCGAGTATTTCTATGAAGGGTCTTCTTAGGCCCCTCACATACGCAAGAGGGGTGCTCTAGTGCCATAGCTGTAGTTCACAGGAAGGACACTAGGAGAAGTTATACCTAGGGCTACTGAGCAGCTCATCATCCCTGCTTCTGCAGTTTCCTGAAACTGGCCATCAGGGCCTCTGAGGCACTCAAATCAGTTTACTTTTAGCATGCCCCCGTCAGGATGGGTCTCACTGTTAGTGAGGATACGGGTCTGGTTTGATGTTTTTCTAGGCAAAATGCTTAAGTGTTCTGGTTATGCCATTCATTCATATGATGTGTGAAATTTGCTTAAAAGGGAATTTTCATGATTTGATTTAGATTAGTATTTAAATATCTGCTTTAGATAGCAATTAATTTTATTGCAAAAATAAGGAAAAATATGTGAATATGTGAATTTTTTAAGCCTGAGAGATGATAGAATGTTCCCATATTTTTCTTGTAAAGAAAATAATATTTTAACTTACACATCCTGTAGAAAATACCAGCTTTTCCCCTTGTATTACAGTACAGTGTTTACATTACTATACTGTCAAGCTGAAAGTATAAAAAATGTACATATATATTTTGAGTTATATATCCTTTTTTTAAAAAAAGTTTGAGTCTGTTGCACTAGGCTGTACTTGACTAAAGTTGACAGATGCTATGCTAGATTTATAATCACTAGTTCTGGTACTTGTGTCTTTGTATGATCAAAGCATGCAATAAGCAATACAAAATACCAAGCCTTATACTTAAAAGAAGTTTAACATATTGGTTAATATACTGGTTAATATACTGGTTAAACATATTGAATGTATATAAGTGGCAAAACTAGATTTTTAAGGAAGTGTACATTATAATGGAGCTCAGTACTGCATGAAGAAACTTCATTAAAACTAAGAAAACATTTATTTGGGGAGAAATTTTAGGCATTTAAGAACTTGTATTTTTCTATTTTAAAAAGTTAAATTATTCCGTAATTTGGAAGAAGTTTCGTTGAATGTAGGACATAACCATTTGAAGGGTTTTAATTTGAAAAATTGATGTATTTTGTGCCTTAATATTTTGTTCTTTTTAATAAAAATGCTCTGAATTTGAATGATTGATTCTTGATAGTATTTATTGGTGCTAGATTATATAAATCTGTAGGACATATAGACATATATAGACTCCAATAGATGGCAGGACATAAAATTCTTAAAACAGGAGGCACAGCTAATCAAACATGGAAAAGTGCTCAACCTCAGTAGTAGTAAAGAAATGCAAAACAAAAGATAGGGGATAGTTTAAAAAATCAAATTAACATAAGTTTGTACTATGGTATATTTGTAAAATCCCTTTGCTTTCAAAGTCTGATGAAATGAGCACACTTATTAATGGTGGTAATATAGTTGATTTCCTTTTTTGTGAAAAGTTCAACAATGTGTTTATAACCTTTGAATAATGTCAATTCTGGTGATATTTTAAAAAATGATTCAAAATACAGAATAAAGTTTCTCCACAAAAGTGTTTATTATAATATTAAAGTAGAAATAAAATTAGAGACAAACAATATCATAGTTAAGTGAATTATGCTTTAACCAGCTACTTTATGAGATATTGTATAGCCATTAAATTATGAAGAATTTGTAATAAAAATACAAGAACTGTGATGCAGTGGCACATATGTGAATGCTTATCTATGTAAAAATAAGGTAGAGCAACTTACTCTCATGGTTCAGAAAAAATGCATTCTATCTTCCAACTTTTCTGTAACTTAATTATTATTTTGAAATAAAGATAATTAAAAAAAAAAAAAAAAGGCCGGGCGTAGTGGCTCACGCCTGTAATCCCAGCACTTTGGGAGGCCGAGGCGGGTGGATCACAAGGTCAGGAGATCGAGACCATCCTGGCTAACATGGTGAAACGCCGTCTCTACTAAAAAAAAAAAAATACAAAAAATTAGCCGGGCGTGGTGGCGGGCGCCTGTAGTCCCAGCTACTCGGGAGGCTGAGGCAGGAGAATGGCGTGAACCCGGGAGGCAGAGCTTGCAGTGAGCTGAGATTGGGCCACTGCACTCCAGCCTGGGCGACAGAGCGAGACTCCGTCTCAAAAAAAAAGTAGAGAAAGGATTGAGTAGAAAAGCACCGGAGTGGCATACATGGTTAGTGTTGAGGCTCAGCCAGGCTGTGGTCACAACTTGATTTTAACCTTTCAGAAACTTAAGACAAAAAGTTTATTTCTTGCTCATGTGACAATTCTGCAGTAGGTATAGAGGTGGGAAGGTCCACCCTCCTCCACGTGTCCCTCAGACACCCGGGGTTTATTTCCATCTTGCGGACCCACCATACCCTAGGGCCTAATTTTTACCCCTAATTTTCTAACAAACATATTCAACATAAATATGTAAAAATAATAGTGCCTTGGCCAGGCGCAGTGGCTCACACCTGTAATCCCAGCACTTTGGGAGGCCGAGACGGGTGGGTCACGAGGTCAGGAGATCGATACTATTCTGGCTAACACAGTGAAACCGCATCTCTACTAAAAATAGAAAAAAATTAGCTGGGCGTGGTGGCAGGCACCTGTAGTCCCAGCTACTCGGAGGCTAAGGCAGGAGAATGGCGTGAACCTGGGAGGCGGAGCTTGCAGTGAGCCGAGATTGTGCCACTGCACTCCAGCCTGGGCGATAGAGCGAGACTCTCAATAATAATAATAATAATAATAATAATAATAATAATAATAATAAAAGTGCCTTAGACTATGTATCAGAAAATCTAGAAAAGTGTGTCTTGGTTCACAGCTTAATCTTATTAATTAAAAAAATCCATCTTGCTGTAAGTAGATGGGACATGGAGAATTTTCTTCATGGACATTCTCCCACCTTTGACATGTGAGGAGTGAGAGGGACAAGATGGATAGTCCCAGAGGGAAAGGAAGGGCTGTTGTCATAAGACTGATGACAATTTTGGCAGACTTGGGAGCACTTGCAGAGTGCCAGGCTTTGGTAACCACTGTATTCTCACAGTAGCCAATGAAGTATTAGTTCCCTTGGTTCATAGATTAGAAAACTGAGAGGTTAAATAATTTGTTAGTTTACCATCCTGGCAGGTGGCAAGGCTGGTATAATACTGGTGGGAATCATCCTAGAAGGGTTGTCCTCGAAGTCCTGAGGAGAGAGGAGTTTCGGTTAACAAAGTGCTGTTTGCTTGTTAGAGAAGGTTAAGTAAGACAATGTATCTAAAGTGCCTGGTGCATAGCCTTCAGGAGGCAGCTAAGGTTAACGTGAAAGGTACAGCAATGATTGAGGTGTGATTGAGACTCAACTGAAACAAATGGCATATGAAATTCAAACACATTCCAGGATTGATTCACTTGTGTTAAGATGAAGTTACCCAGAGCAAGTTTTATGCCCCTTAAGTGATAGGGAATGTACAGCTACATTAACAGAGGTGACCTGATATTTACATCTGGTCAGAGGCTGACCTGATTTTTATCTGATTTCAGATGTAAATAATTTTGACAGTATTTCCTTAAAATCATTTTGAAAAAACAAGAAGCTGCAATGGAAGTTTATGCACAGGAAAAAATGTGAAAGCTATCCAGCAGGTGGTGCCAAAGTAATGTCTCTTGAAGAGTTCTAATCTTTTTCTTTTCTCTAATTCTTCCCTTTACAGATTTTATAAATTTACTTACCAAATGCCACTAAACAAATTTGGGGATGAAGAAAAAAAAACTTAAAAATAATTCACACAGCACTGCCCTGGAAAAACAGTTATTTTGGTATATTTTAAAACTTTAAAGCTGGAAAGAGCCTCTAAGATCATTTTACAAATGAGGAAATGGAGGACCAGGAAAGCGTCACTGGCTACAGTTCCCTCAGACCAGGGTTGAAGACTGCCTCCTAGTTTGTTTTTCTCACCTCTGGTCCTTATTGTCAGGGGGAAAGAGATGCCACAGAAGGGTTGGACTGGGCATCAAAACTTGAAATACATTTTATATGCTTTGGTGACCCCTTGCTACGTCATTTCATATGACTTCATTGTCTGTCTTTTCAGCTTCCAAATTCTTGTCTCTACATGGTCATAATTCCAGTTCTCTGTTTCTTCATTTGATAAGTGGAGATTTTCTTGGGGTTCAGTGGAGTCTGCTAGAAAGGCTTGTCTTTATTTGACCTGAGTCATAGCTTTCCCAGTGCTAAATGCCTCTTTCCAGGGGATACTTATTAAAAGTATTCACAGGCATGTTTTTTAATGTCACAGCTGCCTAAAGCAAAAAATAACATTCAAAGCAAACAACAGACTGAGCAAAAACCTTAAAAGGAAAGTCTAAAGAATGAGATGACCATAAGGCCTTTGAAAAACCTTCAACATACTTACAGGAATCTAAAAGGTCACATGCATGCTTAGGGCTCTGCATGCTCAGCAAAGACCACAAACAAGAAGTGAAGGCTAAGGCAGAGTTAGTTGTAAACTGCCTGAATGAGTGCTGAAGGTGTGCCCCACCATACACACAAGCACCTCGGCAAAGACTGGGAGATTTACTGGTTCCGAGAGGTTAAGAAAGTCTCTGTCCAATAATTGTCTAACCATTACATAACTGAGTAGAGACTTCAGTGACCACATATCACAAAATATACAGACTTTACGGAATTAGTTTAGAGAACTCACCAACTACTACAACAAGTAGTAACAGCAAACCATTGAAGGGGAAGGAACTGGTTTTCAGAGTTACCACGTTACATTACTTAAAATGTCTAGTCTTTACCAAAAAATTATGACATAAGCAAAGAAATGACAGTGTATCTCTCACAAGAAAAAAAAGAGCATCAAAACAAAATGTTCCTGAGAAAGACCAGATGTTTGACTTACTAGACAAAAACTGTAAGCTGTTTTGTAAGTATTCCATGAGCTAAAAAAGTATAAATGCCAAAGTATGAGAATGATGTTTGACCAAATAATGTCAATAGAGATAGCAATGATAAAAATGAACCAAATGAAAATTCTTATATTGAAAAGTACAATAACTGGGACAAAACATTTATTAGAGGGTGCTCAAGAGCAGATCTGAGCAGGTAGAAGAAAATCAGTGAATCTGAATATAGGTCAATTGAGATTATTCAGTGTGAGGAACAAAAAGAAGATAGAATGAAGAAAAATTAACAGAGTCTCAGAGACCTGTGGAACAACCTTAAGCATACAGACACACACATGGTGAGAGTACCAGAAGAAGAAGAGAGAGGAAGAAAAATACTTGAATAAATAGTGGTTGAAAACTTTTCAAACTTGACAAAAAACAGTCTACCTAAGCAGAAAGATTAGCAAACTCCAAATAAGATAAACTCAAAGAGATCTGTACTGAAACATCATAATCAAATGATGGAAAACCAGAACCAAAGATGGAGTTTTGAAAGAGAGAAGTGACTCATTGCCTAGTAAAAATCCTCTGTAACATTAACAACTAATTTTTTCCACCTCAGAAACTATGGTGGTAAGAAGGCAATGGGATGATATATTTAAAGTACTGAAAGAAAAACCGTCAGTCAAGAATTCTATATCCAAGCAAACTATCCATTCAACATGAATAGAAATATAGACAGTTGAGATAAAAACTGAATTTGTTGTTAGTAGTTTTGCCATGCAAGAAATACTAAAGTAGGCCAGGTGTGGTGGCTCACGTCTGTAATCCCAGTACTTTGGGAGGCTGAGGCGGGTAGATCATCTGAGGTCAGGAGTTCGAGACCAGCCTGGGCAACATGGTGAAACCCTGTCCCCACTACAAATATAAAAAGTAGCCAGGCGTGGTGGTGGGCAACTGTGATCCCAGCTACTCAGGAGGTTGAGGCAGAAGAATCACTTGAACTGAGGAGGCAGAAGTTGCAATGAGCTGAGACAGTGCTATTGCACCCCAGCTGGCAACAAGAGCAAAACTCCATCTCAAAAAAAAAAAAAACCAAACAAAAAAAAACAAAACTAAAGTAAGTACTTTGGGCTGAAATTAAAGAACACTAAACAGTAATTTGAATACATATGAAGAAATAAACAGTACCAGTAAAGGTAACCAGCCAAATATAAAAGACAGTATAAATGTATTTTTGTTTGTAACTCTTTTTTTCTCCTAGTATATTTAAAAGAAACATGTATTATTGATAAATCTAAGTTGATGGGCATATAATGTGTAAAAATACAACTCGTGACAATAGCAGTATAAAGGAGAGGAGGAGAGAAGCCATACAGGAGCAAGTGTTTTGCATACTATTAAAATTGGTTTTACTCAGAACTAAAATCTTATAAATTAAGGTATTATTGGCCAGGTGCGGTGGCTCACGCCTGTAATCCCAGCACTTTGGGAGGCCGAGGTGGGTGGATCACGAGGTCAGGAGTTTGAGGCCAGCCTGACCAACATGGTGAAACCCCGTCTCTACTAAAAATACAAAAATTAGCCGGGCGTGGTGGCACACGCCTGTAACCCCAGCTACTCAGGAAGCTGAGGCAGGAGAATTGCTTGAATCCAGGAGGCAGAGGTTGCAGTGAGCCGAGATTGTGCCATGGCACTCCAGCCTGGGCAACAGAGTGAGACTCTGTCTCAAAAAAATAAATAAATAAATAAAATAAGGCATTATTGGTAGACCCCAAGGCAGCACTAAGAAAATAACTTTTAAAAAATGTACTAAAAGAAATGGGAAAGGAATTAAAATGGTTAACTACTAAATTTTTTGAACAAAACAGGAGACAGCAGTGGAGGAACAAAGAAGATAAGACATACAGAAAACAAAGAGCAAAAAAGGAGAGGGAATATGTGAATGTAATGAATAACATTTTGTCAGTAAAACAACTTACATGAAATGGACAAATTCCTGGAAGATAAAAACTACCAAAACTGACTCAAGAATAAATAGGCAATCTGAATAGACTCATAGTAAGTGATAAGATTCAATTAGTAATTTGTAAAAACTACCTACAAAGAAAAGTCCAGGCCCAGATGACTTCACCATTGAACTCTACTAAACATTTAAAGAAGAATTAGCCTGGGTGCAGTGGCTTATGCCTGCAATCCTAGCACTTTAGGAGGCCAAGGCAAGTGCATCACTTGAGCTCAGGAGTTCGAGACCAGCCTGGGCAACATGGCGAAATCCCTTCTCTACAAAAAAAAAATTAAAAAATTAGCCAGGCATGGTGGTGTACACCTGTAGTCCCAGCTACTCAGGAGGCTGAGACAGGAAGATTGCTTGAGCCCAGGAGGTCAAGGCTGCAGTGAGCCATGATCACACTACTGCACTCCTGCCTGGGCAACAGAGTGAGACCCTGTCTCAAAAAGAAGGAGAAGGGAGGAGAAGGAGAAGGGAGAAAGAGGGAGAAGAAGAAGAGGAGAAGGAGGAGGAAGAGGAAGGAGGGAGAGGAGGGAGGGTGGAGGAGGGAGACGGAAAAGACGGAAGAGGAGGAGGAGAAGGAAAGGAAGGAAGGAAGGAAGAGAAAGAGAAGAAAAAGAATAAGAATGATTAGTGCCAATTCTTCATGAATTCTTCCCAAAAATAGAAGAAGGCACTTCCCATCACATTTTATGAGGTCAGAATTGCCCTGATGCTCAAACTGACCAAAGACAACATGAGAAAACTACAGACCAATATCTTTCATGAATATGGAAGCAAATGCTCTCAACAAAATACTAGCAAACCAAATCCAGCAACATATGAAAAGAATTATACACCAGGACCAAGCAGGATTTATCCTGGGAATGCAAAGATGGTTTAACACCTGAAAATTAATGTAATACATCATATGAATAGGACAGAAACTCAAAAATGCTATGAGTATCTCAATAGTTGTAGAAAAAGCATTTGCCAAAATGAAATACCCTTTCATAATAAAAAAAAAAATACCAACAAACTAGAGGTAGAGTGAAATCTCAACATGACAAAGAGTACCTACAGAAAAAACCCCATAGTTAACGTCATACTAAATGGCAAAAGACTAGAAGCTTTCCCCCAGTTATGGTCTGAATGTTTGTGTCCCCCACAAGTTCGTATGTTGAAACCTAATCCCCAGTGGAATAGTATTGAGAGGTGTGACCTACATATGTAACAAACCTGCACGTTCTGCACATGTATCCAAGAACTTAAAGTATAATTAAAAATAAAAAGAGGTGCAACCTATAGAAAGTGATTATGTCATGATGGCATCATCCTCATGGATTTGATTACTGCCCTTATCAAAGAGGCCCAAGAGAGCTTGTTTGCCCCTTCTGCCATGTGAGGATTCAATAAGAAGTTGCCATCTATGAGGCACAGACCAAGCTCTTACCAGACATTGAATCTACTGGCACCTTGATCTTGGACTTCCTAGCCCCCAGAGCTGTGAGCAATAAATTTGTGTAGTTAATAAGTTACCCAGTCCAAGATATTTTTTTATAACAGGCCGAACAGACTAAGACACCCCCTAAGATCTGGAAAAGACAGGAATGTCCTCTCTCACCACTTCTGTTCAACATTGTACTGGAGCTTCTAGCCAGGGAAATCAGAAAAGAAAGAAAGAAAGAAAGAGAGTGAGAGAGAAAGGGAAATAAAAGTTATTGAAATGGAAAAATAAAAATATCTCTAATGCAGATTTAATGATCTTGTATATAAAAATCTCTAAGGAATCCACTACAAAACTATTAGAACAACAATGAGTTCTGTAAGGTTTCAGGATACAAGATTGACATATGAAAATCAATCATATTTCTTAAGCTTGCAATGAATAATCCAAAAATGAAAGTAAGAAACCCATTTACAATAGCATCAAAAAAGAACAAAATACAGTGGCTCATGCCTGTAATCCTAACACTTTGGGAGGCTGAGGCAGAAGGATCGCTTGAGGCCAGGAGTTCAGAATCAGCCTGGACAATATAGGGAGACCCTACAAAAGATTAAAAGAATTACTCAGCATTTTGGGAAGCCAAGGTGGGCGGATCACTTGAGGTAAGGAGTTTGAGACCAGCCTGGCCAACATGGTGAAAACCTGTCTGTACTAAAAATATAAAAAATAGCTAGGCATGGTGGTGGGCGCCTGTAATCCCAGCTACTCAGGAGGCTGAGGCAGGAGAATCACTTGAATGCTGGAGGCAGAGGCTGCAGTGAGCCAAGATCACGTCACTGCACTCCAGCCTGGGTGACAAAGACTCTGTCTCAAAAAAAAAAAAAAAAGATTAACCAGGCATGATGATGGACATTTTTGGTCCTACCTATTCAGGAGGCTAGGGCAGGAGGACCACTTCAGCCCAGGAGTTGGAGGTTGCAGTGAGCTATGATCACACCAATGCACTCCAGCCTGGGGAACAGAGTGAGATCCTATCTCTAAAATACATAAAATAAAATAAAATAAAATACTTAGGAATGAATCTGACAAAGGAAGTGCAAAACTTATACACTAAAAACCGTAAAATATTGTTGAAAAAATTAAGCTATAAATGAATTGAACAAATTCCATGTTCACAGAAGACTTAACATTGTTAAGATAGCAGTCTTCCCCAAATTGACCTAGATTCTGATAATGCAATCCTTACCAGAATCCCTGCCAACTTCTTTGTAGAAATTGAGAAGCTGATTTTAAAATTCATATGCAATTTCAAGGGACCCAGAATAGCCAAAATAATGTTGAATAAGAACTAAGAGGAGGATTCACACATCTCAAAACTTACTTTAAAGCAACTATAATCAAGACAGTTAAGTAATTGCAAAAGGATAGTATATAGATCAATGGAATAGAATTCAGAGTCTAGAAATAAACCCATACATCTATGGTCAGATGATTTTCAGCAAGAGTGCCAAGACCATTCAATGGAGAAAGAACAGTCTCTTTAACAAATAGTGCTGGGACAACTTCATAGCCACATGCAAAAGAATGAAGTTGGACTCCTACCTGAGAATATATACAAAAATTAACTCAAAATGGACCAAAGACATAAATGTAAGAGCTAGATCCATAAATCTCTAAGAAGAAAACATACGGGTAAATCTGCATGACCTTAGATTTGACGAACTATTTTTAGAGTTCACACCAAAAGCGTAAGCAACAAAAGAAACAGATAGATTGGACTTCATCAAAATTAAGAACTTTTGTGCTTCAAAGGACACTATCAAAAAATGAAAATCAACCCACAGAATGGGAGAAACTATTTGCAAGTCATATATCTGATCAGGGACTTGTATCTAGACTGTATAAAGAACTCCTTCAACTCAATAATAAAAGGACAAATAATCCAACCAAAACATGGCAAAGGTTCTGAATACACATTTTAGGAAGATATACGACAGGCCAATAAGCACATAAAAAGATGCTCTAATCATTACTAATCAAGAAAATGAAAATCACAACCTTAATAAGATACCACTTTACACCCACTAAGATCGCTGTCATAATAGAAACAACAAAAAAGGAAAATAACAGTGTTCATGAGAATATGGAGAAACTGGAACTCTTCTAAACTGCTGGTGGGAAGTAAAATGGTACAGCCCCTTTGGAAAACAATCTGGCAGTTAATCAAATGATTAAAGAGTTACCATATGACCCAGCAATACCACTCCTAGGTATATGCCTAACAGAAATGAAAACATGTCTACATAAAAATTTGTACACGAATGCTTATTGTAGGATTCACCATAATAGCCACAAATTGTAAACAAACCAAATTTTCATCAGTTGATGAATGGATAACCCAAATATGATATATCTATACAACTGAATATTATTCAGCCATAAAAGTCAATGAAGTACTGTTAAATGTGACAACATAGATGATTCTTGAAGCATGTTAAGTGAAAGAAAAGCACTCACAAAAGCCCCATATTTTATTATTCTGTTTTTACAAAATGCCAAGAATAGGCAAATTCATAAAGACAGAAAGTAGATTAGTGGTTTCCTAGTGCCGAAGGAATAAAAGAATGAGGAATGACTGCTAATGGGCATAGGATACCTTTTTTGAATGATGAAAATGTTCTTAAATTAGATATTTGTGATGATTGCACAACTTTGTGAATATACTAAAAAGCCACTCTGTCATACCCTATAACGTGGTGAATTTTGTGGTAAATGAATTATACCTCAATTTTAAAAAGTTATATTCAGGGTAGCACAACAGAATAAGGAACATCTGCAACATATCATTAACAATCCCTGGATACAATCCCAAATAACTAGGCATACTAGTAAACCAGAAAAAGTGACCTATACTCAGAAGACAAGCAATAGCTATTGAGCCTCAGAGCATACCAGATGGTAAATGACCAAAAAAAGGATTTTAAAACTGCAGTTATAACTATGCCCAAAGAGCTAAAGGGGAAGACAAAGTTTATAATAAATAACCAAATAGAAAATCTCAATAGAAAACAATATTTAAAAAAAACAAAAACAGTAACAAAAAATGGAAATATGAGACCAACTTATATAATAAAAAATTCACTGGATGTGTTTAGTGATGGATTGAGGTGACAGAAGAGTCAATGAACTTGAAGTTAGACCAGTAGAAAATATTCAACCTTAAATACATGAAAAAAAAGAAAAAAGAGCCAGGTGCGGTGGCTCACGCCTGTAATCCCAGCACTTTGGGAGGCCGAGACGGGCGGATCACGAGGTCAGGAGATCGAGACCATCCTGGCTAACACGGTGAAACCCCGTCTCTACTAAAAATACAAAAAAATTAGCTGGGCGTGGTGGTGGGCACCTGTAGTCCCAGCTACTCCGGAGGCTGAGGCAGGAGAATGGCGTGAACCCGGGAGGCGGAGCTTGCAGTGAGCCGAGATGAGCGAGACTCCATCTCAAAAAAAAAAAAAAGAAAAAAGAAAGAACAGTGCCTTGTGGACTTGTGGGACAATCGTAAGAGTTCTAACGCTAAACTAATTCTAAAGGGACAGGAAAGAGAGAATAAAGGAGAAAAATTACTGGGTTAAATAATGGCCCAAACTCCCTAAATTTGGTGAAACACACAAATTTATAGATTCAAGAAGCTAAGTGCACTCCAACCAGAATATGCAGAAAAGTACATGTAGGCATGTTTTACCTGCAGAAATCCAAAGACACAAATATAATATTGAAACCACAATGAATGGGAAGAAATGGCACACCACATAGAGATGAACAATGACAGAAATGAATCTGACCTCTCATCAGAAAGAATGGATGCTAGAGAACAGGTCAGTGATATTGTTAAAGTGCCGAATGTAAAAAAAGTCAACCCAGAATTCTATATCTACCAAAAATAGTCTTCAAGGACAAAGTCAAAATAAAGACATTTTCAGATAAATCATATTTTTAAAAATTTGTTGCTAGTGACCCTACAATACAAAGTATGCTAATGAATGTTTTTCATGCTGAAGGAAAATGATATCAGAAGGGAACTTGGGTCTTCAAAACAAAATGAAGAGCACCAGAAATTGTAAATATATCTATAAATATAAGAGTATTCTTGCTAAAATTTTGTTAAAAACACATATGACTATTTAGAGCAAAAATTATAATATTACACTATGGGGTTTTTAACATATATGGACATAATATGCATATGACCACCATAGCATAAATGACAGGAGTTGGTAATTGGCCCATTTCATTGCAAGCTTTTTACATTTTATTTAATTTACTTATTTACTTTTTTTTTTTTTTTTTTTTTGAGACAGGGTCTTGTTCTGTTCTGTTGCCCAGACTGGAGTGTAGTGGCTCTGTCACGGCTCACTGCACTCTCAACCGTTCAGGTTCAAGTGATCCTCCTGCCTCAGCCTTCTAAGTAGCTGGGACTACAGGCACACACCACCATGCCTGGCTAATGTTTTTCATTTTATTTTCGTAGAGACAGGGTCTCACTATCTTGCCCAGGCTGGTCTAGAACTCCTGGCCTCAAGCGATCCACCTGCCTTGGCCTCCCAAAGTGCTGGGATTACAGACATGAGTCACCACATCTGGCAATCTTACATTTTATATGCTGTATACACTGTTAATGCTAAAAATCACTGTGATAAATTAAGAATGTATATTGTGATCCAGTGGCAGACATTAAACAATTATAACAATAAAGCAGAGGTATACGTTAAAAGTCAATAAAAGAATTGAAGTGAAATTTTAAACATTCAATCAATTAATCTAAAAGAAGGCAGAAAAGGAAAACAGAGTAATAAAAAACAGAGGGAACTGGCTGAGTACAGTGGCTCATGCCTGTAATCCCAGCACTTTGGGAGGCCGAGGTGGGCGGATCACCTGAGGTCAGGAGTTTGAGACCAGCCTGGCCAACATGGTGAAACCCCGTCTCTACTAAAGATACAAAAATTAGCCAGGTGTGGTGGCAGGTGCCTGAAATCCCAGCTACTCAGGAGGCTGAGGCAGGAGAATCACTTGAACCCAGGAGGCGGAGGTTGCAGTGAGCCAAAATTGCACTACTGCACTGCAACCTGGAAGACAGAGCAAGATTCTGTCTCAATAAATAAACAAACAAACAGAGGAAACAAATAGAAAACAAATGATAAAATGGTAGGCCTAAATTCAGACATATCAGTAATTACATTAAATTTAAATAAACCACTCAGCTTAAAAGGCAAAGATTTTTCACACTGGATAAAAAGGTGAGACTCAATTATATGCTATCTAAAAAAGGCACACTCAGTGACAGAGTGAGACTCTGTCTCAAAAAGAAAGAAAGAAAAGAAAGAAAGAAAAGGAAGAAAGGAAGGACTGAAAACATATAGTGGAGAGAGAGAGAGAGAAAGAAAGAGAAGGAAAGAAAGAAAGAAAAAGAAAGAAAGAGAAAGAAAGAAAAAGAAAAGAACTGAAAACATACAATGTCTTCTCTGACCACAGTGGAATTAAATTATAAATAAATAATAAGATATCTGAAAGAAACCAAATATGTGGAAATTAAACCACACAGTTCTAAGTAACCCATGGATCAAAGAAAAAATTATGAGAAAAATTAGAAAGCATTCTGAACTACATGAAAATAAAAACACCATATATCAAAATTTATGGTATGCAGCTAAAGTAGTACTTAGAGGGAATGCTGTAACTTTAAGTACTTATATTAGGAAAGAAGAAAGGTATAAAGTCAGTTACCTATATTTCAATTTTGATAATCTAGGAAAAAAAGAGCTGAGTGAGTAAACCCAAAGAAAGAGAAAGCAATAAAACAATAATATAATATAAGCTGTATTTTCTTATTTTCTGTATTTTCAATATTCTTGCATCTGGGGCCTTGCTGACCTGAAAGGACTGCTCCTCTGGAGTTTGCAAATTCTGAAAGATAGTAAATGACTTGCTCTAGAGCATGCATTTTATATGCAAACCAAATAACCCCAAGTTCATACTCCTGCTTGCTTCCTTTTATCTGCTACAATATCCTTTTGCCCTAAACACCGCAAAGCTGGGTACTGGACAACTAGGGACCACCCCTAGAGCCTGGAGCCCATCCAAACTCTTCAAACTATCCAATCCTAAACCTGTTTAGCTTGCTTACCTTGTTTCAATTGTTCCTTCCTGCAAAAACCACAATAAAGTCACTTGTCCACAGTTCCTCTCTCTCTCTCTCTCTCTCTCTCTTTTCCTCTCTCTCTGCCTGCTCATCTCACCTGGGCATTTTCCTGTGTGATCCTGCATGACATACCATCCCTCTTGTTCTTAGGAGACTGTGAGTATAATAAAAACTTCTTTCTTCATGGAAATTATTTTCATGTCTATGTATCTTACCACACCTGATTAAAACAAATCCTAGGTACTATTGAAACAAATAAAGATATGAGCAGAAACCAATGAAATTTTAAACAAACACTTGAGAAAATTAACAAAGCAAAAAGTTGGCTCTTTGAGAAGAAAAACAAAATTTATAAATGTTTAGCTATAATAATTAAGAAAAAAGGGAAACAGCACAAATCATCAATATTAGGAATAAAAGAAGGGCTACCACTACAGATCCTACAGCCATTAAAAAGATAAGTGAATAATACCATTTTATGCCACTAAATTTGGCAAATTAGATAAAATTAAAGAATTCCTTGAAAACTATAATGTATAACTGACATAAGGTGAAATAAAATATTAAATTATACACACATTTATTTAAAGATAATTTTAGACTTAAAAGTTGCAAAATTAGCACTTACACCTTTTATCCAGGTTTTCTTTTTGCTTAGCATTTACTCAATTTCAGTTTGATCTTGGGCAACCTACTGAAGCATTCTAAGCCTCAGTTTCACAATCTGTAAAATGAGATTAATAATGGGACCCATTTCACTGGGTTGTCGTGAGAACAAATGAGAGCATTTGTGACTGGTTTACAGTAGGTGCTCAAGACATGTTTGTTTCCTTCTTATGTTGTCCCTGTATGAAGGACCATCAGTATAAGCAATGTTAGGCACTTTATTATTTTGAAGTCTCATAATCTCTTTGATAAATACTTGTATTCTCATATATAAATCAAGAAGCTGAGGCCTGTAAAGATTAAGAGGTTACAAGTTCACACTGGCAGCAAGAAGGGGGTAAGATTTGGCCGAGGCACGTCTGACTTCAAAGGCTGTGTGTGCCTGACTGCATCCAGCATCTCTGCTGCTTCCAAAGGCATGTGGAATGGCATTCGTGGATGTTCAATGTCTTGCTCCTTTTGGCAGATGTTAACTGGTGTTTGGTCTTTAATCACAGCACAGTGAAATCTGCTTTTCTACAGGCTTTCATCTTGTAAAATTGGAAATGCTTTTCTAGGGGGAACGGTTTCTACTGGCAGTCCTGATATCATACATAAGTAGACAGTCTCTTCACCTTTCAGCACAGGACTGCACAGTTCTGTTGGCTAAAGCTCTAGATGTAATGTGATAATGTAGTGCCTGGCACAGGGCCATGCCCGGAGTTGGCACTTGATAGATATTTTTGTAATGAATGAATTGGATGAAGTCACTGCACCCCTGCTAGACCATTCTCCCTACACTGTTTCTACCCTATTATCCTGTCAGGCTAACATGCTGGACTTTGTTCCTGGGACCTCTGTAGGTGCTTCGTGGGGGCTGATGACATTTAGAACCACAGAGAAATGTGGGGTAAAGGATGAAAAGGGAGAGAAGCAGCTGCAAATGAGCTGACAGTAAGACTCAGCCATAGCTGAATCAGTAAGTCCATGAACCCAAAATGGTATGCAACATGGTACGGGGCACCACTGGGGACCCAGAGGAGCCCCCAGGACAGCTCTGGAAGGATAATTTCAGACTGGATCTTGCTTCTGCTGGCATCTGTTTGTTTATTTAATTTATTTTTGTCTTTCTGAGACAGAGTCTCACTCTGTCACCCAGGCTAGAGTACAGTAGCAATCTTGGCTCACTGCAAGCTCCGCCTCCTGGGTTCATGCCATTCTCCTGCCTCAGACTCCCGAGTAGCTGGGACTACAGGTGCCCACCACCATGCCCAGCTAATTTGTTGTATTTTTAGTAGAGATGGGGTTTCACCATAATAGCCAGGATGGTCTCGATCTCCTGATCTCGCGATCCGCCCACCTCAGCCTCCCAAATGCTGGGATTATAGGTGTGAGCCACCACACCCAGCTTTTTTTTTTTTTTTTTAGATGGAGTCTCACTCTGTTGCCCAGGCCAGAGTGCAGTGGCACAATCTTAGGTCATTGCAACCTCCGCCTCCTATGTTCAAGTGAGTCTCCTGCCTCAGCCTCCCAGGTAGCTGGGATTACAGGTGCCTGCTACCACACTCGGCTAATTTTTGTACTTTTAGTAGAGACAGGGTTTCATCATCTTGGCCAGGCTGGTCTCGAACTCCTGACCTCAAGTGATCCGCCTGTTTCAGCTCCCGAAGTGCTGAGATTACAGGCATGAACCACCGCACCTGGCCTCTGTTGGGGTCTTAAAGACACATTTCTGCAACAAATCTTCCCATTTTGTGTTGCATGCCTATGTTACACAGAGAACCTGAATGTATCAGAGCACTAATCCAAGGAGATGGCAACTGATCTTACCAAAAGACGTTTAAAATACTTTCTGTAGACATGTTGAACCCCACCAAACCAATCCCCTGACACTCAAGAATATTCTCTTGAGAACTAAATAGAGGGGAAATAGAGGAATAAAATAGCTGATAAGGGCCTAGGCATGGTGGCTCATGGCTGTAATCCCAGCACTTTAGGAGGCCGAGATGGGTGGATCACGAGGTCAGGAGTTCAAGACCAGCCTGGCCAAGATGGTGAAACCCCGTCTCTACTAAAAATACAAAAATCAGCTGGGCGTGGTGGCAGGTGCCTGTAATCCCAGCTACTTGAGAGTCTGAGGCAGGAGAATAGATTGCCTCTGTGAGGCAGCAGAGGTTACAGTGAGCTGAGATCATGCCACTGCACTCCAGCCTGGGCAATAGAGTGAGACTGTCTCAAAAAAAAAAAAAAAAAAAAAAGGCTGATAGGCCCATTGTATTCAGTTAAAGGTGAGGGTTGGGGGCTTAAAGGTAGAGCACCCAGCTGATTTTCATGGGCTGTCTGCTTGTAGACAGCCTTGGTAGGTTCTGGACTTGATAGGCTCTGCCTTGATTACTGCAGATCCAGGGCAGCTGAGGACAAAGACAGAGAAAGGACAGTGCTGCTGGGGCAGTCAGATCTTAGAAGGTTCATTCAGACCAGATGCCAGAACACTTAGAGGGAAGGCAGCCATAGGGAAAGGGTTACAAATATAAATAATTACACAGGAAAAAAAATCCTGTTGAAACTTAGAAATATTTGAAAAGTAAAAACAAAAGCAAAAACCCAAGAAAACAAAAAACAACAACAACAAAAAAAACAGAAAACCCCCCATTACTGTAAATAAAATTCCTGAAATGCTATGATCATATATTTAATATAAGCAACATAGTAGCCCTAAAATGAGAGGTGGGATAAAGTCAAAGGTAGTCTGTCCTAGAAACAGCACCGCTCTGGGAGGGGGATCTTGAGACCAGAGTTTGCATTCCTTGGGCAAGTCAGTCAACCATGCCCCGATTCAGCTTCTTCATCTGTGAAATCAAGAATCTCTTCCAGCTTTATGACTCCACAGAAAGGGCAGGAGAAGAGAAAAGAAGGCTTGCTTACATCTGCCCGATGTCTGGTTCCCAGCGCATAGCCAGAACAAGGCTAAGAGCCAGAACAGCTGGCCTTCCAGAGAAGGTCGCCATGTAAACACAAGGTGGGATAGGACACAAAATATTAATAAGTGCAGCCACACTGACCAGGAGGAAGCTTTTCAAGGATAGGGCAGAGGACAGAGAGACAGGGAGCAGGGCAGTGGCTTTTGGTATAGACAGCAAACACACGAGAGATTGAGGCAGAAAACCACCATCTCCACAGGCTGCCCTGGATCGGGCCATGCTGTCCCATCCTCTCCACCTGGATAGGGAGAAGCAGGGGTATGACCATGTCTCTTTTCAGGATGTTCAACCAGGAATGCAAAATAAAATTACATGGATCCCTTGCAGGCTGCAGTGGCTCACACCTATAATCCCAGCACTTTGGGAGGCTGAGGCGGGTGGGTCATTTGAGGTCAGGAGTTCAAGACAAGCCTGGCCAACATGGTGAAAACCTGTCTCTACTAAAAATACAAAAATTAGCTAGGCGTGGTGGTGCATGCCTGTAGCCCCAGCTGCTTGGGAGGCTGAGGCAGGAGAATTACTTGAACCAGGGAGGCAAGGCTGCAGTGAGCTGAGATCAGGCCACTGCACTCCAGCCTGGGCAACAGAGCAAGACTCCGTCTCAAAGAAAAAAAAAAAAAGTTTACATGGGTCCCGTTCCACCTCCTTTGCATGGGAAGGTTGGGGGAGCAGCACTGTAGGATTTCCTGGGCAACCAATGCCCAGGAGGCCAGCCTAAACCATGTCCCCTGCTTTTTGGGGCACTGGCTAGGTTCTGAATGTTGGTGTCTCCCCTAAATTTATATGTTGGAAACCTCATTCCCAAGATGATGGCATTAGGAGGTGGGACCTTTGGGAGGTGACTAGGTCATGAGTGCAGAGCCCTCACAATTGGGATTAGTGCCCTCAGAAAAGAGGCCCCAGAGAGCTGCCTTTCCCCTGTGAGGACACGGGAACCAGAACTCTGGCCCTCGCCAAACACCTAATCTATTGACACCTTGATCTTGGACCTCCCAGTCTCCAGAACTGTGAGAAATATGTTCTATTGTTTATAAGCCACTCAGTTTATGGTATTTTGCTATAGCAGTTTGAAGGGACTAAGCCAGGACTCCAACTTTCCTTTCTGGCCTCTGCTGGGAAACAGCTCCTGCTCTGCGGTCACAGTCTTGTGGGCTCCCCATTCCCTGAGCTCTGAGTGGGCTCAACAAAGTGAAATGTGGAAGAGGAAAAAGAGATCTGGGGCTTGACCAGACTTGTGTGTCCCAGGACATCTGCAGTGACTGCCTTCAGAAACCTTCCAGGAAGAACGTCAGTCATGCCTTCCGGGAACTCAGGTCTGAGGCATCTGGTTGTACCACAGCCCTGATGGCAGGGGACTTCAGACTGCTCATGCCGGCCTGGCACTTCCTGATTCGACTTTAGCAAGGCATGCAATGTTCTAGAACCTGACCTCCGATTTAAACTGAGTTTCTCCTTCCCTTGAGCAAGGAGGACGGTGAATCAGAAGGACTGTAGATCCCCTCACTGTATCACTGTGTGTGTATCTACTCACTGTGCGTGCGTGTTCTCACACCCCCATTGCATTATTTAAAGGGACACTAGTTTATTCGGATGGAGAACTCAGTCCACCGCATGTCAAGCTTATGAAGCCCATCTCCTGGCCCCCTTCTAGGAATGTCGGGAGGAGGGTGTCGCGTGGGCTTTGAAGTAGGACAGACCTGGGTTTGGGTTTCTGTTCTGCCACTTGTCCTTGGTGACTGAGCCTCAGTCTACTTGGTTGGGAAATAGGACAGTCAGGAGTGAACCTGCCCAGAGTGGGCTTCCAGTCACCCGCACATATGCGGGGCACTGGCCGCCCATCCCTGCCAGGCCCTGAGGATGCCCGCGCTCGTCCTCGGCGTCGCGCCCGGCCTCCTCGGGGAGCCGCGCGGGTTGGGCGCGCTCCCAGGCGCATTCCTGGCCGGGCAGCCCCTCCTCCCTCGTCCTTAGCCAAGGGGCTGGCGCCTCCCCGCCTCGCCCGGACTGTCTCGTGCGGGCAGCTGCGGACGCTCGTGGCCGCGCTGCTCCAGGGTCCGGTGCACGGCGCACCTGGACCCTAGCAAGGGCCGGGCGGCGCCGATCCCCGCGGGACGCACTGCGCTCGGGGGCCTCCTGCCTCCCTCCCTGCCCCAGCCGCCCCCCGGCCGCGCGGCGCCCCGCACCCTGCAGGGGCGGCTGCCGCATCGCTGGGACAAACTCGGCAGGGGAGGCAGACAAAGTTATTTCCCCCTCCCAAGCAGCAGGATTCCGATTGGCAAGATGGTGCCCAGCTCTCCGCGCGCGCTCTTCCTTCTGCTCCTGATCCTCGCCTGCCCCGAGCCGCGGGCTTCCCAGGTCAGTGTCCCTCCCGCCTCTCTCCCCTGTCCCGCGCGCAGGGGAGGCAGCACCAAGGCTGGGGGACCTGGGCTTGCCACTTTCCACTCGGATGCCTGGGTTGAGAGCTTGGAGCGATGCCTGGGCTGGGGTTCAGTTTTCAGAGAGAGGTGCAGGGTCCCCCATCTGTCATCTCAGATGCATCGCTGGCCGGGCCCCTGGGAGGACCCGGGCTGGGGTGCGAAAGCGTCGGTCCATTGTGGGAGAGGACTCCGCGTGAGAACCGCCGGGAGGAGGAAGATTTCTCAGGGAGTTATGAGACATTGGTCTTTCCTGGGTCTCCATGAGAGCTCCAGGTCACCTAATTAGCTTAGAGAATGTCCCCGCCCTCCAAACTCCGACATTTAAATTTCCAACCGAAATATTAGAACACTCACGGGACTTTCTTAGCAGTTTGTGGCATTTCCCAGGCAGAGGTGGCCCGGGAGGTTTCTCAAGCAGTCCCTTCCTGAGCCGGCAAGGCCCTGGATGTGGGACTACATTTTCTTAAACACATATACAGGCGGCTTGCTGTTTAATTTTTCTGTTCTTGCCATTGGCATTTGTTCGAATCTCACCGGATTTATTTGTTTAATACTTGACCAGATTCGCTTTTATATTAACCATTAGCAACTGATTTTTAAAATTAAGGCGAGAACTTGAATTGCCGAGTCCAGGACCCACATCCAGCAGAGTAGCCCTGGCAAGCCAGGGTGAGGGGCCCGGCCATGGACTGCCGACCCCGCTACCTGCACAATACCAACAGCAGTGGGTAGCGGAGAGCCTGCACACGCTTCCCGAGTGCCTGCTGCGTCTCAGGCTCCCTGCAGGGTATCTTCCAGTCACTTCATTCCCGGAGCAACCCTGTGAAGTGGGGACTGTTACCCCCATTTTGCAGATGATGAAACTGAGGCCCAGGGAGGATGAGACGTATTCAAGGTCACACAACCAGAAATGAGCGGAATAAACCCAGTCTCTCTTGTTGGGCTCCAAGATTTCTTCCTTGCCTGCAGACACTTGTCCATACTCCCTGGCCAGAGACTGACTTCCTGGGCCAGGCAGGCATGCCCATGGCCACCTAGAGGCCCCTACGGTGCAGGAAGGGATTCCAGGCAGGCAGAATTTGGCTCAGACGAGACGTGGTGATGTTAGTGCAGAAGGTGGTGAAGGGGCACCACAGGGAGATACTCAGTGACCAGGCAGAAGAGGCCCAGTTTGGGGCCACGCTAAACCCACCCAACAGAAAAATGGGGTCTCCTATCAACTTTCCAGGTTACAGAACAAAGTAAAAGCCCACCTCAGACCTTGAGCCCAATGCCAGAAGCATAGGTGGGTACATCCCTAAGCCGGCTCCCCAGCCTAGGCTCCAAGGAGGCAGCGCGGACAGGATGTGTGATGAGATGCTTGAGAACCAGGCCCTGCCATTGTGTGATGTTTGCTGCTCAGGGAATGAGGTAAACACCTGTCTCCTGAGGTTACCTAGAAACGAGGTGAGACCGAAGCACTTGTCATATGTTTGCAGCTGCTGCAGAGGCAAAGTGAGCTCACCCAGACTCTGTACCTGGAACTTCTGGGTCCAATCCCTGTCCCGCCACATCCAGGCTTTCTCAAGTTTCTTATCCTCTAAACCTTACTGCCTTGAGCTGCAAAATACCTGTCTTAGGTGCTTTGTGAGGGGAAAGGGAACAAAAGAGTTTGCCCATAGATGGTCATTTAAAAATTCTAGTGAGACTCTCTTTCACCCACAGTCCTATGTGGCCAGGGGTCTCCCCTTCTCCACCCTCAACCCTGTCCGGGCAAGCTTAAACGGTGAATTGTAAAGGAAGCCCCAGGGCCTGGTGCATGCTGGAACAAGCATTACCTGACTCCTTCCACGTTTTGGGTCTCTGCTCAAATAAGTAATCCTCTGCAGAGACCTCCCAGAACTCTCTCTACTCTAAACAAGTCCTCTCTCTGTCCCTGTATTTCCTGTTTGGGTCCCCTGAAGGGCTCTGGCATAGTACCGATCATCATTTATAATGATATATTTTGGTAGGTTTCAAGTTTATTGTCTGTATTCCCACTATAGGGCTCCAGGGCCAGGGACCCACCTGGCCTTAAAGTAGTGTGAGCCCTGGGACTCCTGAACCCACCAGTAAGAGCCATTGGTTGGTGGAGACTCAGTAAGTTTGGAGAATGAGCTGTGCCCACAGGATCATATCTTGCCATGGAGGAGATGAGATCGGTCAGGTGGGAGGCACTGAGGACAGGCTTCCTCGACCAAGGCCCATTGACACAGCAACTCC
Source organism: Gorilla gorilla gorilla (assembly GCF_029281585.2). Taxonomy (NCBI): domain Eukaryota; kingdom Metazoa; phylum Chordata; class Mammalia; order Primates; family Hominidae; genus Gorilla; species Gorilla gorilla. The sequence goes on from NC_073236.2 coordinate 49,756,471, forward strand.
AAGGAGCTCTAGATGGAGACTGCGGTGCTCCTCATGGGGGTGGGCCACAACCCTGTCTGGGGTTCCCGTTTGCTGGCAAATGTGCTTGCTTTGTGTTTTAGGAGACAGCGCAAGGGTAATATCATGAGCGTATGTGTGTGTTTGTGTGTGTGTGTGTGTGTGTGTCAATAGATGTATGTGTCTCTGTGTGTAGTTGTGTGTACACACCTTTTTGCGTTGGTACCTGTGGTTGTGTGTGCATCTGTCTGTGTGAGTGATTGTATGTGTGATGGTAAGTGTATGTGTGTGTGCATATCTGTGCTGTGTGTGTGATTGGGTATGCACATGTCTGTGTGTTGGTGATTGTGTCTCTGTGATTGTGTGTGTGTTACAGGGGAGGGGAGGCTGTGTGCTGCAGGGTCCAGAGCAGTGGGCCTGCGGGGATGGAGTCTCATCTCTCTCCTGCTCTCCTCTGTGGCTATCCACTGTGTCTCTCTTGTCAGCGCATCTGTCCCAAGTCACTTTGCAGGTTTTTGTCACTGGCTGATGAAGAGCAGGTGGTCATGGGGAAGGAAGGGAGGCTGAGAAGTATGGGGTGTGCAGAGAGCAGGAGCCCTTTCTGGACACTGTGCCCACCCTGTGGCCTTCCCACTGGAAGAGAAACACCTCATTGGGGAGATCAGAACAAATATCTAACCATCATCTCGCACTTCACCTTCAGCCCACAGTAGCTCTGGGCGGGCAGGGGATGCAGGCTCCCGGCCACCTCCTTGCCTGTGTGGGGAGCTGCTATGGTGTTTAAGCAGGCTTCCCTCCCTGACCCTCTCCCTGTGATCAGATGTCACAGGTCTCCAAATTCCACCATGAGAGGTTCATTCTTTTAGTTGCCTCCTCCCATTTGATACATTGCTTTTTATAATTAAATAAAAATAAATGTTGTTCATGTATAATTTCATGATTTTAACCATGGAACTATATTCTATGTGTGGCAACCACCACCACAATCAGGGTACAGAACAGTTCCACCGCCCCCAAAACTACATCATGCTGCTCTTTGAAGTCACACCCACTACCCACCCCAGCCTTGGCAGCCCTTATCTATTCTTTATCGTTACAATTTTGTCTTCTCCATCATGTCATACAATTTTTTATTTTATTTTGTTTTAGAGACAGGGTTTTGCCATGTTGCCTAGGCTGGTCTCGAACTCCTGGGCTCAAGCAATCCTCCCATCTCAGCCTCGTAAAGTGCTGGGATTATAGCTGTGAGTCACCGCACCCGGCCTCCACAATGTCATATAAATGGAAAAGAGTACGTGGCCTTTTGGGTTTAGTTTCTTTAATCTCATTTGCTCTGAGAATATGTGTTGGGCAGTGCTTGTGGCTGCAGCATTTACCCCGAGATAACTTTGTCACAAAATATCTTTTATTATTTTCACATTGCTTAGTATATCAACTTTGGAAATAACAGACATCATTCTATTTATAGCATTCTGTTCTTAGTAGTGGTATTTCCATTTACAAAATATAGTAATTCTTGATTGCTGAAAATGTCAAATCCTAGAAAACATAGCTCTCCTACGCGTGATATTAACATCGCTCTGGAACAGTTGTTGGCCGAAGATTCAATTGATGCATCCGATTTTTCCCAAATAGACGATTTTAATGATTCAGACAATTCTGATGTTAGTTCTGCTTTGAAATAACTACAAGAACAGTTTTTATATTTTATTTTCACATTGAAAATCATTCAGATTTGCTTCAGCTTCAAAAAGCATGTTTCTGTAAAATTAAATGAGCACTGGCAGCAAGCTGCACTTTTTTTATTCTAAATAAGAAAATTAACTTCGTATAATGCATCTAAGAATCACCCAAGCTACAGGCTCCTTTTTGTTTTTGCTTTTGTTTTTGTTTTTGTTTTCTTTTCTTTTTTTTTTTTTTTTGAGACGGAGTCTTGCTCTGTCACTCAGGCTGGAGTGCAGTGGCGTGATCTTGGCTCACTGCCACCTCCGCCTCCCGGGTTCAAGCGATTCTCCTGCCTCAGCCTTCCGCGAGTAGCTGGGATTACAGGCTCTCGCCACCACACCCAGCTAATTTTTGTATTTTTAGTAGAGACGGGGTTTCACCTTGTTAGCCAGGATGGTCTCTATCTCTTGACCTTGTGATCCGCCCGCCTCGGCCTCCCAAAGTGTTGGGATTACAGGCGTGAGCCACTGTGCCTGGCCTCTACTGTTTATCGGTTCACCCACTGAACAACACCCACCCGTGGTGTCATTCCAGTTTTGGGCAATTGTGAATACAGCTGGTATAAGCATTCAAAATACGCTTTTCATGTGAATGTATTTTCATTTCTTATGGGCAAATACCTGGGAGTGGGATTGTTGGGTCATATGGTAAATGTGTGTTTAACTTTGTAAGAAACTGCCCAACTATATTCTGTATTAGTTTTACCACTTTACATTTATGAAAGACCTCACTACACTGCATCCTTACCAGCACTTAGAGTTCTCAGGTTGATTTGTTTTTCTCCAAGTCATTCTAGTAAGCATGCAGTGGTATCTCACTACAGTTTTAATTTCCATTTCCCTAATGACTAATGACATTGGACATCTCTTCATGTGATTATTTGCCAAATAGTCTATTGGGCAAAACGTCTGTTCGAGCCTTCTGCTCATTTAAAAAATTGATTGTTTGTTTCTTTTTCTTTCTTTTTATTTTTTTGAGATGGGGTCTTTCTAAGTTGCCCAGGCCAGCCGTGGAATTACTGGGCTCGAGTGACCCTCCTGCCTCAGCCTCTGGAGTATTTGGGATTACAGGCAAATCCTGATTGTTTTTAATAAATTTTGAGTGCTCTTTAATTATTCTAAATACAAAGCCTTTTTTGGATATGTGAGTTATAAATATTTTCTCTCAGTTTGTAGCTTAACAATGACTTTTGCAGAGCAAAATTTTAAATTTTAATGAACTTTAGTTTATCAATTTTTTATTTTAATGGATTGTGTTTTGGGTGTCAAGTCTAAGCACTCTTGGCCTAACCTCAGGTCATGAAAATTTTCTTCTAAAATTTTTATAGTTTTACATTTTTATTATGATCCATGTTGAGTTACTTTTTAAAAATTAGGTGTGAGATTCATCTTGAAGGCCACTTTTTCATGTGGATATCCAATTGTTCCAATACCATTTGTTGTTGAAAGACTGCTGATTCACACACTTGCCTTAGCAACCTTGTCAAAAATCATTCATCGTACATGTATGGAGAAATTTCTGCCAATAACACACTTATCTTGATTACTGTAGCTTTACAGTAAGTGTTAAAATTGAGTAAAGTGAGTCCTCCAACTTTATTATTCCTTTTCAAAATTCCTTTGGCTATTCTAGTTTCTTTGCCTTTTCATTAACATTTCAGAATCAGTTGTCTATGCCTATAAGAAATTCTACTGGGCCGGGCACTGTGGCTCACGCCTGTAATCCCAGCACTTTGGGAGGGCAAGGTGGGCAGACCACCTGAGGTCAGGAGTCCGAGACCAGCCTGGCAAACATGGTGAAACCCCGTCTGTACTAAAAATACATAATTAACCAAGTGTGGTGGCACATGCCTATAATCCCAGCTACTCAGGAGGCTGAGGCAGGAGAATTGCTTGAACCTGGGAGGCAGAGATTGCAGTGAGCCACAAGCTGAGATCGCACCATGGCACTCCAGCCTGGGCAACAAGAGCAAAACTCTGTCTCAAAAACAACAACAACAACCAGAAACTACTGGAATTTGTATTGGGATTGCATTAAATCTATAGATCAATTAGAGGAGAATTGGCATCTTAAATGTACTGAGTCTTCCAATCTGTGAACACAAAATGTCTTTCTACTTATTTAGATATTCTTTGGTTTCTTTCATCAGTATATATATATTTTTAGTTTTCAACACAAACATGCTGTGTTAGACTTATACCTAATTATTTCATTTTTGAAGCTTTTTTTTTTTTAAATTCATTTCCAAGTGGATATCCCTAGTATGGAGAAATCCAATGGGCTTTTCTGCGTTGACCTTGTATCGTGTGACCTTGTGGAACTCGATCATTATTTATAGGGAATTTTAAAAAATACATTTCCAGGGGGTTTTTTACATGGACAATCATGTCATCTATGTATTAGAGCAGTTTTATTTCTTCCTTTCTAATGTATGTGTCATTTATTTATGTATTTAGCCTTATTACATGGACTAAAATTTCAAGTACAGTTTTTAACAGGAGAGTGAACATTCTTGCCTTGTTCTAGAACTTAGGAAGAAAGGATTCGTTTTTTCAACATTAAGTATGGTTCTGGCTGTAGGTTTTTTGTAGGTGTTATTTGTCTGGCTAAGGTTTCCTTCTTGTCCTAGTTTGGTACAATACTTATTATGAATGGACACTGAATTTTTTCACATGCTTTTTTTCTACTTCACTTGATATGGTCCTGTGGTTTTTCTTTAGTCTGTTAATAAGGTGGATTTTCTGTCTTCTGGAAGAGATGGTGTAGAATTGGTGCCAGTTCCTGAAATGTCTGGTAGAATTTACCAATGAAACCATGTGGGCCTGGAGACTTCTGGAAAGTTTTAACTATGAATTCAATTTCTTAGATACAGAGCTATTTAGGTTGGCAATTTTTCTTCCCTGGGGTGAGTTTTGGTAGTTTGTATCTTTCAAGAAATTGGTCCATAGCACCTCTCTCGAGGCACCTACTTCTAAATACTCTGGGGACCACTCCGCATTTCTACACAATTGATCTCCTATAATGACAGATAAGTGCTTTGTTCCATAATCCACTACAGAGCCAAGTAGTCCCCTATGATTAATTTCCTTTCTTGTGTAACTTTTTAATTTTCCTAGAGTTTATTCCCTTTTGCCTCAGTCTGCCGTCTACACAAGCACAATTGTTTCCAGGATCTCCTTCCCAGTCAGTGTTCTGCCAGGGCTGCTTGTCCCTGGAGCCCAGACTCCCCCGGCCTCTCTGCATTCGGCTCCCGCCTTGCTGCTGCCCTCCCTGGGCTCGTGGCCCTGCGGCTACACAGGGGCTTTGGGAGAGAGTCTCTCTGCTATCCTGAGCTGGAGTCTACATTTTCGAGATCACATGTCTTCCTCTTTCTTTGGCTTACTCCCTTATTTTTTTGAACCCATCCTTAGGAAAATGATTTTTAACTCATTATTGCTGGGCTTGTCAAATCACTTGCCTACAGTAGATATCACACTTTTTCTACACGGAAACTTTTAAGCAGCCAACAGTAGCATCATGATCCCGGGTCGTAGGTGGGGGGTCTGCTGTGGCCAAAAAAAGTGGTGGCTGAATCCTACAGTTGGGAGCAAGGCCAGAGGAGGAAGTGAGAGGAGGAAAGCTGACCCGCGCTCTCTCCGACTCACTGCCCGCCAGCTCTCCTCCCCACTGACTTCCCAGCGAAAATCAAGACCTCGCGCTGGAGCAGGACTTGAGACTTATTTCTTGGTCTGAGAAAAAAAAAATGAGCTGAAGGGTGGAAAAATGAAAACAAAAGCTTGCTCCTTTCCGGCCTAGTGTGGCCTGGGAAGTCAGCCCATCAGTGTCAATTTAGCTGCCAATTCGGATTGATTGCCTGGGACTGCCTAGAGTCCAGGTTGAGATGGCTCCTCAGTCACTCTAGAGCTTGGCATGAAAGGACACCATGATTGACAGGGGTATCTGCCCTCATCCTAGCACCAGGAGTGTTCACTAACCCTGAAGTACAGATTTTAATACTAATGCATGAAGATGAGCTGAAACAGCAGGGGCTTGTGAATCATTCAGATCTATTGATCTGAGATAAATACCGCTATCTAAAATGAGGTATTTCATAAAACAGATATTTGGTGCCTACAATGGCCCAGGCACTGGGAACAAAACAGACAGTGATCTTGCTTTGATTTTAAGAGAGAAGCTCTGGATCTGAAGTTGGCAGGCCAGGGCAGCAATTTGAGCCAAGCTCAGCTGGTCTGCTGTGCTAGTCAGGGCCAGACTCAGCTCATCTGGACTGGCCTTGCTCGTTTGTCTGTAGTCAGCTGCCAAGCTAGCTGGGGCTGGTTGGTCTAGGGCAGTTCATCTGGTGCATGCAGGCTCTGCTCCGTGAGGCCTCTCATCCTCCAGGAGGCTAGCTGGGGCTTTTCTCATGGTGGTTGTGGTGGTGGTGATGGTGGTTGTAGAGCACCAAGACTGAGCAGAAGCTCACAGACTTCTTGAGACCCAGGCTTGGAACTGGAGCATGACTTCCACTGCATCCTGTTGGCCAAAGCAAGCCACAAGTCCAGCCCAGATATGAAAGGTGGGAAAACAGACTTCCTTTTTGATGAAAAGAGAGCAGAGTCTCCTTGCATATGGCGTTGGCACAGGGAGGAAGACCTGGGGTGATTTTTGCAAATCCTCCATCATAGTGACGCAAAGACTTACTCCCACAGGCACCTGTGTTTAGACAAATGGGTGGAATCAGGGCAGGGTGGTGATGGGGAGGTCCTCCTGGCATCTTCTGCTTTCTCTAGCAGCCTCCACTTCTCCCTGGCACATTCAAGAATGAGATCTACATCCTGTCAAGGGCAGCCCTGATTGCAGAGGAGAATGGAAGTCCCCTTGCTCCCTTGGGGTCATTTCTGGCCCTGGGGGCATTGGGCAGTGAGTGTAAAGGGCCCGATCCACACCATGGCCCACTGGGAAAGGAGACGTGGCCAGCCAGTTCAGTGGTTTCTTGGGCTAGCCTGGAGTCTTTCAATCAGGAACGGATGTCCTCCCAGGTCTGCTCACCCTGGGGAATCCTATTTGGCACTAGACTTGATTGCAGGCAGATCGAGCCAGATGCCTTTGAAGCTGCTCCCCTTCCCTTTGGGTACCAGCCCTCCCTCCATATGCTGGCTCAGACCTGCCTCTCAGCCAGCTGTGCCAGGATCAGGGTCCATTGTTTGGGCACAGCTGTTGACAAAGGCCTGACTGTGCTGGCCACTCTCCCCTGACCCATAGGGGCAAGGGTTTGTGCAGCCCTGGGGCTCCAGAGAAGACTCCCAGGGTGGGTTGAACTTTCTTTATCCTTTCAAACTCCCTGCCAGGACTTTCCGTGCTCTTCAGTAACTGCCTGAAACCTAAAATAAGGACACGACACACATTTTTGTTAAAGAAAAAATAAGCACCCATAATTTGACTGGACCCAAACCCATCCATTTGCACAAGTCTCAAGTACAATTTGTAACTCAAGTAAGTAAAATGTGTATCTCAAGGAAGTAATCATCTCTCCTCCTGTATATAGGAAAATGTGTTCCTCTCTGGACACCAGAATCTCTCAAAGGAGGGAGCCTCGATGGGAAGTGAGACCCAAGGAACTCAGCGTGGGGCTGGGTGCCTAAGTACTAAGATTGAGACATGACAGTTGTTCACATCAAAGACCAGAGGCGTGGGGGATATTGGTGGTGACTGGGAGGGAACTGGAAAGTCCCCGAGCCACCCTTGGCCCCGTTCTTGCCATCTGGTTGGCCACTATCTGAGACGTTTCCCCGTCTGCTGGAGATCAGTTCCCTCTGGACCTTAGATGGAAGGGGAGGGGGCTATGAGCTCTGGAGCAGCCCTTTCCCATGCTCACCCCATCTCTGAAGGAGGGGCTGGGGTCAGAGAGCAAGACCAGCAACTGGTTGCATTGTCCAGAAAGCCTCAACTGCCCCTGGGGAGCTGAGAGCATCAGATGACTCCCGGGCTGATTTGAACAAAGACAGAGGACCACTGAGCTCCAAGACAGGGGTCTCTGCTGTACCAGAAGAAAAAAAAAAAATGCATCCAGAGAAGCATCAGACTGTAGTGTAAAAACATACAAACATGTTAGTATCTCCTGAACGGGTCAGTATCACCTCAGTCCTCCTGCAATTTAGGCCTTTTCTCTGATTGCATGACAAAAAGAATCTAACTAGTAAGATAATGTGCTCATCCCACAACTATGTCCTGAGAGGCTAGCACAGGAAAGATGCTGTTCTGGGAGGCCTGAGGCAGCGTAGCAGGTGGTGAAGACTCCCAGGCCTGGCTTGATCTTGGCTTGGATCCTTCCTGGTTGACTGATCTGGGGCAAGTTCCTGCCCCTTGTGAATCAGTTTCTTTCTCTGAACAGTGGAGATAATAGACATTCCCATCTCATGGGGTCATAGTTGAAGAAAATGAATAATATTCAAAGACCAGGTCCATAACAAATGCTAAATACGTGACAGGAGAGAGAAAGATGCAGCTGACACAGTCCCCACTGCCACTTAGCTCACCAAGCAGGAAGAGAAAAACCAGACAAATTAGAAAAGCATCAGAGGGCCAACGATTGCCTAAGCGGGGTGCTGCATTGGAGGGTGGCCACGAGCTACTCCAGGTTAAGCAAGCAGGTAGGGAGCTCTCTAAGGAGGGGACTTCTAAGTCGAAGTGGAAAGACAACTCTAGAGGACTCCACTCTAGAGGACCTGGGGGCAGATTCTCCAGGCAGAGGACCCAGCCTGTGCAAAGGCCCCAAGGTGGATATAGCCTGGGGAGGTTCATGGTAAGAGGGCCTGGATTCCGCTGGCAGAACGGATTCCGCTGGATTCCGTGGGCAAACGGGAAGGGAAGGGTCAAATGACGGCGGTGTGCCTGAGTACATTGTCAGGGTCCGGGGTCTTGGAGTCTTTATTCTTGGAATAACTAACATGAATGGTGATGATGGCTAAATAAAAAGTGGGGTGTGTTTTCTGATTTTCCTACTCTCTCTAGGGGAAAATCCCAAGTGTTTCTGAGTGGGTTGGCAGTGGTGCAACAGAAATTATCCTCTCCTGTACCACGGCAGTCCTGTCACATCTCCCCTCCCTGCATCCTCACTTGCTTTCGTAAAATCTGTATTTTCCAAAGACAGAGGTCAGAGGCCAGGCTGCGTCACGCCCCTGCCTACACCCCACAAGTCTCCTCGCCGCCGTGAATAAAGGGAAACTCCTCACCATGGAGCTGACAGAATGTATTAGTTTTTCATTGCTGCCTTCTTTGATTCCTTTTTATCTACTAAACTTTCTCTCCCTTCTATATTCATATTGTGTTAAATCCCAAAAGGAAATAGACAAAATGTGCTGCCATTTTTGCTGGTAGGAGGCTCTCAGGTTGTGAGATGTGAGGAGAAGGCTCATATACCCGGCTTGTGTACCTAGGAGGGGATTGCAGCTGCTGGATGCCATGTGTGTGGACCCCAAGCTCCTCGCTTGGCTTGGGCATTGGGGACCTCAGAGACTTGCTGAAGATAATACCGAGGCTGTGAAAGGCACAACCCAATCCACAGGTGCAGGTGGCCTCTGGACAAAGGTTAGCTGGGCAGCAAGCAGGTGAAATGGGGAAAGTGAGTTTGGGTGGTAAGATGAGCAAGAGATTGTCTTTGGCTCATACTGACGCCATTCCTTCACTCCTCATTCACTCGTTCACTCGTTTGTTCATTCAAATGGGCATCTAGTGTACACTCAGATCCTATTCTCAGTGTCAAGGATTCCAAGTTGTCTAAAATTTGTTTTCTGTCCTCAAGAATGCCAAGCGGCCAGGAGAGAGGTGGCTGGGAGGGTGACCAAAGGTGGACACCAAGGCTTTCAAGGGGGTGCTGTGAAGTGAGAGGATGAATGAGGCAGGATTCACGAAGGTTCTCTGTGCACCCTTCTCTAAGGTGAGTCCAGCCATCTTGTCACACCAGGGGCTGGAGAAGGCACACTGGGTTTTAAATCCTGGATAGGCCACCGTGGCTCAGAGACTTATGCGGCTTCCGCCCCTGTCAAGTGGGTGTTGTAATGGTGCCACGTCCTGTGCTGTCATGGGTTCCTGTGTGAAGTGTGGCCGCAGTGCCGGCTCTTGGCACCTGCTGTTTTTGTCATCGCCCCCGTGGCTGTTTTAAAAACCAGACTGGAATGCGCATGGAGTGTAAATGTAGAATTACAGGCAGCCAGCAGGGTTCAAACTCAAAGTACCCTGAGCATCCTGGGGTGCAGAGCCCCAAAGGGAGGCTCCAGCTGGAGGGCTGGGGTGGTTAATTTTATGTGTCAATTTAGTTAAGACGTGGTTTCCAGATATTTGCTCAAACACCAGTCCAGATGTTGCTGAGAAGCGATTGTTTAGATACGACTAGCATTTAAATCAGCAGCCTTTGAGAAAAGCAGATTCGCCTCCTAATGTGGGTGGCCCTCATGCAAAAGACTGAGGTCCCCTGAGGAGGGAGTTGGGTCTCCACACTGCCTTCTGCCTTTGACCTTGAGCTGCAGCATCACCTGCAACTGGCCCTGGGTCTCCAGCCTGCTCCTGCCCTGCGGAGGTTGGACTTGCCAGCCCCCATAACTGCTTGACAGTTCCTTAAAATTCCTTAAAATTGGACTTGCCAGCCCCCACAACTGCGTGACAATCCCTTAAAATCTCTTTCTCTCTCCATATATTAATAAGTATGTTATATATTACAATATTACATATGTATACGTATGCATGTGTGTGTATATATGATATATATCTCTTTCTTATTGCTTCTGTTTCTGTGGAGAGTTCTGACTAATCCAAAGGCCTCAGGCAACTCCCCAAGTGAAATTCTCTCACTTCCTCCAGAAGCACCCACTTTCTCTCCTCATATATGTGGGTGCTGAGCAGAGGTCTCTGGCATGAAGAGTAGTCGAGGATTTATAACCCGCCTCTGGCTCGGTTGAAAAATAAAAATAAGTTCTGTAGAAAGCACATTCACGAATTCGACATGACTCAGACGCTGAAGACTCCGAGCCTTGGCCAGCAGGCACACATTTGGCAAGTTGCTCGGTCCTTTCAGAGACCTAAGGCATCAAAACATCTGTGTTCCCATTAACAAAATGCTGACATGACGCATAGCTGTGGCTTGGGAGAAACCAGCGTGGGAGACGGCCCCTCCAAGTCTAGGGGTCATCCATGGCCATCGGAGGTCTCGTTGTTCTATTGTCACCAAAGAGGCTCTCAAAAGGTGTCACTGTACCAAGACTGTCACTGTGAGGAAGACCATCGAGCCAGGTTACGGGAGAACAGAAGCCCCAGGGACCAGTCCCCATGTTTCCGTACATACCCCTGAAGCTTCTCCATACCCTCTGTTGCCTTCAGAGCAGGTTCCGGGTGAGCCCAAACAGCATGGGGGCCTGGATGGGATGGGAGGGGTCAGGCCTGCTGGCAGGGGACCGGGTGAGCCGGGGGACACACACCCATCCTTGGCTGTGTCCACCCTTGGACCAGGAGGTAGGGTCTGGGGGTACGAAATGTCTCTGGAGGCCCAGCCATCCTGCAAGTGGTAGTTGGTTCTCAGAGGAAGGGAGCCTCGTGATCTCTGAGGAATCTTCCGTGGACCCGCTGGAGTAAACACTGTGCGAGAAGGGGCTGGAGGGGAGATGGACAAGAATTCCCGGAGAAGGGCAGGGGTGGATGGAGCGTTCCATGGGCCTTCTTGCTTCCAAGAGCCTTAAAACCAGCTCCTCCCCTCGCCCAGCTCTCAGCACTGGTCTGCGTCTTCCAGAACCATCCATGCCACCTCTACTCCAGCTTGGAAAAACCTGGATGGGGTGACATCTGTTGTTCCTTCTCTAACTGGTTCTCTGCAAACATTGCCATTGGTGTCAAGTTAGATGAAGTACTCACCCCTTTAAAGAGTTTCATAACAGAAACGGTAAACCTTGATATTTTTCTACTCAAAGATGGAAGGTTTCACTGCATGTCTCCTCTTAGTTCCATTTCAAAGAAGTTATTAATTCAAAGAAATGGAAACTATTCGTCATTATTTATTGTCAATGACATAAGTTGGGCCACGACTGGTTTTGAAGGGATGAAAATTTACACCATTTGAGGGGATCTCTCTAAGAAAAAGATTTAAAACGGGGCGCCTCAAGAGCCCTGGAAGAGGCCTGGGAAAGTGAGGACCCAGACATGGCAGCTTCCTCAGCTTCGAGGGGACGGCCTCTGGAACACGCTCTGTCCTTCCTGGGGTGCAGGGGCCTCCCCTTGCTGCCCTGTCTGGATCTGACCTTCACCCAATCCCACCTTGGAGAGTGGGAGGTCAGCTTCGAGGGCTGTGCAGAGCCTGGGGTTGCTTTTCACAGTTGGGACCTGGAACCCTGAGATGGGAAAGCCTCACCCAAAAGCCAGCCCTTCACTGAGCAGCAGGTGGACAGCCCTTGAGGGTCCGGCCGGCTTCCTGTCCATCCCACAGCCCCTCACAGCACCCTTGGCCTGACCTCGGCAAGGGCCACATGTGCATGGAAGGAAATGGCCTGCTTCCATGCATGGCTCAGAGCAGCGGAGGGTGGTGGGTTTGGGAGGGGAATGGCAGACAACTGTGGCTGTGGGCAAGGAGCCCCCTGCCCAGACTGAAAAGAGTGCATTGAGGAATGAGAATTGAGACTCAGAGACAGGCCGGTTGCTCTGCTCGTTAACATGAAAATGATGCCACAGCCAGTGTTGAGGGGAAAGAGCTGACATAGAGCCTGCATCCTGTGGGGCTGCGTGGTGACGTCTGTGCAAGGGAGTACCTGTGTCTAACCCAAGACTTGAAACCCAACGAAAAGTTAACAGTGGTTGTCTCTGGTTGTGGGACTTGTTCTTTGTTTGAATGCATTTTTCTGTATTTTGAATTGTTTTGCAGAGATTATGCTTTCTTTTTATGATCAAGCAAAATGATAAAGCTTTCTCAGCTTGGGAAAAGGGGGCACTGGGGTCTCAGGCCCCTCACATGACCTCATTTGTCCCCATAATGTGGGTCTCATGGGTGCATGTCTTGGTATGTAAGGATTCCAGCTTCATCATCTAGCTTTGCAAAGGAGCTCGGTGATGCCTGTGCCTATGCCAACTCAGGTGACAGATGAGCATGGCATCCAGGACCTGCCCTGTTAGGAGCAGCTGCAGCTCAGACCCTCAAACCTCATGTCAAAGGCACGGATACTCTCTGCTTCTCGGGCTCCCTGGCCCCAACCCCGGCATGCTTGCTTGCCGAGAGCAGCAAGATGCTTCCTTGTACCACACTCTGTTTCATCAGCCTCACTCCAGAGAGGTTAGAGGCTGAGATGGGCCACAGCCTCCTCACCTTCCCTCGGCAAGTCAGCCTGCAGCCTTTCTGTCTCCCTCCCCGCCTGGGATGGAGATGCAGCCTTGGTTTGCTTGGTCTTGAAGATGTTTAAGGTTTTTCCGTGGTAACTGGCAAGCAGGGCACATCTCACCCTCAATGAGCACCGGGGAGAAAGCAGCTGGCGCCTGTTGCCCACGGAGCAGGAAGTGCCACCGGAAGCAGAGGGCAGTTGTGCCCGGAGCCAGCAGCACTGGGGTTAGAAATACTTGGCTGCCCAGCGGCCAAGTAGAAGACAAGACCCTGTCCCTCCACACACACTCCCCTGCTTCCTTTACTTCCTGGAGCCCCAGGCCATCACCCCAGGTTCCTGGCAGTATGCTTGCCCTTCCCAGCACAGCCTTTGGCACAGATTTCTCCCAGCTTCAAAACTGAGCCCTCCATGTACCCGGGGCAGCTGCGGCTCCGCAAACCCACTTTCAGCTGTCAGGGCGTGGCCAGCTCGTAGCGCAGGAGGCAGCTGCTCGCCTGGCTGGATGTGGGCAAGGACGTCTCCTCCACCTTCCCTTCACGCTTCCTGCCCCCACTGCCCAGGTGCCTAACCTGAACTTTGCACGGGAGTGAGAAATCTACTGTGGAGCATTTGGGCTCAGTCCTTTCAATCCCTAGTGCAAATTCATCAATAAGATCATTCACCACACAGGAGCCTGTGAGAACAAAGGAGGCAGTCCATTGGGGTGGCCGGCGGGGCTGGGTGGGAGTCAGACTTCCTGGCCTGGCTCTACTGCTCCTAAGCCCCATGATTTGGGGGAAGGTGTTTGACTTTCAGCCTCCATATCTTTCTCTATGAAATGGAGACAAGCCCCGTTTCTCCACAGGGTTGCTGCCAGCCAGTAGCTGAACTATTCTTTGTTACAGCGAAGAAGCTCTTTGCAGACTGAAGTACACAAATGCAATTGACATATAAACCATGAAGTCATCTATGAAAACAGAGCCCCCCTTTTTTAAGGAAGGGGAAGTGGGTGTGGGAAATCAGGTTTGGGTGGGAGGGCTGCACGGTGCTGGGCAGGTACGGGGTTGCAGGAGGTCGCTCCTGAGTGCCCCAGGACCTGCGTGGGAGGGACCACAATGTGGGAGGAGGAAGGAAAACAAACCAAACTTCTCTTCCGAGCAATTGCGTTTGGGGCTGTGCCTCGTCAGGCCCTGGGTATGGTGGAGGCCCAGGAGCCCCCGGGATTAACGAATTCCAGGGGCAACTGGGGATTCAACTGTGTCAAAAGCATCCATTCAGTCTGGCCAGTGAGTCATCTGTTTGGTGAAATCTCCACGGTACAGAGGCCTGGCAGCCTCCCTGGGAGAGCGGCAGTGGCTCCATTCCCACCGCGGTGGTGGTGGTGGTTGTGGTTGTGGTGCTTCGTTGGTGAGGCTGGAAGCCACCCTGGCTGTGGGGGCCACACACCTCCCTGCCACTTTACTGTTCTACTGTATTTTAGAGAGTTTTTTTGAATTATAAAACCAATACTCAGTAGAAAAAAGATTAAGTAGAAAAAATAAAATTAAGACTGGGTGCGGTGGCTCACACCTGTAATCCCAGCGCTTTGGGAGGTCAAGGCAGGCAGATCACCTGAAGTCAGGAGTTCGAGACCAGCCTGGGCAACATGGCGAAGCCCCGCCTCTACTAAAAATACAAAAATTAGCGGGGCATGGCGGTGGGCACCTGTAATCCCAGCTACTAGGGAGGCTGAGGCATGAGAATCACTTGAACCCGGGAGGTGGAGGTTGCAGCAAGTTGAGATTGTGCCATTGCACTCCAGCCTGGGTGATAGAGTGAGACTCTATCTCATTAAAAAAAAAATTAAATTAAATTAAAACATAATCCATAAGCCTATCCCTAAAGATAACCATCATCGTCTTGATGTGTCTCCTGTCTCCTGTGCAGGCAGCAGAGTCCAGGCTGTGCTGTTGTAACACACAGCCCCCAGTGAATGTGAATGTGAATGGCCTTAGTAGAGACCTGCTTGCTCCACAAGGCCGAGGTCCCATCCCTCCCCACTTGATTCACCCCTCCTTTACTATTTTTCATGTCCTGGCTCTTTTTCTTAATTAGGTAATTAATTTTTTTGAGGCAGGGTCTCACTCTGTCACCAAAGCTGAGTACAGTGGTGCAATCATGACTCACTGCAGCCTCAACCTCCCAGGCTCAAGTGATCTTCCTGCCTACAGGCACGCACCACCATGCCCAGCTAATTTTTTATTTTTTGTAGAGACAGGGTCTCAGTCTGTTGCCCAGGGTGGTCTTGAACTCCTGGATGCAAGTGATCCCAAAGTGCTAGGATTACAGGCGTGAGCCACCGCACCCAGCCTGTCCTGGTTCTTTGGTTCTTTTTTTTTTTTTGAGACGGAGTCTCGCTGTCGCCCAGGTTGGAGTGCAGTGGCGCGATCTCGGCTCACTGCAGGCTCTGCCCCCCGGGGTTCACGCCATTCTCCTGCCTCAGCCTCCTGAGTAGCTGGGACTACAGGCACCCGCCACCTCACCCGGATAATTTTTTGTATTTTTAGTAGAGATGGGGTTTCACCGTGTTAGCCAGGATGGTCTCGATCTCCTGACCTTGTGATCCGCCTGCCTCGGCCTCCCAAAGTGCTGGGATTACAGGCGTGAGACACCGCGCCCAGCCTGTCCTGGTTCTTAAAGGCAGTTGAGATTGGAAATATTTAGTTTGGTTTTGTTGTTGTTGTTGTTTTTGAGACAGGGTTTCAATGTTATCCAGGCTGGAGTGCAGTGATGTGATTGCAGCTCACTGCAACCTCCCTCCCAGGCTCAGGCAATCATCCCACCTCAGCCTTCCAAGTAGCTGGCCCTACAGGCATACATCACCGGGCTCGGCTAATTTTTTTGTTTTTAATTATTTTATTTTATTTATTATTTTGAGACAGAGTCTTGCTCTGTTGCCCAGCCTGGAGTGCAGTGGTGCAATCTCAGCTCACTGCAACCTCTGCCTCCCAGGTTCAAGCGATTCTCCTGCCTCAGCCTCCTGAGTAGCTGGGATTACAGGCACCTGCCACCATGCCCAGCTAATTTTAAAAATATTTTTAGTTGAGACTGGGTTTCACCATGTTGGCCACGCTGGTTTCGAACTTCTGACCTCACATGATCCGCTCGGCTCAGCCTCCCAAAGTGCTAGGATTACAGGCGTGAACCACCGAGCCTGGCTGAATTTTTAAATTTTTTGTAAAGATGAGGTCTCACTATATTGCACAGGCTGGTCTCGAACTTCTGGCCTCAAGCAATCCACCCACCTTGACCACCCAAAATGCTGGGATTACAGGCATGAGCCACCGTACCCGGCCAGGAAACCTTGAGAATTTTAGCATTAAGTAGAATGGAGAGTGGCCATCTGCCATCTAGAAGACATCACTAGAAACTAACACTGCCGATGCCTTGATCTTGGACTTCTAGCCCCAGAACTGTGAGGAAATAAGTTTCTGTTGTTTGAACAAGCAAACAAAAAGTATGATGCTTGATGCTGCTTTAAGTTAGGTAGCCTTTATCATGATAAGCATGATCCTCCATTTTCTGCCTTTCTATGGCTTAAAAAAAAAATCATCAGAACTGAACATTGACTTTTATTGAATGCCTCTTTAGTGAGTTTTTTTTTTCTTATTTCCCATGTTATATGTCTTTAAAGAATAGGAACCATTGGGCATTCCTGTTTTGCCTGTTTTACATGTATTATTGGCCCTTTGCTTTTAAAAATGTCTAAGAGTGACAGAAAGAAAATGTTTGCCAAGGCCCAGGGTTTTCAGAGCATTAACTTAGAGTGAAGAATTAGAGAGAATCTCTCAGAGTGGCAGCGTAGTGATTATAAGGCTCTTTGGGTTCAAATAACTGTTCATCCACCCGGTCATTTAGAGTCATCCGTCCTGCCTGCATTTTGTTTTTGTCAAGGGGTGAACTGGGGCTACCATACGTGTACTTGGGGCTGTCCAGCGGCAGGTCACTTTTACGTTGCGTTTAGTGAGCTTCAAACGCGGTTTGGACCCCGTGGCTTCGGTGATTTCGGAAGCTCAGACAAGCATGTGAGACTGAGTCAGTCTCAATGGGTGGTGGTGGCGATGTCTTCTCTCCGCAGAACTGTCTCAGCAAACAGCAGCTCCTCTCGGCCATCCGCCAGCTGCAGCAGCTGCTGAAGGGCCAGGAGACACGCTTCGCCGAGGGCATCCGCCACATGAAGAGCCGGCTGGCCGCGCTGCAGAACTCTGTGAGCAGGGTGGCCCCAGATGCCCTTCCAGGTGGGTCCCCACGTCGGCACTGCTGGGGTGGCAGCGCAGCACTCAAGCACTCTCCCCGAGATGCTCCCAGCTGGAGGCCCCCTCGTCACCCCTCACCCTTCCCCCATCACCTTCCATCTTCCAACTGTGGCCCCCCTTTTTTATTTATTTATTTATTTATTTATTTATTTATTTATTTATTTATTTATTTGAGATGGAGTCTCGCTCTGTCCGTCGCCCAGGCTGGAGTGCAGTGGCGCAATCTCGGCTCACTGCAAGCTCCGCCTCCCGGGTCCACACCATTCTCCTGCCTCAGCCTCCCGAGTAGCTGGAACTACAGGCGCCCGCCACCACGCCCCGCTAATTTTTTTGTATTTTTAGTAGAGACGGGGTTTCACGGTGTTACCCAGGATGGTCTCGATCTCCTGACCTCGTGATCCGCCCGCCTCAGCCTCCCAAAGTGCTGGGATTACAGGCGTGAGCCACCGCGCTGGGCCAATCTGTGGCCCATTTGTAAGCCTGGTTGGTGGCAGTGGGGGTGGGGTGAGCACATTAGAAAGGCAGTTGCCCTCTTTCTTCTCCCTCAGCCTGAATGTCACCCCTTTTCTTCTTAAGCCTTTTCATTCTGGCCTTAACAACTGTCATGTCTTCATACTGACCAAACTGTTGCAAGGCGCCACTTTTAGATCACGCACTGCTTTTCCCTTCCCCATCCACAAGTTGGATCCAGTTTTGGTTTTGTTTTCATTTTTGATTTTACTTTAATATAATTTTTTAGAGCAGTTTTAAGTTCATAGCAGAGTTGAGTGGAAAGCACTGCATTCATCCACACCCTCTGTGCGTGCGCGCACACACACGCACGCGCACACACACGCACACACACGCAGACGCGCACACGCACACACGCACACACACGCACATGCGCACGCACACACGCGCACACACACACACGCACACACACACACACCCAGCCCGCGCCAATGCAATACACTGGTTCCAGTCCATGACCAAGGTTGGCTCCAGTGCTTCAGGCGTGAAAGTGCACCCTCCAGGGAGTCCCCGTTAGTACCAGGACGGTTGGGAGGGAAGGGCTGCTGAGGACAAGTTCCACTTGTCTGATGAGGTTACAGCCGACACCCCAGACTCCCTCCCATGAGGGCAGGACTCTGACAGACACAAGGGCACTTTTTCATGCTTGCCCTATAACAGCTTTCACACCGTCAAGACCCAGAGATGGGCGGCTGGTTTTCCTCCGGTGTCTTAGGGTGCTGGGGGGCAGGGGCCAGTCATCATGTTCATTCAAAGTCAGGAGCCTGTGGAATATCTGACATCATTTACTCACTGCAGACACATTTATCAAGGGCTGTCTTTGTTGAGTGAGTTGAAGTTTCCTGGGGAAGGCGTTGGATTTCCTACCTTCTCGGAGATGATGGTGGCAAATCCAGCTCTCAACGGCACTGAGTCCGTTCCTGTTTTCCTTGGCTCCACAGCTGCAGAAATAACCACCAGCCAAGCCTCACACTTTCCAAGGCACTGTGAGGCCCAAGCCCTCACTGGGGCTCCACACACCCCAACTCCACGGGGCAGGCAGGGTGTCTTTCCTTCCTGCCTCAGATGGGGAAACTGAGGCCAAGACAAGTAAGTTAGCGGTCAGAGGTCCCTGATCTAGTGATTTTTTTTTTCCTGCTCAAGGCCTGACTCCACAAAGCCTTCCTTGTTTTCATGGGGTCAGAGCTGCCTGCGGTCCCTGGGAGTTTCAGTGGAGCCCACAGGGAATGTTATATAATTCCCCTGCCCATGTGAGAGGGCCCTGCCCGCTAGACAGATAGAAAGGCAGTTATTATTACATTATTCATCCTCCTTCCCAAGATTCAGGGGCTTTCATCTCTGAAATGTACAACATTTTTTAAAGTGCCAAATTCTCTTTTTAAAAAATCGCCATCATGTATTGTATTTCTAAGTGTGTGGGGGACCCCGTGCTGGGTACTTTATGCGTGCAGAGGCTGATCCTGTGACAGCCCTGCAGAGTACAGGCAGCTGTCAGGATCCCTTTTCAGGGTGTGGTGGGGGTTGGGCCGGCACCTGGAGGAAAGCCAGACACCTGCCCAGATCAAATGGCACATAGTGGGAAAACTACCTTATTGCTTTTTAAAAGAGAGACAAGGTCTAGCTCTGTCACCCAGGCTGGAGAGCAGTGGAGTGATCCTAGTTCACTGCAGCCTCCCAGGCTCAAGAGATCCTCTCACCTCAGCCTCCTAGGTAGCTAGGACTACAGGTGCACACCACTGCACCTGATTTTGAAAATTTTGTAAAGATGGGGTCTCACTATGTTGCCCAAGCTGATCTTGAACTCCCAGGCTCAAGTGATCCTCCAGCCTCAGCTTCCCAAAGTGCTGGGATTACAGGCAGGTGCTCCTGTGCCAGGCCTGTTTTGCCTTTTTTTTTTTTTTTAAGGGAATTTGCTGGGAGTCAGGAAGAATAATTTCCAGTTCTGGAGAATTCTTGGTCTTCCTCTCTGGCTTCCATATGAAGTACCTCCCTCCTGTTTCCTGGGTGCATCATCACAACCCATCAGCTTCAGGGTTCATCCAGAGCAGCCTCAGCGGATTCATGTCCCCATGTTGCTGAGACTGCTTAACTGTGGGTCTCACTCCTTACATGCTAACTTCACCTCAGAAGGCGCAGGGAGCTTCGCTGTGGCTCTGCACACTCAGTAGGATGTGCTTCTCGCCAACAGAATCAACCAAAGGACACGTTCTCCTTCTGTCACTAGAGAAGGGCCTTCAGCTCCCGTTTGGGATGTGACTACAAATTGATTTTTAATTAATTTGTATCCATTAATCCACTCCATTCACATTTATTAAGCATCCATTAAGTGCCAGATACTGTTCAATCTATTCAGGTATGGTGTATTTGTGAGTTGCAGGTAGTTTTCTTTTGTCGAGGTTTTTAAAGATTTTTCATCCCCAAAGAGACCCTACTATTTTCCCCCAATGCATTTTAAAACTCTTTAACGCAATAAAGTACTAGATGTAAAAAAAAAGAACTATAAAGTAATTTATTTCAGAGGCTGAGGCAGAACCCCGGGAGCAGCCGAGTCCTGGGACGTGAGCTCTCACTCGCTTGCTACTCACAAGGTTATTACCACTGGGGGCCAACTTGGAGCTTTACTCAAGGAAGGCGATGCAGCAATGGGCAGATATTCCCCAATCACCAAAGGCCACTGAGCATCCTCGGAGGGTCCAGCACCTCCCTCCACCCCAGCTCAGGCTGCCACGGCTGCTCCTCAAAGAACCCCAGGTTGTGTCCGGCCCAGGTGGGATTTTGGGCAGGGCTACACCATCCTGCCAGCTGCACTCCTGGACAGGGAGGCCCATCACGCTCCTTAGTGGCCTCTGGTCCAGGACACCCCTGATCAGTGCATCCTCATGGGGGATGCTCAGTGACTCTGTCACTTGCTTTGACCTGCACAGTTGAAGCAACAGTTCTGTTTGTGCCTGTTTAAAATACGAACATGGCAAATGACACTTGGAATTTACCTTAAATGCATTTTAGAAGTGGCTCTGAATTTCCATCTAAACTGAATCCAAATCCAAGCCATCCTAACTTTGGGCATTCACTCGTCGCCCATGCGTGATGCTCTGTTGCAAAAAGAAGAGGAACAGGCTAGCTTCACCCCGTCTCTCTCCAACCACATCAGTCCTTCGGGAAATCTTCGCAGAGCAGCCAGGATTCGAACCATGTCCCTCATGCTCAGCTACTACCCTGGCCTGAGCTTCCCTCCCCTTCCTCTTGTACGGGCACTTCACAATCAAACCGCAGCAGGAGTGCTGCTGAGAGTCAGGCTGCTTCCTGCCTGGGCTCAAACCTCCAGGGGCCCGGTCTCACACGGAGAACAAGTTGCATGGCCTTTTTGTTTTCTTTCCAATGCCCCGTGTAACTCTGAGCTGTCTTGATCCTGTTGCCTGACTCATGTCTAACTACTTTCCACCTCGTCCACTCTATTCCAGTCCTGTTGCCTCCTTGACATTCCTCAGACCTGCCAGGCACATCCCCACCTCAGGATGTTTGACCAGCTGTCCCTCTGCCCTCCCCAGACATCTGTCTGGCTGTGCCTTCACCTTCAACTCGTTCTGGTGAGGCCTGCCCTGACCACTGTATTCAAAATGATGCCCTCTCTCCGGCATCTCCAGCATCATTCCCTGCTTTCATTTTCTACATGGCCCCACACTTCGCCATTGCTTATTATCTCCCCTGCTAGATGGTGGGCTTCCTGAGGGTTGGGTTTTGTCTATTTTGTTCATGGATATAGCCCAAGTCCCTAATATAGTGCCTGGCACATAGTAAAGATGCAATAAATAAGGCTCCATTCATTCATTTGTTCAAGAATGATTTATGATTTATCCAGTATTCACTATGTGCCAGGCAGTGGGCTGGTGCTGGGGATACACAGGAACATAGGCCAGATGCATTCTGATGGAGAGGACTGACAACATATCTAGAAAGAGGCAAGTCAATAAGAAAGTTCGGATGGTTACAGATACTGAGAAGACAGCAGAGTGAGCGCCTGGGGAAGAGTGTCTGGGGAGGTCTGGGTTAGGCACGGTGGCCAGGGAACATGCGGGGAGCTGGTGGCATATGAGTGGAGACCTGGAGAGTGAGAAGGAGCCAGTTGTGGAAGCTCTGAGGAAAGAACATTCCAGGCAGAGAGAAGAGCAAAATCCCAGGCCTGGAGCTGGGGCTGAGCCCGGCTTGTTCAGGAGACCTAAAGAAACCCAGTGGGGTTGGAGCTCCAGAAAATCAGAGTGAGTAGGTGGCAGTGATGAGGCGGATCATTGCAGGGTGGGCCTCCCATTCTTCAAGGCCTTGCACACAGCACTTAGTGTCTCTGAGCCCCAGTCTCATCACCTTTTGCTAAGCAGGCATCGTACCACCCATCCCCAAGAGAGCTTTGAGGACTTGATGAGACGCAGCATGCAGAATGACCAGCACAGTGCACAGCCTGCAGCAGGCATGCAACAGAGGGCACTTCAAGATGGGGAGTCCTGTAATTCAGTAATGTCTAAGGGCTGTGGTCCAGGATGAGGAGCTCGTAATCCTTCCATCTCTCCTTACAGTTTCCTGCCCGGCTCTGAACACCCCCGCAGACGGCAGAAAGTTTGGAAGCAAGTACTTAGTGGATCACGAAGTCCATTTTACCTGCAACCCTGGGTTCCGGCTGGTCGGGCCCAGCAGCGTGGTGTGTCTTCCCAATGGCACCTGGACAGGGGAGCAGCCCCACTGTAGAGGTATCGTCTCTCCTTCCCATCCCACTGCGCTGGACCCATCACAGCATAGCAAGGGTTTCTTGCATAGAAAGGGTCATTGCTTGGAACATTTTCTGCTTGGTTCTTTAATCATTCCTCAACCACAGAACAGCAGCCAATGTGCCTGATCACTCACCTCCATGCCGGGTTGGCGCTGGTCTCTATCTGTATGAGCTCGCTATATCTTCACAATAATTTAGTCTTGTTTTGCATATGGGGAAATTGAGGCACACAGAGGTTAAAGAACTTGCCTAAGGTTACACAGCTAGGGGGTGGGGGGCACAGTTAAGATGCTTCACACCTGGACACTCTGACCCCACAGTCTGTGCTCCTTCACACCACTCTCTGCTCTGGACACCAGTGACTTGTTCTTATCAATGTGAGGGCAAGAAGCTGCTCATGGGTTGGGGAAAGGGACCAGAGGAAGGTACTGCAGGATGATGCTGCTATGGCTGCTCCGTTCTGGGCCTGCAGTCTGTCTGTGAGGCTGCTGGTAACCTCTGGGGCTGAGGAAACTCCTCAGGTGTCCTTTCTGTCTGCATTGGGACTTGGTATCAACAGGCTCCAGGAGAGTCCACTGTGTGGGGGAGGCATGAGAAGGCTTCTCTCTGTGCTAGGTTTAAAAACAGCACTTTTTTGATATAGAGGAAAATTAGCCTTGGCACAAAAAATCTGTTGGCTTTTCAAAAACCCATGGTCAAAAAAATCTTGGCTACCAGTCACCAGTCATTTTCAGAGCAAGGTTCGTGGGACATCTGCTGAGGCAGAATGTCCATGATTCTAGCCAAAGAGTTGAAGGAGAAACACGGACATTATATAAACAAGAAGATTGCAAAGAGCAGAGTAGAGAGAGGACTTTGTTTTTGTTTTTGTTTTTGTTTGAGACAGAGTCTCGCTCCGTTGCCCAGTCTGGAGTGCAGTGGCATAATCTCAGCTCACTGCAACCTCTGCCTCCCGGGTTCCAGCGATTCTCCTGCCTCAGCCTCCTGAGTAGCTGGGACTACAGGTGCCCACAACCACGTTCAGCTAACTTTTGTATTTTTAGTAGAAAAGGGATTTCACCATGTTGGCCAGACTGGTCTCCAACTCCTGGCTTCAAGTTATCTGCCTGCCTCGGCCTCCCAAAGTGCTGGGATTACAGGTGTGATCCACCACACCTGGCCAAGAGAGGACTTTGGATGCTTAAATTACTTGAAAACATAGAGGAACTCCAGAAAGTATGCCATCCCTAAAGATGAGTATGGATTGCCGTGAGAAGCTCAGGGAAACCAGAATCACATTTACAATTTAGGCTTCTCTTTCCTGACCCCTGGAAAGAGTGATGATGGTTCAAAGGTTGATGACCGGCTCTCAGACCCACCTAGGAACCAGTCAGGAAGTACAAGTCATGTAACATGCGAACAAAACAGGGGAAATGCCAATATCTGGTATTTACTTACTTGACTCTGAAAGATCTCAAGCCAGGTTAAGCACCTCCTGGGTGATAAGCCATGGCGGGGGAGATGGGTACACACAGATATTTCATTTTTATTGCTTTGGGTGTCAGTATTTTTAACTTACAGATTGAGTTACAGACCCTGGTTGGTTTCCTTCTCGGTCTACTCAGCACTTTCAGGACCCATTTGCATTGCCACGTGCAGTCTGCTCCAGTGCCTCTGATAGCTGCCTCGTCCTCTCTGGGGTGCACCCCCACATCTGATCTGTCCACCCCGTGCCGTGGGCACCTGATTGCAGTCAACTCCCGGCCACCACAAACAATGTTGACAAGGCCTTCTTATCGCCCTACTTTGTCTCTGGGCTGTGTATCTGTGGCTGGAGGGGGCCTACTGGCTTCAGGCTCGCTTTGAACTGAGCACTGCCTGCCACTCAGCAGAAGGGCTGCACCTGCCCACGCGCCCCCAAGCGGTGCTGCAAGTGAAAGCACATCTTACTTATGTGTGTGCTGTTTTTTCTTGCTTGCTCAGATATTATCCAAATATTCTGTCCTCAATGGCGACATACTACAATGCACATCATGTGATTAAAATGAAAAGATGAGTTCATCAGAGAAGATAGCAGAAAGAATGCCTTTTTAGGGAGATAGATACAAAACACTGGAGGCCCAGGAACATAGTCGTTGAGAAGTGACTCAAGCAAAGGAACACGTGGTTACTTGACAAAGGTGGAGACCCAAAGCGCTCCCCACAGTACATCTCCATCCTAGTGGCTGGCCAAGAATACCTTCCTAGAGGATCCTGGGTGTGTCCACGAGCTTCCTTCTTGACCTTGGGTGCTTTAGTTATGCATTTGCACCTGCCTCGCTGCAGCAGGACCCCCTCAATGGAAAAGAGGGTCCTGCCACGTCCTAACTTGTGCCATGATCTCAAACATTCAGGTGCTCCAGAGTCACCCAGGAAGCTCATGAAAGATAGATTCTGAGGTCTCAAAAGACCTATCCAGTCGGAACTTTTACAGATGAGACCCAAAACATCTGCATTTTTAATATGTTCCCTAAGAATACTGCTGTTAACTAAATTTTGAGAAGCACCACTTGGTTCGTTCTTGCTATTGCCAGAAGCAGAAAATATATTGAAAATTTTGAAGTGCTAATGCATTTTGGGCCCAAACCAGTCAGAATGACTGCCAGCCACAGGCAAAACAGTAGACAGATGTATGTGTGTCATCTCTGTCCAGGAAAGACCATGTTATGTTATGTTATTTAAGTTATGTTATGTTATGTTATGTTATGTTATGTTATGTTATGTTATGTTATGTTATGTTATGTTATGTTATGTTCACTGCTACTTGCCCTAATGTTTTGGGAAGGCCAAGCCAACTCTTACAAAGATCAGAGCCCACAGCCCTGCTGGGCAGACTTCCCTTTCTTGAGATGTGGAGGGCAGACTTTGCCTGGAGGACCATGGTGCAGAGCAGACGGTCCCACCTGCCAGGCGTCCAGCAAGCCTACTGACCTTTCCTGTGGTCCAACGTGGTATCCTCCCGAGTCTTGCCCTTGGACGTACCAGCTCATTCCAGATGCACCTTGTGCTCGTCTCTCATCTCCCCATAGCCTCCTGCATAGCCCTTTTTCCTTCTACCCTGACTTCCACACCAAAGAGCTGCATGATGCAGCCCACCTTCGGGATGCTTACTCGGGCAGCATGTGCTATCAAAAACTTGGGAAGGACTAACTCAGGGAACAAGGTGATGGCCAGCCCAGGATGAGATCTTAGATGGAGATTTTTCTTCTCTTGAAGCATAGATGGGGCCTGGGCATTGACCCCATGGTGGTGATTGAACAAAAATACTCATGTGTCACAACCAAGCTGCTCCAGCAGCTGCTGGCCACGGCCCCTCCTAAGTGAGTAGACTGTGCCTGCACCGACACTTCTGTTCTCAGCAGGAATTGATGTGATTCATGGTTGTTGTCTCCAGCAAGAGCCTCAAAGCGGTGTCAGCCAAACTTGCCAGGAGGGAGAAATAGTGCTCCTGACTGCTGTTTGATGACCAACTGTGACAGTATTAAGGGTGTGGACGGGACACAGGCTGGAACTCAACAATCTAGTGACCAAACCTAGAAACTTACCAGCAACCACTGAGCACACCCACTGCATGTTCCAAACCACCAGTCGTGTGGTCGCCATGTGTTATGACCAGAGAGTCGGGGTGGGGCATAATCTTCTTAATTACAGAGAATTCATTTCAAGGCCCAAAATATCAGTGCCAGTGACAAATTTGGCAGTGCTGTCATAATTGTCCCTCACTCCAACTCTAGTCAGCTGCTTGGAAAGACAGTGATGAACCCAACTTGGCAGGGAAGGAAATTGTGTGTACACAATTACGCCATTAAAAAACAGCAGGCAGGCCAGGAGCGGTGGCTCACGCCTGTAATCCCAGCACTTTGTGAGGCCAGGGCAGCAGATCACCTGAGGTCAGGAGTTCAAGACCAGCCTGGCCAACATGGCGAAACCCCATCTCTACTAAAAAATACAAAAATTAGCTAGGCGTGGTGGTGGGCACCTGTAATCCCAGCTACTCAGGAGGCTGAGGCAGGGAGAATTGCTTGAACCTGGGAGGCAGAAGTTGCAGTGAGCTGAAATCACACCACTGCGCTCCAGCCTGGGTGACACAGCAAGACTCCGTCTCGGGAGAAAAACAAACAAACAAAAACAAACAAAACAAAACAAAAAAACAGCAGGCATAGGTGGACTCCAGAACTCCAGAGTGGAAAGCAGCCACTTTGCTTTCTCCTTTTCTCCTTTATTTTCCTTTTTTCCTCCTCCTTTCTCTGAAGGCCATGTTTTTAAGATGTAAAGCTTTCTGAATTGGTAACCACAGCTGAAGATCTTGTGCCTTTGACAACGTGGGTAACCAAAGAAACGAATTTGAGAGATATAAATACCGTTGTCACTTATCATCATGCTGGTGGAAAGGAATCTTTGTCAGTCGTCCCCACCCTTTATTTTTAACCTTCATTCTTTTATTCAGCCAATTTTTACTGAGCACCAGCCATTCACAAAGCTGGTGCCAGATGCCAGGGACTCAATGTCAAATCCCACAGACACGACCCTGGCCTCTGGGGTGCACAGGCTAAGAGGGGAGGCAAAGCAAAGCAGGCAGCCACACACTAAGGGAAGCGAGCTGACGTTTGTGGTGAGGGCCACACATGACCTAACAAGGGACAGAGTAAACAGCACGAGGCAAGGAGCAGTTGAGGGCCTCTAAGCAGGGGACAATGACACTGAGATGAAAGGAGGAATGGGATCTAGCCAGGCAAAGAGCAGGTAGTTGGGCAGCACAGGGCAGACACTGTTTTAAGAAAAGGAAGAAGGGGCCAGGCGCGGTGGTTCATGCCTGTAATCCCAGCACTTTGGGAGGCCGAGGTGGACGGATCACTTGAGGTCAGGAGTTTGAGACCAGCCTGGCCAACATGGTGAAACCCCGTCTCTAATAAAAAGGTAAAAAGTTAGCTGGGCGTGGTGGCAGGCGCCTGTAATCTCAGCTACTTGGGAGGCTGAGGCAGAAGAATCGCTTGAACCCAGGAGGCGGAGATTGCGGTGAGCTGAGATCGCACCATTGCACTCCAGCCTGGGTGACAAGAGCAAAACTCCATCTCTAAAAAAACAAAACAAAACAAAAAAAACAGGAAAGAAAAGAAAAGAAAAAGAAAAGGTGAGTGGATCACTTGAGGTCAGGAGTTTGAGACCAGCCTGGCCAACTTGGCAAAACCTCATCTGTACTAAAAATACAAAAATTAGCCGGGCATGGTAGCATGCGCCTGTAATCCCAGCTACTCTGGAGGCTGAGCTGGGAGAATCACTTGAACCCAGGAGGCAGAGATTGCAGTGAGTCGATATCATGCTACTGCACTCCAGCCTGGGTGACAGAGTGAGACCCTGTCTCGAAAGTGAAAAAAAAAAAAAAAAAAAAGAAAAGAAAAGGAAGGAGAATGAGCAAAGACCCCCAGGGAAGGGAAGAATTTGGCACAATTGAAGAAATGAAAAACGAAATTGTAGAACCTTGTTGCTGGAGATTTTATGAGCTGAGAGTGAGCCAGGTGAGGTGGAGAGACACGCAGGCCAGCACTGTAGTCATGGGCCGTACAGGTGGTGGGATTTTAGTTCTAAGCCCAATAAACAGGGTTAAGACAAGTGTCGCTGCTGCATAGAGAATGCATTGGAGATGACAAGAATGGAAGCTGGGAAAACACATAGATGGCCATTGCAGAAGTCCAGGGGAGAGATTGTGGCAGCGGAGATTCTAGGTATTTTTAGAGACAGAACTGATGGAATTTGCTGCCATCCCATGTGGGCTGTGAGCCAGGAGGAGAAATCAAGGCTCCCAGGCTCAGGCTTGGATGATGGTGTGCCGGGTGTCATTTACAGAGATAATGAAGACTGAGCGATGGATGTGGTTTGTTTTTAAACAGCTGGTGTGTGGGTCATTGATCAGAATTCCATTTTGGACATATTACGTTAAAATGGCTGTGCGACAGACACCCTAGTGGAGATCCATTCATTCCACCCTAGATGGGTAGACATCGTCTGGAGCTCAAGGCAGCAGAAGGGTTGGAGGTACCCAGCTGGGAGTTATTTGCATAAGATAGTACTGAAATCCATGGGCAGTGGTAGGAGGACCTGCAAGGAGAGGGTGGAGACAGAAACGTGACTCAGGCAGAGACCTGCAGGGCATTGAGAAGTCAAATGGAGAAGGAGGAGGGCGAAAGGAGACAGGAAGGGCCGGGAGAGGCAGACTTCGGGGAGGCTGTGGAAAGCAGGGCCAGTGGTGCTGGATGGAGTTTTGGAAGGGCATTTTGCAGTGAGAAGGGAGCAGAGCTTCAGTCCATCTCCCCTTCTGTATCATGAGGCCTTTCCCCCGAGACCTTTAAAAAAAAGATTTGAGTAGAAAGAGCTGCCTTTCAAATATATAGTAGACACTCAATAAATAGTTACTGAGTAACTGACTGGCTGGCTGATTTACCAAATGATTAAATTAATGAAAAAAAGATGAATTTCCTTCTAGTCTTTTATCTAAGCACATACACATACATCCAAGTCCCACATATTCAGTATCATCTGTGTGTAGATATTAACGTGAGCAATCTTTCATCACCTCTTCTTTCTAAATGTAACTCTTTATGATTAGGAAGCACTTCCTCCTAAGGGCTATTCTAGGCTTTATTAAATGGCACAATCTCGGCTCACTGCAAGCTCCACCTCCTGGGTTCACGCCATTCTCCTGCCTCAGCCTCCCGAGTAGCTGGGACTACAGGTGCCCGCCACCACGCCCAGCTAATTTTTTTGTATTTTTAGTAAAGACAGGGTTTCACCGTGTTAGCCAGTATGGTCTCGATCTCCTGACCTCATGATCCGCCTGCCTCGGCCTCCCAAAGTGCTAGGATTACAGGCGCTAGCCATCGCACCCGGCCATTAAGCATCTTAAAAGATTTTTTCACTATGGAAAGTTTCAAACACACCAAACTACAGAGAATAGTAGAATGAACTTATGTACCTAAAATCCAGTGATTAACACAGCAAATTCCTTAACATCGTCAATATCTATTAGAGTAAAAATTCCCCCAATTGTCTCACACTTTTTTAACACTTTGTTTGAATCAGGGTCAAAATCAGTTTTATAACTTAGAATTGGTTGATAACGTCTCTTCTGCCTCAGCGAGTGTCACTACCATCCTTATTCTGATGTCTGTTTAGTTAGAGCAATTTCCTGAGTTTTCCCACTTTCAAAAAGTGTGCAGCTTTTTTACTGGTTGTTAGTTCCATTGGATATAAAACACCTATCTCACATTTTTCTTGAGTATCTTATGTCACTCTGTGTCTTCTGTTTTAAACTGATGCTGTTGTGCTATTATATTTGTCTTTTTGCCTGAATGCCCCCAAAATATATTTTTTTCTTTAAAATTCAGTCATTTGATTAGGATCTGTCTCAGTGCCAGCCTTTCTGGGTCAGTTTTCTCAGGTATGGAATTCACCTTTTCTTTTTCTTTCTTTTTTTTTTTTTTTTTGAGACAGAGTCTCACTCTGTTGCCCAGACTGGAGAGTAGTGGCGCGATCTCGGCTCATGCAACCTCTGCCTCCTGGGTTCAAGCGATTCTCCTGCCTCAGCCTCCCAAGTAGCTGGAACTACAGGTGCCCACCACCATGCCCGGCTAATTTTTTGTATTTTTAATAAAGACAAGGTTTTGCCATGTTGGCCAGGCTGGTCTTGAACTCCTGGCCTCAAGTGATCCACCCGCCTCAACCTCCCAAAGTGCTGGGATTACAGGTGTGAGCCACCACACCTGGCTGTAAGTTCATCTTTTCAATAGGAAGTTTCAGTGGCTGGAACAGCCTGCCCCACAGGAACCTCCAAAATTTTCCAGGAAAAGCCTTAATATTAAGGAGACTTTAACGGGAGGAGAGTCCAAACTGTGCACAACAAGGAAAATAGGTGCAAATGAAAGAGATGGTCATCCAGACAAAAGTGCAAAGGAGGCAGAGCTGAGAAAGTGTGAGGCCCTGTGTTTGCTCACGTCGGAAAAACAACAGAAGTGAAGTGAGAATTTCAGAGTCATGAAGTTAGCAAAGCTATATGGGAAAACATTTCACTTAATTATGAGTAATGAAAAGGATTCTTGACAAATTCCTTAGAGGATATTATAAAAAAAGAGTAAAATTTCTATAGACAATAAAGAAATGCCGGAAAGACATGCCCATAAAACAGATAAAAAACTATAACCTAGAGTATCACAAGCTGAAAGAAATGTTTAAAAGATAAAAGCAAGGAAAGAACAGTTTAGATAAAAATGAGAAAACACTCAAAAATGAGGTGATTGGAAAAATGAAAAACAGGAAATGAGTTGATAGAACCCAGGAAGGAATTAGAAATAAAAGAAAAAAGTCAGGAAGGAATTAGAAATAAAAGAAAAAAGTTCGGTCATGCATATAAAATCCTTAGCTAGGCTTCATGAAAACAGTAAGATGAAACTTACTTACGTGAAGTTTCATCTTCACGAAACAGCAGATGAAAGCAGAATTATCATCTGGGCTTTGGCTTGCCAGCCCCTGCCATGCACTTGACTGAATGCCACAGCCTGGGACATACAGTGTGATGACAACTGTACTTCAGTCAGGACACAGAGTGGGTGCCGGGCTGGACATCAGGCCATTGGATGCCTCTGATTGCATATCAAGATAACAGATAAAGAGAGTCTGAATGCAGCCTATCTAGAAATGAATACACTGGGTGGATCCAGAGAGGGAGACAGAGTGTACCGTCCTGGGACAGCTGTGCGTTTCTCTGCTGCACCGATGATCCCCAACCCCCATCCACATTGTTCAGGTACAGATCAGGCTCAATGCCTTCTTTTGGCAGGCAGCAAAGGAGAGACCACGGCACTGGCCCTACTGGGGCCAAGCTACAAGATACTGGTGTTCACATTTTCTGGCTCTCTGCCCACAACTTCACGGCCTAGTGATCTGCCCACTTCCAGACTACGCTGGTGGGCAACTATGGAGCTGGACAATGGATAGAAACAGTAACCCCAAGCTCTAAGCAACCCCAAGCATTTGCGTACAGTCATTTCAGACACATTCCTGGAAACCGGTCATCTGCAAACAGAATGTATGAGGGACAGTGCAACCAGGCTGAGGTTACTGAGAAACTGAAATGGCTCCTTCTCTAGGGATGAGCAGCATTCGGGCAGTCTGTCTTTTTGCAACAAATAGAAACTGTTTAAGAGTCTAATGACATCCCAATCTCCAGGAGGCTTAAGGGAAGCCTAAGTCCCTCCCATTCCACCCAAAACAAGTCTGTCGTTCTCATTAGGAGCAAAGCACCTGTTTCTTCCTCTTGATAGACACACAGGAAAGGCTGCTTTTATGCCAACAAGGAGGTGTTTTCAGTTTTCTTTCCGAAGATAATGTGGTCAAGTCAGTGAACTGACAAGCCTCTCTCTGATGGAAATGGCCTATTTCTGTGCACTAAAACTGGGCTTAGGGAATTCATAACAAGCACATGTGGCCTATGGGGTTTTTTTTGTTTGTTTGGTTGGTTGGTTTTTTGTTTTTGAGACGGAGTCTCATTCTGTCACCCAGGCTGGAGTGCAGTGGCGCGATCTCGGCTCACTGCAACCTCCGCCTCCCGGGTTCAAGCGATTCTCCTACCTCAGACTCCCAAGTAGCTGGGATTACAGGCACACACCACCATGCCCAGCTAACATGTGACCTCTAGGTTTTAAAAGAATCATTTTTTTTAATTAAAAAAAATGTATACATGATTATTATGGGAAAAGGGAAGAATACAAAAAATTATAAACTAGCAAAGAAAAATCACCTGTAAGCCTACCACTCAGAGAAAAAAAGTCTACTGAGCTTTTTAAAATAACAATCTCTCTCTACAAAGACCTTTTCCACAGAAATGTCGTGTAGATGAGCAAGGAACATCTCCCTTTACCAATGTTAAGGAAATGTCAAAAAACTCTTACCTGGTCAAGCACAGTAGGGCTTCTGGTTGGGAATTTGGAGAATTCATTTTCCCCAACCCTGGACATTCCAGTGGGCCATGCCTCCCCTTTATAACTGCACTGAATTTTGTTCCTGTTTAAAAGTGTTTCTCCCAGGTGCTGGCTGATGGAGCAGGTTTGTGGGTTGCAGGGCCTGACTCAAAGGCAATGTGGGCAGATGCCCACAGGTAGCCACTTCTGTCTGGCTACAGCTGTCTACACTGCACCTTTGCAAATTAGAAAATGGTGCCTGTGGGTGGGGTATGGCCAGGTCATAGGCCAGCTCCTGCATGCAGAGCCCCAGGTGGGCAGTGTGTGCCTGGGTGCAGGGCCTGCTGAGTGGAGATGCAATAGGGCTGCATATCAGCCCCATCAGCCCCCTGGCAGCTCTTGCGGGTGGAGAGGGTGGAAAGAGTGGATGGGGTCAGGTAGAAAGTGGGAGTTATCCTACAATGTAAAGGAAGTTAACCCTTCATCAGTTTTTTATTGTATTTGCTTTAGACCTAGAACTCACATCCTTATATTTGAAAATTATTTATCTTCCTAGGTATCAGTGAATGCTCCAGCCAGCCTTGTCAAAATGGTGGTACATGTGTAGAAGGAGTCAACCAGTACAGATGCATTTGTCCTCCAGGAAGGACTGGGAACCGCTGTCAGCATCAGGCCCAGACTGGTATGTAGCCACCATGGGGTTAGGTGAGGACATCCTGCTGTGGGGAGAGGAGGACCCTAGGCATAGGTCCCCAAATGCAGACATGTAGGGAGCTCAGTCCCCCACTCAAAGATGTAGCTTTTCCTCTCTGTTTCACATCCATCGATCCCTCTGGTTTTCTAAGGTGGTCACTTGACAGAGCTTAGCTCTTTGATGCAACCAGAGTTTTGATCCTTCTTATAGTAGAAAACACAAGTGCAAGAACTGACTCCCAATGTAAAAATCCCCTAGATTGGGAATGTGGCCCAAGAAGTTTCACTGTTGCCACCTTTGCTTGGTCAGCATTTCTTACGCCAGCAGAACCACCTTTTCTTTCCAGTGTTCCCATTACATCTTGCAAAATTAGCAGCTATTGATGCAGGCCCAAGTATTTTGAGAGCTGGATAACTATACATTTGACTGGTTTTGAGATTATTATTCACATCTTGAGTCCCAACATATCTCGACCCAGAGAGTCTAAGAAGTCACGTGGTGCCTGGTTTTGCATATGGCAAGAAAATCCAGTGATAAGGAATCTGTGGAGGATGGACAGGGGTTCCCGCACCATGATGCAACCAAGATTTCATTCAGCCCCAAAGATATCCTATTCCTTAGCCAGAAAAGTCTGGTGTGTTATGCCTGTTTGTCTTTATTTCTGTATGAAATATCTGTGGGGGGAAGGGACATTGGGGCTAGTGCAGTGTCGAGTGGATAAGAGCTTTATCAATACTTATGATCCTGGCATTGGACCCAGACCAAGGTCAGGTTTAAATAGTGCCCCAAGAGATTTGCTGCTTAATATGCCTTGATTCAGTTCAGCTGAGTCAGCTGGCTGGGCACTTTCTCAGAATGAGGCTGTCCTCCCGAGCTCAGAGGCCCCTTACAGCTCCTGTCCCTGGGACTGCTTTCTATGGAAACTGAGGCCAGAGACAGGGCTTTCTTGGAGACCTCACTGCCTCTCCCCTTGTTTACAAACAAGAGGGAAAAAGAAATGGGTTCCCTTCTGCCCTAAACATGCCAGTCCTGGTCACTGAATGTTCTAAACCCCACTCTTTAGGGTTTCCTCCCACTGTGGGATTTTTTATTTTTTGAGATGGAGTCTCACTCTGTTGCCCAGGCTGGAGTGTGCAGTGGCACCATCTCAGCTCACTGCAACCTCTGCCTCCTGAGTTCAAGTGATTCTCCTGCCTCAGCCTCCCAAGTAGCTGGGATTACAGGTGTCTGTCACCACTCCTGCCTAATATTTGTATTTTTAGTAGAAACGGGGTTTCATCATGTTGGCCAGGCTGGTCTCCAACTCCCGACCTCAAGTGATCTGCCTGCCTTGCCCTCCAAAAGTGCTGGGATTACAGGTGTGAGCCACCATGCCCGCCCAAGGATCTTTAGACAATTGTTGCTCAGGTCCGGGGGGCCTGTTATAAAGTGTCCCCATGGCCAGAATCTTCCCCAGGAATGGGAAGGAGGGGAAGCAAGCAGGCATATCCGAAGCCAGCTCCTATCCTCATAGTCTCCATGAACAGCCATCACGCATCTGGGC
The DNA here is from genome assembly GCF_029281585.2 of Gorilla gorilla gorilla. Taxonomy (NCBI): domain Eukaryota; kingdom Metazoa; phylum Chordata; class Mammalia; order Primates; family Hominidae; genus Gorilla; species Gorilla gorilla. The sequence continues at coordinate 49,791,271 of NC_073236.2, forward strand.
TCTTGCTCACCTTGTCCCTCAGCCTGACACCTTCCTTCCCATCAGCTGGCCCATGCCTTTCCAGTTCCCTGGAGGAGCATCCCTCCAATTCCTTTTTTAAAAATCCATTCACCCTATTTTTTATGATGATAAAATATATATAACATAAAATTTACCAGTTTAATCATTTTTAACTGTACAGCTCAGTGGCATTAATCCCATTCACATTGTTGTGCGCCCATCACCACCATCCAGCTCCAGAATTCTTTTTGTCTTGCAAAACTGAGCTTCTGTACCCATAACAGGACAACTCCCCATTGCCCTCCCCACAGCCCCTGGTAATCACCATTCATTCTTCTTTCTGTCTCTGTGAGTCTGACTGCTCTAGGGACTTCATCTAAGTAGAATCATGCAGGATTTGTCCACTTGTGTTTGATTCCCATCAATCCTTGAAAAACTTTCAGAAAAATAACATTTTTTCCTGATTAGAAATGTAATTTGGCCAAGCATGATGACTCATGCCTGCAATCCCAGCACTTTGGGAGGCTGAGGTGGGTGGATCATTTGAGGTTGGGAGTTTGAGACCAGCCTGGCCAACATGGTAAAACCCTGTCTCTACTAACAATACAAAAAAAAATAGCAGGGTGTGGTGACGTGCACCTGTAATTCCAGCTGTTCAGAGGCTGAGGCAGGAGATTCATTTGAATGCAGGAGATAGAGGCTGCAGTAAGCCGAGATCGTGCCACTGCACTCCAGCCTGGGTGACACAGCGAGACTCTGTCTCAAAAAGAAAGAAAGAGAGAGAGAGAAAGAGAAATTTATGTTCTTGGTAAAAACCAAAAATGTGAACACTTTAGAAAAGTACAAGAAATACAAAAAAAAAAAAAAAAAAAAAGAAAACAAACAAACAAAAAAAACCAGGAACAAAAAATAGTGGCCCATGAACAGACCAATAATGAGCTCTGAAATTGAATTGGTCATAAATAGCCTACCAACCAAAAAAAGCCCAGGACCTGACGGATTCACAGCCAAATTCTACCAGATGTACAAAGAAGAGCTGGTACCATTCCTACAGAAACTGTTCCAAAAAAACTGAGGAGGAGGGATCTCTCCCCAACTTATTCGATGAGGCCAGAGTCATCCCGATACCAAAACCTGGCAGAGACACAACAAAAAAAGAAAATGTCAGGCCAATATCCTTGATGAACATTGATACAAAAATCCTCAACAAAATACTTGCAAACCAAATCCAGCAGCACATGAAAAAGCGAATCCACCATGATCAAGTAGGCTTCCTCCCCGGGATACAAGGTTGATTCAACATACAAAAATCAATAAATGTGATTCATCACATAAACAGAACTAAAAGCAAAACTACATGATTATCTCAATAGATGCAAAAAGGCTTTTGATGAAATTCAACATCTCTTCATGTTAAAAACTCTCAACAAACTAGGTATTGAAGGAACAGACCTCAAAATAATAAGAGCCATCTATGACAAACTCACAGCCAACATTGTATGGAATGGGCAAAAGCTGAAAGCGTTCTCCTTGAAAACTGGCATAAGACAGGGATGCCCTTTCTCATCACTTCTATTCAACATAGTATTGGAAGTCCTGGCCAGAGCAATCAGGCGAGAGAAAGAAATAAAGCGCATCCAAATAGGAAGAGAGGAAATCAAACTATCTCTGTTTGCAGATGACATGATTCTATATCTAGAAAATCCCAAAGTCTCGGCCCAAAAGTTCCTTCAGCTGATAAACAACTTCAGCAAAGTTGCAAGATACAAAATCAGTGTAGAAAAATCACTAGCATTCCTATATACCAACAACAACCAAACTGAGAGCCAAATCAGAAAGACAATCCTATTCACAATTTGCCACACACACACAAATAAAATACCTAGGAATACAGCTAACCAGGGAGGTGAAAGATCTCTATAATGAGAATTACAAAACATGGCTGAAAAAAATCAGAGAAGACACAGACAAATGAAAAAACATTCCATGCTTATGGATACAAAGAATCAATATCATTAAAATGGCTACACTGCCCAAAACAACTTACAGATTCAATGCTATTCCTATCAAACTACCAAAGACATTCTTCACAGAACTAGAAAAAATTACTTTAACATGCATATGGAACCCAAAAAGATCCTGAATACCCAAGGCAATCCTAAGCAAAAAGAACAAAGCTAAAGGAATCACATTACCCAACTTCAAACTATACCACAAGGCTACAGTGACCAAAACAGCATGGTACTGGTACAAAAACAGGCACGTAGACCAATGGAACGGAATAGAGAGCACAGAAATAAGGCCACACATCTATGACCATCTGATCTTTGACCAAGCTGACAAAAACAAGAATGGGGAAAAGACTCCTATTCAATAAATGGTGCTGGGATAACTGGCTAGCCATATGCAGAAGACTGAAGCTGAACCACTTCTTACACCATAGACAAAAATCAACTCAAGATGGATTAAAGAGTTAGATGTAAAACCCAAAACTACAAAAACCCTGGAAGACAACGTAGGCAATACCATCCTGACAGAGGAATGGACAAAGATTTCATGACAAAGACACCAAAAGCAATTACAACAAAAGCAAAAATTGACAAACGGATTCTAATTAAACTTAAGAGCTTCTGCATAGCAAAAGAAAGTATTAAAGGAGTAAACAGACGACCTACAGAATGGGAGAAAATATTTGCAAACTATGCATCTGACAAAGGTCTAATATCCAGCGTCTATAAGGAACTTAAATTTACAAGAGAAAAACAAACAACCCCATTAAAAAGTGGGCAACGTACATGAACAGAAACTTCTCAAAAGAAAACCTACATCAGGCCAACAAGCATATGAAAAAAAGCTCCATATCACTGATGATTAAAGAAATGCAAATCAAAACTATCTGGTGTGAGATACTATCTCACACCCCTCAGAATGGCTATTATTAAAAAGCCAAAAAGTAACCTATCCTGGAGAGGTTGTGGAGAAAAGGAAACCCTTATACACCGTTGGTGGGAGTGTAAATTAGTTCAACCATTGTGGAAAGCAGTATGGTGATTCCTCAAAGAGCTAAAAGCAGAACTACCACTTGACCCAGCAATCCTATTACTGGGTATATACCCAGAGCAACACAAAACATTCTACCATAAAGACACATGCACCCGAATATTTGTTGCAGCACTGTTCACAATAGCAAAGACATGGAACCAACCTAAATGCTCGTCAATAACAGACTGGATAAAGAAAATGCGGTACATGGGGCTGGGCGTGGTGGCTCATGCCTGTAATTCCAGCACTTTGGGAGGCCGAGGCGGGCAGATCACGAAGTCAGGAGATCAAGACCATCCTGGCTAACATGGTGCAACCCCGTCTCTACTAAAAAAATACAAAAAAATTTGCCCGGTGTGGTGGCGGGCACCTGTAGTCCCAGCTACTTGGGAGGCTGAGGCAGGAGAATGGCATGAACCCGGGAGGCAGAGCTCGCAGTGAGTGGAGATCGTACCACTGCACTCCAGCCTGGGTGACAGAGTAAGACTCTGTCTCAAAAAAAAAAAAAAAAAAGAAAAAGAAAAAAAAGAAAAGAAAATGTGGTACATATACACCATGGAATATTATGCAGCCACAAAAAAGAATGAGATCATGTCTTTTGTGGAAACATGGATGGAGCTGGAGGCTACCATCCTTAGCAAACTAACATAGGAACAGAAAACCAAATACTGCATGTTCTCACTTATAACTGGGAGTTAATTGATAACAACTTATGAACACAAAGAAGGAAACAACAGACACTGGGGTCTACTTGAGGGGTTGGGGAGGAGGGAGAGGAGCAGAAAAGGTAACTATTGGGTACTGGGCTTAATACCTGGGTGATGTGTACAATAATCCCCTGTGACACGTGTTTATCTATGTAACAAACCTTCACATGTTGAAGGTCTTCAAACCTAAAATTAAAAATAATAAAAAATACACACACAAAGAAACAAAAAATAGTGGCCCATGGTTTTAAACTCTAGTGATTACTGTTAGAATTTTGGGGTGTTCAAGTCTTAAGTGAAGACGTGGATTTGCCCTAGCTGTCCTTCTCGGGGTGCGGCTTGATGGCCTGCATTTTCATGCACCATTCTATTCGAGTGCGCTTCCTGTCCTGCGCCCCCTTTGGGTAGGCCCTGGACGGGTCGTCTGGGTTTGTGGTTAATTACTTGTCTTTCCTTTCCCTACTCCAGAGTAAGCCCTTTGACAAGGGGCCGTGCCTCCGTCTTGGTTCTGCTCCCGGCCCCTACCCAAGGTTGGGCCCACGGCAGGTGCGCCAGGGCCGGGCACTGAGCGTGTCTTCTCCCCGCAGCCGCCCCCGAGGGCAGCGTGGCCGGCGACTCTGCCTTCAGCCGCGCGCCGCGCTGTGCGCAGGTGGAGCGGGCTCAGCACTGCAGCTGCGAGGCCGGATTCCACCTGAGCGGCGCCGCCGGCGACAGCGTCTGCCAGGGTAGGCGCGGGCTCCGCCAGGACACTGGGGACAGCACGGGGAGGACATGGGGCGGGGAAGGGGCTCTCACCCACCGCCCTCCTGCCGGCACGGGTGGCTTCCTGCGCGCGGTCTCAGAAGGCCTGGCCACTTTGCATTATAGGTAAGTGTTGACCTAATGATTGCTAGAAGGCAGCTAATTCATAGAAATCAGAGCTCGCCCACCTCAGAACCTGGTCCAGCCTATGCCCAAGCCACACGCGCTTGGTTCAGGAGAGCCTTGAGACCCTCCATCCCCTCCGTCCTGGCTGGAATCACATCTACGGGTGGCAAGGAGGAGCTTAAATCGCTGTGTTGGTAGAGAGGGCCCGGAGCTGGGTAGGGGTGTGGGACTCATTCCTTGGTCCCCTCTGGGCTTAGCTTTCCTGACGGCTCAGTTTTGCTGTGCTCTGCTGATTACCAGAGTTCTCTCCCCAAACAACGCAAAGCAGGAGTTCAAATCTGAGATCTGGTCAGTTGGTGCTAATAGCCTCATTTTACAGCACAGAAAGGAGGATTCCCAAAGATAAAGAGAGTTAACATGGGGCTGTTAACCCATCCCTACTTTCTGGGAATAGGCTTGATTTGCCAGCCTCTGCAGGGTCTCCCCAGGTGTCTTCAGCCTAAGACAGTGATGCCTTTCTAGGGCCTAGCACTTCAGCTCCCTCTCACTCCTCCTTTTAGCCCTCTGGGCCCTCGGCTTAGGAGAAAGGGAAGCACACCTGCTCCTCTTGTGAGTGCTCTGCTGGGGGTAGGGCATGGCGGCTGCCCGAGGCCCAGCCACTTAACTGCAGCTGCCACTGCCTCCAGGAATTGAAGCATGATTGTTCTGGGTCACAGCTGGCAACACTTGCTGCATGGCTCCTAAAGTCACAGTGAGCACTTCTGTCTGCAGATGTGAATGAGTGTGAGCTCTACGGGCAGGAGGGGCGCCCCCGGCTCTGCATGCACGCCTGCGTGAACACCCCGGGCTCTTACCGTTGCACCTGCCCCAGTGGATACCGAACTCTGGCCGACGGGAAGAGCTGTGAAGGTGAGTGAGGCTACAGAGTGTCGTCTGCACCCAGCCACCTGCTGCTGTGCTGAGCCCCCAGGACCTCACAATCGGGAGTGAGGTGGTTAGGAGAGTCACACTTTCAGATACATTGGATTTTTAAAAAGCCACCAACCAAAGGGCTTCTCAAAGGTCAGGCCACATCATCATCTACATAAATAGGAAAATGAGTTCCTTAAACATCTTGGCAACTAGTCTTTTCCGACTTTATTTGAGTAAATGGGTTTTTTTTTTCTTCAAGGTCTGGTCAATTCTACCCACTCAACAATTCCTTCAGCTAGGGCTGGGCCTAAAGGCAGAGTGGCCAGGTGGTCACCCATGTCATGTAATCTGGAGGACCCCATGAGACTCCATGACCCTGTGTCCACCTGTGTGTCCACCTCTGAAAGGGGCAGCACCTTACAGGCACTTATGTCTTAGTGAGGTCGGGCTCTACAGCACCAGCCTTGTCTGATGGTAGCTGAGGACAACAAGGGAGGGGGAGCACCCAGGGAGGGACAAGAGTCGGGGGCATCACTACCCCTGGCTTGTGAGGTACAGGAAGTGAGGGGGCTTATCAGAGCCTGAAAGATTGTGGCTCTGATCAGGGACACAGCCTCCATCAGAACCACATCCAGGCAGGTCAGGACTCCTCAGGCTGGGTCACTGTCATTTGCCAACCCCAGCTAAAAACCAGTCAGCCTCTCAGGTGCAGAGAGTGGGTTGGGGGGCAGCGGCGCAGATGGAAAATAACTGGCTCAGGTTTCACCCCAGTGCTGAATCCTGTCCATCAGCAGTGGTTTCCTGGAGGGCCGGGTTGAGATTTCTGAGGCTGATTCCTGGCAGAGTGGGAAAGAACATCTTAAGTTGACAAGGAATGTCTGCAGCAGGGATGGGAGGCACCTAAGAGATTAGGAAGGATGTGTGCAGAGTGGGTTGGTTGTAGAACAGAGAGGCTGAGAACCCTCGCAACAGTCACCATCATCACTACAGGACAAGTCCCAGGGACACTGGGTGCCTAACAGGAAGCCTCCTGTGTTTCCCCACCTCCACTTAGGGAAAATACAGATGTCAATTGATGTAGACATGCTCAATCTCCACATGAGCTGAGTCAGAGCACACATCTCAGGCCTGAAGCCCAAGCGGGATCATCCTGACCCTTGGCCCTTAAACCACCGTGCTGCAGCGGGCCTTTCGGGGGGACTGGTTCTGCTCCCGCAGGCATACCTCACACTAGGAGGGTGGACAGGCCCACCTCCCCAGCTGGACTTCCCCATGGAAACAGGACACAGAGGGGAGCCCCGCTGGCTCCAGACAACAGCTCTGACCCACCAAGGGAGAACGGGAGAAGAGAGGGCAGAGGGCTCCTCCATGGGCTGACGTGGGAATGTGAGGGGAGATGGGGCTCCCCGGTGACATCCCACTGTGGCCCTGCTGCAGGGCTCTGAGGAGTGGGTGACCTGGGGCTGGAGCAGGAGAAGGCATCCAGATAGCCACCCACACTCCCTCCCTCCCACAGTGCTCACGAAGGCCCACCTGGGGTTGCTTGGGGTTGGGAAGGACAGCCTCCAGCTGGGGAGACTCTCTGGATGTCTGCAAAGGGAGCAGAGAACTCATACAAATCATGATATTGAGGTGTCTGCACTCGCATGGGGTGAGCCTGGCAGGGAAGACTTTCTAGAAGATTCTAATTTAAAAAAAAGTGTGTGTATATATAGTATATATAGGTATATGGTATATATATGCTGTGTATGGTATATATATGGTATATATATGTATATGGTATATGTATATATGTATATGGTATATATGGTGTGTATATATATATACCATATATACATATATATACACCATATACATATATATACACACACACATATATATATATGAAAAATAACAGCCATGGAGGGTAATGGGGCACTTGGGCTGAGAAGCAGACAGGTCTGAGAGAAGCATTGTGACCAGTAACACTCACCTGGTGCTTTCCACCATCCTTGCCACCTGTCATACCCCAGGGAAAGAGGACAGGATCCCAGGGAGGGGCGCTCCCTGGCATTTCCTCAGGGCCCTGATTCCACACAGTTAAGGAAGGCAGGCTTTCTGCTTTAAGAATAAGTGCCAGGAGCAGGCAGCACCACATCACAGGGCCTGCAGGGCCTCTCTTGTGGTTCTGTCTGCAATGGAGGGAAGGTCAGGGCGATTCTCACCTCTTGTATGTCCCGTATCTCAGATGTGGATGAATGTGTGGGCCTGCAGCCGGTGTGCCCCCAGGGGACCACATGCATCAACACCGGTGGAAGCTTCCAGTGTGTCAGCCCTGAGTGCCCCGAGGGCAGCGGCAATGTGAGCTACGTGAAGACGTCTCCATTGTGAGTATCTCCAGGGGAGGCACACCCTCACCCAGGCCTCCAAGTGTGGCTGGGCTGGATGCTTCCTAGAGGTTCTTGGGAGAAGGTACAGTTATACCATAGAAAGATGAGAGGCAGGAGGCTGGGAGGCTGGTGTCTCTGAATTTCCATTTCCGCTTAGTGGTTGCATTTAATGCGTTGCTGCTCTGGAGAAATAAAAACCCCATTCCCCATGGGAGTAATATACTAAGTGCTCCCCCACTACATAGAGGTTGATGGGGTTGCTGCCACCCCAGGATGGCAAAGCCAGGGCAGGCACTGAAGGGAAGAAGCTGTTGGTGATATTACCCTGATAAACCCATAGCAGCCCAGGAGACAGGTATAGATCACATGGATTTGGGAGGTGACAGCATTCACATAGCCAGGAACTATAGACTCCCTTGAGTTACACTGCATATCCCGTGCACCCTGCATTATATCACTCTGCTTTTCCAATAGTACTAGAAGGTTCTACATCTAGTAACTGCAACTCTTAAACAGCAAGTAGAGCTTTTTTTTTTTTTTTTTTTTTAAGTTGGGAGATGGGCCTTTAAGGGGAATAACTACAACTATCACAAAGCACATACATTTTCCTCTCAAAAAGAGATCACAAGAGCCCTAGCATTGTCTTTAAAATGAAGTAACAGCCATGGAGGGTAACTTAATTATTTGAATTGCTGTTGAGTTAAAGCAGATTAGAAGCAGCAAGAAACTTAGTGGCATTGAAGCATGGCAGTTTTTAGAGAGAGTGAAGACATCAGAACCTTCCTCATGAAGTCACTCGGTGAAGGAATAGGGAACGGGTCTATTATGGCCTCTGGGGCATTCGACCAACAGCTGGATGTGACAGTTGACTGCATAATCATGATGCTACAGAATCACCAAATATACTAGATTGCATTTGTCTTTTAACAAGATAGAGAAATATCAAAAGCATTTCCACAAGACCCTCTTTCCAAATGATTAAGGAAAACAGGGCTTCCTGTGTTGAGAATACACGTGATGGCCAGGCACAGTGGCTTATGCTTATAATTCAAGCATTCTGGGAGGCCGAGGAGGGCAGATCACTTGAGATCAGGAGTTCGAGACCAGCCTGGCCAGCATGGTGAAACCCCGTCTCTACTAAAAATACAAAAATTAGCTGGGCGTGGTGGCGGGCACCTGTAATCCCAGCTACCCAGGAGGCTGAGACAGGAGAATCACTTGAGCCTGGGAGGTGGAGGTTGCAGAGAGCCGAGATCATGCCATTGCACTCCAGCCTGGGTGACAGAGTGAGACTCTGTCTAAAAATAAATAAATAAATAAAATACATGCTGCTGTGTTTAGGAAGTTCACCGTACACCGTGTGGGAAGCACTGCATTACAGGATGTTGCTGGCTAACTGCTGAGGTCCTACCATTGCTGAGCGAGGTCGCAGCACATGGAGAAAGGGCACCTGGTTTGAATATCAGCATTGCCATCGTTATTTAATATTCCCAGGCTTTATTTTTCTGTAAAAATGATAGTAATAGCATAAATAAATGTATGTGCACACACATACACACGTACACAGGTGGGCAGGGAGCATCCTTGAGCAGGAACAGAAGCAGCAGCCCTTCCTTTGCTATGCCTGACACCAGCTACATTCACTCGTCTGCAGCTCCATAGCTCCTGGGTGAAGGACCCGTGGCTGGGAAAGGTCATCTAGGTGGCCTCTGCAAGAGGGCAGGTGGGCAGCCGGGTCAGAGCAGCTCTTCATGAGACTCCCCAAGGCTGACTGCCTCCATTTTGCCTCTCCGCTCCAGCCAGTGTGAGCGGAACCCCTGCCCCATGGACAGCAGGCCCTGCCGCCATCTGCCCAAGACCATCTCCTTCCATTACCTCTCTCTGCCTTCCAACCTGAAGACGCCCATCACGCTCTTCCGCATGGCCACAGCCTCTGCCCCCGGCCGAGCTGGGCCCAACAGCCTGCGGTTTGGGATCGTGGGTGGGAACAGCCGCGGCCACTTTGTGATGCAGCGTTCAGACCGGCAGACTGGGGAGCTGATCCTTGTGCAGACCCTGGAGGGGCCTCAGACGCTGGAGGTGGACGTCGACATGTCGGAATACCTGGACCGCTCCTTCCAGGCCAACCATGTGTCCAAGGTCACCATCTTTGTATCCCCCTATGACTTCTGAGGGTACACAGGGGCACTGGGGTGTGGAGAGCTGACCTCATTTCTCTTCCCCGAAGGCTCAGCTTCGGGCACTGACTGCGTGGGCCCTCCCGCCTGTTCCCGCCCTCTCGCCAGTGCACCCAGGCTTCTAGGGCAGCGTTGCACGGCGTCCCATGGAATAGCACAGAAGAGCAGCCACAAAACTCAACTGCTGCCATCACTTTTTTTTTTTTTTTTTTTTTTCTGCTTTGAGGCCCTTCCCTTAGATTATGCACTAACTTTCTTGAAACTTTTTCATCCAGGGGATGGGTGGCTTTCCAAAATGCTGTGCAAATGGCCTTGTGAGTTTGAACTAGCTGGGGAGAGAAAAGGTGGCAATGTGTGTCAGGTGACTATCAGCCCTTCTGCATTTTTATAGCCAGGCTTGCTATGAATGAAACGGTTCTAGCCGTGCCAGGGGCCTGGTCGTGCCTCTGCGCATGTGGCATAGGAAGTGGAGTCTCCTCCCATGACCCAGCACGTTGTTCTTATCTGCCTTTTCCTCTGTGACATGCCTGCCTGCCTTCTCATCAGAGAGTCACAGGAGGGCCTTAAACCCCACGCAGATCCTTCTAGACCAAGGACCCATTGTTAAAAGCATGGATTCTGCCTGAGTTACTTCCCTTTTGAGAAATCATATCTCAAATACATAACCTGGTAATATAACTGAAAAAATAAAAGTGATTGCTCCTTCCTGCCCGCCTGACTTCTACCTGAGCATGAGACAGCCCACTTCCTTCTATGAGGGGATGGCTGGCTCTCTTCCTGTCTGGGTTGGATACACTGGAATAAATGAGTCAGAGAACACAGAGGTGATGTTTGGGACTGTTCCACAATATAAATTTGTTCTGACCACATGGGAGATTGGTAAGGACAATACCTGGCCGTGGAGAGTTTAGGAAAATGCTTGAGTTGTCATAGATTCCATGGCCTTTTGTTTCTGATGAATTCACTACAGGGTAACGCCCTCCAGGTGATCAAAGAGAGAAAACACTGGCCAGAGCTGAGTGGGGTGTGGTAGGATGGGGTGTGGGGTAGGGTGGGGAAGATCATTCAAGCTAAAACTTAAGAGGTAGCGAAGCTGTAAGAAAGTTTCATTATCTAATTACATGTCAAGCTGCTGGTGAGATTTCCTCACACATATTTTATTTAAATATTTGTATTTGCCCTGGTATGAGATGGAGCCAGAAGTGTCACTAGTTCAATGATCAAGCCCTACATCAAGATGGTTTCTAAGATGGTTTATTCTTGTACTGTTTTTTGGACAAAGGTTGAGACACAGTCAAGAGTTGCTTGTGAAATTTTTCTTCTCCCATGGGCTCAGCTGCGATCTCTAACAACAGAAAAAGGACATGCAAACTAAAGTTACAAGACTTCATTAAAACATTATCCACAGCCTTATGTTTCTAAATGTAGCTATGCTGGGCCAGAAGCCTGCACACCACCCAGTCCCATGTGCACAACACCAGGCGGAAGAGTCTTAAGGGCCTGGCCAGGTTCCTGAATGGGAGACGTCACAGCTGTGGGCTAGGGACAGCCCACACATCACACACATCATATGTGAGATATGATGACATATGATGTGGGATATATGTGGGATATATTGAGATATGATGTGTTCAGGGGGACAAGCCTCTCACATGCCAGAAGGTGGGGAGTGTTTGGGGAGTCTCCAGAGCAGGTGCCCTCTAAACTGGTATATGATAGGACTTTGATGCCAAACAGCCCAGTTTAAAGCAACAATTTCCATCACCAAGATCTGCCGTCATCAAACCTGCTTCCCACTGATGAAATCACGCACCCAGCCCCGGTCCCCACAGCACCAAAGTATAAATGGCTGACTGCTTAGGATGTGGATGATGGCTGTGGACAATGATGGCTGGGCACTTCTTGTGGATGATGTGGATGATGGGTCTTTTGTGGATAATGGCTGGGCACTTCTCCCTGTGGAGCGTCTTGTTCTCTATATGCTCTCTCCTCACTCTCGTCTATGGAATCAACTTTTCTTTTGTCCTTTCAGAGCTCCATTCTGTACTAAGAGTAACTACTGGTTAACCAGAATTCATTTGCACCCCTTTCCAGGTAATATAGTTTCATATTATTTGAGGGAGGGGCTTTAAGACTTTTTATCATGCAAAGTTGCAAACACATGCAAAAGTAGAAAGAATAGTATAATGAACCCCATGTCTGAATCAGTAGCTTCAACAATGAACACATGGCCAACTTGTTTCATCTACTATCACCCCACCTCATGATGATTTCGAAGTAGATCCAATCCTATCATTTCATCTATAAATATTTTAGAATGTATCTCTAAAAGACAACTTTTAAAAAAAGGATAACCAAAATACCATTCACATCTAAAACATTAACTCCTTAATACCTTTAAATATTCAGCCATTGTTGACATTTCTCTGAGTGGCTTATTTTTTTTGTTTACTTGCAGTAGGTCTATGCACTGTGATTTATTGATATGCATTTTAAGCCTTTTTTAAATCTGTAGCAGTGGGTCTCACACTTCAGCATATATTGGAATAATCTGAAGGTTTGTTGGAAGACAAAATATAGGGTCATTTATATTGTAGAATTTTTCACAGTATGAGTTTTTCTGAGTGCATCTCTGTCTTCTCTATTTCTTATAAATCTAGAGAGTTAGTCAGATTCAAGTTAGATTTATTTAGGCAAGACTACTTTATTGGTGGTGACAGATCCTTCCAGCAGGAGGAGCAAAATATCTGGTTGCCTCTCTTTTCTGATGTTAGCACCCACAGATTGCACAGATCCGTTAACTTCTGTAGGGGTTGCAATTAATATTCTAGTGCTATTGATTTTTTCTTTGTTTATTAGCTGACATACTTTATAAAGAGAAACATACTCTCATCAGTTATTTGGTTACCCTGAGATTTGGTTTGTATAAGAAAAGTAGGATTGATTCTTGGCTTTCCTCCCTTTATTTTTCAGTTTTCAAAATGAGATGGTTCACAGGCATCTTTCCAATATGCCCTGTGAGAGTTGTTTTCTTCTTTGAGTACATTATGAACTCATGGTTGAAACATATCTGATGTTATCATGTGTGTTATCATCTGTATTAATAGTAATTACAGTTACTGTCTTTGTTTTTGCTCAAATTGTTCTATCTTTGGTTCTTGGGAGCTGCTTCGAGGTGGCTGATTCCTTTTGACATGACCCTAGTAGTCTTTTTCATCTTGTGTATTTTCTGCCCCTGCCCTGAAATCAGCTGTTTTCTCCCAGTAATCCCTGGTTCCTTCTAGTGGGGGATGGTAATTAGACATCAAGGTCTGAGTGCTCAGAGTGCTCATTGGTAGTGGTTACATCACAGTTTCTTGGCTTTAGTGGCTAGAGCTAGGAAATATGTATTATTAGTATTTTTTAAGATAAAACACTACATGAGTTCATGCTGATACTTCCAATTTAATTCAGGACTACTGTGGGTTTTTTGTTATTTAGAGGGGAGAACTGGCATACGGACAGGGTCTCTCTGTGTCACTCAGAGTAGACTGCAATGGTACAACCATAGCTCACTGCAACCTCAAATTCCTGGGCTCAAGCGATCCTTCCACCTCAGCCTCCGAGTAGCTGGGACTACAGGTCCATGCCATTATGCCCAGCAAATTGTTATTTTTTGTAGTGTTTTCATTTTACTTTATTTTATTTTTGAGACAGAGTCCAGCTCTGTTGCCCAGGCTGGAGTGCAGTGGTGCAATCTTGGCTCACTGCAACCTCCACCTCCTGGGTTCAAGTGATTCTCATGCCTCAGCCTCCTGAGTAGCTGGGATTACAGGCATGCACCACCACACCTAGCTAATTTTTGTACTTTCAGTAGAGACAGGGTTTTGCCGTGTTGGCCAAGCTGGTCTCAAACTCCTGTCCTCAAGTGGTCTGCCCGCCTCAGCCTCCCAAAGTGCTGGGATTACAGGCATAGCCACCACGCCTGCCCTTGTTTTCCTTTTTAACATAACTTCATTGATCCTCTATCTGCTCTCTTTCTCTCATTCTGAAAACCTCCTTTTAAACATCACCAAAATAACTACACATTAAAAAAATTCTTATAAGAACAATGCCAACCTTAACACACAAATGTGATAACTAAAAACAGCTAAAATCATTTTTTTTCTTCAATTCTTTGTGTCCTCAGCATTTATGCAATTAGGGACAGACAGTCAACTTACTGTTGTAAAGTTACTTGGAATGGTTCCCCTCTCTGTGGCATGCTCCAAACTAGAATCAGGATTTACTGATTATACCTCCTTCATTTTCCTGAAATTTTTAGAGATTGCTTTTTAATTTTAACTCTGTTTTATAATTATGTAAACTATTTACATCGTTCCAAAGTCAAATCTACAAAACAAAATATATTCAGAGTTTATCTTCTGACCGGTTCCGTCCACCCTATTTCCTGCTTCTCTTCTGCTGTAATCAAATTTCCCCTTTTATCCTTCCATTTAAGCAATATAAACAAGTGATAAATGATAGCATGCTATTTCACACTTTCCTGGACCCTTCTATTTTGCTTAAAATATTGGCTGTCACTCCATAGAACCATATAGTATGTTTTCCATCGTAATGCTTCATTATGACAACATACCATTGTTTATTCAACCAGTCACTCCTGATTGACATTTGGGTTGTTTCTAGCCCTTTGCTATTAAAAATATTGCAGCAATATGCATATGTCTTTTTGTATTTTTGCCTTTGTATCTTTAGGGCCAATTTTTCCTCTGTAAGAATTATGTTATTTTCCACCCCCAACAGCAATGTATGAGCATTCTTGTTCCTGAATCAAAGAAGGCCCCAGTGACGCCTCCAGTTCTCACATCTGCCCCACCCTCCAAACCCTCCTTTGGAAGGACAGAGGGGCCTGAGTGGAGGGGTATTCTACAGCTAGCCCACCTGCCTGACTT
This sequence comes from Gorilla gorilla gorilla, assembly GCF_029281585.2. Classification (NCBI taxonomy): domain Eukaryota; kingdom Metazoa; phylum Chordata; class Mammalia; order Primates; family Hominidae; genus Gorilla; species Gorilla gorilla. Next base: position 49,806,279 of record NC_073236.2, read on the forward strand.
GGGTATCTGGGTATCAGTCAGCTGCCACCAGGAAGAGACAAGAGGCAAGCCAAATAGATCATGGGCACTTGAGCAGTAGAAAGTTAGCTAGGATTCTGGATGGGTTTTAAAAATCACTTTTTAAGAATTATTATACCTACAACACTAGCAAACAAAAAGAAAAATAAGCCAACAATGAAATACCACTGCAGAGTCACAGTCAACTTGATGGGTTTGTTGGGAGTCTGAACATGTGCCCAAGGACAGAGGAAGTCAGACTCGAATGGGTTGCTCACTTTCCACCAACCACTGCCTCAGCTTTACCAAGCTCTCACTGCAGGGATGGAAAGATAAACTTTTATGACTCTTAGCTTGTACATATGAAAATCTCTAAGTGTTTGTGAGCTGCGTGAATATTCCTGAATGTCTACTGCGTTCCAGGCACTGTTCTACTTGCTGAAGTTACAGTGGATAAGATTGCTGAAGACACTGACTTCATGGAGCTTGCATTTTGGCAAGGGGACAGAAAATAGATGTGTAAATGAAAAAATGTGTAATGTCAAAGAGGGATGAGAACTACAAAAACAAAAGCAGTGAAAGGTGTTTGTCAGTATATAGTAAATGTATGTGTGATATATGTAATTACAGTCATCCCTTGGTATCTGCAGAGGATGGGCTCCAGGACCCCCCATGGATACCAAAATCCATGGATGCTGAAGTCCCTGATAGAAAAATGGCACAGGGCTGGGTGCGGTGGGTCACACCTGTAATCCCAGCTCTTTGGGTGGCCAAGGCGAGTGGATCACCTGAGGTCAGGAGTTTGAGACCAGCCTGGCCAACATGGTGAAACTCCATCTCTACTAAAAATATAAAAATTAGCTGGGTGTGGTGGCACACGCCTGTAATCCCAACTACTTGGAGGCTGAGGCAGGAGAATCACTTGAACTCAGGAGGTGGAGGTTGCAGTGAGCCGAGATAGCGCTGCTGCACTCTAGCCTAGGTGACAGAGCGAGACTCTGTCTCAAAAAAAAACCAGAAATGGCATAGTATTTGAAGAGAGCCTATGCACATTCTCTTGCATAATTTAAGTAATCTATAGATTATTTATAATATCTGATACAAAGGAAATGCTGTATAAATAGTTGCTATACGTTTTAAAACGTATGTTATTTTTATTCCTTTTTTCTGAATGTTTTTGATATGCAGTTGGTTGATTGTGCAGAACCTGTGGGTATGGAGGGCCGAATGTATATCATCCACGTCACTTGGGTGTTGCAAACACCGTAATCGTGTGCAATGACAGTTGGATCCCATATCCTAGGAGTTTGGCCTTAGGACTCAGAATCTCTCCTGAGTGTTTGAATGAGGTAGTGGTGTAAAGCTTTGGATGGCCATATTGGGCTCATGTGCACAAGGGAAAGACAACTTGTCTACAAACAGAACAATGATGCTGATGTGGGAAGAAAGGAAACAATAGAACATAGGGCTTGGAAGGATAGAATTTAATTTTGTGTTCTTATTATTGCTGCATAAAATATCCCAACACTTAGTGGCTTAAAACAATTATTTTATTATGAATTATCATGGATTCGGTGGGCCAGTAGTTGAAAGAGAGCACAGGGGAATAGTTTCTATTTGCTCCACAATGTCTTTGCTTCCCTCAGCTGGGAAAACTCCATGCCTGGGGGCTGGGGTTACCTAAGGGTCACTCACATGTCTGCCTGGGCTGGGATGACCTAAAGACTAGGACTGATAACTGGAACATCTACCCTTGGGCTCTCCATGTGGCTTAGCTCTTAGAACAGTGTGTAGGACACAGCAGACATTCAGGAATATTTATGCAGCTCGTAAACACTTAGAGATTTTCATATGTACAAGCTAAGAGTCACAAAAATTCATCTTTCCTTCCCTGCAGGGAGAGCTTGGTAAAGCTGAGGCAGTGGTTGGTGTAAAGTGACCCATTTGAGTCTGACTTCCTCATCTCTCTCCTTGGGCACAAGTTCAGACTCCCAATAAAGCCACCTCTGAGCCAGGTGGCCTCAGGGTAGTTGGGCTTCTAACACAGTGGCTCGTGTTACTAGCATGAGTGTTCCAGGGAACAATGTGGAAGCTACGTGGCCCTTTAGGACCCAATCCCATATTGTTACCTCCACCATACTCTGTTGGTCAAAGTAGTCACAAGAAGCCACTGAGTCCTGGGAGGTGGACATAGGCCAATGAGTACTTACTAAATTGAATTGAGCTGAGAGGTTTCAAAGGATTTTAGGGCCAATTTTCAAAACGCCACTCCTGGTTTCCTGTTTGGGTTTCCAGTGCCTCATGCAACCTGGCTTCCTGTCAGTGGGTTTTATCAGATAGCCCTGTGTCCTTTCAGTCTTCCTTTGCATGCATTCTTTTGGGTGTTCTTTTCAAACAAATGATTTCTGCCTAAAATAAAAGTTACCCTCTAGTTCAGAAGTAAGATCTCCACATCTGTCACAAGGGGATACTTTGAACAATGGTAGAAACAGAGTGAAAAATCCAATGTGGGTGGTGCTGCAGGTTCACCAAGGTCAGAAGTTGGGGGAAAGGGATCACTGGAGAGTCAGACCAATTCATGGAGAAGTTGGCACTTGATTCATGGAGAAGTTGGTTCTTATTAGAGGAAGTCTAATGAGAAACTTAGGCCACCCTTTGTCACAAAGAGGATTTCCAACAAAACACAGCATTGGCCAGACCACAGAAATATTAGCTGACTTGCAAACAAGAGACTATGATGATGAAAATTAGATTTGGGCTGATGGGATTTTCTGAATCTGACCATGTTTAATGAAAAATTAGATCTTAGCAATCTAGTTTCTTAGCTCAGGGAGCGCTTTAGATGCATTCTTTAGGGGGAAAGTGTGCTCTGTTATATACCTTGCTTACTTATGCCAGGATTCACCTCAGCCATGCGGTGGCACTTACGCAATAGCTTGCCTTCCTTTCTTATGGTTGGCTGAGTGGCCAGACATGTTTCTGCAAATAAAGATCTCTGCCTCTTTGACTCGTTTGTCCACCTGACCCAGGCAAACCTCCATCATAGGAAGAGTTCACTCCTCACCCCTTGCTGGGGCCCTGAGTGGCAAGGTAATTTACTGCTCCCATTCCCTCATTCCTGTCCAGCTCCCAGGGAGTGCCAGACCTGGGCTTGAAAGCTGTAGGAGGCAAGAACATTGCCCTCTAGGGAGTCTTTCTCATACTAATGCTGGACTTGCTGTTATGTGAGATAACGTGGTTATGATTTAAGTAGGTTTCAGATCGAGTTCTTGTTTGCAGCCAAAAGCATCCCTACAGACCTGACCTACTGGGATCCCAGCTCCACAAGAGCAGGCATCTTGTCTGCATGCTCACTGAGGCAGCTCCAGTGCCAGCCTGTCCTGTGGGCAAGGTGATGGACAAGGCACAAAACAGTTGGCATTTGTGGTAGACATTAGCAAATTTGGCCTAATACTTCCTCCTCTCCCACCTCTGGGCCCATGATAGGCTGGCACTCTGTGCCCTCGTGGGAGGGCATGGCACTGGGACCAGTGGTGGCTCAGAAATGGTTCCAGTCTCTTCCAGGCCAAGGAACTCACAGATGCTGGGACCCCCAGAGTTCTCTCTCCTCTCATATGGCCAACGGCCCCACTCAGTGTGGAGGTTGCCCTGTCAGCTCAGGTGTCTGAGTGATCACAGTGAACTGCTGATCTATGAGGCACAAAAGCATGAGCAAAAAATGGTTCTTTGTTGTTTTAAGCCACAATGATTTTAAGGTTGTCTGTTGCTCCAGCATAACTATCCTGACTGACTCAGGGCAGAAAGGGAGAAAATAAAATGACAAGATCCTTCTATCATTGATGGGGAGATTATGCTGTGGACTGAGGAACAGAACACATTTGACTCTGTGCACCTGCCTTACCCTTCCCCCAAAATTAATTTCTTCTTCTTCTTCTTTTTTTTTTTTTTTTTTTGAGACAGGGTTTCGCTCTGTCACCCAGGCTGGAGTGCAGTGGCATATTCTCATGCCACTTCAGTCTCCACCTCTCAGGCTTGTGCAATCTTCCCACCTCAGCCTCCCAAAGTGCTGGGATTACAGGCGTGAGCCACAGTGCCCAGCCTGATTACTTAAATTGCAAAACTCAGGCTAGAATGGCCTGTATCAAAGGTTAGAATATCCTTTCCAGCATCATGGAAGAGTCTGATCAGGGCCAGCCTTAGCTCTGTCCCAGCCTCTTGCCTGAGGAGCATAATAGGCTTTGTGTTGTAGGCTGAACTGTGTCTCTCAAAAAGATATGTTTATGTCTGTATTAGTCCGTTTTCATGCTGCTGATAAAGACATACCCAAGATTGGGTAATTTATAAAGAAAAAGAGGTCCAATGGACTCACAGTTCTGCATGGCTGGGGAGGCCTCACAATCATAGCGGAAGGCAAAGGTGAAGCAAAGGCATGTCTTACATAGCAGCAGACAAGAGGGAAATTGTGCAGGGGAACTCCTATTTATAAAACCATTGGATCTCATAAGACTTATTCACTATCACAAGAACAGCATGGGGAAGACCTGCCCCCATGATTCAATTATCTCCCACCAGGTCCCTCCCATGACACATGGGAATTGTGGGAGCTACAATTCAAGATGAGATTTGGATGGGGACACAGCCAAACCAGCCAAACCAAGTCAATGTCCTAACACCTGGTACCTATGAATGTGATGTTATTTAGTAATAATGTCTTTGCAGATGTAATTAGTTAAGATGGAATCATTATACAATGACTGGCATCCATAAGAGAAAACACACACACACACACACACACAGAGAGAGAGAGGGAGAGAGACAGAGAGAGAAACATGCAGAGAGAGAGAGAAAAGACAAAAGCAGAGATTGGTGTCATGCTTTCACAGCAAAGGGATGCTGAGATTGCTGGCAATCACCAAAAGCTAGGAAAAGATAAGGAAGGATCATTCCCTGCAGCCTTTGGAGGAAGTGTGGCCCTGTGTATACCTTCATTTCAGACTTGTAGCCTCCAGAACTGTGAGAGAATGCCACCTGGTTTGTGGTATTTTGTTCCAGCAGCCCTAGGAAATGAACACACCTAGTATCCCAACCTCCCCTCCAAACACCAGCTGAGGGTAAATCACCTATTGCTGAAAGGGGTCATCCCCATCCTAGGGAACATAGACAGCCACCAACTGCCAACCAGTCACTTCAAGTCCACATCCTAGCTCAGCCATCCCTTTCTTTGCTAATGATCTTGGAGCAAGATGATGACTTTATTAGTGTAACTGCAGCTAAATTTAAAGCCAGAGAGGAAAGCCATTTTGCAATGAGGGCAGAGTCATACTGGGACATTCAGGGAGCTGATTTTCAAACATTGTGGACTTTTTTCTTTTTCTATTTCTGAAAAAGACATGGACTAATTTTATAACTAGTAATGACATGATTCTACTCACTTCAGCAGTAAAAAGATGAAACAAGGGGCTCAATCAGCATATTTCATAAAGAGATTCATTGACTTCAGGAATAGGAAGGGCTATGGACTCTTAATCCCCACCCTGGATTTGCCTGGAGAACAGCAAACAAAATCAAAGCCATTCTCTCCTCAGAATCTGCAGGATCAAAAACACTCCCTCTCCCAAACCTCCTCTTCCAGGCCTGCTGTCTCCCTCCTCTGTAACAATATTCCTGCAGCAGCTGATTCGGCTCTTACCCCTTTCTGTGGTCTGGATGTTTATGTCTCCCCCAACCACCTAAATTAATATGTTGAAACCTCATCTCCAAGGTGATGGTGTTACGAAGTAGGGCTTTTGGGAGATGATTAGTTTATAAAAGTGGAGCTCTCATAAATGGGATTAGTGTCCTTATAAAAGAAACCCAGAGGCTGAGTGCAGTGGCTCATACCTATAATCCTAGCACTTTGGGAGGCCAAGGTGGGCAGATTGCTTGAGGTCAGGAGTTCAAGACCAGCCCGGCCAACATGGTGAAACCCCCGTCTCTACTAAAAATACAAAAATTAGCCAGGTGTATTGGTAGACACCTGTAATCCCAGCTACTTGGGAGGCTGAGGGAGGAGAATCGCTTGAACCTGGGAGACAGAGGTTGCAGTGAGCCGAGATTGCAGCACTGAACTCCAGCCTGGGTGACAGAGTGAGATTGTCTCAAAAAAAAAAGAAAAAAAAAAAAAAGAAAGAAACCCAGAGAGTGTGTCTGCTACCTTTCATCATGTGAGGACACAGTAAAAAGGCACCATTTATGGGTCATGAAACAGGTCCTCACCAGACACCAAACCTGCTGGAACCTTGATCCTGGACTTTCCAACCTCCAGAACTGTGAGAAATAAATTTTTGTTGTTTATTAGTCACCCAGCCTAAGGTAGTTTATTATAGCAACCTGAATGCACTAAGATACACCCTCAGTAAAGCCAGGGAAGCCTCCCTCCACTATAGTCTACCAGTGAGTCAGGCTAACTAATTGGAATCTCTGCTTTTATTAACTTCAGGTGACATTACAGAGCAAGTGAAGGACTATGTGGGTTCCATCTGCATGCTAATCAAAGCCAGGCTCTGCCCTAAGAACCAGGATGCATGACCCACATTTCCTTTTCCTCTTAGACAAACAGAAGGGAAAAAATTATAATCAAGATCAAAAGTGAGTCAAAAAACAAATGGACAGGAATTCCACAGAAATGCCTCCCAGGTCAAGGTGGTTCCCCTGAGAAATTGCCCAGGGTGTCTTTTCTCCTTTAGCATCCCTGCATGCAACGCTCCCTCTTTGCATGGTGACAGACAGTTGTAGGGTGGGCAGAGTCATTTCCTGGTGTCCATTTGTCTCATTTCTCTCATTGTCACTTTTCCAGTGACGGAGTGAAAAATTGCTCTATTGGCAGCAAGGCTGTCAGGGAGAACTGAGAGTTGAAACAAGCCACAACTTTTCAACATTGCTGCTCTAGAACTAACCCATAAATGGCACCCATTCGAACGTGAATGTCACAAATCATCTAAGCATAAACTCTCCTAACACCCACTCACTCACACAGCCAGACAAGAGTACTGACTCTTCCAGAAACTCTCTAGTTTACAAAATCTCACCCATCCCTTCCAGGATCATCCTATGACTTTCTCTGGTCTCAAATGCCCTGTCTGTCCCCAATTCCCTCCTGTTAAGATGTTCCTCAGTTCCTCTCTGCTATGGTTTGAATGTGCCCCCAAATGTTCATGTGTTGGAAAATTAATCCCTCTGCCCTCATGAATGAATTAGTGTTAGCTCTGCCCTCATGAATGGATTAATGGGTTAATGAGGCCTCTGTGGTCATAAATGGATTAATGTCACTATCACAGGAGTGGGTTCGTTATTGAGGGAAGGGCTTTATTATAGAAGCGAGCTCTCTCTGGCTCTCCTGCTGTTGCCCTCTCACCATGTAATGCCCTTCACCGTGGTAGGATGCAGCAAGAAGGCCTCACAAGATGCCAGTTCCATGCTCTTGAACTTCCCAGCCTCCAGAACCATGAGCTAAACATTTTCTTTATAAATTACCCAGTCTGTGGTATTCTGTTATAGCAACAGAAAACAGACAAAGACACCCCCCATATGCAATCTCTTTTGCTGCAGCAAATAGTAAACCTGACTTTGTTGACTATATGTGGGTTCCTGGTGGTCTTTGACTGAGAGACATCAACTCCCAACTCAAGCAACCAGTGCTCTCAACTGCAATCCCTGATCCACTGGAGTGTGGTGATCAGCTGTGAAGTGTGTATTAGGTAATTGGTGGCTAGTACTAATTAAGATTCTCAAGTTTGGAAATAACAAAGGAGTATGGCTTGCTCAGGAGGAACTGTGCAGAGCCATGGGGGACACCTCAGATGTTCGCGGGAATGTCACATAAGGGGTGGCATGTATGCAGCTGGCTTATGCATAGGGAATCACTAGCTACATACTTGGCCATTCTCCTTCATTTCTGCCTTTGTCTGGGGAATTCTCGAATTACCTGAGCAGAAGGACACATCACCTCCATCTATGTTGTTTCATGGATAAGGCGTAAATTTTTTGTTTGTTTGTTTTTTGTTTTATTTTGTTTTTAGACATAGTCTCGCTCTGTCCCCCAGTCTGGAGTGCAGTCACACAATCTCGGCTCACTGCCACCTCTGCCTACCAGATTCAAGCTATTCTCCTGCCTCAGCCTCAAAAGTGGCTGAGATTACAGGTGCACCACCACCCGGCTAATTTTTGAATTTTTAGTAGAGGCAGGGTTTCGCCATGTTGGCCAGGCTGGTCTCGAACTCCTGAGCTCAGGTGATCCACCTGCTTCAGCCTCCCAAAGTACTGGGATTACAGGCGTTACAGGTGTGAGCCACCACACCCAGCCTAAATGTTTTTTAAAATCCTATTTATTCTCTTTCACTTAAAGGTCACCATTTTTCATATTGTTGGATGGAAAAAAGCAGCACCCATTTAAATGTTTTAAATGTTAATGATGAATATTGAGCAAGTGCCTTTTATGTGCTTGATCCTTGCAGAGAATACAGCTTTGGATGGGGCAGGTACACTAAATGCCCTTCCACAGCTTCCAGAATGTCAGGGAGGACAATTTGAGACAAGGAGTGTGAGGGCTGCTGAGATCAAAGGAGGGTGGAAAGCGAGATGTACCCTTGCCTGGTTCACTAAGGCTGCCTCTGACAACAGAGGAAATGTGAGTGAGGCCTCTGAGGCAGGAGGCAGGAGGCAGGGCCCAGTGACTGCTGTCCTGAATCTCTTTACAAATCCTGTGATTTGACCTGGAGAGTTCTGAACAACAGACCCTTGCTCATTCATGGGTGGGCCCAGAAGGCCTGTTTCATGGACCATCATGAAGCTCCCACACCACAGCCTTGTGACAGGTCCTTGCCAAGATTGAACAGAACAAAGGCCATGGGCCCCAGCGGTGTCTTCCCAGGTGAAGATCTCTCAGGTCTCCCATTTGTTCCAGGGTACCCCTGTTCCCTGCCTTGCTGTTCCAGCTCCTTGGCAGAAGGCCTGCACATCTTATTTTAAAAGTCAAGGGCATTTTTTCCCTTCTTTTTTTTTCCTCCCCTGATTCAGATTTAGGTGTAGGACACATCCCAAAGAACACAGCCCTCCAGAACTGCAGGCAGTCCAGAGTGGCAGGAGCCAGGGGAGGTTGGGCAGGTTTCTGTTTCCTGAGGGGCCACTCACATCATCTCCCCAACTTAGGGAGAACATAGAATCCTTCACAGCTACACAAGGACAGGCATTCAGTCTCTGAGATAATAAGGAATTCACAGCAACCAGGCTTTCCTCCTTCGTGGACTGAAATGACTGTTTTATGTGCATTTGGCTGAAATAAGGAGCATTTCTGTTGATTCCAGGTTTACCTAACTGAGTTCAGCTACATGAGGAAGTTTAAATTGGCTTACAGTCTGTGGGCATATGGAAGGCTGAAAAGAGCTGGTGTGTCAGCAGATATGGGGCTGAATCACAAATTCATTCAGGAAGTCCAAGATTAAAGTCTAGTTTATATTATTATGTAACAAATATACCTGCCAAGCAACACATCCAGGCAAATAAATTTGAAGTATTTTTATGTAGGATACAGCTGGGATACAAAGCTTGTATTTATTTAAGACTTATGGGAATGGTAAATAAGACTACTTCTGTGGAATCTCTTAAAAAGGTAGTTTAAAAATTTGGAGCATGGAGTAAAGGTCCCAAATTCTTATGAACTAGGAGCTTCCTGCTAACAGTCATGTGCACTTTATCTGTTAATTGTTTACTGTCTCATTCCTCTGAGTGCAATTGCGTTCCCCAGGAAGATGAGTCTCTGGACATGCCAGGCAAGGAAAGGTGATTTTGAAATAAAAGTACTAGAAGACGACATGTTCAATTTTCATACCAGTCATAAATACATATATAGTTCTATTTATATATATACTTCTATTTATATATTACATATATAGATATGAAATATATTTAGAAATATATATATTTTTAAGTGCAGGGTTTTTTTTAAAAGGTATTGTGATGTCAAACCACACTTAAAAGTGAGTTAAGGTTTCTACCTCTGGAACAGCAGAGTAAAAATCTTCAAAAATCCACTCCTCTATGAAAGACATAAAAACACTGCCAAAACAGTCAAAAATCAACTTTTTCAGAATCTGGAAATTAACTGAAGGCTAGCAACAATTTGAAGAGAATTTATTCAAGCAAAACAGCTGAATCTTGGTGAAATGCCTGTGGCATTTTAACTTCTCTAATGTCATTCTCCTCTCCCCAGCTCCACAGTATGAGCCTTGAAGACTGAAAGCCCTGCAACCTTAACAGCTATGAAAACTAGTACCTACTGGTCACTGGAGTGAGTAGAACAAGTTGGGAGCTTCTCAAAAACTCCACCCCCCACTAAAATTCACTATTTGATCTCACAGCTTACTGAAAAGCTACCTTCTCAGGGCTTAGACTCAAGAGCTCACTCTGTGTGAACAGCCTTACCATTTGTCAAAAACAATCAGTAGCAATTGTTTAATATTGCAACTGGAGGTGTTGTTACCTCCAGAGCCAACAAGAGGCTGAGCAAAAAGCAAAAACAAACAAACAAACAAACAAAAAACTGGGAAATGAAATATCTACAGGGGGCTTTGAAAAGCTCTGACACATCCCTGGGAATCTAGAAGACCATGCATGTGCAGGGATGAGAACATGCCCAAGAAAGACCTGAAAGGGTCCTAAGTTCTTATCTCAGGCCAGCTTGAGGTACTTCTCATGCAGGAAGTAAAGCCTAAGGCAGAGTTGTAAATTCTCAGCCAGAATATTGAAGGTATGTTCCAACTCACACACAGAGTTCCTCTATGAAGACTGGAAGACTCATATGTTCAAGGTATTTGAGAAAATCTCTGCCCAATCAAGGGCTGTCTATTAAGCTAACTAAGCGCTGACTTCAATAGTCATACAGAATAAAAAAATACAAACTTTACACAATTAGTCCAGGAAAAACACTAAACAAACAGCAATGACAATAAGCAGAAACAAGCAAACCCTGGATGGAGTAGTATGATTTACAAAGTTGACAAATTATATTGTTTAAAATGTCCAATTTTCAATAAAATATTATGAACTTACCAAAAAAAGGGGGCCCAAAGAAGTATGCTCCCATGCATAAACAGTCAATACACACTATCCCTAAGGAAGCTCAGAACTTATGTATTAGTCCGTTTTCATGCTGCTGATAAAGACATACCTGAGACTGGGAAGAAAAAGATGTTTAATTGGACTTACAGTTCCACATGGCTGGGGAGGCCTCAGAATCATGGCAGGAGGCAAAAGGCACTTCTTACATGGCAGTGGCAAGAGAAAATGAGGAAGATGCAAAAGCAAAAACCCCTGATAAAACCATCAGATCTCATGAGACTTATTCACTACCACGAGAACAGTATGGGGGAAACTGCCCCCATGATTCAAATTATCTCCCACCAGCTCCCTCCCACAAAATGTGGGAATTATGGGAGTACAATTCAAGATGAGATTTGGGTAAGGACACAGCCAAACCATATCAGCTTACTAGAGAAAGACTTTAAATCAGCTATTATAAATATTTTCAAAAAAAGTAAAGAAAACCATGTCTAAAGGAGGTTGTCTCATCAAATAGAGAATATCGATAAAGAGATAGAAACTTTTTAAAAAAACAAATAGAAACATTAAGTTGAAAAGTATAAGGTTGAAATAACAAATTCACAAGAAGGCTCAAGAGACAATTTGAGCAGGCAGAAGAAAGAATCAGTGAATTTAAACATAGGTCATTGATATTATCCAGCTTGAGGAACAAAAAAAAAAAAAAAAAAAGAAAGAAAAACTATCTGAGCCTTAGATATTTGTGAGGTCACCATCAAGCATATCAATATATGTATAATAAGCATCTCAGAAGGAGAAGATAGTAAGAAAAGAAAGAAAGGGTATTTGAATAAATAAGGCAGGAAACTCCCCAAATCTGATGAAAAACACTAATATGCACATCCGAGAAGCTAAAAGAATTCCAAGCAGGATAAAGACAAAAAGATCCACACTTAGACCCATCATGGTCAAACTGTTGAAAGTCAAAAAGAATTTTTAAACTAGTAAGAGAAAAGACTTCAAGTATAAGGGAGCTTCAATAAGAGTAACAGGTCACTTCTCATCAGAAACTATGGAAGCCAGAAGACAGTGGGAGGACATATTCAAAGAGATCAAAGAAAAAAAGCTGTTGAACAAGAATTCGATATCAGCCAAACTCTTCTTCAAGAAAACAGAAAGTTAGGCATTCTCAAATACAGAAAAATGGAGAAAATGTATTGTTAGCACACATACCACATAAGAAATATTAAAGGGAGTCCTTTAGGCTGATACAAAAGAACACTCGAGAGTAACTTGTATTCACACAAAGAAATAAAGAACACCAATAAAGGAAATTATGTAAGTAAATGTAAAAGACAATATAAATATATTTTTTGTTTATGACACTGTTAAATTTTACCTTATTTAAATGACAACTGCATAAAGCAACAATTATACAACTGTGTTGATGAGTTTATAATGTATACAAATTTAATTGGTATAAATAAAATAGTACAAAAGAGGGAAAAGGGAAAAAAGCCATATTGGAACAGGTTTTCACTGTCTACTATAGAAATTAAATTGGTGTCAATCTGAACTAGATTGTTTTACATTGTTAATTATAATCCCTGGGGCAATCATTAACAAAATAACTCAAATGGCTATAGTAAAAGAAATATCAAAGGAATTAAAATAATAGACTAGAAAATATGTATTTAACACAAAAGCCATTCGTAGAGGAATAGAGAAACAAAAAGGACATGACACTCAGAAAGCCAATAACAAAATGTCAAACATAAAATTCTAGCTTACCAGCAATTATATTAAGTGTATTTGGACTGTTATATATGCATAAATTTTATATATGTATGGAGTAACTACTAAAAAAACTATACAAAGAGATACACTCCAAAATACTATAGAGAAATAAAAATGGAATTCTAAAAAATGTTCAAGTAACCCACAGGAAAGCAGGAAAAGAAAAAAAGAACAAAAAACAAAGATAGCAAAACAAATAATAAAATGGCAAATTTAAGTCTTGACAGATCAATAATTACATTAAATGTAAATAACAGTCTAAATACACCAATTAAATCATTTGCTCATATTTGTGTGGACCTAGTTCTGGAATCTCTAATCCATTAAGTTGATATGTTTGTCTGTCACCTCACCAGTATCACACTATCTTCATTACTGTAGCTTATAGTAATTTTTAAAATCCAGCTAGCATGAGTCTTCAAATTTTATTCTTTTAAAAAAAATGTTTGGACTATTCTAGTTCCTTTGCTTTTCCATATAAATTTTAGAATGAGCTTGTCTATATGTATAAAAAATTATTTGGGGATTTTTATGGGAGTTATGTTAAATCTAAATTAATTTGGAGAGAATTGACATCTTCCTAATGTTGAGACAGTGTAGAATTGGTGGTGTTTCTTTTATAGATTTTGGTAGAATTTGCCAGTGAAAATATCTGAACCTGGAGATTTCTTATGTATAAAATTTAAACTATGACTTCAATGTCTTCAGTAGTTACAAGGACTAATTCAGGTTATCTACTTCCTCTTATATGGGTTTAGTCATTTGTGATTTTAGAGGAGTTGGTGTATTCCATCTATAATCTCAAATTTGTGTGCATATAGCTGTTTGTAGTGTTCTCTTATCCCTTTCATTTCTTGCAGGATTTCTGGTACTGTTCCCATTTTCATTCCTAACACTGGTATTTTTTGTCATCTCTCTTTTGCTCCTTATCAGTTTGCCTAAAAGTTTATCAGTTTTACTGACCTTTACAAAGAACTTGGTTTAACTGACTTTTTTTCATTGATTTTGACCTACAAAGCTTTGGTTTCACTGATGTTCCCTATTATTTTTCTGTTTACAGTTTCATTGATCTCTACGGTTGTCTTCATTTCCTTCATTCATTTTGCTTTGGATTTATTTTGCTATACTTTTTCTAGCTCTAATCCATTTTAGATTATTGACTTGAGATTCCTGGGTTCAAGCAATTCTTGTGCCTCAGCCTCCCAAGTAGCTGGAACTACAGATGTACACCACCACAGCTAATTTTTACAGAGACCGGGTTTTGCCATGTTGGCCAGGCTGGTCTCAAACTCCTGGGCTCAAGCAATCCACCTGCCCTTGGCCTCCCAAAGTGCTGAGATTACAGGTGTGAGCCACCGTGCCTGGGCTTCTATTATCTTTCTTATTGACTGTATTTTTTTTTGAGACAAGATCTCACCCTGTTTCCTAGGCTGGAGTGCAGTGGCACAATCACGACTCACTTCAGCCTCAACCTCTCGGGCTCCAGTGATCCTCCCACCCCAGCCTCCCAAGTAGCTGGAACCACAGGTGCACACAACCATGCCTGGCAGATTAAAAAAAGAATTGTAAAGATGGGGTCTCACTCTGTTTTCCAGGCTGGTCTCAAACTCCTGGGCTTAAGTGATCCTTTTGCCTTGGCCTCCCAAGGTCCTGGGATTACAGGTGTGAGCCACTGTGTTCAGCCTTCTTACTGATTTTTAATCTACTTCCATTATGTACAGAGAATAGACTTTGAATTATTTCAATACTTTTAAATTTGTTAAGTTTTATTTTATGACCCAAGATATGGTTTATCTTAGTCAATGCTCCATGAGCACTTGAAAAGAACGTGTATTTGGCCAGGCAAGGTGGCTCATGCCTGTAATCCCAGTACTTTGGGAGGCAGAGGCAGGCAGATCACCTGAGGTCAGGAGTTCGAGACCAGCCTGGCCAACATGGCAAAACCCTGTCTCTACTAAAAATACAAAAATTAGCCGGGTGTGGTGGCGGGCACCTGTAATGCCAGCTAGTTGGGAGGCTGAAGCGGGAGAATTGCTTGAACCCAGGAGGCAGAGGTTGTATTGAGCAGAGATTGCACCACTGCACTCTAGCTGGGGCGACAGAGAGACTCCATCTCAAAAAAAAAAAAAAAACAAAGAATGTGTATTCTACTCGTTTGAGGTATATTCAATAAATTTCAATTAGAGCAAGTTAACTGATAGTGTTGCTCAGTTCTTCTGTAAATTTGTTCTGTCTATTAGTTGTATGGATTACTAAGAAAGGAGTGTTGAAGTTACCAAATATAATTGTAAATTTGTCTATTTCTTGTCTCAGTTCTGCCAGTGTTTGCTTCATATTCTGATTCACTGTTTTTAGAATGTGTACACATTTTGGATTGTAATGTCATAACAAGTCACCCCTTTTGTTATTATGCAGTGACTCTATCTTTTGAAATTATCTTTGCTCTGAAGCCTATTTTATTATTAATATAGCCTCTCCATCTTTCTTTTGTTTAATGTTTGCATGTTGCATTTTTTTCCTATCCTTTTACTTTTCACCAAAGTGACTTTACTGTAGACAGCATATAGTTGGGTCATTTTTAAAAAATCCATTCTGACAATCTTTTTCTGTAAAGGCAGAAAGTAAATATTTTGGGCTTTGCAAGCCATACATCCTGTGTAGCAATTACTAAAGTCTGTTGTATTGGGAAAGCAGCCATAGACAACATGTAAACAAATGGGCATAGTTGTGTTCCAATAAAACTTTATTTACAAAAACACCTAGTGGACTGGGCTGGAGGTGGTGGCTCACACCAGTAATCCCAGCACTTTGGGAGGCTGAGGCAGGAGGATCCCCTAAGGTCAGGAGTTCAAGACCAGCCTGGCCGACATGGTGAAACCCCTGTCTCTACTAAAAATACAAAAATTAACTGGGCATGGTGGCAGGTGCCTGTAATCCCAGCTACTCGGGAGGCAAAGGCAGGAGAATCGCTTGAATCCTGGAGGCGGAGGTTGCAGTGTGTCAAGATCACACCATTGTACTCCAGCCTGGGTGACAGAGTGAGACTCCATCTCAAAAAACAAAACAAAACAAAACAAAACAAAAAAAAAAAAACACACATAGTGGACTGGGGACTGGATTTGGCTTTTGAAGTTTAGACCATTTACATGTAATTATGTCTGGATTTAGGTCTATGTTTTATTGTTGGTATTCTGTTTGATCCATCCACTTCTTCCTTCTTGTTTTACTGGCCATTTCTGTTTGGTATTCTTTGCTGAGTCCTCCTTATTTCCTCAGACTCTTAATTATGGAGTACCCTATGGTTCAGTACTGGATTACTACTCTCTCTCTTTTTATCTCCACTAACTTTCCAGATAATCTTATACAGTCTGATAGTTTTTAATATTATCTACATGCTGATAACTCCAAAATTTATATTTCCAGGCAAAACTTCTTGAAACAAATCATATCTTAAAAGGGAAACAAATCATATCTTAAAAGTGACAACTTCAAATTCCTCTGACATTTGGGGATCATTTCATTTGTAATAACATAAATATATTTCTAGTCCAAATGACCCAAATTAACCCTCTGGACCTGTCTTGAATGAATGGCTGATTTCAGAAAAAGGTTATGATGATGTGGCATTTGATTTGGACAATCCACCCCCTCCCCAAGATCCCTTTTGGTTCCCTTAAAAATGCATATTAGACAACTTCCATTGTATTGTCCCTTAAATTTTTCAGTGTATTTACATCCATTACCTCATTGGAATCTCAAATCAAAATCATAATGTAGGCATGACAGATTTTATTTTTGGCTCCATTTTCCGGATAAAGAAACTAAGTTTCAGAAAGATTAACTGCCAAATGTCACACAGCTTAAAAATGAAGAAAATGGGATTCAAACACAAGACAATAATGAAAACATGGTGCTTTTTCTGCTGAAACAGGCTACCTTTCCTCCTTTATCTGCACCTCCGGCTGCTTCTCTGGAGGTGTTTTAGTATGAAGAGTGCTTCAGAACTTCTGAGTTTGACAGACTTGGGTTCAAAGTCCAGTTCAATCATTTGCTGAATTACCCTGGGAGAAACTCAACCATTTTAGCTTTCTGGTGTGAAATGGCAATGACATCATCTACCTCATAGGCTTACTTTGACAATTAGAAGTAATAAAGAAATATACCATAAACTTAGGGAATGAAGAAATAATTTAATGGGCCCACAAAGCATGGCATCTCCAGAGTGAGAAAGGGGAGACAGAGACACAATGTGTCAGAACATGACTACATTGAGAATGTCAACATGAGAGGGTAACCAAGCATGGGCTATCACCAGAGCCTGAGCAGGGTGAGGAAAATGGAGTCAGACAAAAATTGAAGTCACAAAAGGAAGATGGCAATCTGACCCAGGATGTAGGAACCCTATATAGGGAAGATGCATGTCTTCACAGGATGGCCACCTGACATAGTGTGAGAGCCCAAGCAGAGTGAGGAGTCCATCTGCTTAGAAGAGTGGCCCAAAAAAGGGTGTCAGAGCCAAAAGAGGGTGAAATTGACATCTGCACATGTCAGCCTGGCCTGGGGTGTTGGAGGATGAGGGTGAAGTAGGATTAAAGGTGGAATCTATACCAAGTGGAGCCGGAGCACCAAGTGGAATGAGAGATGTTTATGTGGGGAGTGGTGATGCTGGCAGCCCAGCACGGGGTGTCTGAGCCTGGGGAGGGTGAGGAGGGAATTTGTGCAAGATATAGGGCACTGAATTCTGAAAGGGATGGGGAGGAATCCAGATTGGTGATGGCAATCTGACATGAGGTGTTGGAGCTCAAGCAGAGTGAGGGCAGTGTCTTTACATGAGGTGGAGAATGTGGTGGCAGGGGCATGGCTCGGTATACCTGAAGCCCAGAAGAGTATCAGAGTCTTATCCTTCACTCAGAGATGGGGTAGCAGTAGGTAGCTGCAGTGGCGATGGAGATCGTAATCAATTAAATTAATATGTATATTAAAGATATTGGGATCCAGAATTCTCGCTGTTGAAGAAGGTTGTTAAAAATAAGGAAAGGTAATAGGCCGGGCATGGTGCCTCACGCCTGTAACCCCAGCACTTTGGGAGGCCAAGACGGATGGATCACCTGAGCTCAGGAGTTTGAGACCAGCTTGGCCAAGATGGCGAAACCCCGTCTCTACTAAAAATATAAAAATTAGCCAGGCTTGGTGGCACATGCCTATAATCCCAGCTACTCAGGAGACTGAGGCAGGAGAACTGCTTGAACCCAGGAGGAAGAGGTTGCAGTGAGCTGAGATTGTGCCACTGCACTCCAGCCTGCGTGACAGAGTGAGACTCTGTCTCAAAAAAAAAAAAAAAAAAAGGAAAGGTAGAAAATTGGACTGGAATTCAAGATGCTGGTGTGAAATCATGGTTTCCAATATATGTTGAAATATAGATGTAAATGTGTGTACATTTATACATACACACAAGACACATATTCCCTAGTTGTGTCTTAAGAAGGCACTAGATGCAGTGACATTCAGTAGTAATGAACACATCTAGCGACCAGTATTGGTTTGTAAACACTATTCTTAACTAAAAGGAATCTGGGCTGCTTGGAGAAATGGCTGATCTGAGGGCTACGGTGGGAAGATACAAAATAAGCCTGGAGCACCTCTTCCAAACTCATTCAGGTTGCTGATAGATTAAGTGGCTGTGGTTATAAGACTGAAATCTCCACCTCTTGTCATCTGGGGGTTGCCCTCAGCTACTAGTGGCTGTCCACAAGTCCTAGATGCATGGCAGTTTACTTCTTCAAGGCTAATAGCAGAATCTCTCTGATGCTTCCTGTCTTTGACTTCAGAAAGGGCCCAGTCTCTTTAAAGGGCTCAACTGATTCATTGAGGTCTACCCATGATAATCTGCCCCACATTTTTTTAGAGTCAAAATCAACTGATTTGAGACCTTAATTGCATCAAATGTCAAATCTTCATATTTGCCATATAATAAAAATTAATCATGGGAGTGAAATCCATCATATTCATAATAATGCCCACATCCAAGAGGAGGGATTATGTAGGTGGTATACATTAGGGAAGAGGAATCTTGGGAGCCATCTTAGAACTCTGCCTACAGAAAGCAGGAGGGGGCAAAGAACCATTCTTTTTCATTGAAAAAATCTTCATTATGCTTTTATAATTCATTCATCCATAATAAACTCCATAACAAACTTTATTTCACAGTAAACTTTTATTTAACTATGTACAACTTCAGTTAAAAATTATATTTAATAGAATCTAAATGCCACTGAATCAATAAGATTCACCATTTCTTATGTACTGCTAAGAAAACAATAACCTGCTAATTAAAATGTGAGTCTATCAATTGTAAAATATATTCCAGTTTCAGAGATGTTAAATAATGTGTAGCTCAGAGTAACATACAATAACTAAAAACATGTCTTTTTTTGTTTTCTTTCATGCCTCCAAGACAAGTTCGAATTTAGTTTATTTATTTTTAAATAATGTAAATGAGTGTTACAAATTTCATGGGAATCAACAGCACTTTTAAGATGAGTAGGGCATCTTGTCCCTCCCTATCCAAACATATACATTCTCCCCTTTCCTCTTAACCCTTCTAAATATATCTATTCTTCCTAGTTTTCTGCTCCTTATTATGAAAATAGCCCTCCCCATCTTAATTTCTCTTCATTTCTTAGTCCATTTGGGCTATTATAACAAAAATACCATAGACTAGGTGGCTTAAACAACACTTACTCCTCACAGTTCTGGAGACGGGGGGAGGTCAAGGTCAAGGTGCTGGTAGATTCAGTGTGTGGTGAGGGCCTGCTTCCTGCTTTGTAGACAGCCATTTTCTTGCTGCGTCCTCACATGGTGGAAAAGGGAGACAGCTCCCCAGGGCCTCTTTTATAAGGGCACTAATCCCATTCATGAGGGGCTCCACCCTCAAAACCCAATCATCTCCCAAAGGCCCTACCTCCTAATAGTTAGTCCTAGGAGTCAGGATTTCAACACATGAATTTTGGGGGTCGCATACATTCAGTGTATAACACTTCCTTAAACCTGTTTCTTAATGTGTGCTCTTTGCAGGAGCTGAATACAATGAATGTAGTTTTTGGTGAAGAGGATGGCGAGGGGGAGAAACATGGACTTTGGGAAGAAGAATGTAGGTTTGCTTCTTAGTTCACATTTATTAGTTTCCCTTTGGCTGCAGGTAGCATAGTAGACAACCCAAATCAAAATGGCTTCAACAATAATGAAAATATATTATTTCAGGTGGTATGACATGAAATCTGAAGGTGGGGTATCGCTCATCTAAGACTGGTTAAGTCCATGGCTCAGCTGTTATCAAGGATCCAGCTTCTTCCCAACTTTCCTCTCTGTTTTCTTCAGCTAGCACCCCTTGAAATCTTAAGACAGCTGTCTCTGTTCTGGTGTCATAATCCCTATTATAAGACTGTAATAAAGATTAAAAATAGATTTAAAATGCATAGACACAATCCTAGCATTCAGCAGGTGCTCAACCTGAGATATTCTGATCTTGCCAAACTCCAAATGTGATGTCTTTGCTTATAATTGGCAGGAGGAGCCCCATGCTCTTTAGGCGCATTACCAAATCACCCAGTATTTTGACTTCAGCAAGCACAACTCAGAAGAAATCCTTTTTTTTTTTTCTTTTTAAGAGACAAGGCTCTGTTGCCCAGGCTAGAGTGCAGTGGCACAATCAGGACTCACTGCAACCTCGAATTCATGGGCTCCAGTGATCCTCTTGCCTCAGACTCTCAAGTAGCTGGGACTCCAGGTATGCACCTCCATGCCTGGCTAATTTAAAAAATTTTTGTAAAGATGAGATCTTGCTATGTTGCCAAGGCTGGTCTCAAACTCCTGAACTCAAGTGATCCTCCTGCCTTGGCCTCCCAAAGTGCCGAGATTCAAGGTGTGAGCCACTGCACCCGGCCTGAAGAAATCCTTGCACGTAACCCCCCAGTGGTTATGCTTATAAGAAACTAGTCAGTGAACTGAGACAATTATGCTGAAAGTCAGGAAACCTATTAAAACAGGGGACAGTCATTTAACATCTCTGGGTCTGAATTCCTAAAGTTCTACAATTGGATCAAGTTAAAACACCAAAAGGCTATATACTTGACCTATATTATCTCACCAACAGATAAAAATTGAGTTCTGGCCGGGTGCGGTGGCCCACACCTGTAATCCCAGCACTTTGGGAGGCCGAGGTGGGTGGATCATGAGGTCAGGAGATCGAGACCATCTTGGCTAACACAGTGAAACCCCATCTCTACTAAAAATACAAAAAATTAGCAGGGTGTGGTGGCATGCACCTGTAGTCCCAGCTACTTGGGAGGCTGAGGCAGGAGAATCACTTGAACCCGGGAGGCAGAGCTTGCAGTGAGCCAAGACTGCACCACTGCACTCCAGCCTGGGCGACAGAGCAAGACTCTGTCAAAAAAAAAAAAAAAAAGAAATTGAGTTCTACTATTATGTGGCTTTTAGTAACTGACCATAAAAAGACCCATACGAAACCTGTCACACAGAATTTTAGAAATGAGAATTCTGTCCATTCTATTCTGTGATTTCCATAATGAAGACCCACTTAAGAATTTTTTTTTTTTTTTGAGACAGAGTCTCGCTGTCGCCCAGGCTGGAGTGCAGTGGTGCGATCTCAGCTCACTGCAGGCTCCGCCCCCTGGGGTTCACACCATTCTCTTGCCTCAGCCTCCCGAGTAGCTGGGACTACAGGTGCCCGCCACCTCGCCTGGCTAATTTTTTGTATTTTTAGTAGAGACAGGGTTTCACCATGTTAGCCAGGATGGTCTCGATCTCCTGACCTCGTGATCCGCCCACCTCGGCCTCCCAAAGTGCTGGGATTACAGGTGTGAGCCACCGCGCCCGGCTAAGAATTGTTTTTATGAAATTATTGAGAGATTTTGCCTCCTGCCTCCTTTCTGGTATTGAGAGGTAAGTAGTTGATCACTTTATCCCGTTTGCTTTGGCTTTAAAGATGGTCAAGGATAAATTCAATAGAGCCATGATAACCATGCTGGCCAAATAAATCTGTGCAGATTTTTCCCATACAACTTTCTTGCTTTATTTCTCCTGGTTTGAATTTTTTAGACTATGGTTTTATTATATATATATTATATATGCTTGGAGCTGCATCAAGGGTCAGTGAGATTTACTTCACAGGAGGAAACCAAGGGGAGCAGAGGGAAGTAGGAAGCCCGGCTTGGTATGGCTACAATAGCTAGGTGATAGAGTACTTTGGACGAATGGCTCTTGGTTCAGGGAACGGCACAGTGGGGGCATGCCTGAAGCAGTATACTCGGAAATCTGTTCTGAGGAACCAGAGCAAACTGTACAGAGGAAAGGGGAGAATGGAGGCCAGTGATTGGCTGTGAGGTGCTGCCATAACCCAGGTAGGAGAGACCCACAGGCTAGCAGCTGCTTTGAGAACACAGGACACATTCATGAGAATCTCTGTCTCCTAACTTGATTCAACACAAATTAAGATATTTCACTTACACAGGTATGCTTGTTTCTTAAAACAATTATTTGAAAAATAAGAGGTTTTTAACCCACTTTATTTGACTTCTGAGTCCCTCAAATCTCTGCGGTGTCTTTTAAGTTTACAAGTGAGATGGGTACTGCCTCAGAAATATAACAATTATTTTTTTCCTTATATATAAACTTTATATATAAAATCTATACTTTATAAGTATCAAACTATACATGAGGTAATATTAGGAAGTAAACTGCTAGACTGTAGTATAAGATTAATTACAAGTATTGACAAGGCTCATAAAAATTAAAAAATTAAGCATTCCTATTTTCCCTTTCTATGCAATGAATTGCATTATCCACTGTATAAGGTTGTTACGAGACTTAAATAAGAAGTGCCTTGCCCACCTCCTGAGCCACAGCTGAGAAGTGAACCAACCAACCTGGGCAGACAGCAAAAGGGCACTGAGAGATGACTTGCTCTCCATTCCTCAGTTTCCTGCTTCTAAGGGCCTAGGATTTACCCTTGTTTCCTGCTTTATTTGGTCTTGTCTGATAAACCTTTGCTTGGAGTATATGCAGTTCCCTTTCTTGCTTTAGCAGGATTAGATAACAATGAAAATAACTTTGATTCCTATTTTCAAATAGGACTTTGCTAAGAAGTATCACTAGCTTTGGTGTACTCTGTATGTCCAGCAAGTTGGTAATACTATTACTTTTCCCAACAATAAAACAATATAATGACGAGTTTCCATTTCATGGTATTTGTCTAATAATAACCAATAATCAATATTACTATATAAAACTGCATATTTAGAATCTCATTATTATTTGTACTTGGAACATTTGTATTTGAATCTTGTGTTAATGATACCATCACACTCCTAAAGTTTGTAACTCACACAAGTGTATAATCTGAATACAGTTTATAAACCAATGAGAAAGATAAATATTCTTATATTTTAACAACAGAAAAGTTAGGAACTCTAAATTTAGAAATGGTATAGTAAGAGATATTGTTTCACTTTATTTATAATAGTAAGAAACTGGAAACAAATGTCTAACAATAGGAAACTGGTTTAAAAAAATCATAGAACCATAATTTATTTTAAGCCCTAAAATGAAATTGTGAACAACCACTAAAAATATGTTGTAAAACTATTTAATGTCATAAAGAGAACTAACTCTGTTTTTATGGTCCATCTACCAATGTCTTCCGAGCAGTTGTCTCTCCTCAAATCTCCTCCACCTCTTTACTCACCCTCACTCAGCCTAACCTTGCTTCCTATTTTATTAAGGAAATCCAATCAATCAGAAGAGGTGTCTACAATTTACTATCACATTTACCCACCAGCCATCACCTCTGCCATATATGCTCCTCTCCTATTCCAATGGTTGGAATGTCTCGGGGAAGACCAAGCCCTTCACTTGCACATTAGATCCCAGCTCTCTGTCCCATCCATTATGGAAGCTGCACATCACCCCAGTCACACAAGAGGGCACTCTGAATGAGGAATCTTGTAAACTACTCCAAATCACCAGTCTTGAACAGTCTTGAACAGGCATGGGCGTTAAAGTACTCTTTATCTGTACATTGCTACCTACAGAAGAAAACAGAGAACAAAAACACATCAGCTCATGAAAATTACCAGCAGAGCCGCCCTTACTCCCAGCTCTCATCTCCCAAAACAACAACAACAAAAAACATATAGCTGAAGAAAACAAGCAAAAATCCAAACAGAATTAAACACCCCTCTTTGGGAAAATTAAAGAACATTCTGAATTGAAATTCAAAAACTAAGATTAGAACTGAAGCAAAAAAAAAAAAAATACAAATAATGAGACAAGAGTTGACTAACCTCAGACATGGCAAACAAGAAAAAAATTATATTACAAATGAAGACTATATTACAAGAAAGAATAAATTTGAATGGAAACATGATGAACATTATCGGACAAAAGCAGAAAGAGAACAAAAAATGAGATGAAGAAAGAAAAATTTAATAGAAAACAAAGAAAACACATTATAGAGAAAGAAACACAGTAACAATAAAATGACAGAAACTAAACCAAACATTTGGTAATTTCAACAAATGTGAATGGTCTTAATCCACTTATCAAAAGAAAAAGATTTTTGGTTGAGCCCACAGAGCAAAACCCAACTACATATGTTCCATACAAGAAACAAACCTAAAAATTATTCAGAAAAGCTAAAAATAGACCAGGCGCGGTGGCTCACATCTGTAATCCCAGCACTTTGGGAGACCAAGGTGGGTGGATCACTTGAGCTCAGGAGTTCGAGACCAGCCTGGCCAACATGGTGAAACCCCACTTCTACTAAAAATAGAAAAAAATTAGCCAGACATGGTGGCACATGCCTGTAATCCCAGCTATTCAGGAGGCTGAGACATGAGAATCACTTGAACCCAGAAGGCAGAGGTTGCAGTGAGCAAAGATCGTGCCACTTCATTCAAGCCTGGGTGACTCCATCTCAAAAAAAAAGAAAAGCTAAAAATAAAGTGATGGGCAAATGAATATTAAAAGCAAATGGAAACATTTTCAAGTTGCAGTATAAAATCTGAAACCACATCAATGAACTTTTTATACTGTTACATTAAAATCCATTGGTCTTTGTAGGTTGGATGGGTGCTTTATGCATGTATAATTCTGTAATATTGTGCATTGTTTATTTAGAAAATATCAGTTTACTAATCTATGCAGATCTTCCACATGTTTCATTATATAGTAGAGTGTTTTTAAAAAGTTACATTCTTTAATATCACCAATGAATCTTGCCAAAACAGTCTTTAGGTACAGGAAAGCTTTCAAGCTCACAGGGATGGATCAGATGTTCTAAAATTATAATTTTTGCTTAAAAGCTTGAATTTTATCATTGACAACAAATATTTTCAGTTGTCCTCCTCAAAGTGACAGGGTCACTCTGTTCATTTCTGAAAAAGTTCCTGTCAAACATCTATATCTGAAAAAAAATGTTGCCCCTTGGTTTTGTTTCTTTGTTTGGGTTTGTGTTTGTATGTGTGTCTGGTTTCTTGTGTTTTTTGTTTTTGTTTTTGTTTTTGTTTTTGTTTTTGTAGAGATAGGGTCTTATTGTGTTACCCAGGCTGGACCTGAATTCAAACTCCTGCCTCCACCTCCACAGCAGCTGGCATTACAGGCTCATACCAGCACACCCAGCTCTCAGTTGTTCTTTCAAGTAAAAATAGCAGTCATGAAAAACAACTCATTCAGCTTGCAACTCAGATAACACAGCACATGTACTTATCTTAGGAATACAGTTGCAGAAGTACTTCATCTATCTTCCCATTCTCTAGGCATAATATTGAAAAGACTGTATATGAGGTTTAATAACATTAATAATTGTTACTGCTTCATCAAGGACATTCTTAAATGAACCTCACCCCAAAGGCAGATGTTTTCAGAAGGGAACTCTACTCAAGGTTTAGAAACCAGGCAGTCTCAATGGAACATAGACTCTTCTAGTGGAAATGCCTCTACTGTTTGCCTTATTGAGTATGGTGCGTTCCTATTAAGGTATAGCATATTTTATCATGTTAAAAAAGTATCCCCCCAATGATCTTCTATGTAGAAAACCTCAACACACAATAATCAGGTGTATTTCTACACACTAACAATGAACAGTCTAAAAAGGAAATTAAAACAATTCCATTTACAGTACCCAAAAAGAATAGAATACGGTTGACTCTTGAACAACACAAGTTTGAACTGTATGAATCCACTTATATATAGATTTCAATAAATACACTGGAAAATTTTTTGGAGATTCACTACAATTTGGAAACATATATAGAGAGAGAGTCTACTTACGTGTTAATCGACTGTTTATGTTCTTGGTAAGGCTTCCCATCAACAGTAGGCTATTATTATGATTTTGAGGAGTGAAAAGTTATATGCAGATTTTTGACTGCATCTATATATGCAGATTTTACTGCAGGGGTCAGTAACCCTAACTCCTCTGTTATTCAAGGGTCAAATGTACTTAGGAATTAATTTAATCAAGAAGGTGAGACTTGTGTAACAGAAACTATAAAACACTGCTGAAAGAAATCAAAGGCACATAAGTAAATGGAAAGACATCCCATGTTAACGGACTGGAAGACAATATTGTTCAGATGTTATTACTACCAAAAGCAATCTATGTATTCAATGCAATCTCTATCAAATTCAAATTGATGGTTTTTTCCAGAAATAGAAAAATCTGTCTTAAAATTCATATGGGATCTGAAGGAACAAATAGCCAAAATCTTGAAAAAGAACAAATTTGGGAGACTCACACTTCCTGAGTTCAATACAAAGTGATAGTAATCAAAACAGTGTGCTAACAGCATAAAAGATAGACATATAGAGCAATGGAACACAGTGGAGAGGGTAGAAATAAACCCTCACGTCTATGGTAAATAATTGTTGACAAAAGTACCAAGACCATTCAATGAAGGAAGGACGGTCTTTCAACAAATGGTGCTAGGAAAACTGGATCTCCTCATGCAAAACAATGAAGTTGGACCACTGTCTTAGACAACATACACAAATTAGCACAAAACGGATCAAAGACATAAATGTAAATGCTAAACCTATAAAGCTCATAGAGGAAAACATAAGGGAAAGTCTTCACAACACTATTTACAACATTATTTACCCAGAAGTCATTCAGGACCAGGTTAACTTCCATGTAATTGTATAGTTTTGAGCGATTTTCTTAGCATTGATTTCTACTTTTCTTGCACAGTGGTCTGAGAGTGTGAGTGGGGTGATTTTTTTTTTAATTTGCTGAGGATTATTTTATGCCCGGGTGTATGGTCAATTTTAGAGTATGTGTTATGTGCAGATGAGCAGAATGTACATTCTGTTTTTGGGTGGAGAGTTCTGCAGATGTCTACTAGGTCCATTTGGTCAAATATAGAGTTCAGGTCCCAAACATCTTTGTTACTTTTCTACCTCAACGATCTAATACTGTGAGTGGAGTGTTTAATGTCTCCCACTATTATTGTGTGGTTATTTAAGTCACTTCATAGGTCTTTAAAAATCTTTGTTGGTTTAAAGTCTGTTTTGCCTGAAATTAGAATAGCCAACTCCTGTCTTTTTATGTTTTCCATTTGCTTAGTAGATTTTTCTCCGTTCCTTTACTTTGAGCCTAAGGGCGTCATTGCATGTGAGATGATCCTCCTGAAGACAGCATACCATTGGGTTTTGTTTCTGTATCAGTTTTCCAGTCTGTGCCTTTTAACTGGAGTGTGTAGCCTATTTACATTCAAGGTTAGTATTGATACATGCAGATTTGATCCTGTCATAACATTGTTAGCTGGTTATTATGCAGACATGTTTGTGTGGCTGCATTATAGTGTCACTGGCCTATGTACTTTTAAGTGTGTTTTTGCAGTGGCCAGTAATGGTCTTTACTTCCCATATTTCGCACTCCCTTCAGGACCTCTTGTAAGGCAGGTCTGGTGGTAACAAATTCCCTTAGCCTTTGCTTGTCTGAAAAGGATGTAATTTTCCTTTGCTTATGAAACTTAGTTTGGCTGGATATAAAATTCTTGGTTGAAAATTCTTTAAGAATGCTGAATATAGGCCTCTAATCTCTTCTGGCTTGTAGGGTTGCTGCTGATAGGTCTGCTGTTAGCCTAAAGACCCCTTTGTAGGGCTGGGCGCGGTGGCTCACACCTGTGATCCCAGCACTTCAGGAGGCCAAGGCAGGTGGATCACCTGAGCTCGGGAGTTCAAGACCAGCCTGACCAACATGGAGAAACCCCATCTCCATTAAAAATACAAAATTAGCCAGGCATGGTGGTGTGTGCCTGTAATCCCAGCTACTCAGAATGCTGAGGCAGGAGAATCACTTGAACCTGGGAGGCAGAGATTGTGGTGAGCTGAGATCGTGCCATTGCACTTCAGCCTGAGCAAAAAGAGCGAAACTCCATCTCAAAAACAAACAAAAAAGATCCCTTTGTAGGTGACCTGCCCCTTCTCTCCAGCTGCCCTTAACCGTTTTTTCTTTCATTTTGACCTTGGAGAATCTGATGACTATCTGTCATGAGGATGATCTTCTTGTGTAGAATTTTGCAGAGGTTCTCTGTATTTCCTGAACGTGAATGTTGGCCTCTCTAGCAAGGTTGGGGAAATTTTCATGGACAATATCCTGAAATATGTTTTCCAAGTTGCTTGGTTTCTCTTCCTCTCTTTCAGGGATGGAAATGAGTCATAGATTTGGTCTCTTTACATAATTTCATATTTCTCAGAGGTTTTGTTCAGTCTTTGATATGGTTTGAATCTGTGTCCCTGCTCAAATCTATGTTGAATTGTAATCCCCAATGTTGAAGGTGGGGAGGTGACTGGATCATGGGGGCAGATTTCTCATGAATGGTTTAGCACCATCCTCCTTGGTACTGTCCTAGTGATAGTGAGTGAATGCTCACAAGATATGGTTGTTTAAAAGTGTGTAGCTCCTCCCCACTCTCTCTCTCTTGCTGGCCATGTGACATGCTGGCTCCTCATTCACCTTCTGCCATGTCTGTAAGTTTCCTGAGGCCTCCTCAGAAGCAGATGCCTCCGAGGGAGGAGCCAAGATGGCCGAATAGGAACAGCTCCGGTCTACAGCTCCCAGCGTGAGCGACGCAGAAGACGGGTGATTTCTGCATTTCCATCTGAGGTACCGGGTTCATCTCACTAGGGAGTGCCAGACAGTGGGCGCAGGCCAGTGGGTGCGCGCACCGTGCGCGAGCCGAAGCAGGGCGAGGCATTGCCTCACCTGGGAAGCGCAAGGGGTCAGGGAGTTCCCTTTCCGAGTCAAAGAAAGGGGTGACGGACGCACCTGGAAAATCAGGTCACTCCCACCCGAATATTGCGCTTTTCAGACTGGCTTAAAAAACGGCGCACCACGAGACTATATCCCACACCTGGCTCGGAGGGTCCTACGCCCACGGAATCTCGCTGATTGCTAGCGCAGCAGTCTGAGATCAAACTGCAAGGCGGCAGCGAGGCTGGGGGAGGGGCGCCCGCCATTGCCCAGGCTTGCTTAGGTAAACAAAGCAGCCGGGAAGCTCGAACTGGGTGGAGCCCACCACAGCTCAAGGAGGCCTGCCTGCCTCTGTAGGCTCCACCTCTGGGGGCAGGGCACAGACAAACAAAAAAACAGCAGTAACCTCTGCAGACTTAAATGTCCCTGTCTGACAGCTTTGAAGAGAGCAGTGGTTCTCCCAGCACGCAGCTGGAGATCTGAGAACGGGCAGACTGCCTCCTCAAGTGGGTCCCTGACCCCTGACCCCCGAGCAGCCTAACTGGGAGGCACCCCCCAGCAGGGGCACACTGACACCTCACACCGCAGGGTATTCCAACGGGTCCTGTCTGTTAGAAGGAAAACTAACAAACAGAAAGGACATCCACACCAAAAACCCATCTGTACATCACCATCATCAAAGACCAAAAGTAGATAAAACCACAAAGATGGGGAAAAAACAGAACAGAAAAACTGGAAACTCTAAAACGCAGAGCACCTCTCCTCCTCCAAAGGAATGCAGTTCCTCACCAGCAACAGAACAAAGCTGGATGGAGAATGATTTTGACGAGCTGAGAGAAGAAGGCTTCAGACGATCAAATTACTCTGAGCTACAGGAGGACATTCAAACCAAAGGCAAAGAAGTTGAAAACTTTGAAAAAAATTTAGAAGAATGTATAACTAGAATAACCAATACAGAGAAGTGCTTAAAGGAGCTGACGGAGCTGAAAACCAAGGCTCGAGAACTACATAAAGAATGCAGAAGCCTCAGGAGCCGATGCGATCAACTGGAAGAAAGGGTATCAGCAATGGAAGATGAAATGAATGAAATGAAGCGAGAAGGGAAGTCTAGAGAAAAAAAAGAATAAAAAGAAATGAGCAAAGCCTCCAAGAAATATGGGACTATGTGAAAAGACCAAATCTACGTCTGATTGGTGTACCTGAAAGTGATGCGGAGAATGGAACCAAGTTGGAAAACACTCTGCAGGATATTATCCAGGAGAACTTCCCCAATCTAGCAAGGCAGGCCAACATTCAGATTCAGGAAATACAGAGAACGCCACAAAGATACTCCTCGAGAAGAGCAACTCCAAGACACATAATTGTCAGATTCACCAAAGTTGAAATGAAGGAAAAAATGTTAAGGGCAGCCAGAGAGAAAGGTCGGGTTACCCTCAAAGGGAAGCCCATCTGACTAACAGCGGATTTCTCGGCAGAAACCCTACAAGCCAGAAGAGAGTGGGGGCCAATATTCAACATTCTTAAAGAAAAGAATTTTCAACCCAGAATTTCATATCCAGCCAAATTAAGCTTCATAAGTGAAGGAGGAATAAAATACTTTACAGACAAGCAAATGCTGAGAGATTTTGTCACCACCAGGCCTGCCCTAAAAGAGCTCCTGAAGGAAGTGCTAAACATGGAAAGGAACAACCGGTACCAGCCGCTGCAAAATCATGCCAAAATGTAAAGACCATCGAGACTAGGAAGAAACTGCATCAACTAATGAGCAAAATCACCAGCTAACATCATAATGACAGGATCAAATTCACACATAACAATATTAACTTTAAATGTAAATGGACTAAATTCTCCAATTAAAAGACACAGACTGGCAAGTTGGATAAAGAGTCAAGACCCATCAGTGTGCTGTATTCAGGAAACCCATCTCACGTGCAGAGACACACATAGGCTCAAAATAAAAGGATGGAGGAAGATCTACCAAGCAAATGGAAAACAAAAAAAGGCAGGGGTTGCAATCCTAGTCTCTGATAAAACAGACTTTAAACCAACAAAGATCAAAAGAGACAAAGAAGGCCATTACATAATGGTAAAGGGATCAATTCAACAAGAGGATATATATATCCTAAATATATATGCACCCAATACAGGAGGACCCAGATTCATAAAGCAAGTCCTGAGTGACCTACAAAGAGACTTAGACTCCCACACATTAATAATGGGAGACTTTAACACCCCACTGTCAACATTAGACAGATCAACGAGACAGAAAGTCAACAAGGATACCCAGGAATTGAACTCAGCTCTGCACCAAGCGGACCTAATAGACATCTACAGAACTCTCCACCCCAAATCAACAGAATATACATTTTTTTCAGCACCACACCACACCTATTCCAAAATTGACCACATAGTTGGAAGTAAAGCTCTCCTCAGCAAATGTAAAAGAACAGAAATTATAACAAACTATCTCTCAGACCACAGTGCAATCAAACTAGGACTCAGGATCAAAAATCTCAATCAAAGCCGCTCAACTATATGGAAACTGAACAACCTGCTCCTGAATGACTACTGGGTACATAACGAAATGAAGGCAGAAATAAAGATGTTCTTTGAAACCAACGAGAACAAAGACACAACATACCAGAATCTCTGGGATGCATTCAAAGCAGTGTGTAGAGGGAAATTTATAGCACTAAATGCCCACAAGAGAAAGCAGGAAAGATCCAAAATTGACACCCTAACATCACAATTAAAAGAACTAGAAAAGCAAGAGCAAACACATTCAAAAGCTAGCAGAAGGCAAGAAATAACTAAAATCAGAGCAGAACTGAAGGAAATAGAGACACAAAAAACCCTTCAAAAAATCAATGAATCCAGGAGCTGGTTTTTTGAAAGGATCAACAAAATTGATAGACCGCTAGCAAGACTAATAAAGAAAAAAAGAGAGAAGAATCAAATAGACACAATAAAAAATGATAAAGGGGATATCACCACCGATCCCACAGAAATACAAACTACCATCAGAGAATACTACAAACACCTCGACGCAAATAAACTAGAAAATCTAGAAGAAATGGATACATTCCTCGACACATACACTCTCCCAAGACTAAACCAGGAAGAAGTTGAATCTCTGAATAGACCAATAACAGGATCTGAAATTGTGGCAATAATCAATAGTTTACCAACCAAAAAGAGTCCAGGACCAGATGGATTCACAGCCGAATTCTACCAGAGGTACAAGGAGGAACTGGTACCATTCCTTCTGAAACTATTCCAATCAATAGAAAAAGAGGGAATCCTCCCTAACTCATTTTATGAGGCCAGCATCATTCTGATACCAAAGCCGGGCAGAGACACAACCAAAAAAGAGAATTTTAGACCAATATCCTTGATGAACATTGATGCAAAAATCCTCAATAAAATACTGGCAAACCGAATCCAGCAGCACATCAAAAAGCTTATCCACCATGATCAAGTGGGCTTCATCCCTGGGATGCAAGGCTGGTTCAATATACGCAAATCAATAAATGTAATCCAGCATATAAACAGAGCCAAAGACAAAAACCACATGATTATCTCAACAGATGCAGAAAAAGCCTTTGACAAAATTCAACAACCCTTCATGCTAAAAACTCTCAATAAATTAGGTATTGATGGGACGTATTTCAAAATAATAAGAGCTATGACAAACCCACAGCCAATATCATACTGAATGGGCAAAAACTGGAAGCATTCCCTTTGAAAACTGGCACAAGACAGGGATGCCCTCTCTCACCGCTCCTATTCAACATAGTGTTGGAAGTTCTGGCCAGGGCAATCAGGCAGGAGAAGGAAATAAAGGGTATTCAATTAGGAAAAGAGGAAGTCAAATTGTCCCTGTTTGCAGACGACATGATTGTTTATCTAGAAAACCCCATTGTCTCAGCCCAAAATCTCCTTAAGCTGATAAGCAACTTCAGCAAAGTCTCAGGATACAAAATCAATGTACAAAAATCACAAGCATTCTTATACACCAACAACAGACAAACAGAGAGCCAAATCATGAGTGAACTCCCATTCACAATTGCTTCAAAGAGAATAAAATACCTAGGAATCCAACTTACAAGGGATGTGAAGGACCTCTTCAAGGAGAACTACAAACCACTGCTCAAGGAAATAAAAGAGGATACAAACAAATGGAAGAACATTCCATGCTCATGGGTAGGAAGAATCAATATCGTGAAAATGGCCATACTGCCCAAGGTCATTTACAGATTCAATGCCATCCCCATCAAGCTACCAATGACTTTCTTCACAGAATTGGAAAAAACTACTTTAAAGTTCATATGGAACCAAAAAAGAGCCCGCATCGCCAAGTCAATCCTAAGCCAAAAGAACAAAGCTGGAGGCATCACACTACCTGACTTCAAACTATACTACAAGGCTACAGTAACCAAAACAGCATGGTACTGGTACCAAAACAGAGATATAGATCAATGGAACAGAACAGAGCCCTCAGAAATAACGCCGCATACCTACAACTATCTGATCTTTGACAAACCTGAGAAAAACAAGCAATGGGGAAAGGATTCCCTATTTAATAAATGGTGCTGGGAAAACTGGCTAGCCATATGTAGAAAGCTGAAACTGGATCCCTTCCTTACACCTTATACAAAAATCAATTCAAGATGGATTAAAGATTTAAATGTTAGACCTAAAACCATAAAAACCCTAGAAGAAAACCTAGGCATTACCATTCAGGACATAGGCATAGGCAAGGACTTCATGTCCAAAACACCAAAAGCAATGGCAACAAAAGACAAAATTGACAAATGGGATCTAATTAAACTAAAGAGCTTCTGCACAGCAAAAGAAATTACCATCAGAGTGAACAGGCAACCTACAGAATGGGACAAAATTTTCGCAACCTACTCATCTGACAAAGGGCTAATATCCAGAATCTACAATGAACTCAAACAAATTTACAAGAAAAAAACAAACAACCCCATCAAAAAGTGGGCGAAGGACATGAACAGACACTTCTCAAAAGAAGACATTTATGCAGCCAAAAAACACATGAAAAAATGCTCATCATCACTGGCCATCAGAGAAATGCAAATCAAAACCACTATGAGATATCATCTCACACCAGTTAGAATGGCAATCATTAAAAAGTCAGGAAACAACAGGTGCTGGAGAGGATGTGGAGAAATAGGAACACTTTTACACTGTTGGTGGGACTGTAAACTAGTTCAACCATTGTGGAAGTCAGTGTGGCGATTCCTCAGGGATCTAGAACTAGAAATACCATTTGACCCAGCCATCCCATTACTGGGTATATACCCAAAGGACTATAAATCATGCTGCTATAAAGACACATGCACACGTATGTTTATTGTGGCATTATTCACAATAGCAAAGACTTGGAACCAACCCAAATGTCCAACAATGATAGACTGGATTAAGAAAATGTGGCACATATACACCATGGAATACTATGCAGCCATAAAAAATGATGAGTTCATGTCCTTTGTAGGGACATGGATGAAATTGGAAACCATCATTCTCAGTAAACTATCACAAGAACAAAAAACCAAACACCGCATATTCTCACTCATAGGTGGGAATTGAACAATGAGATCACATGGACACAGGAAGGGGAATATCACACTCTGGGGACTGTTGTGGGGTGGGGGGAGGGGGGAGGGATAGCAATGGGAGATATACCTAATGCTAGATGACGAGTTAGTGGGTGCAGCGCACCAGAATGGCACATGTATACATATGTAACTAACCTGCACAATGTGCACATGTACCCTAAAACTTAACGTATAATAAAAAAAAAAAAAAGAAGCAGATGCCTCCATGCTTCCTGTACAGCCTACGATGAGCTAATTAAACCCCTTTTCTTTATAAATTACCCAGTCTAAGGTATTTCTTTATAGCAATGCATGAACGAACTAATACAGTCTTCTTTATTGTTTTTACTTTATTTTTGTCTAACTGAGGTATTTTGGAGAGCCAGTCTTCCAGCTCTGAGATTCCTTCTTCAGCTTGGTTGATTCTGCTGATAAGACTTGAGACTGCACTGTGAAATTCTTCTAGTGTGTTCTTCAGCTTTATCAGGTCAGTCTGGTTCTTTGTTATAATGGTCATTTGGTCTAACACCTCCTGTATTGTTTTATTGTAATCCTTAGATTTCTTGGATTGGGTTGACTATCTCCTGTATGTCATTGATCTTTGTTCCTATCCATATTCTGAATTCTATTTGTAACATTTCAGCCATTTCAACCTGGTTAATAACCATTGCTAGGGAACTGGTACAGTCATTTGGAGGTAAGAAGGCACCCTGGCTTTTTGAGTTGCCAGAGTTCTTATGCTGGTTCTTTCTCATTTATATCGGCTGATATTCTTCAATCTTTGAAGTTGCTGTCCTTTGGGTAGATTTTTTGATTTTTTCTTCTTGATAACCTTGGGGGTTTGATTACAGTATAAGGTGGGATCAGTTGACTGGCTTAGATTCTGGCCTGCTCCTGGGTCTTGGAGGAGCCCTCTCTGATTACTGTCTCTGTGCCCATGTTTCTTTTGTTGAGTGTTCTTGTCCATGGGGCTCTCCCTCAGACAGGAACCTCAGTTGACAGATAGGTTGTATCCTTGCTAGGTCAGCCCTAATCTGTTGTCTGTTTACTTCCTGAGTAAACACGGGGTTGCACCTGCCTGCAGAGTTCAGGTAGAAGTGGAACCACTGGGTTGGAAGCTCTAGCAGGTGTGGCCTGGCCTGTATGGCTACAAGAGGTGGGGGGTGGGTGGAGTTGCCTGCCCTGCTGTCTGGGTGTTTCCAGGGCAAAAGGAGGCTGTGCCCTAAAAAAAGAAGGAATTCTGACATGGTACAATATGGATGAATCTTGAGGACATTATGCTAAATGAAATAAGCCTGTCGAGAAGGACAAATACTATATGATTTCACTTACATGAGATACCTACATTTGTCAAAATCACAAGGGACAGAAAATAGGATGGTGGTGACAGAAATGTCTGTCAAAAAGGACAAACTGTATGATTTCACTTATATGAGATAAAAAAAGGACATACTGTATGATTTCACTTATATGAGATGTCTAAAGTAGTCAAAATCACAAGAGACAGAAAACAGGATGGTAGCTGTCAAGGCCTTGAAGACAAGAGGAAATGGGGAGTTTTTGTTTAATGGATACAGGGTTTTAGTTTTGAGATTAAAAACATGAGCTCTGGTGATATATGTGGTGGTAATGGTTTCAAAACTATATGAATGAACTTAACATTACTTAGCTGTACATTTACAAATGGTTAAGATGGTAAATATTATGTGTATTTTATCACAATAAAAAACTTTTAAAGTATCCATCGATTCCTATTTTCTTTAGTGTTTTTTTAAAATAAGAAATGAGTGTTGACTGCATGTTCTCACTCATAGGTGGGAATTGAACCATAAGAACACTTGGACACAGGGTGGGGAACATCACACACTGGGGCCTGTCGTGGGGTGGGGGAGTGGGGAGGGATAGCATTAGGAGATATACCTAATGTAAATGACGAGTTAACAGGTGCAGCACACCAACATGGCACATGTATACGTATGTAACAAACCTGCACGTTGTGCACATGTACCCTAGAACTTAAAGTATAATTTAAAAAAAGAAAAAAAAAGTAAAGAATATTTAAAGAAGGAATAATAAATCTATATGAACAATCGCATGTCAATGTATTAATTTAGACGTAATGGACAAATTTCTAGAAACACACAAACAATCCTCAAGAATAGAATAAAATAAATAAAGCCATTAAAAAAAAGAAATGAGTGTTGAATTTAGCAGAAAGCTTTTTTTAGCATCTACAAAAATCATCATGATATGAAGGACTGCTGTTTTTCCATGATAATTCTTATATAACCTCTTGACTTTTTAAACTATCTGCATATATTACTTTTATAAGAATATTTAATTTAAAAAACTTTGGGGCTACAAGTAAAATAGTACATTAAGAAAAATGTATAGGTTTAGATGTGCTGAGAAAGAAGAAATGCTAACAATCAATCTTTGGGCAAAATAAGCCCAAACAATGTAAAATGACTGATATAATCTAGAAAATAAATTGATGAAATAGAAAATTAGTATAAAATAGAATTAAAGAAAGCAAAGTTGGTTCTTTCTAGAGAATAATGTAACTACGAAACTGCAGATTAATTGATGAAGAAAAACAGAAGGCACAAATAATCAATATAAGGAATAAAGGTCAGGCACGGCAGCTCACACCCTGTAATCCCAGCACTTTGAGAGGCCAAGGCGGGTGGATCATTTGAGGTCAGGAGTTTGAGACCAGGCTGGCCAAAATGGTGAAACCCCATCTCAACTAAAAATACAAAAATTAGCCAGGGTGGTAGGTGCCTGTAATCCCAGCTACCCAGGAGGCTGAGGCAGGAGAATCGCTTCAGCCTGGGAGGCAGAGGTTGTGGTGAGCTGAGATAATGCCACTGCACTCCAGCTTAGGTGACAGAGTGAGACCCTGTCTCAAAAGGCATTAATATTTTGGCATAATATTAATGGTATTTGAAAACTTCACGTTTATATTTAAAAATTTAGTTTATATCAGGAATGTAAGGGTGGTTTAGTATTTTTAAATGCATAGATATAATCTGTTGCTTTGGCAGAATAAAAAGAAAAACTCTGGTCATGTCAAAAAGAATTCCAAAAAAGTCAACATCTCTTCCTGATTATAAAACAAAGAAACAAAAAGTCCAACAACTCTTATCAAGCTACAGTTTGAAGAGAATTTCATTAACTTGACAGAGTTTCTACCAGAAAATTGCAGGACACATTGTATTCAGTGGGGAAAATATTAATAGCAGTCTCTTTAAAACCCAGGACAAAAATACACTATCATTGCTTTTATTTCAAATTACATTGCCTCAAAGACTTGAACATAAATGTTCGCTGAAGCTTTATTTATAATACTCAAATGTCCATCAACAGGTGAATAAACAAGTATATCCATACAAAAGAACACAATTCAGCAATAAAGAGAAGTGTGCTGCTAATATACATAAAAACAGGAAGCTTGAAAACACCATACTGAGCAAAAGACACAAGAGTGTAGACTATATAATTCTGCTTATATGAAATTCTAGAACAGGCAAAACTAATCGATACTTACTGAAAGAATACCAGTGGATGCCTGAGGTCTGAGAGAAGGAGAAGAATGAATTGTAGTAAAGTGTCACAGGGAACATTCTGGGGTGATGGAATGTCCTATTTATTGATTGTGGTGGTAGCCACATGGTTATACACATGTCAAAACTCATTGAACTGTATACTCTCCATTTATTTAGATCTTCAGTGTCTCTCGGTTTTGTAATTTTCAGTGTACAAGTGTACACCTTTTTACTTTATTCCTATTTTATTCTGTTTGATGCTACTGAATGAAATTGTTGTTTAAACTTCATTTTGAGACTGTTCACTGGTAGTATGTAGAAAGAGAATTTATTTTTGTGTATTGATCTTGTTTCCTGAGACTTTGCTGAATTTATTAACTCTAGTGGGTTTTATTTTGTATGTGTGCATTAAAAATGGGTGCAATTCATTGACTGTTCTGTATACCACAAAATAGTTAATTGTTAAAAAAAAAAAAAAACAAAAATATGCAACCCACTGGGGAAAATAATAAAATGTTATCAAAAGACATTTTGAAAGACTATAGACAACAATTAGCCAGGTGTGGTAGCACACACCTGCAGTCCCAGCTACTCGGGATGCTTAGGTAGAAGGATTGCTTGAGCCCAGGAGTTCAAGGCTAAAGTGAGCTATGATTGTGGCACTGCACTCCAGCCTAGGCAACAGAGCAAGACCCTATGTCTAAAAAAAGACTACAGTCAACATATTCATAGATTAAAAGCCTCAATGTCACAAAGCTGGCCAGGCACAGTGGCTCATGCCTGTAATCCCAACACTTTGGGAGGCTGAGGCGGGCAGATCACTTGAGGTCAGGAGTTCGAGACCAGCGTGGCCAACATGGTGAAACTTAGTCTCTACTAAAAATACAAAAATTAGCTGGGCATGGTGGTAAGTGCTTGTAGTCCCACCTACTCAGGAGGCTGAGGCAGGAATATCACTTGAACCCAGGAGACGGAAGTTGCAGTGAGCCAAGATCGTGCCACTGCACTCCAGCCTGGACAACAGAGTGAGCATGGTGGCTCACGCCTGTAATCCCAGCACTTCGGGAGGCCAAGGCAAGTGGATCACCTGAGGTCAGGAGCTCGAGATCAGCCTGGCCAACACAGTGAAACCCCATCTCTACTAAAAATACAAAAATTAGCCGGGTGTGGTGGCACACACCTGTAATCCCAGCTACTTGGAAAGCTGAGGCAGGAGAATCGCTTGAACCCAAGAGGTAGAGGTTGCAGTGAGTTGAGATTGTGCCACTGCACTCCAGCCTAGGCAACAGAGCAAGACTTCATCTCAAAAAAAAAAGAAAATCTTTTTATGATACAGAATTCAAAAGGATTATAAGACAATAATACTATAAACAAATTTACGCCAACAAAGTAGACAACTTAGATGAAATAGCAAAATTAATGGAAAGATACAAATTACCAAAGCTGTTTTTTTTTAAAAAAAGAAAAATCTGAATAAACTTATAACAAGGACAGAAATTGAATCTGTTATGTAAAATCTAATTTAAAAAAAAGCGGCTGGGCACGGTAGCTCACGCCTGTAATCCCAGCACTTTGGGAGGCTGAGGCGGGCAGATCATGAGGTCAGGAGAACAAGACCATCCTGGCTAACACGGTGAAACCCCGTCTCTACTAAAAATACAAAAAAATTAGCCAGGCGTGGTGGTGGGCGCCTGTAGTCCCAGCTACTCAGGAAGCTGAGCCAGGAGAACGGTGTGAACCCAGGAGGTGGAGTTTGCAGTGAGCCAAGATTGTGCCACTGCACTCCAGCCTGGGCAACAGAGCAAGACTCCATCTCAAAAAAAAAAAAAAAAAAAAAAAAAAAAAAAAAAAAAAGCTCAGGCCCAGTTGTCTTACTGGTGAATTAAAGGAGAAATAATAACAAATTTTCATGAATTCTTCCAGAAAATAGGGGAAGCTGGAACACCTTTCAACTCATTCTAGGAGGCCAGTATTACCTTGATACGAAAGCCAGAAAAAGACATCACAAGAAAAGAAAGCTACACATGAATATCCCTCATAAACATGAAAAAGATATAAAAATCCTTAATAAAATATTAGCCAATGAAATCCAATAATAAATTATATACAACATGACCAAGTGGGGTTTACCTCAAGAATGTAAAACAAATTATTTTACAACTAATATATCATGTGAATAAGAGGAAAAATTATATGGTCATCTCAACAGATGCACAGAAATCATTTGATAAAACCCAAGATTCATCCATGATAAAAGTACTCAAAAAACTAGAAATAGGAGAGAACTTCCTTGAACTAGAGTATCTATAAAAACCTACAGCTAAAATCATATGTATTGGTGAAAGACTAAATGCTTCTGCCAAATATCAGGACAAAGGCAACATTATCTGCTTTCACTTCTATTTAACCTTGTATAGAAGGTTTCAGCCAGTGAAATCAGGCACAAAAGAAATAAAAAGCATTAGAAAGGTTAGAAAGGAAGAGGCAGCTGGGCGCAGTGGCTCACGCCTGTAATCCCAACACTTTGGGAGGCCAAGGCAGGCGGATCGCCTGAGGTAAGGAGTTTGAGGCCAGCCTGGCCAACATGGTGAAACCCCATCTCTACTAAAAACACAAAAATTAGCCGGGCGTGGTGGCAGATGCCTGTAATCCCAGGTACTCGGGAGGCTGAGGCAGAAGAATCGCCTGAACCCGCAAGGCCGCAGTTGCAGTGAACCGAGATCGCGCCATTTGCACTCCAGGCTGGGGGAGAAGAGCGAGACTTTGTCTCAAAAAAAAAAAGGAAGAGATAACATAATCCTACATATACAAATTCCTAAGGAATACATGCACACACAAAATAAAACCTACTAGAGCTAATAAATGAATTCGAAGTCTTGGGAAACAAGATCAATAACAAAAATAAATTCTATTTCTACATACTACCAATGAACAATCTAAAAATAAAGTTTAAATTACAATTCCATTCAATAGCATCAAACAGAATATGTACGAATAAATTAACAAAAAAGTGTACACTGTACACTTGTACAATGAAAATTACAAAACTGAGAGAAACTGAAGATCTAAATAAATGGAGAGACATTCCATGCTCACAGATCAGAATTCTATGTGCAGTTTTCCACAGATGCAATGCAATCCCTATCAAAATCTCAGCATGGGTTTTTTGCAGAATGTACAAGCTGATCTTAAAACTTATATGGAAAAGCAAAAGATCCAGAGTAGCCAAAACAATCTTTGAAAAGTAGAACAAAGCTAGACAGCTTACGCTTCCTTATTTCAAAACTTAGTACAAAGCTATAGTAATCAAGACACTGTGATGGTGTATAAGGACACACATATAGAGGTCAATGGAACACAACTAAGTACAGAAATAAATCCATACATTTATAGTCAGCTGATTTTTGACAAAGGCATGAAGGCAAGTCAGGGGGAAGGGGCAGTCTTTTTTTTAAATGGTGCTGGTGGCCAGGCACAGTGGCTCACCTTTGTAATCCCAGAATTTGGGAGGCCAAGGTGGGCAGATCACCTGAGGTCAGGAGTTCAAGACCAACCTGGCCAACATAGTGAAAGCCTGTCTCTACTAAAAATAACAAAAATTAGGAGGCATGGTGGTACACACCTATAGTTCCATCTACTCGGGATGCTGAGGCATGAGAATCACTTGAACCTGGGAGGCAGAGGTTGCAGTGAGCCGAGACTGCGCCACTGCACTCCAGTCTGGCAACAGAGTGAGACTCTGTCTCAAAAAAAAAAAAAAAGTGCTGGGACAATTGGACATCTACATGTAAAAAAAAGTTTTGCCCTTAACTCACACAATTCCTAAAAATTAACTCAAAATGAATCATAGACATAAACACAAGAGCTAAAACTAGAAAATTTTTAGAAGAAAACATAAGAGCACATCTTGTGACTTTGTGTTAGGCAATAAATTCTTAGATACAACACAGAAAGCATGATCCATAGAAGAGAAAACTGATAAACTGTACGACATCAAAATGAAAACTTTGATGCTTCAAAAGATACCATTAATAAAATAAGACAAGCCACAGATTGGGATATTTGCAAATCATGTATCTAATAAAGGATCTGTATCCAACATACATAAAGAACTCCTAAAACTCAATAAGAAAACAATCTAATTTTAAAATGGGCAGAGATCTAAACTGACTAATGGCCAATAAGCACATGAAAAGATGTTCATAGTCATTTGAGAAATGAAAATTACAACTA
The DNA here is from genome assembly GCF_029281585.2 of Gorilla gorilla gorilla. Taxonomy (NCBI): domain Eukaryota; kingdom Metazoa; phylum Chordata; class Mammalia; order Primates; family Hominidae; genus Gorilla; species Gorilla gorilla. The sequence continues at coordinate 49,848,821 of NC_073236.2, forward strand.
CAGTGAGATACAGCGTCACTCCTACTGGAAAAGCTATAATCAAAATGACTGACAGTAACAAGTGTTGCTACGGTAATTAAGATAGTATATACTGGAGAAAAAGACAAATGGAGAAGAACTGACATCCCAGAAACAGACCTTCAGATCTTCACTTGATGGAAACTTGACATATACCAAAAGGGGTATTACGGGTTAGTGGGGGAAAGAGCAGTCTTTTTAATTAAATAATGCTTGGGAGATTGGTTATCCATATGGGGAAAAGGGAACAACAACAACAAAAATAAGAATGATATGAGGCCTCTATCTGATACCATTTTAAAAAAGTCAATTAGTATTATTTTTTCTTTTCTCCCTAGAGTTACAGTTATACTCTTTTTTCATTCATTCTAGCAGTTCCTCCCACATGTAAAGTACAAAGGGTGGAGTACAGTTTCCTTCTCCTTGACTTTGGGCTTGGCCATATGACTTACTTTAGCCAATGGGTTATAAGTAAATGTGCTGTAAACAGGGCTTTGCCCTCTTGAGTTTCTGCCAACACCATGAGAAGAACATGCCCTAGCTAGCCCACTGGTCCCAGGAGAGTTAGATAAGTATGGGCAGAACTGACCCAGCAGATCTGCCAGATGAAACAGTGCCAACCCAACCAAGGCCAGATGAGATCAGCCAACTCCCAGCCAATCTATATATGCATAAAAAATAAGCACTTTGTGTTATTCACTACTGTGAACCTTGTAGTTGTTTTTGCTAAGCACCATTACTGTACCAACTGTTAATACAATTCCCAATGGATTAAAATATAAACGTATACAGCAAAGCTCCAAAACTTAAAAAAAAAGTTAAATTACTTTACAGCCTCATGACAGGGAATAATTTCTTAAATGAGACACAAAACACAAAGCTAGGCATAAACAAAAAGATTCCCAAAATAAATAATTCTACTCACTGAGATGCCTCAAAAAAAAAAAAAAACAACGAAAAGACCGTCCACAAAATGGGAGAAGGCCTGCCACACATAACTCACAAAGAATTATATAAGGAATATATAAAAATCAATGTATAAAGGACAATCAGACCAATAAAAACATGGGCAAAAGACATTAACAGGCATTTCACCAAAGATGAAACTCAAAAACCAGTAAGCATAAGAAAAGATGCTGCACTTCATGCAAATTAAGTTACGAGATTCTATTTTTACATCCACTAAATTGGTTAAAATTAAAGTATTGACAATATAAAGTACTGGCAAGTGTAGAATGACAGTTCTTCTACACAGTTTGTAGGAGTATAAACTGGTATAACTACTTGAGAAAAAAACTGATATTATATTAAATTTTATGATGATATGATTCTACTCCTTGGCACATACTGTGGATAACTTGTGCACATTCATACCAAGAAGTATGTATATGGATATTTACAAGAGTTTGTATTTTTAAAAATTGAAAATAACCTAAATATTCATTAATAGTAGAATGACCAAATAACTAATATAAACATAAAGTGAAATGTTATATAGGAGTAAAAATGAATGACAGCTGCATGCATCTACACGAATGAATAATGTTGAGTGAAAATAGCCACATCATCAATTAATACAGAGAGTATGATACAGTCTGATAAAATCCAAACATAAGCAAAACTAAATATATTGTTTTGTGAATTATATGTATTTGGTAAATCTACAAAGAAACACAAGAGGAGAATAAAAATATACCTGATAGACAAGCCCACACAAGGAAGCAGGCTGATGTAGATCCATATAGGTATGTAAATATATCAAATATTTTATAATTCTTTTTTAGTGGGGGAGGAAGAAGAAAAATACTTCTATTTGAGAACCCTATTGAGGTCGCATGCCAACTTCTGGAGATGTTCAGACAAGAAAAAAAGAAATGTGGTAAATTCTAATTTTACCTTTTTATGTCTATTTTATTTACATGACTTCTTTTCAGTATCCAAAACCTAATATGAAAAAAAAATCACATAATCATTTTTATGCATTCATGTCTAATTCAGGTATACTGTCATACTCATAACTTTCAAATGATTCCAATCAAATTCATCCTAATAATCATCTAATATTATTTACTACTACTACAGGAACTGAAAAACTTATTTTATATATATCACTTTTCCATATCTATTTCACACAAATAAACAACTAAATATTTGGTACAACTTCTAATTCCACATTAACCATTCATATTTTACAACCTAAAAATATCTATAAACAAGCACCTTTGACTTTGTAATATTTGCATATGCTCAAGGGAACATTTTGCCAGAAGATCGTATGGTTGGCTTCAAAAGAATCTTTTAAATTTTCATGTATACTTAGATTGAATTTTTAAGAGACTAGCTCCAACTAACATGAGAAATGAAAGAATACAAATGACTGTAACTTTTCAATAACCTTTTCTCACAGACTGAAAGAATATCTGAAGAAAACATTTTGAAATTACTACTTAACTATTATTTGATGTAATTCTAAAATGTTTATAAACCCGTAACTTGTAACTTTCCTTCCAAGAATCTTTATAACAGGAGTACTAGTTTTCTTATTTGATTTGCTTTGTTTAGCTTAGCTTAGCTATTAAAATGGCTAATTATACTGAAGATTTTACATCTTTCCAACTTAAATCAGCAATGAATATACATCTTCCTTTCAGCTACAAGGAAACATATACAAATGAAAAATATTTAAACTTAATTCTTAAGTTATCAGTCCTAATATATCCCATATGCTAACCTAAGAGGCACTCTCCTTAATTATCTTCAAATTCTCATCCTTAGTTCAAACATATTCCTTAAAAAAGAAAAAACAAAAGATTATTAAAAATTATACTTACTTTAGCCAACAATTCTTGTGTTTCAGGAGTCAGTGGAGCATGAGAAAACTTGCAATATTCTCCCTGATAACATTTTGTTCCTGTATGGTAAAACTTACAAGGATATTCATGTAACCCAAGTGTTAAGGAAGAGAACAATTTTAATCCAATTGAAATAATGTTATTAACTTAATGACTTTATTTTTCCTAAATAAAGACCTTTGTGGCCGGGCGAGGTGGCTCATGCCTGTAATCCCAGCACTTTAGGAGGCGGAGGTGGGCAATCACTTGAGGCCAGGAGTTCAAGACCAACCTAGCCAACATGGCGAAACCTCGCCTTTACTAAAAATCCAAAAAAATTAGCTGGGCATGGTGGCGCAGGCATGCCTGTAATCCCAGCTACTCAGGAGGCTGAGGCACCAAAATCATTTGAACCTGGGAGGCGGAGGTTGCAGTGAACCAAGATTGTCCACTGCACTCCAGCCTGGGCAACAGAGCAAGATAATGTCTCAAAAAAAAAAAAAAAAAAAAAAAAAGACCTTTCCTACTAGTAGAAACTGGATTTCTCTATTTAAAGTATGAGATAATAAACTAACTGGAATACATTTAAAAATCTAATTTTAGAAGGACTACATACATAAATCAAGTTTCTTGGCTATGACAGGACATTTTTTTCCTTCATATCCATTCTTATAATAGAGTACAGGCATGTTTCATATATGAAAGGGGTATATATTTTAAATACCTTGATAAATGTGATCATTTTAAAAGCATTCCTTTGGGGGTGGAGGAATCAAAGTCAACAACGACATATCTTACAAATCTGGATCCTTTGTACATTAGACTTGTTTACAACAGAATAAATTTATATAACTTCAATATTGTTTCCTAGGAAAACAATCCTCAAATTACAATTTGATACTCCTTATATTGAATGCCTGAAGAAAAAAATTTTTTTGTGATGACTAAAGGTGCTATTAACCTAAAATGTTTATGTTCCATGTTTTTACAACTTGTCTGTGCCATTTGCACTGAAGAGCTAAGGCTATTCTGCAAATTAAAGGATGATTAATTTCTACACAGTACAGAATACACAGAAAACAGGTACTCCCAAATTATGTAATCTTTGCCTTTTTTATGAAGTAGCTTATTTGAATATAGATTCAATTAATCAGTGTCACAGTAGAAATTGTGGTTAAGTCTTTCTGGGATTTGAAGAGGTCTCATGGACCCTCTATACCACCCAGGTTGAGCAGAAAGAATCATCATTTGAGAGATTTTCTAAAGAATTCCTCTTTTCTTGCTTATGAAAAAATCCATGTACAATTTAATCACTTTGATACTAAGTTGGGCTTGGATAATATCATTTTGGTATACCTAAAACATTGGTTTCATTAAAAATTTTGCACATTTAAAATGTTCATGTAAATATTTATAAAGAATAAAGTCACCATATCTTGTGATAAAGGATATTATGCAAATACAGACAGTTTTCACCTCTGGTACAATATCCTTGTACATAAAACTTACACATTTCCTTTTTCTTTTCTATCTCTGCATCATGATCAAATTTACACTGGTCTCCCTAGGCCAAAAGAAGGAGCAAGGAAAAGCCATTATTTCTCATAGTCAAGTCATTATGAATTAATTCCTACTAAACTTTAAATAAGCAAATGATTCCAGAAAGAACCAAAGTCTTAGAGGTAGCACATTCTAACTGTTAATAAATTATAACCACATCACATATATCTGCTTAAAATCTTCTTAAGTCCCAAACATTTTTAAACATAAAGCATTTTTTAAAATTATCGGTCGCTCACGCCTGTAATCCCAGCACTTTGGAGGCGGAGGTGCGCGGATCATGAGGTCAGGAGATCGAGACCATCCTGGCTAACACGGTGAAACCTCATCCCTACTAACAATACAAAAAAAATTAGCTGGGTGTGGTGGCTAGCGTCTGTAGTCCCAGCTACTTGGGAGGCTGAGGCAGGAGAATGGCGTGAACCCAGGAGGCGGAGCTTGCAGTGAGCCGAGAATGCGCCACTGCACTCCAGCCCAGGCGACACAGTGAGACACCATCTCAAAAAAAATAAATAAATAAATAAATAAAAATTATCTGACTCAGGTGATCCACCCACGTCGGCCTCCCAAACTGCTGGGATTACAGGCCTGGCTACTTTTTTAAACATAAAAGAATACTTCACTAAAATTTTCTAACTGATTTTTTTCCAGAATGAAACAGCTTTAAAAACCTAAAGGTATGAATTAAAAGAGTATCAAAAAGAAAGAGCAGTTTTACATTTTAGTAGATTTTTGCTTACACATTTTTATACCTTAATACATTTCCTTTCAAGAAAATATTTACAAATTTGCTTTCCCTTGCGTTCCACTGTATGTTGGTTGATGAATGCCTGACTCAAATGCTGCTGCTTCTCTTTAGGTTTACCATCCTTTAAAAACAAAAAACAAAAAAACTAAATGTAAGAAACAGAAAATTAAATATTTTATTCTGTTGCACAAAATTATTTAAACCAACTTCAAAGCCTTAAAGGTGACTCTTCTAAATTGGCCTTCATATGTAAAATTTGGATTTCTGTACACCAGGTTAAAAATGAATGTTTTGTCAGTTTCAACAGCATTCCATCATTGAATATTAGTGTTTGTATTGATTTGAATATTTTATTATACATTGCCTTTATTTTGTAAAAATGAATGAAAAAAAATTTTTAAATGGGCCAGACACAGTGGCTCACGCCTGTAATCCCAGCACTTTGGGAGGCTGAGGCGGGTGGACCACTTGAGGTCAGGAGTTCAAGACCAGCCTGGCCAACACAGTGAAACCTCATCTCTACTAAAATACAAAAATTAGCTGGGAGTGGTGGTGTGCGCCTGTAATCCCAGCTACTCTAGAGGCTGAGGCAGGAGAATCGCTTGAACCCAGGAGGCAGAGGTTGCAGTGAGCCAAGATTGCACCACTGTACTCCAGCCTGGGCAACAGAACGAGACTCCATCTTGGGGAGAAAAAAAAAAAAATTAAATGAAAGTGATAGTATTTATGATTAAAAACCGAAGTCTAAGAACGAAGATCTTTAGAGTGGTAGAGACAAAGTTGGAAATCAGAGTGAACCAAAAGCACTGGAATCTATAGTTTCAATGAGATGCTCACTGGGTGTGAGTTGAGCACACTTATCAGCTCAAATTAACACACACAACTAGAAATACACCATCAAAGATGGTGATAAAGGTATAAAAGGAGATTTTTACATTAAAAAAAGGAAGAAAATTTTATAATACATTTAAGCTCTTCAGAAACATAAGGTACTTTTTACATGTTAACTTATGCTACAGATTACAGCTTCTGTATACCAAATTTTTGCATACAGTTTTAGGAATACAGTATGTACAAACAAGGGAGCTGACTGTACAGTCTTTTATAATAATGTCAAATTTCCACTTAGCACCATCAAATTTATGTCTTATAAATATCTGCCAGTTTAAATCTTGTTTTATTTGCTAATATTATTAAATTCTACTATATATGTTTAGAATTTGTTCCTTGTGTAGAAGGGCTGTCAGCTTTGGCTGAATAATCATTTGAGCCATGTAAATCAAATCAAAGAGAATATTGACAGGGGGTTGAGAAACAAAATCCTAGTCCTGGCTTGGCCCTGTGTGACTATGGGTAATTATCTGAACCACAGGGCTTCAGATTCCTCATTCATAAAATATGGAGGCAGGGGACAGACTGTATATAAATGTTTTTCAATCTAGAATATTTGGCATTTCTAATATTTTACCACCCCTTACCCTTGCCCCATATGACCAAGCCTAATAAAAAAAGTTGCCATCCAGTTAAAAGCCCTCAGAAAAGTGGAATCCAGAAGAGGTACTTATTATTCTACCCTGCTTACATCTACAGACCAAGGAAAGGGAACTTCTAAAAACCAAAATCAAAATACAGGAAGGTGGGGAGTGGGGAGATTTGGTAAGGCCAATGCTCAGAAATATTGATTTTTAATTTCCAGAGGGAGCCAGGATGAGGGACTTTAGTAGTAAAAAATTTGTAAGACTCAGTGGCCTTTGAAATGCCTCATGACTATTTGATCTTCTCTGGGCTTCCCATTTTTCCAGAGTCATTGATAGTATAACACTAAAAAAAAAAAAAAAAAAAAAATCAAGGAGTGACCAGGCACAGTGGCTCATGCCTGTAATCCCAGCACTTAGAGAGGTGGTGGGTGGTGGGAGCCGAGGCAGGTGGATCACCTGAGGTCAGGAGTTCAAGACCATCCTGGCCAACATGGCGAAACCCTGTCTCTACTAAAAATACAAAAATTAGCCGGGCATGGTGGCGGGCGCCTGTAGTCCCAGCTACTCAGGAGGCTGAGGCAGGAGAATCACTTGAACCCGGGAGGCGAAGCTTGCAGTGAGCCGAGATCGCACCAGCCTGGGTTACGAGGCGAGACTCTGTCTCAAAAAAATATATATATAACAATAATAAAAAAAAATCAAGGAGCTTGTGTGCATATATTCAGGAACAACAGTGAGAACACTAAGGCTTAAAAGTGGTGCTGGCAGCTAATCAGTGAGAAAAAGAAAGCTGCAATAAGAAGGAAGAACACAGAGAACCCAGTGACAGTAAAAGGACATCTTCATCTGAAAACCGATTCTGTGGGATGCTTCCACCTCTCCATATCACATAGCACTTCTTGTCACTGAAGTATAAGATCAAGTCCAAAAGCATGCAGGGGTCAGGTATTCCTAGAAGCATATATTCCAATACCTCATCCTGTGAGCCACTGTTCCTCAGCAAAGCATTTGATCCTTTGTTTCCAGGGCCAGGCCATTTTCGCTTCATTTTCTTCTGTTTGCCATTCTTGTGACCAGCTTTAAGATTTTTATTTTTTTGTTTAGCAGCTAAAAACAAATTAATTTAAAAAATGACATAAAGTTACAATAGCAGTTTACTTTTAAGAAGTACGGGGCCAGGTGCAGTGGCTCATGTCTGTAATCCCAGCTCTTTGGGAGGCTGAGGCAGGAGGACTGCTCAAAGCTAGGAGTTCAAGGCCAGCCTAAGTGTTCAAGGCCAGCCTAGGCAGCCTAGAGATCTTGTCTCTACAAAAACATAGCTGGGTGTGGTGGTGCACGCCTGTAGTCCAGCTACTCTGGGACTATAGGCTAAGGCAGGAGGATTGCTTGAGCCAAGGTGTTCAAGGTTACAGTGAGCTATGACTGCACTGCTGCACTCCAGCCTGGGCAACAGAGTGAGAACCTGTCGCAAAACAAATGGAAAAAAGAAGTATGATTTACAATAATTGAGGAAAGTTCTCTAAGGCTCAATAAGTGAAAACTGGCATGATAGTGATCAGTTTTTCTAGAAGCTCTGGGACTAAGGGACCAAAAAGAGAATTATGACAATACATCCTGGATTCCCCATTCATTGTTTTTAAAAATATATACGGTATTGTCAAGAAAAAAGCAAGATAATAAAATCAGTCTTACAAGTTCTAAGGCAGATCCTTTAGAAGTGTTCAGAGTATGATGGATCTAATTAGGAACTGCAACAGTAAAACTTTAAGTGTTTACAATGACCTCATATATTACTGTCAGATTTTTCACTGAAAACATTTTAAATAGATCAAGTTTTTATTTATTTATCTATCCGTCCATGCATTTATCCATCTATCCTGCAATGGCATAATCATAGTTTACTGGAGCCTCGAACTCCTGGGCTCAAGCAATACAGATCCATTTTAAGTAAAGAAAACAACAAAAAAATGACAGCATTAAAATTTTAATTTTTTTTTTTTGAGACAGAGTCTCGCTCTGTTGTCCAGGTTGGAGTGCACTGTGTGATCTCGGCTCACTGCAACCTCTGCCACCTAGGCTCAAGTGATTCTCGTGCCTCAGCCTCCAGGGTAGCTGGGATTGCAGGCGTGTGCCACCATACCCTGATACTTTTTTTTATTTTTAGGTTTCACCATGTTGGCCAGGCTGGTCTCGAACTCCTGACCTCAAGTGACCCACCAGCCTCGGCCTTCCAAAGTGCTGGGATTACAGGCGTGAGCCACCGTGCCTGGCCAAAAATTTCATTTATAATTGCCATTTGCCCTCATATTTATGGCTAAATCTCATTTTAGTAATCTAGAAGAATATATTTCTGAGTTACAGTCTGACATACAACCATTCCAGTCAATCCTCTTTAAATGACAGCAATACAAGCAGGCATATTCTATCCTTCATACATGCAGAGGCCAGGGCTTTAGCATTCTCCCTTTAGAAATAGTCATGGCCTTTGATAACCCACCTCCATCCTCCAGCTCCCTCTACAAACTAAGCATTTAATGCACCAAGTGGCCAGGTCTCAGATGGGGTCTCTGGCCATGCAAGCTCATGTCTGGTATAAATATGCATGAAAACCATAGTCTTATCATAAGATAAAGTGCAAGGAAAAATCCTCTGTCCATATATGGACAACTGTGACTGCTTCTCTAGATAAACTTTAAATGATAAAATAGTTTGACTCTTACCCTGTGGGGTATCTTTTACTCCTTCTTTCTTTGTAGATTCTTCAGGTTGAGCAGCATTTGCCATTTCTCTGGCTTGTATGTACTGTTGAAGCTCTTTGGCAAAATTATCTTCTGATTCCTGACTGCAGATATCATTATCACTATATACATCATAGTCCTTACTTCTTGATTTTCTATGCAGCGAACTTTTTGGTGATATTGCAGAGTGTCTAAACTAAGTAAAAATTAAAACTTCAATTTTAAAAACCTAGCATGATTCAAAACAATCTGGCTATACAGAAGAAACAAGATTGGCTATAAACTGGTCATTGTTGAAGGTGGGTAATAGGTACATGGGGTTCATATACTATTCTCTCCACTCATATATTTGAAAATTTCCAGAATTAAAAAAAAGAAAAAATTTCCAGAATTAAAAACAAACTAACAAACCACTATGACATATCTATCCTTAAAGATGATTTGAGGGAAAATTCTAAATTTGTACATTGTATGCCTCTGACTGAATTAAAAGTCTAAACCCCTAAATCTTAATTATTTGATATGAGAGGATTACAGTATTACAGTTTACACATTACATTTCTGCCTTTGCATTGACAGTACTTTTAAATGTCTTCAATAATTTATCATTTTGTAAAACACCCCAAGTAAACTGTAATGGTCCATATGAAAACCCACTTACACTTAAGATACATCTAAGCTACCAAAGTCTAGTCTTTCTCCTATAACTCACAGAAGTGGTAGCAGCAATGATGACAAGGAATAAAGAACTACCCTATTCTCTGTAATCAAGTTAACTTTACTTGCAGAAAGAGTTTCCTAACTCTGTTGTTGCAAGTGCCCAAGGCAAGGGTGAAGAACCCAGGTATGGGAGCTAATCCTAGAGGAGCCCAAGCTGATCACAGCAATGACTTAAAGCAATTTCTGCATAAAAATTTTCAGGTATTGGTTACATGTGTTTCTACACTTGGTGACACAGGTATATTAAACTGTATAATTATAATTAGTATGTATGACACATTTTAATCAGAAAGTTGATTTTTAAAAAATGACCAAGTATCAAAGGGCTCCTATTCTGATGTCAGGAAGAAATGGCATGCCTATCATTACAGTGGATAATGATTTTGTTTCAAAGCATACTTTGGGGCCTGGTCTCTTATTTGCTTTCACATGATAACTAAGAAGCAAACTCAAAACAAACAGACAAAAAACAAAACAGAAGAATCGCTATTATAAAATATATTAGGTGGCCCAATTTAACAGTTTACTTTTTTTTTTTTTTTTTGATGGATTCTCACTCTATTGCCCAGGCTGGAGTGCAGTGGCACGATCTTGGCTCATTGCAACCTCTGCCTCCCAGGCTCAAGTGATTCCCTTGCCTCAGCCTCCCGAGTAGCTGGGACTACAGGCATGCACCACCGTGCTCAGCTAATTTTTGTATTTTTGATAGAGACGGGGTTTCACCATATTGGCCAGGCTGGTCCCGAACTGCTGACCTCAAGTGATCCGCCTGCCTCGGCCTCCCAAAGTGCTGGGATTACAGCCATGAGCCACCATGCCCGGCAACAGTTTACTTCTGATGGTTAACTTCAAAGTTAGGAGTTGTTCCACCAGAGGATTGATTATAAGCCTAGAAAATGAACTTGCTCCCTGCTTAAAGAATCCAAACAAGCTGAGGAAGTTTCTTGATCTGACAATGGCCTCAATTATACCTTATCTTCCCTACACCAGACAAGACTATCAACCAATTATCTTCAGGCCACCAAACTTCTTGTCTCTAGGTCTTCAAGAAAGAGTGCCTTTTCCCCATTAACACCATAGAATAAACTTGTAAATATAACTTCTGGACTGATAGATCAGGGGTTGGCAAACTTTCAGCTTCACCACCTGTTTCTGTAAATACAGTTTTACTGTAACACCAATTACATCCATTCATTTACATATTGTCTTAGTTGTGACAGAGACAACATGGCCTACAAAGGTGAAAAGATTCACTAACTGATCCTTTATGAAAAGGTTGGCCGACTCCTGTGATAGATTATGTTTACCTTGGTTTTGGCCTTTAATTTTATTTAGTAGGCATGGGGGAACCGAAAAGATTATTCAGTATGCAGCAGCTCCTATGAAGTTTAGCTTAATCAAATACATAGAGGTGAGATTTTCTTCAGTGCATCTGAATCAAAATATTAAAATGATCCAAATGAGTGATTAAGTTCCCTCTGTCTGCACAAAACACATAGGCCTACAGTATTGAAGCAGACTCCTTTTACGACAAGTAATAATACGTCGGACTTAATTAAATGAAGACATGAAACAATCTGGCAACATTAATAAAGCCAGGACAATCATCAATTTTGCTGTTTTATTATACAGTAGGGATAAATATTACTAATGATTCTTTTCAGAGGGCATTGAAATATATAAAATACAAATAATTGAATACTTTTCTTCACTTAGCTAGCTATAAACTCATTGCTTCAGTTTGTTGTTTTTTGTATAATTTAAAAAGCATACAAACATGATTACATTCCCTTTCTCCTTTTGTAAGAGTCTAAATAACTTTTTTTATTCAAGATGGTTTACTGAACTAGTATGGCCTCCAGAAACCTCCAAAATTAAAGTACAGGTAACAGTGTGTGTGTGTGTGTGCGTGTGTATGTGTGTTGTGTTTTGTGTGTGTGTGTGTGTGTGTGTGTGTATGGGAGGCATGAAGTGCGTTCATCAGGAATTAAGAGTCAAATTTCTGATAGACAAAAAGGAAGTTATGCTCTAAAGGGTGGGCTTAGGTACAGTGTGAGAAATGGGGCTATAAATGAGAATGAATTAAAATTCTACAAAAAACAGACAAAGCTGTTACAACAAATTCTCTCTGCCCTCTCCCTCTCCAGAACACAACCACCCAGGTACTTTCCCTAGGAAAAAAAGAGAAGGCTGTTATCCAAAGAAATGGAATAGAATGTCTGGTAAAAGCTAAGATGTGGGTACTACGACCACCCACACGGAGGTACTAAATCTTCCATGGGCTGGCATTTGGGAGCAACCCCTACTAGAAAAATACTCCATCCTACTCACCATAAAGCAGGGGTTCTCACCCTGCTGTCCAGAGACCCCCCTCAAGGGCCTATGGATTGAATTCAGAAAATTCAGTGAACTTGAATGAGAAGAAAACCACATATTATTTTCATCAACCTCCAAATTGACATTTGGTATTTGAACAAAGGAAGTATGTTCAAATATGTTATTCCATTTTGAACATAGGAAACAAAATATAGCAGTATCAGCAGTGCCTGTGACTGTCACTAACACAAATCACAGATATTTTCATGTATCACATTATAGTTGTTGCAGATCTCAAAATATCTTTTATGTTCATGACCACTGCAAAATTAGAATCAGACTAACTGCTCTGCTAGGTCTTAATATTCAGTGTATTAATAAAGAACATATTACTCTATAGCATTTTGTTTTTAATATTTTGATAAACTGTATTTCAATCCAATCAATTTCCTTTGTAATCAAACATTTTATTTTATACACTTAAAAAACTTGAAAAGGGGTCCATAGGCTTCACTAGACTGCTAAAGGGGGTGCATGGCACAAAGTGGACTGAGAATTGTTACACTGCTGGAAAACCTCCTATCCACACAGCCTACTCACTCACCACCCAGTCAGGCTTCCTATTTAGAGAAAAGGCCTTTAGAGACACAGACTTACCAACACATCAGCAGAGGACATCTATTAACTCTCTGGGCCTTTCTTAAATGAATGGACAACAAAGGAATACAAAAGCATGTGACAAAAATCTAGAGCTGGAGTCAGTGAACTACAACCCAAGGGCAAAATCTGCTCTGCCACCTGTGTTTGTAAGCACCCACAAGCTAAGAATGAACTTTACATATTTTTTCATGGTTGAAACAAAAGAAATCAAAAGAATATTTCATGACACTTGAAAACTATATAAAATTTAAATTTCAGAGTCCATAAATACAATTTTATTGGAACATAGGCATACTCATTCATTTAGATATTATATGGCCTGCTTCTTTGCTACAACAGCAGAGCTGAGTAGCTGCAAGAGACCTTCATGGCATTCTCATCACTTCGCAGAGATGCTCAGTTATAAATTGACAACATTTTGAGTGCTTCGTTGAGTACCTCATGCCATTTAATTTTTTTTCCAGAGCGTACTTACCACATCAAAACACAAAAAGCAGACTTCAAATGTCAAGTATTTAAAGGCACAGTGAATTGTGGATTATTATACCGCCAAGTCAGACGGCAAATCACTGTGGTTATTATGTAACAATACTACAGTAGTGCTAAAAGGAAACAATGTATGTTGACATTACAGTATCAAGCATTCATCACAATATTCCCAACTCACAAGAGAGTAACAGAAAAATTAGAAAATTTTACTCCAGCTCTCTTCTGATTAAAATTAATTTTTTTAAAAATTAGACAATTTAAAATAAATGATCACATCCACAGATCTTTCCAAAAATAAAACAAAAACTATAATCAAAGTAAGTTTCATTTGTAGCCAAAGAAAGCTTATAATGAGTTAATTAAATCATGATTGATTACAGCAAAGAAATCTGTCCAGAGAAAATAAAGTTCTTAAGTGGCCTTTTGGCAAGAACAGCTGCTCAAAGATGTGAGGAAACTGGAGCTTCATCAGACAATTTAAAACCAGGCAAATACTTTCCAGTGGTTTTCCTTGGCTTTTAATGAGTTCACAGGTGTTACTGACACTGCTTGGTATCACTGTGCTGTTCAAAGTTAAAATAGGAACAAGATCTCCATACCTACATTAATTTGCAGCAGATATATTTTGCACACTCAAACAGTTCCAGAAGTGTTTTTTCAGACTTTAAGTGCTTCAAAATCCATTTAACTATGCAACTGAGGAGCTTCTGCCTAACCTTTGATTGGCAGTGATTCATCTGCAATGTAGTAACATGCTAAAAGACAAATCTAAGAGAAGAATTGAATAAAGTTCCATAAATGTCTTCCAGGCAATGAATATGCTCAATTAAAATCATATTCTGGTGAACTGATATCAGTATTTGGCAATATCCATCTGTAGTGAAAAGACATTTTCAGAGATGAAATAAAGTCTTATTATATATCAGCTTAACAGATGAATCTTTGCAATCAATTTTGATAAGGAACAGTAACTTTGAACCCCAATTAAGCAAATAATTACCTCACAAAGAAGAATCCCATTCTTCTCATTAGAATCGTATTAAAAAACAATTATTATGTACTGAAGTCTATCAGTCAAAGGCTGTGTTGTGGAAACTTGTTTTCTCTCCTTCATTATATAAATACGTACATAACATCCTCAATTTTGCTTCTTGCCTTAAAAACCTAAAATATTTATTGTCTTGTCCTTTATAGAAAATGCTTACTGATCCCTGATCTCCAGAACATAACAAAAAAGCAGTAACTGAAAAACAGATCCAGAAGAAGCAACTATCATTTGAGAAAAAGAACTCGAAAATTTAAAAATACACAAAGATATTAAAAAATATATTCAAAAACAATGTTAGAAAGCTATCAAAACAAGAATAAGATCTTAGTTAAATTGTAATTTATGAAATAATGATAAATAGAAACAGAGGAAATATCTTGGGATATAAAGAAAAAAGATAAAAAATAAGAGATATGTCTCATATAAAAGGATATGAATAAATAATCTCACCACAATAGCACTAAGCAGAATGAATGAAAAAAGATTCACAATCGCATAGAATTAAGAATGCCAAGAATGAAGAGAAGAGCCTTAAAGCTTCCAGAGAAAACAGGATACTTACAAAGATATTAGAATGAAATTGGTAAATTTCACCTTTGTAACACTGGATAGTAGAAGACAATGGAGCAGTAAACTCAAACTTAATTCTATTTCAGCCAAACTATCAACGAGGTAAATTCAAGATATTTTCAGAAATGTTAACAAGAACTCAAAAATCTGTCTTCCATGCATCCCTGCATATGGGTGTATGCCAACCAATGAGAAACCAACAGCTAGAAAATGATACTTAAAAAAAATTATTCACAATAGTTTCATTAAACACTTAGCAATAAATATAACAAAAGGTATATAAGATGTGAGATATCTACAAAGAAAGTTATAGGCATACCTTATTTGATGTCCTTCATTTTACTGTGTGTCACAAATAATACATTTCTTTTACAGATTGAAGGTCTGTGGCAACCCTGCATCGAACAAGTCTATTGGCACCATTTTTTGAAAAGCATGTGTTCACTCTGTGTCTCTGTGTCACATTTTGGTAATTTTCGCAATATATCTGTTATAGCGATCTGTGATCAGTGGTCTTTGACGTTACTATTGTAATTTTTGAGGGGGTGCCATGAACCATGCCCACATAAGATGGCGAACTTAATCGATAAATGTTGCATTAGTTCTGACTGCTCCACCAACCAGCCATTCTCCTGTCTCTCTCCCTCCCTCTCCCCTCAGGCTTCCCTATTCCCTGAGACACTAAGATACTGAAATTAGACTAATTAATAACCCTACAATGGCTTCTAAGTGTTCAAGGGAAAGGAAGAATCATATGTCTCTACTGAAATCAAAAGCTAGAAATGATTAAGCTTAGTGAGGAAGGCATGTCAAAAGTCAAGACAAGCTGAAAGCTAGGCCTTGTAAGCCAAATAGCCAACTTGTGAATGCAAAGGGAAGGTTCCTGAAGGAAATTAAAAGTGCTACTCCAGTGAACACACTAATGATATGAACACAAAACAGCCTTATTGCTGATACAGAGAAATTGTATTGGTCTGGATAGAAGATCAAACCAGTCGTAACATTCCCTTAAGCCAAAGCCTAATCCAGGGCAAGGCCCTAACTCTCTTCAATTCTATGAAGGTGGAAAAAGGTGAGGAAGCTGCAGAAGGAAAGTCTGAAGTTAGCAGAGGTTGGTTCTTTAGGTTTATGGATAGACGATGTCTCCATCACATAAAAAGTGCATGACAGGCCAGGCGCAGTGGCTCATGCTTATAATCCCAGCACTTTGGGAGGCCGAGGCGGGCAGATCACTTGAGGCCAGGGGTTCAAGACCAGCCTAGCCAACATGGTGAAACCCCGTCTCTACTAAAAATACAAAAATTAACCGGGTGTGATGGTGCACACCCGTAGTCCCAGCTACTCAGGAGGCTGAAGCAGGAGAATCGCTTGAACCCAGGAGGCAGAGGATGCAGTGAGCCAAGGTAATGCCAATGCACTCCAGCCTGGGTGACAGAGCAAGACTCCATTTCAAAAAGCAATGTGCACGATGAAGCAACAAGTGCTGATGTAAAAGCTGCAAATTATCCAGAAGATCTAGCTAAGATCATTGATGAAGGTGGCCACACTAAACAACAGATTTTCAATGTAAATGAAACAGCCTTATGTTGGAAAAAGATGCCACTTAGGACTTTCATAACTAGAGAGAAGTCAATACCTCACTTCAAAGAATACCCTGACTTCACCACTACAATCTATGCATGTAACAAAATTGCACTTGCACCCCGTAAATTTATAAAAATAAAATACTTTAAAAGGCTTCAAAAAGATAGGCTAAGTCTTGTTAGGAGGTAATGCAGCTGGTGACTTTAAGTTGAAACCAATGCTCATTTACCAGTCTGAAAATTCTAGGGCCCTTAAGAATTATGCTAAATATACTCTGCCTGTGCTCTATATATGGAGCAACAGAGCCTAGATGGCAGTATATCTGTTTACAGCATGGTTTACTATTTTAAGCCCACTGTTGAGACCTACTGCTCAGAAAAAATATCCTTTTCAAAATACTACTGCTCATTGACAATGTACCCAGTCACCCAAGAGCTCTGATGGAGATGAATGTTTTCACGTCCACAAACACAACAACCATTCTGCAGCTTATGGATCAAGGAATAATTGACTTTCAAGTCTTATTTAAGAAATAAATACACTTTTTAAGGTTATAGTTGCCATAGAAAGTGATTTCTCTGATGGATCTGGGCAGAGTAAATTGAAAACCTAGAAAGGATTCACCATTTTAGCTGCCATTAAGAACATTCGTGATGCATGGCAGAAGGTCAAATATCAACATTAACAGGAGTTTGAAAGAAGGTGATTGCAACCCTCAGGGATGACTTTGAGGAGTTCAAGACTTCAGTAGACAAAGTAATTGCAGGTGTGGTGGAAAAGCAAGAAAACTAGAATTAGAAGTGGAGAATGAAGACGTGACTGAATTGCTGCAACTTCATGATCAAACTTGAACAGATGAGGAGCTGCTTCTTACAAGTGAACAAAGTGGTTTCTTGAGATGCAATCTATTTCTGGTGAAGATGCTATGAACATTGTTGAAATGACAACAGATTTAGAATATTATATAAACCTAGTTGATAAAGCAGTGGCAGGGGTTGAAAAGATTGACTCCAATTTTGAAATTTTTACTGTGGGTAAAATGCTATCAAACAGCATCACATACTACAGAGAAATCTTTTGTAAAAGGAGAAGTCAATTGAGGTGACAAACTTTACTGCTGTCCTATTTTAAGAAATTGCCAGAGCCACCTCAGTGTTTAGCAGTCACCACCCTCAGCAGCTATCAACACTGAGGCAAGACCCTCTGCCATCAAAAAGATGACTCACTGACTGTTAACATTTTTTAGCAACAAAGAATTTTTAATTAAGATATATACTGTTTTCTAAAATATAATGGTATTGGACACCTAACAGACTACCATATAGTATAAATGTAACTTTTATATGCACTGGGAAACCAAAACATTCTTGTGCCTAGCTTTACTGCAATATTTGTTTTATTGTGGTGGTATGAAATCAAACCCTCAAAATCTGAGGTAATGCTCTTTCTTAACTTGCAAAGTGTTTACCTGGGTATTCTCTTTTAAATAAGCTATAGCCAGGCATGGTGGCTCACACCTGTAATCCCAGCAGTTTGGGAGGCCGAGGCGGGCCAATCACTTGAGCTCAGGAGTTCGAGACCAGCCTGGCCAACATGGCAAAAACCCATCTCTACTAAAAATACAAAAATTAGCCAGGCAAGGTGGGTGGCAGGCACCTGTATTCCCAACTACTCAGGAGGCTGAGGCAGGAGAATTGCTTGAACCTGGCAGGTGGAGGTTGCAGTGAGCCAAGATTTTGCCACTTTACTGCAGCCTGTGCAACAGAGTGAGACTCTGTCTCAAAAATAAATAAGTTAATTAATTAATTAGCTGTGATATTTATTTGATAATATATTCACCTTTTACATACTTGTGAGTGAAGAGGCTGCACTGAAGCAAGCCTGGTTGAGAATAACCTAGGAGTCCATCTTCTCACAGTACTGTTTTGCGGAAACTACGTAAGACAATTGTAGAATGTTGTTTCTGCCTGTCTGCTGTGGAAGGTTATAATATATAATACAAAGTCTGGAGGAGCTAAAAGTGGACATAAAAGACTGAGGCCTATGTGACTCAAGCAGTATAAAAAACTCGTGGGAAGTTGAAGTTGCAATTTCTTGTCGTCAACCTTGGCTCTCATCTTTGGAAGCCACATAGGCCCCAAAGGGGAAAAGAAGTTGCTTACTTGGGTAGCTGAGAGGCTTCCAAGAAGATGAAGATACTGTACCTGCTTCATCATCTGTCCTGTATTCTTTTATAAAACTAAGGAGGCTGGGCATGGTGGCTCACACCTATAATCCCAGCACTTCGGGAGGCCGAGGCTGGCAGATCACTTGAGCTCTGGAGTTTGAGACAAGCCTGGGCAACATGATGAAACCCTGTCTCTGCTAAAAATACAACAATTAGCCAGGTGTGGTGGCGTGTGCCTGTAGTCCCAGCTACTCGGGAGGCTGAGGTGGGAAAATTGCTGGAACCCAGGAGAAGGAGGTTGCAGTGAGCCAAGATCATGCTACCACACTCCAGCCTGGGCGACAGAGACAGAAAGAAAAGAAAGAAAGAAAGAAAAGAAAGAAAAAGAAAAAAGGAAAAAAAGAAAGAAAGAAAGAAAAGAAAGAAAAAGAAAAAGCAAGCAAGCAAGCAAGAAAGCTAAGTAAAAGATATACTATTAAAGTCTATTTCTGTCTTATAAGTCTCAGTGACAATTTAACCCATTCTTCTATAGTGTGTTAAAACTCAATTTTTTTTTTTTGAGATGGAATTTTGCTCTTGTTGCCCAGGCTGGAGTGCAATGGCACAATATCGGCTCACCGCAACCTCTGCCTCCCGGGTTTAAGCGATTCTCCTGCCTCAGCTCCCCGAGTAGCTGGGATTACAGGTGCCTGCCACCATGCCCGGCTAATTTTGTATTTTTAATAGAGATGGGGTTTCTCCATGTTCAAAAACAGAAAAGAAGGGCAAGATAGGAATATACATTACCTTTGTTATGGGTTGAACTGCACCCTCCCAAAATTCTTATAATGAACTACTAACCCCTAATACCTCAGAATGTGACCTTTTTTGGAAATAGGGCCATTGCAAGTGTAATTAATTAAGATTAGGTCATTAGGGTGGGCCCTAGTCCAGTGACTGATTTCCTTATAAAAAAGGAAAATTCAGCTGGGCACAGTGGCTCAGGCCTGTAATCCCAGCACTTTGGGAGGCCGAGGCAGTCAGATCGCTTGACCCCAGGAGTTCGAGACCAGCCTGGGCAACATGGGGAAACCCCATGTATGTTTTTTCTCTACAAAAAACACAAAAATTAGCTGGGCATGGTGGTGCACACCTGTAATCCCAGCTACTTGGGAGGCTGAGAATTGCTTGAGTCCAGAAGGAGGTTGCAGTGAGCAGAGATTGTGCCACTGCACTCCAACCTGGGTGACAGAGCAAGACTCTGTCTCAAAAAAAGGAAATTCAGACAATTCAGACACAGGCATACAGGGAGAACACCATGTGAATATGAAGGCAGAAATCAGGATGATACTTTTGCAAGCCATCACCAAAGATTGCCAGCATTCCATCAGGAGCTAGGGGAGATGAATGAATAGATTCTTCCCCACAGCCTGAGAAGGAACCAACCCTGACAACACCTTGTGCTGGGACCTCCAGCCTCCAGAACCTTGAGACAATAAAGTTCTGGGTTTTTTGTTTTTGCTCTTGTTTTGAGACGGAGTCTCACTTTGTTACCCAGGCTGGAGTGCAGTGGCGGGATTTTGGCTTACTGCAAGCTCCACCTCCTGGGTTCAAGTGATTCTTCTGCCTCAGCCTCCCTAGTAGCTGGGACTACAGGTGCGTGCCACCATGCCTGGCTAAATTTTTTTGTATTTTTAGTAGAGATGGGTTTCACCATATTGGCCAGGCTGGTCTCAAACTCCTGACCTCATGATCCATCCACCTCGGCCTCCCAAAGTGCTGGGACTACAGGCATGAGCCACCGCACCCAGCCAAGTTCTGTTGTTTAAGCCACCCAGTCTGTGTTACTTTGTTATGGCAGCCCTAATGAACTAATATGGGCTTTAAGCTATAAATCACTAAGGTTGGTTAAGTTAACAAATCATAACCCTCAAAAATGTTAACCCAACTTGAAAGAAGCTTTTGAAACTGTCTACAGTCCATTTCAGAAATAACAAAAATCGAAATAAATGCAATTATTAAAAATATGTCATGTTAAATGACAATAAAGTTATTAAATAATAATTTATTTAAAAAGTATAACCAGTTTTCTTTGACATAAGTAACTGGGTCCCAAATGCTGGTAAAATGAGACAAGTAGGATCCTTCATTAATTTCTCATATCCATTTCTATCTGTTTTTTCTTTTTTTGTTGTTCCATGTGAAACTGAGAAAAAAAAAATCTGCGTTTTCAACTCAAACAGTGGTCAACTTAATCTTACTTTTTTGGGAATTTGCTCGCACTCCAGTTTAATTTTCTCTTCTTGTGTTTCTTCAACTTCTGTATCTATTTCATCATCGATTCTGTAGCAAAAATATCAAATAACACAAAAGAGTTTTTTCAACCTGAAGTGTTCATACCACAGCGTTATAATTCACTGCTTTGGCTTGTCTTTAACTTACCCTCAAAGAAATTACAAATTCAAATTCTATACCAAATACTCCAGAAAATGTACAAAATTATGATGACCAATAAATGTCAATATATATTTATGAATAGCCTTTAAAATTTTAGATTATAAAGCCTTAATGTTCAAGTATTAGCAGCTATATAAATCATTCATTCATCCATCATTCCATTAATTCAACAACTACTAAGTACCCACCATGTACGAGGCTCCGGGCCTTAGGCCCTGGACTACAACAATGAAAAATACAGACCCTGTCACTGTGTTCTGAGAGATTTCTATCTCCTTGGGAGAAAAAAATAAAGCTATTTCAATATGGTATGGTAAGTATAGGGGCATATACGGGGAACACAACCCAGACTTGGGGATCAGAGGCATTCAGAGCCTAAATGATACTTATGAGTTAGCCAAAAAAGAGGAAAGAGGAATGTGAGAGAGAAGGGTATTTTAGGCAGAATGCAGAGTGCCTTTTGAGATTAGGAGCGAGACAAACACATTTAAGTGTAAAGATGAAAAAGAAAAACTGTTTTCAGACTTACAGGACTGAGAAGTTGACCATGCATATATATAACAGTCTGAGACAATTACTTGAGGCTATTCCAGCAAAACTAAATATGAACCCAAGAGGGATGGGAAATATAAGAAACTGGTGAACAAAGAAGCCAATAAAATGTATAGATGTATCTGAATAATGGTTGACACTAGAAATATAGAGAGCTGAAGAAAATAGTATCTTAGTAAGTGGTGACTACTGAACCCAAGATTGGGAAAAGCTGTGAATTAAAATATGAGTTACACACCAGATAAAGACAAGGAATTGGGGAATGTATCCCATCTCAAGAGAACATGTTACAAAGGGAAAGCACTGACAGCACAAGGAGAATGTGAACAGTGGCTCTGTGGCTGTTCTTTCAAAGTTACAGGAGCTCAGGCTTCACAGCTTTGTCCAATTCAACAGTTTACACCGACTCAGAGCTCCAGAATTACATCCATCAGATGAGGTACTAAGTTGTGAGCCTGCTACAGAAGCCACCATTACAAGAACCAAAAACCCCAATACTTGTGAACCTTTATAGCTATAGTTTCCAGTAATGAATCATCTCATGGAGTAGGAGGCAACCTCTCCTTAGGCAGAGGAATAATGACAATAATGACCTCAATAGCAGTAACAGCATCCGCCAACACTTGAATGATGCTTACTCTGTGCCAGATGCTGCTCCATACACGTAACACTTACCACAAACAACAGTGTTATGACATACATACTAAAAGCCCATTTTACGGATGAGAAAACAATCACAGAAAGGATATGTAACTTGTCACAGAGCTAATACATGGTGGAGCTGAGATCTGAGCCCCAGCAGGCAGGCAAAGCTCCCAAGTATGTGCCCTACAATCACACTGTTATTCAACACTGCCCATTCTAAATAGATGTCTACTTTCACTGTGAAGGTCTACAATACTCAGCACCCATATTAGACCTATGAGCAGGATAGGACAGAGTTGACCACCTCTTCTCTGTAAAACATGTTCTTTACTTAGCTTCAGAGATACTGGGCTCTTCTAGTTTCTTCTTTCCACAGCTACTACTTCTCAGTCTCCTTTGTTGGTTCCTTATCTTCACAACTTTCAAAGTCAGTTCTCACCTCTTCTTTTCTTTGTCTATATTCTCATCTATATTCTCATTCCAGGCTATCCCTTTCTATATCATCACTATGAATATCATCTGTATGTAGTTGATTTCAATATCCAAGTCTCCAACCCAAACCCCTCTTCTTAAAACCAAACAGAGCTAACTTCCTAGTCAACATAACCACCTGAACATCTACTAGACATATGTAATCTTAAAACATCCAACACTGAACTCTTGCTCTTCTCTCTGAAGCCTAATCCTTCTTGCTATCTAAAACGGCAACACCATCCCTCTCAAGATCCCTACCAAAACCTTAAAGTCAATCTTGATTCCTCTCTCACATCCGTATCCAATCTCTGAGGAAATCCAGTTTATTCTATCTTCAACATACCCACGTTTGACCACTTCTTGCCACTAATACAACAATCCAAGCTGCTCTGGCACCCCTACATTCTACTCTCAACACAACCAGAATGACCCTGCTAAAATATTTCAAATGTCACTCTGCTGAAAAACCCTCCAATGGTCTCTTGTCTCATTCAGAGTAAAAGCCAAAGTCCTTATTTTGGCACCTACCAGTTCCTCCATGATTGGGCTCCCCTAACCCTACCCCAGTACCTCGCAGACTTCCAAGTCCCTCTTACTCCACCCCAGCTGTCCTGGCCACTTTTCTCCCCTAACCCAATCACACCAAGCTCACTCTGCCTGAGGACCTTTATACAGACTCCTCTCCACCCCTCTAGACTATGAAACCCCCTCACCTCCTTCAGGTCCCTACACAGATTTTTAAAACTTACCAATGTTATCAGTGAGGTTTTCCTTATCTACCTTCTTAAAATATCTACACCTCCCAGCCGGGCGCGGTGGCTCACGCCTGTAATCCCAGCACTTTGGGAGGCCAAGGCGGGCAGATCACAAGGTCAGGAGATCGAGACCATCCTGGCTAACATGGTGAAACCCCATCTCTACTAAAGATACATCGGGCGTGGTGGCAAGCGCCTGTAGTCCCAGCTACTCGGGAGGCTGAGGCAGGAGAATGGTGTGAACCCGGGAGGCGGAGCTTGCAGTGAGCCGAGATCGCGCCACTGCACCCCAGCCTGGGGGACAGAGCCAGACTCTGCTCAAACAAAAAAAAAAAACCACAAAACTACCCCCTCCCTACCATCCCACCAGTACTTATTTTCCCCTTACCCTTCATTCATTTTCTCAGGGCTTTTAGTACCACCTAAAATATGATATATTTATGTATGTCTCCCCCTTCCCCTAATAATGTAAATTCATTAGTACAGAAATTTTCATCTCTTCTTCATTTACTACTATATCCCCAAGGCCGTAGCAGGTGCTCAATACGATTTTTTGAATGAATGAGAAGTATTCCCATCACGAATTACTCGGAAAAAAAAAACAGAAACCATATGAGAAAAGACTGATTCATCTGACTGCATAAAACCAAACCACAACATCCCCATTCCTTTTTACATTGACAAATAATGCCATAGGCAAAGACAAATGACAATTGGGAGTAAAGTATTCGCAAATAAGAGATCCTAGAATGTGAAAAAGACCAAAAAGGAGAAAAATGGGCAAACAATATGGACAGCTCACCATACTTCCATACCATCCTTCACCCATCATTTTGGCAAAATTCCAAGTGTCTTTTATGTATTGCAGTCAAGTTTTTGGGAATGGAGCTTGTGTCCAACACACTTTGAAACTGATAGCTGCTGTTCGGATTTTTACATGTTGCTATTATCTTTTTTTGTGTGATGAATTCTTATGTATTTTATAACATATCAATTAGTACCAGTTATTTTTCTTAGTAAATTATATCATCTGCAAGTAATTAGTGTATTTGTCTCTTTCCAATATTTATAGGCCTTATTTTAAAATTTTAGTCATTTTGCATGAGAAGCTTGGTGATAAAATCATGGATCCTGGACATAGCTCTTCCACTTAGACTGTGCAATCTCGGCAGGTTATTTAGCCTCTCCGTGCCTCAGTTTTCCCATCTGTAAAACGAGGAGAGCATCATCTTCTCTTTAAGTTTGTTTTGAGGATTAAATGATTTATTTCATGTAAAGCACAAGGTAAAGCTCTGGATGATCAGTTAAGGTAAAATTTGAGATAGAGTGAACAGCTGACCAATATCGAATGGTAAAATCAATCACAATTGGAAACATATCTCAGTTGAGGGAAATAAAAGACGTAGGTTTAAGAACAAAGATGGTGGTTTTTAGCATTTCAAATCACTATACACTGCTCCAAAAATATAATCTACAAATTAGGGCCATTTGACCAAGAGTCTCGCTTGCTTTTCCAACCTAATGGAAATATTAAGTCCAAATGATGTCTGTTGCTTTATTGTGGTCTTTAGGGTCTTTCCATGCAAATCAGTGGACTAATGGCAGAGTATTGCCTATTCTTTACCTTTTAATAAACTTGTGGTTTCATCCTTTCTACAGAAAAGAACCTAGCATGTGTCAGTGAAAAAGGTCAAATCAGTGTCCTTTGGGAGTTTACGGTCTCGTGGAAACAGGCAACAATGGTAAAGACAGACGCTACGGGACCACAGAGGCGGGCTCCTAACCCGCTGCTGTGCAGAGAAAGGGGCGCATCCCGGAGCCTTCTCGCCTCCACCCCGCTCCCCCGCCCAGGCTCTCGACAGCCCCGGCCCTGGCGGCCTACGCCTGAGCCCCGTGTTCAGCTTCTGCTCCCACCCGGACCCCGCACGACCTCTATAGGTCAGATGGTGGCGCCCGGCCGGCCCACGTGCTCCCCACGGGCCCTCGCGACGTGGCCCCGGACTGCCTCCAATCCAGAAGAAACTAAGAGGCGGAGTCCCGCTGAGCCCCTGCATTCAAAAGATGAAAAGATATGGGATCACCTTTCGTCAGAGTCCGTGGCCGTTTTGCCGAGGGCCGGGTTGGGGGGTTTTGAGAAAAGATTCTCAAAATCCATGACCCAGACAGGTCCTCCCTTTCGCGAGCCGGGAAGCTACAGAGTAACAACCCGAGAGAGTGACAACCCGGACGCGACGAGACGGACCCAGAGCCGCGCCAGGGCCACAGGCTCCGCCCCGCGCAGCCTCTCCTGCCCCGCGCATGCGCTGCACCGCCCTCCGCGACTCTGGGCAAGCCAGCTCTCTCCCTGCCTCCTTCGCCTCGGCTCTGCGCAGGCGCCGCCGTGGCTGCCCTTCTGTATGATTTTTCGTCCATTACCTCAGATAGTAGAATTTTGTTTATTTTATTTATTTGTTTGTTTATTTGTTTGTTCATTTAAAGACAGAGTCTAGCTCTGTCGTCCAGGCTGGAGTGCAGTGGCGTGATCTTGGTTCACTGCAACCTCCGCCTCCCGGGTTCAAGCAAGTCTCCGGCTTCAGCCTCCTGAGTAGCTGGGATTACAGGTGTCTGCCACCACGCCCAGCTAATTTTTGTATTTTTAGTAGAGACGGGATTTCACCATGTTGGCCAGGATGGTCTCGATCTCTTGATCTCGTGATCCGCCCGCCCCAGCCTTCCAAAGTGCTGGGATTACAGGCGTGAGCCACCGCGCCCGGCCCCAGCCCAGAATTTTTAAAATGAGTTGTTAGGATTCTGCTTTCACCTTGGTGAAAACTCTTCCATCAAAATCACAGTATTTCTAAGGGATGGTAGTAACAGCTAACATTTATCTGAGCACTCCACTACTATTCCTTAGAAATAGCGTTTCACGTGTTAGCTAACTTAATCCTCACAACAGCCCTGTAAAAGATGTTCTATTACCATTCACATTTCTGAAATGAATAAACAGATGTGTAGTCAGGTAATGTAACTTGTAGGGTCTCTACAATTGAATGGGAATTAAAATGAATACACAAGTAACCTCAAGACAGAAAAGTCCGTTAAAAAGTACCAAATACTAAGAGAATTCAGAAGAGGGAAAAAATTGCATCCAGTTGGGAAGGCTTCTTGAGAAGGGAGTATTTGAGCTGGGTCTTGAGATATTTCCATAGGAAAAGAGGAAGTGGGCATTCCAAGTAGAGAGAATTGTATGAAGGCAGGAAAATAGAGCATGCTGTTGCAGAACAGGAAATTGCTCAGTTTTGCTCAATGTAATGCCATTTAAGGGACCTGTAGAAAGGAAGGCTCAAACCCTAGGTTGGGCCAGTGATAGAGAGCCTGACTTGCTTCTGTAAGTGAAGGGAGTGTTTGATTCTTGGCATGAATCAGGATCCCTTTACCGATTAGTGAAGGGAACTATTTGAAGCCAGACATCTTCCCCAGGAAAATTCTACTTTCCCATGTTGTTTATATTATAGGCCATCACCTATGGAACATGAATCATTACTAAAAATTGAGAGGAAAAATTGAATTAAGGAGATAAAAACTGGAATTACCCCCTCTTTAGCAGGAAGCATTATTATAGAACCCAAATTGTTACCATACACACTTTTTTATATAAAATATCCAACATACAGCAAAAGATAACCAGACACAAATGAAAATTAGATTGGTAGGTAAAAAGCAGCTAAAACATCTGACCTGCAAAGGCATCAGACACTAGCATTTTCAGACAAAGACTATATAAAAGGCTACATATGTTTGTGTTAGGTTGATGCCAAAAAAGTCCCCAAATTCTCCAACCTTTCCTGTATCCATGTCCTTTGCAATGTGACTTTGCAGCTCCTCCTATAAAGAGGTAGGATCTATTTCACCTTCTCTTTAATCTGAGTTGATTTTGCCTGACAGAATGACTTGTCTTAGCTAGTAGAATGCAGAAGTGGCCTGCCAATACCAAGCCAAGGCCCCAAGAGGCTTTGTATGTGTCTGCTGTCTCTTATATGCCTGCCTTCTTCAGGACAATAAGCTCAGGCTACCCTGCTGACAATAAGGGAGAGGCATGTAGAAGACAAGGCTAATGGAGGAGAGCGAAAACACCCAGTCAACAGCTAGCAAAACCCTAAAAGCAAAGCCTCCTAGGCAACATACAGCTGAGCACACACATGATGGAGTCCTGCAGAGAACCGAAGACTCTCAGATGATCCCAGTCCAAATTACTAACCCACATAATTGTGAGCTAAATAAATGGTCCTTGTTTTAAGCCACTAAGTTTTTAAGTAGTTTACTATATAGTAATATCTAACTAATAAAAAAGAAACTATAAAAAGTGTCATAGAGAAATTGGGGAGAAGTAACCAAGTAGAACTTCTAGAAATAAAAAATATAATACTGAAATTTTAAAAAATCAGTGGATGGGGCCGGGCGCGGTGGCTCACGCCTGTAATCCCAGCACTTTGGGAGGCCAAGGCCGGTGGATCACGAGGTCAAGAGATAGAGACCATCCTGCCAAGATGGTGAAACCCTGTCTCTAATAAAAGTACAAAAATTAGCTGGGCGGGTGGGCGCACGCCTGTAGTCCCAGCTGCTCTGGAGTCTGAGGCAGGAGAATCGCTTGAACCCGGGAGGCGGAGGTTGCAGTGAGCTGAAATTGCGCCACTGCACTCCAGCCTGGGAGACAGTGTGAGACTCCATCTCAAAAAAAAAAAAAAAAAAATCAGTGGATGGTGTGATCATATTAAAATGTGTTCAAAAATTCCTTAACACTTCTCCCTGCAAAAGTTGGAGATTTAGTCCCCTCTTCTTTAATGTGGATAGGATTTACTTATTTATTTCTAACAAATACAATGTGGCAAAAGTGATGATGCATGATTTCTGAGGTCATAAGAAGACATTGTAGTTTCTGCCTTATTCTCTTGAATCATCTGCATGAAGGGAAGTCAGTCACCATGTCATGAATCACTCAGGCAGCCTGTGGAGAGCCAGCCATGTGGGTGAGGTACCTTGGAAACAGATCTCCCAGCACTAAGCAAGCCAGAAGACATCTTGACAGCAATCCCATGAGAAACTGTGGGACAGAACCACCCAGCTAAGCAGCTCACAGATTCATGACCCACAGAGGATATAAGAAGATCAATGTTGGGCCAGGTGTGGTGGCTCACGCCTGTAATCCCAGCACTTTGGGAGTCTGAGGCAGGTGGATCACCTCAAGTCAGGAGTTTGAGACCAGCCTGGCCAACATGGTGAAACCCTGTCTCTACTAAAAATACAAAATTAGCTGGGCGTGGTGGCGCATGACTGTCGTCCCAGTTACTTGGGAGGCTGAGGCACGAGAATCGCTTGAACCCAGGAGGCGAAGTTTGCAGTAAGCCGAGATCGCGCCATTGCACTCCAGCCTGGGCAACAAGAGCAAAACTTCATCTCAAAAAAATGATAAAGAAGATCAATGTTTGTTTTTTTAACCACAAAGTTTTAGGCCAATTTGCTGTCCTGTATAGCAATAGAAAAGTGAAATTCCCTATTATTATAAAGCAGATGGCCTAAACATAAAATTATCATATGACCCAGCAATTCCACTCCTAGGTATATACCCAAAGGAATTGAAAACAGGGACTGAAACATATATTTGTACATTCATGTTAATTGCAGCATTATTCACAATAGCCAAAAGGTAGAAACAAACCGAGTGTCCATCCACTGATTAATGGATAAAATGTGATATACACATAGGATATTATTTATCCATAAAAAGGAATGATGCTCTGATACATGCTGTCAGAACTGAATTTTGTATACTAGCTGAACTTTGAAAACGGTATGCTAAGTTAAATAAGCCAGGCACAAAAGGACAAATATTGTATGATTCCACTTATATGAAATATCTACAATAGGGAATTGTATAGAGACAGACAGTAGATTAGAGGTTACCAGGGACTGAGAGAGGGTGAAAGAGGGAATTGTTGCTTAAAAGTGACAGAATTTCTGTTTGAGGTGATGGGAAAGTTTGGAAATACATAATGGTGATGGTTGCACAACAATGTGAATGTAACTAATGCCAATGAATTATACACTTAAAAATGGCTGGTCAGACACAGTTGCTCACTCCTGTAATCCCAGCACTTTGGGAGGCCAAGGCAGGTGGATCATCTGAGGTCAGGAGTTTGAGACCAGCCTGACCAACATGGTGAAACCCCGTCTCTACTAACAATCCAAAAATTAGCCAGGCGTGGTAGCAGGCACCTGTAATCACAGCTACTTGGGAGGCTGAGGCAGGAGAATCGCTTAAACCCGAGAGGCAGAGGTTGTAGTGAGCCGAGATGGTGCCATTGCACTCCAGCCTGGGCAACAGAGTGAGACTCCGTCTCAAAAAAAAAAAAAAAAAGTTGAAATGGCAAATTTTATATTATATTTCTTTTACCAAAATAAAGCAGCTGGCATGTTAAAATGGTGAAATGGCCTGTGATAACTCAGCTCCAGTATGAGCTAGATATAATACCTTATGAGTATGTGCTATAAATCAGCAATCACCAATACATGGTGCTGTTTCTCCCATAGCCAGTATACACAGGGTCTGGGAATCAAGGCTTCCAAGTGGGAGTAGATCCTCTCTGTATTATTCCTAGTGATGCCCTAGAATAATGTTTGCTTCCTATATCCACAACTTTGGGCTCTGCTGGTTTAGAGCAGACTTTTTCAACCGTAACATTATTGTCATTTCGGCCTGGATAATTGGGGACAGTCTTGCGCATTGTAGGAAGCTTGGCAGCATCCCTGGCCTCTGCCGCTAGATGTCAGTAGCAGCTGTTCCCCAGTTGTGGCAACCCAAAATGTCTCCAGACATTGCCAAATGTCCTCTAGGGGGAGCAAAATCGTCCTCACTTGAGAACCACCGGTGTAGCGTTAATCCCAAAAGTAGGAATGTTTGCATCAAGGGGCATGACGATGAGTCCATTAAACTTGAGGTTGAGACTGCCGTTTGGCCACCTTAGGCTCCTCATGCCAGTGAATTAACAGGTAAAGAAGGGGCTTACTGTATTGGCAGGGGTGATTAATCCTAACTATCAAGTTATCCTGACTACATAATGATGTTAAGGAAGAGTATGTCTAGGATGCAGCTGATTTCCTGGGCGGGAGACTAAGTAATCCTATGCTCTATGATTAAAGTTAATAGAAAACACCACCACCACAGGCAGCACTGAAAGTGCCCCAAACCCTTCAGGCATGAAGGTTTGGGTTATCCACCTGTTATCAGGAGGGCACTTGAGTGTAAGTTGTGGTGGTCCTTGGTGTTTTCAACAAAGAATTAGACAAAATGCACAAAGTAACAAAGGAATGAAACACAGGGACGAAGCAGCAAAAGCAGGAATGTATTAAAGCGAGAAAGCACTCCACAGGGTGGGAATGGGCCAGAGCAAGCAGCTCAAGGGCCCAGTTGCAGAGTTTTCTGGGTTTTAAGTATTCCTTTTGAGGTGCCTATAGATGAAGGATTTGGTCTCTGGCTAATTAAAGGCTGAGGTGAATTGGTGCCCTATGTAGATGAAGCGATGGTCCCTGCCAGGCCCTCGGCCAATCCAGGGCACTTTCCTTTTCCATCTGAGATGTGGTAGATGGGGGAGAGTTGTAGGGAGAGTAGCCTTTGATCCTTTGCTACTCTGGTGTGAGGAGATGGGAAGGGAGGGGGTTCCTTTTGGTTCAGCTTTAGGATATTTACAGTAATTGGCCTTAGGATCCCTTCCCCCAGACCCAGGTGTTTTCCTTTTGATCCAGCTTTGGGAAGTCAGCGTGAATTGGCCTCAGATTCCCTGCCCCCAGACCTTGGTGTTTTTCCTTGATTCAGCACGAATTGGCCTTAAGTTCCCTGCCTCCAGACGCTATTCTTCTGCCTCACACCCAGCAAGGAGTCAAGACCAGCTTGGGAGAGCAAAGAGAACATGGCAAAGAGTAGGAGCAGAAGGTAGTTGTACAAATATCAGCTGCAACTGATACAGGAGCTTAAAAGAAATTGTTTAGGCTGTTAGTGAGGGTAAGAGAGACCTCAGTAAGGTTTCCCTTTTAATAAAAAAGCAGCTCCAAAATCATTTCTAACAAAGAGCAGCCTGAAAAATCAAGCAGCAGACATAGAAAAGCATGCTAGAACCTTGCAGAGGTAAATGCTGGCAGCTGTGCCAATAGAAAAGGGCTACCTAGGAGCCAGGCATATCCAACATGGAGGCTCCATCTTCGCTTTTCTTTGTCACCACATGTACAGTCAGGGAACAGGCAACATGGCACCAGCCAGGTAGCAAACCTATCTGCATAATAAAAGATTAGGGTGGGGTTGCTAGCTTCTTCAAGCACCATGTAAATGGTGCACCTGGTCCAACCAATCCTTTGCACCCTATGTAAATCAGATACCAGCTCCTCAAGCTCATCTATAAAACCACCCACATCTCTCCCTGAACCTGGAAATGTTGGGGACCCCTTCCTCTGCATGAGGCAGCTTTTCTCTTTCTTTCACCTATTAAACTTCTGCTCTTAAACTCCGTCCTTGTGTGTCCGAATCCTCGATTTCCTTGGCATGAGACAATGAACCTAAGGAATTACCCCAGACGAATGATGCTGCTTCCCAACTACATGACCAGTAGCAAAAATGATTGCAATATTTATGAATATATCATTCTTAATTTGATATAAATTTGTGGAAATATGTGTGTGGAATTACACACACATAGACACACACACACATATATATTTAAAATTTTCCCTTCTACTATTCCCCTACCATCTAACACAAAATATGTTAATAGTAGTTAACTTTATATCTCTATTTAAGTTATAGGATATAAAAGGAGGCATGTGACTGAGCTAAAAGAAGAATTCAAAGAAGAATGAACGTCACCCAAAAGTGAAAAAGGGACTTTTTGTCCTTTCTTGGGAAAATGGGTAGCATGTTTTTGGTTGAATGGGGGATTGTTGCATCATGTTAGGCAGAGGCATGACTTTGCTATTGCTTTTATCTGAAAACTAAATATGGGTTAAAGAGATATTTATAGGTACCTAGTTAAAAAGTGTATACTTGGGCCGGGCGCAGTGGCTCATGCCTGTAATCCCAGCACTTTGGGAGGCCGAGGTGGGCAAATCACGAGGTCAGGAGATGGAGACTATCCCGGCCAACATGGTGAAACCCCATCTCTGCTGAAATACAAAAAATTAGCCAGGCATGGTGGCAGGCTCCTGTAGTCCCAGCTACTCAAGAAGCTGAGGCAGGGGAATCGCTTAAACCCAGGAGGCAGAGGTTGCAGTGAGCCGATATCGCGCTACTGCACTCCAGCCTGGTGACAGAGCAAGACTCTGTCTCAAAAAAAAATAAGTGTATACTCGATGATTTTGTAATATGTCATCTTAGTGTATACTTGGTGATTTTGTAACATGTCATCTTAGGTAGGCTAACCCATGTTTTCCAGGATTCTTATCCTGCATATTTCTAGTTAGGGTAGACCACAAGATAGATTTTGCATAAAATTTGGGAGGTGGAAGTAAAACAGCAGCCATATTGCTTTTTACATTCAGGAGGTCAGTGAAGGGACAGAAGATGCTATTGCAACTCATGCACATTGTTGTTTACTGGTTTACCTTGTTGATATGGGACAACAACAAGACCTGATATAACTCACCCCAGATCCTCCTTCAGATTTTCTAAATTCTGGGCCAAGCATGTCTTTAGTTCCACGATAAAGGGCTCAAGAGTCTCCTGCACAACACCTATGTCATTAAAGTAGAGCAGATTAATACAGGTTCTGGGTTTATGCTCAGGGATTCTAGATTGTCTTCATTCTCCCCCACTTTACATCCAACTTCCCTTCCTGAATGTGTGCCTTGCAGGTCTTAAAAGTTTTTTAGACAAGGTCTTGCTTCATCAGTGGCACAATTATAGCTCACTGCACTCCCATGGGGTCTCACTGTGTTGCCCAGACTGGTTTCAAACTCCTGGCCTCAGCAATCCTCCTACTTCACCCTCCCAAAGTACTGGGATTATAGACATAAGCCGCTGTGCCTGGCCCCACCTTGCAGCTCTGAAGCTCCAATATCAGACAAGAGCTTTACAGACTGTTTTAAACAGCTCCCACAATTGCATAAGGTCAAATCCCTGTAAATCTAGCTAGCTATCATCTGTCATCTATCTATTTATTTATCTTCTAGTGATTCTGATTATCCAATTAGACTTTGAGTAATAAGATGGCTTTAATAGAGTAGACAGGGTCTAAAAGAAAATTAGTGAACTGGAAGATAAGTCAGAAGAAATTATCCAGAGTACATCATAGAGAGACTGCCACCCAAAAAAGGGAAGTTACAAAAGAGATTATTATAAAAACATAAATAATAGATTTAAATGTCTAACATATAACTAATAGTAAGAAGAGAAGAAAAAAAGAAAGAGGAGGAGGACATATTTGAAAAGAAAAGGCTGGCCAGCTGTGGTGGTTCATGTCTATATTCCCAGCACTTTGGGAGGCCAAGGCAGGTGGATCTCTTGAGGTCAGGAGTTCAAGACCAGCCTGGCCAACATGGTGAAACCCTGTCTCTGCTAAAAATACACAATAGCCAGGCATGGTGGCCCACACCTGTAATCCTAGCTACTTGGGAGGCTGAGGCAGGAGAATCACTTGAACCCAGGAGGCGGAGGTTGCAGTGAGCCAAGATTGTGCCACTGCACTCCAGCCTGGGTGACAGAGTGAGACTCTGTCTCAAAAAAAATAGAAAAGAAAAAAGAAAAAGAGAAAGAAAGAAAAGAAAAGACAGACTTTTCCAGATTGTTGAAACTCAGCAATTTACAGATCAAGACATTAAACAAATACTAGGCAGGATAACTAAAAGAAATCCATACTAAGACACACCATACTGAAACTACAGAAAAGCAGAGAAAATATGTAAAATAGCCACAGAAAAGTTTTAAAAGTTTACCTTCAGAATAATGACAATTAGACTGCCAGCTGTCTTCACAGCTGCAACAAGGGAATCCAGAAGACAATAAAATTATATCTTCAATAAATTGAAAGAAAATAAAACTTCTGAACTAGAATTCTATACCTTGAAACAATATTATTCAAAAATGGAGGTGAGCTACAAGATATATTTAGGAAAACAAAAACAGAGAGGTCACTATGAGCAAATTATTTAGGAGATTCTGAATAAATTTAGAAATTAGAAAGAATGAATTTGATAGCAGCAAATCTCAGGCGCAGGTTTGAGTTATAAGAAAAAAATGGACAATGAAGAAACTGATCATTCTAAGTAAATATTTAGTGAATAGAACAATATTACTAAGGTATTTGGTAGTTTAAGTTTATATATGATGGGATTTC
Organism: Gorilla gorilla gorilla; assembly: GCF_029281585.2. Lineage (NCBI taxonomy): Eukaryota > Metazoa > Chordata > Mammalia > Primates > Hominidae > Gorilla > Gorilla gorilla. Next base: position 49,883,964 of record NC_073236.2, read on the forward strand.
TGGTTCTAGGTAACATAGTAAAAGCACATTATAGTCCCTGAATATAGGTTTACCTAGATAGGATGCATGGAATTGCTTGAAGACTCTAGAAAGTAATTAACACAGGCAGATTGGTGAAGAAGATGACAATTCAAAGTACCACTGAAATAGCGTTAAGTTTTTAATTTTCTTTTTTCTGTGGTCCTCCTGCCACTAAGCCCAGACATAGGTACAATTGCAAATGTATGCAGAAGTGGGGGTAACTGAAGCTCAAGCTTTCTGGTTGGACAACCAAAAAATAAAGCTCCAGGGACCTGAAAAATTTCTAGGAGACCATAATGAAGAAGGGGCCTAGAAAAATGACATCATAAATTTCTGAACCCCCAGGCTTACCATATAGTTGCCCATGCATGGATCTGATCCTCATTGGCATGCCAAAGACTTTTGAGAGTTGAATAGACATAATTAATCCATGTCCTGACTGGTCCCTGGTAGTACAGATCTAAGATTCAAATAGCATTGCAAAGGCATCCAGTTGAACAGGCACTGGAATCGCAGTGGGTTAGAAATCGAGGCCTGAACCTAACCGGGTCTATTACCAATAAAAACAAAAACATAAACATTCTGCATAAGATTTAACTAAGATCCAGAGGTTTTATAGCATATTATTATTCAGAATCTCCAGGATACAAATCAAACTTATTTGGCATACAAAGAACCAGGAAAATCTCAAATTGCCTGGGAAAAGACAATCAACAAATGCCAAAGCTGTGATGACTTATATATTGGAATTATCTGACAGACTTTGAAACAGCTTTTTATAAAAACGCTACACTAAATGCCCTTGAAACAAATGGAAAAAGTAGAGCATCTCAGTAAAAAAAGAGAAGACATAAAGAAGAACCAAATGGAATTTTGAGAACTGAAAAATATAAAAACTAAAATTAAAAACTCAATGAATATTCAAAGACACAATAAGTAAATCAAATATGGAATATCCCAAAATGTTAAAGCAGAAAAGAAAAAAATAGAAGAGCAACAAGAGAATGAATAGAAAAAATGTTAAAGATAGACTTAAAATCAAACGTATTAATAGGTACATTGGATGCAAATGGGATAAATTTACCAAATAAAACAAAGAGATTGTCAGAATGGATAAATATGATCCAGCTGTGTATTCTCCACAAGAAACTCATTTTATTTTATTTTATTTCATTCATTTATTTTTTTGAGATGGAGTTTCGCTCCTGTCACCCAGGCTGGAGTGCAGTGGCACAATTGCAGCTCACTGCAACCTCCACCTCTCAACTTCAAGGGATTCTCCTGCTTCAGCCTCCTGAGTAGCTGGGATTACAGGCACACTCCGCCATGCCTGGCTAATTTTGGTATTTTTAGTAGAGATGAGGTTTCACAATACTAGCCACGCTGGTCTCGAACTCCTGAGCTCAAGTGATCTTCCCACCTCAGCTTCCCAAAGTGCTGGGATTACAGGTGTGAGCCACCACCCCTGGCAAGAAACTCACTTTAAACGTGATATGGATAGGTTAAAAGTAAAGGTTGGTAAAATACATACTAAGAAACACTAAACCAAAGAAAGCCAAAGTGACTGTATTAATATCAAACAAAGTGGACCTTAGAGTAAAAAATTAGCAGAGATAAATATAGATGTTGTGTAATTACAAAAAGGCAAATTCACCATAAAGTCATAATAGTCCTAAATAGGTATGCAGAAATATACAAAGCACACGGAAAATTCACCAAGATAAACCATAAACTGGGTTATAAAATAAACTTTAACAAATGTAATAGTATTGAAATAATAGAGAGATATTTGCTAACCATAATGGAGTTGAATAAGAAATCAATAATAAATAATAACAACAACAACAACGAAACCTCCAAATACTTGGAAATTAAACAACATACCTCTAAAAATTCCATAGGTCAAAGGAGGATTCACGAAGTAAATTAGAAAATATCTTGAACTGAAGCTGGGTCCAGTGGCTCACACCTGCAATCCCAGCACTTTGGGAGGCTGAGGCGGGTGGATCACTTGAGGTCAGGAGTTCGAGACCAGCTTGGCCAGTATGGTGAAACCCCGTCTTTACCAAAAATTAGCTGGGTGTGGTGGCACGCACCTGTAATCCTAGCTACTCGGGAAGCTGAGGAAGGAGAATTGCTTGAACCAGAGAGGAAGAGGTTGCAGTGAGCCGAGATTGCGCCACTGCACTCCAGCCTGGGCGAAAGAGCATGACTCCGTCTCAGAAAAAAAAAAAAAAGAAAGAAAGAAAGAAAATATTTTGAGCTGAATGAATGTGAAAATGCAACATAGCAAAATTGTGAGATACGGCCAAAGCAGTGTTTATAGGAATTTTAGAGCTCTAAATACTTAAAGATCTCAAATAAATAAACTTCTACCTTCAGAAATTAGAAAAAGCAAGCAGAAAGAATGATATATTAAAGATAAAGGCAGAAATCAACGACAGATAAGAGCAGAAAAACAATAAAGTTAAACCAAAATCTAATTATTTGGAAAGATAATTGATAATCTCTAGCAAAACTGAAAAGAAAAAGGAGAAAAGATACAAATTACCAATCAGACATGAAAGAGGATATTTCAGTACAGACTCCCCCGATAATTAAAAAAAAAAAGTAAGTCAATTTTATGAAACCCTCTTAGATTAAAAGCCAAATCCTCACAAACCACAAACCATGTAAACTCATCTAAGGTAAAGTACACAATCTAACAGAACAATAACTATTGAAGAAATTAAATTCATAGCTTAAAACCTTCTAAAATAAGAAATCTCAAGCCCCAGATGGCTTTTCTGGAGAATTCTACCAAACATTTAAGGAAGAAATACCAGTTTTATATGATCTCATGCAGAAAATAGAAAAAAAAGGAACACTTCCCAAATTATTTTATTAGGCATGCATTAATCCAATTCCAAAAACAGTCAAAAACAAAGAAAGAAAACTGCAGACCAATGTCCCTCCTGAACATAGATTTTAAAATCCTTAACTAAATGTTAAAAATCAAATCCAACAATATAAAAAGAATAATATGCAACAACTAAGTGGAGTTCATATCAGAAATATAAGGTGGTTTGTTATTTGCAAATCATTCAGTGCAATCCAACATGTTATGAGTCAAAACAAGAAAAACTGTATGATCTCATCAACTGATGCAGAAAATTATTTGACAATATCCAACATCAATTCAGCAAATTAGGCATAGATAGATTTCCTTAACAGAAAGATTTCCTTAATAGACAAACCTTAACAAATGTCATAGAATTGAAATAATATAAAGTATGTTCTCTAACTATGGTGGAATTAAAAAAGAAATCAATAATAAATAATAAAAAACCTCAAAAACCAAAAAATAGATAGATATCCTCCATCTGATAAGGGCATGTCAAAAACTATGGCTACTAGCATACTTCATATGATTGAATGCTTTCTCTCTAAGATTTTGAAAAAGCAAGAGATATAAAAACTGAAAAAATGGCAATTTTTAACATAAAAAATAAATGAAGAAAGTCATTTTTCTGAGTGAAAAAAGCCTTACACAAAACAGCATTTATTCTATTTATAAATCACACCATGTTTTAAATCAGGCAAAACTAATTTACAGTGAAAAAAGTCAGAGGAATGGTTGCCTCTGGATGCAGATGAGGATTGAATGGGCAGGGGCGGAGGGAAATTTCTAGGGTATGGTCATGTTTTATGTTTTCATAAGGATTTGGGTGACACAGGTGTATGTATTTCCTGCATTTTTCAGAACTCATCAAATTGTTTTCTCAAGATTCTGCACCTCACTGTATGTAAAATTTACCTTAAAATGGTACTGCAAAAATATTACATTGTAATTAATGATTTGTATGCTGAAGTGTTTAGAAGGTGCTATAGACTGAATGTTTGTGTTCCTCCCAAATTTATGTTGAAAATTTGAAATTTTGAAATTCAGTATGTTGAAACGTAATCCCCAATGTGATGGTATTTGAAGATGAGGCCTCTGGGTGGTGATTAGGTCATGAGGTTGGAGCCCTCTTGAATGAGATTAGTGCCCTTATAAAAGAGAACCCAGAGGGCTCCCTTGTGGATTCCACCACGTGAAGACACAATAAGAAGACAGCCATCTGTGAATCAGGAAGCTGGCCAAATCTTCTGGCACCTTGATCTTGGACTTTCTGACCTCAAGAACTGTGAGAAATAAATTTCTGTTGTTTATAAACCACCAGTCTATGATAATTTGTTATGGTGGCCCAAACAGACTAAAACCAGTGAAGTCTGCAACTTACTTTGAAATGTGTCTAAAGACAAAATCAACTGATGGATGGATAAAGGAAAGAATAGATAGCTAATAGTGCAATAAATATGGTAAAATGTTAACAAAGTAACAAGTAACAGAGAAAATTGGGAGAAACCTCTGGAGATTCCATGGCAATGGTGGAGTTTGTGGGACTAGGTGCTGTTTTAAACTGACGTCTGTGGGTTGGTGTCTTAGTATGTTTTGTGCTGCTGTAACAGAATACCTGAGACTAGTTGACTTAGAAACAACAAAAATGTATTCCTCACAGTTCTAGAGGCTGGGAAGTCCAAGATCAAGGCACTGCCATGTGGCCTGGTGAGGGCCTTCTTGTTGTGTCCCCACTGGTGGAAGATGGAAGGGCAAGAAAGGGAAGAGCACCATGTCTTCACATGGTAGAACAGCAGAAGAGAGAGAAACAACTCCTGCAATCCCTTTTTATGGCAGCATGAATCCATTCATGAGGGCAAACCCCTCATGACCTCTGCACCTCCCATTAGGCCCCACTTCCCAATACTGTTGCATTGAGGATTAAGTCCCCAACACATGAATTTTGGGGGACACACTCAAACCATAACGGTGTCTTGGGCCTGGGGCAGAAAGCAGCTTGGGAAGGTTGTGAGAGGATAAATTAGAAAAGAAACAGCTCCAATTGTGCCCTTGTTTCCCTCACCACTGCCTTGGACAGACAGTGACCCACATTTTATATTGGTATCCTCCAGGCTAAAATCAGGGTAGTACAGAGCCTTGAGCTTGTGAAATGCTGGAAAAACAATGAAAAAAAAAAAAGACTCATCAGACAGAAACTAAGAGAAAGGTTTTATAGCTATATGAATATTAAAAAAAAGATTTAAAAGACTTTAGGAAAAACAGCATCACTAGAAATGGAGAAAGTTACTAAATAACTTACTAGGAAGGGAAAACAACTTTAGACACTTTTGTACGATATCCTTGTAATAAATGAAGAATATGTGATATAACTATAAAAGAAGTGGAGAAATACATCATTGTGAGGGATTTAAATTACTTTACTTGATTGTTTTATCAAACAGACGAAGAAAAATCAGCAAGGATATAGAAAATAAGAACTTTACAATGAATAATCTTGACCCACTGGACATATATAGAGTTCTGCATTCAACAATGAGAGAATTTACATTTTTAAAGCACAAATGGAACATTTACAAAAATGAATCTTATACACAAACCCTCAAAATTGTAAAGAATAGGTGTTATACAGGCCGTAATTTATGACCTCATGGCAGTTAAGCTAGAATTTAAAAACACTGCTAAGTAACTCATGGGTTAAAGAGTCAATTATAATAAAAATTATAAAATAACTGAATGAAAATAAAAATACCACATGTTAAAACTTATAGGATTCAGCAAAAGCAGTTCTTCAAGAGAAATTTATAGACATAAATACTTATAATAGAAAAGATACGTCAAAATTAATGAATGAAGAAGTTAAAAATAAAATAATAACCAAAAAAGAAAGCAGGAATAAAGATATAATATGATTGAGTGAAAATTGATGAAACAGAGACAATAAAAATAAGAGTAAAAAATTATGACCTACAGTAAAAAGTGAATTCTTAAGGAAAAAAATCAATGAATCACTTATATGAGAATTTTTTTCAACCAAACTTGGGAGTATCGGAGGGGTGCAGAAACCGGCGTATACAAAGGACCCACTTTTCATATAATAGAGTTGCCAAGGCCGAGTATGCGTGGATTTTGGTATATGCCGGGGTCTTGGTACCAATCCCCTATGTATGCTGAGGGATGACTGTATATAAAATCCCCAGATATCATCCTAAATGGGAAAACTTTATAGTCATCTCCTTGAACATTGGGAAACAAGACAAGTATATCCAATATAACCACTTCTATTTAACACAGGATTGAATGTCCTAGTGCTGGAGATCCTAGCCAGGGCAGAAAAAGAAACTGGAGTCTAAGGATTGGAAAGGAAGAAATAAAACACTAGGTATGTTGTAACTTGTTATGCAGCAACAGAAAACTAATACAAATACCAAATGCTTAGGAATAAATCTATAAAAGATGCAAGATATTTATATAAATGAAAGACATATAGGAAAACTTTCAACATTGTATTAAGAGATATGAGTCCTAAATAAATGGAGAGATATTACATATTCATAAAATGAAAGACACAACTAAGCAATTGTCAGTTCTTTCAAAATTGGTCTATCAATTCAAGGCAATGCTAATAAAAATCTCAAGTTTTCTTTATGGAACTTGATAACTCTAAAAGTTGTATCAAATTATAAATTCTAAATGACTACTTCTAAACTCTATATTAAAACTTAAGGCCGTGTGTGGTGGCTCAATCCTGTATTGCTAGTACTTTGGAAGGCTGAGGCTGGAGGATTGCTTGAGGCCAGGAGTTCAAGACCAGCCTGGGCAACACAGTGAGCCCGTCTCTACAAAAATAAAGACATAGGAAAAAATTACAAAATTGTATTAAGAGAAATGAGTCCTAAATAACACAGCGAGACCCTGTCTTTACAAAAATACAAATAAATTAGCCAGCCTGGGCACATAGTAAGACCTCGCCTCTATAAAAAATAAGCCAGATGTGATAGAGTGTACCAGTGGTCCCAGCTACTTGGGGCAGTGGGGGGGTGTGGACAGCGGGTGATGGTGGTGGCTGAGGTGGAAGGCTGCAGTTCTAGTTCTTGTATTATCTAGTGTGATATCTGTGATACATACACTCCTCCTTATCTGAGGCAATTAAAGACAAGGTGTCACAGATCACTAAGCACTATAATTGTGCCACTGCACTCCAGCACATCTGGATGTACTGAGGTCATAACAAGGCTTGATGAGGCACATCTCACGCGTGCACATGAAAATCTAATCATCATGCTTATGAGCTGCAAAAGAATTGGAGGCAACATTTTAAAAGTACTTTTTCAGGCCGGGTGCTGTGGTTCACACTTGTAATCCCAGCACTTTGGAAGGCCCAAGCGGGCGGATCATCTGAGGTCATGAGTTAGAGACCAGCCTGGCCAACATGGTGAAACCCCGTCTCTACAAAATACAAAAACTAGCCGGGTGTGGTGGTGCATGCCTGTAGGCCCAGCTACTCGGGAGGCTGAGACAGGAGAATCACTTGAGCTCAGGAGGTGGAGGTTGCAGTGAGCCGAGATCATGCCACTGCACTCCGCCTGGGTAACAGAGTGAGACTCTGTTTTAAAATAAAATGAAAGTACTTTTTCAAAGACATGGCTACTGTTCAGATGCTTGTATTTTTAGGGTGTGTGTGTGTGTGTGTGTGTGTGTGTTAAAAACTTTCCAGTGACTAACACAAGTATTCATTTGTAACCTCAATGTGTACTGTACAGGGTATTATTCCTGCCAATTTAATTCTAACTCTAAGCCCCTATTCTGGTAGGTAGACAGAAAACAGTTGTAACTGGGGCTCCCTCCCCCTGCCTAGGGCCACATATACATTTAGGGTTTGTATAAGCTACCAGGAAGGATGGGGAAAACGCCCCCTAATCTTCCAGCTAGGATGATCACCTAGGAGACCGTTTTTGTCCCAAGTCTGACCAGTCTCCGAATGTCTAGTGGTCCAATATTGGGAGCCTTGGTATACCAGGGCTTATTCTTACCATCTGGGACAAAACACGGGCAATAAAAGGAATTTTTCTTAACACTAAATGTAAAGGAATTCAAAGTAAAGTAATTGGCTTTTTAAAGTATATCCTTGGCCAGGCGCGGTGGCTCATGCCTGTAATCCCAGCACTTTGGAAGGCCGAGGCGGATGAATCACTCAAGGTCAGGAGATAAGAGACCAGCCTGACCAACATGGCAGAAACCACCGTCTCTATGAAAAATACGAAAATTAGCGGGCATGATGGTGCGTGCCTGTAATGCTAGCTACTACTCGAGAGGCTAAGGTATGAGAATTGCTTGAACCCAGAAGGCGGAGGTTGCAGTGAGCCGAGATCGTGCCACTGCACTCCAGCCGGTGAAGTGAAACTCTGTCTCAAAACAACAACAACAACAACAAAAACCAACGAAACAAAAATAATGATATCCTTCCTACTTTCTTGATGTTAAAATGTCTTTTATGAAATAACCGTAAGGTGTTTAATATGTTTAATTCATTTAGCAAAATAAAGTGTTGCTACCTTTATGTCCGTTACAATTTTTGTGTGCATAGGGGGTGGGGAAGGTTGACAAAGATAAAAAAAAAACTGGACATTAAAGTGGTGAAAACCAATTTTATTCAGTAATTACTAATAGTAGGGGAAAGAGCAGCGTTCCATTTCAATGCAGAGATAATTGAGCAGCTTAAAGAGAGAATAAGGGAGGGGGAAAGAGCCGGAATACATGCAAAACATTTCAAAGTCTGTCAGTATAAAAGTGATTAGACCAGCTGCGTCAGCTAGCTAGTGATTATCACTGAAGTCAGGATTCTACCCTCCCACCAAGAATGGGAGATAGCAACCTTCCAGATGATTAAATTTCAAAGGAATGGCTTTCAGGTCCTTAAGAAAGATACTCCTGAATTGTAGGAGAGAACACATACGTGTCAAGGGGACAGAGGAAGGACTCACAATTGTAAGCTCTTTTTTTGTAAATGCTCCAAGAAAGGGGGTCAAGGGCCTATGGCCAGGTGGGCAGTGTTGAGTTTTCTCTGGGAGACATTTAACCTAGAGGCCTGGGGAGAGATCTGCGGTCATCCTACGAACACTTATGCTGCTACAAGCCTCGCTATAGTTTGGTGGTCTCTTTTTGCTGAGGTTTGGACAAGGTCATTACGTGACAAGAGTTCTGCAGTTCTCATGATCCATATGTCATTATTAGGTAAAATCTGTTAGGTTTAAAATTAATTAGTGTAATCTCTTTGATACCTACATTGCTCCTTAACTGAGGCAATTAAAGACAAGGTGTCACAGATCTCTAAGCACTTCTAGATTCTAAAAACCCATAGCCTCAAAGGAGCACTGCCCCTCAATGCTCACCCCCACACACCTCCCCTTTCTGTTACCTAGAGAAAAAGACCAAGGCCTGATGACAAATTTTACCATCAAACTTAAGTGGCGCATGCCAACGGTTCAAAAAGGAGGCTTTTCATCCAGAGAGAACTGCACTGTCCTACGCCATCACAAACCAAACACCTTAACGAAGTTTTGAAAGAAATTCTCAGACCTCCAGATACAGGGGACAGGGGAAAACAGAAGTGCAAGAAAGAACAGCAACTGTTTACCACAAGGGCCTTTGGATAACTTCAAGAAAGCAGTTACCCAAATTAGCTACAAAAAGGCCTAAATTAACTAAAACAGTTACGATAAAACCGAAGTCCTGAGATTTTAATGTAACTCCAAATGTTAACATAGTTTCTTCAGATCTACCTTTTGAAAGCTCCCTACAAATTTATTGTGGTAAAGTGTGGCTATAAGTACAGGTCCTGTCACTGGCTGCATTCAACTGAAAAAAAAAAAAAAAATAGTGCGACTACAGGTCCTGTCACTGGCTGTATTCAACTTTAAAAAAAAAAAAAAAAGGGCGACTTTTTTTTTTTTTTTTTAAGACGGAGTTTCGCTTTTGTTGCCCAGGCTGGAGCGCAATGACTCGACCTCGGCTCACCGCAACCTCCGCCTCCCGGGTTCAAGCGATTCTCTTGCCTCAGCTTCCCGATTAGCTGGGATTACCGGCATGGGCTACCACGTCTGGCTAATTTTTATTTTTAGTAGAGACTGGGTTTCTCCATGTTGGTCAGGCGGGCCTCGAACTCCCGACCTCTGGTGATCTGCCCGCCTCAGCCTCCCAAAGTGCTGGGATTACAGGCGTGAGCCATTACGCCCGGCCTTTATTTTCAATGTATATGTTAATATCAAAAACTTTACATTTCTAATTTAATCCACTCATTGCAATTGTTTTTGAATGCATTCCATTTATGTATTAGTAACATGTATTATTAAGGAAAGACAAATTAAGGCAGATATTTGGATTAATCATTGAGTCTATCATTTTAGTAAAAAGCAAGGAACTTTCCTTCAGGACTAATAAATACGCCAAAACACGACTTGTCATTTAAAAATTTTTTAAGGTCACTTCATAAGTATAAAAAACTCATGCATGGTCGGGCGCGGTGGCTCACGGCTGTAACCCCAGCACTTTGGGAGACCCAGGAGGGCGGATCACCTGAGGTCAGGAGTTCGAGACCAGCCTGGCCAAAATGGGGAAACCCCCATCTCTACTAAAAATACAAAAATTAGCCAGGCGTGGTGGCGCGTGCCTGTAGTCCCAGCTACTCGGGAGGCTGAGGCAGGAAAATTGCTTGAACCCAGGAGGCAGAGATTGCAGTGAGCCGAGAGCGCGACACTGCACTCCAGCCTGGGCGACAGAGGAGAGTCCATCTCAGAAAAAAAAAAAAAAAAAGCATGCCTAATAGTATTTATAAAATACTCGCATACATTTTACATGTTAATATTATTACGAAATAAAGTAACGTTTATATAATTATTTCAATAGCTATTCCTATTTAAGTAATAATTGGGTAAATTTAACAGCAAATACAAGAAAAAACTGCATGGCAAGCTATTTTCCTTAAAACATGATTCTGAACACTAAACGTTACAAAAACAGATACTTGCTACAACTGTGAAGGAGAAACTGCATTTCCCTATTATTACAAGAACAAAGGTTTTAACAAAAAAATTTAAGGACTCTACAGCCGCCTTGTTCTTTGTTCTCCCACCCCTGCCCGCCTCGGCTAACGGTTTTGGGGCCCGTTTGCTTGGTGCGTCTGGAAGTCCTCAGGCGGCGGGCGTCTCGCAGGAAAAACCGCGGCCCGTACTGCGCCGGGAGCAGAAGCGCTGGTGGCCCTCGTAGGTCCCGTGGGCTGCCTCCCCCTCCTGCAGACACTCGAGGAGCCATCCGGCCGCGTCTCTCGCCGCCCGGCCCCGCCACTAGGCTGCCGCCTCCGCCGCTGCACAGAGAAGGGCGAAGACCCGCCCCTGCAGGTGATTGACGGGCACTCTCCTCCAATGGTCAACGCGCTCGTCCCCGGCGGGCTGGGCAAGGGCCGCGGCTCGCGGAGGAATCTCTCTTGCCCTTTAGTCCCGGGCAAGGTGTTGCGGCCGGCGCCATTTTCTCGAGCCGCCTGTTTCGGGTGCCGCCATGTTGGTGAGGAGAAATCACCGTTACGGCCACTGTCCAAATCCCCGCGTCGCTGCACGCCGCCCGCCCGCTCCCACGCCACAGCCACCGGCGGCGAATAGAGACTAGAGCGGCAGCGCCGGCAGCGCGGGGCCGTTGCCCAGTGTTTGCAGTTAGAGCCCCATCTCTCTGGCGTGGTTGTTAATAGACTGGAAAGTCTGTGTCTGTGTCGCTCACTAGTAACCGTGAGTTTTTACCACTTCGTCACCTGTCGGCGGCGGCCGGGAGCAGGTTCCCGCAGGCGGCGCAGGGGTCTTCCCCGCGCCCCGCCGCCGCCGGCCTCGCAGACCTGCCCTCCAGCCCCGCCCCGTTCTTGACCAAACATGACAGACTCTGAACATGCAGGGCACGACAGGTCGGGAACCCTTCTTGTCTGTCTTTCTGTCGGATGAGAGGAGGGGTCTGGGGCGGCGGGAGCGGGCCGGGGCCGGGCGCCTCCTGCATGACCTAGACGTCTCTGTGTGGCTCCGTCAGTTCCATGACGCGCACCCTTATGTAAACTGCTGGATCGCGGCCGCGGGGGAGGTCGGCCCGGCCGCGCCCGCCTCCCCGAGCCGGGGTCGCTGCTCGCCGGCGCCGGCCCCGCCCCCGGCCGGGCACGTGCGAGCCCCCCGCCCCCCGGGCGGGCTCCGTGTGCGCCGGGCGGCTCTCAGCGTCCCGGCTCGGTGCTGAGGTCCTGCTTCTTCCCGTCCAGGTGTCGGTGCTCCCGGCCAGATAGGACCAGCCAGGAATTTTCAGGAACGGGTGTTTTGATATTTGACTGCTTCCCGAGAACCGAGAACACCTCTAAAAAATAAACATTTGGTTTTCAGGGAAGTTTTAAGCAGCACCAAAAGGCCATCTGTTGTATACAGTCTTATCCCTTGGAATTTGAGATGGCAAGTTTCAAGTTTAATATGTTAACACAAAATACTTAGGCTTTGCAGAAACTTAGTTTAGCACAGTTTTACCCTAACGGAAAAACTCCATGGATTATTCCGGCTAGCCCAATTTTCTAGATGGTGTGTATCACTTGAATATTGAGATTCTGATTTTTTATTTTTTGCTCTGTGCCTTAAGAGGCACATTCTTGTTTCCATTCTAGTTTGGGGACATTTACAAAGTATACTGTAGCATACTTAAATTTTGGTTATAATTCAAAGTTTCATTCGTATATATCTTTAATAATGCGAAAGGGGGGCTTTCATTCATTAAACTTACTGAAACAAAATCCATTGCATCTGATTCTTACTTAGAATATTAATTTGAAAATCTAGAACCTCACAATTACTCCTTTGTGAATAGAAGTAATAAAAAATATACGTTTTACTATAGACTATATACATTGCTGAAGTTTTATCTGTAGTAATGTGATCGGCTTGGTAAAGCATCCTAAACACGTTTTTTAAAACCCAGAAGCAAAAATCACAAACACTGCTGAAATTTGAAATATCTAAATACCTAGCAATCTTGAGAGGGATAAAAATGGTATTTCAACAACTTCAGTATTGTAATAATAAAAGTAGATTCCCAGAGGGCACGTCAATCAAAGTGTAATAATTTTTGGAAAGTAAAATGCACTTTTAAAAATGATAAGCTTGCACTTGGCACATTTTTAATGATTTTTTTAACGTTATCTTTTGTATTAAAAAGGAAATTCTTAGAATGGGTTGACTAATACCTTGCTCTTGAGGTATGGACAAACCAATGATGGGGTTTTGCTAATGGAGCCTAAAATCCTTTTTTTTTTTTTTTAATATGGAAGAATGATATCTGTTCCCCTCTCTTAGTGCACAAAGTAACTTCAATATATGGAGTTATGTATTGTACATCATGAAAAAACAATGCCATCAAATTCAAGTATCAAAATAATTTTGCTGGTGAGGAACTGTGATGACAGACCTTTTAAAGAATTTGAAATTTTAAAATACTGGTTTAGAGGTTAGAAAACTTTAAAGAATTATTTGTAAGATATGTTAATAGGTTGGTAGTAGGAGCTAAAGATTAAGATTAGTCTATTTCATTTAAAATTCGGACTAAAAGTATTTTCTAGTGATTTCTGAAACAAAAAGGTTAGCTCCACTTTAACTTAGCCAATTGTTAAGTGGCATCATTGTGCTGAGATGAAGGAGATAGTTTATTTTTTTCATGCTTTTTTTGTCAACCCACATGAAAAACAAAACAACTACATCAAAAACAAAGTGAACTAGAAGTCAGGAGAAATTCTACAAGATCAGATCAATGGTTCTAAACCTTCCCTGGGGAACTTTTTTTCTTGAAAGTATTGGCGCTATTTCTGTTGGTCTGGACCTCAGCCTGGGTTTTAAGAGTTCTAAAAGCTCCCCAGGAAATTCTAATATGTGCCAAATTGAGAACCGCTATACTCGATCAGTGTTTCCCAATGATAGTTAATCATCAGAATCACTTTGGGGAATAAATTTTTGTTCTGCCCAGAGCAACTGAATCAGAATCTCTAGGGTATTTTTCATAGGCTCCCTGGGAAATTCTTAAGAAATTTGGGGAAAAAATGGACTAATCTGCGGGCTTCCAAAATACTGTATCTTTCCATATTATAGCTATTTTATGCTGTTATAAAAGTTTCTGTGAATTAAGTGGAGAAAAATATATGAAACTTGGTATATGGAGCTAGGCTTTGTCTCAAGGATTTTATTTTATTTATTTATTTATTTTGAGACGGAGTCTCGCTCTGTCGCCCAGGCTGGAGTGCAGTGGCGCTGTCTCAGCTCACTGCAAGCTCCACCTCCCGCGTTCACACCATTCTCCTGCCTCAGCCTCCTGAGTAGCTGGGATTACAGGCACCCGCCACCACACCTGGCTAATTTTTTGTATTTTTAGTAGAGACCACGTTTCATCATGTTGGACAGGCTGGTCTTGAACTCCTGACCTCAAGTGATCCACCAGCCTTGGCCTCCCAAAGTTTTGGGATTACAGGTGTGAGCCACTGTGCCCAGCCAAGGATATTCTTTTTATAACATTTTCAAAAATTAAGGCATATTGTGTATGCAGGAAAAAAAATGAAGCCTATGATTTATATTTACAATTGCTTTGATTTTATACAAATTAAAATATTACCGTTTATGCGAATGAGATTCTAAATGTAAATGGAATTCACAGAATGCATATTTTTTTTCTCGTTTAAAGAAATAGAGTCTCGCTATATGCCTACGCTGGTCTCGAACTCCTGGGCTCCAGCCATCCTCCCATTTCAGCCTCCCAGAGTGTTGGGATTACAGGCGTGAGCCACCACGCCTGGCCTTGTACATGTTATATAGTGAACATTTTGCACAAGATTGTTTGCCAAATGAATAATTTTAAAAAAATCCATTTAGTGTACTTTCCTTTAAATATTTTCACACCTGGAGTTAAAACATTGTATTTTATAAAATGTTATTAATATAAAAATACTTCTAATTCTACTTGTGGCTATGTAGAATGTAGTAGAGGACTTTTGCATAAGCCCAGAGCCTAGTTTCTAAAGGTCTTTAGAAATATATAATAGACATAGAGGGGAAAGAGTTGGGGGAAATCAGAGGGAGGTATAATTCTGGTCTCTCGTCGTTCAGTTCTTTTTCATTCAGTTCTCTCAGGCACGACTCCAGCCTCTTAGTTTTATATTTCAACTGGATGTTGACCCAATTAAAACAATTCACAACTCCTGAAGACGAAATACTATGAGTCCCTGCTTTGGACACATCTGTAGTAGAGTAGGAAAAGATAAATATAACCCAAGTAATTGTTACAGAATTTTCTGAAATATACTAATGCTAACAGGTTTTGTAGGGCTTGTACTGGGGAAAAAGATAATTTTTTAACATGAACCTTTTAAGAGCTTGTGAGTCTCAAAGAGTCTTTAATTGATAGGTGATATGGATAATACTCCCCTTTGGGAGGAGGTTTATAATACATAAACAACCTCCCCACCCTTCCCTCGCAGCTTTCTGTCCTGTACTACAAGAACAACAAAACTCCAACTAGTCAGAATTGCAAGTGGTTTATGGCCCCCCATATAGATTGAAAACTTGCTAAGAGACTGCACTGGAGAACCTGAAAGGATGAGGATGGAAAAGATGATTATACTTTTCATTTGCAACAGGGCTTTCATTTGATTCTCACATTAATCCCATGTGGTAGTTAATTAAGGTAGCATTACAAGGTTCAGTGAATTGTCTGAGATCTCACAAATACAACCTAGATAAGAACCCAGGTATTATTATTTTCAGTCTTGCAATATTATTTTCCTACTTGCAATATTATCTTCACTCTTCATTAAGTTTGCACAGCAAAGTAATGGAATAAGTTCTGGGCTTTAATCCTTGAGTAGTTTGGAATTGTAATGTGCTACATTTGAGAGAGAGCCCTTCATTTTGAATAAAACCTTGGTACTGATCCTGATCTTCTAACTTGGGTTAATGCTCTTCCCCTTTTCATGATTTTTTTCATTTGTGAAATGAAGTAGTTGCACTAGATCATTTTCAGTTTTCCTTCCCACTTAAATCAATTTTAATTAAAAAAATTGCAGATGCCTTTTCTCAGATTAGAGTACACTTTTTGCTCCACACAATATCTGGTTTGTAAATTAGTATGTTCCGTGGAGTAAATACCTTTCCTGACTAGCCATTAACTTACTTCTGATTCCTGAATCCACTAATTTAACTATTGTTGAAATTACTAAAGGAAATTTTTCTTTAGCGAATGTGAAAACTCATATCAGGTCTCAGGTTTGATGTTGTAAAGCACTCTGACTCTTAGGAAGACTCTTTTTTTCCCCCAACCTCTCATAAACAAATTATTTCATTCATTATAAAATTTAATTCATTACATTTTCATTCCTCAGACTTACCAGTGTTTCGTCTCTGCTAAGTATAGTGTTAAGCACTGGCAAAAGAACTCTGGACACATCATGAACTTGCTCTCTGGGATCTTATAATCTAGTTGCAGAAACAGATTGGTAAATACATAGTATAGCACAAGTACTATAATGGAGGCCTGAACTGAGTGCTTTGGGGGTACACAGATGAAGGCTTCTGGGAGACATCATGGCATAACTAGACCTGGAGGATGAATAAAACTTTGGCCAAGTAAATACAGAGATACACGAAAAGCATGGATAAATGGCACAAGTAGGTTCAGGGATGATAAAAGTGTTAGTATGTGGAGAGTGTACAAGTATTTTGGGGAATGGGGAAACGGATTAAATTTGGGGCCAGACCCTGAAGGATGTGGGGATCCCATCAAAGTCTTTTAAGCAGGAGAATGATCAGATGCATTTTTTGGTATACTACCTGGGGGATAGGAGGAAATGGACTACGGAAGGGGAGATCAGTAGAAGGAAGACAAGTTAGGAAGCTTTTCAGTCATTTTCATTAAACATGAAGCTTAATACATATTGTTCTAGGATCAGGAATACAGCAATAAAGAAAAAAACTTGCTGTAATGAAACATATTTTATTGGGAGAGACAGAAAATAAACATGAAAAACAGATGTGTTCAATGGTGATAAAGCAGAAAGGGAGATGGGGAGTCAAGTGGATGTGGGGAGGGTGTTTAGGGAAGCACTTATGAAAGAGTAACATTTGAGCAAGGAGCCCTGATACAAGACAACAATCCAGACCCAAGACATTTGAGGAAAGAGCATCCATATAAAGGGAGTGGGAGGTAGAGAAAGCCTGGACCAGGAATGAGCCTGGTATGATTGAGGAAAACACAAGGGATGTGGCCAGAGAATAATAAGAGAATAAATTAGAGGGGTAATAGGCAATTGTATAGGGCCTTGTAAGCCATTGTGTGGACCTTGGATTTCACTCTTGAGTGACCTGGGAGCTAATGGGGGATTAAACAGAGGAGGGACAGGATCCTCTATGGTATATGGTAAGTGAGTAGTATGGTAAATGAATAGTAAAAGGAACTGCTGTGGTAATTTAGGTAACAGATGATGATGGTTTAGGTGAAAATGGTTGGATTGTGGATATGGTTTGATTGGTGTTAGAACCAATAGGATTTAGTGGTGGCTGGATGTGGACAATGAGAGAATAGAATGAACCAAAGCTATTGTAAACGTCTAGAAATCAGATGAGGACTTGACCAAAGGCATTGGCAATGAGAAAGTAGACAGGCACCATTCATGAGGTATTTCTTAGCATTGATAGAGTTGGATATAAATATCTGGAATTTTTAGCTGATTGAAATGTTAGTTGAAATGAATGATACCACTCAAGGTATGTGTGTCAAGAGGTATGGAGAAGAGCACAGAAGTTTTTGGAAACCAAGGGAGGAGAAAAGAAGGGATAGTCACAGAGCAGTAAAGAAAAATAAAGGTTAAAAATAGGTCACAAGATGTACATTATCCTAAGTTAAATGAAAGGTTTGAATGAAAGGGTGCTGCAGGGTTTGCAAACTGGTGGGCTTCAGGCCTAAAATCTGCCTATACTGTTGTTTTTGCCTGACAGAATATCTTAAAATATCTGTATTTGAAAGCATTTAAGGCTTGACTTGTGCTCTACACTCCACAGTCTTATCATTCATAGTTTCTTGGCAAACTCACCACTCAAGGTGTGCCTCACTTATTTAGGAGATCTGCCTCACTAGGGTAGACATTTTAGGTTTATGACTCTTAAGTTTTCACCTGGACAGATTGGCTACCAAAAAGAACCTCACAGGTGGGTGACCTTGAATTCACCAGGTCATGCCATCAGTTCAGAGCGGCCGGAGAACTCTGTTCTCTTGTGTATTGATGCCCCCTGAGTTGTGAAACACAGTGGCCCTGCTTTAGTTTTTTTAGATTTAGAAACTGATCAGTGTCAGAGCAATCAGACACAGGAATGTTAATTCATGTTCAAAAATAATAACCAGGCTAGCATTTGTTTAGCACTTGCTATGTGACAGGTACTGTTTTAAGTGCTTTACATGAATTGTTTAATCCTCACAACAACCCTGGGAAATAGGTCCTATTATTAGGCGCCCTTTCTACAGATGAGGAAACAGACAACAGATTGGTAAATTTCCCAAGATCACAAAGTCAGTCAGTAGGAACTCAAAGTAACCTGACTCCAGAGCCCACACTCTTATCTAAGCATATACATCCCCATCACAAGAGAACGCCAGTTTATTCAAGTAAAATAAGGACTAGAAATTTACATCAAGAAATGTATTCTTTCAATGTAGAATGCTGAATGGAAAACCAAATTTCAATAGTTGCCTACTGAACAAGATCATGAGATAACAACAAGGGAGTTGATTATAAATGACTAGAAGATTTAAATGGCATCGGCGCTGATAAAGTGATAATCTCAGCTCTATGATATACTTGTCAAGCAGTTACTTACATCAATCTGCCTTCTAGGATATCTTTTCTCCTGGTTGATGCTTATATGATAGTGTTTTGTACCTTTCCTTTTTCACTGCTTCCATTGCTGACCAAACTACTCACCTCCATATTTCTGGTAGATATATTTCTTTTCATTAGTATCTTAAATTTAGTCCTATCTTTTACTTGATCCTCTGGGCTTGACTTCCTAATCTATGTTCTGGTTTATGTTTTAGTTTTACAGTTGAGCTTTCTGAGGACATTCTTATTCCCAGTATCTTTTTTTGGGTGGTTGGGTTCTGGGAGGTGGTATTTGACTGCTGCTGATTTGTACCAACCAAGACAGTAGTCATTAAGTGACTAACAATAATGATTTCAGCAGATTATTATTACTCTTGGCAAAAAGCAAGCTTTCTCTATTATAAATGATTTTATATTTGTTTTGTTTTTCTTTATTTGTAATTTGAGTTCTAGCTTAACATTAATACTTCAGATAACTGTTAATACACTTTCATAAATCATACCCACATTCTTGAATGGCAAATAAATAAATAATCAAGTTCCAAGTAGTTTCTAAAGAGAGTAAACATTAAAAGTAAACATAAAACTACATAAAAATCAATCACAGTCTATTTATAAAGTTGGTATGAAAATAAAGATCCTAGATTTGGAACCCTCATGATACTCAATATTTTACATATATCAGAGTTTGTAATTTCCATAACTTCATTTGGTACATATAGACAGAGAAGATATTAATATATTCATTTTATAGTTTAGGAAATAGACTTGGAAGGGCAAATAACTTGTCTAAGATGACTAAGCAGCTGAGTGAGAACCACAGCCTATCTGTGGCATTCAGTTTCAGCCATCTTTCCCTTGCTTCATAAGGATAGTTACTCTGGTATCAGTTGCTGGATTGGGATTTTGGGCATTTATAAATGTTTTTATTTTGGATATTACTGAATCACAGACAATTTCATCTTAGTTAATTAAAAATTCATCTTATGTGACACTTGTCTAAATCTTAAAATATACCTTTTTCTAAATCTTAAAATATTAAAATTTTAATGTATAAGGATGTTAATAATCTTTATATTTTAAGAGACTATGAAGTCAAGTCTAGCTAACTTAGATCTGTAAGTTTTTAGCTATGGAAAGCAATTCTATTGTGTACAAGTTTCAGCCTGTGAAGGGAATTCATTGAAAATGCATAGAGATCAGAAGAACTAACACCTTTCTTGCATGGATTTTTCTTGATTATTGGCAGTTAACAATAAAATGTTATTAGATCACTGGTGCTTCTGTGTGGGGTTGAGTTTTTTATGGTATCTCCTGTTAGACCCATAAGGGAGGCTGTGAGTTCTTTTCTACATCCTTGGACTATATAAGATCCTCTTTTAAAATTATATTTTATATAAGCACATGAAAATGGAATGAAATAATGAATTGACATAGGAATTACCTACATATTTTGGCTGTACATTTAGTGCACAAAATATCCCTTTTTTGAATGCGAAGTGGCCAAGTGTGAAAACCAATATTTGTTAAAGCTGGAGCAGAAGTCGGTATCATCATCATAGAGTAAACTTCTGGCATATGTGAAGATATGAAATGTTATCCCTGAAGTTATTATAATTTATTCTCAGAAATATTAGTAATCTTATTTTAAGAGTAGGACATTATAGTGCAGTAATGATAATTTTCTCAGTGCTGCCTGTTGCTAGATTGTTCCTATGATTGCTGTCATGCACATACAGACACTAAATTGAGGGTCACTTTCCACTGAAGTTAGTGGAATACAAAATAGGTGGAGGAACTTTCTTCCTGTAACGTCTTTATATGTGTCTGTGTTTATATGTGTGTGTATACAAATATGTATACACATAATATCTGGAGCAAAAATGATTATGTTGTACAGAACTTTTGGAGGTTTTCCTCCTTATAAAATTCTGAAGTGGTAGAGTTAACATTCTGCTTTTAATTTATCTACAAAAAAATGTGAAGAATTCCCGAATAAGATTTTCTCATAGAAGATTCATGGATTTTGAGTCTCAGAAAAAAAAGGAAGAAAAAAATTCATGGTATAAAATAACTAAAAATTAAATATAGTCTTTAGAAATGATTTTGTTTAGTATAATTAATACTGGTATGACAACTGAATGCAATTGAAATTATGATATAAAATTTCTATTCTGCTTTGTATTTTTCATTAAAGTTTTTATAATTGTCATCTGAAAAAGGATTTAATATTCTTAAATCATTAGCTAACTCTCTCAATATTATTACACTATTATTTGCCTATTTGAAAATTGTTACTTTCTTTCGTACATAAATAGCATTCATAATCATTGTGACATTTTCTTCTTGCATTAGTGTACATTTATACTTCATCTAATTGAGAAAATTTTAACATACAAAGTGACACAAAAAGATTTTCATTTCAAGTTTTATGTAAAACACCTCAAATTGGAAAATGAATATTCAGATACTAAGAGTAAATTTTTTTTTTTTTTGAGATGGCATCTAACTCTGTCACCCAGGCTGGAGTGCAGTGGTGGGATCTTGGCTCACTGTAACCTCTGCCTCCCGGGTTCAAATTATTCCCCTGCCTTAGCCTCCTGAGTAGCTGGGACTACAGGCCCACAACGCCACGCCCGGCTAATTTTTGTATTTTTTGGTAGAGACGGGGTTTCACCATGTTGGCCAGGCTGGTCTCCAACTCCCAACCTCAAGGGATCTGCTGGCCTCAGTCTTCCAAAGTGCTGGAATTACAGGTGTGAGCCACTGCACCTAAATGACATACTTGAAAAAATATTCTCGGGCCGGGTGTGGTGGCTCACGCCTGTAATCTCAGCACTGTGGAAGGTTGAGGGTGGATCACCTGAGGTCAGGAGTTCAAGACCAGCCTGGCTAACGTGGTGAAACCCCATCTCTACTAAAAATACAAAAATTAGCTGGGTGGGGTGGCATGCGCCTGTAATCCCAGCTACTTGGGAGGCTGAGGCAGGAGAACTGCTTGAATCCAGGAGGCGGAGGCTGCAGTGAGCAGAGATTGCCCCACTGCACTCCAGCCTGGGCGACAGAGCGAGTCTCCGTCTCAAAAAAAAAAAAAAAAAATTCTCACTTTCTGTTGTTGTTGTTTGTTTAATGATTAATAGATGATTTATTTAAGCAAGAATACATAGTCATCATTGCCAGACTTAATATGACAGGTTAAATGTTGGACCCAATTTTCCTTCCCAGATAAGTTTTTCTTTCCTATCCCTGTCAGTTTTAAAAACATAATACCAGAAGAAGAGGGGCCCAATTCCACACAGAGCTCCCAAGAGTGGGTTTTTAGGAGTGGGTCTGAAATTAGGAAAGACACTTGCTGATCTTGCATAGGTCCAGGGAATCAAGGCAGGATTTTCGATGAGCCCTCGGCAGTTAGGGTAAGCAGGTTTCAGCCAGGCTCTTAATGGTCAATCACTTGGCTTGTGCCCGCTGGGTTTCCAAAAATATGTCCTCTTTGGCTGGGTTGAGGGCATAGTGGCCAGGGGCGAAGGAGTATACTTTGGGAACGACATCTTGGCGACCCAGCGCACAACTCACTTTTTTTTGGAAACGAGGTTGGCTCTGTCGTCCAGACTGGAGTGCAGTGGCGCAATCTTGGCGTACTGCAACCTCCGCCTCCCGAGTTCGGGCGATTGTCCTGCCTCAGCCTCCCAAGTAGCTGGGACTATGGGCGCACACCACCACGCCCGGCTAAATTTTGCATTTTTGGTAGAGACGGGGTTTTGCCATGTTGTCCAGGCTAGTCTTGAGCCTCCTGGGCTCAAGTGATCTGCCCTCTTTGGCCTTCCAAAGTGCTGGGCTTACAGGCATGACACTGTGCCTGGCCAGATTTTTGTTATACTGTTTAGATATGATGGTAACTGAATGATCATGCAATCTCTGACCATGTGACATTCAGGGATACCAAAAATGACTTGAGATGGGCCAAGGCAGAATTGGAGAAGCATACTTTGGCTGAATACTTAGGCCAAAGTATAATTTGGAACATTTCTTTTAAAAAATCTACTCCCCTATGCCCCCCAGTTGCAGTACCTTACAATTACAGTTAATCTAGTAGCAGATACTGGATTGGGATATTAGGTATTTACAGACCAAATGCCCATTGGGATATTACTAGGTAACAGGCAGTTTCACTCTGGTTCATTGTAGATTCATCCAGTAAGCATTTCTAGAGAACTGCTATATGAAAATATTGTGGAAAGTATCAACTTTTTAAACTTTTGATGTCATGACACCTAGAAGATTATTTTCTGATACTCATATTCTAAGGGAATTTTGTTTTCTGAGATTTGTTTCTGTGGAATTTCTAGTTCCCCAGTCTGCACTGAAAGCCTAAATCAAGAGGATAATTTGAAAGGTAATGAAAGTAAATCAATTCTAGCTTAGATACCCAAGAGAGTTAATGAAATATAAAAATAATAACTTTTAAAATGTCTCAAAAAAAAGCTATGGCAAGCTAATTCAGTTTGATTTATTCATGCAATAGTCTGTCTCTGCTTATGACATAAAGTATAATATATTTTAGGAATAGTGTGATTTTCTTCATGATGTCAAACATACAAGCTTATGGATATATTTAAAAATTCTTAATTTTCTAGATTAATGTTCAGCACTACTTCTTCCATCTTGCATTGGATGGGGGCAGATAATTAATAATTATCAGATATTTTCTTATCAAAAACAAATTTGTTGGAAAAAAAATTTTTTTTTTGAGATGGAGTCTTGTTCTGTCGCCCAGGCTGGAGGTGCAGTGGCACGATCTCAGCTCACTGCAAGCTCCACCTCCGGGGTTCACGCTATTGTCCTGCCTCAGCCTCCCACGTAGCTGGGACTACAGGTGCATGCCACCACGCCCGGCTAATTTTTTTGTATTTTTAGTAGAGACGGGGTTTCACTGTGTTAGCCAGGATGCTCTAGATCTCCTGACCTCATGATCTGCCTGCCTTGGCCTCCCAAAGTACTGGGATTACAGGTGTGAGCCACCGCCCCCGGCCGTTGGAAACATTTTGAAGGAACTCTTTGTAAATAAAATACATGGCATGCCTTTCTGTTTTACTATACAGTTGCTGATTTATCCTTTAGTTGGTTACTTTGAATCATCATTAACATCTGTTGTCACCATAATCCCTGTGATCACTAGATGTCATACTCCATTTTATGTTTTATTGTTGCCTTGGGGAGACTTTGAGAGTATGAGAGGTGTTCATGCAGACTGCTGCTGAGTGTTGCATAGAGATGGAATAAAGTACAAATACCTTCAGGAACAGACTCCAAACTTGGTCTATTCCAGCTTCCTTTCATTTTTTTTTAAACCTATTCCAGATAATTTTTCATTGGTATTCTCTGAAGGAAAATAAGAGAAATTTCCTCTTAGAATCCCTTCTCCTTGGATTTGTAACCTTTCCCAGTTCATTTCTGTGGAAGTACTTGTAATCCAGCATAGTAATTCTATTCAGATATGTATAGTTCAGTTAAGTCACGAAGAGAAAGGAAGCTTTCGTTGAGGGCTATCTACTAGGTGGTACAGTGCTAGGTAATTAACTTTATCTCAATCCTTAAACAACTCTGCAGTGGTAAGGGTGATTAATTCATCCCATTTTGTAGAGAAGGAAACTGAATGTTAGAGGGATGGCATAATTTGTTCATGTTCATATAGGTAGTACATTGGGAAGCAGAATTTGAACACAGATCTTTCTGATTCTAGAGCTTTGTGTTCTTCTACCTTGCTATGATGTTAAGTAATTAGTTTTAACATGCCATTTAAGTTTAAAGCCTTGAGTAGTCCTTTTAAGAAATCTTTTGTTGCTGGTTATTCTCATTTAACACTCCTATTTTAATTTCCAGGTTCAGGTGACCTCACTTTGCCAGAACCGTGGGTCTTCATGAAATAAGAGATTTCATTTGGTTTTTGTTTTGGTTTGGATCCTCTCTAACTTTAGGTAGAAATTGCTGTTAGGGCAATCACCTACCTCACTATATTCCACTCTCTCTTCTGGATATTGGTGCTCAGCCCTTTTTTGAACTGCAAACCTTATTAATAAAATAGTTTTCATTCTTTGAGCGTTCCTCTTCTCACCGTCCACCCCCCCCCCTGCCACCACCACCCTACTGACTTTGATGAGCTGAACTGAACCACTCTTTTTTTTCTTTTTTTTTTTTTGAGACAGAATCCTGCCCTGTTGCCAGGCTGGAGTGCAGTGGCACAATATCGGCTCACTGCAACCTCTACCTCCTGGATTCAAGCGATTTCCGGCTCATTTTTGTAGTTTTAGTAGAGACAGGGTTTCACCATGTTGGCCAGGCTGGTCTCGAACTCAAGTGATCTGCCCACCTCAGCCTCCCAAAGTGCTAGGGTTACAGGCATGAGCCACCGTGCCCAGCTTTTGAAAAACCTGTACAATAAAAAGTTTGGACTAATGTTCTTTGAGCCCTTAAAAAAATGCTATTCAATTAAAAAAAAAAAAACCTATAGCGTCTTATAACTCCAAATCCCATACTGTCACCCAACTGGTCTGCCCTGGTGACCACCATTTCCTGATAAACATTCAAATAACTCCTGAGGAATTGAAGAAATTCACATTTATGACCCAGTGACACTGGCCTTGTCTCAGTTCCTATAGTGTGTCATACTCTGTTCTGCACAGAAGTTTTGCTCATCCTATTCCTTTGTTTGCAGAGGTCCCTTCCCCATCCCCTATCTCTCAGGCAGACTCCTCATCTCAGTTTATTTACAACTTCCTCAGGGAAAGCCTTCCACACTTCCCTGACGGATGACTTTCCCCTGTTGTGTGTGCTCATAGCACCATTTACCTACTTCGTATACTTGTGTGGTTATTTTATGTTTATTTGTGTGATTCTTTGATTGGTGTCTGTGCTGCCCCAAGATTAAAAACTTCATGAGAGAAGAAACCATGTCTTTTTCTTGTTTTTGTTTGCCATTGTATCCCCACTGAGAACATGGTGAATAAATACGTGTTAAATGAATGAATGGCCTTTTTTTTTTTTAGCTGGAAGGACATAAAATTCTTACATACATATAGTTTTTAAGAATTATGGCTCCAGATATTTTGGATTTCATCTCTGGATTAAGTCAGAATGTCAGACAATTGTGTACTTGCACAGTAGTACTTTGTTCCTTTACATAATTGTTTTTACTTAATTGAACTTTGGTAGTGTGCCCTTGGCTCAAGTTGGCATATGCTGTAAGAAATAAAATGTTGCATTGATTGTATGGACACTCTTGAGGACAGTGTCTGCCATATCAAGTACTATCCATTATATCAGGTAATATTGTCATTATGAGGACTCAGAGGAGAAATTTCTCTCTGATCTTACTCCCAGAAAAAAAAGCGTGGTTTTCTTGAGCAACTGGTCTGTTTTTGTCTCGGAAGCACTGTTGTCTTAGGCCTAACTTTTGTTTCCTGAAGCTCAAAGCCAGATTTGTGACTGACATCTAAAAATTAGTTAGGGGTTTCTGGCATACCCTGTGTAAGCTAATCTCAGTTTTAGTTTCATCTTAATCTCTAGAATTTTAACTGTGATTATGTGATTATTTACATATTTTATAGTTTGTTCAATAAAATACTTTTTTTTTTTTGGAACAGAGTCTCACTCTGTCGGCCAGGCTGGAGTGCAGTGGCACAATCTCAGTTCACTGCAATGTCTGTCTCCTGGGCTCAAGCAATTCTCCTGCCTCAGCCTCCTGAGTAGCTGGGATTATAGGCATGTCCCACTATGCCTGGCCAATTTTTGTAGTTTTAGTAGAGACAGGGTTTCACCATGTTGGCCAGGCTGGTCTCGAACTCCTGACCTCAGGTAATCCGTCCGCCTCGGCCTCCCAAAGTGCTGTGATTACAGGCATGAGCCACCGTGCCAGGCCTCAATAAAATATTTTATAAATACCTTTAAGGAATAATACAAACACCACCAGAGCTTAAATAAATAAATGTAAATCAATCTGCTTGCTGGTTAAGTAATGAGTTCAGTGTTTCTCTCCGCACAGAAAGTGGGAGAGATAGATGAAGAAGAAAATAAAGCTTATTACATGTTGAGAAGGATGCTAGGCACTAAGTTCCTTTTTTTGAGACAGAGTCTCATTCTGTCGCCCAGGCCGGACTGCAGTGGCTCGATCTTAGCTCACTGCAACCTCCGCCTCCCAGGTTCAAGAGATTCTCCTGCCTCACCTCCCAAGTAGTTGGGACTACAGGCACCTGCCACCATGCCTGGCTAATTTTTGTATTTTTAGTAGAGATAGGGGTTCACCATGTTGACCAGGCTGGTCTCAAACTCCTGACCTGAAGCGATCTGCCCGCCTTGGCCTCCGAAGTGCTGCGATTACAGGCGTGAGCCACTGTGCTTGGCCAGTTCTAGGCATTAAGTTCTAATTGGTTCATTTGGGGACTCGAAATTCTCCATTTTATTTTATTTTATTTTTTCTGCTTTTGTCACAAAAGCACAGACATTGCTTAACAAAGAGGTCTGAGATGGGATATGAATGTTAAGCTCAGGGACATAGGGTCAACACTTTTGAGTGCACAGACTGGGAACCTGGCAGAGTTTTAACAATCCCCTCCCCTATTTTCACCATCCCTTAGTCCTGTAGAAGTAGAGCAGATGATTATGTATTCACTGCTATATGGCTTATTACCTTTGTAGGAATTCTAACTGAAGGGCTTGGCATTTGGCCTGAGTGAATATCAGAATCCCTTTATTTTTCGTTCCATTGCAAAATAATTTTTTGTGCCATCAGTGAAATAACAGCTATGCAGTGGCATATACAGCTCTGGAGACCAGGCATTAGAAGACTGTGAGACAAGAATAACCAGAATGATGATAAGGAGACACTGGAAGTCACTTTAGATTGATGACCAAAGATTTCCTTATTTTGACTAGGAGGTCAGATCTCAAGGGTCCTTCTGAGTCCACTTTTGATTAGCCAAATTGTCTTTTCTTTCAGTTTGACTATAGGTGAGTCAACCTTCCCTCCACATTCATCAGGGAATGTTAGCAATATGTCATATTTTTTTCTTGGTGTACCATTAAGCAATCTTAAAGCTATGCTGTTACCTGTAACCACTTGGATTAATTATTTTAGATTAGTTGGTTATACTTCTAGGGCTTTATGGCTTTATCTTTTCAGTCAGCATTATTAACCAAGTTTTGATAGCTTTTTCAAGTTTTGTAACCCCCATCCAGGGAGATCAGTGTCCTCTCAGACACTCCCAGGTAAGCATGATCTCCTGGAAGACGTGAGAAGTCTCTTAAATCATCTAATTATTACATTGGAGCTATATAATAACTCCAGTATGCCTGGAGTTATTATGCATATATGCAAGTTAGGTTCTAATGAGGCAAATGTAAGTAAATATGTTGTTGATTCAGGAGGTAAAAATTAGGAGAGCCACGTGTAGTTTTAAAAACAAAAGAGGAATTACTTGTAACAAAAGTAAGTAAGAAAGGAATTCTCAGTTATCTCTTGGGTAGAGATACCTTGCATAGAGTTCAGCAAAAATTGCAAAGGTTGTCATAGGACTATGGAGGCCATTAGGCTAATTAAAATTTATAATATTGCCCATATATTTGTACTAAGTCTCATTCCTGAAGGATTTTATATTTGGGTTGAGGCTTTGAGAAATTTTAAGACTGGCTTGAGCAGTAAAACAAACCAAGTAAAAATTGCCATGGCTGTAAATAGTCAAAAAGGGGTAAGCTAAGTTTCTGCAAACTAAACAATTTCAGAGGGTGTAAGAATGTATTGGATAAAGGATGAAGATAAAAAGCACTTTGAAGACTATTGATA
Organism: Gorilla gorilla gorilla; assembly: GCF_029281585.2. Taxonomy (NCBI): domain Eukaryota; kingdom Metazoa; phylum Chordata; class Mammalia; order Primates; family Hominidae; genus Gorilla; species Gorilla gorilla. Next base: position 49,912,614 of record NC_073236.2, read on the forward strand.
CTCATCAGATTTTACCACTGATAATTTTTCAAGAGGAACTGTTTATGAAACTGTAAAGAGAAAATGGAGATACAAAAAGCCATTCAAGATGTAAATGCCGAAGGCCAAGTTTTGAGATAAACAGAAAATCACAAAAACTCATGTCTGGTGGATCTTCCATGGCCCCAGTGTGAGCAGACAGTATTTTCCTTGAGGAGAAATACTAGTTTGGTGGGGGTAAGGTAGGGAGTTAGTTTAAGGATTAATCAAGAGAACTATACATACGCTATTTAGGTTGAGGGAAAAGATCAGAATAGGCATGGGCAAAGCCTAGACTCAAGTTATCTATCAAGCAAGCTGACATATTCAGACAGTTTATTAATTACTTAGACAAATGCATGATCAGCATAGTGTCAGCTCCTCATGTCCCTCATCCGCAGGGTAACACTGAAACTAAACGGGGCCACATGATAGGTAACATGAGTGGTGGGCACTCTGGCTGAGGAACAGTTTCCATCCTGTAGCTAAGTAGTTTTTTAGCCTACAGCTACATCCTAAGGAGTGGGCAAGGTGGTGAATCTCAGACCTCATGGAACCAGGGAAGGTGGATGAGAAACTGCCTCCCAGCAGGCTCCCACAAAATATGGAGGTTGGTAAGAAATAGCCTTGTAGCAGCACCTCAGAATACTGCCTATCTTTCCGTATTCTGAAGGAACACAGAGCATTCTGCCAAGGCTTAGGTCAGCCTATCGTTGGGCTTACGTAAGTGGCCTATGTGGAGGCATGCAAGTTTTCCAGGGCACCAGTACAGAGCAGTTATCCTACCTTATCATCTATAGTAAGGAAGAAACGACCGTGTGAATTAGTACAAAAGCATGAAAAGAAAAATGTTATAAGTAATCATTTCAAACATCTAGGAAATTTTGTTCTGTTGGTCTTAGGATAAGCATTCTGCTTCTATTAAGTTGTTTGCTCCTGGACTGGAAAGAAATCCTAGAGATTCTGACACAGTCACTTGGCACATTCTGAAGATTGTCTTTTTTTGTGGTGATCATATTATCCCAAGAAGTTTGCATTCATGAGTAATGTCATTGTACTATCATCTATCAGGAGTACTTGTATAGTCTTTTATAGAGGCTTTTGTGTTTCTTCCAGAAGACTCAGTTTCTGATCTGTAGCTTGTAACAGGAGCCTTTAGGCAAGCATAAAGAAAAAGCAGAAACTACTGTGGAGGTAAGACTGAATAGTTGAGGTTAATTTATTTTAATAGCCATCAATATCAGAGTGGAAAAAAGTAGAATCCTCTATTAAGGCATATCAGTTTGTAAAGATTTAATGAATAATTACCTTAGAATAAGAACATCATGGGTGACGAGGGTACTGACCATTTTCAGAGTCTTGAATTTTTATACCATAGTGTATTATGATTTTCCCCAGTTGTCTCAATCTAGATACTTAGATCTAGAAAAAAAATATTTTTAACTATTTTTTAAAATAACAGCTTTATTGAGATACATTTCACTTTTAAAGTGTACAGATCACTGGTTTTTAGTATATTCAGAGTAGTACAGTCATTACCACTATTTAATTTTAGAACATTTTCACCACTCCACAAAGTAACCCTTTACCCACTAGCATTCACTCCCTATTTTTCCCTATAATCTACCTGGCAACTCCTAATCTACTTTGTATCTGTATAGATTTGCCTAAGATATAAAATCTTTTAAAATTATTGTTTATTAACTGGACAGTTATTTACCAGTCATTGGTACAAGAACATTAATATGCTCCTTTTTTAAAAAGGACATAATCAGTCTATTGTGTTTATATTAATAAAACGTCACATATATAATTAATTGACTAAGGAACTTATCTATTTGATGTATTACATTTTTTAAAGTCTTGTGTTTAGTAAACAAAACAGCTCTTATATAATAGTATTAAGCTAGTTCAAAATCTAGAGAATGATAAGCACTCTTAATTATTTCTGTTACCTCTTCTAGGTATTTCCCAAGATCACTAGGTTAGTATCTGATACATTACTAGGTGTTCAATTAAGAAAGCTTTATTTTATTTTGGTGATAGAGCTGGAGTTAGAATCCAGCTTTCCTCCCATGAAATCTCCTTCTCTTTCCATTATACCACACATGCTTTCCACATGTGTCCAAAGCTGACATTTCAAAGGGTTTGGAAGCAGTTCATAGTGTGAATTATTGTTCTCTATTTCGTCTTTCTCTCGCATTTTTTGTAGCGATACAAAAATATACAAGTTTAAATCTGCTATTATATGAATGCTGAAATGATAAGTAGGCTAAGGGAAAATAAAAAAAATTTTAAAAGCTTGCAGTGTTTTATATCTCGTAACAAATATAAATGACCCATATTTCACACTTAAATAATGTAAGTAAAGTAGGACATGAGTTTATGGGCATTTTTAGCATGTTTACTTTGTTTTTAAATAGCTCTAGTTAAAATGCTAAATATGAAGCAGTGATTTCCAGATGTAATTTTTTTTATGCTTTAAGGAGCTCACGTTGAAGGAGAGGTGCAGTAAAAGAAAGGATAAACACTTATAGATTTTTTTTGTCATTTGTGTTTTAAATTTTATTGTGGTATAAATGTAGATAGCAAAGTACACAATACTTAAATGTATAACTTGATGGCTTTTTACAAATATGTATAATGTATATATAGTAATCACCACACAGATTAATATACAGAATATTTCAGTACCTCAGAAGTTTCCTTAATACCCCTTTTTTTGTCACTTGCACTTGTGCAAGAGGTAATCACTATTCTGACTTCTGTTATATATTGGTTTGTCTGTTTTCAAAGTGCATATACATGAAATCATACAGTACTGTCTTGTGTCTGGCTTCTTTCACTCCTCATTATGTCTATAAGATTCCTCTATATTGTTTTTTTGTAGCAGTTGTTAATTTTTTCTTTGTAGTATTCTATGATATAAATAAAGCATAATTTATCTATTTGCCTGTTGATAGAGATTTGTTATTTATAATTTTTTACTATTATGACTACAGCTGTCAAAAACATTCTTATACTTGTCTTTTGGTGAATATGTGCACTCATTTTCTCGGATTGTAAGGTTTTGTAGTTTATAAAAGTTCAAAACATTTTAATTGAAATAGCCAGAATGCCAAGACTGCCTCATAAGCAATTTTCAAGTCTAAGTGAATATTACCTCTCTGATTTTATAGTAGAAGCTGTGGAAAATTCCAATGACTTTACAGCCACTTTAGGGTCGTATCATATGCCTCTTCTATGATGCAAGAGTTATGGGTATTATACATTCAGAGATTCAGTAAATAGCAAGGTGCCATGCTAGGTGCTAGAGATACCTCTGTAAAAGACAGTCATACACCCTGCTTTCACCAATGAACAAACAAGTCATTTGACATAATGTACAGAGTGCAATGATAAGAGAAATGAGAACTAGCAGAGGAGTACTTAGAATGAAGCATCTCACCTAAATCTGGGTAGTAATGGGAGACATCTTCTAGGAAATGACATCTAAACTGCATCCGAAATACTGAATTGGAATTAGCCAGGTGAAAGAGGTGTGGTGAGGCTGGTGACATGAGCTGGGCATTGAGAGATTTTAGGCACTTTTTAAGGCTTGTAGACTTGAGAAATTGAAAGTAGCTGGGTGAGCAGAGGGAACCATTGAAGATTATCTTTTTATTATAGAACACCTCAAAAAGAATAGAATGAATCCTCGTATACACATCCCAGTTTCAGCAGTTACCAACTCATGGCCAATCTTATTAAGACCACGTCCACTATCCATAGTGGATTATTTTGAAGCAGATTTGAGATATATCATATCATATCATTGAAGATTTATGGCAGGAGAGTGACATGGTCAGTTTTGTATTTAAGAAATTACACATACCTGGTAATTCTAAATTACCTTTAAAATGCCCACACCATAGTTTAGTTGTTTTTCATTTGCTGCCATTTATACATAGACAGTTACCTTTCTACATGTACTATTTGTAGTAGTTTGCACTTTTTCAAACTATAGTGTTTTGGAAGTATGATTAAATGTTAAAATTGTTTTATGTATTCATCTTTCCATGTGTATCGGTTGGTTTATTTGCATTTTAAAATACTATTAATGAATATTTTGGTTTCTATCTATAAAATGTCATAATCAATATAAAAGTCAGTTTGTTTCTAGGATTCAGCCTCCATAATAGCAAAGATACTAGTATTTGGAAAGAAATTAGATTTATAGTTTTACTATGAATCTTTTTTACAGATTCAAGTTGAGGAATTGTTTTGTGGCTTGAGTTTTGTTACTGTGTATGAAAATTTGGTTTTTTGTTTGTTTGTTTACTTAGTGTTTGTTGGTAAGAATTAATATTGACTGGCTGGGCACAGTGGCTTGCGCCTGTAATCCCGGTATTTTGGGAGGCCAAGGCAGGCAGATCACTTGAGGTCAGGAGTTTGAGACCAGTCTGGCCAACGTGGTGAAACTCCCATCTCCGTAAAAATACAAAAATTAGTCGGATGTGATGGCGTGTGCCTGTAATCCCAGCTACTCAGAGGCTGAGGCACGAGAATCGCTTGAACCTGGGAGGTGGAGGTTGCAGTGAGCTGAGATCGTGCCACTGCACTGCAGTCTGGGTGACAGAGTGAGACCCTGTCTCAAAAAATATATGTATACATATAGATAGATAGATTGCTTTTTAAAAATTTTTTTATTTTTTTCAGATTATGAAAAACATTTGTATTAAATATGACCAACAGTACTAGTTTTGAGTAAAATGTTTTACACAGATAAGTTTAAAAAAATAGTATGACCCCAATCCAAAAGAAGGACAGTGACATAAACAGGCAAAGTATGCAAGCAATATAACAGGCAGGGAAAATTCAACTTCACTAGTCATCAAAGAAAGTAAAATTTTAGACCTATTAAGCTGGCAAAAAAAACCAACTGAAATTCCACCACCAACATTAGTAAAGTTGTAGTAAAACTAATCTGCTGATTCACTGCTAAAGATGATCTAAATTGGTGCAGCCCTTGTGCAAAGCATCATGGCGATACATGTCAAAATTCATGAGCATGGTAATTTCTGTAGACCAGAAATCTCACTCTTAAGTAAGCCCCATATCAAGAATAAAATTCAACCAAAGAATTACTTCATGCTTAAAAATGCTTATTGCCTAGTTATCGGCAAGCAATCAAATGCCCAGCTCTATGTGAATTATTTATGATATAAAAGAACTTGATCGAATGAATATACAGCCATGAAATGTAAAATATTTAAGTACAAAATACAAATTGTCGTATGCACACCAACTAAAATTTCTGAAAATACATAAGCACAGGAAAGGGAACAATACAATAAAGAAAAAAGTTATGATTCAAATGAAGAAATGTTTAATTATTTGATACTGATACAGTATTTTTTAACTTAAAATGAGACAGATCCTTATGTGCCTTTTGAGGTTTCCCTTTAAGCCACATGCCTGTATTATCTATTGAAAGAATTATTTTTTAGAAATAAAAATAAAAAAAGAATAATTTGGCCGGGCGTGGTGGGTGGCTCACACCTGTAATCCCAGCACTTTGGGAGGCCGAGGCAGGCGGATCACGAGGTCAGGAGATTGAGACCATCCTGGCTAACACGGCGAAACCCCGTCTCTACTAAAAATACAAAAAATTCGCCAGGCATGGTGGCGGGTGCCTGTAGTCCCAGCTACTTGGGAGGCTGAGGCAGTAGAATGGTGTGAACCCAGGAAGCAGAGCTTGCAGTGAGCCGAGATGGTGCCACTGCACTCCAGCCTGGGCGTCAGAGTGAGACTCCATCTCAAAAAAAAAAAAAAAATTTAAGAACTGTATGCATAGGGACAAGCCATAAGCTGCACCAACTGGATCCTGGATCCTCTTTCCCCAAGGGCAGCCCATTCTTGGTTCTTAGATTGCTTTTATTTTAAAACTATAGCTGTCTATGAGCCACTAAGTTAAAAATACCTTCCTGTAAGTCGAGTGTTTCTTAGAGCATCTTAGTTTAATTCCTTTTTTTGAAGAAAGTTTAGTAGATGGTAACTATTGCAGTACTTTGGGATAGCACTGTATTTATTCATGCATTCATTTTGTGAGAATCAGTGATTTTAATCTAAGAGGTTTGCAAACTTCGGCTGCTGATAATGGTTCTTACATTTTTAAAGGAATGTTAAATGAAGACGAATTCGCAACAGAAACCATATATGGCCTGCAAATGTAAAATATTTACTATCTGGGCCTTTATAGAAAAATTTTTCAAGCACTTGTCTAAATGAATATAACATAAATCCTTGGCATATGCTTTTTTTCTTTTGAAAATCTTTCTGTAAGATTTGTTTTAGAATGATATTTGAAAATTAAAATTTTCCTTCTATAGAGAAGATGGCGAATTAGAAGACGGTGAAATAGACGATGCAGGATTTGAAGAAATACAAGAAAAAGAAGCAAAAGAGAATGAAAAGCAGAAAAGTGAGAAAGCCTACAGAAAATCAAGAAAAAAACATAAGAAAGAGAGAGAGAAGAAAAAATCCAAAAGGAGAAAACGTGAGAAACATAAGGTTAGTTAGAATCTACTTTTTATTCTTTTGATAAATGTTTATGAAATATAAAATACTGAAAATTAGAAGGTAGAAGTCATTATTTTATTATAAAACATGTGGATTAGATATTTTCATTTATGTGATTAAACTTTCTAAACAAAGATTATATGAATTATCTTAAAGATTTAAAAAGTAATTAAGTTAAATCTTTTTTTTTTTTTTTTGAGATAGGGTCTATTGTCCAGGCTTGAGTGCAGTGGCACAATTTTGGTTCACTGCAGCCTTGACCTCCCAGGCTTAGGTGATCCCCCACTCAGCCTCCTGAGTAGCTGGAACTACAGGTGCACACCACCACACCTGGCTAATGTTTTATTTTTAGTAGAGACAGGGTTTTGCCATGTTGCCCAGGCTGGGCTCAAACTGCTGGGCTCAAGTGATCTGCCGACCGTGGCCTCCCAAATTGCTAGGTTTACAGGTGTGAGCCACCACACCGGGCTTCAAGTTAAATTTTAATGCAGGTTGAAATAAATAATATTTTAATTGATGGAAGATTGTATACATGGATATTGGAAGATTAAGGAAAGAGAGTTTCATTCTCTACAGATACAGATTAGCAGCATTGGCATTGTCCATCTATTTATTATTCATTTAGGTATATGATCGAGTGCTTACTATGGAAACCTTTATGCTGTATGCTGAGGGTTATAGTAGTGAGTGAAATAGTTGGCTCTTAAAGAGATTACATTGCAATGGGAAAGCTATGAAAAAAACAACAGGGTACTGGATAGAGAATTATGTGGATTTGGGGTAGGGAAGAAGGGGAACCTATGCTGACTGAGAAATCATGGACAAGTTGGCAGCAATGTAGGAGCAGGTTTTGAAACTCCCTGAATTTCCTCCATTAAAATCACATCAATTAGGATAACACAACCAAAACCCATTGACAACATCTACAAAAAAAGGAAAAAACAAGTTATCTCTAATAAACCTAAAAAATACAAATGACTGGAGCCAAACGATAGACAGCAACAAGACCAGTGTAACAACAGCATCAGTACAAATGAAGCAGAGGGAAAATAAAGGGACTTCCAGAAACCAAGTTGCCAACAGATATTCACCTCAAATGGTCAGTGCCCAGCATGGAAACCTCATGGGCCTGAGAACAGCAACAGAAACTGGGAGGGGGCTGTGCTATCACCAGTTCATGCATGAATGTAAGGTGACCACAGAAATTGGATGGTGCTGAAAAGATCTGGACCTGATGAACCCCAAATATGAATCAACCAAATTCCTTTTTATGACAGAGTCCCACACTGAGGAGGTAACTGCTGGAAGTAAAATCTACGTTGAGAAACAGGCATATAGGGCCAAGGAAAGAAATAGTCAGATAACAAATGGGGGAAGGAAGCAGAAGAGGCATAGCTCAGAAAATAGCCATATTTTTGAATACTCCATGCTAACAACAGAAGAGATAACCCTAGAGCTATGAAGCTAGGAAAGCTTTATTGGCCCATTCCATCCATTTTTTTCACATGAGAAGCAAGATAAGACTATGGTCACATTCCATAGTTGTTATTGTAAGATAAAAGAGAATAATGGAGAGTAAGTCTTCCAGAAAAGAAAGCATGCCCACAAAGCATATGAAAAATTTAACCTAATATTTTAAAATGACAAAAAATTAAGAAAATATAAGCTATGCTCAAACAGCATAGAATAACAAAACAAAACAAAACCAAAAGGAAGTACTTAATAAAATTATAAGCAGAAGTGAATGAATTAGAATGAAAACCAATAGTTTTTTTAAAAAAGATCAACAACATATATATTATTGACCAAACTTATCAATAATAAAAGGGAAAAGAAAAATAAATGTATATATGCTGAGGGTGAAATAACTATCAAAAAGGAAATTAAAATCATAAGAAGTTTATGTATATAATTTTATGAAAATAAATATTAAAAGCAAGATGAAATGGAAAATTTTCTAGAAAAGTACTACCTAACAAAATTAATTCCAGAGAGTCAAAAGGTCTGAGACTTTTTGGAGTTTGTAATCTACCCTACCAAGAAACACAAGGACCAAATCTTTTCAGAGTATAATTCTATTAGTATTTTTCAGGTGAAAGGTTTTCCTTAGAGCTGGAGCTGACTTCTGATGGTGACTGAGCAAACTTGGCTTTTAAATAGACACTATTTATTTTAAATCCTAGCCAAGAATGATTAGATACTTAAAGTTGAAGCATTTGACAGCATAATTATAAAAATATTTCTTTATGTCACCTATCAAATCAACAAAGACAAAAGCAATAAAATCATAAAAACCAAACTCCAGACCATTTAGGAACAAGATGGAGGAAAGCAATTTGTCTTTCCTAAAATAACATTTCAGGATGGGTTAGAGAAAAACAGAGCCTTCCCTTGTAAAAGCATCAGAGTTCAATCATTTCAGCAAATTTTTACTGAGTTTGTACTAGATCTACATGCTGGGACTGCAACGATAATAATACACAGAGCCAGTGTTTTCATTGCTAGGAAGTGTAAGAACTCTTTAAAGAGAATGCTCAACTCGGGAAGGTAATCATTCTGACCAGATGGAGGAGATTTGGTCCCATTTTTTTTGAAATTGTATTAATACTTGAAAAAGCTTACTCTTGATATCAGTTATCATTGTACTTGACATCAATAATCATTATCAATTACTTATGCTTTTCATTTCACTTTTGTTCAATTTTGTGGGCCAGAATTATTTTATTTTTGTAATTTGTAATGTTTTGGTATCTTTTAGTTTTAGGGTACTCATGCAATAGAATAAGAACTCCAAAGCCATTTTAGGTAAAAACAAATTAATACATACTCTACTCATGTTCTATGACCTTTTTTGGTGATCTAGGAGCCAATTTTACTTTCTTAGGTTTAGCTTAAATGTAGATCATTTTAGAGCACAGGGGCAGAATATTTCTGTTTAGGTCAAAGGGATGATGAGGAAAATGTCATAAAGTCTCTGAGCAGAGAGGAAGATATACTTCTCAGAAAACCCCAGCGAAGTTGGAATGGTGGTGGCCTTTGGGGCAAGAATTTTTCAGTAGTACTTCAGAGTCTCCTGGAATAATATAATCTACTGGTTGGTACCTCTGGCTGAAACAAGCTTATCTAATTACTAGTTAAATTTTCTTCCTTTTGCAAATGTAACATATTTGTCTTTCCCCTCCCTTCAGCATAATTCCCCATCTAGTGATGATAGTTCGGACTACAGCCTTGATTCAGATGTTGAACATACAGAAAGTTCCCATAAAAAAAGAACTGGTTTCTACAGGGATTATGACATTCCATTTACTCAGGTATTGCCATTTTTTTGTTTTGTGATAAAACATAGATAGCATAAAATGTACCATTTTAACCCTTTTAACTGTACAATTCAGTGATATTAAGTATATTCACAGTGTTGTTCAATCATCACCACTTATCCATTTCTAGAAATTCTTGATCATTCCAAACAGAAACTCAGCACCTATTAAGCAATAACACCTCGTTTTCCCCTGCCCCCAGCCCCTGAAAACCACTATTCTATTTTCTGTTTCTATGGATTTGCCTATTCTAGGTATTTCATGTAAGTGGAATCATACAGTATTTGTTCTTTTGTATCTGGCTTATTTCACTTAACATAACATTTTAAAAGTTCACCCAAGCTGTAGCATGTGTCAGAATTTCATTCCTTTTTAAGGCTGAATAATATTCCGTTGTGTGTATATATCACATTTTGTTTATCCATTCATCTGTTGATGGACACGTGGGTGTTCGTGAAAAAAAGTTTCTACCTTTTGCTATTGTGAATCATGCTGCTTATGAACATGGGTATTCAAAAATCTTTTTAAGACTTCTTTCAGTTTATTGGGGTATATATTTAGGAGCAGAATTGCTAGATCATATGGTGATTCTATGTCCAACTGTCTGAGGAACCATGAAACTTTTCCACAGTGGCTGCACTATTTTACATTATTTACAATGTTTACATATTATTTACATTACAATAATGTAAGTATAAAAATACATTTACATTATTTACATAATGCCTGAGGGTTTCAGTTTCTCTACATCCTTGCCAACATGTGTTTTTTTTTCTTTGTTTTCTTTTGGAAACAGAAAATGAGTATGAAGTGGCATCTCATTGTGGTTTTGAGTATTGCCCTTTTAAGAGAAAAATTAAACTTTCAATTTTATTCTTTCTGGTATTTTATCAGACATAGGCTATAAATTTGAAATCTTTGAACATAAAGAATACATAATGTATTAGTTTGCTAGAGCTAACATAACAAAATTTTATAGACTGGGTGGCTTAAGCAATAGAAATGTATTTTCTCACAGTCTGGAGTCTAGAAGCCCCAGATCAAGGTGCCAGCAGGGTTGGTTTCTTTTGAGGGCTGTAAGGGAAGGATCTGTGCTAGGCTTCTCTCCTTGGTTTGTCACTGGCCTCCTTCTCACTGCTTTGTCCTAACATGGTCATCCCTCTGTGTGCAGGAACCCCTGGTGTCTCTCTGTGTCCAAATTTCCTCTTATTATAGGGACATCAGTCAAACTGGATTAGAGCCCACTTTAACAGCCTCATTCTAATTTAGTCACCTCTTTAAAGGCCCTATCTCCAAATATACAGTATTTTGTGCTAGGCAAGTTATGATGCTTCTCAGAGTCACTAGGAAGTATTTGGATCAGTGTGCACTTATCTGAAAAGCCCCAAAGTTTCTGAGTTCTCGTTTTTGCCAGTCTCACTGTTCTGGTCTACAGGAGCACTATTTTTTCTCCTAATTTGGTGTTCCTAATCTCTTGTGAGTTTAGAAACCAAAATACTATTTTTGTTAGAGTTATTTCTATAGTCTGATTCACTGTTGCCGCCTTTATAGTTGAGATTGCTAAGTGACCATTAAATAAATGAGGTTTCATTAAAATATCTTCTCTTAAAATTTGAAAAGAATTATACACTAGTTAATAATTTTATCTAGTTGGGTAAATATCAGAATGTTTATAAGGTCAATATGTCCAGTGATTTTAGAGTCAGTGGTTGTTGCTATTTCTCAGAACATTTTATAACTATTCATTAAAAATATTTTTACCACAAGTGACAAAACTTTTAATTCAGCAACACTGATATGTAGTTAGATTTATTCTTTAGAAATATTCAAAAGTCATTTGGAGACTCTTACAATGAATGAAAAGAAGCTAAGGATGGGCATTATTATTTCAAGTGAGAAGACATTTGAAAATATCAAGTAATGAGACAGGTTCTGGATTCATAAGTTATCACGGAAAGTAACCCCAAAGAGGAAGTTCCAAATATTTAAAATAGTGGCAGCATTATTGTAATAAGTACATAGCCTTCTATGTGGCCACTGTGGGAGGCAAGATGGATTTGTATGTATAAACAATAATGCAGTTGTTTTAGGTATCTCACATTTTTTAAACATTATGCAGTTATTTATTGTTAATAAATATGCATTGTTAATATTACGCTGACTATTATATATCCCTGTAGACATACTGTTTTATTTTTGCTTCAAAAAAATCAGTTAAAGAAATTAAGAAAAAGGATGGTCTTTTATATTTATCTACATTTCATTTCCAGTGTTCTTCACTTTTTTTGTAGATCTGAGTTTTAATATGATACCATTTTCTTTTAGCCAGACGCACTGCATCGTTTAGCCTTTGCTTAGCATATCTTATAGCACAGGTTTGCTATCAAATTCTCTCAGCTTTTATTTATTAGGCCAATGTGTTTATTTTATCCTCATTTTTTATAACTTTTCATTTTGTCATAATTTCAGGCTTAGAAAAAAGTTGCAAGAATGGTGCAGAGAACTCCTGTATATCTTTCATCCAGATTCCCCAGTTAACATTTTACCACATACGCTTTACCTAATCTTTCTTCTCTAGTCTTCTCTTCCCTTCAGGGAGATCTAATTTGCCTTTATTTATTTATTTATTTATTTGAGACAGAGCCTTGCTCTGCTACCCAGGCTAGAGTGTAATTTGCCTTTAAACCTATCTATTAAGTATTTTTCATACATAGAAATTTGGTTCTTTAAAATCTTCTAAGTCATTTTTATAGTTTCAAGTTTGCTGCTGAAATGCTCATATTGTCTTTTACTTGAAAATAGCAGACTTCAGATACAAATTTCTATATCTGAAGTCTGTATTTCTTTCTTTTTTTTTTTTTTTTTTGAGACGGAGTCTCACTTTGTTGCCAAGGCTGGAGTGCAGTGGCGTGATCTTGGCTCACTGCAACCTCTGCTTCCCGAGTTCAAGTGATTCTCTTGCCTCAGCCTCCCAAGTAGCTGGGACTACAGGTGTACGCCACCACACTTGGCTAATTTTTGTATTTTTAGTAGAGAGGGTTTCACCATGTTGGCCAGGCTGGTCTCAAACTCCTGACCTCAGGTGATCTGCCCACCTCTGCCTCCCAAAGTGCTGGGATTATAGGCGTGAGCCACCGTGCACGGCCTGAAGTCTGTATTTCTATTGCCTGTTATTTTTTGCTGGTTCTCTTTCATGTGATCCTATCTCTTCATAAGTCTATTTTTGTTTTCAGTTTTTTCTATTCTGTGCTGAGCATTTTGTAGAAATAACTTTAGGCCTAGGATGATGTTCTTTTCCTTCAGAAAGGATTTTTACTTACTTCTGCCAGATTTCTGGTGACCCTTACAAACTTTATTCCAATTTCAGGATTTGAGACCTCTGAGCCACTCAGATTCCTGAAGGCTGGGCTGCAGTCTGTGATTCCCATTTTGAGATCCCCTTATAATTGAGGATGGGGGTTACTAAGCTTCCACCTTTTCCAGACTCTGGACTCCACCTTTTGTTTCCATAGACAACAGAGACAGTCTAAAGTCCTGTTGGATCTCTCACCTGGTTCTTCCTGATGGGGTGATACTCTCGGAGCAAATGCAGCTCCAAATGCTGCCCACTTCTCAGGATTTTCATCTACTCCATGGGTATTGGTCTAGTAATCCTTCACTAATTTGTTAGCTGTCTGATGTCTACAAACGGATTTAAGAAAAATATTTTGTCTATCTTTTCTACTTTTTTTAAGAGAGACAACTAGTCTGAATTACCCAGTCTGCTATTTACAAGAAGAGAAAGTTCAGTACCATTTCTTCCATATATATATTTTAGAGTTGACTCACTGAGAATTAAGATTATATCTTAATTACATCTAAAAATCCCTTTTTCTTAGATAACAAGTATCTGCTATGTAACTTCTACAATTACAGGGCAAAATTTGAATATACTGTTAACCCTCCAGCAGTTAAATTAGAGAACTTAATTTAGCTTCTTTTTTCCTCATCTTTTTTCAGGACCTCCTTTTCCTTTATTTGTTTCCAGTGATTGCTGTGGGGCTTGTTTTTGTTTTACAGAAACCAAATCTATCCCTACAGACATTCTAGCAGTTTGTATAGCCAAATAATCAGTTGGCAAAGTGATTACAAAAGCTATCTATTTTTGTGGAATTTATTGTCTTTTTCATTTATCTTCTCTCGGTTGGACTTGAAAAAATACTTGCTAGACCCTTGCCCATGAGTGCATTTTGTTCATCCCAATGATGACTATATGAACCATAAGGAATATATGAACTACTCTAGAAAAGCGGGGCTGCTCTGTAACCCTTCATTCATTTCATGCTTCCTGGAAAACTCATACAACATGGTGTGAATGCGAATGTGAAGGACCTTAGCAGTCCACACTAGAAGTCTTTAACCACAAAAGGAGCCCTGGGATGGAATGTGCATTCTTAGGGGACTATTAAGAATATTTACAGGTGGGAATCTAGGGAGGAGGTAAATGAAAATTTAGGGATAATTCTACTTAAGGTAAGAACACAGAGATTATTTTGATAAAGCTATGCCAATCAGAGAACTGAATTAATGTTAAGAATTTAAAACTTGTATGAGAAGCATCTAATCTCCAGAGAAAAATTTATACTCATCTATTAACAAAGTCATCTTCAATCATAAAGTGTTGAAATATATCAAGTATTAATATAGTCACAGTTTTAATAAAAGGAAATATAACCATCATTTAACTAGTTAATTTAATCTTCAACTTAATCTAAGCAATTATTTTTTGTTTTGCTTTAGTTTTCATAGTGGCTTTAAAAAATGTCAGAAACACTGTTTTGGCTACAATCGTAAATTCCCTTTTGAACTTCTGAAGTGCTAGACTAAGAATGGAGTTCATAAACTTTAAAAAGTACTACTTAAAACAAATCAAAAATATGATAGTGTTTTTAAAATTTAAAATTGATGAGTGAATTGGTTTTCTTGATTAGTTATGCATTTTTTCTCTATTTTATAATTAGAAAGATCTAATACTTCATTGCATTTCATTAAATACATAGTCTCATATTGGTATTTTGCCAGAGTAGTATTTTATTTTATTTATTTATTTATTTATTTATTTTGAGACAGGGTCTCACTGTGTCACCCAGGCTGGAGTGCAGTGGTGCGATCTTGGCTCACTGCAACTTCCTTTCACCTCTTGGATTCAAGCAATTCTCCTGCCTCAGACTCCTGAGTAGCTGAGACTACAGGTGTATGCTACCACATTCAGCTCATTTTTGTATTTTTTGGTAGAGACGGTGTTTCACCATGTTGGCCAGGCTCTTCTCGAACTCCTGACTTCAAGTGCCTCCACCTGCCTCAGCCTCCCAAAGTGCTGGGATTACAGGCGTGAACCACTGTGCCCAGCCAGAGTAGTATTTTAATATCACATTTAAAATGCACTAAGCTGGCCAGGCACAGTGGTTCACACCTGTAATCCCAGCACTTTGGGAGGCTGAAGCGGGCGGTTCACGAGGTCAGGAGTTCGAGACCAGCCTGGCCAACATAGTGAAACCGCATCTCTACTAAATATACAAAAATTAGCCAGGCATGTTGGTGCGTGCCTGTAATCCCAGCTACTTGGGAGGCTGAGGCAGGAGAATTGTTTGAACCCAAGAGGCAGAGGTCGCAGTGAGCCAAGATCATGCCACTGCACTCCAGCCTGGGCAACAAGAGCGAGACTCTGTCTCAAAATAAATAAATAAATTAAATTAAATGCACTAAGCTAAAGATGAATTATTTGGTTTGGATTTGTCTAGATCCTTAAGCTGTAATTATGTGCAATTTTTTCTCGCTTTACTAAAAAAAATTGATAAAGGATACAATAGAACTAATAAAAATATTTCAGTGAATAGAGACAGACCTGAATACTGTCATTTAATAAACTTCTAGTACTAAAGTGTATTCTTTGTTTTCACATGCTTTAGTAAGGAAGCAATAAAATTAATAATGTTTGTTGTAATAAACAGTTTCTAATAAGCAACTTATTCACTAGATGTTTTTCACTATTAGGGAAAGCTCTGTTTTTTCTATTAGACCCTTGATATAGACATTTTCTTTTTATAAAATTTTCCACACATACAGTTTTTTATTAAATATAATGTAATTTGAGAATTTTCCAGTGTTAGGAGAAATAGTATGTTTTACCACACTCCTCCACCCCAAGCTATTTAACTATCTTTTCCCTATTTTCAAAAAGGCCTTTTCATTTTTTGGAGGAAAAATTTATGTATGATGGTGTGTATTTTTACTTTTTCCTGTGTGTAAGATACTGAGACATAGAACATAGAAAGCAAAGGCTAAAGCATAAAGATAACAATATTTAATTATCTCAGGGTAACATTTAGCCTTTTGAAGTTAGTGTTAAGTAGTATCATAGATAAGTACTGATCAAGAGTCAGAACTAATAACTGTCTTTTCTCCTTTCTCCAAACTTGCTGGGGGGAAAAGGATGTCCTGTGCTACTGTCAATTGCTATATATAATTGAAAAATCCTGATAATGATTGTCCATTTTCACTTAGCGTGGACATATATCAGGAAGCTACATAACATCAAAGAAGGGTCAACATAACAAAAAATTTAAAAGTAAAGAATATGATGAGTACAGCACCTACAGTGATGACAACTTCGGTAACTACAGTGATGACAACTTTGGTAACTACGGTCAGGAAACAGAGGAAGATTTTGCCAATCAGCTGAAACAATACAGGCAAGCTAAAGAAACCTCAAATATTGCTTTAGGGTCATCATTTTCTAAAGAATCAGGGAAAAAACAGAGAATGAAAGGAGTTCAGCAAGGTAAGTTTGAAATTACAGTCTGTCTTAGAATGTGAGAACCTTATTAAAACAGGCAGCTATGGAGTAAAAACTTAGAAACTTATCCCCGTTCAAGATTAGCTTATTCTTGTAGAACCTAAATTCATTTTCTTTTATTTTGTAGACCTTGAGAACAGAATCTACAAATATTTCAATCTGTATGATACATGAATATTTCAGTTGGAAAGATATTCTAATGATTTAAAAATACATAAAAATGCAATACAACTTTCTTATATTTTTCCCCTTGCTTCTGTGTCATGTCAGTATACAGTTATGTCTGTTGCTGTATGTATTGCTTTAAATTTAGACCAGCTGGGAAGCTATTCTTTTATTAGGCTTTAAAATACAGCAGTCATTTTTGCTAAGCAAGTGTGCATGGACTATGAACATCTTTTAAAATTGGAGATAAAAACATAATTTAAAGACATTTCTACACTGATCACCTGTTTATCTGCAATATTGAATTACATGGTCCCTGGAGAGACCAGGACAAGTTGCCAGCTCTTGACAATAAGTGAAGAAACTATGGGTCATGTAAGGCTCAAATCAGCCTTAAGTATTGGCTAGTCAATATATCTGCTTCAGGAAAAGTGGAGCAATATGAGACTGAAATGAAGTAGTGAGGAGCCACACTCTGTATAACTACCCTTTAATTATCTTTGCATACAGGAATCAGTTATGAGTAAATTTGGTTATTTCTATGACTTTATTTTTTCTCGATTTCCTAGCAGGATTTCTTTGAAAAATATGAATGTAGGCTTTAGCTGAAATAAAGGGAAAATAATTTTTCTACACATATGCTGTTGTACTGAGCAAGTTTGTTCCTGTAGTCTAGATGTTGTGGTATCAGGGATCATCCCACTTGGACAATAAGGGTAATGCAAAGAAGTCTTGCTCATCCCTTCCCACCTGGGGCTTTTCTTTTCAAGCTCCTACTTGTTTGTGCTCTTAAAGAACTGAGTATTGGCCAGGCCAAAGGCTCACACCTTAAGTCCCAGCTACTCAGGAAGCTGAGGAGGGAGGATTGCTTGAGCCCAGGACGTCAAGGTTATAGCAAGCTATGTTCTCACCACTGTATTCCAGTCTGGGTGACAGAGTGAGACCCTGCCTCTAAAAAGAAAAACTAATTTTTGTAATTTGGGTATCTTTTTACATACTTTTAGATACCAAGTTTTTCAAAAACAAAAGAAGTATAATTTTTCCTGGAGATATATGTGTATATATCTACTCAAAATTACCAGTGGAAATTTGATTTGCTGCTAATTAACCACTGATACCTACAATGTCTTCCTTAAATAGGAATATAATATTTGATTCTCTTAAAAACAGAAAGGCTTGTTAATGATCTTATGCTAAGGAAAATTAAAAAGAATAAAACTTGATTTCGCTTCTCTAGCCATGTGTATCCTTGTTCCTTGCCTTCCTATGTTGTTAACATCCCTTAAGAAACAGTACCAAGGAGATAAGATACAAAGATTTAATTTTTTTCATTGAATCTAGAAGGAAAAAAAAGAATGCACTGTATATTATAGACTATTAAAATGTGCTGTTCCTTATAAACTAATAAATTGAAAGGTATGCTGTTTTTCTTTTAAATTTAAGTACATTTTAACTTTTCTAGGTATTGAACAGAGAGTTAAAAGTTTTAATGTTGGTCGTGGACGTGGCTTGCCGAAGAAAATCAAACGAAAAGAACGTGGGGGAAGAACCAATAAAGGGCCTAATGTGTTTTCAGTATCGGATGACTTTCAAGAGGTACTAAGAATTTATATATAAAGAGGGGAGGAGCTTTTTCATCTTTTAATTTATTTGATGGCGAAGAAAGCATTGTGATTTTAATGATACTTCTCTAGTAAATGAAAAATTACCAGCTCAGATAAAATGAGTATCAATAGCCTCCAAAAAATAGTTGTTAATTAGTTGTGAAACTAATTTACAGATTTTGCTGACTTTGAAATAAAATTGTTATGTTTGAAAGAACCTCAAAATAAAATTGCTAAGTTTAAAAGCAAAAATATATCCTCTATTAGTCTTCTTTTGTGCTTTTCTTTCCTAGGAATCATCTTCCCCAGATGTAACTGGCAATGAAATGCTAATAGCTCAATATGTAGGGGGTACAAGAAGGGAGGCAGTGGTAAATTAACTTCCTTTTTAGAGTTGAAAAGATTGAAAGAGAAGAAAGGGGGATATAAATGGTTGGAAAGGTGAACTTGTGTATGTTACATGTGGTAGATATTCAATAAATATATGTCAAATTGAGTTGAACTCTGAACATGAACTTTTAACCTTGTAGTGACTCCCTGGATTACTGTGGTCCAATTCCTGTATTCTACTACTGTTCTAGTAAGATTTGATTGAATTATAGAGGCAATAGTGGGTCATTAAAAGCTGCAGCTTTGGCCGGGCACAGTGGCTCATGCCCGTAATCCCAGCACTTTGGGAGGCCAAGTCGGACAGATCGTGAGGTCAGGAGTTCAAGACCAGCCTGGCCAACATGGAGAAACCCCATCTCTACAAAAATACAAAAATTTGTCAGATGTGGTGGTGCACGTCTGTAGTCCCAGCTACTCGGGAGGCTGAGGCAGAAGAGTCGCTTGAACCCAGGAGGCAGAGGTTGCAGTGAGCCGAGATGGCTCCACTACACTCCAGCCTGGGTGACAGAGCGAGACTCCATCTCAGAAAAAAAAAAAAAAAAAAAAAAAGCTGCAACTTTGTGTGAGAACTGAGAGGGATAGCTGTATACTATAATTTGAAAATGCTTGGTTTTCTGATCTCTCAGTTTAAAGATAGTGGGCAGAGATTTCTTAATATGCACTCCTTAGTATACTGTTTCAAGAGATGTTAACAGGTGTGACCTAAAAAAAGAAGTTCAGACCCAAATAAATTTGCGAAACCCAGCACATGCCATCTGCTTTTGGAGATTCTCAGTTGACATTAATGTAGTAAAGCTTGTGAGCAGCTTAGGCAAAAAGAAGCTTATTTTGTTCAACCCATCATTTACTCAACTACAAACTATTTTTTTTCCCTACACACCTACTAACATTCACTGAGCCACTCACTGTTCCATGGAACAGCAGCTTTGGAATTACTATGGTTATTATTTTAGAATTTTGGGGTGACTAAAAACCTGCCTGTCATCTTCTTAGACACCAGTAGACCTTTAGAATATGCTGATTTCCCTAACCCAAACTAATACAAATGCTTTCTAAGTAAGCCTGCTCCTATACCCAGTTCTTACACCCTATACCTTTAAACAAAATTAGCTTCCAGGAAAGTGTGACTTTGAGCAAGTTATACCTGTCTCTTTGCCTCAGTTTGCTTAATCTGCAAAATGAGGGTATAGTATTAAGTTAACTCTAAGGGCCCCATCAAGCACAACATTTTAGATGTCTGTAGATCTGGGCTATACCTGAAAGATAATCATATAACAGAAAAATAAAGATAAAAATACATTATCAATCATGTCAATTTATTGGCTATCACGAGAGACATTTCTTATGATTCCAGAAACAACTGGGAGTGTGCCAGAGCCCACGGAAGCAGTTCATATTCAGGAATGGTCTGCAGGTGGCCCATCCAGAATAGCATGAACATGCAGGCCACAGCAGAGTGGCCAAGATAGATCCGTCTCTGTCCTAGGCCTTTCAGAGACTATGAGAGTCTCCAAAGCCAAATCAATTCGGGGTACCTTCAGATTCATCATAATTTTTTTGAAAAATCAAGAGTAGTCACGAAGAAGCAAACTTTCACTGAATTTTAAAGGCTTCTTCATTTTATTGGCCATAATACTCTTAAATTGTTTTAGTATTTACTGTACCTATTACATTTTTTGTAATAAATATTATTTTCCTGGTAGATCCTTACATTTCCTCTACCTGATATATATTAATATTTTATGCTCTTGTCTCTTGTATCAATATATCTTCTAAAGTAAATAAGTTTTAAAATGACCAAGTACAGTAGATAGCTTGGTTTTTTTTCTCCCTCCATCTCTCCCTCTTTCTCTCCTTCATTCTTGTGTTGTTTTTTTATTCGCAGTACTGTCTTGTAATGCAAAGAATATAGGAGGAGTTGCAAGGCACAATTCCTGAGTTCTGTCAGTCTGCTAATTCGCCATATCTTCTAGGCACTTAATTTTGCCCTAAAAATTTATTCGTTAAAGTTGCTTTAGATTTTCTATAGTACCTTGATTATAGTCAGGTTTCCCATAGCTGTGGACACTGAAATACTTTCTACTCATTTAAGTGGAACTAAACTAAAAAACAAAACAAAACACTTCCTCACCACAATCCTCTATTAAAACAATGAAACATTATTTGGAAGTAATGTATACAGAAAGAGTAAGTTATTAATGAAACGCTAAGTACAACTTGTTGCATTTTTCAGGGTGTGTGTGTGTGTGTGTGATTACCTAATTTTTTTACTTTTTAATTTCAGAGTTATATTCCTCAGGTTGCTCATTGATTTTTGCATAATTTACTTTCTTTGGCTGTTTATTTTATTTTATAACAGCCACGATTCTTTGTATAGAATGCCTATGTGAGCTGGTCATTTATATCTGCTTATTCTAAACGAATCTCTAAACATAAAAATGTTTGTGAATCAAATTTATATAGATTTGAGACACTTTAAATGATTCTGTCATAGTATAAGCAATTTCATTGTGTTTTCCTGGGGTAAATTAGGTATGTTTATATTTTTAAAACGAATCTCTAGGATTATCTGTTCACTTGGTATTCTTGTACCTTTTTTAGAATTCTTACAGTAAAATGTGATTTGAGCTGTGAATGCTGGGGATCAGATTTCAATTTAGACATCTATTGCCTCAATGTTTGCTGTGAGGCAATCTCTTGTTTTCAGTAGATTGAACTTTATGCTCTATCTTTTAGGAAATTAAGAGAAAAGGGAAAACAGAAATCAAATCAGAAGAGTAAATAGTCATTGAACTCCTATGATATACAGGGCACAGTGCATGCCAGGTGCATGAAAAATAATGTTGTTTTTTAGAGTTGATGAATGTAACTCATTACATTTAGCATGGCTAAGCCTCATACTCTGCCTTGTTACTTAATCTTATACTTAAAGCAGAAGTTGAATAGGGGACTCAGGAGAAGTAAGGAAAACAAGTAGGGCTATAAGATTTCTTTTCCTTTAATTTTCTTAAGTTTTTTTCTTAACTTTTTATATTTAAAAGTTAAAGGTAATACACGCCGCCTGTTTGTTTGCCCTTTTTTTCCCCTAAAGAAAGTACAAAATAACCACACACATAAAATCTCTAATCCTGCCATCCAGAGACATACACTGTAAAATATGGGGGTATATTCTTTTTGTCTTTTTTCCTTTGCCTTTATTTATTATTGTAGAATTGGGATCAATTTTTTACTTCATAAAATATTGTAAACTTTTTTTTTGTTTTTTGTTTGTTTGTTTGTTTGAGACACTCTCACTCTGTTGCCCAGGCAGGAATGCAGTGGCGTGATCTTGGCTCTCACTGCAGGCTCCACCTCCCAGGTTCAAGCGATTCTCGTGCCTCAGCCTCCCAAGTAGCTGAGACTACAGAGGTGTGTGCCACCACACCCAGCTAATTTTTTGTATTTTTAGTAGAGACAGGATTTCACTATGTTGGCCAGGCTGGTCTCAAACTCCTGGCCTCAAGTGATCCCAAAGTGCTGGGATTACAGGCATGAGCCACCATGCCTGATCTGTAAACAGTTTTTATGATCCAAAGTTGTTGATTTTTTAATGACTGCATAATATTCTACCACCTAAGTGTATCATAATATATTTGACCAGTCTTCTAGTTTTAAATGTGTAGAGTGTTTCTCGTTTTGCTGTTTTACTATGTCAGTATTTTATTATATGAATAGATCTTTGTGTCTCCCTGATAATTCTTTCAAAATAATCCCAAAAAGTACAAGTTGTATGTCAAACAATATGGATATTTTAAAGTCTTTTATAACATACCTGTCAATAATATGAGTGCATATTTTATTGTGTCTTTGCCCAAATTGAGAATTGTGAATTTTTAAGCTTTTTATAATTTTATTTAAAGTTATTCATCTTCATTAAAATAGAAAGAAATAGGCTTTTTTTTGCGATCACTAGTAGCATAAGTAGATTACTAGACACATATCTCTCTCCAAATAAATGAATAGCATCAGAATGTTCAATCTTGATCACTTTTTGTAGTCAATTTGTACTTTTTTCCAGATCAACTTAATCATACATTTTGATACCTATTAATATTTCATATGCTGCATTCAAATGGAATTTTCTTCTTGCAGTATAATAAACCAGGGAAAAAATGGAAGGTTATGACTCAGGAATTTATTAATCAGCACACAGTGGAACACAAAGGAAAACAGATCTGTAAATACTTCCTGGAAGGGAGGTGTATTAAGGTAAATTTATAGAGGTATCATAAGTCATTTTAACTTCCAAAATAATCTTTAAAATTAAAGTCTTTTGGGGGATGGTTAATTTTTTTCTCTTCTCATATAGTTGTAATAAAACTGGGTCTTTAAAATGTATCTTGCATGGAAATACCGTACATTAGAGCTCATTTAATTATGTTCTGGGACAATAACATAATTTGTTGAAATCGGATTTGTTTAAAAGACACATAATGCTACGTGGCAAGTACTGTTCAAAGTACAACTAATATTAAATGATTTAATCCTACAGTGACCCTACAAAGTAGTTAATGTTATTATCCCCATTTTATTCATGGCACCAAGAGGTTAAGTAAGTTCCTGTGGTAGCTCAGCAAGAAATGGTGAGTGCTGGTTGCCAATTCAGGCAGTATCCTGTGAGGTCTTGCTCACTGTGCTGCCTTAATGCATGTAGCTACCTCCACTGTCTTGGGCAGGAATTCAAAGGGGTCATTTGAGTTATTATTTGTTCATTATTAAAGACTGAAGATAATGACCATAATTTTACCATGAGACACCATGTAGAAAATTCAGCTGTTGTTTCTTTGTTTCTCTTTGTTTCTTACCTTTTTTTCTTTTTCTTTTTTCTTTTTTTTTTTGTGAATAGGGAGATCAGTGTAAATTTGATCATGATGCAGAGTTGGAGAAAAGAAAAGAGATCTGCAAATTTTATTTACAAGGATATTGTACCAAAGGAGAGAACTGCATTTATATGCATAATATCCTTTATTTAAAATGTATGTTAAATAAAATGCTGGGGTTTTAAAGCATCATTGAGGTTTTAAAAAATAATAAATACACCCTATAAAGCCTAGTTTGGTTTTAAATTTAAAACAACACATTACATAAACCCAGTCTAGTCAAACTTTGTACTTCAAAAGAGCAAACTGACTTTTATTCTTTAGGGAAATGAGATAACTGCCCTTTGGAAAAAATTCTGTAAAGGGAAGGTACTTTAATATAATCAGCTTAAAGTAGTTCAAGAGATTGTGCTTCCTGAAGGAGTAGTTGGCAAAATACTTATTTTATTCCATAATTATTTTACTTAAGTTCAGGAGTAAAAAATTATCCTTGTGAAAATTATAAGTCTTATCAAATCTTACCACTCAATGATAGATGCTGTATATTCTTCCCCACTCTCCCTTGGGAAATATATACATTTAAATTGTATTCCTGCTCCTACCCAAATTGGAATTTCACTATATATAGTGTTCTGGTCCTTTAAAAAAATGTATTCTGCAATTTTTCCATGTTAATTTTCCCCCAAATATCTGTCAGGTTGCTCACTACCACTTATGACTAATGAAGCTTTCCCCCACAGAATTGAAACTCTATCACAGACAAAATGTTTATATATATGGATTTTTCTTCTGGACTTCGTGTTTGGCTCCATGGATTTGTTCACCCTCATGTCTGTCTTGCTTTGCTGTGATTATTTCTGCCACAACAGCCACGGTAATATTTGGTAGATTCTGATTATTTTTCCAGATAAATTTTTAAATTCTGTTGTCGTGTTTAAAAAATGTGAAAAAAAAAGAAAGTGAATAAAATGAAAAATGCGTGTTATCGTAGATCAAAATGTCAAAAAATGGAACCATGCAATTACCAGAGGAATACATGATGAATTGGAACAGAAAAATTTCCTGTCTCAAAATCCAGAAGCAAAAAGGGAACAGATTGAAATTTTGACTCCATGAAAAAGCTTGCATTTGCAAAACAAATACATATAACATGAGCTAAATAATAAGATAAATAATAAAGTGAGAAAGATTATGTGTAATTTATATCACTTATGAAGAGGTCATATCCTTAATATATGAGTTTCTAAACATTGAGAAGAAAAATGAGGGAAGAGATACAGATAATTCACAGAAAGAGAAATGCAAATGGTCCCAAAACATATAGAAAGATGTTCAATCTTGTTCCTAATAAGGGGAATGTAATTTAAGCTACACTGAGATAACATTTGCAGCTGTGTCACGTTTGCAAAAATAAAAAAAATCGTGACAGTGAAGTTTGTTAGCAAGGATGTGAGAAAACCTTGATGCTGGCAATGTCAAAATGGTGCGTTCCTATGGAGGAGAGCTTGGTAAATGCAATATGCATTTACCCTTTGACCCAGCAATCCTACGTTTTGCAGTTTCTCCACAATAGACCTGGGCAGTGATTACTGATGGCTGCTAAAATCATGAGGTGAAAAGTTAATTAGGAACTTTACAATTGATGGATGGAGCTGACAACACCTGAAAGGACTGATCAGTCTTAACATTACTAAAAAGAAACAACCAGATATTAAATGCCTTTTGATATGATACAGTAGAGAGTATTTGAATACCATCTATGACCAATATTAAAATTAACAAATGATACAAAAATAAAAGGGAAAGGGGAACTTCTAGAAATCAGTAAAAGTAACTTGGGAGATATATTAACTAGATACAATTTGTGGATCATCTTTATGTCCTGATCTGAAGAAAGGAATTATAAAAACATACTTTTTTAAAAGTCTGGAAAATTTGTATATTGACTGGTTACTAGTTGAAATTAACACATTAATTTTGCCAGGTTGGTAATGAAGTCGTGATTGGTAAGAAAAAGTATTGCTGGCCAGGCATGGTAGGTCACACCTGTAATCCTAACACTGGGATGCTGGGGTGGGAGGATTGATTGAGGCCAGGAGTTGGAGACCAGCCTGGGTAACATAGTGAGACACCTCCCCGACTCCCATAACTAATTTAAAGAGGAAAGGGGCCAGGCGCGGTGGCTCATGCCTGTAATCCCAGCACTTTCGGAGGCCGAGGCGGGTGGATCACCTGAGGTGAGGAGTTCAAGACCAACCTGGCCAACATGGTGAAACCCCATCTCTACTAAAAATACACAAATTAGTTGGGCATGGTAGCGTGCACCTGTAATCCCAGCTACTTGGGAAGCTGAGGCAGGAGAATCGCTTGAACCTGGGAGGTGGAGGTTGCAGTGAGCCAAGATGGTGCCACTGCACTCCAGCCTGAGCAACAGAGCAAGACTCTGTCTCAAAAAAAAAAAAAAAAAAAAAGGAAAGAAACAATAGTCCTTATCTGTTGAGAATAGGTATGGAAATATTTACAACAAATGATGAAAGTTGTTGAACCTATGAGGTCAACATGAGAGGGACTTCATTTTATTATTCTCTCTACTTTGGTATGGTTAATGACCTTCAAACAAACTTAGAAAAAAAATCCTAAGTAATGTCATCCTACAGAGAACCATACTTGGAGTATGGCATAAAGCCTTTCAGACTTTTTTTCTATGCTGGTATGTATGTATGAATGGATGTGTATATGTTTATACACATAATTTTTTATTTTTGTGAGACGGAGTTTCACTTTTGTTGCCCAGGCTGGAGTCCAATGGCGCGTTCTCCGCTCACTGCAACCTCTGCCTCCCGGGTTCAAGCAATTCTCCTGCCTCAGCCTCCCGAGTAGCTGGGATTACAGGCATGCACCACCACGCCTGGCTAATTTTTGTATTTTTAGTAGAGATGTGGTTTCTCCATGTTGATCAGACTGGTCTCAATCTCCCGACCTCAGGTGATCCGCCTGCCTCGGCCTCCCAAAGTGCTGGGATTATAGGCGTGAGCCACTGGGCCCAGCCTATACACATAATTTTTTAGAAAAATGAAATCTATAATGATTGTGAATATTGTATTTTTAAATTTAACATTTACATTAATATGGACTGTATTTTAATACACAGTGTGTTAATAAGGACGTTTTTTTCAGATGATTAACTCATTGTCTTATCTTTACTGATTTAAAATGGCATCTTTACCAGACCCTAAATTCTCATTTGTACACAATTCTGCTTCTATACTACTCTTATCTATTGTGGTATTTGATTATTCACCTCTGTAAGAGTATGTTTGATATTTGGTAAGGCAAATACTCCTTCCTTTTTAAAAAAAATGTTGTAATAGTCTCAGGTCAGAAGTGATTTGGCAAATAATAAAAACAAATAAAATGTAATGAATTTGTCCTATTCAAGAAAAATAAATTTTTTCAGATTTGACGTATTTCTTTAGAAAGCAAATACTTTATTCTGTTTCTGAAAGCTTTCCATCTATTCTTATGGGGTTTTTGTTATATAGTCATGCTGTTTGTAAATAATAATAATTTTACTTCATTTACAATATTTATACCTCTTATTTAATTTTAATTGTATTGGCCACATTTCCTGAAGAATGTTAAATAATAGTGACTGTGGCAGACATAAAACATGTTTTAATGATAGTGCCTTTTTGTTTTAGCTTGTGGCTGCAGTTTTAAAGTAAGTTTTAAAAAATCAATTAAGAAAGTATATTTTTATTTTACTAAGAGGATTTTTTTAAACCTAAAAAAGAAATCTAAAAAAGATTTTGAATTTTATCAGTTGCCTTTTGCATCTGCCAAAATGATCATATAATTTTTTTCTTGACCTTATCAGTGTTTACAATAATAAATTTCCTAAAACCATCCAGCTATTCCCTGAACATACATCACCTGAGAGTGGTATATTTTTCACTGTACTTCTAGATTTAATATTTTCTTTATACGTTTGTCTCCAAAATCCTAAGATTAGTCTGTAGTTGATTATTGGGATATTTGCCTTTAACATGACATATTAAGCCTCTTAATTTTCTTTATAAATATAAGCTCTTGCTACAAAATTTATATTTTATTTTATTGTGAAAAGTAACAGAGCTTATGTAATTAAAATATAATAGTGTTTGCTATAATAGTGATAAATTTTTTTTCCTTTAAAAAGTGGCTTTCTAGTTTTAATAGAGAAAAAAGCTGTTTGAATGTTTTTGTATAATTAAAATATCTAACCTTAATAGAATTAAAAATAAGCCGATGTGATTATAGTAAATTCAGTATAATATATAATAATACAGCCTTATTGATTCAGCACAGTTGTGGTTTTGTGTGTGTGTGTGTTAAGAACACTTAGCATGAGTTCTACTCCCTTAACAAAATTTTAAGTATACAATACAGTATTGTTGACTATAGGTACAATGTTATATAGCAGATCTCTAGAACTTAACTATCTTGTCTAACAGTTGTAGGTTTTGGTTTAAAAAAAAAAATTAGACCTTGATTTTACTTGGTCTTTTCCTTAATATTTTTATTTACATGAATTTCCATGCAAGTTCTATCATAGTGGAGCAAAATGTTACCAGGGAGACAACTGTAAATTTTCCCATGATGATCTAACTAAAGAAACAAAGAAACTTTTGGACAAAGTGAGTAATATTTTTGTACCTTGATTATGTCTCTCCACAAATACATTTGACTTGAATCATATTTTATAAGTGATATTTTATGAAACTGCTGAGAAATTGAAAGTTTACTATTTTATATTTTATTCTATTTGAGCAATATTCTTTACCTTTTTGAACCTCATTCTGTTTATAAAAAATGAGGAGTTAGCTATCTCCAAACCATTTCAACTGTTTTTTTTCTTTCTCTCTCCTTTCCCTCCTTCCCATCTTCCTTCCTTCCCTCCTTCCCTCCTCCCTCCCTCCCTCTTGCTTGCTTGCTTTTTCTTTCTTATTTCTCTCTCTCTCTCTGTCTCTTTTCTTTTCTTTTCTTTTGGCAAGGTCTCGCTGTGTTGTCCAGGCTGGGTGTAGTGGCGTGATCTTAGCTCAGCTTACTGCAACCTCCACACCCTGCTCCTTGCCAACCCCCTGCCCTGCACCGCCCCCCCCCCCGCTCCTGCCCCTGGGGTCATCCTCCCACCTCAACCTTCTGAGGTGGGCACTACCATGCCCAGCTAATTTTTGCATTTTTTGTAGAGACAGGGGTTTCTCCGTGTTGCTCGGGCTGGTCTCTTGGGCTCAAGCGATCCAGCTGCCTTGGCCTTCCAAGGTGTCGAGATTAAAGGCGTGAGCCACTGCGACCAGCCCATTTCAACTTTAATATTATTTTTCTACTAACCAAACTTAAGTCTTCTAGTTTTAAATGTGAGGAAAAGACGCGCTTTGAAATAGTAATCTTTGCCAATTATTTTTAGGTGTTGAATACTGATGAAGAACTCATAAATGAAGATGAAAGAGAATTAGAGGAACTTAGAAAGCGTGGCATAACTCCTCTTCCCAAACCACCTCCAGGGGTTGGGCTTCTGCCAACCCCTCCAGAGCATTTTCCCTTTTCTGATCCTGAAGACGATTTTCAGACAGATTTCTCTGATGATTTTAGGAAAATTCCATCTCTTTTTGAAATAGTTGTAAAACCTACTGTGGATTTAGCGCATAAAATTGGGAGGAAGTAAGTGAAAAACTTTCAAAATGACATCAAATTTTTTTTTCTGAAAATTATCGTTAAGAAACTAAGTCATACTCCAAGCTAATCATGTAATTAAACTTGGTTAGAGATAGCACATATGTGGCATGCACGCAGATGGTTGCTTCCACCTTTGTTTTCGGTTCCCACCTGCTGCTTGCCATCAGTGCTTTCCCATATGGAATCCTTATACAGCTTCTGAAACCTCTCAGCATAGTAATCCTGAAGAACCCTGCCTGGTGGGTGGATTTGGCATTTTCACTTGATTATGAGGCTGCATTGTCATTGATAATGCCTTCAGATTGTGGGAAATAGGTCTCCACATATTTGATTATTTTGAAGAGCAATTCCTTAGGCTATTGGCGGAAGACCTCTGGATCCAGATTTTCATTTTCTAACACCACCATTTCAGCCCTGCTGCCAGTCCCCCAGCGTCTGTGCACCTGGGCCCTAAGTCGCATTGTTGAGCATTCGTTTAGTCTTGACAACTCAGGAAAGCAAGGAGGTCTCAGCCAATGAGGAACAAGAAATCTATAGCAAATATCACAATTCATTTGAACCATTAAAAGTATTTCTACTAATGTCAGGAAGATAAGTATGTCCACTATTTTGGTAATATTATATATTGTATCCTGGTCAATGAAATAAGAGAAATAAAAGTTATAAAGATTAGAAGTGGAGTGGCAGCCTAATTATTTGGGAAGTTTCCCTCAACCCAAAGGAATCAACAGACAAAACTATTGGAAATAATAATTAAATTAGCAAGATGTCAAGAAAGAAGAGCGACATTCAAAAACTGAATGTCTTTTTATATGCCAGCAATAACCAATTAGAAATTGTTATAAAAAGTTGGATGTTTATATAGTAGATTCTAATTTTACTGTAAAAGGTTATACATGCCTGAAAAAGAGGACTAGTAGGAGAGAACCAATAAAATTTTATCTCTGGGTAGTGGGATTAGGGGTGATTCTTATTTATCTTTGTACTTTTCTGTGTTTTTCAAAACAGTAAGTTTTAGAACAGCTAACGGTAAGCAGCAAGTGGGCTAAAATGAAAGCATGAGGTCTATTTTGTGTTTCTACCTATCGACGATATGGAACAAATTGCTTCTTAAACACACAGTATTCTAATCTGATGTAAAAAAAGTACTTAACCAATATCTGTTTAGAAGTGTTAACATTCTTGTTTGTTTCTTTTTCTTTGAACTAAGAAATATTATTATTTCTGTCTACAGGCCACCAGCATTTTATAACAGTGCCTCACCACCAGGACCACAATTTCAGGGAAGCAGTCCACACCCTCAACATATCTATAGTTCTGGGTCAAGTCCAGGTCCTGGACCTAACATGTCTCAGGGACACAGTAGTCCTGTGATGCACCCAGGCTCCCCTGGACATCACCCATGTGCAGGACCTCCTGGTCTACCAGTGCCACAGAGCCCACCTTTACCACCTGGTCCACCTGAAATTGTAGGTCCTCAAAATCAAGCTGGAGTGCTTGTTCAACCAGACACATCTTTGACACCACCAAGTATGGGTGGGGCTTACCACTCCCCAGGCTTTCCAGGACATGTGATGAAAGTACCCAGAGAGAATCACTGTTCTCCAGGTTCATCATACCAGCAAAGTCCTGGTGAAATGCAGCTCAACACCAATTATGAGTCCCTGCAAAACCCAGCTGAGTTTTACGATAATTACTATGCACAGCATTCTATACATAATTTTCAGCCACCCAATAACTCTGGTGGTAAGTTTACTTTTTGAAATAATTTATTCCTAATTTAAAATACAGTCCTATTTTTCATTAAAAGCATGACAGAAACGTAAGTTTTAAGTAAAGCTGAGTAAAATTGATAAGATTGAAACCTTAAAATGTTTTCAGTTTGCCAAACTTTTGAAACAATAGAATTGTAGATAACTTTTAGAAGTATTTTAAATGATATAATTTGATAATCCAGTGTGCCTGTGATGAAAGCTTTCATTTCTTATGACTGGTGAAGTTTTGTGCTCACTCAATGACTGTCTCTCCCCATGTTATACATGTAGATGGGATGTGGCATGGTGAATTTGCCCAGCAGCAGCCTCCTGTTGTTCAAGACTCACCTAACCATGGGAGTGGGTCTGATGGCAGCAGCACTAGGACAGGCCATGGCCCTCTGCCTGTACCAGGCCTCCTCCCTGCAGTGCAAAGAGCTCTTTTTGTCAGACTTACTCAGAGATACCAAGAAGATGAAGAACAAACCAGCACCCAACCTCATAGGGCACCAAGCAAGGAAGAAGGTGTGTCAGAAGTTATTAATAGCATCTTACCTATTTGAATGGGTTAAAATTTTTAAATGGCCGAGGCAGGTGAATCACCTGAGGTCAGGAGTTCGAGACCAACCTGGCCAACATGGTGAAACCCCATCTCCACTAAAAATGCAAAAATTAGGTGGTCGTGTTGGCATGTGCCTGTAGTACCAGCTACTCTGGAGCTTGAGGCAGGAGAATCGCTTCAACTTGGGAGGCAGAGGTTGCAGTGAGGCTAGGCAACAGAGTGAGACTCAGTCTCAAAAAAAAAAGAATTAAAAATGAGCTCTGTCTTCTATTTCCAATGTATTTCATAGCCACTATCTTGTGATTGATTGTGGTTTCAGTGCCATTAATTGCATTAATACTTAATTGCTAAAAGTTTGACTTGAAGCAGTGAAAAGATCTGAAGCTAGAGTTCAAGATTGTGCAGACTTGCAAGTAATTAAGCCTTTTGCTTTTTTTTTCTGAAGAAAATAAATAGAACAGGAAAAGGACACCTTTCAGTTTAAGGATTTTGAATTCTAGCCCAATTTCAAAATGATTCAGTTATTAGAGATATTTTTATGTCATAGGCTCTATAATTAAGGATCTGCTATAATAAGAAATATTTTTAAATATAAAAAGATTATATGGAAACTAAGTTTATCTTAGTATTTTTGATACTGGTAAGTATACAACAGTTAGTTAATTCAGTAAAGGATGAGAACAGTTTAAAGCATCCAGTTCTGTTTATGAATTACAAAACGATGTTTGGCCACTCTTAAACATGACATTTATGAAAAACTATGTAAAACTATGTAATGCTAGGTAGCTACAAGCTATTATATGAGCATTTAAAATATATATATTCATAATTTTTAAATTATTTTTGTGGGTACGTAGTAGGTATATATATTTATGGAGTACATGAGGTATTTTGATAGAGGCATGCAATGCATAATAATCACATCAGGGTAAATAGAGTATCCACCACCTTAAGCATTTATCCTCTGTGTTACAAACAATCCAGTTATACTCTTTTAGTTTTTTTTTAAATGTACAATTAAATTATTATTGACTATAGTCACCCTGTTGTGCTATCAAATACTAGGTCTTACTCATTCTTTTAAACTTTTGGTACCCATTAACCATCCCCACTTCCTCCCTATCTGCCAGCTACCCTTCCCAGTCTCTGGTAACCATCCTTCTACTCTCTATGTCCATGAGTTCAATTGTTTTAATTTTTAGCTCCCACAAGTAAGTGAGAATATGAGAAGTTTGTCTTTCTGTGTCTGGCTTATTTCACTTAACATAATGACCTCTAGTTCCTTGTTGTTGCAAATGACAGGATCTCATTCTTCTTATGGCTGAATAGTACTCCATTGTGTATATATGCCACATTTTCTTTATCCATTGTCTGTTTTTTGTTTTGTTTTGTTTTAAGACAGAGTCTCACTCTGTTACCCAGGCTGGGATTCAGTGACACGATCTCGGCTCACTGCAACCTCTCCCTCCCAGGTTCAAGCAATTCTCGTGCCTCTGCCTCCCAAGTAGCTGGGATTACAGGTGTGCACCACCATGCCCAGCTAATTTTTATATTCTTAGTAGAGATGGGGTTTCACTGTGTTGGCCACGCTTGTCACGAACTCCTGACCTCAGGTGATCTGCCCGCCTCGGCCTCCCAAAGTGCTGGGATTACAGGTGTGCGCCACCGTGCCTGGCCATTGTCTGTTGGTGGACACTTGGGTTGCTTCCAAATCTTGGTTATTGTGAATAATGCTGCAGTAAACGTGAGAGTACGGATATCTCTTTGATATACTGATTTCCTTTCTTTTGGGTATATACCTGGCAGTGGGATTGCTGGATCAGATGGTAACTTTATTTTTAGTTTTTTGAGGAACTTTCAAACTGTTCTTCATAGTGGTCGTACTAATTTACTTTACCACCAACGGTGTATGAAGGTTCTCTTTCCTCCACATCCTTGCCTGCATTTGTTATTTCCTGTCTTTTGGATAAGACCCATTTTAACTGGGAAGAGATGATATCTTACTGTAGTTTTGATTTGCATTTTTCTGATGATGAGTGATGTTGTGCACCTTTTCATATACCTGTGTGCCATTTTTATGTCTTCTTTTGAGAAATGTCTATTCAGATATTTCGCCCATTTTTAAATTGGATTATTGATTTTTTTCCTATAGAGTTGTTTGAGCTCCTTATATATTCTAGTTATTAATCCCTTCTCAGATAGGTAGTTTGCAGATATTTTCTCCCATTCTGTGGATTGTCTCATCATTTGTTTCCTTCACAATGCAGCTTTTTAACTTGATGTGATCCCATTTGTCCATTTTTGCTTGGTTGCCTGCGCTTGTGAGGTATTACTTAAGAAATCTTTGCCCAGACCAGTGACCTGGAGAGTTTACCCAATGTTTTCTGGTAGCAGTTTCATAGTTTGAGGTCTTAGATTTAAGTATTTAATCCATTTTGATTTGATTTTTGTGTATGGTGAGAGATAGGGGTCTAGTTTTACTCTTCTGCATATGGATATCCAGTTTTTCCCAGCACCATTTATTGAAGAGATTGTCCTTTCCCCGATGTATGTTTTTAGCACCTTTGTCGAAATCGGTTCACTGTAGATGTATGGGTTTTTCTTTCTGGGTTCTCTGTTCTGTTCCATTGGTTTATGTGTCTGTTTTTTGTTAGTTCATTTTTTTGTTTTTGTTTTTGTTTTTTCTTAAGACAGGGTGTCACTCTGTTGTACAGTGGTGCGATCTCGGCTCACCACAACCTCTGCCTCCTAGGTTCATGCCATTCTCCTGCCTCAGCCTCCCAAGTAGGTGGGACTACAGGTGTGCGCCACCATGCCCAGATAATTTTTTTGTATTTTTAGTAGAGACAGGGTTTTACCACGTTGGCCAGGTTGGTCTCAAATGCCTGGCCTCAAGTGATCTGCCTGCGTTGGCCTCCCAAAGTGCTGGGATTACAGGTGTGAGCCACTGTGCCCAGCTTATGTGTCTGTTTTTATGGAGGTACCATGCTGTTTTGATTACCATAGCTCTGTAGTATAATTTGACCAGGTAATGTGATTCCTCTAGTTTTGTTCTTTTTTGCTCAGGATAGGTTTGGCTATTCTGAGTCCTTTGTGGTTCCATATAAATTTTAGGATAGTTTTTTCTATATCTGTGAAGAACACTATTGGTATTTTGATTGGAACTGCATTGAATCTGTAGATTGCTTTGGGTAGTATGGACATTTTAACAATATTGATTCTTCCAATCCATGAACATGGAATATCTTTCCAATTTTTGGTGTCCTCTTCAGTTTCTTGCATCAATGTAAGTGAACATTTTTTGTTATATTTTCAAAGAAGATATTATTAATTCTTCATTTACCTAACATCACAGGAGAATGAAGGATTCCTAATAAGTGAATTTCCTGTACAATTTAAATTATAAGCATTTTAATAGCAATCTTTCAGCCGGGCGCAGTGGCTCACGCCTGTAATCCCAGCACTTTGGGAGGCCAAGGCGGGTAGATCACGAGGTCAAGAGATCGAGACCATCCTGGCCAACATGGTGAAACCTTGTCTCTACTAAAAATGTAAAAATTAGCTGGGCATGTTAGTGCATGTCTGTAGTCCCAGCTACTCAGAAGGCTGAGGCAGGAGAATCGCTTGAACCCGGGAGGTGGAGGTTGCAGTGAGCCGAGATCATGCCATTGCACTCCAGCCTGGGTAACAGAGCGAGACTGTGTCTCAAAAAAAAAAAAAAGTAATCTTTCGATAGTCTTAAAAGTTTTATGTTTTCATAAACAAAGATATTAAAACTTTTAGATAATAGAAAATTTTATTCTATAATGTTATATAATTGGTAATGTTCTATGGGAGTTGTTGGCTCTGATACAGAAATATTTTGAACAGCTAGGTTTACTTGTGTTTGTGTTAATTTTTATGGATTTTAATGCTTTTATGCATTTTATCTCTGCTTTGATAAAAAGCTGCTAATTATCATTTTTTATCTAATATCTGTTTTCCACTGGCCTGTCTCTATTCTTCTACTCTCCCTCTGTTACTATTTTCACTCTCATTTAAGAAAGATTTTAAGTATGCTTTATAAATCATGAAATATATATATAATGCTTATAAAATATATTGATACGGGAATGAAAAGAAAGTAAGGATAGAAGTAACAAATACTATGAGGAGTGAAATTACTATACAGAAATATTTAAAGTAATTGCAGCAGGTAAAAGTGAATCACAAATCCATCTGTAGATTTCCTTGATGTCAAAGAGAAGAAAAGAGATCTAGTGTCTAGAAGTAGTTTTTTCAGATACTGAGATCTGAGTAAAACTTTTTGCAATTGTGACATACCATATGCTGTTTTAATCCACATTCTACCCTAAATACCAATGCTTGTTTTGTAAGCACTGCTTTGTTCAAACTAACCCTGTAACACTAAAGTTCCATGTAGTAGGCATGCATTAGTGAGCAGTGAGATGAGGTAAAAATGAGAATATCTAGGATAGTCTGCTGATCCAAGATACTCCAGGATGGAGATACATATATGCATATACAGTATATCTATATATCTGTATTCCATGTTCTGACTCTTACATTCTGGCAAGAATGTGAACAGTAGATACCTTGTGGCCAATTCAGAGCCAACCTGTGTATATTTTAATGGAGAGGAGGGAGAATCACCCTTCTGAAACCAGTTTGTAATTCCTTCTGCTAGAGAAAAGACTTATGATAGGTAGGCTTCTTTAGGTAGGCTTCTTAAACTTGCGTCTAATATGCTAGAGTTAAATAGGCTTTAAGAGTAAGACTCAAAGTGTTCTCATAAAGTATGTAAGTTTTAGGATGGTAGGTTTTTTTTTGTTTTTTGAGATGGAGTCTTGCTCTGTCGCCCAGGCTGGAGTGCAGTGGCTCGATCTCAGCTCACTGCAAGCTCTGCCTCCCAGGTTCACGCCGTTCTCCTGCCTCAGCCTCCTGAGTAGCTGGGACTACATGTGCCCGCCACCGCGCACGGCTAATTTTTTTGTATTTTTAGTAGAGACAGGGTTTCACCGAGTTAGCCAGGATGGTCTGGATCTCATGACCTCGTGATCCGCCCACCTCGGCCTCCCAAAGTGCTGGAATTACAGGTGTGAGCCACCACGCCCAGCCAGTTTTGTTATTTTTAAAGTTAATGTTTGAATAGCTAATATAGTCACACAGGTCAAATATCTAAACATATAATAAAGAGTAAATGAAAAGTCTCTACCCCATTCCTCATTTGCTCAGTTTCCATTGCTACCTTAACCATCACTTTCAGTGTTTTGTTTTCTTTTTAGTCCATTGTTAACTTGATAAATTCAGAGCTAGGAAGCTTAAGGAATGCTTGATTTGAAGAGACCTAGCATATTTTAGAATGCTAACAGCATTTTCCTTTCTCCTACAGCCCACCACACATACAACACACATATCTGAATTCCCTTTGGCCAGTTGGAAGGAAAGGTCCTGCCTTTTCTCTGACTGGAAGGACATTACACATATTCTAGTATCACCCCACTTCCTTAATAGAGTATAATGACTGAATTGATAGTTTTCTTACCACATCTTATTTTGTTCCAGTATTGAAATCTGGCATTTTTGTTATGCATTTTCTTGAAGTTAGATTATACTTATTTCAGAAATAGTATGTGTTTTTTAATATTAATTAAGGCTACATATAAATGTAGCCATATTATAAAGAATAATTTATAATTATAATAATTTCATTATAAGTTTATAATATAAAGTTTATAATAAGTTTTTGTCTGCATTTAGATGATACAGTTAACTGGTATTCCAGTAGTGAAGAGGAAGAAGGAAGCAGTGTCAAATCAATACTGAAAACATTACAGAAACAAACAGAAACTTTAAGGAATCAGCAACAACCTTCCACAGAACTCAGCACTCCTACTGATCCAAGACTTGCTAAAGAGAAAAGTAAAGGAAACCAAGTGGTTGACCCTAGGCTTAGGACTATCCCAAGGCAAGACATTAGAAAGCCTTCTGAGTCTGCCCCACTGGATCTTAGACTTGCGTGGGATCCCAGGAAATTGAGAGGGAATGGAAGTGGTCACATAGGCTCTTCTGTTGGTGGAGCAAAGTTTGATTTGCATCATGCAAATGCTGGCACTAATGTCAAACACAAAAGAGGCGATGATGATGATGAAGATACAGAAAGAGAACTGAGAGAAAAAGCTTTCTTAATACCTTTGGATGCCTCACCTGGCATAATGCTCCAGGATCCAAGGTCACAATTGAGACAGTTCAGTCACATTAAAATGGACATTACTCTAACCAAACCCAACTTTGCAAAACACATCGTGTGGGCTCCCGAAGACTTACTTCCAGTACCTTTACCTAAACCTGATCCAGTGTCTTCAATCAATTTACCTCTGCCCCCACTTATAGCTGACCAGAGGCTAAATAGATTATGGAATACAAAAAGTGATCTTCATCAAAACACAGTGTCCATTGATCCAAAATTAGCAGCCAAAGCCAAAATTAACACAACAAACAGAGAAGGCTACCTAGAACAATTTGGAGACTCACACGGTTCAGGAGCTAAATTAGGAGATCCTAGACTACAAAAAAATTTTGATCCTAGGCTTCACAGACTGCCCAATACAGAGTCTCATCAAGTGGTTATGAAGGATTCACATACATCAAAGGGTGCCCCTCACTTATCCAGATCAAACCCTGGTTCATCACAGCCCTCAGGGGCAGGAACTAGCAATTCTGGTTCCGGGGCTCTGCCTCCATATGCCCCTAAACTCTCTTCCTCAGCTGGCCTTCCACTGGGAACTTCAACTTCAGTTCTTAGTGGTATTAGTTTGTATGACCCTAGGGATCATGGTTCATCATCCACATCAGAGCTAGCAACAGCTTCTTCAGGAGAAAACTCAAAGAACCAGAAAAAAAGTGGTGGCTTAAAAAGTAGTGACAAAAATGAACCTTCTCCTGGAGAAGCTATCCTTCCACAAAAAACCAATCCAAATGTGGAAGTCACTCTTGATGGGCCAGCTGATCCACAGGCAGATGTTCCCAGGAGTTCTGGTAAGGTTCAGGTCCCAGCAGTGCACAGCCTTCCTGTTCAGGCATTAACAGGCTTAATTAGGCCACAGTACAGTGATCCAAGGCAGGCAAGGCAGCCAGGACAGGGGAGCCCAACCCCAGATAATGATCCCGGTAGAGAAGCAGATGACAAATCTCTGAAAGAGGTTTTTAAAACTTTTGACCCAACCGCTTCACCATTTTGTTAGCTATTGTGTAACTGAGCAATTCTTTTCACTCTTGTGACTATCTCAGTCCTCTGCTGTTTTGTAACTGGTTTACCTCTATAGTTTATTTATTTTTAAATTATAAACACTTTTCAGCTGCTAGTTTCAGAACCACATGAAGTTATAGCCTCTAAAGCCTGTGGTATTTTATATAATATTTTTATAACT
Organism: Gorilla gorilla gorilla; assembly: GCF_029281585.2. NCBI lineage: Eukaryota > Metazoa > Chordata > Mammalia > Primates > Hominidae > Gorilla > Gorilla gorilla. The sequence continues at coordinate 49,951,824 of NC_073236.2, forward strand.
TTAAGAGACTGTAGTAATTGACCTAAAAACTTATGTTAGCTTCAGTAAAAGTACTTTTATTGTAAATAAACAATCATGAACTCAACACTCTGCCTGAATATATGCCAGTTGTCTTTCATAATCAATGTTTAGATAAATGATTGCCACTTTTTATATGGTTGTTTAGTTTCAAGCAATATGATGTACATTACTTTTGAGAAACAGTATTTTGACTAGGACCTCTCTTATTTGTCAGCACAGAACTGATTAATATGTAATGCTACCTGCTAATTAAAATGTAAAATCAAGTAAAGAAAACATTTTAAAATTACAATTAGCAGAGCAGTTCATGTTTAAGGGCATCACTTTTATTAGTATTGGCAATATTATTTGTGTAAATGAAGCATTTGAATGTCATATCTTTTTAAAGTATTTTATTGTATACTGTATCATAGAAGTTGGAGGTATATAAATAGAACATTTTGCTAAAGTGAAAAATTTCCAAGTTCTCTAGCATAACTTTTTACATTTAATTTTTCATATGAAATAGCAATTAGTTACTGCTGTGTTACATTGTGATGTTTATGTATGTCAATGTTTTTGTCTTTAACAGCATAATTTATATTGCTTTTTCAAATGATGTAGCTGCATTAATTGTGTTCATCATGACTTTGGCAATTTTTAACAAAATTTTTAAAGACCCAGTGAGAGTCTGTAGTGATTATTACACGGATAATGTTTTAAATGTCTAGGTTCTGTATTTTTTTCTTAAATAGCAAGAAAATACAGATTGCTAGTATAGTCAACAGTATTTGGCTATCAATAAAGAATCTCTTTAAGATCTCACCTGGCTGGCATTCTGTAACAGAGGGGATTACCTGGTGTTTTAAGTATTTAATGTCCTCATAGTGTGGAAATCCCCTAAATTGATTAGAAATTGTATTTTATGAAAAATAACTTGTATTCATTCTTGTGTATTTATTACAATATATAAATAATGGCAACTCTTTGTTTTATACATATATAATTTATAACTGAATCTAAGTATTAGACTGCTACTCATATTTTGAACTGCAGGTGTAGGACAATGTTTGCTGGTAACAACTCCAATGTGTATTAATAACTTGAAAAGGAGCATTTCACTATAAAAGATAATGAAGTAGGTAATGAAATCAGTCCTTGAATGAAAGCAGTGCCCTTGAGAAGGGATTTTTTTTAAATATACAGTAAAATATTTCGTGGGAACCTAACACTCACATAGCATATGGTTTATTAATAATGCATATCCTTTCTAATCACTTCTTCAATTCTTTTTGCTGCAGTTCTGTGCTAAAATGGGGTTGTGGTTAAGTGAACGAGAACTCTGCCTACCTAAGAAGTTCATTGTGTTCTAAGTGGAAGGAGAGTTACTGAAGGGAATGTGAATTTTTACTGTTTGTACTTCAGATACATTTGTTGTCTAAAATGGCTCTGGATAACATTTTTGGGTTAAAAAATGTAATTTAAAGCCACCATAGAAAGTATTTTCTGATTTACTGTCCAAATGAATTTTGTTGTTAATTGAGAAGTCAATAAAATGGATTAAACTGACAGAAAAAAACATATATATATATCCCAAGTTGTAATTTACTCTTTTGTCAGGATAAAATCAGAAAAATGGCTGATTTTAGTAAATGAAATTTTTAGCAAATCTTTCATTCATGTAGTTTATAATTATTGTGTCAAGCAGTGGTGTTTACATTTTAAGCATCATACAAAAAAGATAATTTGGCTTGCTAAACATCAAAATAGAATCCAAACTCTTAACAGAATATCTTTTTTACAACTAAAAGAGATATTCCAAGATTTATTAAAGAGTCAGGTTTAAAAGTTATTAATGCAAATTATGTAATGTTCATTTATTCAGTATTCTTGAGTCCCTGTTACCTCAACTGGTGTTCTAGAGGCTATTTTACAAGAAAGTTTGAACTTAGTTTCAAATTTGACAATATATTTTATATGAAAATGTTTATGTTTAAAATAACATTTATTATGCAGCATTTTTATTGTGATAACGTTAGTTTATGGGATATTCTGTCATATCCTGTAAACATAGTTTATTTTTCTTCTTTTTTCCCATTTTCTCATACAAATTGAATAAGTAGCCATTTTCACCCAGTGAATACCTCTTCTTTTAGGTCAATTGGTGTTTTTAGAATCCATGTAATTTGATTTGCACTGTTAGATTGAAAAGTAAGTTACGTTCCTGTTCTTAGAAGCCACACATTTAGAGATAACAGAAATAACTTGAGTCTTAAGAGTCTGGATAGGCTCATCCAATGAGATGTAACTTAGCTGTTCATACTGTTTGTGATGGAAATTCTATACCTGTTTACTGTGATGATGAATACAGTGGATATAGCAGGGGGTTGAAATGGAACACACAGAAGATCATGACAATTGAGATTCAGCAACTGCTGTCTCATATCTTGGTTAAGACCTCATTGTGAACCTTGAAAACAAATCAGATGTTGGAGTGATTTCAAACTCTATTTCAACAATTGGGTCTGTTTCTATATGGACCCTCTATTTCCCAGCTGAATGTTTCAAACCCCCAAATTAGGCTGCAACCGAAAGAGCCTAATTGTGAAATGATGTGCGCTTATGTTTCTGTTTATCCTTTAGCCATGGAACTTTAAAGAGTAGTGTTCCTTCTACTTACTTTAAGCTGGAAGAAGAGTTGAGTAGTAAATCCTGTGTGAACTTTTAGCTCAGCTACTCTGCTGAATTAATTAGAGGTAGGAAGGACTTACAAGGGCTGGAAGTTTAAAGAGAATAAATTCATATTTTTGGTTCTGAATTGATTTCTGTGTAATTTATATCAGTATCTAGTTGCTTATCTGTGAAATTGGGTTAATTTTTATTGATCACATTTGATGTAAAGAATGAATTATTTTTATAAAGTATTTGTAAATATAAAATTGCTTTATAACTTGAATGAACATAATCATTATGCTCCCATTAGGGTGCATTAAGTTGTACAAATTCCAAAATAACATGGTATGGTTTGTATGGTTTAGCAATTTTACGAAGCTTCAGATGACATGCACTGGTGACACAACAGTAGAATTTCCTGAGAGGTTGAGTGAATATTAACCCATCAAGTTAGCAATTTCCTTAACTACATGAGTATCAGGAAGACAGGACTTCCCTGCCTTAGAGCTATATAGACTTGGGCCTCTTCAAGATCTGACTTCTCTGCACATTTTATACAGGTTGGATATTGATGGAGGGTTAAAAATGCTATGACAGTTCATGGTGCATGGTGTGTTTGTTTAAATCATAGCATGTTTAGGCAAAGTGGCCAGCTCATTCAATATAAGAGCCACCAGCTCTTAGAAACAACAGATATATTCACACCGTCTGTAATATGTATTTCTTCAGGCATGTCACACTGCGGTCTTCCTGAAAGACCACTTACTTCATAAAGGTATTATGTTTCTTTAATTAATGGCCACTAGAAGTTAGGAAGCTCCTAGGGACCAGGATATGAGATCTTAAAGAGGCTGTCAGAATCTTTCCATTTGCATGACATAGAATCTGTGGTGGAGATGTTTTCCCTGATGTTTTTGGAGGGTTGGACTGTGTTGAAGGCTGTATCTTGGTGGGGGTGGTCTGCAGTCATGCAGTCCACTGATAGGGTCCCCCACCCCGCAAGCTTCAATAATTGAGCTTTCTGTTAATTTCTTGAATTATCTTTTCAAAAATGGTTTGGCAGCACTTGATGACATTATGTTCAAAATTAAGTCCAGTAAAATATATAAGCATTTGTAAACTATAACTATAGTTTAAATAAGACTTAGTTTAGGAAATCCAAGCTTTGACATATATAACCAAACGGCCTAAGAGTTCAAAGCTATTTTCTTAGGTGTTACACCTTAGCATTTACATAATGCCTTCTCCCCAAGCAGTTTCATGTGGTTTGCAGAAAGTTTTGGCAGCTACCAGTCACTATATTGCTGGAGTTTTGTGTTTGAGTATGTCATTTATGTCATTTATCAGCAGTATCTGCCAGTTGTGACAAAGCTCTCCCTATTATCCTGCCTTTCCTGGAAAGGATACAGACCCAAGAAAGGTTAACATCTACATAGTACTTAGAATTTCTAATTTTAAAATAAGAAACAAAAAGCACATTTAAAGTAATATTTTATGCTTTTGGAGGCAGGACCCACATGTATCTCCTTATTTTTATACTTGCCATAGAAACAAGCCTAGTTGTAGGCCTACAGTGGGTGCTTTGTTAACTGCTTGTTGATGGCTTCCTGACATCCATCCAAATGTCACTTTTACAGATGCTGTCACCCGTTAAACAGGTGTGGCAGAAGTATTCCATGACTGCATTAGGAAGAATGCACCTTATGGGTTATATCTCTTTTGGTAGACAGCCCACCTGCTCTTTTTTGTCCCCACCCTCACCCCAAGCAATGTGAAGACAGATTATGGCAACTTAGGAGCTCCATGTTTCCATAATAATTCATAACTTTAAGAGTCCTCCAGACTTACAAGATTACTTCATGGTGAAAGTTTGGATTGATCAATAATTTATTCCTATAAATGTCTGCAGGATTTTTTCTGTAACCAGAAAAGTAACTGCATAGCCAGTCTTTTTTTTTTTTTTTTTTTTTTTTAATTTGTTGTTGTTTTTGTGTGTTTGAGATGGAGTCTTCATTCTTGTTGCCCAGGCTGGAGTGTAATGGTGCAATCTCGGATCACTGCAACCTCTGCCTCACAGGTTCAAGTGATTCTCCTGCCTCAGACTCCCAAGTAGCTGGGCTTACAGGCACGTGCCACCACACCCAGCTAATTTATTGTATTTACTAGAGACGGGGTTTCACCATGTTGATCAGGCTGATCTTGAACTCCTGACCCCAGGTGATCCACCCGCCTCAACCTCCAAAAGTGTTGGGGTTACAGGCGTGAGCCACCGTGCTCAGCCTGTTTTTTATTTATTTTTTTGAGACAGTCTCACTTTGTCGCTCAGGCTGAAGTGCAGTGGCGCTATCAGCTAACAGCAGCCTCCGCCTCCCAGGTTCAAGCAATTCTCCCACCTTAGCTTCCTGAGTAGCTGGAACTACAGGTGTGTGCCACCACACCCAGCTAATTTTTGTATTTTTTTGGTAGAGACAGGGTTTGACCATGTTGGCCAAGCTGATCTTGAACTCCTGGCCTCAAGTGATCCACCAGTCTTGGCCTCTCAAAGTGCTGGGATCACAGGCATGAGCCACCACGCCTGGCCCAGTCTTTTTTTTTTTTTAATTATTATTTATTTTTATTTATTTATTTTTTGAGACGGAGTCTTGCTCTGTTGCCCAGGCTGGAGTGTAGTGGCATGATCTTGGCTCACTGCAACCTCTGCCTCCGGGTTCAAGCAATTCTCCTGCCTCAGCCTCCTGAGTAGCTGGGATTACAGGCATGCGCCACCACAACCAGCTAATTTTTTATATTTTTGGTAGAGACACAGTTTCATCATGTTGGCCAGGCTGGTCTCAAACTCCTTACCTCAAGTGATCTGCCCGCCTCAGCCTCCCAAAGTGCTGGGATTACAGGCGTGAGCCACTGTGCCTGGCCAGTCTTTTATTTTAAAATAAATACTTAGTCCTAACCTAGTGAATTATCAATAACATTTAAAATTCCTTTTATCCTGATACCATGAACAGTAATTTTCCCTTTTAAGTTATGATTTGACTCTAATTTTGGGTCTTGTATCTGGTCTTTAAACACCTTTCGTTACCCTTTGGAATAGAACAATCATGCTACTGTTAGCAAAATTATTGTAGGCATAAGGAAGAGCTGTGAGTTCAAAGAAGATTGTGAGTTCTTGGAATAGTATTTTACAGCGTTGTTTATTCTTGACCTTCTTGTTTTTTAAGCTTAGAGTTTATAAGAAAAAAGTGAATATATAGCTAATTATAGCATTTTAGAAAAAATTAGCTCTGCAGATAGTCAGGCCCCATACTTCTTGGCTCATTACTGATTTTAATACCTTCATGAGAGTATTAAGGTTTAAAGGAATGGTGAAATTTGCATTATCAGAGGTCTGATATGTAATTTATTGTAAAGAAATTAAATATATAGAGGCTCAATTAAAAAATAACCATATTGTTCTCAAACCTCCATTACCACTAATATCTTGGGGTTATTTGTCAATGATAGACTATATATGTATGTATGTATATGTATGTGTGTATATATATATATATATATATATATATATATATATATATATATATATAATTTTTTTTTTTTTTGAGACGGAGTCTTGCTCTGTCACCCAGGCTGGAGTACAGCTCACAGCAACCTCTGCCTGCCAGGTTCAAGCAATTCTCCTGCCTCAGCCTCCCGAGTAGCTGGAATTACAGATGCCTGCCACCACACCCAGCTAATTTTTCGTATTTTTTAGTAGAGATGGGGTTTCACCATGTTGGCCAGGCTGATCTCGAACTCCTGACCTCAAATGATCCACCGACCTGAGCCTCCCAAAGTGCTGGCCTTACAGGCATGAGCCACCACACCTGGCCTAGACTATACCTTTTATACACTTTTTAAATAGAGAAAGTGAAAAATGATAAGCTAACCATTATAAAATAGAGGTTTGAGTCCACCTCTATTTTACAGAAATTTGCCCTCAAATGTTTGAGAGGGAAGTCACATATGATAGAAAAATATCTTTTCAAGGGTAGAATGATATTTCCTTATAAAAGTGACAATCAAAAAAGACTCATTTGTATACTTGCTAAAGTTTAAAAGTTTTTTACATTCCTTACCCTAAACCCACTGCCCCATCCACCCAGAATTCAGAAAGGGTTTGGCATAGATCCAGGGCTTCAGGGCCCAGGTCATTTTGTTATTAGTCTAGGGCTTTTGTCCTCCACAGTCTAGGCAGGGCATCTTTTTATGTGTGTTGCTGGTTGGGGCCAGGGATGGGGGCAGGCGGGAGTTGTCCAGGTTTAAGATTGTTTTCCATCAGATCCACAAGCAATATCTGTGGGCTGAAATCCAGGTTATACCTATTCACTATGACTTTTTTTTTTTTTAACTTTCTACTGTAATTATTTCAGTTCCCCGAAGTTGTATCTCAAATGTTGGGGAAATGCTGCCTTGACTATTTTACTTTGGAAGGTTTTACTAGATATCAGTTTAGTAGATTAATGACATTAATCTGTCTGCTCAAAAGACACCAGCAAGGGGGTATACTTTGCTGAACTGATAAATTATTCTATTAAGGACTAACCCGGTACTTGGCAAAATTAGGAATAACTTTTCCCCTCCTTCTTTGCTAATAAATTTTCCAAGTTGCATACTGTTGTTGCAAGTTTCTGTAATTTTTTTCTGCATACCTTTCTATTGTCTGAATTTAAATAAAAATGTTTCTAATAATATCTGTCTGGCAGTGTGATGCTTTGCTTTAATAAATCTTCAGCATTTAAAGACAGAACATAGGGGAACCATGTGCACATTTAAAAGCTTATAACTGGAACCCTCCCAGACTTTCCTGGAAAAAAAGGGGGATAGCATTAAACTATTTGCCCTTCAATTTATCTTTAGTACACTGAAATTGTGCTTCGCTTATCTACATAGATGCTGTTAGCATTTAAAGCCCCATTTCCTGATATTACCTTCATTCCAGGAAACGTCTCTTACATTAGCTAAAGTTAATTTTCTGTTAGAAGATCTGAACCTAAGAAGTTGTTAGCAAATGTACTGCTTAATAGAGCACAAACTCTTTAGGATCAAAATGGGATCTCATTGCAGGAAAGGCTTTCAGAGAACTGGTCATGCTTCCCCCGAAGTCAGGAAATGTCATTAAAAGATGTTTTCTGGCTTCTGTTCTAACATGTTCTGTTAAACATGTTCAATGGTCAAGAACACACTGTCTTAAACACGGGAGCCTAGTAGATTACTGGATATAATTCCTGAGCAATTCTGTCAGAAGCTTACTCCTTAAGAGATAGCGTGGTCTGGACTTGGTACCCTCTCTTCTGAGCAATGTAATACTGGGCAAGTCAGGACTTCACTGAGCATTGCTTTCCTCATCTACAAAATGCAGATTTATTCATTCATTCATTTAAGAAAGATTGAGCACTTAGCATATGCTATTAGGTGTTGAGATACAGAGATGAGTAATAAGATGGATTGCTTTTTGAATATCGCTTACTGCAAAGTGAATGAAGTCACGTTGCTTTGTGGTGGATATCAAATTATCAAGCACACAAGGATACATTTTAGTAACTAAAGGGACCAAAAAAAGTATGGTGGATGTAGGGTTACATAATTTTTTTCAAATCAAACAATGCCCATCTCTGCCATCCTCACATTGGTGTTGGTTTCACCCCTTTGACTTCATTTTCCACAGTGGCACATTAGTCTACCCAGCATTTTTGAGCCCCAAAGTATTTATGATAATTACGGTAAAGCCTCAATATATGCGAATTGGGTGATGGTGTGCTCGAGGGCTTATGTGCATCATCTTATCAAATCCATAGCTAGTATCCAGGACAGTCCAGTAAGGTGAGCCCTGGTTCCCATTTTAAAGATGGGCAAACAGCATCATGAGGATACATAACTCACCTAAGATCATAACTGATGTGTGACAAAGCTGGGATTTAAACACACCTGCCTGGGTCCAAACCAGTGTTGTTAACTACAACAACATGGCTGCTTTTCAATACTCAGAAAACAGCACAAACTCAGAATAGCGATTTCCAACTTTAGTTGCAACTCTCAAGACCTCATTCCATTGTCTGCAAGTGGCTTTTCGCAGGTGTTTATATTTATCATTAGCGCAAAATTAATTTGACTTTGCTAATTCAACAATAACTTCTCAAGTAATGGTGTTCTCAGGTTTTACAAAATGAGAACTAAGGTTGACCATTTTCAGTGGTCTCTCCAGGTTCTTTCCTGGGGCTTTAGAAGCACATTCTGCATTTTGTTGTAGTGATTGGCAACTCAATACTTGAAAATAGGATCTGTCACCCTCACTCCTTCCACGTCTTCCATAAAGGGCCAGTTGGGATCACCCTTGGATGATTTAACAGACTCACTTTTGCCATCCAAAGACTGGGGTTTGACCCCTCCATATACAGCAAAACTTCATGTCCACTCAAGACATGGTATTTACAGCCAAAGAATAGTTTAATTTTATCTAGGGAATAATTAAAATCATAAAGGTCTTTTCTTTTTTAAGCCTTGAAGGGGACTTCGGGCTAGATGATCTCAAATCTCTCTCTTTATCTGATAACCGAAGGTTTAGAAATGATAAAGAACTCAAGTTTATGCCAGTGGTTACAATTTTACTTTAAGCTAAAGTAGGGGACCAGATGGAGTTAAATAAATATAGATCAGAAGTACATATTCATTAAACATTCACCATGAGATATACATGCAAGTTACTTTTTTTTTTACTACAATAAGTTATTAGAAACCCCATCAATAAAGTGCTCAATAAATATTTATTGACTGAAGAAATTAATTTCAATTTAGAAAAAGCTTTGGAAAGGTTAACATACTTGCAATTATTTTCTACTGTACATTAAGTACTTAATGAGTAAGAAAGAATGCTGATTGTTTTTTTCCCTCAGGGGTTTCCAAGACAATAAATCAATCAGCTGCTGAAGTTGGAGTAATGACACATGGGCAATGTTGTCATATTATGGCTTCCGAGAAAGCAAAAATACCTAAAACATTCCTACAAAGCAAAGCAAAATTCCAATATGGAACACATTAGCCACAACCAAAGATTGCAAATGTCTCCACTGATCTTACAAGCATGCAATACAGCAGGTCTCTGGAGTAGCCTCAAAGTGTCTCTGATTATCCATGGAAGCACTTTTTTCCAAAAGTGAGCCAAGCCTCTCTCCATTCCTGATATCCACCTCCTACCCCTAAGTAGCATCAGAAACAGTTTTTAAGGCCGGGCGCGGTGGCTCACGCCTGTAATCCCAGAACTTTGGGAGGCCGAGGCGGGTGGATCACGAGGTCAGGAGATTGAGAACATCCTGGCTAACATGGTGAAACCCCGTCTCCACTAAAAAATACAAAAAATTAGCTGGGCATGGTGGCGGGCGCCTGTATTCCCAGCTACTTGGGAGGCTGAGGCAGGAGAATGGCGTGAACCCAGGAGGTGGAGATTGCAGTGAGCAGAGATCACGTCACTGCACTCCAGCCTGGGCAACAGAGCGAGACTCTGTCTCAAAAAGAAAAAAAGAAAGAAACAGCTTTAAAAATATTTTTTAAATTATTAATGGATTTTCACTTTTTTTTTGAGCTTGCCAAAGATTGCCTCATTGTCTTGTGACAATCATCCACCTGGGACAGTGAGGTGAAGATAAGAGACTATTACGGTTTGTTACAAGGAATGCAAAGCAAATGAACAAAATATTCAGCTTTGACACTCGAAAACCAGACTTATCCTAGCCTGGCTTGAAACTTGAAATGATTGTCTAAATTCCTTTACCCTCCTTTCAACATACCAATAACTAGAGTTTTACTAAAAGGAGGGCTAAACTACTGAGGAATGAGGTGGAGGATGGAGTCAGGGAAGAAAGTCTTTTTCTGTCTGTCCTTGGACAATTCCAAGAAAAAGAAGAGAAAAGGGTTAGAGTGGGTTGACCAGATGTACATCCAGAATTGTTTCTTTTTAGGTGCTGGGAAGTGTCTGAGATTCTGGGAGGAGACTTCGTGCAAAGGTGCCATGGCTAATGTAGGGCAGCCAAGCTTAGGCAAGAGTGTTTGCTCAGGGTATCCTGATTCTCCTGGGGCACTCTCAGTTCCTGTGTAGTGTGGGTGCCCTTTGTGATAGGATGAGGTGACTACACAAGGGAGCGGTTCCCCAAGGGTCTTCAGCCATTAAGAGCTGAGGAGAAGCAGAGACAATGAGGGAAGCTGGTTGGTGCTCCCTGCAAGCACTCTCCAAGCAAAAAGAAAAGAAAAAATCACCGTTTCCCCAGGTGTAGACACAGCATAAGAGGCCAGCAGCTGTTGTGATTAGTGACTAGTACAGTGATTATCAACCAGCAGTCACCCCAGGACCAGCACAAAGCCTACCTTACCCCAATGCCATAAAGGCATGAAAACCACTCCTGTCTTCTCCCTCATACCCAGATGCCATCTTAGGGACGGATTAGATCATACTAAGCCCTTAAACCAGTTTGGGGTTTAATGTTTTTGTCTTGCTAATCAGTGGGTATGAGCTAAGGAGGAAGGCCAGACATGTTATAGAGCAAATTAGGCATATTCTTTCTACTTCTGAGTTTTGTGAGCTACTATTGTAGCAGCAACCCAATACACACTTACTGAAGACTAGTCTACTTCCTGCCAAGCAGCTGGAGTGTGAGGTGCTCCAGAGCTCACTACAACAGACTGGGCAACAGAAGCTAAGTGTTTTCTCTGAGGCCTTAGCTGCTATTTCCATTAAACACTGGCCCAGAGAGTCTTCCTGATGTCCCAAAGGGTGTGCAATTCTTACACAGAGTCCAGGGTTTACTAACAAAATATCTGACTCAATGTCTGAAGAGGCAGTGTTGGCAATTTAGTTATTGGCATCCACTTCCAAAAAGGCAGACACTGAAAATTTTGTAATGCATTGCTCAAGAGGGCTTCCATGCAAGTAGAAAGGCAGAGAGGGTGGCATGGGTGAGGCTGAGCAAGCATAGCTGGATGATAACTTAGGTAGGAAATTAAAATGAGTCCCAGAGGAAAAACAGATGTGCAGGCTGAACTGGGATTTTATGTGATAAACTGAGTGTAGAAAACAACTGAAACTGACATCATTGGCCCAGCTAGCAGTGGGGTGACCTCACCAAGGATTATATTCAGTTTCATAATTGCTGTAAGACTAGTTTGGAAATTTTAAGTTACTAACATTATATCAAGTTCCTATCTATGGGATCTGTTTATCTCCTCAGTCAAATATCCTTAGTTTGAAAGATAAAATTTATCCTTCCAAAATCAAAATTATAAATATATATTTGTCTGGTCTATGTATGCATTTGTTGTTTAAACGTGCATGTGTGTGTTGTACTGATATACCAGCTGTACCAGGTGTACCTGATACCAGATGTACCAGGGTTTAGTCTGGTTTTAGAATTGGTGCTAGTTGCTTTTTGGGTTCAGATAGTTAGTAAAAAAGTATCAGTTCAGTTCAGAGTTATATGCAGGAAGTCAATAGAAACACCCGAATACTCATTATGTGAATTAAGTGTAAACCATCTCAGGAGGCTGCTAAGTCTCATAATAATGCTACAGAAGAAAAATGTTTTCCTTCTCCTTAATATATTAATCCAAGTTTTCTGGGTATTACAGTTTGAGTGCTATTTTATCTAACCCTTAAAACGACCAGGATGGAGAGGGTGAGGAAGAACTGCCTGCCCAGTCCTCTTTTTCTTTTCTAATCTTCAGACTTATCTAGGTTTTTTACAATTTCTAACCAGTTTTTACCTTTCTTCTCTTTATTTCAGAGAAAGAGGTGTCTGTCCTACCTCCCCCTCACCCCGACTTTTTTTTTGAAACCGGATCTCGGTTGCTCAGGCTGGAGTGCAGTGGCGTAATCTCGACTCACTGCAAACTCCACCTCCTGGGCTCAAGCGATTCTCCTGCCTCAGCCTCTCGAGTAACTGGGACTACACGTGCAAGCCACCAACGCCTGGCTAATTTTTGTATTTTGTAGAGACAGGGTTTTGCCAGTTGCCCAGGTTAGTCTCTAACTCCTGGGCTCAGGGATCCGCCCACCTCGGCCTCCCAAAGTGCTGGGATTACAGGCGTGAGCCACCGTGCCAGACACTACCGCCCATTTTCGAATCGATTTAGCACCTCCTTCGCCTAAGAATTTGCTTTTCCAGGCATCCCCTTTCTGTTCTGTCTCTGTACTGCACTAACTTTACCTATACACAGGTCTGTATCCTCCTGTTAAAACCACTGACCAGGACTGCTGCTTCTGGGTGAGATACAGTAACAGGCATTGGATTCCTCCTCTTCCCTCAAACAACTAGAAAGCTGGAGGAAATAAACGACGTTACTGTTAGGCATTGGATAATAGGCCATGAAAGATATGGATCTATTAAAAAAAGAAAACTAATCAGGTAAGCTCTGCAATCGCCCCAGCTTTTTCCTTGTAGTTCCATTCTTGACCACAGAGCAGGGCATCCCGGGCAGAGCGCAGCTGCGCAGCAATCTTGCTAAATGGAGCAGAGGTGGAGATGAGAGGAGGCAAGGGCAGCTGGGTGGGAGCACTGGCGAGGAGAGCGCTGGCAGGCACAGAACTCCAGACCTCTATGTAAGGGTCCTCTGCAGTTCTTGTTGAATACTAAAATGTGTATTTGAGCTGCCTTCCCATGCAGGATAAAGAGAAGGAAGGGTCCAAGCTAGCGGGAGGGGGTGCCCACCCAGCACTCCCTCGCCCTCCCTGTCCCCTGGCAGCCACGAGGAAGACAGGCAGACGATTCTGGATGACCACCTGTCCAGGGTCCTCAAGACCCCTGGCTGCCAGTCACCAGACTCAGGCCACTACCACCTCCTGCTCCTGCACTCCAGACTACCACCACCACCACCACCACCACCATCACCACCAACATCACCATTACCACCACCACCACCATCACACCATCACCACCATCACCACCACCATCACCACCACCACCACTGCCACCATCACCACCATCACCACCACCATCACCATCAGCACCACCATCACCATCACCACTACCACCACCACCACCACCACCACCATCACCACCACCATCATCACCATCACCACCACCACCACCACCACCATCACCACCACCATCACTACCACCATCACCACCACCATCACTACCACCATCACCACCACCACCACCACCACCACCATCACCACCAACATCACCATTACCACCACCACCACCATCACCACCACCATCACTACCACCATCACCACCACCATCACCATCAGCACCACCATCACACCACCACCATCACCACCACCATCACCACCACCATCACACCATCACCACCATCACCACCACCACCACCATCACCACCACCATCACTACCACCATCACCACCACCATCACTACCACCATCACCACCACCACCACCACCACCACCATCACACCATCACCACCATCACCACCACCATCACCACCACCACCACTGCCACCATCACCACCATCACACCATCACCACCACCACCACCACCATCACCACCACCACCATCACCACCAGCAACACCATCACCACCACCATCACCATCAGCACCACCATCACCACCACCATCACCACCACCACCATCACCACCACCATCACCACCATCAGCAACACCATCACCACCAACATCACCATTACCACCACCACCACCATCACACCATCACCACCATCACCACCACCATCACCACCACCACCACTGCCACCATCACCACCATCACCACCACCATCACCATCAGCACCACCATCACACCACCACCATCACCACCACCATCACCACCACCACCACCACCACCACCACCACCACCATCACCACCACCATCATCACCACCACCATCACCACCACCACCACCACCACCACCACCACCACCATCACCACCACCATCACCACCACCACCACCACCACCACCATCACCACCAACATCACCACCACCATCATCACCATCACCACCACCACCACCACCATCACCATCAGCACCATCACACCACCACCATCACCACCACCATCACCACCACCATCACTACCACCATCACCACCACCATCACTACCACCATCACCACCACCACCACCACCACCACCATCACCACCAACATCACCATTACCACCACCACCACCATCACACCATCACCACCATCACCACCACCATCACCACCACCACCACTGCCACCATCACCACCATCACCACCACCATCACCATCAGCACCACCATCACACCACCACCATCACCACCACCATCACCACCACCATCACACCATCACCACCATCACCACCACCACCACCATCACCACCACCATCACTACCACCATCACCACCACCATCACTACCACCATCACCACCACCACCACCACCACCACCATCACACCATCACCACCATCACCACCACCATCACCACCACCACCACTGCCACCATCACCACCATCACACCATCACCACCACCACCACCACCATCACCACCACCACCATCACCACCAGCAACACCATCACCACCACCATCACCATCAGCACCACCATCACCACCACCATCACCACCACCACCATCACCACCACCATCACCACCATCAGCAACACCATCACCACCAACATCACCATTACCACCACCACCACCATCACACCATCACCACCATCACCACCACCATCACCACCACCACCACTGCCACCATCACCACCACCACCACCACCATCACCATCAGCACCACCATCACACCACCACCATCACCACCACCATCACCACCACCATCACACCATCACCACCATCACCACCACCACCACCATCACCACCACCATCACTACCACCATCACCACCACCATCAC
The DNA here is from genome assembly GCF_029281585.2 of Gorilla gorilla gorilla. Lineage (NCBI taxonomy): Eukaryota > Metazoa > Chordata > Mammalia > Primates > Hominidae > Gorilla > Gorilla gorilla. The sequence goes on from NC_073236.2 coordinate 49,967,329, forward strand.
TACCACCATCACCACCACCACCACCACCACCACCATCACACCATCACCACCATCACCACCACCATCACCACCACCACCACTGCCACCATCACCACCATCACACCATCACCACCACCACCACCACCATCACCACCACCACCATCACCACCAGCAACACCATCACCACCACCATCACCATCAGCACCACCATCACCACCACCATCACCACCACCACCATCACCACCACCATCACCACCATCAGCAACACCATCACCACCAACATCACCATTACCACCACCACCACCATCACACCATCACCACCATCACCACCACCATCACCACCACCACCACTGCCACCATCACCACCATCACCACCACCATCACCATCAGCACCACCATCACACCACCACCATCACCACCACCATCACCACCACCACCACCACCACCACCACCATCACCACCACCACCATCACCACCACCACCACCACCACCACCACCACCACCACCATCACCACCACCACCACCACCGTCACCACCACCACCACCATCACCACCACCGTCACCACCACCATCACCACCACCACCACCATCACCACCACCATCATCACCACCACCACCACCACCATCACCACCACCATCATCACCACCACCACCACCACCACCATCACCACCACCGTCACCACCACCACCACCATCACCACCACCATCACCACCACCACCACCACCACCATCACCACCACCATCATCACCACCATCACCACCACCATCACCACCACCACCACCACCACCATCACCACCACCATCATCACCACCATCACCACCACCACCACCATCACCACCACCATTACCACCATCACCACCACCACCACCACCACTGCCAGCATCACCACCACCACCACCACCACCACCACCACCATCACGACCACCATTACCACCACCATCACCAACACTACCACCATCACCACCACCACCGCCATCTGGTCTGGTATCCTCATGAGCCGTCTTGTGCCTAAGTAGCAGGCCTATAATATTGCATGATTCTCTTAGGGGGCCATTTATCATGTTTTCAATTTCTTATGGCTATGCTTCTCTTTTCGTGGGAAGCATAGACAGGGAAGCCTAGGATTTTGCCTGTTTTTATGGGCAGTAGGAAGAAAGATGGTTTAATAGTGCCAGTAACACAACTACCTGCCTGCTGGTCGGGTAATTTGGCGTAAGCTCTATGCATACATATCCGGTACAATCTAGTGGGGGCTGTCCAGTCCCGGTGGGACTCCGGGTGGGTCCACACGGTTTGCAACTTTGGGAATTTACTAAATGGATTTCTCTCTGTGTGATTTGAACTCCACCAAGTGACTGTTTTTGTGGTACCATTATACACTTTCTGTCTCAGACAACTAAGTCATCCTACGGGGTGAGTGAATTCTCTTCCTTCTCTAGCTATGCAATATTGTCCAATAATTGAGGCTTTTAGGACCTAGAAATTATCAGGGTGATTCTTTTGAGCTGGGAATTCATCAGGAACTTGGTCTGTAGGTACTAATTCTTGGGCTTCCTGTGGCCATTGATCTCCTATTACAGTTTCTCCACATACATAACATGAAGTGACATTGAGAGACTGGGCTACATGCTCGGCTAATTGCAAAAACAAATTTCTTGTTTTTCCTGGAATTTCTGGTACTGGCACATTTAGTTCGTCATAGAAAGTTTAAAACACTGGCTTAGGAGAGCATTTATAAACTTCTCCTCGAACTAAGATGTTTACTTGAGGATCCAGTCCGGCCCCGTCGATTCTTAAGGTCACACTCTCCTCTTTTTTCCTGCAAGGATCAAGGGGATTGGTTATTACTAGCTCTAAGGGGTTACATTGTCCCTTAGTACAGGAAGCGCCATTTTTTCCTTTCTGAAGGTGGACTGGATCTTTTTCATTTTTTTTTCTAAGTGGCCTAAATGACGCAAGACCAGTATTTATATTTATTTCCACACAGTCCTGATTTATGACAGATGTACTTATTTTCTGCCATATAGCCTCTTTTCTAATTAAGACAACCACACCTTATTCCTAACTTATTACTATTAATGACAGCGCAGACATTAACTTTTAAGGTGACTTGTTTGGGCACCCCTTTTTCTTCTGTTTTAGCTAACACTTTACTCATATCGTTTATGAGCCCCCACCAGTCCTCAGTCCTTAATCTTATTTTTAAAATTGTGGTCATGGGAGGCTCAGATGGGTCATAACACACATCAGGTTGGTCATTTCCTGGGCTACATACCTCGTATAGAATAACATTATACAAACAAGTTCTTTTTAGAGTTCCAGTACACTTATAATAACCACAAAACAATAGGACCTTAGCAACTTTTTGTCCTACCTCAGTGACTTGATGTATACACTGGGAACAGTCCTCAGTCTGAGGAAGGTCAGTTGAAGTCCTTACTGTAAAAGTCTAAATTTTAAGGAAAATGAGTCCCGCGATGAGTTTTCTCATGCTTTGGCCATGCGTGGACCAGTCAGCTTCCTGGTGTGACTGGAGCAGGGTTTGTCATCTTCTTCAGAGTCACTTTGCAGCGGTTGGTGAAGCTGCTCCTGTCCACGTACCATTCACAGTCTACTGATGTTTAAGGATCATCTCGGAGGTTGGGCCTGCTAGAATAAACTGAGTCTAACACGTCTATACAGTTATGTTCGACTGGGCTCTCTGATACCGGGAGAAAGGTGGTGGGGTTTAGGGTGTTGCAAATTTCAGTGGTTATGTGGGAATTTTCACATAGGTTAATCTAGCATTTGTTAACTAATGATGTCCTTTGGTAGTCATTAAAGTTACCGCAGCATGGGGGCCTTTATATTCAGGTTTTGCCTAAGGGTTAGTTTATCTGCTTCTTGTGCTAACAGGGCCATTTCTGCTAGGGCCCTTAGACCTGGGGGCCAGCCTTTGGAAACCCTGTCTAGTTGTTTTGAGAGATAGGCCACTGGCCTTGGCCAGGGCCCCACAGTCTGGGTTAAAACTCTAACTGCCATTTTTTCTCTTTCTGACACATCAGGTAGCCCCTGGGCTGGGGCTGACATGAGTTTTTCTTTAACTCATGAAAAGCTCATTGCTGTTGGTTGTAATAGATGTAGTTTATCTAATCTACATTTTTATTAACTGTCACCTACCAAAATATTGACTCAAATCCTGCAGCTATTTGGTTTCAAGCTTTAAATTGATCTGGTATTCCTCGTAGGACTCCAATTGCGTCTAAATAGACATGAGAGTCAAAAGACCTATAAGGGACTTCTCTCCCTTTATGATGTCTTATTTTTTTTTCCTTCTGGTTGATGAAATGCCAGGGTGAAAGGGATAGTCAACTGGACTAAAATACAAGTGCCACTCCAGTTATTCGGCAGAGTGCCTACTAAAGGTCCACCACAATACTACCACACATCCGCTCGGGGGTGAACAAGGGCTGAGTGATTGATAAGCTCTTGAAAATTCTTAAGCTCACTGCATCCTTTCAGGTCTCCAAGGAACGCTAAGTTTCCTACTTGTCATGAGAGACACAAAGTGAACTTAGTGTTGGGAGATGGAGGCTGGATGGCTTTCAAGGGCTGACCCATAGGGTGCCGGACTTTGGGATATAGCAGAGAGAGCTTGGCATGACTTATTACTTCAGGCTGTAGAATCCTGGAAAAGGGCTACCATGCAGCCTGCACCTGGTCAACTGGACGACCACTTTAGTAGATAGGGGACAATCTGGGCCTCTGGCCTGCCATGTGCACAAGCATAACAATTATTTTTGTTTAACATGCAGATGGAATATTTGATCCCTTTTAACCAGGCATTTGCATCTTGGTTTCTTGTCTTAATTACTAAAGTTTGTTTTAAGTCTTTAACTTCTATGATCCTCTAGTAAAATGAATGTATGATTTTAGGAAATTACAAAAATCTGTTGGGGCAGTCCATCCTTGCTCTTTACTGGTCCACAGAATGTTGGACCAACTATGGCATGAAAGGTCTACATGAGGGGGCAAGACTCCTGGTTGACACTGGGGTCTTTATAGAAATCTCCCTGGATTAAATGGTCCTAGTTTACTAATGCCCAGTCTGAGGAGAGTCAGGCGGGACAGAAGTACTTTTCTGAAGTAGAAAGCTGTCTTTGACTTGGCAAGTCCCCACAGGGTATAACAAGGCAAGCATTAAATGCAATAGTTTGAGGTGAAATTGACTTGGTTGTTAATAACGGGATGGTCAGCAATAGAACGAGGAAAGAAGAAAGAGTAATAGACTAGATAAAAAGAGTTAAATTTTTCTTAGCTTTAGTTTGGTAGGGTTTTCCCCTGGGACTATGGCCCACAACTCTGGAGGGGGTGGCGCTTTCTTGACTCGGGTGTGATGAGTCCATCCTTTTTTTTTTTTTTTTTTTGTGCTGTACGAATAGCAGTCTTGGTGGTTAGCAGCACAAGGTAGGGTCCTTCCCAGGCTGGCTTGAGTTTTTCTTCTTTCCACCTTTTAATGAGAACATGATCTTCAGGCTCGTGGTGCTGGTTTACCAGAAATTCTAGGGGTGGTACGTGTGCTAAAAGACTTTTAGTTTTTGAGAGAAAGGAAAGTGGAAGATAAACCAAGTATATAATTTTTAAGAAACTGACCTTTTGTTTCAAATGTGGGGACTTTGGCAGTGGACTTTATAGTCCTTAGTGCCTTTTTACTGAGAAAATTCCTTTAGCACCTATTTTTATTAGTTTTTAAACCAAAGAAGCCAAATACCATTTTACATTTAACAATGCTTCTTGTATGATTTTTATACCAGATAAGCTAAACTTTATCTTTATATTAGTGTGTTATTAATATTAAATGTAATTTTAATAAAAGCTTGTAGACATATTTATCTAATTTTTAATGTTTGACCATAAAGTAAGATTTTATAGACTCTTTTTAACCTTTTATAACTTTTGCTAAAGAGCAGGTTGGTGCTTTAACAAAAACCTATTATGCTTTTACTTTAATGTCCAGTTCACAGAAAAACTCGATGATACTTCTTTAACTTTAGCTAATATGTTTACACACAGAATTTTCTTTACAATTAACATTTTAAAACTTGCTTAAACTTTCAAAACAATAGTTTTTTTTTTTAACTTTTTAATGTAGGTGAGAATGTACATTCTTATGCTCCCTTATAATCCTTTTACCAAAGGTATAGTATACTTTTCTTATATACCTTGCACATAAACTGTTTTTTTTTAATAGTTTTACATTCAGGAGGCCTAGTTACTTTTAAATTATACAACATTTTTTACATAAATTCTTTTTTATAACATTTTTCTCTTTCATGACTTTCACAGACAATTCTTCAACATGGCTTAACTTTCTGACTTATTACAAATATTTCTTTCTTTAAACAACCAATTAATTTATTTCAGGACAAGAATTTACCATATAATACTCTTTTTATATAAATTCTGCCCCGCCTTTTTTTTCCTCTTTTTTTTCCTTAGGATACTTTTGAACTGGTGAGGTGTGCTCACAATGACCTTTCCTCTAAAAGTTATTTTTTTACTTTTTATTTGTTGTTAGCAAAGCAGTTGCCGCTACAGATTGAATGCATTTGGGCCATCCGCGGGTTACTGGGTTAAGGATTTTTGATAGGAAGGCCTCAGTGCTTTTGGGATATGCCCTTGTTTACACTGACAACAAAGTGGTATTGGAGTGTTATAGGGTAACAGAGAATACCTTCAATTATCAATTATAGGTTTTAAATTTACCTTGGCTTTTAAAGGGATAGGGTACACCTTTTTTTTTTTTTAACTGCTTGTATATCTCTCTTTCTTTCTTTCTCTCTCTGACTTTGTCTCTCTCTCTGACTTTCTTTTTGACTCGGTCTCTTTTTCTCTCTTTCTCTCTCTCTCTCTGCCTCTCTCTTTCTTTCTCTCTCTCTCTCTCCTTGACTTCCTCTTTGTCTGTCTCTTCCTCTCTGTCTCTTCCTCTTTCTCTTTGCCTCTTTTCCTCTCTGTCTCTTTCCTTTATCTCTCTCTGCTGGTCTTTCCTTGCCTCTGCCAGCTGCTTATGCTGCTGTTCTTTCAACCACTGTGTGTTGGGGGCATGGGATCTAAAACTAGCTGTAACCAAGTGTCTATGTACGGGAACTGGTCTGGGTTCCCAGGCTTACAGGTTATCTTGTGCCATACCTTTGAAACAAGGGACTTACTTGTCCAGGCTTCCTTCTAATGGCCAACCTACCTCTAATGCTGGCCAGTCTATCTTACACAAAGTTTTAAGTTTTCCTGGTGTCACAGTGCTCCACAGTCTCTTTTAAATTCTTTTTTGAAAATTTTCAACTTAGTTCCTAGTAGGGTGGGCTTATTGGTGCCTGACCTATGCTTCTTTGAGACAAAACACCACGCTTACACCACACACACACCATAAAAAAAAGAACGGGTAAAAAGGGCACACATGCACTTTTGCAGTTTGCACCAAACCAAAATCAAAACTAAAATCAGAGTATCCAGAAATCCAAGCCAGGTCAAAACCAAAACCAAAGTATCAAGCAATCCAAATCAAGTCAATAACAAAAACCAAAGTGCCGGTACGGGCACACCATGGGTGATCAGGCCATGCTTCCACTCAAATGGAGTAGGCAAGTTCCTAAGACCAATCCTGTCAAGCAATTCAAACCAAGTCAAAACCAAAACCAAAGTGCCGATAAAGGCATGCCATGGGTGATCAGGCCACGCTTCCACTCAAACGGAGTGGGCATGTTTCAAAGACTAGTCTTAACAAGTTTTAGATGTCCAGACTCCAAGTGCCTGTTCCTTCCCAGTGTTCAGCCACTGCATTGATCCTCCATGGGGGTCTGCCACACACTGCTCTGGTGAGGCATCCCACCGGGGCAAATGCCTACCCAGGAGCGCTCTCAGGATCCATGTCGCTTGGGCTGGTTTGAGTCCCCCACAGGGATGTTCCACAGGGCAGACTTAAGCCGCCTAAGGAGCTGCCTTGACCATCTGCCAATCACCTTGCTTCCCGGTCAGGGAACCAAGAAATGTAGCAGGACCAGCCGCAGACAAAACTCCTCAGACACCAAGTTAAAGAAGGAAGGGGTTTATTCAGCCGGGGGCATAGGCAAGACTCCTTTCTCAAGGGCTAAGCTCCCCGAGTGAGCAATTCCTGTCTTTTTTAAGGGCTCACAACTCTTAAGGGGGTGCGCGTGACAGGGTCGTGATCAATGAGCAAGCAGGGGGTATGTAACTGGGGGCTGCATGCACTGGTAATTAGATCGGAACAAAACAGAATAGGGATTTTCACAGTGCTTTACTATACAGTGTCTGTAATCTATAGATAACATAACCAATTAGGTCAGGGGTCGATCTTTAACTACCAGGCCTAGGGTGTGGGGCCGGGCTGTCTGCTTGTGGATTTCATTTCTGCCTTGTAGTTTTTACCTTTTTTTCTTTGGAGGCAGAAATTGGGCATAAGACAACATGAGGGGTGGTCTCCTCCCCTAAGCTGAGATCGTGCCACTGCACTCCAGCCTGGGCAACAGAGTGAGACTCCGTCTCAAAAAAAAAAAAAAAAAAATTGAAAACAGACGAATGTACAAGGAGAGTCATTGCAGTTTTGTTTTTAAGAACTGAGAAAGTTTATCTATCCAGGACATTGTTTAAGTAAATTGCGGTTTCTACCAGGAATACTCTGCAGCTGTTAAATAAGAATAGCCAATAAGTATATGAAAAAATGCTCAACATAACTAATCATTAGGGAAATGCAAATCAAAACCATGGTGAGATATACCTCCTACCCTTTCAGATGGCTACTATCAAAAAAACAGAAAATAATGTTAGCAAGGATGTGGAGAAATTGGAATCCTTGTGCACTGTTGGAGGGAATGTAAAATGGTGCAGCTCCTGTGGAAAGCAGTAAGGCAGTTGTTTAAAAAATTCAAGATACAGTTGCCATGTGATCTAGCAATTCCACTTCTGGATCTATATCCCAAAGAAGTGAAAGCAAGGTCTTGAAGAGATATTTGCATGTGCACATTCATAGTAGCATTATTCACAATAGATGAAAGTTGGAAACCACCCAAATGTCCAGAAATGGATAAATGAATAAATAAAATGTGGTACATTCATACAGTGGAATATTTATCTATTCACCCTTAAAAAGGAAATTCTGGCTGGGTGTGGTGGCTCATGCCTGTAACACCAGCACTTTGGGAGGCCAAGGCAGACAGATCACCTGAGGTCAGGAGTTCGAGACCAGCCTGGCCAACATGGTAAAACCCCATCTGTACTGAAAATACAAAAATTAGTTGGGCATGGTGGCGGGCGCCTATAGTCCCAGCTACTCCAGAGGCTGAGGCAGGAGAATCACTTGAACCCAGTAGCTGGAGGTTGCAGTGAGCCAAGATCGTGCCATTGCAGTCCAGTCTGGGCAACAAGAGCAAGACTCCATCTCAAAAAAAAAAAAAAAAAAAAAAAAAAAGGAAGGAAATTCTGACATGCTGCAAAATGGATCAACCTTGAGAACGTCACACTAAGTGAAAGAAGCAAATCATAAAAAGGACAAATACTGGGCCAGGTGCAGTGACTTACACCCTGTAATCCCAGCACTTTGGGAGGCCGAGGCGGGCAGATCACGAGGTCAGGAGATCGAGACCATCCTGGCTAACACGGTGAAGCCCTGTGTCTACTAAAAATACAAAAAAAATTAGCAGGGTATGGTGGCGGTGCCTGTAGTCCCAGCTGAGGCAGGAGAATGGTGTGAACCCGGGAGGCGGAGCTTGCAGGGAGCTGAGATTGCGCCAGTGCACTCTAGCCTTGGCGATAGAGCAAGACTCCGTCTCAAAAAAAAAAAGCTAACTTGAAAAGAAAATTGAAGTCCCTATAATCCTACTTCCTAGAGAGAATCAGTGATCTTGCACTTTTAGTGTTATTTTCTGTCAATCATAGTTATATGTATCCCAATGTAATACATATATTACTTAACATGAAAAATTTTAAGCACATAGAAATTTAAAGGAAATATGTTCATCTATGAATATTATAAAGCCACCATCTAGATTTAGCAGTTAATATTTTGCAGTGTTTAAATTTTTTTCACTGTAGTTTGAAGTAAATTACTTTAAACTTTTCACCCCTAAATACTTTAGAATGCATCTTTTTTAAAGAACGAATTCTTTCACAATATAATCACACAATTTTCACACCTAACACAAGTAACAGTGCTTTCTAAATGTTGTCTAATAACCAGACTATATTCACCTTTCCCTTTTTGACCCCAAAAAATGTCTTTGAGAGCTCGTTTGTTTAAATAGGGTTCTAATTAAGGAGCATAGGTTGCATTTCATTGTTTGTCTCTAAGCTTTTTAAAAATCAAGTGTAGTACCTGGCCCCCCCTTTTTTTTCTTGACTTTGAACTTATTGGAGAGACCTAGCCAGTTGACTTACAGAAGTTGGGTCAATGTTCTCACTTTCTGTATTTATCTGATTGTTTCCTCATGGTGTCCTTTAACTGTATTCTCTTTTATTTCCAGTAAAGCAGAATTTTAGGCTTGAACACAATTACATCAAACATGTTGGACAACAATTCTTCACCATTGATATAATTTTCTTTTTCTTTCTTTCTTTCTTTCTTTCTTTCTTTCTTTCTTTCTTTCTTTTCTTTCTTTTCTTTTCTTTTCTTTCTTATGCAGTTTCACTCTTGTCACCCAAGCTGGAGTGCAGTGGCACGATCTCAGCTCACTGCAACCTCCGCCTCCTGGGTTCAAGTGATTCTCCTGCCTCAGCCTCCCACGTAGCTGGGATTACAGGCACTCGCCACCATGCCCTGAAAGTTTTTGTATTTTTAGTAGAGATGGGGTTTCACCATATTGGCCAGGCTGGCTTCGAACTCCTGACTTTAGGTGATCCACCCACCTCTGCCTCCCAAAGTGCTGGGATTACAGGCATGAGCCACCACGCCCAGCTTGATGCCATTTTCTTCACATAATATCTAGTGTACCCACTATTAGAGATTCTAAGATTATAGGGTTAACTATCGATTTATCTTCTTGCCACTGGAAAGTATTCTATGGGTTGGAACACTGAGATCTTTGACATCTTTCCCTTAATGGTTTTAGCATGCAGTAATGATTCTTTCTCACATCAATTACTTAATTAGAAGTTGCAAAATGGTGATTAAATTATCTTTTTTTTCTACATTTATTAACTGTCATTCTTACCTCTAAAGAACTTTCCCTCATCCACTGGGGTTATTTTGTATCTAAAACTTAGTTCCACTGCAGAGAAAGAATACATTATTCTTTATTTACCTTTAATTACCAAGTTTTAGAGTAAGAACTTGAATAACAGCCACCCCCATCAGTGATGAATAAGATGGTATGTTTTCATCTTTATTGAGTATGATTATGGACTCAAGAATTTTTATGCTTTAAATGTCTTCTAGTCAATTATGGTTCATTACTCTTATTGATGCTCAAACTGTCAAAATGTTCCAGATTTGGCCAAGGGGAGTCCTTTCTGTTGGCTCCTGGGACCTTTTCATATGACTCCATTAGTCTTTTAAATGACTCTTTTCGTCTTTTGGAGTTTTAATATAACTTCATTAATCCTGGTTCACTTTGTACATTCCTTACCCCAGACCTGAAATAAGCATCTCTCAAGCCTCCTGATTCCTTTTACTATGGAATTATATTTACACATTTATGATTGTTATGTCTTCTTGTTGAATTGTCCCTTTAATAATTATGTAATATCCTTCTTTATTCATGGTAATCATCTTTGTTTGAAGTCTACTTTGATATTAATATAGACACTCTCATTTCCTTTTTCTTTTTCTTATTGTTTTAGATACAGGGTCTCATTCTGTTGCCCAGGCTGGAGTGCAGTGGTGTGATCATAGCTTGCTGTAACCTCAAACTACTGAGCTCAAGTGATCCTCCCACCTCAGCCTCCCAAGTAGCTAGGGTACATTATACCATGCATGCCACCATGCTGGGCTACTTAAACTTTTTTTTTCATTTGTAGAGAAGGGATCTCATTCTGTTGCCCAGGCTGGTCTGGAACTCCTAGCCTCAAGAAATCTTCCTGCCTTGGCCTCCCAAAGTGCTAGAATTACAGGTGTAAGCCATCACACCCAGCCTAATTTCCTTTGATTAGTATTTGCATTTTTCCACTTTTAATTTTATTTTTCTATATATATATTTTTGATATGAAGTCTCACTCTGTCACCCAGGCTGGAGTGCAGTGGCACAATCTCAGCTCAGTGCAACCTCCACCTCCAAGGTTCAAGTGATTCTCCTGCCTCAGCCTCCCAAGTAGCTGGGACTACAGGTGCGTGCCATTATGCCTGGCTAATTTTTTGTATTTTTAGTAGCAACGGGGTTTCACCGTGTTAGCCAGGATGATCTTGGTCTCCTGACCTCGTGATCTGCCTGCCTTGGCCTCCCAAAGTGCTGGGATTACAGGTGTGAGCCACCAAGCCCAGCCCATTCTTTTAATCAATTAAGTCTTTATATTGAAAGTGATTTTCTTATAAATAGCATGTACTCGGGTCTTGTCTGTTTAATGTAGTCTGACAATCTCTGCATTACAGTTGGTATATTTAGACCATTTACATTTAATGTAATTATTGATTTGGTAGGATTTAGGTCTACCATTTCTAATCTGTCATCAAGTTCACAAACTCCTATCATTGTCATCTGCATTCTGCTATGTAGCCTATTGAGTGAATTTTTGAAAACTATTAATAATACATTTTATTGTTTGAACAATTTCAGCTTATCAGAAAAGTGAGCAAACAGAAGAGAATTCCCATATGCCCTCTTACCCCAAACCCTCCCACCCCCGTTTCCCTTATTATTAACATCTTGCATTAGTATAGTACATTTGTTACAATTGATGAGCCATTATTAAAACTTTGTTAACAATAGTCCTTTGTGGATTACATTAGAGTTCATTCTTGGAGTTGTATAGTCTACAGGTTTTGACAAATGTATAATGACATGTATTCATCATTACAGAATCAAACAGAATAGTTTCACTACCCTAAAAATCAGCTGTTCTCCACCATTTATCCACCCTCCCCGCCCCCAACTCCTAACTCCTGGCAACCACTGAACTTCTTACTGTTTCTATGGTTTTGCCTTTTTCAGAATATATATATATAATATTATATATGATATATAATTATATATCATATATAAAGAACTATTTTTTGCAAAGATTTCCCATTTAATGGCTTACCTTTTCATTCTCTTAACAGTGTCCTGTGTGAGCAGAAAAATTTAATTTTAGTGAAGTCCAACTTACCAATTTTTTCTTTTATGAGTCATGTTTTTGATGTTATATCTAAAAAGTCATCACCAAATCCAAGGTCACCTGAGTTTTCTCCTATGTTATCTTCTAGGAATTCTGTAGTGTTGCATGTTACATTTAGGTCTATGATCCATTTTGAGTTAATTTTTGTGAAAGGAGTGAGATCTGTGTCTAGATAAGATATACTTAGGCAGGACTAGTGGCTCATGCCTGTAATCCCAGCACTTTGGGAGGCCAAGACAGGCAGATCACCTGAGGCCAGGAGTTCGAGACCAGCCGGGCCAACACAGTGAAACCCCATCTCTACTAAAAATACAAAAAATTAGCTGGGCTTAGTGGCGGGGGCCTGTAATCCCAGCTACTTGGGAGGCTGAGGCAGGATAATCGCTTGAACCCAGGAGGCAGAGGCTGCAGTGAGCTGAGATTGCACCATTGCACTCTAGCCTGGGCAACAAGAGCGAAACTCCACCTTAGAAAAAAAAAAAAAAGATATACCTCGATGTAACATTTTTGTTATTTATCCTATATGGTGTTTTTTGAGCTTCCTGGATCTGTTCCTTTATGTCTACCTTAGTTCATTTGGGCTGTTGTGACAAAAATATCATAAACTGGAGAGTTTATAAACAACAGAAATTTATTTCTCACAGTTCTAGGGACTGTGATGTCCAAGACCAAGGCACTAGCAGTGTCTGGTGAGGCCCTCCTTCCTCATAGATGGCACATTCTGGCTTTGTCCTCACATGGTGTCAGGGGCTAGCTAACTCCCTGGGGCTTCTTTCATAAGTGCACTAATCTCTGTCCTGAGGATAGAGCCCTCATAACCTGATTGACTCCCAAAAGCCCCACCTCAGTACTATCATATTGAGGATTAAGTTTCAATATAACTTTTGAGAAGACACAAACATTCAGACCATATCTTTATATATCATTAATTTGGGGAAATTTTCAGTCACTGTTGCTTCAAATGTTTCTTCTGTTTCTTTCTTTCTTTTTTTTTTTTTTTTTGAGATGGAGTCTTGCTCTGTTGCCCAGGCTGGAGTGCAGTGGCACGATCTCAGCTCACTGCAAGTTCCTCCTGCCAGGTTCACACCATTCTCCTGCCACAGTCTCCCGAGTAGCTGGGACTACAGGCATGTGCCACCACGCCCTGCTAATTTTTTGTATTTTTAGTAGAGACAGGGTTTCACCGTGTTAGCCAGGATGGTCTCGATCTCCTGACCTTGTGATCTGCCTGCCTCAGCCTCCCAAAGTGTGGGGATTATAGGCATAAGCCACCATGCCCAGCTTTCTTTCTCTTTTTCTTCTCTTTCTGGTATTTCCAAAAAGTCTCCATGTTCCACCTTTTGTAATTGTCTCACAGTTCTTGACTCTTGTTCTGTTTTTTCTTTTTCATTCTTTTTTCTCATTGTGTGTCAGCTTTTGAAGTATCTATTGACATCTCTTCGAGCTCACTGATTCTTTCATTGGCCATATCCATTCTTTTGATGAACCCATCAAAGGCATTCTTCATTTCTGTTATGGTGTTTTTTATTTCTAGTATTTCATTTTCATTTCTTCTTAGTGTTTTTATCTCTTTGCTTACATTACCCATCTGTTCTTGCATGTTCTGCCGTTTTTACATTAGAGCCCCTAGCATGTTAATCTTAGTTATTTTAAATTCCTGGTTGGATACTTCCAATATTTCTTTCATATCTGAGTCTGGTTCTGATGCTTGCTCTGTCTCTTTGAAGTGTGGGGTTTCTTGTCTTTTAGTATGCTTTGTAATTTTTTGTTTGAGGCTGTATATGATGTACTGGGTGAAAGGAACTGAGTTAAATAAGGCTTTAGTATGAGATTTTGTGTTTCTCTGGCTAGGAGTTAGGCTTTGTTTACTCTTTGCTATATAGCCATGGATGTCAGAGGCTAAAATTTCCTCTCGTGTCCTTGTGTTGTCTCCCCTGTCTTCTCTGGGGAGCTCCCTAGAGGCTTCTTTGTAAAGTAGCTCTGAGTCTTGCAGTGTCTATCCCTAATCATGGGAAAACATCAAACAAACCCATACAGCGGGACATCTGACAAAGTACCAAGTGTCAAGGATCATGGATTGAATCCTGAAACAGAGGAAGGACACTGAAGGAAAGACTGGGAAAACCTGACTGAGGTCTGGAGTTTAGTTAGTGATACTATACCAAGACTAATTTCTTAGTTTTGATAATTTGTTAACAGTTATGTTAACATTGAGGGTAGCTGCACAAGGGGTGTGAGAAAGCTGTTATATCTTTAACCTTGGCCCATGGTTAAGGTGTTTCCAGTGTAAGGTCACTGTTATTCCTTGTAGTTAACATATATTTGGCACCACAGGATTCATTCTGGAATTCTCCTTGGCTTATTTTTAACTTTTTTTCTTTTTCTAGTAGTGAGAAACCTGACTTTCATGCAGAGTTTACAAATGCCAATTTAAACTTTTGTTTTGTCATATGCAATGATTTTATTACCTGTATTTATTTCAGAGCTTATGAATTTTTAATTATTCTAAGGGCTAACACAGAACTTTTTCATGTTTTCTACTCTTCAAGAGTAGGTAAGACTTTAGTTTGTAATACATTACAAAAGGAATCCTGTGGTTCTCTAAGAGCTAATTTGTCTTGGCAAAAGGCCTTAGTGAGCTGTGAGTGGTGGCTCATGCCTGGAATCTCAGCACTTTGATCTGAGACGGGTGGATCACCTGAGGCCAGAAGTTTGAGACCAGTTTGGCCAACATGGCGAAACCCCATCTCTGCTAAAAATACAAAAAATTAGCCAGGCATAATGGCATGCACCTGTAGTCCCAGCTACTTGGGAGGCTGAGGCAGGAGAATCACTTGAACCTCGGAAGTGGAGGTTGGAGTGAGCCGAGATTGTGCCACTGCACTCCAGCCTGGGAAACAATGAGACTGTCTCAAAACAAACAAAAAAACCAAAAAACCAAAAAAACAAAAAAATTAGACGGGCGTGGTGGCAGGCACCTATAGTCCCAGCTACTCAGGAGGCTGAGGCAGGAGAATCACTTGAACCCAGGAGTTGGAGGTTGCAATGAGCAGAGATCATGCCACTGCACTCTAGCCTGGGTGACACAGTGAGTATCCATCTCAAAACAACAACAACAAAAACAAAAACAAATTAAAAAACCCAACAACAACAAAACCAGCAAACAAAAAAACTAAACAGGCTTTAGGGAAAGAGCAATCTAATTATCTGATTATATGATTGGCACTAAGATGGGAATGACTCTGGCCTAATTTCTTCAATTTACATTTTAAAATAGGAGCTTAGTTAGCCCCCAAATAATATGTAATTGATGTATTAGGGTTGGGGAGTGAATATTTTTCAAAGCAGAAGATATTTCTCAATTCTTGCTTACTTTTAGAGGTTGAAGTTCAAGGAAGCCCCTGCCTTGGCACTATATTCCATGGAGGTATTTGGAGTTAATTTCAGGGCTTAGCAGTGACTCTTTAGAAAAGCAGTATACGATTGAAACGTAATGTGTTACAAATGAGATCACTACAAGTAATTTAAAAATGTGCTAGTAGTGTTTCTTTTTCTGAGACAGAGTCTCACTCTGAAGCCCAGGCTGGAGTGCAGTGGCACGATCTCAGCTCACTGCAAGCTCTGCCTCCCGGGTTTGTGCCATTCTCCTGCCTCAGCCTCCCTAGTAGCTGGGACTACAGGCGCCTGCCACCACGCCTGGCTAATTTTTTGTGTTTTTAGTAGAGACGGGGTTTCACCGTGTTAGCCAGGGTGGTCTCGGTCTCCTGACCTCGTGATCCTCCCACCTCAGCCTCCCAAAGTGCTGGGATTACAGGAGTGAGCCACCACACCCAGCCTCTAGTAGTACTTTTATCAAAAGTAAATAGAAACATGAAATTAATTTTCACAATATATTTTATTTAAACTAATATGTTCACAATGTTAAAATTTCAACATGTAATCACTATAAAAACTACTAATGAGATATTTCACATTACTTTTTTCATGTAAGCCTTTGAAATCTGGTGTGTATTTTATATTTACTGTACATCCTGATTTGGAATAACCACATTTCAATCTTTCAATAGCCACATGTGGCTAGTGGCTACTGTGTTAGAGCAGTTCTAGAACAAAGGAGTCCCTTTAAAACTATTTTGAAGTCATCGTCTATAAGGCAATATGAAAGCTGATCTGAATGATTTCTCCTTTTCCAGGAAGGGAAACAAAAATGAAATCATGTTAGGGCTGCATATTTTATGGATCCCAGGAGAAATACACATAGTCCGAAAGAATGATCTCAGTCAGAAACTCAGAATGAATCATATGAATTAAACATTGGACAATGTCCAATGCTCAGCATGTGTTTTTGGTTTATACTAAGAGCATATTATGCCACCAAATACAGATATTTACTATTATACTTAGTGTAGGAGGTATATTGAGACATTGTTCTAGACTACCACAGTTCCATATTTTGTGAAAAGTTATATTGTATTTTTTTTTTTTGAGAGTGTGCCCAGGCTGGAGTGCAATGGCATGATCTCAGCTCACTCCAGCCTCTGCCCCACCAGGTTCAAGTGATTCTCCTGCCTCAGCCTCCCTAGTAGCTGGGATTACAGGTGCGCGCCACCACGTCTGGCTAATTGTTGTATTTTTAGTAGATATGGGGATTTGTCATGTTGGCCAGGCTGGTCTCGAACTCCTGACCCCAGATGATCCACCCGCCTCAGCCTCCCAAAGTGTTAGGATTACAGGCATGATCCACCATGCCCAGCCTTATATTTCACTCTTTGGGAATTGTATCTTACTGTAATCTTAAACTACACTAAAATAAATAATGTAAACCTTTTGTCAAATTGCTCAGAGTAGGTTTCTACTTTGGTTATAAGGAATAAAATTCATGCTTTTGTGTACACACTAGACATCTAAAGCAACCAACCATAGTTAACAAGCAGTGCTCTTACCAAAAGGTAACTCTTTCTAGAATCTGGCACACCATTTAATATCAGTATGAGCATATGGTGGGTTTAATAATTGTTTTCCATGTTTATAAGTTTTCCTTAGTTTTATAAGCAGTTAAAATGAATCCCTTTCACTGAAATACAATCTGTGGTGGGACTTCTAGCTTTTCTCCATCTTACGCTGCTAGATTTATGTCACTGCCAAAGCTATGCAATGGGTGATATTTACACTATCCTCAAACAAAGCAACCAGAAAAACACATCACTGAATAATACAGATATTCTGAAGTCAAGCAAGCCAACTTTCATTAACAGATCAATTTCCTTAGAAAAGTTGATGAAACTAAAGACTGAAGTTCAAACAAAAAGCCCTCTCAAGGGGGTATGAATTTCTGGTAACTTATGGGGTAAGAAAAAGAGCAAGAAACTTGAAAGTAGGGAAGAGAAAAAAGAAAAGGAGCAAGAGGGGATAGCCAGCTCTCAAAAGAGTCACCAATAGGAAAGCAAAATCTGTATCTAGCCAGTACCAACATGTGAAGAAAGAGTGAGCATAGCAAAATTTAGAAAGGTTGCTTGAAAACCAAACAAAAAACCAAATACCTGTAATCCTAGCACTTTGGGAGGGTGAGGTGGGTGGATTGCCTGCACTCAGGAGTTCAAGACCAGCCTGGGCAACATGGTGAAACATTGTCTCTACTAAAATCCAAAAAAAAAAAAAAAAAAAAATTAGCCGGGCATGGGCTGGGCGTGGTGGTTCACGCCTGTAATCCCAGCACTTTGGGAGGCCAAGGTGGGCAGATCACGAGGTCAGGAGATCGAGACCATCCTGGCTAACACAGTGAAACTCCATCTGTACTAAAAATACAAAAAATTAGCGGGGCGTGGTGGCGCGTGCCTATAGTCCCAGCTACTCGGGAGGCTGAGGCAGGAGAATCACTTGAACCCAGGAGGTGGAGGTTGCAGTGAGCTGAGACCATGCCACTGTACTCCAGCCTGGCAACAGAGCGACACTCGTCTCAAAAAAAAAAAAAAAGTCTCTTTTGGCCAGGTGTGGTGGCTCACACCTGAAATCTCAGCACTTTGGGAGGCTGAGGTGGGTGGATCACTTGAGTACAGGAGTTCAAGATCAGCCTAGGTAACATGACAAAACCTAATCTCTACCAAAAACAAACAAACAAAAATTAGCCACATGTGGTGGTGCACACCTGTAGTCCCAGCTACTTGGGAGGCTGAGGCAGGAGAATCACCTGAGACCGGGAGGCAGAGATTGCAGAGAACTGAGACTATGCCAAGGCACTCCAGCCTGGGTGACAGAGCAAGACTCTCTCTCTCAAAAAAGAAAAAAACAAAAAGCCTCCTTTAAAAAATGCAGTTTGATGCTATAAATTTATCAGTTAATAGTTTTTGGGGCAAAAAATGTTTTCTGACATTTCAATAAGAGCTATAGATGAAGTCCAGCATTAGTCATGACTCTGGACTAAGTCTGGAAATCTGGAATCTCTTCCCAGCTCTGGGAGGTACAAAGTTTTAAAAAATAAGGTCAAAATGCTGGAAAACATTCCATTTATTTCCTTATTAACACAATTGTTCACTCATAAACGACAGTAACACTTGGTGCTATGGGTCATGCACTGAGGTCAGAACAAGGAACAGAAGAAAATGAGGTAAACTGGTAAATCTTTTTGCAGGCTGAGAAGGGAGAGAATGCTGGCATGCCTACTCTGTGCTGGTTTTTTTTTTTTTTTTTTTTTTTGAGATGGGGCCTTGCTCTGTCGCCCAGGCTGGAGTGCAGTGGCGCAATCTCGGCTCACTGCAAGCTCCGCCTCCTGGGTTCACGCTATTCTTCTGCCTCAGCCTCCCAAGTAGCTGGGACTACAGGCACCCACCACCATGCCTGGCTGATTTTTTGTATTTTTAGTAGAGACGGGGTTTCACCGTGTTAGCCAGGATGGTCCCGATCTCCTGACCTTGTGATACGCCCACCTTGGCCTCCCAAAGTGCTGGGATTACAGGTGTGAGCCACTGTGTCCAGCCCTCTGTGCTGGGTTTTATTATGTCATCCAATAACTCACAACTATGTAATTTATTTCCTTTTTACAGATAAAGAAATGGGGGCCCAGAGCAGTCAAGAACATGCCCCAAGTTATTTGTCAGTGAGGCGGAAATTGTGGTGTCCTTGTATAAGTTCACAGTTTATACTTTACCATTATACTGTGCTCCAAATTATCTGATATTTACTTTCAAAGCATGTGTAGGAAGTTTACTATGACGATGCAGAGACATTGTACAGAATCCAGTCCCTTGATTCTAAGGTCCCCAGAACACTCACTTCACCATTTTGTTGACCTCTTCTGTCAACTTAACCTGGCACTCTCTTGGCTGGCTTTCTCTGCTCTTGCTGGGCACTCCAAAGCTTCTGTACTTACATGCTACAATTCCAGTCACAGGAAGATGCTGAGTTCTTTAGTCCCAGATCCATATTCCTGAGAAAACCTAATTGCCTAGGCTCAGGTCATAACTCTGTATCTGTTTCAGTTGATTATGGCTGGGCCTACTGCCCCTCTGTATGGTGGTGAGGCAAAAGTTCCCAGAGAGAGGCAGGGGTGACAGGGACTGTTGTCTCAAATGCCAGGCAGACATCTGGAGTGGTAACCACTACATCTGTTCACAGTGAGCACATCCTTGCAGGGAAACTGGGTTAATCATCTCTATTATTGAAACTCAGGGGTATAGTGTTTCTTCACAGGAATTTTCTTTCCTTATTTGAGATGGGGGTCTCACTTTGTTGCCCAGGCTGGAGTGCAGTGGTGTGTGATCTTGGCTCACTGCAGCCTCCCCTCCCGAGTTCAAGCGATTCTCCTACCTCAGCCTGCTGAGTAGCTGGGACTACAGGCATGGGCCAACATGCCTGGCTAATTTTTGTATTTTTCGTAGAGACAAGTTTTCACCATATTGGCCAGGCTGGTCTTGGACTCCTGACCTCAGGTGATCTGCCCACCCTGGCCTCCCTAAGTGCTGGGATAACAGGTGTGAGCCATCGCGCCCAGCCTATTTATAGGAATTTTCTATAGGTATATAAGTAATAATTTGAAGGTCACAACTAGATGCCTTTTCGTGTAACCGTATCTTGAATGGAACAAACATTTTCTTTCTACATAATTATACATAAATAACCCAATGCTTTTTAATACCCATGAAAAACCATTAGCTCAAAGACACTTGCAAAATTGTATCAGGTTGTTTTCCTTGGTGTGTATTAAGTTTGAGGCAAAGGGGATTTTCAGATACCAAGACGAAGTATAAGTCTTCCACCAAGTTGATTGAAATCATCACATTGCAATTTAATCATATGATGCAACCAATTTTTTGATGTGTTATGCCATTCGCCAAATACCAAAAAATTTTTAGGGGAAACTTTACATCCTTAATACTATACACTTCCAGCTACATCACCACCTAACATGGACTTTAAAAAGAATACAAAGTACGGTATGCCTTCTCAGTGCCTTGTTAGTAATTCAGTTACAGTTCTGCCGAACTTTCTTTAAAGGAATACAATTCTCAATCTTACACTGTTCAGAGCACAAGCATAGCTTATTGTATACAAGAGATGTGCATCAGTTCCCACTCCTCAGGGACTGTATGAATTTGGCTTTATTTTTATTTATTTTTTTGACGGAGTCTCACTCTGTCACCAGGCTGGAATGCAGTAGTGTGATCTCGGCTCACTGGACTCTGCCACCCGGGTTCAAGTGATTCTCCTGCCTCAGCCTCCCAAGTAGCTAGGACTACAGGTGCACGCCACCAAGCCCAGCTGATTTTTTGTGTGTTTTTAGTAGAGACGGGGTTTCACCATGTTGGCCAGGATGGTCTTGATCTCTTGACCTCATGATCTACCCACTTTGGCCTCCCAAGGTGCTGGGATTACAGGCATGAGCCACTGTGCTGGGCCAAATTTGGTTCTTAGAAACCAAGGAGTGATGTGTGCACCAGGCCCAGGGCTGAAGAGCTGCTTCTCACTAGATGCCTCTCTTGGTCTGGCTGCTGTGTCCAGTCCTATCCAGGGTTAGCTCTGTTCCTCCTCCTTGTGGCATCTGTGTTTCTCTTTCTGCTCTGCCTCTCCCCATCTCCTAATCCAAACATCCAAAGAAATTAATTACCTCCAGGAGATCGAGACCATCCTGGCTAACACGGTGAAACCCCGTCTCTACTAAAAATACAAAAAATTAGCCGGGCATGGTGGTGGGCGCCTGTAGTCCCAGCTACTTAGGAGGCTGAGGCAGGAGAATGGCGTGAACCTGGGAGGCAGAGCTTGCAGTGAGCCGAGATCGCGCCATTGCACTCACACCTGGGCAACAGAGCAAGACTCTTGTCTCAAAAAAAAAAAAAAAAAAAAATTAATGACCTCTGCCCCTAACTGAACAAAGCCCTTCATCTAAGGCCACCCTTTGGTTGGCAGCCTTAGCCAGACATCTGCTTCTGGTCAAATCAATGTCTTGTCCACAGGGACGCCCAGCACTGTTTCTGGTTTTAGCTGGATGCTGGGTGTCAGACATGGCAGGTACTATGGTCTACCTGGCGGGTATCAAAGAGTTGGTCGACGTTCTCTCAACAACCTAATAGGGACCAACCATGGAAGGCCAGTAGTAAAGGAGTTTGAAGTTCCCTTTCAGAAACCAATTAACAACCCCAAAGAGACAGTGTGTAACATAAAAGAGCAGCCATAAAAATATAGTTAAACATATTTAATAGAAATATTAAAATAATCATTACACTTCCTCTCATTGCAGAAACCATGAAACAATATGCCTTTTGTAATCAAAGTAATTTTTTATCATGCAAAAAAGTATTTTGTTATGACATTCGTAAGTGGAGACTATATTTCAAAACAAGTTTACACAGACTTCAAAAAGTCTCAAGTCAAAGAGAAAGTGAAATATATTTAAATATGATTCGTTACATCATATGCAGCTGGCATACTCATATTCACAGTTTATGAAGTAAAAAAACTAAACTCTTCATGTTGGCTCTGAAATAGATGCATTTTCATTCATACATTCACTAGTTAGGTCTGTTCTTCTAAGGAGGAAAGACGAGATATATGAGATATTTTTTAAAGAACAAACTCAACATATCAGCAGCAAATTTCAGTTAAACTAAATTGGAAACCAATGTTCTGTGTAACCAAAGTGCAAAGTCAGTTCTCCAGCTCAGAAAGAAAATTAAGAGTATAAACTGAAGGCTTAAGAGAACTTCAGAGAGCATACTGTGTGATTAATACATAAATATTAAAAATTATCCGATTTTTGATTTAAGAACAACACAGTTTGGATCTAGTCATTAAAACACATGCAGAGGTGTCAAAGGCAAGTAACACGACCACCTAAGCTTATTCAGAGGAACTGTGAAGATGTAGCACGGACCTCTAAGGTGTCTAAAATCCCTTCTGATGGAAAGCTTATGGAACACTATCTGCCAAAAACACTGAAAGCACCAGTTTTACATTTAGATCCAATGCTGAGTGATATAGTCCCTGTTGGGACAGGTTTTTATTTGGGAAAATGGAGAGGATTCTCAAAACAGATTCATGGCTTGCATGCAGTGACACCCTATCAAGAGCCTGGAAAGACACCATGAAATCACCTCAACTCAAGTGGTGGGCCCACCTATTCATAGTCAGTGTTACACTAGCCAGCTCTAGGGCTCTGACAACATAATGAGTTTTGAGATAGTATACTTTAAAGAAAAAAAGAAGAGTTTATTTTAAAGCAAATAACTAAACTGCATTTTAACTTAGCATAATTAACTGCAGCATATTTACTTCATAGCCCCTTAACATGTCACTTTTACCAATAAAGCTTTTTCTTTCATATTCTAATCACAAAAATTCTCAACAATTTATAACAATCTATAAATCTGACCTTGCAATAAATAGTCATAAAACGTTATTTTTATTACTATTATTATTTTTAGAGACAAGGTCTCGCTCTGTTCCCCGAGCTGGAGTGCAGTGGTACAATCACAGCTCACTAGACTCAAGCGATTCTCCAGCCTCAGCCTCCCAAAGTAGTGGGATTTCAGGCATGAATCACCACACCTGGCCTTGAAACATTATTTTTAAAGCCTAAATTCCAGGTGGTATGGTACCAAAATTTAGTTTAACTTCAAAATTCACAGTACTGCCGAGAAATGGGCGGGTCCTGAGGTTCCAGAGAAGTGTGGAGTGAATTCATTCCTGGTGGTTTTATTCTGGCAGCATGCATGGGAGATCACACGAGTTAGAGGGCTGTGGCCTGGTATCAACACTTCAAGCTGTTGTACTTTTACTTCAAGTTGAAACTTTTAAAATACATCTGTCATATAGATGTACAAATATATGTAAATGCAAACATATATACACACTTTTTGACAAAAGAATGATGGTAATATACATGAACCATTTTTGTAAATAGATTCTATTTGGTTAATAAAAATATTCCTTCCATCAACCTATCGAAGTCCAAACCAACTACGAAGATAGGATGCCCATCCAGAAGAACGGGAAGCATTTTATTCCTCACCTTTGGAAAGTAAAACAAAAAAAAAGAAAAAAGAGAGTATTAAAATTTCTCAATGTAAAATCTATATTTTAGAACCACTCTACAATGAAGAATGGAAGGTGACTAGAGTTGCATCTAGTTTGCCTGTGTTCAAGCATGATACTAGATAAAATTAAATAAAAACTGTTACTCTATGGGTAGCTAACACTATAAAATCTAAGACCATTCATATGGCTGAAAACAACCCATCCCCAGCCACCATCAATGCAAAGGGCAAAAAATTAGAAAGAGAAAAAACTTCTATATGCAACCTGTTCTGATCTATTAATGTAAAGAAGAACTTCTGGCTAAAGGAGTTTAATAAAGTAAGCCAGTCATGAAGCATGCCATGTATACCAACTGGTGACAGGGAAACATTCTGAGAGCTATGGTGTCCAATATGGTAGCCTAGCCACATTCTGTTAAAACCTCACAAGGTGACTAGTCCAAATCAAGACGTGCTAACAGTAAGTGTAAACACACACACTGGATTTTGAAGACTTGGTGAAAAACAATGTAAAATATCATTAATTTTTATATTAATTAGAAGTTAAAATGGTATTTTGGACATAATGAGTTAAATCAAATCTATCAATAAAGTTACTTTCATCTGTTTCCCTTTTTAACTGTTTCTTTTTATTCTTTTTAATATGGCTACTAGAAAATTTATTTATTTATTTATGTATTTATTTGAGATGCGGTCTTGCTTTGTCACCCAGAGCTGGAGTGCAGTGATATGATCATAGTTCACTGAAGCCTGGAACTTGTGGGCTCAAGTGATCCCTCTGCCTCAGCCTCCCAAGTAACTGGGATTATAGGCACAAGCCATTGCACCAAATGACAATTTGAAATTACATACACAGGTTATATTTTATTTCTATTGGATGACACTGCTCTGCAGAACCAGTGCCCTTCCTTTTACAATGTTAAATTTGTCCCTCTCCTTCATTATAAACAAAAACTTAGTATCATTTCCTAGCTAGGAGAAATAACAGTACACCATAAGATACAGATTCTTGTTCCACTTCTGCTATTACTCAGTAAAGACACCTTGGGTAAATCAGATAGCCTCTCTTGGCCTCAGTTTACTCATGTCTAAAGTCTTCATTTCTAAGGTCCCTTGGGACAATGACATTATCAGATTCAAAACAGAATAAGGCTCTGTGTTCTACAGTAGTGTACAGGCACATTCGTTCTTAGGTCAGGGATTCCTAACCTAGAGCTCACAGAAACTGTATGCAAGTATACATCCACTTTTAAGTTAACACTTTTCACATTTCTCAAAGACCGTATCTTTAAAATAAAAGATTAAGAGCTACCTTAGCTAGTAATAAAACTGGTATACTTAAAAAAAAATCAGAGATTGTTACTTTATCATTGTACTTGTTTGGCATGGCTAAGATGTGTTACTGGTCACTAAGGGTGAGATTTCACTTCCCTAACCTGTTCTTGAAGGCCTTCAACAGATCCCACTTCTTGCTCCACTCTAGTAGCCACACTTCTAAAAATGATCTGTGCAACATATATAATATGCAAGCTGTAGAATGCTGGCTATTAAAAATGGGGTCCAGTTTCAAATACAACATTTTTCTAAACCATGCACAAAAGAACAGCCCTACAGGGACACTCTTCCATACTGTATACATGCCGTTGCCACTACATGTGCATACTGGCAGACGTTAGTGGCTAAAGATAAACATTAGATAAAACATAGATCTTCATTGAGCAGACCTGAAATAGCAGAGCAATGAAGTACATTACAAATCAGCATCCCAGTACATTTTAAAAAGCAAACCAACAAGGGTGTCATGCCACCAGTCAAAAGGTACTTTGCTTAAACTGGCATTCTTTAACATGCATGTTGTAGTGGTAAGTACTTAATTTCATACAGCCACAGTTATTAATACTTTGCTAAGGGCTACCAGCTGCTAAAAACTGCTGTTATCTCATACTGAGAATGCTAGTTCTATACCTTTGCTCTCAGGCTGTGAGGAAGGAGTGCTAGTCCAAAAGGCCATGGGATTAGATTTAAAAAGGCTAAAATTAAATCCTAGAAAACAAAGAATATTTCATTTTTTAACATTTTAGGAAACAAAATGAATATGCTTTTAAAACATAAAAAGCCAGAATCCCTCAATTTATACCACCAATCTGACTGTCTTACATATTCATTTATCCCTGTAGTTTCATTCTTTGCTGATTTAATACATCAGCAAGACTGACATATAACATATAAAATGAGAACATCTCAGTATCATATTTTTTTTTTGGAGACAAAAGTCTCAGTCACTCAGTCAGGCTGGAGTGCAGTGGCATGATTTCAGCTCACTGCTACCTCCATCTCCTGTGCTCAAGCGATCCTCCTGCCTCAACCTCCTGAGTAGCTGCTAATTATACGCACGCACCACCACGCCCGGCTCATTTTTGTATTTTCAGTAGAAACAGGGTTTCACCATGTTGGCCAGGCTAGTCTCGAACTCCTGAGCTCAAGCGATCTGCCCACCTCAACCTCCCAAAGTGCTGGCATTCTAGGAGTGAGCCACCGTGCCCAGCCTCAGTATCATGTTTTCTGAGTGACAAAAGAAACTGGACAAATGAAAATGAACACTTTAAAAAAAGACTCACGTTAATGTGCATGATTCAAGCATGAGTCCGTATACTGTACCGAGTTCTTTTGCTCTGCCCTAGCATGACAGAAGTATCTTCCAGTTACTGAAATGTCTTTAACTAAGTTCTCTTGCTCTTTGAAACCTCACCGTGAACTTATTAAGGGAGAAAAAAAATTGCTCAAATATTTTGGGGGTGTTCACAAAGCATCATTTATATCCCAACATTAGTATCCCACAAAGAGTCTGCATCAAGCTAAACATTAAAAGAAAGAAAAATTGTGCTTAACTTTAACAACAAAGTACTTACCCTTTTCTGGTGTTTTAAATGTGTAGTTGATTGAAGATTCTTCCGTTGGAAAGGAAGCAAAGAGATTTTTGACTTTGCGCTCTGAAGACTGTTCGATATCAGAGTTCTTTGACAGTTCACATTTGTTAGGTTCCACTTTGCTTTCAGATCCACTCTGGGCTACTGAACTAGTTTCACTATTGTTACTTTTCAAAGGTGCATTAAAACTAAATCCAAACAAAGACCCAGTGGCAGAACTGTTGCCAAATGCAAATGGTTTTGATTTTTCACTACTAAAAATGCTTTTAACAGACTCTGAACCAAATACAAACTTTGGAGGAGAAACCACTGCTTTTGTTGTTGTTTCAGATGTGCTAGACACTTCAACTTCTGAAGTTGCATCTGCTACATCATCACCCTGAGTAACATCTGTCCTCTCTCTTGTGGTTTCTTCTAATACAGCTACAGCAATTTTGCCACATGGTGACTCTCTGGGAGTGCTTGACCAAGAAACATGAGGTGTTATTAAATAATCTTTTTCCTGGGCTGTTTTTGCTTCATCAAAAATTTTCTTAAATGAGTCTGCAACATCCTGTAGTTTAAAACGAACAGCTAAATGCTCTACTTTTCTTTCTCCATCTGCAAAATCACATGCAGTCCACACCCATACTCTTTCTGTCCCTTTCATATTTTGCAAAGTCATGTCTGGAGTTATTCTGTGATTGGCACAAAGTTTTAATACTTGGTCCCTTCTCATCACTATATGAACTTGCTTATTATCATAATTCTGTAAAATCTTTACATCAACAATGCCCCTTTCTTTCCATTGACCAACATCTTTATTGTATCTGTAGAGTTCTGCCCTGTGACTAAAAACAACTTGTTCATTTTCCTCACCACTGGATACTTCAACTAGATCAGGTAAACGAACAACAGGTCCAAAGTACTGTCCATCTCTCTCTTCTTCTTGAGTAACATCAGATTCTTCATCAGTGCCAAATGAAGTCCCACTCTGATTCAACTTGGCAGGAGACTTAGATAGACTCAAAGCAGATTTAAAACTGAGGTTAAATCCTGTTGTTGACTCACCAAAGCGGAAAAGATTTTTTCTCACAGGGCTACTTGCCAATGGAGAATCATGTACTGAGCTATTACTAACACTATCATCCAAAGCATCTTTCCTTAAATCATAGTTATCCCATTCTAATGTGGGCCCAGTGTTTTCAGGATTGGGTTTTATTGTTGTGTCTGAGGCACCAGCTGCACCTGTACCTGAACCCTTATTTTCTTCCTCAGTGACTTTTGTTTGATCATTTGTCAAAAATGTTTTGAAATCTTTCAGTCCACTCTTCATTTCTTCAGCTCTCTGTATTAACTTGGCAGCTCTGCCAGTATCTACAAGTTTATGGGGAGTTTGAAGTGGTATGTCTAACAGAAGCCGCTGGCATTCCTCAAATTTCTGCTTGAATTCTTCAGCCAGCTCTGGGGTTTTAAATTTTGCTGCCAACTGCTCTAGTTTGGCATCACCATCAGAGAAATCACTGGCTGAAAATGTCCACGCTCTATCTGATCCAGAGAGAGGCTTCAGGTTCATTGTAGTCGTTATCCAATGATTAGCACACACTTTTAGTACTTGGTCTCTTCGCATCAGCATTCTTAGTTTGCCATTGACCTCATTTTTGAGAATTTTTAAGTTCCCCAAGCCCCTTTCTTTCCACTGACTTACCTCAGCATCAAATCTAAATAGTTTTACCCCCTGTGAATACAGAACTTTTTCATCTTCTTCTCCTGTTACAAGTTCTACTTTTTCAGGCATTTGAACTACTGGTTCAAAATGGATGTCATCGCTGTCCTCAGTCTTATAGGCATCATCATCTTTCTCAAAGTCACCAGAAGTGTTTGCTTTCTTGGCCATTTTACCGTATTGTGATGAGGATAATTTTTCTCCAGCACCTGAAAATCCCTTGAAATTGGGGTCTTTTTTGCCAAACTGAAATCCTTCTCCTGAAGTTGATTTTGCAAGATCTGCAAATGTAAAAGTGCTACTTGTTTGGCCAAAAATCACACCACGGCCATTCTTCTGGCCACCAATATCCTGAGCCTGGAAGCCAGTATCATTTTCAAGAGGCTTTTCACTTTTCTTTTCTTCATTTCCTGGTTCCGAAATGCCAAATTTAAATCCATCAGCAGACACAGGGATGGAAAATCCTTCTTTGGTTGACTTAAATTCTGTATTAGGAGAACCCTGAAATGTAAATGAAGGTGAATTTTCTTGATCCACATGCCCAAAATAGTCATAAAATAAATACCTTCTTCATTCCTAAACAATTTATCAAATGATGTTAACAATAATGATGATGATGATGATGATAACATTTATTGAGCATTTATTAATGTGCCAGCTGGGCACTGTTCTAAGCACTTTACATTATTATCTCATTTTAATATCCTCAAAAACCCTATGAATTAAGGTATTATTATTATCCTCATTTTACATATGAGGCAACTGATGCATTGAGAGGTTAAGAAACTTGCCTGTGGTCAAAATAAGCAGAAGAACAAGGGTCTAAATGCACCCCAACACTCTGTCCTCAAAGCTGTCACATTCAACTACCACTGTAATATTGAGTCTTCAATCAATTGTTATATATACAGCTGTATCAGGCCTGAAAGTACTTACCACATAGTGGGTCAGCAAGGGCATTACAGTTCTATTTCTGTTAAAACAGAATGATGAAGGATCCACCACCACCACTCCCATTTTTAAAATATTCTAAATATTCACACTTATTAACACAAAAATAAGGTGACTAACAAGGATAATTTCTGTATTTGGAGATAAATTTAAAATATCTACATTTTAAGGGACATAAAAGTTTTAATAGTGAACTGCTCTCTTGAATTTATTTGAAGGAACCCTAAACAATTTAAAAAGAAAATAATTATAAATGTATAAATTATTCCTTTGTTACCTTTGTGGGAGTAACATTAGCTGCTGGTCTGAGAAGATACTGGGAATTATATGCTGGTGACTGACTATAATATACTGAAGGGCCAGTAGTTGCAACTAAAAAAAAAAAAAAGAAAAGAAAGAAAACACTGTTAAAGTCTATACTACAGTTAAGACTATCTAGGCAAGAGCTATAAATACAAAAGCAATAGAAATTAAAGAAAGATTTAACTACATAAATTTTAAATTTCTGTACATCAAAATACACCAATCAAGATTATCAAATGACAAACTAGAAAAAAATTGCTAAATATGACATGAAGAATAAGAGAATAGCATCGCTGCGATCAACAAGAACTACCTCACAAGCATTAAAAAAGGAATAAAGAAGAAAGTAACTGTTGCCTTTTCTAAGAAAGATCAGTATGATGTGGAATTATGGACATTCAGTCACAGAAAGGACGTAAGGAACCAAGATGCCATCTGATGGTCAATGCATTTGAAGTGGGCCTAGAAAATCTGCAGAAAGACTAGTTTGTATTTTGTAAACTAAAGCTATTACTGAGAATGTTCAGCTCAAAAATCACCTGACAAATTCATGGAAAGGATGTCATAAATAACATAAAATGTTTTCCCTGGCTTAAAATAAAAAGCACATCAACACTCATGCAGATGTACAAACTGTCTGCTCCCTCTGTTTTGTGTTTTACCAGGAAACAAAACGACTAGAAGGCACCCATGTTAATGACAAAACTACCAATAGTCATTTGCTTGGACTGTTTTATGATAGTTTTACCAGAAAACAACCAAAAGACCTTTTATGCCTGTACATGGAAGAAGAAACAGAAAGTGTGCCAAGAGGTTCCAAACAATTGCCTCTGGAAAGCACTGAAAAATCAAGACCTAGAAAAGGCTAGCCAGAAGCCCAAGTTTGATTTTGGAAACCTTACAGAGGTGAGGATAGCTATTTTGAAATTACTATGGGGAGGAAGCAGGCACAGAACACAGAACAACCTGACAGAAATGGCCCAAGAATCTTAAAGTCTTGCAAGATGTCTGTCTGCATGAAAGCAAAAAGAAAAAATAAAATATTAAATTAAAAAAAAAATCTTAGTCTGAAGTTTAAGTAGGGACTTTAATTGACTACTGACTCTAAACTGTGCAGCTCTAATAAGTCTACTAAAAGTAATCTAATTTTTTAAAGCACTGTATGAATAGACAATTTAGGAAAGAAATACAATAGGCCTCAAGGAACATGTTTTTGAAGTGAGCCTTGAAAATCCACAAAATGACGAGGTTGCATTGTGCAAATTGAAGCTATTATGAGAATGTTCAGGTCAAAAAAATTACCTGACAAATTCAAGCACAGGATCTCACAAGGAACACAAATGTGTTCGTTGGCTTTAAAAAAATCACATTAACATAACATTCATGTTGATATACAAAAACTCTTCTCCATCTGTTTTGTGTGAGTTTTACCAAGAAACCAAACAACTGGAAGGTACCCACATTGAAGACGGCAAAACTACCAACTGCCATTTGCATGAATTGTTGAGCATGACTAGTATTAAAAAAACTTAAAAATTGATATCACTTTTGTTCCTACAAATTGGCAAAGGATTTTATAAACTAGTAAGTCAGCATTAGCAAAAGTGCGAAAATGGCACTATCAGATACTAGCGGTAAGAGCATAAACTGAATATTTTGAATACCCTATAAAACTAGGACAGTGTCCTAGAATTTGTAATGGCATAAACCAGAAACAACACAAATAAAGGAACAGAATTTACAGTACTTCCATGTGATGGGATACCATGAACTCATTAATATTCAAAAAACATTTAAGTTTAAAAATGCTCAGAACTAAAGTAACATTTAAAAAACAGGCTAGCTCATCTACACACAACATAGTAACATGGTAACAATCTCATAAAAAATACTATATGTATAGAGAAAGAACCAGAAGGAAATGCTCTCAAATATAAGAAATGTTAATAAGGTGGTTAGTTTTTAGTTTTCTTCACCCTGTTCAGTACTTCTGAGTATCTCCTATGAGCTCATTAATCTTTAATTTTAATCATCTTATTTTAAAAAAACAAGGACCATCTTGATATATGTTTACTTTTATTAAGGAAAAAGAATCTATGAACACAGGAACAGAAATCAGGAGATCTTGGCTCTCTCCCTTTCAGTGCTACAAAGCTGTTTTGTGAACCTGTAAATAATCCATTTGGAGTCTCCATGTTTCTCAATTGTAAAATGAGGATGTGCTGCTTCTACACATTTCATAGGGTCATTGCAAGAATAAAATGAGACAATGAGAATGTTGTATTTACATGCTTGTATAAGAACAGAAGACCTTTTATGCCTGTACACAGAAGAAATGGAAATCATGACCCACAAGGCACCAAATAACTGACTGCACACGTCACTAAAAAAGCCCCAGGAAAGGCTAGCCAGTTTGTTTATCCTCTTACAAGGACCTATATGATGTGTAAGGTTTTAAGAAAACAAGGTTTGAACGTTAGACATTTCATATACTTATCTATGACTTACGACATTTAATAAGCTTGACTTCACAAAGATTTTCTGTTATTTTGCTTGTGTTGAGAAGATACTATCACAAAAGGCTAGTGGGGTTGCCTTAACTATATGAACCATCACACAAATGTGCTCATCTAAACTACATTTTATTCTAAATCTTTCCTGGGCTAAAAAGAGAAAAATAAAAAGGGCACTACTACTACCATTTCAGAAGTCTGTCGTACGTAAAAGGAACAATTTTGTTATTTCTGGCTGCCTGGGAGCAATGTATTATACTGGCAAGTGCTTTGGAGTTACACCACTGGAGTGTGAATCTCGGCTCTATCAATAACTAGCTGTATAATAGTGAGTAAGTTACCTAACCTTTCTTTATCCATTTCCTTATTTATAAAAAAGGGATTAATAATGGTACCGGACATTCTAAGTTACTGTAATTAAATAAAATTACATTCACAAAGCACTTTTGCACATAGCCAACCCACAGTAAACACTACTAGTAACCTTAGTTCATTAACTGTTTACTGTATACTCTAATAAATGTCTGATACACACCCACGCCCACCTGCACATACACAAATGCTCATAGTAATTATGTAAGGCAGGTATTATCTCCACATTTCAGACAGGTTGACTTACACAGCTATTATAGTAAGTGATAGAGCAGAACTTAAAACCCCAGTATGATTCAGGTCCAAACTCCTTTTCTTTCTTTATATAACCATAATATTTCAAATTAAGTAAGATTTCCTATATAATGTCCTGCCTCTCATCATTATCATCAAAATAATTCCCCAGAGGTGTAGGTTCTTAATTAAGCATTTCTTAGTGCATAACTCTATTCAATAACATTTTTCAATTTAAGGAATAATCTCATCTCAGCTCATCTGAGGTGTGGATTAAGTGTTCTTTAAGCCTTTATATACATGTGATCACATACAGCTCGTTTTTTCTGCTTGGGATTATAAAAATCTCCGTAACACCAAATACAGCTTTTGAAGTCACATATAAACCGATGTTGACATGTATATTAACAAACATATAAAAACAAGGTGATTTCACACGTTATCTACTTAAAAGAGGGAAGTAAAGCAGTTTTACTAAAATATGCGATTATCCACTTGCCAGCTCACCTGTTAGCGGAGCCCCATGAAATGTCTGTGACCCCTGATATCCATCAGGCACCGAGTCTGGTCCATAATTCTCTGTGGGCCAACGACGAGGGAATGCTGACTTAATGCTATTTAGTTTCAACTCCTGCATTTCTTTCTATTGGAAGAAAAAAAAATCAAATAATTTTAAACATTTAATTATATCATGCCAGAAACAGTGCTGGGGAAACTTACTCTTTTAAATTTAGATAACTGATTTTTTTTTTTTTTTTGAGATGGTGTCTCGATCTGTCATCCAGGCTGGAGGGCAATAGAACAATCTTGGCTCACCACAACCTCCACCTCCTGGGCTCAAGCAGTTCTCCCACCTCAGCCTCCCGAGTAGCTGGGATTACAGGCGTCAGCCAGCACGCCCAGATAATTTTTTGTATAATAGTAGAGATGGGGTTTCACCATGTTTGCCAGGCTAGTCTTGAACTCCTGACCTCAAGTGATCCACCACCTCAGCCTCCCAAAGTGCTGGGATTATAGGTGTGACCCACCATGCCCAGACCTGATTATATCTTTTGAAAGTTTCTATTTGCCAATGAGTTCTAGGTACCTGGTGCTGATTTTAAAATATGATTCTTAATTTGTTAAAAATTTATCTGCTCCCATTTTCATTCGTTAATACAAAACCTAATTCATTAACTCTCTCACCTAAACAAATAACCTCCTAAATGATCACACCTTCATTTCCATTCTACACTTGCCTACATTAACCTTTCTGACATTCACCTCCAGCCAAGACAATTCCCTGCTCAAAAAAACAAGTACCTACAAACTAAACTTCTTTTCCCAACTTTCACAGTCCTCTAACATTACACTGACCATCCTTTCAGTATGTTCTTTCTACACTGCAATCTGGACTACCTGACATTCCAAATCACCTCCCCAAACTAGCTTTTCACTTAACCCCGTGCTGAAACAAAATACAACTAATTCTCAAGGTGATGTTCAAATGCTCCACCAGGAAAGGGAAAAAAGTAGTAGCTGCAGAGAATTTATTATGTATATAATAATATGTCCAATGCACTTAAACTCTTAATTTTTATACCATCTACACTGTTAGGTAAATAATATTAGCTCCTATCTTAAAATGAGAGAAACGGATGCAGGGAATAACAGCTGGAATTTGAACCAGATCTGACTCCAAAAATGTTTTCTTAACACAACTCTGCTGCCTTGACAAGATGGCAGATAGATACAATGCCGTCTAGTGTAGCTATGTGGCTACCTGATCTCTGCTGAAGAAAACTAAATGACAGCACCATACCCAACCCTAGAACCTACAAAATGTCCCCTTACAAAACAGACACTTAACAGGAAATTCTTTTTCCAAAGAAACTGTAGTGGTATCAGAAAACAGGTAAATTTTGAAAAGTTTCAAACTTCTCTGTATCAGCCCAGGAATCCGACCAGTTCTAACAAGTGAGGTCAGGGACAGATCTAGCATGTCTGCTTTCTTTTTCTACAAGTGTCTCAAATAAAAATTTCCCAGAAAGACCTAACCATGAGGTCCAAAACTATCTCAATTTTCAAGCTAAATAAAATTTCCCCCACTCATCCATCTACAGTGCCTAGTCCAGATGCTACACATACACATCCAAGAAATAAGAAACTAGCGGAATCACCTAGAAAACTTTATGGTCACTGTTGGTATCTGCACCAGAGCTTTGAATTTGCAATCACTGCTGTAACTGTAATTTTTAACATTCAGTGTGATGAGAACTGGCTTCAATAATTCTCTCATTTTAAAGATAAGAAGCCAAACAGTCACAAAGGAAGTGACTGGCCCAAGATCATTAATTAATGGCAGAGTCAGTACTAGTACCAAGCTTTTCAAGCTCATGGACTAATGCTCCATTATACTTCCACAGAATACAATGTTGGGAGCCTGAAACCTGTATGTTAAGTCAAAATTGTATGTAATTGTCATAGGCCACGACTACACAGAATTAACATTCAAAATTTTTGTGCAAATTCAAAAATGTCTTCCCCACCAAATAGTATTCTCTTAATTTGCAAATACTGCTGATCACACTGTAATAATCGCCACACATCAGCATATCCTTGATGTAACTTTAGCAGTATAATTTAGTTCTTGCTTGATAAACATGAAAGAACCTACTTTTATTTCCAATTCCAAAAAAGTCAAGCTCCTTTGAACACTATTGTTAAAATAAGATATATATACATAACTATTTCCTTACATAATGAAGTCAAATTCATATGGAAGTATTAAAATATAGTAAGACTTTTTGAAGCTCAGACCACTTTTCGATTCCTAGCTATACATTTGAAACACATGTAATCCACAGCTAATCTGGGAACGAACTCATAGACCAGAGTATGATTAGTACATTGTAGCACTTCAATCACTCGGGAATCTTCTCTGTGTCAGGAACTCTTATATTTTAAATAAAACAGTTTCTACCTTTGAAGGTCTCAAATTTTGTGGAAGATGAGAAGAGAGACACATAAAGTACTTTCAAAAATATGGTAAAGGGCTGGGTGCGGTGGTTTACACCTGTAATCCCAGCACTTTGGGAGGCCAAGGCGGGCAGATCACCTGAGGTCAGAAGTTCAAAACCAGCCTGGCCAACATGGTGAAACTCTGTGTCTACTAAAAATACAAAAATTAGCTGGGCCTGGTGGCGGGTGCCTGTAATCCCAGCTACTCGGGAGGCTGAGGCAGGAGAGTCACTTGAACCTGGGAGGTGGAGGTTGCAGTGAGCCAAGATCACACCATTGCACTCCAGACTGGGCAACAGAGTGAGACTCCATCTCAAAACAAAACAAAACAAAATATGATAAAGGGTCAAGACCGAGGTATGTAGGCTGGGCACAGTGGCTCACACCTGCAATCCCAGCACTTTGGGAGGCTGAAGCAGGAGGATTGTTTGAGCCAGGAGTTCAAGGCCACCCTGGGCAACATGGCAAAATCCCATCTCTACAAAAAATACAACAATTAGCTGGGCCTGGTGGCATGTGACTGTCTGTAGTCCTGGCTTCGTGGCAGGCTGAGCCAAGAGGCTCTCTTGAGCTAGGAGGTTGAAGCCGCAGTAAGCTGTGATCATACCACTGTACTCCAGCCTGCACAACAGAACAAGACCCTGTCTTAAAAAAAAAAAAGACCAAAATGTCCCCTTGCCATACTGTTTGGATGGCAAGGGGACATTCTGACCAGCTTCAGAAAAAAAGTGAGAGAGTGGCCAGGGAAGGAATCTTGGAATAAAAAGTACAGCTAGAGAAATTAAGTGACTTACCTTAATTGCCTTTACTTGTTGGCAAATCATTTTCATTAAAGAATTCTGATCTTCTGCCCATTGAGGTGGTGTTTTGGGAGAATACTAAAAAAAAAATAAAAATAACAAAAGAGCATTTAAAACACTTAGAAACAATTTCACAATGAAATGATTCCATTCTTTCCTGTTTACCTTGTAACTTTTACTTGGTGATAGTGAATATTTGGTAGGAGATGGTGTAGAATGTTTTATTTCTGAATCCGCATTTCGCAAAGAACCATTTTTATAGAGAGGACCTCCTTCACTATAGGCTTCGAGTTCCTCCATGACTGACTTAAGCATCTCTTTTACAGACTCCAGGGGCACAGGCAACTAAAAATAAAAGACATTAATTAAGAGCTTTCATTTGCAAAAAATTCCAAAAGTAAAAACTCTAAAATGATATATTTTATCTTATTTACATTTTTGTCACTTTAATAAGCACTTTACACTTTAAATAATAATACACGTGAAAGTGTTTTTTAATTATCTTTTTTCTTTGTTTTTCTGTTGTTTTGTATTATTATTTTTATTTTTTTGTCTTTATTCTATTTTTTTCTTCATGAACACAGAAAAGTGTTGTACAATCTAACATCTTCTGATTCTAAAGTCCATGCTCTTTCTATTACTTCTGTTAACCATGATAATTGTAGAGGAATGTTAACTTGGAAAGCTTTTCCAAGTGAACAAAATAAGTTACTGATGTTTTCTGATTTTCAATGGTGACAGAAATACAGATGCTACAATACCCCAGACAACATAAATCCTAATAAAAGAGTAGTAACACAAATTAACCAACAAAACACTCAGAAGACTGAACATAATTTAACATCATCATGACAATCTCAAACAGCTGACAGCAAGAAAACAAGGGCGTTCACAATGGCTGATGACGATGAGAAGAAATGCTCCTAAGTTGTCAGCAACAACTTTCAATTTCAGCAAAGTTCATTAAGAATTAGTCCTGAGGTTATAATATTTGTTTTGATTACACTGCTAAGAGAACAAAATCAATGTCTTATCTTAGAAATCTTTTCTAATTCCCCGAGAAGTACTTTTTAAGAGCATATACCTAGATTCCCAAGTTTAAAAAGACACACCAAACCTAAGACAAAGCAAGCAAATATAAGCATTTAGACACACACATCCCTTCTGTGCATTAATAACAACATATTACTGAGTATTTTTGAAATTACCAAAATATAACACCAACGCAAAAACACTGACCAGTGGGTTATCAGTAAGAACATACATACCACAACCTGATACTTACTTTCTTGATCACTGAAAGATTTGAATCACTGTCATCTAAAATCTTTATTAGGTAGCCCCTGGTCTTTGTCAGATAATTTCTGCATTCTTCTTGTTCTTCAGGAGAAAGGGCATCATTTGCAATGTCTTCTGCCTTCCTGTGAAAAATCTATACAAATAGTGCTTTCATGAAATCATTAGCTTTTTAAAACAAAAAACTTTCAGCTTGGCCACGCATGGTGGCTCATGCCTGTAATCCCAGCTACTCGGGAGCTGAGGCACAAGAATCGCTTGAGCCTGGGAAGCAGAGGTTGCAGTGAGCCAAGATTGTGCCACTGCACTCTAGCCTGGACAACAGAGAAACCCCGTCTTTTAAAAAAAATAATAAATAAATAAACAAAACTTTTAGCTCAAGTACTGCATCTACTTACCAGTGCAAGATTCCAATAAGAAACAACACTTTTTACAGATTCAAAAGCAGTCATAGCATCTTCTATATTTCCATTTACTGCATCCAATATAGCAAAAGTTATGTGTGCGTCTTCTTCATATTCAACAATTTCTGATGCCTAAACACACAGAATAGTTTTTAGTCAAATTGTTTATACTCAGAATATAAAACCCAAATGATTTTCCAAAGATTTTATATGATCTTAAGAGACAAACATCTCATTACTCTTCTCTGTCATATCTTATCTGTGAGAGCTAGTGAATTTAGAAAACAAGATTACCATTAAATAACAAGGCAATTAATTTAAGCAGTTTATAGCTCCACGTCTTTGTTTATAAACTGGAAATTCCCATCTCCAATAAATTCATAAAGGAACTCTGTTACCTGAATGTCTACACTATGAAAATGTTTAAACAGAGGATCAATAGGTTCAGGAATACTGTTCTTCTTTATTATCTTCAACAATGGCAAAACTTTCTTCCAATAATGAACACTTCTCCCTATGTATTCTTGTTGACCATAGAAAGAATTAAGACCGCTGCCCTAAAAAAGAAAGTTAAAAGCACACAACTTTAAGGAACACGCATGATTAGATCTAAAGTTCATTTACAAGTTGTAAGAACTGGCTAAAATTTCAAGTCAAAACCAAATGGTACCTCAATAGTCATTTGTTCAACTTCCAAATACTGTAATAACTAAACCACCTTAATACCAGTGAACTCACTGCAACCTCTGCCGTGCAGGTTCAAGCAATTCTCCTGCCTCAGCTTCCCAAGTAGCTGGGATTACAGGCACCTGTCACGATGTCTGGCTAATTTTGTAGTTTTAGTAGAGTTTTTTTTGTATTTTTAGTAGAGACGGGGTTTCACCGTGTTAGCCAGGAATGATCTCGATCTCCTGACCTTGTGATCTGCCCGCCTCGGCCTCCTAACGTGCTGGGATTACAGGTGTGAGCCACCGCACCCGGCCTCTACACTCAACTTTTAAACGCTTCTAATGATACCACCCTAACGTAGCAATCCAAACTACTTTTTAACAGTTGCCCTTTTTAGATAGCTGAAACCTGCCTCTTCTGTAGTGTCAGTTTGTTCAAAAGGCTGACCATCTACACCTAATGGTGACACAAAACACACCTTAAATATTTAGAAAGATCTATAATGGTCTTACCTACAAAGCCTTGTGCTAATTTTTTTTTTAATTTTCAGGCTGAATAATTATCAGAACTTAATTATTAAGGAAAAACAGTAACAGCTCAGCTAATATGTAACATTCACTGTGTGCTAGGCATTGCTCCTCTAAGTGTTTATATTTAACTACATTAACTATTTTGCAGCAATAAAAAACACATCTGTCATAATATGACCAAGCTGCTGTTTTCAGAACAAAAAAACTTTCAATAAAAAGTGCATGATTTTAAAAAATTAAGGTAATGTTCTTTAAAAATGCTTATACTTTAAAACTCACCGTTTTCTGAAGGCATTTTGCCCAATGTACAAGCAGAGCAGGTTGAAGGCCATGTTTTTCCTGGGCTCTTAGAGTGTTTATTTCATGCTGAACTAGAAGTCTCAATTTTGCTGAGTTTCCAGGTCTAAAAAATAGTTCAATTTACTAAAATTGCTTTCTAAATACACAGTTCAGCGCTTACATACATATATGTTAATGGGTCACATGACAAATTAAATCTTCACATGAGGATTAAATCCCTGGTAAAACCTACGCACTAAGTGAAAGCAATATTTTTGTTTTACTACTTACCCTGCTTTTCTGTGAATCAGAGTACAAACCGCATCCCACCAAGATTTTTGTCTTTCTGTACAAAGCTGTTTACATACAGGAAGGGGCAGGCATAACGGCTGATAGGAGCTGTGGTGAGAATTACATTTCTCCTTTAATTGTAAGTGGCTGGTATATACTACTCCAAGGAGAAATACCTGTTTTATTTAAGGAAAAGTTAAGTTAGAAAAAAAAATTAAACAAAATTCAGAATATTTAATTTGTTAAAATCTTTGCTTACTTCAAGATCTAAAATACATATTGATTCAGGTGCATTTGTTTCAAGCCTTGAGGTTTCATAGGGCAAATGATGGAAAAGCTGTTTTAGCCATTTTCGGATTCCAGGTAAAGCAGGCAATGAATTCCACTGTAAGCCAAGCCAAGTAAGGTGCTGAAGACTACCATTATGTGCTCGAATAGCACCTGAAATAAAATAAAAAAATTGGCTTAAGGGTTTGAAATTTTTCCTTGTGCCATTAGTTTTGCCAACATAAACAATTCACATTATGTATATCTTAATTATATAACTGCTTTTCTATATCAAAGCTGGAGGGAATTCTATGTTAGGCAAAATCTCATGTTCTTATTAAATGCATTCTCACTTGAGTATTTCTAGAAATTTTAATAAAAATAGTAGTGATGAAGAATGTTTAAGTCCATCTTAAAAAATGACACTGACTAGAACTCAATAAACCAAAATCAACTGACAAAAGCCAAATAAAGAACACCTAACCTAATAAGAAACCCCAAAACAATGGGTTTTCCTTTAAGTCATTAAAGCAATGGAACACCACTATATTAATCCATCGGTACAGTAAAGAAATCTGTTTTTCTACAAGAAAGTCAATATTGAAAAGGTTATGCGCAGTCAGGAGTTCGAGACCAGCCTGGCCAGCATGGTGAAACTCCGTCTCTACTAAAAATACAAAAAATTAGCCGAGCACGGTGTCACGTGCCTATAGTCCCAGCTACTTGAGAGGCTGAGGCAAGACAATTGCTTGAACCTGGCAGGCGGAAGTTGCAGTGAGCCGAGATTGCGCCACTGCGCACCAGCCTGGGTGACAGAGCGAGACTCTGTCTCAAAAAAAAGAAAAGAAAAGAAAAGAAAAGGTTATGCGCTTCTGGAAGCATGAAGAGGTATGATCTTTCTGTCATTTTGGCAATTTGCAAGACTTAAAGATGTTCATGTCCTTTGTCTCAGTAATTCTGTTTTTAGGTATCTCTATGGAAATAACTTGCAATGAAGACACTTTTTGTTGAAGTTTTTATCAGAGTATGATTATTAACAGTGGAAAAGTTGAGAAAACTTGGATGCCCAATAACAGAAAGTAGCAAGCAAATTATGACTACTTCATAAAAAAGATTATATTGCCAATAAAAGTGATATTTATAGTTTTAATACAGAGACTATGGGAGAGAATTCATGAAGGAAGCAAGATAAATCATACATAAACAACCATTTAGATGAAAAATATGGCCAGATGCAGTGGCTCATGCCTACAATTCCAACACTTTTTGTTTTTGAGACGAAGTCTCGCTCTGTCGCCCAGGCTGTAGTGCAGCAGTGTGATCTTGGCTCACTGCAACCTCCACCTCCCGGGTTGAAGCGATTCTCCTGCCTCAGCCTCCTTAGTAGGGACTACAGGCACATGCCACCACCCCCGGATAATTTTTGTATTTTTAGTAGAGACGGGGTTTCACCATGTTGGCCAGGATGGTCTCGAACTCCTGATCTCAGGTGATCTGCCCGCCTCGGCCTCCCAAAGTGCTGGGATTACAGATATGAGCCACTGTGCCGGGCCTAATCCCAACATTTTGGGGGGCTTAAGCAGGAGGATCACTTGAGCCTAGGAGTTGGAGACTAGCCTGGGCAACAAAGGGAGACCCTGTCTCTACCAATTAAAAAAAAAAATTATCTGGGCCGAGTGGCATGTGCCTATGGTACCAGCTACTCAGGAGGCTGAGGCAAGAGAATCCCTTGAGCCCAGAAGTTCAAGGCAGCAGTGACCTACGATCATGCCACTACACTGCAGCCCAGGTGACACAGCGAGACCCTGTCTCAAAATACAACAAGGCTGGTCGCAGTGGCTCACAACTGTAATCCCAGCACTTTGGGAGGCCAAGGCAGGTGGATCACCTGAGGTCAGGAGTTTGAGACCAGCCTGACCAACATGATGAAACCCCGTCTCTACTAAAAATACAAAAAATTAGCCAGGCGTGGTGGTGGGCATTTGTAATCCCGCTACTTGGGAGACTGAGGCAGTAGAATTACTTGAACCTGGGAGGCAGAGGTTACAGTGAGCCGAGATCACACCACTGCACTCCAGCATGGGCGACAAGAGCAAAACTTGGTCTCAAAAACAACAACAACAACAAAAAATACATGCCACCCCCACAGCACCACATTCAAACTCCCCCCAGCCCAACCCACACACAAAAGGAATACAGGAAAACATTAAGTCGTTATTTCTGGGTAATAAGATTATGGGCAATTTATAAGAATTAAGACGGAGACCATTTCCTCTGAAACATATAACTTACCAAAATCGTATCTAGCCAAATCTTCAAGCTCTGGTTCTTGTACATCAATGTTTCCAATATCACTGCTACCAAGAAAAGATGTATCCTTAGGTGACTGACTAGAAAACAGAGCATCATATAATGCAGACTGCCCAATTTTGTTGGCAAAAGTTTCAACAACCTCTTTTAAGAAATCTTGCTTGCCACGACTTAAGTTTAGCAACATGTGCCCTGAAAAAAAAATTTAAGTTATTTCCATCACTTTAAAAATACAGATTGTATTTGCT
Source organism: Gorilla gorilla gorilla (assembly GCF_029281585.2). Taxonomy (NCBI): domain Eukaryota; kingdom Metazoa; phylum Chordata; class Mammalia; order Primates; family Hominidae; genus Gorilla; species Gorilla gorilla. The sequence goes on from NC_073236.2 coordinate 50,010,230, forward strand.
CACGTTGTCTCATTTGTATACCCAAAGGGGAAATAACATGATCATTGCAGACCTAACCCTCCAACCCAAAAAATACAGCTGGACAACAAAATCGGTGCTTATGTAGCAAATGAAAAGAGTACAGGTTTAATATTCTCAGTATCTACATAAGACAGCAGAACGGGGAAAAAAGACAGGAATGTGTATGAAAAATGCCAAACATATTTGCATTTTAGATGAAAAGGTCTGGATTTAAGTGGCCATAGGAGAACAGGGACAAGCTCTTATTCTCTGATCTGATACACTGATTTCTGAACCTGGCTCATCAGAATCCTCCTTTAAACAGCTTTTAAGAATTATATCCGGCTGGGCACGATGGCTCATGCCTGTAATCCCAGCACTTTGGGAGGCCAAGCTGGGTGGATAATGAGGTCAGGAGATCAAGACCATCCTGGCTAACACAGTGAAACCCCGTCTCTACTAAAAATACAAAAAAAAAAAAAAAAAATTAGCCGGCCCTGGTGGCGGGAGCCTGTAGTCCCAGCTACTGGGGAGGCTGAGGGAGGAGAATGGTGTGAACCCGGGAGGCAGAGCTTGCAGTGAGCCGAGATCACGCCACTGCACTCCAGCCTGGGCGACAGAGTAAGACTGTCTCAGGAAAAAAAAAAAAAGAATTATTTCCAGGCCTTGTTCCCAGAGATTTTTATTCCATAGGTTTACAGTAAGCAATCAAAAAATCATAGTCCTCGGATAAAGTACTGATACATGCTATAACACAGATGAACCTTGAAAACCTTGCTAAATGAAAGAAGCCAGTCACAAAAGACCACATACTATATGATTCCATTTATGTGAAATGTTCAGAATAGGCAAACCTACAGAGACAGATTAGCGGTTGCCAAGGCTGAGAGGTTTGGGTAAAATGGGGAGAAACTGCTAATAGGTAAGGAATTCCTCATGGAGTGATGAAAATCTAAAACTGACTGTGGTGACAATGGTAATACTCCATGAACATACTAAAAGCCACTGAACTGTACACTTTAAATGGGTGAAGCGTATGGTATACGAATTATATTTCAATTGAACTTTTTTAAAAAACCCTCCTTCGAGTTAATTCTGCTGGGCAATTAGGTTCGGTTACCACTACACAGTTGTGTCTCAGCACACTTACAGAGGCACCCTCGGGATGCCCAGATCAAAGACATTAAAAAAAAATACAGGCAATTTTTATCTAACTGTGACACCATGCAAAGGCACTTATGAGAGCCCTGCAAGGGTAGAAGGAAAAGAGAAAAGGAAAAAAGTAGAAAGTCACTTTAAGGACTGAAAGCCTAACTCCCACAAAAAAAGTGGGCTATGGAATAAAAGAGCAATGTGAGCTTTGGCCAACAGCCTAACTATACACCAAAGCTTATAATAACTTTGATTTAATATTACATCTTGCTCTTTACAAAATTCATCCAATTTTATATCAAAACTGCTCCTTATAGAAAGCATTATGTTTCTTCAGTTCACTGCTTGATTCAATGGCCATCTAACTACCTTAAAGTTTGTATCTTAGCAAAATCACAGGTAATATGCAACAGACCTTTAGGATTCATCCCAAGCCAAAAATGGGGGAAAAAATCCACAAATTCCAAGAGCCTAATATAAGGTAAGTATATATCTTCTATCTTCCTCACTATGCTCTCAGCTCTTTAAGACAGATCCGTATCTTCATCTTTATATCCCCACAGCAGTGTTTTTAGAATCAGCTGGTGTTAAATGGTTGGCAAATCAATAATTATACTTAGTTCAGGAAGTGACTAAATATTCAGGCTAGAGGCTCTAGCAGCCAGATGAAGAAACAGTTAAGAAATCCTCTCCACATAGGAACAAACAATATCAAATATTCGTTTTTTTTGAAGAATGTGCTATTTCTTCGCATCTCTTCCATACCTATTGCTCTTAACTGATACGGCAAAAAGAAATAATTTTGACAAATTATCTCCTGGACAGATGAAGATTTTATCATAAGATATGCCTTAACAGAAATTCCTTTTTCTTTTTAAATTAAATTAGTTTAATATTACTATTACCTGATTGGCTCAGTCGGTCACAGGCCATCATTTCCAGCAGATTTTGTCCAGCTTTACCTTTTCTTAATTTAATCTTTGGTCTTGGAACCTAATAATTTTAGAATCAAAAATCTTAATTTGATGATACCCATACTTCTAATAGTAACATGGTCTTATCTATTACACTGCACTTTTTTTGATAATGAATGAACAGTTAACCATTAATTAAACTGAATTGGAAAAGACTGCAAAAACTGGGAACCAAGGAATTTATATAACCTATGAAAGATAGGCCAGGTACAGGCGTGGTGGCTCACACCTGTAATCCCAACACTCTGGGAGGCCAAGGTGGGCTGATCACTTAAGGTCAGGAGTTCGAGACCAGCCTGGCCAACATGGTGAAACCCAGTCTCTACTAAAAATAATAAAAAAAAAAAAACAAAGAGCCAGGCGTGGTGGCACACACCTGTTAATTCCAGCTACACGGGAGGCTGAGGCACAAGGATAGCTTGAACCTGGGAGGCAGAGGTTGTAGTGCGCCGAGACTGCGCCATTGCACTCCAGCCTGGGTGAAAGAGTGAGACTCCATCGCAAAAAAAAAAAAAAAAAGAGGGGCCAGACGTGTTGGCTCACACCTGTAATCCCAGCACTTTGGGAGGCCGAGGTGGGGGGATCACTTGAGCCCAGAGTTCAAGACCAGCCTGAACAACACGGTGAGACCCTATCTCTAAAAAAAGTTTTTTTTAATTAGCCAGGAGTGGTGGCACACACCTGTGGTCCCAGCTACTCAGGAGGCTGAGGCAGGAGGATCACTTAAATCCAGGAGGTCAAGGCTGCAGTGAGCCATGATCATGCCACTGTGCTCCAGCTTGGGTGACAGAGTGAGACCCTATCTCCAAAAAAAGAAAAAAAAAAAAAAAGCATACACAGAGCAGCTCTGAGAAATTAGTTTCTACTAAAAGCACATTCATGTTACATTCAGAGAAATGGAAAATTTAATTATATTACTTTTCTACCCTGCATAAATAGGACAACAGCAGATGTTGTCCTATTTGAGTAGATATGACACCCTACTTTAAAAAGTACAGGTGAAATGACACTTGGAAATGCCACATTGTAGATAACACATTTTCAGAGTATGGATAATAGGGGATAGCACTAGAATAAATGGGACAACCAGGAAATTAAAGAGATCCTAATGCAATAACCTATGAAAAAAAAAAAGCATGATGAATAGAATGGCGAAGGGAAGACGTGACAGCTGCCTTCAGATATTAAAATTATTTTATAAAAGAAATCATTAAAAGAAGAAACAAGACCAACAGGTAGAAGGCTTGAAGAATATTTTTATTCTGTATAAGGAAGTACCAAGAGCCAAACCACCTAAAGATGCACTGGGCTATCTTGAAAAGTAATGAATGTCCATCACTGAAAACGTCCAGTCACAGGCAATGCCCACTTACTAGAAACATGCCAAAAGTAACTATATGGGTGACTAGAGCATCGGCTTTTAATTCTATCACCACTTTCTTAATTGGTGGTGGAAATGTAATTTGATACAACCTCTTTAGGGTTAGATATTTGGCAACAGCTCTAAAAATTATAAATGCACAGATATACTTTGATACTGCAATTCTTTCAGGAATTCATGGCACAAGTTAATCATTGCTAAATTACTTGAAGTAGCATTAAAAAAAAAGTAAAAGCAAGCTAATGTCCTGGTTTTAGGACCCTGGTTTTAAAAACTCCAAAACTACAGTACATCCATACAATGGAATAATATGCAAGCATCCAAACTAATGAGAATGCCCTTTATATATGCTGACATGGAAACATCTCCAAGATACAGTTAATGGAAATAAAGTAAATGCAATGTTCAAATGTTTTCCTCCTTCTTTTAAAGACAGGGGATATATGTGTGTTTACTTGGAGATGCATAAAACGTTTCCTGAAGAACACACAAGAAAGCAATAACATTAGTTTCTTTGGGGGTGGAGAAAGTAAATAACTAGGGAACAGAAAGGAGTCTTCATAGCATATTCTTAAGAGCCGCCAGAATTTTAAACCATGTATATATAATTCTTTCCAAACATGCTCATTTTTCAAAATATATGATTTATGAACCTAAAAGCTTCTGATTTTGAATTTTAGAAATATTCGTATTGCCTATCCTTTTACTCACAAGTTTTCTAAACATCATGTCAAAGTTTGTCATCTATATGTTGAAAAGAGCACACAAAGTAAGAAACAAAATGTTGACATCGTTCTTTTTGTTTTCAAACTGACCTCAATTCATAAACCCGGCCTCTTTTACAAAATTATTCAACAGTTGAATCTGTGACCAGTTAATTAGTTGTGAATCCACTCAATCAAATCATCTCAATTCACTATTTCCTTTTTTTTTTTTGGAGATGGAGTCTCGCTCTGTCGCCAGGCTGGAGTGCTGCAGTGGCACGATCTCGGCTCACTGCAACCTCCGCCTCCTGGTTTCAAGCAATTCTCCTGTCTCGGCCTCTCAAGTAGCTGGGACTACAGGCACCCGCCACCATGCGTGGCTAATTTTTGTATTTTTAGTAGAGATGGGGTTTGACCATGTTGGTCAGGATGGTCTCAAACTCCTGACCTCAAGCGATCCGCCCGCCTCAGCCTCCCAAAGTGCTAAGATTATAGGTGTGAGCCACCACGCCTGGCTATTTCCTCATCTTAACTAAAAGGTTTCAAGATACTTTGTTAACTACCTAGCTGCAATGCAGATGCACTTACTAGAACCACAGTATTCCTCTGATTAAGAGTCTGAAAATCTTGCCATAAAAGTTAGCCAATTCTTAAATACCCAAATGCCAGCACATAACCTACATTTTACGCTTATAATCATTTGTTCATTAAGCTTTAAAATAAACTGATCAAATAAAATACAAGCATCTAAGATGTTTCTATTATATATTCATTCTACAGAAATATGTGGTAGTTAATAAAGACTGAGGTAGGTATCTCTGTGCTGAAGTGGAACAATGAAGAAACATTTAGAAAAGCAAGGCATCTGGCAATAGGTAAAGCACACCCACATTGAGGCACAATATTTTTTAAAAGCAGAGAAAGAATGTATTGCACATTTGCATATGCAAAAAATATGTCTGAACACCCAAGAAACTCCTAACTGTAGCTGTCATCTAGGAAAGGAGACCTGAGTGAATGGATTAAGAGGGAAACTAACTTATGATTAAAAGTTCACAGTCAGGTGTGGTGGCTCATACCTGTAATCTCAGCACTTTGGGAGGGCAAGGCAGAAGGATCACTTGAAGCCGGGAGTTCAAGACCAACCAGCCTGGGAAACATAGCAAGACCTTGTCTTTACAAAAAATTTAACAATGTAGCCAGGCATGGTGGCAGGCACCTGTAGTCCCAGCTACTGAGCTGAGGCTGAAGCAGGAGAGGATCACTTGAGCCCAGGAGTTCGAGGATGCAGTGAGCTATGATCATGCCACTGCACTCCAGCCAGAGCAAGAGTGAGACTCTGCCTCCCAAAACTACATATCAAAAAATTTTAGGCTGTGCGCAGTAGCTCACACCTATAATCCCAGCACTCTGGGAAGCTCGAGCCCAGTTCAATGTTACGGTGAGCTACGATTACGCAACTGCACTCCAGCCTAGGTGACACAGCAAGACTCTAATAGACACACAGACAGATAAATTTTAAAGTTTCCATTAAAAATAAGAACTATTGGCAGGGCGCGGTGGCTCACACCTGTAATGCCAGCACTTTGGGAGGCCAAGGTGGGTGGATCATGAGGTCAGGAGATCGAGACCATCCTGGCTAACACGGTGAAATCCCATCTCTACTGAAAATACAAAAAAATTAGCCAGGCATGGTGGTGGGTGCCTGTAGTCCCAGCTACTTGGGAGGCTGAGGCAGGAGAATGGCGTGAACCCAGGAGGTGGAGTTTGCAGTGAGCCGAGGTCGTGCCACTGTGCTCCAGCCTGGGCGACAGAGTGAGACTCCATCTCAAAAAAAAATAAAATAAATAAAAATAAGAACTATCAGTTACTTGAGAATTTCTATAAGAACCTTTTAATGTTTGTATTACCTAGTGAACCTCACTAAATCCATTAATTTTCACTAATCCATTCCTTATGAACACAGAAGTTTCTACTGAGCAAATATTAGCACTTAACATGTGAACTGTCTATCAACGGTGTTTTTAAAAGATTTACAGGCCGGGCTCAGTGGCTCATGCCTGTAATCCCAGCACTTTGAGAGGCCGAGTCGGGTGGATCACGAGGTCAGAAGATCGAGACCATCCTGGCTAACATGGTAAAACCCCATCTCTATTAAAAAATACAAAAAATTAGCCAGGCATGGTGGTGTGTGCCTGTAACCCCAGATACGTGACAGGCTGAAGCAGGAGAATCACTTGAACCCAGGAGACACAGGTTGCAGTGAGCTGAGATTGCGCCACTGCACTCCAGCCTGGTGACAGAGCGAGACTCCGTCTCAAATAAAAATAAAAAGATTTATATTAGGCAGGGCATGCTGGCTCACTGCCTGTAATCCCAGCACTTTGAGAGGCCGAGACGCGCAGATCACCTGAGTTCAGGAGTTCAAGACCAGCCTGACCAACATGGAGAAACCTCATCTCTCCTAAAAATACAAAATTAGATGGGCGTGGTGGCGTGTGCCTGTAATCCCAGCTACTCGGGAGGCTGAAGCAGGACAATCGCTTGAACCCGGGAGGCGGAGGTTGCAGTGAGCCAGATGGCGCCATTGCACTCCAGCCTGGGCAACAAGAGCAAAACTCCGTCTCAAAAAGAAAAAAAGATTTATATTAGAAGGAGGGGCCGTCCCTAAAAGTAATGAATCCTTTTTTTTCCCTCCCCAAGCAAAAAATCCTTCTCTAAAATTAATCATTTTTCTAAGCCTGGTTTAATGCTTTTTTGGAAGACTGCTTATTTCTTTTCCTTTCAAAAGTTATGCAAGCTCATTTAAAAAAAAAAAAAAAAAAAGGCCGGGCATGGTGGCTCACGCCTGTAAATCCCAGCACTTTGGGAGGCCGAGGCAGGTGGATGACTAGGTCAGGAGATTGAGACCCTCCTGGCTACCACGGTGAAACCCCGTCTCTACTAAAAGTACAAAAAAAAATTAGCCAGGCATGGTGGCGGGTGCCTGTAGTCCCAGCTACTCAGGAGGCTGAGGCAGGAAAATGGCGTGAACTCGGGAGGTGGAGCTTGCAGTGAGCCAAGATCGTGCCACTGCACTCCAGCCTGGGCGACAGAGCGAGACTGCGTCTCAAAAAAAAAAAAAAAAAAAAAGCCAGGCGCGCCAGGCACAGTGCCTCGTGCCTGTAATCCCAGCACTTTGGGAGACCAAGGCAGGTAGATCAAGAGGTCAAGAGATTGCGACCATCCTGGCCAACATGGTGAAACCCCATCTCTATATTAAAAATACAAAAAATTAGCTGGGCTTGGTAGCACAGTCCTGTAGTCCCAGCTACTCGGGAGGCTGAGGCAGGAGAATCACTTGAACCCAGGAGGTGGAGGCTGCAGTGAGCCAAGATCACGCCACTGCACTCCAGCCTGGCGACAGAGAGAGACTTGGTCTCAAAAAAAATAAAAAAATAAAAAATAAGAAAAGGTTTTATGTTTTCAAAGATTAATAGATATACTGTTACATATACACAATACAGTCATAAATGTGATATACATGTGTTTCAATTAACATGTTAAATTGCAATCATATTCTTCTATCATAGGCTATAAAGCCATTGCCCTACATCTACTTATTAGGAATTTGTCCAAGTAACACATCTTTTTGAATCAAGCTTTACCCATAATACGAGATTACATCTTTATCATGTTCCCAAAAATGGCAGAGTAAAAAGATCAAACTCTTCAAATTTGTCTACAAACAAATCATGGCAATGCATGCTTTCGACAAGAGTGCATTCAACATCCCTGTTTCACCAGCCTCACCAGTATTGTGTATGCTTAGTTATTTTCCACTGTATCAAATTGACTATTTCATTTTAACTTTAATTCCACAGGTTTGTTCACATATTGTCATTACATACCAGAGCACACCTTCATTTAAAACACATCAAGACTCCGTGAAATGTCAATTGCTCCTACAAGTGGAAGACTTACCTGAAATGCTATGAGATAGCACAACGCAGCCAGCTCAGAAAGAGCTCGCCATTGAACATTATTACCCTGCTGACCCATCTTCAAGAGCAGAGAACCAGCATGCATGTAGAAATGTCCTTTCATTTCTAAGAAAGTAGCTGACAGTCCATCATTTCCACCCAAAGAAGATTTCGCAGACTGAAGAGCACTATCAAAACTGTAATATGAAAATATCGAACAGATGATACACACTTACTGCACTGTGAATAATCATGGTTCACTTAATTCAAAACAAAATAAAAATTTTATTTCAAGCTTCATCTTCCACATTCAACTTCTAATAATTCTTATTCCCCATGTTATAAATTATGAATCATCTAATGCTTATTTTTATCCTGCATACTTCCTATACTTCATGCTTAACCTCTCAAATGATATCTTATTCCCAGTTATTTCCAGCCCTCCAATCACAGGATAAATATAAGATTAGTGATTATAGGTGCACATTTCAAAATAAACCAGGATAAAGTTGGGAGACTATTTTGTAGTTTCTTCCTGATCATATAATTTCATTATTTAATTAACAGTTGTAATTTCTCAAATTAGACATACCATTTCCAAATTAGAAGTAAATAACTGACAGGTATTTGAGTATCAATACAGCAATTGCTCTTTTTACTATATAGATCATTACAGCATTAAATAAATTGTCTTTTTTTTTTTTTGAGACGGAGTCTCTCACTATCGCCTGGGCTGGAGTGCAATGGCACGATCAACCTCCACCTCCCAGGTTCAAGTGATTCTCCTGACCTAGCCTCCTGAGTAGCTGGGATTACAGGCACCTGCCACCATGCCCCGCTAAACTTTTTTTATATTTTTAGTAGAGACAGGGTTTCACTATATTGGCCAGGCTGGTCTCGAACTCCTGACCTCACGATCCACCTGCCTCAGTTTACCAATGTGCTGGGATTACAGGCATGATCCACTATGCCTGGCCTATTATTTGTAATCTATTTTCTAAATTAGTTCTTCTAAATCCTAATGTTTCTCCAAATCCTCACTTTGGAAGAAAAGTAAAAGCAAACACTTAAACGTGAAGCATGATTTTAAAGTGGCTTACAATAAAGCAACCAGAGCAAGTGAGGTCTAAAGATCTCTGAGGGTGCTCAAAAACCCCTTCGGGGGATCCATGAAGTTAAAATTACTTTTACAATAATACCAAAAAAAATTTATATATTACATACTCATTTTCTCATGTATGTAGAGCTGAGTTTTTTTGTTTTTGTTTTTGGAGACAGAATCTCACTCTGTCACAAGGCTGGAGTGCAGTGGCACAATCTTGGCTTAATGCAACCTCTGACTCCCAGGTTCAAGCGACTCTTCTGCCTCAGCCTCCCAAGCAGCTGGGACTATAGGTGCGTGCCAACATGCCTGGCTAATTTTTTGTATTTTTAGTAGAGACAAGGTTTCACCATTGTTAGCTGGGATGGTCTCGATCTCCTGACTTCGTGATCCACCCGCCTTGGCCTCCCAAAGTGCTGGGATTACAGGCCTGAGCCACCGCGCCCCGCTGAGCTGAGTTTTCTAGAGGCTTCATGACATGTAATAGTTTTACAGACTGAAAGAGGAAGTAAATGAGAATCTAGCTATGTTCTATTAAGCGAGACATTAAAAAGATTTACAAAAATGCAAAAACAATGACACTTTTCTGACTACTATTTGCTGTTGGGAAATAATTATTTTTCATAAAAAATGCTATTATTGGCCCTGCACGGTGGCTCACACATGTAATTCCAGCACTTTGGGAGGCCGAGGCGGGTGGATTACCTGAGGTCAGGAGTTCAAGACCAGCCTAGCCAACATGGTGAAACCCCATCTCTACTAAAAATACAAAAAATTAGCCAGGCGTGGTGGTGGGCACCTGTAATTCCAGCTACTTGGGAGGCTGAGGCAGGAGAATCTCTTGAACCTGGGAAGCAGAGGTTGCAGTGATCCGAGATCACACTGTTGCACTATAGCCTGGGCAACAAGAGCAAAACTCCGTCTCAAAAAAAAAAAAAAAAAAAGCTATTATTATTAACACACAATAGGGCTTATTACATTTTTAATGGATTACATTTTTTATTTGTTTTAATTTCTAATGTAATAAACACTGACAGAAATAACCCACATACGGCCGGGTGCAGTGGCTCAGACCTGCAATCCCAGCACTTTGGAAGGCCAAGGTAGGCGGATCACGAGGTCAAGAGATTGAGACCTTCCAGTACTTTGGGAGGCCAAGGTAGACGGATCAAGAGGTCAAGAGATCGAGACCAGCCGGGCGTGGTGGCTCATGCCTGTAATCCCAGCACTTTGGGAGGCTGAGGCTGGCGGATCACAAGGTCAGGATATCAAGACCATCCTGGCTAACACGGTGAAACCCCATCTCTACTAAAAATACAAAAAATTAGCTGGGTGTGGTGGCGGGCACCTGTAGGCCCAGCTACTCGGGAGGCTGAGGCAGGAGAATGGCATGAACCCTGGAGACAGAGCTTGCAGTGAGCCGAGATGGCGCCACTGCACTCCAGCCTGGGCAACAGAGCAAGACTCCATCTCAAAAAAAAAAGATCGAGACCATCCTGGCCAACATGATGAAACCCTGTTTCTACTAAAAATACAAAAATTAGCCAGGTGTGGGCTGGGCGTGGTGGCTCACGCCTGTATTCCCAACACTTCGGGAGGCCGAGGAGGGCAGATCACGAGGTCAGGAGATCGAGACCATCCTGGCTAACACGCTGACACTCCGTCTCTACTAAAAATACAAAAAAATTAGCCGAGCATGGTGGTGGGCGCCTGTAGTCCCAGCTACTCAGGAGGCTGAGGCAGAAGAATGGCGTGAACCTGGGAGGTTCACAAGGGGGGTAACAAAGGGCCCATGAGGCCTGATTAACTGATCTGACAAACCATCTGTCACCCACAGCCCTAAGCCACACTGTGAAACTGCCTAGGGTGGCACCAGCTTTTTATCTTCCTCAGGGTCCTCCCCTCAGGCCCCCAAGTCACCCCCTCATGGTCCAGATTCTCCCCTGAGTGACTCCATCCCCATGGTCATCTCCCCTCCTGAGCCTCCCCCTCTGAGGGCCAAGGGCTGTCCTCAGGGCCCTCCTGGGGCTTCCTGGTGGGGAACAACCTGAGGCAGGAGGATAAGCTCTTATTCAGAGCATTGAGAGGAAATTGTGAAGCTTGCAGTGAGCCGAGATTGTGCCACTGTACTCCAGGCTGGGTGACAGAGCGAGACTCTGTCTCAAAAAAAAAAAAAAAAAAAAAATTAGCCAGGTGTGGTGTCGGGCACCTGTAGTCCCACCTATTCAGGAGGCAGAGACAAGAGAATCACTTGAACCCAGGAGGCAGAGGTTGCAGTGAGCCGAGACTGCACCACTGCATGCCAACCTGGCGAGAGCAAGACTCAGTCTCAAAAAAAAAAAAAAAAAAAAAGAGAGATTGAGACCATCCTGAACCCCGTCTCTACTAAAAATACAAAAATTAGCTGGGCATGGTGGTGTGTGCCTGTGGTCCCAGCTACTTGGGAGGCTGAGGCAGGAGAATCGCCTGAACCCGGGAGGCGGAGGTTACAGTGAGCCAAGGTCGTGCCACTGCACTCCAGCCGGGTGACAGAGCAAGACTCCATCTCAAAAAAAAAAAAAAAAGAAAAAAGAAAGAAAGAAAGAAAGAAAAAAAGGAACCCACATACAAAGATCTTTGATGTCCTTAAGAAAAATGTAAAAGGAACTTGTGACCAAAAAATTTGAGTATACAAAGAACACAAAATAAAACATCCTACATGTTTTCTAAAATAATCTTAAAGTTATGTTAGTTCTTTTAGATACTGCTCTTACCCTACCAATTTAGGACACTATGTACTTTTTCAAGAAAATTACCTACTCCCTGCACTCAGTGAAATGAACTTCTTTCCTTATACCAGATGGGGAAATAAATTAACTTCCAAACAAATGGACAGCCTAAACTAGCAATCAGTAAACTTTTTCTACAAAAAGGAGGAGATTACTAATCTGGCTTTACAGGCATACAATCTCTGCTGCAACCACTCAACTCCAACCTTGTAGTATGTAAGCAGCCACAGACTATACATAAACAGAGGCATGCTGCATTCCAATAAATATTAACAAAATTAGGCAGGGGCCATATTTGGCCCACAAGTTCTAATCAACCCCTGCTCTAAACTAACATCTTTATACAAATCCAAGTGATGTTTTTGTTCAATGGAATTTATTTTCAAAATGGAGACACTGGTTTTCAAAATCAAAATTTAGGAAAAAAGGTAAATCATATAGTTGAATTATTTTGTTTCTTAGCTAAAACAGTATTTTCTGAAATACCAGTGATGCTAAGTGCTTATACTAGTACATGTGAACCTAGCCATCTGATGACAGATGAACTTTAATTTTCACTTGATTATACTATTATAAAAAAATAAAATATGAAATAGCAGTTAGAACATTCATTTTAAGCTTGACTATGACAAAATTGAGTATTTAACCATATGGCTAATTTTAATGAAGCTTGAACTATAAGAGTTCTCTAAAAAGGAAAGTCATATAAAACCAATCAGAACTTCCCCGTAAAAGAAGAAAAATAAGACTGCCTCCTAGTGGTTCACTGTATTAACTATAACTCCTACGTACATTATAGAAATAATGATTCAGTAAAGAAATTTAGAGCAATGAACTTACTGCAAAAAGAAAAACTACAATTTATACTAAAGCATTCTCCTCAAAGTCAACGCACCTTTCCAGTAATTCTCTACTTTCCTGCACATCTCTAGTGGAAAGCGTAAGAAGCATAAGATTAGCATAGGCCAGCAGTAAGTCTGTATTGGTTGCTCGCCAGTCACTTTTATCAGACTCCAAACACTGTAAAGACTCCAGATATTCCTATTTTGTGGAATGAATAGTAAGTTACAAAACTTAATCAAGTGTTAAGAAATTAACCATTTTATGCCTACAAATTCCTTTTCTCACTCCAACCACGTTTGTGAAACTACATTGATTTTTACATCAACCTTATAAATGAAAACACCAAAAATATATACATTTATCATAGTTATCTCCCCAATCTTCCCATTATAAATTTAACTGATCCTGGTAAAAATTTCGTTTTATAACTGTTCTACATAAATAAAAGAAATTTAAGTCCTGCGGGGCACTGCTGCTTTAGTACAAAAAGATGTATGCTAATTGCCTACATAGAAATGTAAAGACCCAATAGCTTTTATCTACCTTAAGGGTCTGTACAACACACGAATTCCACTCTAAACTTGAACGCAAAGCTATGTTCCTCTCTGCCTCACGGCAGCGGGCCACAGCATCCTTCAATCTTTTATTTGAGCGATAGAACTCCACTAGCCGGATGTTCACATGGACGTCATCAGGTCTTACATAAAGTTCTGACTGAATCAAGTCAAAAAGTTTATTCCGTCCATCTTCACCTTCTAGAAGCTGTTCCTATTTAGAGGGGAAAAAGAAAAATTATTAGAGTAACACTTGTGCAATTTTAAACAAGTCATGCTCCCAAAAAGCACCATTCCACTATGTCTAGTTTTATGATGATGCCACCAAAAACACCATCCTAAATACCTTATTCGTCCCTTCTGAGAGTTGCTTACAACCCAGAAACTAAGCCTCAAGAACTGTATGTGAAGAAAAGCATCTGTGATTACTGCAGTAGCTCATACTCTCTTCAGAGACTACCAGGACTATTGCCACACATCCCTGTCCATCTGAGTCACCACCAGAAGCCTAGACCTCCCCAGTCAATCCTCAGCAACAAGGTCCTTATGCTCAAACTGCTCTGTATCTCCTTAAATCTGACTCAATCTCACATCCCCTCTCCTCCCACTGTTCTGCTACCTTCATCATCATCTCAAAGCACTGTCATCACCTCCTGACCTTAAATGAAGACAGTATCATCTCAGGATAACCCCCACTACCATGATGGCTTTTTCTCTCTGAACTTACATACAAGGAGAGGAAGTAGGGTTTGTGGCCACTCGCTTCTCATTTGCGATGCTCTTCCATCAGCCTCTCAAGAAGCTAGGACCATAGGCATCCACCACCATGCCCGGCTAATTTTTTTTTAACGCTCTGTAGAGATGGGGTCTTGCTGTGTTGCCCAGGCTGACTACTCAGTTCCTTAATCACCTCATCTCCAGTGATGTTATCCTCTACTCCAACCTCAACCATCCACTTGCCACTGACACAGGTCTTCAAAATCTGCATTTTGGTCTTACCACTGAAACCACCATACCATCCTTCTTATTCTTCCACCTCACTGAGGGCCTACATACCCTTACTTTCAGAAATATACTTCTCCACCATATGAAAGTTCCCTTCAAGACAATAACATCATGAAGTTTTAAACACCTGTAAACACATATAAATACACATACTTTCTTCTGTCAGGCAAAAAATGCTATAATCCCTTATATCCATAATTACTGTTTGCTTACAGATCCCTTCAACTAATTCCCTCTTTTCCTCAGAAGAACCCTCCCAACTGGTTTCTGTGTGCTTAGATTTGGGAAATCATAACCCCAAGCTAACTGATTTCATTTGCATTATCTCAACCATCAAACTGGTGCTGCCTAAAACAAAATACCATTTTAGTACTAACAGACTCACTTTCTCCACTCCCTGACACTTCACACCTCCTATTTCCCCAACTTCCCCATACCTTCCTTTGACCCTCACTTTCAACTTATAACCTAGATTCATCCTTCACTGAGAAACCTGAAGCTATCACATATAAATTCCATTTTACCTTACCTACTTAAACTCGTCTTTCCCCAACTCTCAAGACCAAGCTGCCCATTAGTACTCTGTATTTCATTCCCCTCTCTCCTTTATCAATTTCTCCTCTTCTGGATGAGATGGATGATACCCTGGTCTCTCCCTATTGCAAAAGCCCTAGTCTTTGACTCTATGTTAAAAATTTTTTTAAAAACCACTATGAGTGCTTTTAAAAAGTTCTATCTCATACTTGAGAGAAAAAGCCTTCTCAACAGTAATACTCTCATTCATTAAACAAATGTCAGAAACTGTTTACCTTAGCAAGCCTTAAATTTTAGGAGAAATGGAATTACTTTGCATGACAATTATAAATCTCATGGATTTCAATTCCAAAAAAAAAAAAATCTGATACAGGAAAGGTGTAACAGTGCCTTCAAGTTATTAAAGAAAATCTTTTTTTTTTTTTATTATACTTTAAGTTTTAGGGTACATGTGCACATTGTGCAGGTTAGTTACATATGTATACATGTGCCATTCTGGTGCGCTGCACCCACTAACTCATCATCTAGCATTAGCAAGAATGCTTCAAAGTATCTAACTTGTTACACTGCAAGAAAAGAATCTCCTGCCATTACATATGTTCTTTAACACTACCGACACCAGACTAACTGGATTGCCACGCCCAATATGGGAGTTATGTTTGAGGCATAACACCTAAGAGAGTAAAGAAATCTGCACAATTAGACCTCGCGTTTTAGACTAATATTTAAAATCCAGCTGCTTATTACTGGGGAGAAAAACATCAGTAATATTTATCTTTGGAAGCATCTTCAATGCTTTTTCAGCTTCAAAAATCTGTACATGGTTGTTCATAGCAGTTGAACAATAGCCAAAACCTAGAAATAACCAAAATGCCCCTCAAAAGTGAATGGTTAAGGCTGGGTACAGTGGCTCACACCTGTAATCCCAGCACTCTGGGAGGCCAAAGTGGGTGGATCACCTGAGAACCCGGGAGGCAGAAGTTGCAGTGAGCCAAGACAGCACCACTGCACTCCAGCATGGGTGACGGAGCAAGACTCTTGTCTCAAAAAAATAAAAATAAAAAAACTGAATGGTTAAATTGTGGACCATGAAATACTACTCAGAAGTAAAGGAACCAACTATGGATATACAAAACTTAATATGGATCACAAATGGTATTATGCTGACTGAACAAGCCAACCTCAAAAGGTCACATGCTTGGCTGGGCGCGCTGGCTCACGCCTGTAATCCTAGCACTTTGGGAGGCTGGGGTGGGCAGATCACAGGAGGTCAGGAGTTCGAGACCAGCCAGTTTCTACTAAAAATACAAAAATAAGTGGGACATGGTAACACGTGCCTGTAGTCCCAGCTACCCGGAAGGCCGAGGCAGGAGAATCGCTTGAACCTGGGAGGCGGAGGTGGCAGTGAGCCGAGATTGCGCCAGTGAACTCCAACCTGGGCAACAGAGCGAGACTCCGTCTCAAAAACAATGAAAAAAGAAAAAAAAAGTCAAACATTTCATGATGACATTTACATAACATTTTGAAATCACCAAAGTATAAAGATGGAGAACAGATTAATGGTTGCCAGAGGTCAGGCATAGTGAAGAGAAGTAAATAGCATGACTACAAAAGGGGCAGCATGAGGAAGATCTCTGTGGTAATAGAGTAGTTCTGTATCTTGACGGCAGTGGTGGTATGAATCTACACATGATAAAATGAAAGAAAACTATACATACACATTGTACCAATGTCAAAATTCCTGATTTTGATATTGTGCTTTGGTCAGGTTAAACAGGTTGAGTATCCCTTATCCAAAATGCTTGAGACCAGAAGTATTTCAGATTTTGAATTTTTTCAGACTTTGGAATATTTGCAGGATATTTAGCAGACAGAGCATCCCAAATCTGAAAATCTGAAATCCAAAATTTTCCAATGAGCATTTCTTTGAGCATCATGTCAGTGCTCAAAAAATTTCAGATTTTGGAGCATTTAGGATTTCGGATTTTAAATGCTCAACCTGTATAAGCATTGGGGGAAAATGAAGTAGCATATAGGATCTTTCTGTGCAAACTTTGCAACTTCCTGTGCAAAAAAATCTATAATTATTTCAAAATTAAAATTTTTTAAATTTCTATCAGAAACATATATAATGGGGGTAGGAGGAAGCTAAAGGCAAATATACATTTATAATTTTATATTGTACACACACAATAAAGTATACATTAATATATAAAACATTACAATATACATTTTAAATGTTTGCCAAACATATTTGTGTATATTTCTCCAGAACAGTTCCTTAGTAAACTATATTTTACTCTATAAAGAATATCAGGACCAGTCAACACACTAGCAAGAACTTCCTACCATTTTTAGTAATTACGTCTTATATACTAGAGAAACCACCTTTTATCTTTTGCTTGAAAACCTTACTATCTCAAAATACAATCCCTTCTACTTTCAGACAATAGTTATTAGAAAACTCTTCTTTAAAATATCCCTAAATTGTCATCCTGTAGGTAATTTTCACTTAATGAAGCAAAAATTGTATATCAGACAGAATTTAATGTAAATCTTAGCTCTACTTAGTTTACAGCTACTCAACTGTAAAATCCCTAAAATATTAATTATTCCAGAAGGGTTAATGAGATGTCACTTATAAAGTATAACAATGCCTAATAAGACAGTAGATGCTCAGAAAGGTTTTAATACACTTTTTAAAAGAAAAATGTTAAAGGAAACACAAACACCTGGGCTTAAGGTTTGCTATTGAAAAGTAATTTAAATTCCAAATATTAGAAATGGTTATGTCTTAAGTTTTCTCCCTTTGTGTTTTGTTTGTTTACCTTTAGTTTATAAATTGCAGGACTTCCTGGGAAAACTTTAGCTGCTCTTTCAACCCAGTATTTTGCTCTTCCATCAGTAACATCATTTTTACAAAGCAATTCTGCAATCTTCAACACAAGATCTTTTTGTGTTGGGTTTAATTCCACTGAACGCTAATATCAGAAAAGAAATTAAAGATTAGTAAATAAATTGTATGTATGTATGTAGGAGTATATATACTTATATATAAAGGTTAAAAATTATCACTCCAACCCTTAAAAAATTCTACTTCTAGAGAAAACATGTTACTTCAAAGGTGTTAAAATAAAAGTGTCTTGGAATTTTCTAGAAATGAATCAAATAAAAATTATATTTGTGTCATTTGAATGCAAAAAACACAAAAGAACACCATTTCTGACCGTGTTAGACTTACAATTTATAGGTGTTAAACAATTCTAAATCTGTTCCAAGCTGTGTCACATAATTGTACTATGACACCAATGCCTGTTTTATGATATTCATAAAATATATTTGACTTACTTATATAAATTTCTCTGGGCATCATGTGTTTGGCTATGCAAAGGCTATATTTGAATCCTATAACTTACCCTGTAACATTCAACGGCTTTCTCTGTGTTTTCTTCCAATTCATAAAGAAGACCCAGAAATCTGTGAGCTTTGGGATCCCTCTCTCGCACATTAATGTAAGTACGTATGTATCTGTTTTTTAAAAGTAATACAAAAGTAAATTAAACTTAGAACTGTACTTTTAAATGCTAACCGAAGAATACATCTTAAACCAAAGCAAGCACTAAACTCGTTTATATTGTTACTCAAAACTACCACTATTTATGCAGATAACTCAAAAGTATTCATAGAAAGAAACGGGTAATACTTAAAAACACGTACATGGAGTTGACCACATACTTGTTTTACCATTAAATGTCACATTTACCATATTTTTCTCCAGTGTTATCCACGCATAAGAAATGAATATATAAATTGCTTTTTCTTCCTGATCACATTTTAATAAAGCACTAACAGTTTTGCCAATAAATTAGAAGTGATTATAATAAACATTTTTAAAGTTATCATAATGCAAAATACTAAACAGCAACAATTTCCCAAACAACAAAGGGAAATACATTTACCCTTTAAGCAAGAAAGTAATTTCTAACAGTACTATATCCAGCTAAAATCGAACAGAAGAAAAATTACTAATTACAGTACCAAATACAGGAAATTTCCATTTCTCAAATCAAGTAACAACTAAAATAAGTAAATATCCTCTAGGTTCCTTGACGGTATTACGATCAGAGAAATTAGGCCAGATCCAAACTAAGGGATTAAAGTCTCACAGTAAAAAGGTACAAGAGTTAACAGTCACAGTGCTGCTAGTTACATAATTTATGTACCACCATTTTCCTTTCTTACCAGCATTTCCATCTTCCTTTGGATGCCTTTAAAAGCCTGCCTCCCAGCTGGGAGCAGTAACACACACCTGTAGTCCCAACACTATGGGAGGCCGAGGCAGGCAGACTGCTGTGCTCAGAAGTTCAAGACTAGCCTGGGCAACATAGTGACACCTGTCTCTACCAAAAAATGCAAACCTTAGCCAGGTCCACATGGTGGTGTGCATCTGTATCCCCAGCTACTTGGGGCGCTGAGGTGGGAAGATCGCTTGAGCCCAGAAGGCAGAGGTTACAGTGAGCAAAGATGGAGCCAGCTGCTGCACTCCAGCCTGAGCAAGAGAGACAGATACTGCCTAAAAAAAAAAAAAAAAAAAGCCTGCCTCCCTCTTAATTTCCTGCTTTAATCCACTCCAAGTCAGGAAATCAGAATCACCAAGCTTCTTATCCCTAGGATAGAGCCTTAGAGCATCACATGTTGTGTCAATTAAAGATCTTTTATACAAGCTATTCTCCTGCCTTACAATTACAGTTTAGTTTTTTATTCATTGCTATTTTCCATCTGATTAAGGTATCAGATATCTAACCAAAAACAAATTAAGATATAGGCATGGTCCTCTTTTACTCCAACAGAAGACAATTTTTAGAAAAAGTGTTTTAAGCCAAACAATTTCTTGCCCTTGGTATAAAGCAGCAGCATGCAGAAAACACTAATTACAGTTTCAATCTCAATGGAATCTAGGCTGGTCCTTAGCATCAGTCTGAGTGATAAATCCCTTATTCCAGAATACACTTAGGAAGAACTACTAAGAACATATTTTTACCTATTTCAAAGAAGAAAATGAGAAAAGGCATTGATTTTTAAAAAAAGAATACGTTATGGTTTGTACTTACTTTTTAGCAAGATCATATTCTTTAGCTTCATAATACAGCTTTGCAAAATAGAATCCTTTCATTGACTTCTAAAAAAATTAAAAGTTGTTTTATGTTTCATACAGAAATATTTTCCAACATTTTTTTCAAAAGTAGTTAAAGCCTGACAAATGCATAATTCCATGTTTTATAATTTCCTATCACAAAACAAAAAATAGAGCTGGGTGCAGCGGCTCATGCCTGTAATCCCAGCACTTTGGGAGGCCGAAGTGGGCGGATCACCTGAGGTCAGGAGTTTGAGACCAGCCTGGCTAACATGGTGAAACCCCGTCTCTACAAAAATAGAAAAATTAGCCAGGCATGATGGCGGGTGCCTGTAATCCCAGCTACTCGGGAGGCTAAGGCACAAAAATCAGTTGAACCCAGGAGGTGGAGGTTGCAGTGAGCCAGAGGTTGCAGTCAGCTGAGATCGTGCCATTGCACTCCAGCCTGGGCGACAGAGACTCCATCTCCCAAACATCATCATCATCATCATCATCATCATCATCGTCATCATAAATAAGCTGGGTGCAGTTGGTCACACCTTTAATTCTGTTTAATTCTAGCACTTTCAGAGACCAAGGTGGGAGGCTAGCTTTGAGGCCAAGAGTTTGAAACCAGCCTGTGCAACACAACAAGATCCTGTCTCCAGGGGGAAAAAAATAGCCAGGCATAGTGGAGCATGCCTGTGTTCCTAGCTACTCAGGAGGCCAAGGAAGGAGAATCACTTGAGCCCAGGAGGTTGACACTGCCGTGAGTTATGACTGTGACACTGCACTCCAGCGTGGGTGACAGGGAGATCCTCTCTCTAAATAATAAATACACAACATACAAAAAAATAAATTCAAGAAAGCAAGACAAGCAGACAACAGAAGTTAAGAATTTTCATCAGCCTTGGAAATCTTGGAAACCCTGTGGTACCACTCTCTCACTTAACAAACAAAAGAAACCAGCTTTCTTTGGGGAGGAAAGGTATTCCAGAAATCTCTTCTACCATGTGTAAGCCTCTATGGGAAAGAATAAGTAAGTACTTAGGATCTATTAAGGCACTGAGGATTCCCTGTGCCTTAATAGTACATGTACTGTTCTCTCTACAGATCAGATCAGTATTTTACAGTCAAGGAGTCAAAAAGGCAGAAATAAATATTGAATTCTTCAAGTAATAGATGAGGTCCACAGCCTGGCTCCTTGGTTACATAAACTCCAAAGTCCAAAATGCTGATGCACACCAGGCTGGGTGTGGTGGCTCACACCTGTAATCCCAGCACTTTTGGAGACTGAGGCAGGTGGATCACTTGAAGCCAAGAGTTCGAGACCAGCCTGGCCAACATACAGAAACCTCCTTTCTACTAAAAATACAAAAATTAGCTGGGCATGGTGGCACACACCTGTAATCCCCGCTGCTTGGTAGGCTGAGGCAAAGAATCGCTTGAACCCGGGAGGCAGAGGCTGCAGTGGGCCAAGATCGCACCACTGCACTCCAACCTGGGCAACAGAATGATTTAATGATTTAATGGTAATGAATGATTCCATCTCAAAAAAAAAAAAAAATGCATGGTGGCGCATGCCTGTAGCTGGCATGCCTGTAGTCTCAGCTACCCAGGAGGCTAAGGTGGGAGGATGGATTGAGCCCAGGACGTCAACGCTGCAGTGAGCCACGATCCCGCCACAGCACTCCAGCCTGGGAGACAGAAAGAGACCTTGTCTCAAAAACAAAATAATGGCCGGTGCAGTGGCTCACGCCTATAATCCCAACACTTTGGGAAGTGGAGGCGGGGAAATCACTTGAGCCCAGGAGTTCAAGAACAGCCTGGGCAACATGGTGAAACCCAGTCTCTACCAAAAATACAAAACAAAACAAAACAGCCGGTGTGGTGGGTACACCTGTGGTCCCAACCACTCGGGAGACTGAGGTGGGAGGATCGCTTGAGCTGGGGAGGCGGAAGCTGCAGTGAGTCGAGATAGCGCCACTGCATCCAGCTGGGTGACAGAGTGAGACCCCACCTCAAAAAAAATAAAATAACACAAAAATTAAAGTCTTTAATTTCAGAAGTTACAGGAACCCTCAATTAAGGTCTGTTTTAGACTCTATCATCACATTCATATTTATACTATGCTAGCAGTTTGAAATTACAACGTACAAGTAGATATCTATCCTTCTCTGGAGGAATAGACTGTAACTTACTCCACTGTTCCCAAGAGAAACTAAATCAGACCCACTGCCAAAATTCTGCTGCACTACCCATTTGACCCTGAACAAGTATCTTAAATCTCTACAGGTCTCAATATCCACAGGGTTGCTGGAAGCGCAAAATAAGATAACCTATGCTTAGTTATGATAAGAGACACAATTATGCTACTATTATAATCATGGTCATCCGTGAGTTTCCGGTTTTTTTTTTTTTTGGAGTCTCCCTCTGTCGCCCAGGCTGGAGTGCAGTAGCGCGATCTCGGCTCACTGGAACCTCCGCCTCCCGGGTTCAAGCGACTCTCCTGCCTCAGCCTCCCAGGTAGCTGGGACTACAGGCGTGCACCACCACGTCCGGTTAACTTTATTTGTATTTTTAGTAGAGACAAGGTTTCAACATGTTAGCCAGGCTGGTCTCGAACTCCTGACCTCAGGCAACCCGCCCTCCTCGGCCTCCCAAAGTGGTGGGATTACAGGCGTGAGCCACTGCGCCCCGCCAATATCCTTTTAACATCAACAATAAAAACAGTGACTTGTAGCTAACATTTAGTGCTATGTGTCAAGCAATACCCTAAATGTTTAAAATGGATCATCCTATCAAATTTTATTAATGTTACATCTCCATCTATGGATGAAAAGTGTAACTGGCCCCAAATACCCAGCTTATAAACGACAGTACTGTAATTATTCAAGGCAAAGCAAACTGACTCAAGATTCTGTGCACATCCACCTTTAATAGCTTCTTCCGTCACTCTTTAGATCCAATTACTAAAGTCTTATTGAATCCAAAATAGATCACATTATTTACCTGTAAAGAGGAAAAATACCCTAAAAACATTTGTGGAAAAGGTTAAAAATTGTAAGCCATACTAACGATTTGTAAGAACTTTAGAATTTTTTTTTTTTTTAAGCAAAGGCAGCTACCAGTGTTCTGGGCGGGGAGGGGGGCGAGGAAGATGAGTATGAGGAGTGGAGTGGAGCTGGACCCTTATAAAGGGACAGCGACAAACACCTCATACTCAAAAGGGGACTTCCCGTGTCATTTGCGCCGGCGGGCCACTGCAAATGTCCGCGCTGAGATGCCTACGTTGTCACTCGACACAGCCGCCAAAGCTCACCCGGAGCTGCGTCAGTCCCCACTGGGTTCCTCCAGGCCAAGGAGGTACGACCTCCGCCGCAGCATATAAAGTAAATGTCCAGGAGATGGGAAGAAACCCGCCGATAAAGCACCCGGGTGCCCAAGCCCCCGAGAACTAGGCCGCACGGGTACTACGGGGCGCGCAATCGGCCAGAAAGCCCGGGCCAGGGCGGGCCCACGAGCGAGCACCGTCGGGAACAAGCCGGGAGAAAGAGGAAGCGCCGGCGCCAACGGTCTCCAGACCACCGCGGTCCCCCCAGGACTCTTCCTGCGCTTGCAAGCGCCATGCCGCCCACAGGACTGCGCTAGCCGGCCGGCGCCTCAACAGAGCGCGCCAGGGAGCAGCGCCCGTCGGGAGCCATGACGCCTGAGCCATCGGGGCCGCCGCCGCCCGGCCGGCCAGGTCGAGGCCGCCGCCGGCCAACGCCGGTCTCTTCGAGACCCACTCACCTCTCGAGGCGACGGGATGCAGCCCAGCACCGAGAGGACGTACCGCTCCACATCAGCCTTGCTGCGCCTCATCGCGCCGCCAACCTGGCTCCCGAGACGCGTGAGAACAGCGCTAAGCCCCGCAGCAGTCGCCACTTCCAAGACGAAAGCGCCAACAAGCCACTGACGCAGCGGTGTAGCCGGCGGAGAACCACTGTGACGAACTTGCGTTCTCCGTCAGCGCTGTGTACCCTTGGCGACGTCGGCGCTCCAGCTGCACTCCGCCGGGCTCTTGGCAGCGCCCTGTGGTCTGAGGGTGTCTTGACATGATCTTATGTATGGAAAACCCTAATGAAACCTCAAAAAAAAAAAAAAAAAGACCTAAACTATCAGTGATAATAAATGAGTTCAAAGAGATTGTACCATACAAGGTCAATTAAAAAAAATGAGTTGTCTACTTATACACTAGCAAGGAACAATTCAAGTAAAATTAAGTAAACAACTCCATTTATAATATTATCAAAAATAATAAAATAATTATGAATAAATTTAATCCAAAAGTGTAAGACTTGTAGACTGAAAACTACACAACACTGTTGAAAGAAAAGCAAGTGATTCATCTCCCGGTGCCAAACAGCAGACGCAGGTGTTACCAGTCTGGTGGGGCGCCCGAGCTGGGGACCTGGGGTCCTCTGGGAGGGGCAAGAAGGCAGCGATGCTGGCCCCCGCCTCCATCTGCCCATCCCATCTGCTTCCACACACCGCCCTGCCGTAGCTGCTTGCAGCCCTTCTCTGTCAGTTTCTCCATCTTTTGGTTTGCTGATAAATCAGACTTCCCATCGGGGGTGCCACCCTCTGTGTGACGGGGAGCAGAGAAGACCCTGCGTCTGAGTCCTTCTGGGGGAAGAGCGAAGATGCTGGGACCAGCCCCAGCTGTCAGGGGGTCTCCAATCCCAGCAGGGAGGCCCCACGCATGGCTAGGATGCCCCAGACCCCAGGGACTGAACGAAGTGGAAAGGAGGGCCCCCAGTCCTAACTAAGGGTTCAGACCCCCGCAACACACATCCAGGCACACCCCCACCCCCTAGACCTGGTTCTAGGTCTGCCAGCTCCGAGAAGGCCCCTAACAATGATGCAGTCGCAGGGGCTGTGTCCCAGGCTGGGCTCACGCTCAGTCCCGCTGCCCCGGGGGTAGATCCGGCCCCTGGCCCACGCGCTGTGGAGCCTTGGAGTGTCTGTGCGCCCCTTCCTTGGAGGGCAGCCGCTGAGGGGCTGCTGCGGGACTGGGGAGCCTCCTGGCAGCAAGCGCTCCCAATGCGTAGCGGGACGCTGTGATGGGGACAAGATCCTGGCTTTGAAGAAAGCCCTTTCCACCCTGTCCATGTGGGGGTCTCCCGGTGCCCCTGAGCCAGCGGCCCCCTCCTGCAGGCTCCAGAGGACTCCCCTGCCTGCATCTGGTCTCGCATTTCCTCCGTGACCTCCAAGCTCCCACTGGGGGCACATGGCTGCCCTGCTGACCCCAACTCTGGCCCTGTGCCGGTGGTGGGCAGCATCTGGCACGGCGGAGGCGCCATTTCTTCCACACTCGCGCGTCCTCAGCCCAGATCTTCCGGTGAAGTTTCCCCAGCAAGTGGCTCCCCCTGCCCCCTCCACCCTGCCAAGTGTGGTCCCTGGGCCGCCGCCTTCCCTTCTCGGCCTCTGCCCCTGGGTCTGGGGCGTGCATCCAGCCATCCACGCTCAGGGAGGCCACCTCCTCCCTCGCTCGCGACCACCACAAAGCTGCCCGGGACCTTGTTCTACCTTGTTCCAAAAGTCCTCAGGACCTGCCTGTCTGCGGAGCTCCCAAAACGTCCTGTGAGCTCTCCCGGGCCCCTCCTCTCCTTGCTAATAATGTCCCACACGGTGCTGCCTGCCTGGCCCCAAAAGAAAAGGACCCTGGAGTGAGTTCTGAACACAAACTCGATGAAAGTGGCCCCCTGCTCCACCTGCCGAGTCGGCCCCTCCTCAGACTCTCCCCTTGGGCAGGGAAACCTGCCGGGGCCTGATTGTTTCTTCCTGAAACAGCCTCAGGCTGGGAGGAGAGGGATCCACCCTTGGCCATTGAAGCATTCAGCAGGAATCAGCCCTCGGGGGACCGAGACCCTGCGACCAGCCCCGCCCCACAGGCGCCGGTCGTGGGCAGCCTCCCTTGCTCAGGCCACGCTGCTCCCAAGAAGCCAGGATGACCAACTCGCAATAGGCCCCCCAACACGCAGAGTGCCACGCGGAGGACGGGGGCACCCCAGAAAACTGCAGACACTGCATGTCCTCTGGGAGCCCCGGCCCTGGGAGACGATGTGCAGTGGCTCCAGCTCTGACCTCATGAGCCCAAGCTCCGCTACACACTGGGTCCTGACCTGACCTGGGTCCTGGCGGTTCTCCGGCCAGGCCTCTCCCGGTGCCTCCTGCCCCTGAGGCCGGCACCCAGCATCCAGGCCCCTGTATAGTCATCCCCTCTTCAGGAATCTGGGTCATGGCTGCAGGATAGGGGCTACCCAGAGCAGGATGTGGAGGGAGGGGCCGCAAAAGCTGGAGAGAATCTACAAGGCACTATTTAGCCACCTGCCCTTGATTCTAATTCTCAGTGACAAGATTCTTTGCTTGGCCAAACTTTATCAGGCCCTTGAACCTTCTAGGCCACCTGCACACTTCCTTGCAAAATCCGGTTTTAGCAAGAACACTGCTAAGTGACTTCAGCCAGAACTGCCCCGCCCCGTATCTGATCATCCTCGTCAGGGCAGCCTGCTCGTCCTCGGGCACCCAGGTGATGACGGATGACCCTGCCTCCCTTCAGCCAGAACCCCCTACCCCTGCTGTTTGTTCTTAGTGATGTTCCATCCGAGGACCCCACTCTGCTCCTGGGCTATCAAATCCCACTCACTGGAGCCATATTCAGAGTGGAGCCTAAATCTCTCTCCACCACTGCAAAATCCCACTGCCCTGGTCCCAGCACCCACCGCACTGGTCCTGAGTAGTCCCCTTCTGGTCTTTAGCAAAGATCATTGAATAAATCTCCTTTCATGTCAGGCACACCCTTAAATGCAGACACGTGTGTCCTGGGAGGATTACCAACACTCCCCCGGCCCTGCACATCAGCTGTGGAAGGTGAGATTGGGAAGTGCTGGCCTCCTCGCCAAGGCTTCAGCCTCCATTTCTGCTTTTCAGGTCATGTTCGAACACTGGGGGTCCCAGGAGACCCACCCAGACCAGGCCCCTCTCAGGGTGGGAAGAGCGTGGAGCAAGAGGAGGAGGCTCGGCCCAGGACGTTGGCCACAGGCTGACCCGTGCAGGGGGCAAGGGCTTAAGACGGCCCCATCTTCCACTCCAAGTGTGGTCTCAATCTTGTTGGCCAGTTTATGAAAGTCAAGCCTACTGACTCAGTCAGGGTCTTGGCAGGAAGGAGGCCAGGGCGCAGACAGAGATAGGGATCGCTCCAGGGGTGTGTGGCCCTGGGCTGTGGGGCAGTCCTGGAGCACCTCCACCCCAGCCTGCAGAACACCCAGGCGGAGCAGGAGCAGAGCTGGGCTGTGTAGGGGTTAGGGGACACGGCCAGCCCGCAACCCCAGCTCCCCTCCATCTGCCTCCAGTTTCCAGCCAGGGCCCCCTCTGCCAAACCTGGCCCGAGGCAGGGGCCAGGGCTCTGTCTACTGGGGCCACAGGGAGGGTGGGGAGGGGGCCGGAGCTTCCAGGGCAAGGGGAGGGGCCACCCCCACCCCTTCACGCGCATGGAGGAGGAGGAGGAGCCCACACTGCCCCAGTGTCCACCCCACGCCTACACCAGCCCCACATGAGCTCGGGGGTCTCTGGGGGTCAGTGTCTGCAGCTACAGATGTGAGCACGCATGCCGGTGTGCAGGACCTTTGACCGCAGCCTCCCATGCACCCCTGGAAAGGTACCTTGCCTCTCTCCCTCACTCGCCATGTGCAGGGCAGTGGGCGAGTCCCAGCCAGCATGGGCACCCCGCATTTCTCTGCTTCTGCAGCCCCGACTGACCAAGGCCCCCCAAGTGGGCTCCAGCCCTCCAGGCACCTCCTCGTGCCGTGGTGCCCGCCACAGGGCCTGGTCTCAGGGCTCCTCCAGGACTGGCCAAGTCCCCAGGCTCCTCCCCCGCCCACGGGGGGTGAGGTGCACAGCACTGACGGGCCCCTGGGCCACTCATCTGAACTCTTGAGTCCTCCTAGAGCGGTGATCCCAGCCGGACAGTTAGCTTGAGCGAGCCGAGTACTTACAGAACGTCACCAAACACAAGGTCCCAGCCCACATTCCATGACCTCAGCACTGCTGACGACATCCTCCTGAGTCCATGAACTTCTTGACGGTTCTCATGGCCTCCTCTGGGAAGTCAGGCAGGGTTCTATGCAGGAGCCGACCCTCACAGAGCTACCACAGGCCTGTGCGGACCCCAAGAGCCAGGAAGCCGCCTGCCGATGGTCCCTCTTAGGGACTGGATCGCGGGCAGCTCAGACGGCACAGAGTGCTTTCCTCCTTTGGAAATTAAAGACAGCACATGCTCATTTATCTCACACTCTTTTGTAAGAATTACAAATTAACTCATATTAATACTAAGAGTATTAATTATCGCTAATTAGAAATAAGCTGAGAAAGATAAAATACTATACAAATGTTGGCCGCTGAATGGTTACAGGGACACAGGAAGTCAAAACAGTATCAGGTCTTTCTATGTCTGCGGCAGAATGCCAAAGCCCTGACACACATCCTTTTAGCAGCTTTAAGTCACTTCTGCAAGTGAATACTAGGAGATCGTCCCTTACTCCTGATCTCTGCTCTCAGGGGGCCACTTCAGCATAAGCCTTCCACCCTCCACAGATAACCTCAGGCTCTCCTCAAGCCTCTAGATCTTATTTGACATTTTATTATAGGTAGCAACTTCTCGTGGCCTGTTCTTCCATCTTCAAAGCATATTACTTTGACCTCTGTTTCCATCCTCACATTCCTTTCTCCTCTTTCTGATCCTCCTGCATCCCTCTTATAAGGACGATTGTGACTCCCTCGGGCCCCCAGATCATCCAGGATCATCTCCCATCTAAAGGTTCTTAACCATATTTGCAAAGTCCCTTTGCCATGTAAGTAACATATTCACAGGTTTTGGGGATTAGGATCTGGACATATTTGGGGGCCATTATTCAGCCCACCACATGTCCTTCTTACACGCCTCCATCCTTTCTTTTTCTTCTGGTGCTACAAGATGTTCCAGCCTTATTTTGTGTATTCCTGGCTCCAGACCTAGAATTTCTCAGGCGTTTCTCCAGAAATACTGGGGTGTCACTGCTTCTAGGGCTTCTCAGAAGACAGAGCGAAAAAATATAGCTAAACACAGATGAGTGTATTATACATGTGTATACATAGACACGCGCACATTCATACCTCCCACTCTACTCCACAGGGCTCATTCTAACATCCCCCCTTGCTTATTTGTAACTTTTTTCTCTGAGAGTGAGACCCCGACTTTCATTATCTACAACATATTTATCTATTTATTATACTTGTAGTTTCAAAATTACTGAGAAACAAATTTACTACCTAGAATACTGTGTTAATATACAATTTTCTTTAGTTTTACAGTATCCAGTCAAAAGGCTGTCTTCCAAAGTTGCTTAGGTCAGCTCCTTCTCCATGCAACTCTTTCAGTGAGGCTGTATCATGCGTTTGTAATATTGTTAGATTCATTTGTTATAGCCTGCTTTCTCCACAGGACTTCCTAACAGCCTATTTCTTTTCTTTTTTTTTTTTGAGATGGAGTCTTGCTCTGTCACCAGGCTGGAGTGCAATGGCACTATCTTGGCTCACTTGCAGCCTCCGCCTCCTGGGTTCAAGCGATTCTCCTGCCTCAGCCTCCGGAGTAGCTGGGACTACAGGCGCCCGCCACCACGCCCAGCTAATTTTTGTATTTTTAGTAGAGATGGGGTTTCACCATGCTGGCCAGGCTGGTCTTGAACTCCCGACCTCAGGCGATCCACCTGCCTCCGCCTCCCAAAATGCTGAGTTTACAGGCATGAGCCACCCGCCCGGCCAGCCTGGTTCATTTTTCAAATTTGCGTGCACTAAAGTCCACTCTTTGTGGTGTACAGATCCATGTGTAGTTGTGTGTTTCTGGGCTTTTTATTCTGTTCCAGTGGTCAATCTGTCTCTTCATATGACAGTATCACACACTTTCCTAAAAGAGGATCTAGAAGTGTTTTTAATACCTGACAAGCTATTCTCTCGCTCTCCATAGCTTTTTATTCCAGGGTTCTCCTAGTTGTTCTTATGTTTAATTTTTTTCATATGGACTTCGGTATCAACTTTTCAAGCTCCGTTTAAAAAAGAAAGCTTGTGGAATTTTTATAGGATTGCACTAAATTGATGGTGTTGCTAAGATTCAAACATAGGCAGTTTGCTCCAACACCTACATGAAGTTTTGGGCGAAAAAGAAAAAAGTAACATTTTTGTAGTGGTATTCAGTTTTTATTAATAGAGTTCGGTTTTGTTGTAGGCTACTTTGTATTAACCCTGGAATTGAAACTTATTATGAAAATAATTTGCATGTAGGTTTACTAATAAAGAATCAGGCTCAAATGCACTAAAAGACAGACATGAAAATTGTGTTTAGACTACTCTGAAAATTCTTATCCCTATAATAGAAAATAATTCATCTGTGAAATGAAATAATAATCTAGAAACCCTCTGATGGCACGTAGAACTTGTTCTCAGTGGAAAACTCAGTCAACTAATTCTCAAATGTTTGCATACTTAAATTATACCCCAAGTCATAAATAACAACCTATTAAATAAATTTGCTTTGTCTTTGTGTCTTATTAATTTTTTTCTCATCTGACTTCTTTCCAAAAGCACTTAAAAAGATTATAATAAGTCTCTAGTTACACTTTCCTTCTTCTGCAAATTTGTCAGAGTGAAAATTTATTGTGTTCTTTGAAACAATTACCTTTTGACCACTTGCACGAAGTCTTCACAAGCTTTCGCCAATTCCTCAGCCATCTTCTCCAACGAGGCAAATACTTCATTCTCCACTTCTTTCCTCTCCATTGAGATGAGCAGATGGCAAAGCTGAACGATCATTGGTGAGATGATTCTCTCAATGCCTTTGTTCTGTATCACAGAGCTGATGTCATCCAAGAGGAAAGACTCCATCTCTCTTAGTCTGTGAACAGAAGTTACAACATAGTTTAACTCACGCTGACTGACATGTAAACCTACTTCTCTTTGACTTGATGTTCATCTAATTTTACTTCTATGATGAGAAGGAAATCTGCAAAATATCAAAGGGATAAGTTGGGGGAGATATTTTTAGGACCTCACAAGTATGGGATAGGTTGTGGCTTAGCAGAAACATTAAAAAAATGGGACAAAGGCACAATGAGATAGATTCAGAGGTTCAAACAATGGTGAATGGACTCACAAACTATATGAAACAGAGGCAGTTTAAGAAATGGTTAATTGACAAAGAAACATTGAACTTAAATAGGACTTTACAGACATTTACAGAACACTCTACCAAACAACTGCAGAATATACATTCTTCTCATCAGCACGTGGAATATTCTCCAACACAAACCTCTATCAAGCCACAAAACAACTTTTTCTTTTTTTTTTTTTTTGAGACAAAGTCTCGCTCTTGCCTCCCAGGCTGGAGTGCAATGGCGCGATCTCAGCTCACTGCAACCTCCACCTCCCAGGTTCAAGCGATTCTCCTGCCTCAGCCTCCTGAGTAGCTGGGATTACAGGCACCTGCCACCATGCCTGGCTAATTTTTGTATTTTTAGTAGAGACAGGGTTTCACCATGTTGGCCAGGCTGGTCTCAAACTCCTGACTACAGGTGATCCACCCGCCTCAGACTCCCAAAGTGCAGGGATTACAGGCGTGAGCCACAGTGCCCGGCCAAAACAAATTTTTAAAAATTAAAATCATATCAAGTTCTTCTCAGACCACAGTGGAATTAAAACTAGAAATAAATACCAAGAGGAACTTTGGAAACTATACAAATACATGGAAATTAAGCTACATGCTCCTGAATGATCATTGCATCAAGAAATTAAGATAGAAATGTAAAAAAAATTTTTTTTAATTTTTTTGAGACGGATTTTTGCTCTTGTTGCCCAGGATGGAGTGCAATGGCACGGTCTTGGCTCACCGCAACTGCTGCCTTCCAGGTTCAAGCAATCCCGCTGCCTCAGCCTCCCAAGTAGCTGGGATTACAGTCATGTGCCATCACAATGGCTAATTCT
This sequence comes from Gorilla gorilla gorilla, assembly GCF_029281585.2. NCBI lineage: Eukaryota > Metazoa > Chordata > Mammalia > Primates > Hominidae > Gorilla > Gorilla gorilla. The sequence continues at coordinate 50,042,376 of NC_073236.2, forward strand.
GTATTTTTATTAGAGACAGGGTTTCTTCATGTTGGTCAGGCTGGTCTCGAACTCCTGACCTCAGGTGATCCACCCACCTCGGCCTCCCAGACCATGGGGATTACAGGCATGAGCCACCATGCCCAGCTGGAAATTTAAAAATTTTTTGAAACAAATAAAAATGAAAACAAAACATACCAAAACCTTTGGGATACAGCAAAAGCAGTGCTGAGTAAAGTTTATAGTATTAAATGCCTACATCAAAAAAAAGAAAGATTACAAGTTAACAACCTAATATCACACATCAAGAAGCTATAAAAGCAAGAACAAACCAAATGGAAAGTTAGCAGAAGAAAAGAAGTAACAAAGATCAGAGCAGAGCTAAATGAAATACAGATTAAAAAGTACAAAGGATCAATGAAACGAAAAGTTTGTTTTTCAAAAACGTAAACAGATTAATAAGCCACTAGCTAGACTAACCAAGAAAAGAGAAAATATGAATAAACAAAATCAGAAAAGATAAAGGAGACATTACAACTGATAACATGGAAATACAAGAGATCATCAGAGACTATTATGAACAACTATAAGCTTACAAACCAGAAAACTTAGAGGAAGTGAATAAATTCCTAGAAACATGCAACCTCCCAATATTGAACCAGGAAGAAACAGTAAACCTAAGCAGATGAATAATGAATAGCTAGATTAAATCAGTAATAAAAGATCTCCCAAGAAAGAAAAGCCCAGGACCAGATGGATTCATAGTTGAATTTTATCAAATGTACAAAGAAGAACTAATACAAGTCCTCCTGAGACTGTTTCAAAAAAAAATCTGAGGAGAAATGAGTTCTCTCTAACTCATACTATGAGACCAGTAATACCTTATACCAAAATTAGAGAGACCATGACACATAAGGAAAGAAAACTCCACACCAATATCCCTGATCAACATAGATGCAAAAATTTTCAAAAAATACTAGCAAACCAAATCCAACAGCATATCAAAAAGTAATACCCCATGGTCAAGTGGGATTCATCCCAGGGTTGCAAAGGATGCTTCAACATATGCAAATCAATAAATAAATTTGATTCATCTTATCAACAGAATTAGAGACGATAAACCATATGATCATCTCAATAAATGCAGAAAAAGCATTTGGTAAAATTCAGCATCTCTTCATGATAAAAACCTTCAATAAACTAGGTATAGAAGGAACATACTCTGAATTAATAAAAACCATATATAACAAACCCACTGCCAACGTCATACTGAATGGGGAAAAGCTGAAAGCATTCTAAGTACTGAAACAAAACAAGGTTGCCTACTTTCACCACTCCTATTCAACATATTAATTAGTACTGGAAGTCCTAGCCAGAGCAATCAGGCAAGAGAAAGAAATAAAAGGCATCCAAATTGTAAAAGAAGTCAAAATATTCCTGTTCACTGATGATATGATTCTATATCTAGAAAAACCTAAAGACTCCACCAAAAAACTCTTAGACTTGATAAATGAATTCAGTAACACTTAAGAATACAAAATCAATGTATAAAAATCAGTAGTGTTTCTATACACCAATGAGGATCTAGCTGAGAACAAAATCAAGAAGGCAATCTCATATATAATAGCTTCAAAAATAAAATAAAATAAAATACCAAGTAACCAAGGAGGTGAAAGATCTAAACAAGGAAAACTACATAACTCTGATGAAAGAAATTGTAGATGACACAACCAAATAGAAAGATATCCCATGCTCATTGGTCAGATTTAATATCATTAAAATGATCATACTGCCCAATGCAATCTACATTTTCAATGGGATCTCTATCAAAATACCAATGTCATTTTTCAAAGAATTAGAAAAAACATGCTAAAATTAACATGTAACCAAAAAAGAGCCGGAATAGCCAAAGCAATTATAAAACAACAACAACAAAGCTAAAGGTGTCACATTACCAGACTTCAAATTATAATACAAGGCTGTAGTAACCAAAACAGTATGATACTCGTACAAAAATAGACACATAGATCAATGGGATAGAAAAGAGAATCCAGAAATAAAGCCACATATTACAGCCAACTGATATTTGACAAAATCAACAAGAACATACAGTGGAGAAAGGACACCCTTTTCAATAAATGATGCTGGGATAATTGGATTGGCATCTGCAGATGAAAGAAACTGGACCACCATCTTTTACCATATAAAAAAATCAACTCAAGATGAATTAAAGATTTAAATGTAAGACCCGAAACTACAAAAACACTAGAAGAAAATCTGGGGAAAACTCTTCTGGACATTGATCTAGGCAAAAAATTGATGACAAAGACCTCAAAAGCACAGACAACAAAAACAAAAATAGGCAAATGGGACTTAATTAAACTAAAAGGCTTCTGCACAGCAAAAGAAATAATCATCAGAGTGAACAGACAACCTGGAGAATGGGAGAAAATATTTACAAACTATGGATGACAGGGGACTAATGTCCAGAATTTACAAGGAACTCAAACAATGCAACAACAACAACAACAAAATAGAAAACAATCCCATTAAACAATAGGCAAAGGACATGAATAGACACTTTTGAAAGAAGACATACAAATGGCCAAGAGGCATATGAAAAAATGCTTAACATCACAAATCACCAGAGAAATGCTAATTAAAACCACAATGAGATATCATTTTACATCAGTCAGAATGACTATTATTAAAAAGACAAAAATAACAAATGTTGGCAAGAGTATAGAGAAAAGGTCATACACTTTTGGTGAGAATGTAAATTAGTACAACCTCTATGGAAATCAGTATGGAGATTTCTCGGAGAACTGAAAATAGAACTACCATTCAATCTAGCAATACCACAACTGGGCATCTACCCAAAGGAAAAGAAATCATTATATCAAAAAGATAACTGCACTCGGCCGGGCGCGGTGGCTCACGCCTGTAATCCCAGCACTTTGGGAGGCCGAGGCGGGCGGATCACGAGGTCAGGAGATCGAGACCATCCTGGCTAACACAGTGAAACCCCATCTCTACTAAAAATACAAAAAAAATTAGCTGGGCGTGGTGGCGGGCGCCTGTAGTCCCAGCTACTCGGGAGGCTGAGGCAGGAGAATGGCGTGAACCCGGGAGGCGGAGCTTACAGTGAGCCGAGATCGCGCCACTGCACTCCAGCCTGGGCGACAGAGCGAGACTCCGTCTCAAAAAAAAAAAAAAAAAAAAAAACATAACTGCACTCATATGTTTATCACAGCATTATTCACAGTAGCAAAGATATGGAATCAGCCAGGTGCTGTGGCTTACACCTGTAATCCCAGTACTTTGAGAGGCTGAGGCAGGTGGATCACTTGAGGCCAGGAGTTGAGACCAGCCTGGCCAACATGGTGAAAACCCATCTCTACTAAACATACAAAAAAAAAAAAAAAATCAGCCAGGCGTGGTGGTGCATGCCTGTAATCCCAGCTACTCTGATGGCTGAGGCACAAGAATAGCTTGAACCCAGAAGGGGGAGGTTACAGCGAGCCAAGATCACGCCATTGCACCCCAGCCTGGGTGACAGAACAAGACTCTGTCAAAAAAAAAAAAAAAAAAAAAAAAAAAAGATAGGGAATTAACCTATGTATCCATCAACAGATGATTGGATAAAGAAAACGTGGTACATATACACAATGGAATTCTATTCAGTCATAAAAAGAGAATGAAATCATGTCTTTGGCAGCAACATGAATGAAACTGGAAGCCATTATCTTAAGTGAAAAAAGTCAGACATAGACAAATTCTGCATGTTCTCACTTACAGGTGGGAGCTAAATAATGTGTACACATGGACATAGAGTGTGGAGTGATAGACAGTGTTGACTTGGAAGAGTGAGGGGGTGGGAGGGGAGTTGATGGTGAGAAATTACTTAATAGGTAAAAATGTGTTATTCAGATGATGTATACCCAACAAAGCCCTGACAAGGATTTTGAAGCAGATGTCATGAACATACTTCAACAAGTAATTGAACACACTTAAATTTTAAAAATTACAATTCAAGAAAAAAAAGACATAGAAGGAAAAAATTTGAAATTTTAGAACTGAAAATATAATTAAAATAAATTCATTGAATGGGCTCAATAGCAGAACGGAGATGACAGAGGAAAGTCAATTAATTTGAAGATAGATTATTACAAGTTTCTCAAACTGAACGACAAAAAGAAAATAGCTGAAAAAGAAATGAACAGAGATCCAGGAACTTGTGGGACAATAAGAAAATAGCTAACATTTTCAAGGGCTAAAATAAAAGAACTGTTCATCCTAATTCTATACCCAGTGAACTATACTTCAGGAATGAAGGGGAAATAAAAACATTTCTTGTCAAAATATAAACAAAAGTTACCCAGAAGAAACAGAAAGCCTGAATGAATTATTAGCTATAGAGAGAGTGAAATAATAAAGGCCTATATTTTAAAAGGTCGTAGATCCAGAAGATTTTAATCCCTGAATTCTTTCTGGCCTTTAAAGAAGGAACAATTCTTACAATGCCTAAACAATTTCAGTACTTGGAAAAAGTGCAAAGCTTCATTGTTTATCTTATAAGGCTAACATTGCTTTAATTTTTAAAACTAGTAAGAAATATCAAAAAATTAGAGTATATACCATTTTTATAAAGGGATACAGACACAAAAATTATAATCAAATTATTAGAATCTGAAATCCAATGATATGGAAAAAGAATAGTACTCCTTAACTAATCAGGGTTTGAGGAATGAGAGGGTGCTTCAACATTACAAACTCAACTGACCAGGATTCCTTGGACAAATGGCTGATTCAAGGACTGCAGCAGGAATAGAGAAGGTAAGCACAGAATCTCTTGAAATGACAGGAAATAAAGAAGTGCTCCCAAACACAACCAAACCCACTTTGATGGAGGTTTGTCAAAGGCACACAGGAGCAAGTGAAAGAACTTCCAGTGGCCAAAGGAGGCATGATTGGAGCAACACCATAAAGTAACATTGGATTCTAACCCAAAGTATGAAATAAGTATCTATGAACAATGATTGAGAAAATAAATAAATAGGGGAGACAAACCTCCCATGCAGAAGAATTCTAAATGATTGATGTCAATATTTCACCCTCAAACAGTGGAGAGCATAACTCTCCAATCCTTAAGTGTGGGCTGGAAAGGGATCGGGATCCCGATCTACACCCTAAGAGAGGATTCTTGAATCTTGCACAAGAAAGAATTCAGGATGAATCTGCAGTGCAAAGCAAAAGCAAGTTTATTAAAGAAAGTAGTGAAAGCACAGCTACTCCATAGACAGAGCAGGGCGTTCCTGAAAGCAAAAGGAGGAACACTTCCACCGTAGATACAATGTTGGTATACACACACACACACACACACACACACACACACACACACACACGATAAATACATACATATAGGTATATATGAGATAAATACATACATATATGTATATACGAGATAAATACATACATATGTGTATATATATACACACACATATGTATATATATGATAAAAAAAGGTCTTGGGGAGATGTGCTCTGCTACAGGGGTTTGTGATAAAGCATTAATTGTCCTAATTACTGTATTTTGCAAGAATCGATATGTTTAAAGCAAAATTAGGAATGCCCTTGTTCTCCAGATATCGGGATATCTGGACACTCCCGAGTCTGCATCTGTTTAGTAAACATTATTAATCTGTTCCCTTAACCATAAACATCTAGGGGCTAGGAATTCCTCACTTTCTGGGAATGCAGCCCAGGAAGTCTCAGACACATTTTCCTAGCCCTCACTCAAAATGGAGTCACTCCAGTTCAAACACCTCTGACATAAGGACTTCCTTCCAAAGAGTACAGTAAGGAAAGGGAAAGAAAGAGGGACTTTTCTGTGGAGAAACGTAATGGACACCGTCTCAGCCAGGTGATCAAGGTCAGCATCAACAGGAATAAATCTCACCAGTATCCCCAAAACTGTCAAGGTCATCAGAAACAAGAAAAGTCTTAGAAACTGTCACAGCCAAGTGGAGCGTAAGGACACATGACAACTAAATGTAATGTGATGTCCTGGATGAGATCCTCGAACAGAAAATAATATTAGGCAAAAACTAAGGAGATCTGGATAAAATATTCACACTAGCTAATAATAACAAATCAATATTAGTTGAGTAATTGTTGCAAATATACCATACTCGTGTAAGATGTTGGTTATAGGAAACAATTGAGTACAGGGCATATAGGTGCTCTTTGTACGAATTTCTTAATTTTTCTGTAAGTACAAAACTGTCCAAAAAGTTAAGACTATTTTAAAAAAATATTCAACTATCACAATATATTAAATCAACAATTTAAACTAGGATAATACGATTAAATCAATAAATACTAAAAAGCTTGTTTCTGATCTTTTTTCAAAGTTTCCAAGTAAAATAATTAAATATGATTAGTCATCAAGAGAAAGCTTTATACTAAACAGTAAAACACAGAGCCAATTTTATCCATCAGTTTCAAGCTGGAAATATCAGCTGCCACCATTATTAAACATATTTTTTCAAAATTCTACTCAATATAATTAGATCAAAAATTGAAATAATTGGGGCCGGGCATGGTGGCTCATGCCTGGAATCCCAGCACTTTGGGAGGCTGAGGTGGGCAGATCCCTTGAGGTCAGGAGTTCGAGACCAGCCTGGTCAACATGGTGAAACCCCGTTTCTACTAAAAATCCAAAAAGAAAATTAGCCAGGCATGGTGGTGCACACCTGTAATCCCAGCTACTCGGGAAGCTGAGACAGGAGAATCACTTGAACCTGGGAGGCAGAGGTTGCAGTAAGCCGAGATCGCGAGACTGCACTCCAGCCTGGGTGACAGAGGGAGACTCCGTCTCAAAAAAAAAAAAAAAAATAGAAATAATCAATTTAAATGTTGGAAAGTAGGCAAAACCATCCAAGATATTTTAGAAAAGAAACAAAAACAGGCCGGGCGCAGTGGCTCACACCTGTAATCCCAGCACTTTGGGAGGCTGAAGTGGGCAGATCATGAAGTCAGGAGACCGAGACCATCCTAGCCAACATGGTGAAACCCCGTCTCTATTAAAAATACAAAAAATTAGCCGGGTGTGGTGGTGGGTGCCTGTAGTCCCAGCTATTCGGGAGGCTGAAGCAGGAGAATGGTGTGAACCCGGGAGGCAGAGCTTGCAGTGAGCAGAGATCGCACCACTGCACTCCAGCCTGGGTGACAGAGCAAGACTCTGTCTCGAAAAAAAAAAAAGGAACAAAAACAATCTTAAACGAATAAGTAAATTTGGTTAAATAGTTGCACATGTTTTCTCTATGAACAGAAATCAGAAATGGAAATGGAAAACCATGTCATTGAATAGCAACTAAATTCAAAGTGAAATAAAAATAACATCAAGGACATGAGTTTAACTTGAATAAAATTTTGTAGTGGACGTTAAAACTAAGTACATTGAGAGACACCGTATCTGAATGGGGAGACTCACTATCATAGGAATAAAAATCCTCCCAACATTAATAATGTATGGATATTGCTGCAGTTCTTACACGATGTGTTTGAGCTAGCTAAAAGGATTTCAAAAATTACATGGAAAAATAAATGCTTCAGAATCACCAAGACACTAAGTCAAAGAATAATGAGAGGGAATTGCCTTTATATCCACTATATAGTGGAGAATGCTAAACGCTGCCTGCATTAGTTACCTATTTCTATGAATATACAATCTAATGTTAAAATCTCAGAGAGACCAAAGGATCACAGTCATATTCAGTCACACAAAGGTCTCTTTAAAGAGATTAAAGGTGTTGCTCTCAGATTGTCTCAAACAATTAAACCTCTAGCGAGCTTAAGAGTATTTTTCCTCAGCCTCTCAGCAGAAGCTCAAGATAGTGAAGGGTTTATCCAGAGAGATTTGTAGGGTTTCGTCTAATGTAGTTAACACATTATGCAAGCAAACAAAAAGACCCACAAATTTCCTGAGAAATCTGTGTGTCAGTTTGGAGTGGAAAAGGCAGACCCAGTACAACATAAAAAGGAATTGTTGGACCTCCAAAATTCTAGCAGGAAGCAGGCTGAGAAAACAGATGCTACCTTTTCTTTAAAAAAAAAAAAAAAAGTCCGGGCACAGTGGCTCACACCTGTAATCCCAGAACTTTGGGAGGCTGAGGAGGGCAGATCGCTTGAGGTCAAGAGCTCAAGACCAGCCTGGCCAACATGGTGAAACCCCGTCTCTACTAAAAATACAAAAATCAGCCAGGCATGGTGGTGGGAGCCTGTAGTCACAGCTATTCGGGATGCTGAGGCAGGAGAATCACTCGAACCCGGGAGGTGGAGGTTGCAGTGAGCCTGAGATTGCGCCACTACACTCCAGCCTGGGTGACAGAGTGAGACTCTGTCTCCGAAAAAAAAAGGATGATTCAGAGGGCAAAAATAAGGAGTCCAGAGGATGGAGCCAAGAGCCATGGAGAATTATTTTTAGCAGAAATGAGACTGAGTTCTAAAATTTGGATTTCAGAATTGCTATGGACCAGTAACACCTGTGTGCCTCCTATTTGCCCCTTTTTTGTGTGTAGAGATTATCTTGTGCCTGTCCCACCATCGTATGTTGGGTGATATGGTTTGGCTATTTTCCCAAGCAAATCTTGTCTTGAATTGTAGCTCCCATAATACCTATATGTTGTGAGAGGGACCCGGTGGGAGATAATTGAATCATGGGGGCAATTTCCCCTATGCTGTTCTGGTGGTAGTGAATAAGTCACATGAGATCTGACGGTTTTATAAGGGGTTTCCCCTTTCACTTGGCTCTCATTCTCTCTTTGTCTGTCACCATTTAAGACGTGGCTTTACTCCCCCCGCTTGCCTGCCACCACGATTGTGAGGCCTCCCCAGCCCTGTGGAACTGTGAGTCAATTAAACCTCTTTCCTTTGTAAATTACCCAGTCTCAGGTATGTCTTTATTAGCAGCATGAGAACAGACTAATACATTGGGTGTGGGAGGTGGGCAGATATCTCGTCTCTTTAGCTTCAGAAATCCACAGATCAATTGCAACTGTGCTTAAGGAGCTGTACTTGGGGAACTACACCTATGTATCTCAACCATACCTGGACCTGATTTAGATGATGGGATTCTGGACTTAGAGCTGATGTTATGAGGTGAGGCTCTGGGGACTCTCGGAGAGTTGTAGATGTATTTGCCATGAGGGAGGGATGTGAATCACTGGGGACCAGAGAGCAGACTATGGTAGGCACCATCCTAGGATGGTCTCCAGTGATCTCCACTTCCTGGCATTCAACCTCTTGTGTAATCCCCTCCCCTTAAGTGTGGCCTGGACCTGTTGCTTGCTTTTCATGAATAGAATATGGAAAAAGTGATGGAATATTATTACTGGAAAGGGGTCCCGATCCAGATCCCAAGAGAAGGTTCTTAGATCTCACACAAAAAAAGAGTTCGAAGTGAATTCATAGAGTAAAGTGATAGCAAGCTTATTAAGAAAGTAAAGGAATAAAAGAATGGCTACTCCATAGGCAGAGCAGTGGTGTGGGCTGCTCGACTAAGAACACTTACGGTTCTTTCTTGATTATATGCTAAACAAGGGGTGGATTATTCATGAGTTTTCCAGGAAAGGGGAGGACAATTCCCAGAACTGAGGTTTCCTCCCCTTTTTAGACCATGCAGGGTAACTTCCAGACATTGCTAAGGCATTTGTAAACTGTCATGGCACTGATGGGAATGTCTTCTAGCATGCTAATGCATTATAATTCGTGGATAACGAGCAGTGAGAATGACCAGAGGTCACTTTCATTGCCATCTTGGGTTTGGTAGGTTTTGGCTGGCTTCTTTGCTGCAAACTGTTTTATCAGCAAGGTCTTTGTACTTTGTGCTGATCTCCTATGTCATCCTATGACTAAGAATGCCTAACCTCCTGGGAATGCACCCCAATAGGTCTCAGCCTAATTTTACCCAGCCCCTATTCAATATGGAGTCGCTCTGGTTCAAACACCTCTGACAATATTACTTCAAAGATTAAGTTACAAACGACTGTGGCTTTTTTCTTGCTTACCATCTCTTACCCTCTTTCTTGCTCACTGTAGTGAAGCCAGCAGGCATGTTGTAAACTGCCCAATGGAAAAGCCTATGTAGTAAGGAACCGAGAGAGGCTTCCAGTCAACAGTTTTGAGGAATTGAAGCTTTAGTCTAATAGCCCATGTAGAAACTGGCCAACAACCATGTGAGAGTGCTTGGAAGCTGATCTATCCCTAATCAAGCCTGAAGGTAACTGCAGCCCTGCTGACACCTTGACTGCAACCAGAGCCCAAGGATCCAGCTACGTTATGTCCAGATTCCTGACTCAAAGAATCTATGAGCTAATAAACATAGGGGTTTTAAGCCACTAAGCTCTGGAGCAATTCGTTATGCAGCAACAGAGTGTGTAATAATTACCCTCAAACATAGCAGCTTAAAATAACAAGCATTTATTACCTCAGTTTCTGAGGATCAGGAATCCACCTGCAGCTTAGCTGGGTGGTTCTGGCTCAGAGTGTCTCACGAGGGTGTAGTCAAGCTATCCGCCTGAGCTGCAACATCTCAAGGCCTGACTGAGGCTGGAGAATCCACTTCCAAGCTCACTGTATGGTTGTTGGGAGGCCAGACACTCAGTTCTTTCCATACAGGTTTCTCCACAGGGCTACCTCACAACATAGCAACTGGCTTCCCCCAGAGCAAGTGGTCAGAGAGAGATCTCAAGACTGGCTGTCGTCTTTTTGTAATCTATTCTCAGACGTGACATGCTATCACTCTTGCCTATGATGTTGGACACACAGATTAAACTTAGTGTAACATGGGAGGGGACTACACAAGATTGTAAATACTAGGTGTCAGGGATTATTGGGGGCCATCTCGAAGGCTCATTACCAACTTCCTGTGTCCATTTCTCTTCTTCCCATCAGTTTTATCTAAGAATAGGCCAACCTGTCAGAGATTACGTTCTCTGGACTCCTTTTTAGCTAGATTGGTAGTGTGACTACATTCTGACTAAAGGCACACATATGGAATAAAGTCATGTGACTTTGGGGTTATGCCCTTAAAAAGGATTTTGTTTCTCTCCCCCATTTTTCTCTCATACCATGGGCTGGAACATAGGTATAGTGAGACTATGCAGGTAACACCCTAAGGGATGGCTACGAAAACAAAAAAGAATTTGGCTCCTTGAATTAACTCATAGGTTGCAGCAGCCTACATCACTTGGACATCCTGCCAGCTTTGGATTTTCAGAGAAATAAACCTATCTTATGTAAGTTCCTATACTTAATCATTTTTAGGTAGTTGAATCTCCTAAAAAAAACACTACAATCAGCCCACTATTGAACTGACCCAAGGATATTCAGACTACAGAATCCAGAGATAAATCAAGCACATTTCAGAATTTAATGTAAGACAATGGCACAGTATTTCAATTTAATGAGAAAATGATAGCTTATTAAATAAATTATCATGTTGATATTACCAGACAAGTTTACATAAACAAGAGACATCTTTCTGACTGTGATTCCAACCTTGCTGCCTAGTACAGTAATGATGCTCACCTTCCTCCTGACATTTAAGAGCCGTCGTGTGGCCCTTACTGTGCTGGGATCCTATGCTCCCCATTGCTAACAGGAAGTCCAGTTCTGTAACAGCATCCCCACCATTCTTCTTGACCTTCAGAAGACATTTGCTACCGTGCCTCTCATTGATGCTGCTGCCCTCCCACCAGTGCCTTCTTAGCTCTGATAAATGGAGTGTCTTTTTGAACTTTGTCCATAGTTCTGGCATCTCTACTTCATTTAATGTGGGCCATTGATTTTTCCAAGCTTCCAGAGCTTTGCAGCAGTATATTAGAGCTTTCTTATGGGGCTCATTGCAGGTGTTAAATCTTGTGTTATGTAAAAGATGCCCCCACCTTGAGAAGGCTTCTGTATTGGAGTTCTCCAGAGGGGGAGAACAAATAGGATGTATAGGATATACGGATATATCCTATATATATCCTATACATCCTATTTGATAGGATGTATAGGATATATAGATACATAGATATATATCTATGTATCCTAGGATATATCTATATATCTATATATATATCTGTATATATGTATCTATATATCTATATATCCTAGGATATATAGATATATCCTATATATTTGTATAGGATATATAGGATGTATAGGATATATAGATATATAGGATGTATAGGATATATAGATATATCCTATATGATATATGTGATATATCATATATTACATATATGTATGTGTGTGTATATATATCTCTCTCCTATATCTATATCTCTATCTATCTATCTATCTATGGGAGTTTATTAGGGAAAACTGCCTCACATGATTACAAGGTGACTGTCTGCAAGCTGGGGAAAGAGAGAATCAGTAGTGGCTCAGTCCAAGTCAGAAGGCCTCAAAACCAGGGAAGCCAACAATGCAGCTTCAGTCTGAGGCCAAAGGCCTAAGAGCTCTCAGGAAGCCACTGGAGTCTGAGGTCCAAGGGCAGGAAGAGTGGAAGCCAGTGGCCGGCATGGGAAGAAGAAAGAAAGCCAGAAGACTCAACAAGCAAACTTATCCTATTTTCTGCCTTCTTCATTCTAGCCTGGCAGCTAGATTGGATGGTGCCCACCCACACTGAGGGTGGGTCTTCCTCTCCCAAACCAACAACTCAAATGTCAGTCTCCTGTGGCAATACCCTCACAGACACACCCAGGAACAATGCCAGCTATCTAGGTGTCCTTCAATCCAATCAAGTTGACACCTAATATGAACAGCTTCCTTATGCAGCCTCACCTTCTACCCAACCTTGACTCCTAGCCATTAAGATCTATTCCTAGGTACACACTACCAGTTCTCTTAATCCCTGTTATTCAGGCCCTGCTGCTCCTTTACATATAACATCTCCCTCCCTCAGCAGGGCAAGCATATCCTGAGGTAGATCAGGCTTTGAAATTCCACTCTAGTTAATGATCTTGTAGCCAGGCTGATCTTGAACTCCTGGGCTCAAGCAATTCTCCTGCCACAGCCTCTCACAGTGCTGGGATTATAGATGTGAGCAAAACATCCAGCCAATCCTTTAGAAAAGGGGTGCACCTATGATTATCAGTAGATAAGCCTCACAGCAGCTGGGCATGGATGCACTGACCTGGTGAAGGGATGTGGGTAGAGAAAGAGCACTAGCCTCAGGGAGAGAACATGCTGACTGGCTAGGTATCTTCTATGTGCCTAGCCCTGCATCCAGCATTGGGTGTGGTCCCACTAACCATAACTGCTAAAAGTCAGGGAGGATGATTCTACACTGAAAATCAGGGCTTTGTTGCAGAAGGAGGGTACCAAGCAGACAAAACAACAGACATTATCACAATAGAATTCTAGGTCCCAGATAATTTATTATATATAGTATGCTTGAGATGACACACAAAATCAGAGGGTCTACTATTTAAAATAATTTTGTCATCTTTCTCTAGAGAAAGAAAAAAATAAATTCTGCAAATTTTTAACTCCCTAATCATATTAATTAGCCAGAACAAACTAATAAAAAACTCTTTAGCTAAGCAGCAACGTCATTGACTTTACATCTCAGAAGCATCACAAATAAAGGGACTGCTCTCCAAAAAGTAAAAGATAATCAGTCTCAAGACATCACTGGCTGAAGTGAGCACAGATTTATGACCACGTCTTGGTTAGTTCTGCCTCCAAGGCAAAAAGCAGTCCCCCAAGATCAGCTTCCAATCTCACACACCTCCAATCACCTCATTAGCCCAGTGCAACTTCCCTTCATTTGGATGATACACACCCAAAAATGAACCTCTCATCCAGGCTATTCATGAACTCTTATCACGGAAACTTTCCCATCCTGGTTTGGTAAACTGCTATTCAACTGACTTTTTTAGCCATCTGATTCCAACTGTGTGGCCTTAAAACATACACACTCATATAATGCAAGGGATTGTGAGTCTCCATTACTGGAGTAGCTGGTTTCAGCCTTCTGTATGTTCTTTGATTTCATGTGTTTGTGTGTGTATTTCAGTTTCTCAGTAGAGATCCAAGATCAAAGAGCCACCCTGAAACTGCACGCACAACCTTAGCCAATATCATATATCAAGAACAATAGTGCATCCCGGGGGTAATGACGAAGATGAGTGCCATCCTCAAAAACAAAAGATCCGGCCAGGCGTGGTGGCTCACGCCTGTAATCCCAGCACTTTGGGAGGCCGAGGCAGGCAGATCATGAGGTCAGTAGATCGAGACCATCCTGACTAACACGGTGAAACCCCATATCTACTAAAAACACAAAAAAATTAGCCGGGCATGGTGGCCGGTGCCTGTACTCCCAGCTACTCGGGAGGCTGAGGCAGGAGAATAGCATGAACCCGGGAGGTGGAGCTTGCAGTGAGCTGAGATCGGGCCACTGCACTCCAGCCCGGGCGACACGGCGAGACTCCATCTCAAAAAAAAAAAAAAAAAAAAAATCCATCACTGGTGGTTCCTATTATGTTCCCAAGTAATTTACCAGATTGACTCCTGCACAACTGGATTTAAGGTGTATCACAGTGGCCAGCTACAACATTAACCAAATAATAACCTCAAATGGAGCTACTATAACAATGTAGTATCCCTACTACTAAAGCATGTTAACACAGCTGCTAGTAATCTAGTATGTGGCTAGAGATCTGGCAAAGGAGGTTTTATCCTACTCAACAGGAAGAAGGATCAGAAATAGGTCACATTCACAGCATTCATTCACGTTCTTGCCCAGGGGCTACGTTTGTTCGTTTGTTTGTTTGTCGCCCAGGCTGGAGTGCAGTGGCGCAATCTCGGCTCACTGCAAGCTCCACCTCCCGGGTTCACGCCATTCTCCTGCCTCAGCCTCCTGAGTAGCTGGGACTACAGGCACCCGCCACCATGCCCGGCTAATTTTTTTGTGTTTTTAGTAGAGATGGGGTTTCACCATGTTAGCCAAGATGGTCTTGATCTCCTGACCTCGTGATCCGCTGGTCTCGGCCTCCCAAAGTGCTGGGATTACAGGCGTGAGCCACCGTGTCCGGCCACCCAGGAGCTGTGTTAATTCTCCTGATCTCTGTCTCAGTATAACCAAAAGAGAGCTGGACCATCTGGGACATTCCTCCAAATGTCACATTGGTCCACTTTATTGATGACAACACATTAATTGGACCTGATGAGCATGAACTGGCAAGTACTCAGGATGCCTTTGTGAAACATACACACTTAATGAGGATGGGAAGTAAGTCCCATAAAGATTCAGAGGTTTGCACAGTGATGACAATTTTAGGAGTCCAAAAGTGTGGAACATGTCAGGATGGGTCCTCCAAAGCAGGAACAAGTTTTTCACCTTGAACATCTTACTACTAAAGAAAGAGGCACAGTGCTTGGCAGACCCCTTTTGGTTTTGAAGGTAGACTATTTCACACTCGGGAATATCATTCCAACCCATTTATTGGATATTAGTAACAAGCTGTTAATTTTGATAGAGGCTCCGAACAGAAAAGGGCACTGCAGCATATTTGGGCTATAGTACAGACAGAACTGCTGCCTGGGCCAAGTGAATGGACATACCTCATGGATTAGAATTAGAAAGTGATACCATGCGGAACCCCAATAGGAGAATCTCAGCATAGACATACAGGGTTCTGCAGCAAGTTATGTATCTGCAGCAGAGAACTAGACATCATTTAAAAAACAGCCCCTCACATGCTACCAGGGTGTGGTGAGACACTGCCTCTGACTATGGGCCATCAAGTGATCATGTGGTCAGAACTGCCCATCATGAACTGCATGCTGTCAGACCCAGAGTCATAAGGTTTAGCAGAGCCTGCAGCAATCCATTGAAAGGTGGAAATAGCACATCCAAGATCATGTTCAAGCAGATCCAGAGCAAATAACTAAGCTGCATGAGCAAGGAGCCAGACACCCACATGATCCACTTTTTCTCAGCTCATCTCACATAGCAACATGGGTCAATTACCAACAGATGACAGAAGGACAAAGGGTCTGAGTGTGATTCAGGGATGGGTTGGCCCAGTATATTGGTACCAGCTGAAAAGGCACTGCTATTGCATGGTTGACCCACTCAGAGATAAGAGTGATGAGGAGAATCCCTCCAGGGGGCAGACATTCAGGCTATGCAATTGGTCATACACTTTGGGTGGAGAGAGAAGTAACCTGGATTAGTCCATTCTCACGCTGCTATAAAGAACTGCCCAAGACCGGGTAATTTATTAAGGTAAGAGGTTTAATTGACTCACAGTTTCACATGGCTGGGGAGGCCTCAGGAAACTTACAATCACAGAGGAAGGGGAAGCAAACACATCCTTCTTTAAATGATGGCAGGAAGGAGAAGTGCCAAGCAAAAGCCCCTTATAAAACCATCAGATCTCATGAGAACTCAGTCACTATCACGAGAACAGCATGGAGGTAACTGCCACCATGATTCAATCACCTCCAACTGGGTCCCTCCCATGACACATAGGGATTATGGGAACTACAACTCAAGATGAGATTTGGGTGGGGACACAGCCAAACCATATCATAACCCAAAGTAAGAATATACATCCACTCACAGGCAGTGATGAATGACTTGACTGGTGGATTAGGGGATTGGAAGGAGCAGCATAGTAAGATCAAGGGACAAGGAGGTCTGGGGAAGAGGTATATTGTTGGACCTATGGGAGTGGACATCAAGTATGAGGGTCTTTGTAGCACATGTTAATGCTCATAAGGGACCATCCATTGCGCATGAGATATTAAGCCAATGCATAGATTGAGTGACTCAACTAATTGATGCCCACCAGCCTCTGCCCTCAGCCATCCTGGTGCTTCCATCATGGCCTCAGGAAGGAAATAGCCAGGAAGGCATAGATGGAGGCTATGCAGAGGCCCAAGAACACAGGCTCCTCTCACCAAGAGTGGTGTAATTTTCCAGCCTGTCAGCAACAGAGATGGATGCTGAGCCACCTGTACATTCCCTTGTGGCAACCAGCCAGCAACTTGGTGACAAGTTTATTACAATGAATCCTTGCTACTCTGGAAAGGGCAGCCACTCATCCTGACTGGAACTGATACAAGTTCTGGGTAAGGGTTTGGCTTTCCTGCCTGCAGAGCCAGAGCCAGCACCACTATTTGAGAACTCACAGTGGGAATGATTTACCGATATGAGATTCCACAAAGCCTAGCTTCAAACAAGGGACCCACTTGATGACAAAGGAGGTGCAGCCATGGGCCCATGACCACAGGATCCACTGTTCCTAACATGTACTGCATCCTCCAGAACCTTCCAGCCTGACACAGCAGTGGAATAGCCTCTTAAAGATGCAGTTGAGGTGCTGACCTGGAGACGACGCCCTGTGAGGATGGGATGCTATTCTTCAAGATGCAACACACTCCTTAAACCAACAGCCATTAGATATGTGGTGTTCCTGAAAGGTAGAATTCATCGAAATGGAGACTAAATGGTGGAGAGGGGAATGGCCTTTCTCAACATCTCACTTGGGGAATTTGTGTTTCTGTTCCTCACCAACTTCAGATTCTGTGGGACTAGAAGCCGTGGATTCCGAAAAAAGCATGCTTTATCAGGGGGTATAGGAAGAGTCCCACTAAACTTAAAGTAGTAGATGCCACGGTGCCCACTCAGGTCCCTTCACCAGCCCGTGCACCTAATGCTGCAATGTAAGCTGCTAACAGCTCACATCTGCCCCCTCTCCAGGGAATTGCCCTGAGATGATATAGCTACTTTTCCTGGGGAGTGATCTTTCCTCTAGGTACAGACTACAGCCAATGACCAAATGAAATAGATTATAAAAGGTAAGCCCCTTGCCTCTAGGGGAGACCAACTATGATGTAGTTTGTCCTCAATGCTTTTATCTTGTGGATCAGACCAGGCTAGATCTGACCTGACACCACATCCTTGCTTAGTTCCTTCCCCTGCCCTCTCCTGTTTCTCCCCTTCCCCTATAGGTTTTTCCTGAAGGGCAGTTCTTCAATACGTCATGTGACCCCAAACCACTGTCTCAGGCTCTGCTTCCAGGGAAGCTGAGCTAAGGCCCTTCCCCTGGCTACATGGATTGCTTCAGGTAAGACAGATAATCTCAGCTTGTCCAATTATGATTGACCGCAAAAATCTGTTGAGAGCCAGGTTATGTGCCTGGAGGTGCTGACAGCCACTTTGCCCCCATGATGGGGGCCTGCTTGTGGATAGAACCAGCACTGAGGAGAGTGTAGTGAGAGACCGAGAGAGTGAGACCAAGTCCTGAGGACATTGCTTATGCTCCTAGATTCAGGCAAGCCTTTGTCCTTCAACACATACTTTTTTGCTCTACTTAAACTATTTTGAATATGTTTGGGAGGCCCAACTGGCACACCTGCACCATTCCCCCACAACCCACAATATCTCTGGGACATTCCTTTCTGCACGGCTACAGATGGTCGACATGAAGTGCTTATAGAGCTGGAAGGAGGACATGTAGAATCCTCACACACCTAAATTATCCCAAAACAGAGGTGGTTGTATTGTATCTAGTACTGTTTTTGTTTACTTTAGTAGATCTTCTCTTTCGTTTTTAAATGGCTAACTCACACAATGTTTTTTAGCATGAACTCTGTTAATGAAACATATTAAGACACCAAAATGTATTATAAAATAAATGATCCCAGTTAACAAACAGCTTAACACAGGGAAAAGAGGAATGTGATTATTCCTGTTTCTGAATACATCTAGAGATCAGCCAACACCATCACATTCAGAGCATAATTGTAGAAATCCCATAATCCACCTTTGATTGACAATCATGAGAGAGTAGCCAACCATAGAGAATCAACAAGGAGAAAAACATGGACAGATTGACTTACCTTGTTGGGAAGACACTTTTCACCCTCCAAAGGAAAGAACAAATAATTGGATTCACCCTAAATGTAAGAAATCCAGATGGTTTACCAAGCCACAGAAATCTATGTCCATCTATAGTAGAGTTCCAGACTGTGGCACCTGCCAGCAACTGTTAGCTGACTCTGCTGCTGATGTTACAGAGAGTATTGCTAACAAGCAGACATCATAATTTATGCATGGAGCTAAGAGAGGTTTGCTGTTTCTGCTGTACTGAAGGTCCTGCTTATTCATGGAAATAAGAACTGGACTAGAGTCTGTAAAAGAAGCTAAAAGTTTTAATCAATTCAGGCATAAAAATAAGGTTCAACTGTGAGTCTTCGAAAAGTCCTGTTGTGGGAAACTGAAAGGAAATTAGGCCCTGGAACTAATGAAATCAAATGATGAATTGCCGAACACTTTAATTTGACTTTTTCTTTCCAGTTATCTCCTGTGTGGATTTTCATAAGAATTTGATTCCTGAGTGAATATTCAGTCTGCTAGTTCAATAATTCAGGCTGCTGGAACAATAAAAGGAATGGGTGCTTAAATAGGAGAGAAAATGGATTTAAAGACATATTTGATATGTATTGTGTCTCAAGTGTTTTCCACACATCATCTCATTTATTCCTCAGAATGATTTCATTAGGTAAGTATTTTTTTATTTCTTTTTTAAATTGACAGGTAAAAATTGTATATATTCATGGTGTGCAACATGGTGTTTTTGTGTTTTTTGTTTTGTTTTTGTTTTTGTTTTGAGACGGAGTTTCACTCTTGTGGCCCAGGCTGGAGTGCAATGGTGTGATCTCAGCTCACCGCAACCTCCGCCTCCCGAGTTCAAGCGATTCTCCTGCCTCAGCCTCCTGAGTAGCTGGGATTACTGGCATGGGCCACCACACCTGGCTAATTTTGTGTTTTTAGTAAAGACAGGGTTTCACCATGTTGTCTAAGCTGGTCTTGAACTCCCAGCCTCCAGTGATCCACCAGCCTTGGCCTCCCAACGTGCTGGGATTACAGGTATGAGCCACCACACCCGGCCACGTAGTGTTTTAATATACGTATACACTGTGGAATGACTAGGCCATTTAGCATGTGCATTATTAGATAAATATTATTAACTTCACTCTACAGATGAGGAAACCAAAGCTCATGGAGGCTCAAAATTGTGCCCACAATTTCAGAGCCGATAAGTAGATCAAGACTGGATTCAAATCTATACCAATGTGATACCAAACTCTGGTATTTTGTGTGTATGTGTGAGGGTGAGGAACATCAGGGCATATGAATGGTGCCAAACCTTTGAGGATTATTTCCTATTCAATTATCATCCATTCCTTGACTTGCAGTACGTTTCTAAATATTATGGTGTTTGAGTTGTGTCTGGTCAGGAAACCAGAAACCACCACTCAAGTTATTTGAAACAGGAAATTTGATTCAAGGAATTAATTACAAAAGTATTAGGAGGGATAGTGATTCAGGCAGAACTTCTAGCTGTGGTCGAGTGAGGAAATCATCAAATCATCTTCCTTAAAAGCAGCTATAAAGATGGACAAAATTGAAAAAAAAAAAAAAAGAGCTGTTTTAGCAAATTTGAAAGTGACCACAGGAAAACGACAATCTGAGAAATGTTTATGCTTGAGCCCCTGCTAATCTTTGTGGAGATCTGAGGAATAAGTCCCAGTTATTCCAGTCATACTGCCCCCATTCCCAGCTTGATCAACATAGGGGTTCTGCCAGGGAGGGCAGCCCACGAGGACCAGCAGCTTCTTGACTGCCATTGAAGGAGACTCTCTCCATTAGGAGCACTGGATGACACCCACAGTCAGGATCAGTCAGTGAAACTGATTTCCCAGAGGCAGGAGAGTGGGGGGAGCCAAGGTCAAATTTCTACTGGCCTGCGGTTGAGGTTGCAACTGGGGCAAGCATATTCCTGTATGATGCTGTGCGCATGTGTGGCAGAGACTGAGAATCCTCTAGCTATTCACACACTCCTAGCTGACACTAAGGCTTTGTGTGAGCGTAGAAGACTCAAAAGGTGGCATCAGAAAGCAAAACACTAGGAAGACCTGAGAACAGCCTAATTTTTTTTTTTTTTTAAGAGGAGTCTCCCTCTGTCCCCTAGGCTGAAGTGCAGTGGCAGGATCTTGGCTCACTGCAACCTCCGCCTCCTGGGTTCAAGTGATTCTCCTGCCTCAGCCTCCTGAGGAGCTTGGGTTACAGGCGCGTGCCACCATGCCTGGCTAATTTTTGTATTTTTCATGGAGATGCGGTTTCATCATGTTGGACAGGCTGGTCCCGAACTCTTGACCTCAAGTAATCCACCTGCCTCAGCTTCCCAATGTGCTGAGATTACCGGCCTGGCCCCAACAGCCTAAATTTTTAATGTGGTCCCCTATCCATGTTCAAATGCATCAGCAGATGATGCAAACCTTACTGGTTTGAGGTATTTGAACACAATCTTTATCTAATAATCGACTGAACACTAAGCTATGCATAGCAGTTGAAGACCAGCCAGGGTAAGATGTTGAGACTTCCATCTCTACAAAAAAGATTTAAAAATTAGCCAGGCGTCGTGGTGCTTGCCTGTGGTCCCAGTTACTCAGGAGGCTGAGGCAGGGTGATCTCTTGAGTCCAAGAATTTGAGGTGGCAGTGAGCTGTGATAGTGCCACCACACTCCAGCCTGGGTGACAAAGCAAGATTCTCTCTTTAAAAAATATATAAAAAATGAAAATGTGTTGTTGAAGAGTACAATAATCAAAGTAAATAATTCATTAGAGGAGTTCAACAAAAGATTTAAGATGGAAGAAGAATGAATCAGTGAACTTGAAGATAGATCAAGAGGACATCTTAGACAACAAAGAGAGAAAAGACTGCAGAAAAGTGAACACAGCCTTGAAGACCTGCTGTATATCAAGTGTACCTATATATACTTAACGGGCATTTCAGATGAGAGAGGAAGAAAGAGCAGAAAAACATATTTGAATAAACAATGGCCAAATGCTCCTCAAATTAAATGAAAAGCATTAATCTACAGATCCAAGAAATTCAGCAAACTTCAAATAGAAAAACCACACCTAGACACATTATAGTCAAACTGTTGAAAGCCAAAGACTCTTTTATCACTGAAAGTAGAATATACAGGGAACACTAATACAATTAACAGCTACTTCTCCTCAAAAATAAGGCTAGAAGGTAGTTGTATAAAAATATTCAAAGTGCTGGGGGAAATGCCAACAATTATCCAAGAATTCTATATCCAGAATTTAAAAGTATCTTTCAAAAATGCAGGTGTAGAGCCAGGTGCAGTGATGCATGCCTGTAGTCCCAGCTACTTGGGAGGGTGAGGTGAAAGGATTGATTTTCAACAAAGTTGCCAAGAAAATTTAACAAGGAGAGGATAATATTTTAACAAATAGTCTGGGACAACTGCATATTGACTTAAAAAAAATGACCTTAGACCCTGTCCTTTACACAAAAATTCACTAAATGGATTATATACCTAAATGTACAAGCTAGAATTACAAAACTTCTAGAAAAAAAATAGGAGAAAAATTTCATAACCTTGAGTTGGGCAAGGAGTTCTTAAATATGACACCAAAAGAATGATCTATAAAAGAAAAAATAAGTAAATTACAATTCATCAAAATCTAAAATTTTTGCACTATAAAAGATACCATAAAGAAAATAGTTTTTAAAAGCCACAGACTGGGATAAATGTTTACCAGACATATATCTGATAAAGGGCTTGTATCCAAAATATATAAAGAACTCATACAACTCAACAACAAGAAGTCAAACCAATTAAAAATGAGCATAAGATTTAATAGACATTTCACCAAAGAAAGAATACAGATGGCTGAAAAGCAAATAGCCATGGAAACATACTCAACAGCAACATAATCATCAGTGAAATGCAAATTAAAGCCACTGGATACCACTACACAGATACTCATCAACTATAATAAAAAAGACAGACAGTACCAAGTCTTGTCAAAGATGCAGAGAAACTGTACCACTTGTGCATTGCTGGTGGGAATATAAAATGGTAGATCCACTGTGGAAAATAGTTTGGCAGGGTCTTTCAAAGTTAAACATAAATTTAACATACAACACAGCAATTCCATTCCCAGGAATTTACCCCAAAGAAATGAAAATGTATGTCCACATACAGACATATCTGTGAATTATTTCTTATAGCCAAAAACTGGAAACACAAAGACCCATCAACTGATGAACAGGCAAACAAATTGTAGTATTTTCAAATAATGGGATACTGTGCCACAATTAAAAGGCACACACTACTGATATGCACTAACACATGGATGAACTTCAAAAACATTATGCTAAGTGATAGAAACCAGACACAAAAGACAACACTTTGTAAATTCAATTTATATAAAATATTCAGAAAAGAGAAATGTATAGAGGCAGAAAGCAGGACTGTGGTTCCAGGGGGCTGAAGGTGAGAGTGGGAATTAACCATAAACAGACACGAGGAAATTTTGGGGGGTGATGAAATGTCCTAAAGCTAAGTTATAGTGATGGTCACATGAATTTGCCAAAATTTTTGCAGTTACTTATGATGGATGAACTTTGTTGTATGTAAATTATATCTCAAAGTGTTTTTTAAAAATGTTGGGGCCGGGCGCAGTGGCTCATGCCTGTAATCCCAGCACTTTGGGAGGCCGAGGAGCGCAGCCTGAGGTCGGGAGTTCGAGACCAGGCTGACCAACATGGAGAAACCCCGTCTCTAGTAAAAACACAAAAAAATTAGCCAGGCGGGGTGGCACATGCCTGTAATCCCAGCTACTCCAGAGGGTGAGGCAGGAGAATTGCTTGAACCCGGGAGGTGGAGGTTGGGATGAGCCGAGATCGCACCATTGCACTCCAGCCTGGGCAACAACAGCGAAACTCCATTGCAAAAAAAAAAAAAAAAAAAAAAAATGTGGAAGGGCTGAAGGATTGGAAAGGGGAAATGAGATTACCCAAAGATCAGTAATTGCAGGGTGCTACCATCCACCTAACCTGGAGAAAGAAAAGGAAAGGTGTTTTCCAGGACCCACAATCACCAGGCTACTGAGGCTACTGGGATACACTGTTGCCTCAAGAATAAAAGAAGTCTGTGGCTTTGATCATCTTCCAATTTACTGCCAGTGACTCCTACTGGCAGAACCTAAAATCAACTGAAAAGAGAGTCTAGGAAATGTGGTTTGCAGGCTTCAGCCGCCCTGTGATACAGAGACGCATGCAAGGGGTGCGAATGGAGTTAAGAGCCAGTAGACAACTGATTGGCACACTTGGGAAATAGTTATACTCCTGACCAAAAAAAAAAAAAAAAAAAAGACCTTTTAATTTTGAAATAGTTATACATTTGCAGAAAATTGCAAAAAAAAAAAAAAAAAAAAAGGACCAGAAGGTCACATATACCCTTTTCTCAATTTTCCCCAATGGTAACATCTTGCATAGCTATTGTACAATATCAAAACTAGCAATTGACCTTGGAGGCAGATGAGCATTAGGGAAAAACTAGGTAAAAGAGATGCTGATGCCTTTGACTTTTCCTTGGGTCAATACATGTTGGAACCAGCTCAGATGATATTTTCAGTTGCCTTCCATTCTAAATCTGAATCAAAACCAATTTCTTCTAAGAAATTTTTCCTGATTATTCCCCTTGCCCCACATTCCTATTTCCTTAGCACCTCTAGTCATTATCGCTTAAGGGAGTGGGGAGGGCAAATTATCTCAAATTTGTATTTTCATTTGCAATTTTTCTCTAATTGTTCCCTTTGTGCATGCTTCATCTCACTCACTAAATTGTAAATTGCTTGGGTTCTGAGATTTTTGTTCTTTGTTGCTACTATTGCCCTAGCACACTGAGAGTGGTTAGGAGCATGGACTTTGGAGTCAAAAGAGATTAGGACCAACTTCTGAGCAAGTTACCTCACTTCTTGAGGCCTCATTTTCTCCTTTGTAATACGTACAGAATAATACTGGTATTAACCTCATGGGTCGATAGTAAGGATTCATTGGAAAAATATTTGTAAGGTGCCTAGCACAGTGCCTGGCATATATTAGCTACTGAATAATAACAAAATATTATTGTAATTATTACAACATGGCATCTGATTTCCCCAGAGAGAGTTATGACAGAAGGGGAGGGAGATGGAGGAGAGAGAGAGACAGAGAGAGGGAAATAGGGCCCACAGTGTATTTTCTAACCTAATCTTGGAAGTGACCTATCTCAGTTCGCCATATTCTATCTATCACAAACACTAATATGCTTATAATGTGGAAGGGGACACAAAGGTGTGAATACTAGGAGATGGAATCTCTGAGGCCAACTTAAAGGCTGGCTGCCCCAACCCCCATGAAACTGGGCTGCTCTTGGTTGGTGATTTGTGCTTGGTACAAGGTTGGCCTCTCTGGCCCTCTTTGTCTGGCACCATGCCCAGCTGTGGCAAATCAGCAACATTGTGGCATATATGTTATTCTTTCTCTTTAATGAGATGGATTTACCTTTTCCACAGGTTAAGAACAGTCTGAGGCCAGGCTTGGGAGCCCATGCCTGTAATCCTAGCATTTCGGGAGGCCAAGGTGGGTGGGTTGCTTGAGCCCAGGAGTTCAAGAATAGCCTGAGCAACATGGGAAAACCCTGCCTTTTCAAAAAAACAAAAATTAGTCAGACATGATGGTGTGTGCCTGTGGTCCCAGCTACTCAGAAGTCTGAGGTGGGAGGATCACTTGAGCCCAGGAACAGAGGCTGCAGTGAGCTGAGATCCTGCTACTGCACTCCAGCCTGGGCAACAGAGACCCTGACTCAAACATACATACATACACACACACACACACACACACACACACACACACGCCAGTCTGGATCAACAAACCTTTAGCTAGACTGAGAAAAAAAGACAGAATAAATAAATTCAGAAACAAAAAAAGGGGATATACCAACTGAGACCACAGAAATACAAAGAATCATTAAAGACTATTACAGGCAACTATACACCAACAAATGGGACACCACAGAAGGAATGGATAAAGTCCTGTCCACGTACAGTCTACCAAGATTGAACCATGAAGAAGTAGAAAATGTCAACAAACCAATGATGAATGTAAAAGAATCAAAGCTGTAATAAAAAGTCTCCCGCCAAAGTAAAGTCCAAGACCTAATGGCTTCACTGCTGAATTCTACCAAACACTTAAAGAAGAACAAATACCAATTCTACTCAAACTCTTTTTAAAAACTGAAGAGGAGGGAGTACTTCCAAAATCATTCCACCAGGCCAGCATCATCCTGATACCAAAACCAGACAAGGACACACAACAACAACAAAAGCTACAGGCCAATATCACTAATGAACATAGATGCAACAATCCTCAACAAAATACCAGCTAACTGAATTAAACAACACATTAAAAAGATCATTTACCATGATCAAGTGGGATCCATGCCAGAGATCCAAGGATGGTTCAACACCAAAATTTGTGGTTTGTATCACAAATCAACAAACGTGGTACATCACATTGACAGAACAAAGGATAAAAACCTTATGAACATATCAACAGATGCTAAAAAAAGCATTCAATAGAATTTAACAACCCTTTATGATAAAAAAAACTTCAACAAACTGGGTATAGAAGGAACATACCTCAAAATAATAAAGGCCATATATGACAAACCCACAACCAATATCATACTGATTAGGGAAAAATTGAAAACCTTTCTCTAAGATCTGGAACACGACAAAGATGCCCACTTTTATCCAACATAATACTGGAAATTCTGACCAGAGCAATTAGGCAAGAGAAAGAAATAAAGGGCATTCACAATTGGAAAGGAATAAGTCAAATTAGCTTCATACATAGACAACATAGTCTTATACTCAGAAAAACCTAAAGACACCACCAAAAAAATTCTTAGAACTGATAAATGAATTCAGTAAAATGCAGGCTACAAAATCAACAAATAAAAATTGGTAGCATTTATATACACCAACAGCGAACAATCTGAAAAAGAAATCAAGAAAGCAATCCCATGCAATAGCTACAAAGAATATAAAATACCTAGGAATCAGTTTAACAAAAGATATAAAAGATCAATATAAGAAAAACTATAAAACACTGATGGAAGAAATTGAAGAGGACATCAAAAATTGGCAGAATATTCCCATCCATGGATTGGAAGAATTAATCATGTTAAAATGATAATTCTATTCAAGGCAATGTATAGATTTAGTGCAATCTCTATCAAGATACCAATTACATTCTCCACAGAAATAAAAACAAATCCTAAAATTTATATGGGACCACAGAAGACACCAAACAGCCAAAGCAATCCTGAGCAAAAAGAACAAAGCTAAAGGCATCACACTGACTTCAAAATATACAACAAAGCTATAGTATCCAAATCAGCATGGTACTGGCATAAAAACAGACACATAGACCAACCAATGGAATAGAATAGAGAACCAAGAAACAAATTCACACATTTGCAGCCAACTCATTTTTGATAAAGGCACCAAGAACATATAATAGGGAAAGGACACTTTCCTCAATAAACCGTGCTGGGAAAACTGGATATTCACATGCAGAAGAATGAAACTAGACCCCTATCTTTCACCATACAGAAAACTCAAGTCAAAATGGATTAAAGACTTAAATCTAAGACTGGAAACTATGAAACTACTAGAAGAAGACATTGGACAAACACTTCAGGACATTGGTCTGGTCAAAGATTTTTTGTGTAAGACTTCAAAAGTACAGGCAAAATAAAGTAAAAATAGGCAAATGGGATTACGCCAAGCTACAAAGCTTCTGCACGGCAAAGGAAACCATCAAAAAGTGGACAGACAATCCATAGAATGGGAGAAAATATTTGCAAACTATTCATCCGACAAGGGACGAACAACCAGAATACACAAGGAGCTCAAACAATTCAATAACAAAAAAGAGAAATAATCCGACTTAAAAATGGGCAAAATATCTGAACAGAGTTTTCATAAAATACGGCCAACAGGTAAATGAAAACGTATTCAACATCACTAATCATCAGATAAATACAAATCAAAACCGCAATGAGATATCAACTTACCGCAAGGAGATATCAACTTACCCCAGTCAGAATGGCTTTTACAAAAAAGACAGGGAATAGCGGATCCTGGTGAGACTGTGGAGAAAGGAGGACTCTCAAACAACGTTGGTGGAAATATAAACTAGTACAGCCACTATGGAAAATAGTATGGAGGTGCCTAAAAAAAAAAAAAAAAAAAACAACTAAACTGAAAATAGAACTACAACGTGATTCAGTAATTTCCACTACTGGGTATACATCCAAAAGAAAGGAGATCAATATATCAAAGAAATAGCTGCACAACCATGTTCATTTGCAGCACTATTCACAATAGCCAAAACAGGGAACCAAACTAAGTGTCCATCAATGGATGAATGGATAAAGAAAATGTAGTATATATACATAATGAAATATTATTCATCCATAAAAAAGAATGAAGTCTTGTCGTTTGCAGCAACAGGGATAGAATTGGAGGTCATATTGGTAAGTGAAATAAGGCAAGCACAGAAAGACAAATATTGCATGTTCTCCCTCATATGTGGAAGCTAAGAAAAAGTAGATCTCATAAAGCTAGAGAGTAGACTGGTGGTTATCAGAGGCTGGGAAGAGTACTGGGGGAAGGAGGATGAAGAGAGGCTGATTAATGGGTACAAATATATACTTACAAGAAATATGACTTGGTGTTCTATAAGTCAGTAAGGTGACTATAGTTAACATTAATTGTTCGTACATTTTAAAATAGCTAGAAGATAATAAAAAAAGTGTAAAGAAAAGATAAAGATATAAGGTGATGGATATCCCAGTTAAACAAAGAGAGCAGTCTGGCATATTCTTTCCTAAAACTCTGTGTAGGCCGGGCGCGGTGGCTCACGCCTGAATCCCAGCACTTTGGGAGGCCGAGGCAGGCAGATCACGAGGTCAGGACATCGAGACCACGGTGAAATCCCGTCTCTACTAAAAATACAAAAAATTAGCCGGGCGCGGTGGCGGGTGCCTGTAGTCCCAGCTACTCGGGAGGCTGAGGCAGGAGAATGGCGTGAACTGGGGAGGCGGAGCTTGCGGTGAGCCGAGATCGCGCCACTGCACTCCA
The DNA here is from genome assembly GCF_029281585.2 of Gorilla gorilla gorilla. Lineage (NCBI taxonomy): Eukaryota > Metazoa > Chordata > Mammalia > Primates > Hominidae > Gorilla > Gorilla gorilla. The sequence continues at coordinate 50,071,437 of NC_073236.2, forward strand.
GCCTGGGCGACAGAGTGAGACTCCGTCTCAAAAACAACAACAACAACAACACCTCTGTGTATATGCCTTCTTACGGTTTAGGCTTTCTCCCCTTGAAACCTGGAAGCCTAAGTCTTACCTGGAATGCTGAGTGGCTACTTCCTGGAAGTGTTTGTTTGAAAAGATGCCACCAACTTCTAATTAAGTTGGGTTTTCACAGGCCTGTTACATTGTGTGTAGACCCTGAGCAGGCATCACTTTGCAGCAAGCACGACCCCGGCAAAAGGAGAGTGTGGGGCTTTGCCAGAGGCCTCTGGACGGGAGGCATGGGTGTCACCTGACAGTCACTAGCACCCTGTGACTCCAGGAGGTCTGGGCATTATCCTTTGAATGCAGTCCACTGAGTTACTTTCCTATTTCCTTTACATTTGAACCATTGCATCCACTCTAGAAAGAATGGGAAATAAGAGGAAAAAATGACTCAGGTCACACATGGACATAAGCAACTTTCTCCTGCATAGTGAGATGTGAGGGTTTTCAAGAGGCATTCCTGTTTCCACAACCATCACCCCAAACCAGAATTCCAGCAGCCAACACTGTGGGAATATGTGCTCCCCCAATTAAAAATTCCTCTGTCTAGGCCGGGCATGGTGGCTCTTGCCTGTAATCCCAGCACTTTGGGAAGCTGAGGTGGGCAGATCACCTGAGGTCAGGAGTTCGAGACCAGCCTGGCTAACACAGTGAAACCCCGTCTCTACTAAAAATACAAAAATAACCCAGGCGTGGTGCCACGTGCATGTAGTCCCAACTACTCAGGAGGCTGAGGTAGGAAAATCGCTTGAACCCAGGAGGCGGAGGTTGCAGTGAGCCGAGATCACGCCATTGTGCTCCAGCCTGAGCGACACAGCAAGACTCCGTCTCAAAAAAAAAAAAAAAATTCCTCTATCTGGCATGCACTAAAATCATAAGCTATGTGAGGACAAGGACTTTGTCTTAATCCTCCACGCCTACAACACTGTCTGGAACAAGTACATGTTAAATGTTGAATGAATGATGCATGCCTTAAGAGTAAGTCATTCCAAAAGTCTCTGTTGACAATCCTTACTGCTAGGAAAAATAATGCACCCATCACTGAACCTCAGCATTAATAAGTTCACTCAAATGGAAAATCTTTTTGTCCTAGTTTTGAGAAATACTTGGAGGGACATAAAGTCAAGGCACCTGCCTCAAGGGACCTTACAACCTAGTACACCTATGTGGTGTCTGTTGGCTTCCTGAGTGAGCTGGCTGAGAGCAGTGAAGAAGGGTGACAGATTGGTTCAGTAAATATTTATACATTATGTAACATATTATATATATTAAGCAGCAGAGACATCTTGGCACCTGTCTCAACGTAAAGTACAAAGAAACAACCCCAATCCCTGCATTATCAACCATTGATAAACTTTGTGGCTTCCTCCAATCCTTCTGTTCCATAGACATGATTGAAACACACCACCCCAAGCCTTCCTGTTCCCATTTCCATTGCTCTGTATGATCCTTTCCGCAGTTGGAAGTAAGTATCTTCCTTGTCCATGTTCATGGGTCACGACCTGCATACTCATCTCACTCTCAGAGTCAGGTGTAATCTGATGGGGAGAAGCTGTCTTGTGCAGAGCTTGCCTGGCTGTCTTAAAAGGACAGCACCTGGGACATGCAGTGGGGCCTTGGTGATGTGGGATAGGTGAGAGAAAGTGTTAAAAGATGTGTAAAGGCTGGGTGCAGTGGCTCACACCTATAATCTCAGCACTTTGGGAGACTGAGGCGGGTAAATTGCTTGAGCCCAAGAGTTTGAGACCAGTCTGGGCAACATGGTGAAATCCCATCTCTACAAAAAAATTAGCCAGGCTTGGTGGTGCATGCCTGTCCCAGCTACTTAGGAGGCTGAGGTAGTATTACCTGAGGCCAGGGAGGTCGAGGCTGCAGTGAAAGTGAGCCATGATTTCACCACTGCATTCCAGTCTGGATGACAGAATTAGACCCTGTCTCAAAAAAAAAAAAAAAGTAAGTGTGTGTGTATATATATATATATATATGTGTGTGTGTGTGTGTGTGTGTGTGTCTGTGTGTGTGTCTGTGTGTAGTTGAATTTCACCAATTTAACTATGTGCCTGGGGGCAGTCCCTTTTGCATAGAAAATGAAAATGTTCCTGCTCACCAGCAGGGACATCCCCACTCCACAGGCTGCTTTCCTTCTAACAGAAAGGTATTTTTGGTCTATTATATAAGTGCAGCATCTAAACTTGGTAACTTCTTATTTACAGACAGTTTATTATATGCCAGGCGTGTACTAGGCATTTTACATGTCATTTCATCCTCACAATTGTGACATCATTAGTCCATTCCTGAAAGACAGAATTTGAGGCCCAGAGTGGTCAAGAAACCTATTTCGAGTCACACAGAGAGTAACTGCAGATATGGGATGTTAGAGTAACTGCAGATATGGGATGTTAGAGTAACTGCAGATATGGGATGTTAGAGTAACTGCAGATATGGGATGTTAGGCCTGGTTGGCCCCAGAGCACCACTGTCTTCATCGCTCTGTCACACGGCCTGTGCAGAATTACAAGCCCAGACACAGTTACTTTCCAACTAAAGTGGCTACAAGCTCCATCGTCCCCTTGGAAACCTCAGTCCTCATGATTTCTGATTGACACCATCCCAAAACCCAGGTCCTGGTTCTGGAGTTTAAAGCCTCTTTCCATGTCTCGAGCTCTGGGTGGCCTGGAATATACTCTTGAGAAATTCCAGTCCCTCTTTGGGGAATTTTAAATGATAAGAGAGCGAAGAGGGGAACAGTTTGCTTGAGCTGAGAAAACTGTCTCCAGAGGGGTTGAAATCTTTGGTAGAGGTGCATGTGGGTGTTTGTGGAGGGGTGCAGAGCTCCCCCATTCTCCCTCTGGGATGTCCATATTCAGGTGTACTCCCATTCCACACACCATTGATAACCTGGCTGTGTCTCTTCCCTGACACTTCACTGGAAGAAGTGTATTCCAGGAACTGCATACAGAACCACCCTTCCTTCCAGGGCCTTTCCCTGCTGGACAAGCTCAAGCTGTCATTAAATGGCCCAAATCCACTCTTGTGGAAGAATGGGCATAGCTGGGATTTACAGGCTGAATAAGGAGAGCTCATGCAGAAACTTTGTATTAAAAAGACACTCATTATCCATAAACACTTGTGCAGCAAGATATCCAAGGGGGACCAGGCGCGGTGGCTCACGCCTGTAATCCCAGCACTTTGGGAAGCTGAGGTGGGCGGATCCTTGACTTGAGCAATCTTCAGCTCATTGCAACCTCTACCTCCCCAGTTCAAGTAATTCTCCTGCCTCAGCCTCCTGAGTAGCTGGGATTACAGGTGCATGCCACCATGGAATCTTAAAATCTTAAAAATCTTAAAAATCATGCCACCATGAAAATCTTTAAAAAGATTTTCAGTCTTTTTTAAAAAACATATGGCCGGCTAATTTTTTTGTACTTTTAGTAGAACTGGGGTTTCACCATGTTGCCCAGACTGGTCTCGAACTCCTAACCTCGGGCAATTTGCCCGCCTTGGCCTCTCAAAGTGCTGGGATTACAGGCATGAGCCACCGCGCCCAGCCAGTCCCTTGCATTTCTATATAAATTTTTGAATTACCTTGTCAATTTCCATGAATGGCTCTGCAGAGATTTTGTTTGGGATTGTATTGAAACTATAGATCAATTTGACACCTTAACAATTTTGAGTCTTTCACTCATGAACATGGTACATCCTTTCATTTATTTTATGCTTTTAAATTTTCTCTCGATTATGCTTTGTAATTTTCAGTGTAGAGGCAATGCACAGCTTTCATTAGATACTCCTAATTATTTCACATTTATATTGATGCTACTGTAAATCGTATCTTTTAAAAATTTTTTTTCTGTTTCTTTGTTGTTGACATATAGAAATACAATTTATATCTGTATATATACCTTGTATCTAGTGACTTTACAATGTTCAGTTATTCATTCAATTAGTATAGGTTCTTCAGGATCCACTATGTATAGAACCATATCATATAGGAAAAGTGAGTTTTATTTTTTCAAATTTTCCCTTAATAAATGGGTTATTTGATGGTACTATAAATGAAATTGTTTTCTTAATTTTTTCTTGGATTATTTTGGGCTGTTCCAAAAGTTTGCTGAATGTATTAATTCTAATTTGTTTATTAATTCTAACATTTCGTGGGTATGTATGTGTGGGTAGTCCTTAAGGGTTTTTTTGGTAGAATTTTCTACATATATGTTATCTGCGAATAGAATCAATCTCTTTAATAGGTGTGAAATTATTCAGATTTTGTATTTCTGTGGCATTTTTGGTAAACTGGATTTTTCAAGGAAGTAGTCTATTTTGTCCACACGTCAAATTCATTTGCAAAAATTGATCATAGGATCTTCTTTCTTTCTTTTTTTTTTTTTTTTTTTTTTGAGACGGAGTTTCGCTCTTGTTGCTCAGGCTGGAGTGCAGTGGCGCGATCTTGGCTCACGGCAACCTCCGCCTCCTGGGTTCAAGACAGTCTCCTGCCTCAGCCTCCCGAGTAGCTGGAATTACAGGCATACGCCACCATGCCCAGCTAATTTTTTGTATTTTTAGTAGAGACAGGGTTTCTCCATGTTGGTCAAGCCGATCTCAAACTCCCGACCTCAGGTGATCCGTCCGCCTTGGCATCCCAAAGTGCTGGGATTACAGGCGTGAGCCACTGCGCCCGGCCGGATCTTATTGTTTTTAATACCTTCAGGATCTCTAGTGATGTTTCTTTTTTCATTAAAAAATTTGTTTAAAAATATTTTTAAATCTTCTTGCATCTGACCTTTTTCATTTTAACTTTGATTGTTCTTCCTTTCATTTGTTGGTCTTGAATGCTTAACAATTTAAAATTTTTTAAATGTACCCCCTTTGCCTTTGTTGATTTCTTTATTGTACATTTATTTTCTACTTCCTTGATTTCTTCCCTTATGATTTATTTCCTTTTACTTACTTTGGGTTTTGCTTATTATTCTTTTTCTAGTTTCATGAGATGGAAGCTTAATTGATTTTCAGTCTTCTTTTAAAAACATACGTACTTGGCTCACGCCTATAATCCCAGCACTTTGGGAGGCCGAGGCGGGCGGATCACGAGGTCAGGAGATCAAGACCATCCTGGCTAACACGGTGAAACCCCGTCTGTACTAAAAATACAAAAAATTAGCCGGGCGTGGTGGCGGGTGCCTGTAGTCCCAGCTACTCGGGAGGCTGAGGCAGGAGAATGGCGTGAACCCAGGAGGCGGAGCTTGCAGTGAGCCAAGATTGCGCCACTGCACTCCAGCCTGGGCGACAGAGCCAGACTCCGTCTCAAAAACAAAACAAAACAAAACAAAAAAAAACACATATGTACTTTAGACTGTAATTTTTTTATTAAAAACAGCTTTAGCTGTATCCTACCAGTTTTGCTATGCCATATCTTTATTGTCATTCAGTTAGAAAATACTTTCTCATATTGTGATTTCTTCACGGATTCATGGGTTATTTAGCAGTGTACAATATCACTTAATCTCCATGCAACTTAATTCCACTATTGTCAGAAAAGTGTTTAGAATTATTTCAATCTTTTGAAATTGCTGGAGTTTACTTTATAATCCAGGATACAGCCAGTTTTGGCAAATTCCTTACATTCTTTGTTCCAATATTGCTGCTGACTGTACGTACTGTCTCCAGAAGAAGAGGGCACATCCAAATTCTAAGGTCTAAGCTAGGAAGTGATACATATCACCTGCTCACATTCTACTGGCAAGAGTATATTCACATATCCACATGGCTTAATGCTAGGAGCTTAATGCTTACTGCTAGGGGCTTAATGCTAGGGTGGAGGCAAAGCTGAATTTTCAGAACAGATTCTCCCTCTATAAGACAGCAAGACAGTGGCAAGCTGTCCCACACAGATAGTGTTCCATCAGATTGGTCTGATTTGGACCAGTTTCCTACGTTTTACCAGTCGCTGTGGCAAAAGGGATAGAGAGTAATCCTGTTGGACCAAGCCTGGATATTCATTTCCTTTATCAATAACAGACACTGTTAATCCCACAAGAGCCATAAAAAATGGGTTCCAAGGGGGTCAGGCGCTGCGGCTCATGCCTGTAATCCCAGCACTTTGGGAGACCAAGGCGGGCAGATCACTTGAGGTCAGGAGTTTGAGATCAGCCTGGCCAATATGGTGAAACCCTGTCTCTACCAAAAATATAAAAAGTAGCCAGTACAAGTGGCCTGTGCCTGTAGTCCCAGCTACTCAGGAGGGTGAGGCAGGAGAATCTCTTGAAACCCGGAGGTGGAAGTTGCAGTGAGCCGAGATCACGCCATTGCACTCCAGCCTGGCCGACAGTGCAAGACTCCCTAACAGACACACACACACACACACACACACACACACACACACACACACACACACACGTTCCAAGGAGGAAAGATGAGTTACCTTACAAAGAAAAGGGAATAAGCTGGGTGTGGTGGCTCACGCCTGTAATCCCAACAGTTTGGGAGGCTGAGGTGGGAGGATGGCTTGAGTTTAGGAGTTCGAGACCAGCCTGGGCAATATGGTGAGACCCTGTCTCAAAAAAAAGTGGGGTGGGGAATAAGTAGTACCGTACAGAACCTACAGCTAAAAGAAACAAAAATGGTGCTCACTACAAAAAGTGAGAAAAAGGAAAAAGGTAGCTTCTGGATTTGGAAATTCAAAGGTCACTGGTGTTCCTAATGGGATCCACGGTTGTGGAGTGGCAGAGAGAAGCCACCTGTGGCGCAGGAGTCGTCAGTAGGAGTCGCAGGAGGAATTGATGCAGCATGGTGGGAGTGGACGTCACTTTCAAGGTGATCAGCTGTGAAGAGCGGCAAACACAGCGTCGTGGCTCGAGTTCCCCCAAACGGTGCCCTCTGGAACAAGAATTTGAGCACAAGTACAGTAGTTTTTTGGGAGGTGATCCCAAGAAACATCGGTAGTCAGGGAAAGGAAGGAAGCCAACAGAAGATGCCTTGATGAGCAAGTTACAGCTGTGGACAACTGCAGCCGTGCCCTACAGAGGACCACCGCAATACGCCTAGGACACACGCCTCCCCGCAGGGCACGTGCGGAGGGCGAGAGAGCCAGGGCGTTCTCGACCAACTCTATCCCTCGTGGAGGGAGAGCAGCTGGGAAGGAGTGCAAGTACCCAGCACCTCTAAGTCTGCCCCATTTCTGCTCTGAGCAGGCTCTCCACAGCCAGCGATTGCCTACAGGTGGAGCCGGTGCGCAAGACAGGCGAGTGAGTGCCTGGCCGCCCTGTGGAATTTGGGCAACGATGGGAAGGAGAAGGGCGCTTTTACAATGTGTTCGGGTAGATACCGTGAGCATCGGGGAACAGGAAGGGGAGAGGCCCCAGGGTGTTCTTTATCTAAAGGAGAGTAAAAGATGCAAGGCGCAGGGCTGATGTGGGTAATTTATGAGGGACTGTAGGAAGTTTGTGGGAACTCTGATGATCATTGCCTTCTCTTTGTCTCTCAAATGCAGCAGCACAGTTTTCAGAGTGGGCTATCAGAACCGAAGGGACTTTTAAGAGCCACTCTCCGCCGCTCATAAGGGGAAATCGAGGTCCGGAGAAGGGAAAGCAAGTGGCTGAATGCCGGTAAAAGGCAGGAAAAGAGCGGAGCCCAGGGCTCCAGGGGGTCGGTTTGGGACCTGCTTCCACCAGCAGAGTCTAAGGTCATCCCCTTGGCCGTACGCCACCCTGGTCTCAGCCGAAGGAAGGAGCACTCGACACAAACAAAACCGACGCTCCGAGTCTCCGTAGTCGTTAAGCAAAGAGGAAGAGGAAGCGCTTCTTCACTAGGCCACAGGACCGGGCCTTAGAACTTTTGGGTTTTATCCATAAAAGGTCCTTTGGCAATAGAAGAAAAACCCAGATCGAGCCCTGCAAACTGGGATCTTCCGCCGGCACCGCCCCCCGGCTGCGACCCGGGGCTCGGAAAGAACCACCCCAGGCCCGGGCTCCGGTTCCACTGCACAGTCCGCCCGCTGCAGTAAAGCCGCGCCCACCGCCGCGGGTCTCCAACCCTGCGCCGCCGCCGCCCCCGGGGAGGGTACGGAAAGAGAGCGCCGCCGCCCACGGGCCCCTCCAGAGCGCGGCGGGGCCGGGCCGCGCGGAATCACGGGCCAGAGGCGGGGCCGCGCCGGGGTGGGCGGGCGTGCGAGCGGCGCTTTCCTCTCCGGCACCCGGCGGGCGCCCGGGCGCGGCGCCGCCGGCACCCGAGAGGCGCGGTAGCCGGCGCGGGCAGCGGGGGCCGGGCCGCGGCGGGCGCCCGGGCGGGGTCCGCGCTGAGCCGCCTTCTCGGCCGGCTGGTCCCTGCGGCGGCTGCCCGGCGGCCCGGGCGCGCGGCCCTTCGCCATGTACACCTTCGTGGTACGCGATGAGAACAGCAGCGTCTACGCCGAGGTCTCCCGGCTGCTCCTCGCCACCGGCCACTGGAAGAGGCTGCGGCGAGACAACCCCAGATTCAACCTGATGTTGGGAGAGAGGAATCGGCTGCCCTTCGGGAGACTGGGTGAGCCCTTCCCCAATTCCCGTCTGCCCTCCTCGGAGCGGCCCTGCGCGCCTCCCGCGGCCCGTTAGAACCAGCGCTTTTGTTTTTAAAGGTCATAAATTTTCCCCTCTGTCGCTTGTCGGGCATATCAAAAACGGATTCAGAAAGATCGAAACCTGTCGTTTTTAATGCTTTCTTGTCTCCTAACTTGGATTTAGAGTCGGAGTCGCGGTGCGGCCACTCGGGGCCGCAGCTACCTCCTGACAATGACCGGTCCCTGCAGCCCGGGAGACGTTGGCCGCCGGGGCTGGGACCTGAGGCGCGAGTATAGCTGCTCCCCCGGGCCGAAGCCCCCAGATTTGGCAGGTCCGCCGCGCGGGGCGCGGCGCGGGGCGCGGCTCCGCAGAGCCGGCGGCTGGCGTCGGCTGGAGTCATCTTGCAGCTCGTCTGCACTGAGGATTTCTCCCTGCTTGGCGTGGGCGCGGGAGGGGGAGCTGTAGGTGTTGAAACCCCTGAGGCTTCTGCCACCCGAAGGCGCGGAGGAACGATCAGAGGATTTGGAAAAGACCCCTGGATTCCAAAAGCAGGAGCTGCAGAAGAGACCCTAGCCCAGGGAAGTGTGGAGGGATGTCTGATTATAAACCTTTCCTTAGTTTCACCAAATAATGTGTTTTCGCAGTTCTGCATTGGATTAAGATCTTACACGAGGCTGCGTTCGCCCTCCCTGTCTTCCCTGCTCTCCCCGAGGGAATTACCTTCATCCACATGGTTGAAGCTGGCTGGGCACCACCATACCCACATGTCCACGGGTAGGAAAGCACAGGAGATAGGAGGGGACTAGCGGCTCCTTTGTAAGTGATGTCATCCAGAAGTTGCCCAGATCGGTTCAACTCACATCCTATTGACCTGAGCATAGTCTCATGGCCTCCCTCTCTGCACAGTCATCTGGGAATTGCATCTTCTCTTCGGGGAGCCATGTTCCTTGCCAGAATTCACCAGAGGTGGGGGCCAATTGTATTCCAAAGACAAGGGGAGAATCCATACGGAGGAAGAGTCACCTCTACCTTGGAGGGCAACCCAGAGAGAGCAATGTTCTATGTCCAGGAGAGAAAACAGTTTTTAGAAATAGGTGTGGTCAGAATTCAAATGGGTAAAAACTGAATACGGGCCATTTGGAATTGACTGGTCATTTATGAGCTTCCATAGACAGAGCCTTTGGGAGGGGGCTGTGTAAAACTCAAATCGTTGGAGGAATGAAGAGCTGCAGTGTAAAGTTGCTGGATTTTTTTCTTTTGAATAGTACCTGGGACAACTTTTCATTGGTATACAAGTTTATGATGTGGAATGGTGACTCCATGGAAGGACCCATTTGAACACCCAGAAATCTTAGAATATGGAGACTGTGCCTGGAGACTCCCTTTTGTTAACCGGTGTCAGGAAGACCCTAGCAAAGAGAATTCATGATCTGAAAGGAGAGGAAGAATTGCTTATAGTTGAGAACAATTATTTGTTCCTTGCATTGTCCACTTCCCCTTCCAGACTTCCTGACTTCCCTCTATATTCTTGGCAGTGCCTAGCTGTGAAAGCTTAGGTGGAATCATAACATTAAAAACAACAAACATGGCTCCGCCCAGGCAGAGGTAGGAGTGACTGGCATTACCCTGGTGCTTAAGCCTAGGAGTGAGAAGCAGAAGCCTCCAGAATTTGAATCCTGAACAGATACCACAAATTCAGGAGATGATCAGTAAACGTTTGAGCTTTTTGTTTGTGTGTGTTTTTGTTTTTTTTTTGTAGTTTTGTTTTTGTTTGTTTGTTTTGCGACAGAGTCTCACTCTGTCGACCAGGCTGGAGTGCAGTGGTGCAATTTCGGCTCACTGCAACCTCTCCCTCCTGGGTTCAAGCAATTCTCCTGCCTCAGCCTCCCAAGTAGCTGGGATTACAGGCGTGCATCACCATGCCCAGCTAATTTTTTGTATTTTTGGTAGAGACAAGGTTTCGCCCTGTTGGTCAGGCTGGTCTCGAACTCCTGACCTCAGGTGATCCACCCACTTTGTCCTCCCAAAGTGCTGGGATTACAGGCATGAACCACCGTGCCCGGCCAACATTTGGTTTTTATGGGAAAGAAAACAGCATCCTACAACAAAATTGGTTATATGCCATCACTGTTAAGGGATATTTACCTTTTGCTTAAAGTGTACTACATGAAAGCCAAGGAGAAGATTTATAGAGCTAGGTAAAGGCTCAGGAAGGCAGGTGCCCTGTGGATAAGAACGTAGGCAGTTCAGGTGGGAATCAGGTCTGTCTGCTCAGGGAGACCAGTGAGAGCCAGCTAATGCCTGCCTGAAACTTTTGATTTGACTGTATGCCATTCTCAGAGAAATTATTCTTTCTTCTGGCATTTTCAACTGAAAATTCCTTTGTTTGGTCTTACTTTGATTTTGTTACTGGAAATACAGTGTGTTTTATTAAGATTTGAAACAAAACATTTTTTATTTTATTTTATTTTTGAGATGAAGTCTTGCTCTGTCGCCCAGGCTGGAGTGCAGTGGTGGGATCTTGGCTCACTGCAACCTGTGCCTCCCAGGTTCAAGTGATTCTCATGCCTCAGCCTCCCAAGTAGCTAGAATTACCGGTGTGCGCCACCACGCCCAGCTAGTTTTTGTGTTTTTAGTAGAGATGGGGTTTTGCCATGTTGGCCAAGCTGGTCTTGAACTCCTGATCTCAGGTGACTTACACACCTCAGCCTCCCAGAGTGCTGGGATAACAGGCATGAGCCATTGTGTCTGGCTGAAAATACTTTTTATTTTTAATAAAAATTGTTTTTCTTTGTGTCCTTTCTGCTCTAATTCTATTAAAAAAGGCCACATGTAATAAGAGCTGTTGAAAATGAGTTTCCCCATGGAATGTGGCACAGAAGAAAGCTCTCAGGGCTTCTGATTTTGTAGACATGGCCTCTCCACTACCTTCCTTCACCTAGAAGCTTGCAGAGATAGACTTGTTTGAGACCAGCATCATTCTAGTTCTCCTTCCTTCCTTGGTATGGAAAGCCAGGTTACGGATGTGGAAAGCGTGACTGTTAAAGTAGCCTTATTGTACAGAGTGACAAGTCTATATGTGTTAAGCCAGGAGCGGAATGCAGTGTGCAGTCAGGGAGAGGTGAAATGAAAAAATACCCTCAATACCCTCTACCCTAACAAGAAAAAACAGACAAAGGTAGAAGCAGTTTTGGCAAACCTACGATGTTGATATAATATCCACTGTGGGGAGAATGAAGGTTGCCAGCAGAATACTGAGAGAAAGAGGGTCCCTGGGGACAGAGAAACAAAATTGTTCCATTTTCCATTTTCTAACAGCCAATCCTGAGATGAGAGAGAGAAAAGCTGGGCATGACACAGCTGTCCTCTCTCCTGCTTGCTGGGGCTGACATTGTCATTCCCCACCTGTCCTGTGTCCCTTCTGAGCCTCCTCTTTCCTTCCTAGGTCACGAGCCCGGGCTGGTACAGTTGGTGAATTACTACAGGGGTGCTGACAAACTGTGTCGCAAAGCTTCTTTAGTGAAGTAAGTGTTAAGACCGCTGTTTTCCATTTTTTACCTAAATGAAGCACTTAGGCAAAAATGTGGGGTTGTTTAAAGGACAAACATACTTTTATTTTAAAAGCCAACAACTATCAGTTCAGAAGCTTCCTCTAAGCCCCTTTGGTTGCGGTCCAAAACATGGTGCTTGATAAAGCCTGTCTGCCTCTGAGGTGAGGCTCCTAGAAGCAGAGCCTGACTCAGGGTCTCCTGTGTAAGTGATTTCCTGGGGTAGGGTTCTTAAGAGACAGCCATCGGGAAGCAAGGACAGGGCAGGGCAGGGGGAGAACCAAGTAAAGAGGTGGTTTCAGCCGAAGTCTTGCCTCTCCTGACTCCAAGGAGCACCAGAGTGAATGGCACCTCAGAGTTGTCACATTTTGAGCAAGGACCAGGCCTCTATGCTCCAGTATCAGTCAGCCATTGGCTGTGGGAAGAGATGGAGGGCTTATCTTCGCAGGCATTTCTGGGCAGGGGCTGGTCCCCAGAGAAGGGCATATATAGCCCGTAGCATCCATCTCTCATGGCTGTAAGGGGTCCCTCAGAAAGGATATCTGGGCAGGGTACAAGAGCATTCACTGCACTGCCCATCTCTGAGCAGTTGGATTATGGCTAGGTATCACAAAGTGGAAGGAGACGGTGTTAGACAACGATTAAGATCTAGGGTCAAAAGTGTAAGTTTTCACCCCAGCTCTTTCTCTCACTAGCTTGGGCAGATCTCCTCATCCCTCTAAGCCTCAGTGCCTCCCTCGTAAGGCTATTATGAGAATTAAATAAGGTGATGCATGTAAAGTTTATATAGCACAGTGGCCTGGTACATAATGAGAATTTGACACTATCTTAATTTTCTTGGCTGTAAAATGGGGAAATAATAATAACTACCTAAGGTTGTTATGAGGATTAATTGAGCTAATTTAGCTACGGGCTTTGAATAGTGCCCGTCTTGTTCATACTGTATAAGTGAAAGCACTCCTTATTATTGCTATTAGTATAGTTGTCATTGCTATTACTGTTATTTCAGTAGGAAACACTGGGTCGGGCCACTAAAATCAGGGCTGTCGTGGGCCTCCAGTATTCTTTCCATGATGACTGGTGAACATGTGTGTGTAGCCAGGAAGATATGACTCAATGCAAAATGCTCTTTTCCCACTAACATTTCTTTCTGGGCTCTAGATATTTACTAGGTTGGGTGCTCATAGGAACATTTCTGCTTTTTGTTCACTCATTGGCCCTGGTGACTTATGTACCCACTCCTCTCTATGATGGGTTTATCATGATTCATCCCACTCCTGAAGGAGAGTGAGGCTTCCTGAAGTCATTTTGTGACATGTTTGTATATTTAGAATGCAAATGACTGTTACATGGAATCAGGAATAGAAGTGGGACATGCTTGTTTATTCAAATTATTCACTTAGAAATTCTTATTAAATATTTATTAAACCTTTTCTGCTACAATTTTTCCCCTAAAGATAAAGTAGGAAGCAGAGGACTCAGTAAAAAAAATAATGGTTTCCATGTTTGTATATTTTGCAGTTATAGTGAAGCAGAGTGAGTACAGGGCTGGAGTCGTGACCAAGTGTGATAAATATCTGTGACCTTGGAGAGCACCACTCAGAATCCCCGTGTCTCATCTGTAAGATGGGGATGGATGGTGGTGACAGTACCTGCCCCTTGCCCCTCGGAGGCATGCAGTGTGATCTGTGATAGCACCTTGTAATGGTGACATGACCTATGCAGGCTGGAGGTTGCATCATCCTCATCAGCTTCCATCTTTGTCTCAGTTGTCCTGTGAGGGGCTTGTAGTAATTCCAGGATATGATGCTTCCCTTTATCCATTTGTCTCTCTCCCATGATTTTGTATGGCTTGAAAGGGCTCCAGAGAGTTAGAAATAAAGTCTCCTTGATTTTATAGGACAAAGTGGCAGTTCAGAGAGGACAGCCAGGTTGCCCATGGCCATAGTAGCTCCTGTTAAACCAGGACAGTTTTAATCTGCACAAATGGGACCCCTGGCCATTGTGACTGTGCACCCTTGGGAGGCTTCCCAGAGCCTTGGTGGGGTTCAGTGCAGGACCCTGTGCAGCCCAGTCCTTCCCCCTGTCACTTCAGGGAGTTCTGGAAATTTCACTGAGGCCTCAAGGCCATAGTCTTAGAACCCTGAGGGGCTCTCTTCTCCTGGTACAGATCAGAAGCTATCTTTTCCTCTCCTGAGCATTGCTGTTTTATAGATGTACATAAATCTCCATTTCTGATTACTTCCCAAATGGGCCCATGAGGAAATGGGACAAAAGCAAAGGACTTCCTGCAGAGCCTGGTCTTGGTTCTGTGCAGGAAATGAGGGCTTCCAAACCAAGGTCATCTTACAGACCAGCACTGTCCAACAGAAATAGGATGCTACCCACACATGTAATTATAAACCGCCTAGTAGCCACATTAAAATAAGTGCAGAGAAACAGCTGCAAGCCGGGCGTGGTGGCTCACGCCTGTAATCTCAGCACTTTGGGAGTCTGAGGCGGACAGATCACTTAGGGTCAGGAGTTCGAGACCAATCTGGCCACATGGTAAAACCCCATGTCTACTAAAAATACAAAAATTAGCTGGGTATGGTGGTGGGTACCTGTAATCCCAGCTGCTCGGGAGGCTGAGGCAGGAGAATCGCTTGAACCTGAGAGGTGGAGGTTGCAGTGAGCCGACATCATGCCACTGCACTCCAGCTTGGGAGACAGAGTGAGACTCCTTCTTAAAAAAAAAAAAAAAGAAAAGTAACAGCTGCAATTAAATTAATAATTTATTGCCGGGCGTGGTGGCTCACGCCTGTAATCCCAGCACTTTGGGAGGCCGAGGCGGGCGGATCACGATGTCAAGAGATTGAGACCATCCTGGCCAACATGGTGAAACACCGTCTCTATTAAAAATATAAAAATTAGCTGGGCATGGTGGCAGGCGCCTGTAGTCCCAGCTACTTGGGAGGCTGAGGCAGGAGAATTGCTTGGGCCCAGGAGGTGGAGATTGCAGTGAGCTGAGATCATGCCATTGCACTCCAGCCTGGGTGACAGAGTGAGACGCCGTCTCAAAAAATAAATAAATTAATTTAAAAAACCCAAATAATTTATTATATTTAACTAAATAAATCCAAAATGTTATTTTGACATGTAATTAATATAAAAAGCTATTATATTTTACGTTCTTTTATTCAGAGTCTTCAAAATCTAATGTGAATTTTACATATGTAGCACATCTTAATTCAAACAGTAAATTTTCATTGGAAAGCTTTGATCTGAATTTAGATTACATAAAAAATGTATGGTTGAAGAAGTAGATTTATGTACTCAAGTTGTACATAAAAGTTTTTCAACAACTTTGAAAGCCAGAAGATCTATTTCCTTTAATATTGCACACACATTTTCAAAACTAGTTCATCTTTTCTAGAAGAATTGATTTGACTATGAAGCAAAAGCTTATTTTCAAAATAATGTCCAAGTTAAGTAAATTCACCAACTCTTGTGTTAGTTCGATACTATAAATATCAAATTCAAAGATGTATTGAATATATTGGAAAGTAACTCTAAATTTATCAGTGTCAACAAAGTGTTCCTCAGATTTCTTTTAGTTTTTGCAGCCAATTTTCATAATGCTATTACAATTAACATTTTTTGCATACTGAATCATGTTGTAAAAATATGTGAAATCATTATTATCAACTTATGAAGTTGGAACATAAATTCTCACACCTGTCTGGGTGGATCATAAATAAGATCTTCTCTTCCCTTCCTTGGAGCTTTAAATTTATCTTGTTTATATGCAGTATAAAAATAGATGAGAAAATGCAAATGGCAGTCATTTTTTATTTTGATTATTGAAATAATGAATTACTGAGTGAAAATGATGATTTGACAAACATTCCTTTTATTTTCAAGAAAATCTGAATTGGAGTTGAAAAGTAAATCTTTATTTAAAAAGACCCTTCCCCTTCTCCATCAGTGAATACTGGCAGAGAACACAGTATCATTAAATTCATTGTCTTCTGTTTCCATGAACTGGAGAATCATTGAGTATATACAGAACCATTTTAACAACTGTATCTGTGACACTTAGAGTCTGCTTCAGAAAACCTAGCACAAGGCTGGACGTGGTGACTCACACCTGTAATCCCAACACTTTCAGAGGCCAAGGCAGGTGGATCATTTGAGGTCAGGAGTTCGAGACCAGCCTGGCCAACATGGTGAAACCCTGCCTCTTCCAAATACAAAAAAAAAATTAGCTGGGCATGGTGGTGTGCGCCTGTAGTCCCAGCTACTTGGGAGGCTGAGGCACAAGAATCGCTTGAGCCGGGGAGGCAGAGTTTGCAGTGAGCCGAGATTGTGCCGCTGCACTCCAGCCTGGGCAACAGAACCAAACCTCGTCTCGGATAAACAAACAAACAAACAAAAAGCAGACCTAACACAAATGTTTTCAACATGTAACACATAATGCAATGAAGCAAATGTTTCCAATATGTATCATACAATAAAATGAAGTAGTAAAGGAAACATTAGTCTACTAAAATCTTAGTAAACCTTTTTTTTTTTGAGATGGAGTTTTACTCTGTCACCCAGGCTGGAGTGCAGTGGCACCATCTCAGCTCACTACAACCTCCGCCTCCCAGTTCAAGCGATTCTCCTGCCTCAGCCTCCCAAGTAGCTGGGATTACAGGCACCCACCACCATGTCTGGCTAGTTTTTTGTATTTTTAGTAGAGACTTGGTTTCACCATGTTGACCAGGCTGGTCTTGAACTCCTGACCTCAGGTGATCCACCTGCCTCGGCCTCCCAAACTGCTGGCATTACAGGAGTGAGCCACTGTGCCCAGCCATAAATCCATATTTTAATACAACCTAACTGAAGTCCTATCTGTCATGATAGAATTTTTTTGCATGTAGGTAAAATTCTGTGACAGATGTAAAAGATTTTAAAATATCTATACTATGAGTTTGCGTGTGTGTGTGTGTTAGATGGAGTCTCACTCTGTCACCCAGGTTGGAGTACAGTGGCACGATCTCGGCTCACTGCAACCTCCGCCTCCCGGGTTCAAGCAATTCTCCTGCCTCAGCATCCCGAGTAGCTGGGACTACAGGCAACTGCCACCACACCCGGCTAATTTTTTGTATTTTTGGTAGAGATAGGGTTTCACCGTGTTAGCCAGGATGGTCTTGATCTCCTGACCTTGTGATCCGCCTGCCTCAGCCTCCCAAAGTGCTGAGATTATAGGCGTGAGCCACCACTCCCGGCTGAGTTTGATATTTTTTAAGCTGCAATTTGACAGCATTTTATCATACATTTGGAAATCCTTTGAGGCAAAACACCCAAAGTATTAATTGGACAGCATCTTTTATGTCACACAGTTCACCTAAAGCTAAAGAAAAATACTTAATATTTTTCAAATTTTGAGTCAATCTTTGATATTGTTAGAAAGGTTTTGTAGTCTGTGGGCAATTGTGAGTCAGCTGAAGATTGTTCATTTTTTGTAAATTATATTTTTAAGTCTTTTCCTTAAAATAGTTTTTTAAAACTACATTTGCATCTAAAATGGTTTTCTTTTTGTGTAAGAATCCAGGCCATTTTATAGTTGCCCAAAATTATAAACCCAGACTCTGTAAAACATTTGCTTAAAAAATGTGTTGGATATTGTGATTTTAGCCACTAGTTTCATTAATTTTTTTGAGCATTGAGAGGAAAATACTTATCAAGTTTATTATGTATTTGCTAAAAATGTCTCCTTTACACAACCGTTTTTTCATTTTACTTTTACCATAGCCTATTGCAGTCACCATTTCTTGTGAATCTGTGGCATACCTCCTTTCAGTTCTTTTTTTTTAAATCTCTTACTGTCCTTGTCATAGTTCTAGCTTCTGTGTCCCTACTCAATTCCACGTCAGTAGTATGCCTTTGTTTTAAATTTAAATTTTTGTCCAAATATTTTTTTAACTAGGAAGAAATTCTATTTCACCTTAGTCCCAATTGTGGTATATGTAGCTAGCACTGTAATTCATGCTCTCTGCATAGTAAACATATCATAATGTTTCATCACTGCACAGAAATCACTTGATCTGAATCAATCTATTGTCCCTGAATAGAATAGCGATGTGTTTGTGTGTGATACTAGAAATGACACATGGCCCTGATGTGCATGCTGCGATAACAAGAAAGTGAAGTATTATCTCACCATATTAATAAAGTTGTGCTTAATGGAAAAATATTTTATAATGCATCCATTTTTAAATTAAAGGCAAATTAAATGTTAGGCCTGGCACAGTGGCTCATGCCTGTAATCCAGCACTTTGGGAGGCTGAGGTGGGTGGTTTACCTGAGGTCAGGCGTTTGAGACCAGCTTGGCCAACATGGTGAAACCCTGTCTCTATTAACAATACAAAAATTAGCTGGGTGTGGGCCGGGCGCGGTGGCTCAAGCCTGTAATCCCAGCACTTTGGGAGGCCGAGGCGGGTGGATCACAAGGTCAGGAGATCGAGACCTTCCTGGCTAACACGGTGAAACCCCGTCTCTACTAAAAGTACAAAAAAATTAGCCGGGCGTGGTGGCAGGTGCCTGTAGTCCCAGCTACTCGGGAGGCTGAGGCAGGAGAATGGCGTGAACCCGGGAGGCGGAGCTTGCAGTGAGCCGAGATCGCACCACTGCACTCCAGCCTGGGCGACAGAGAGAGACTCCATCTCCAAAAAAAAAAATTTGCTGGGTGTGGTCACGGGCGTCTGTAATCCCAGCTACTCGGGAGTCTGAGGTGGGAGAATGGTTTCAACCCGGGAGGTGGAGGTTGCAGTGAGCCAGGATCGCACCACTGCACTCCAGCCTGGGAGACAGAGTGAGACCCCGTCTCAAATAAAAAAAATGAAAATAAAATAAAAAATTAAACTTTAAATTCAGTTCCTGAGTCACACTGACTACATTTCAAATGCTCAGTAACCACTTGTGGTTGGCTAGTGGCCACTGGATGGGACAATGCAGATACGGAGTTGAACTTTCAGTGAGTTAAAAATTTATTTATTTTGTTCCTTCAAGTTCAAGTAGCTTTTCAGTTCTTTCCCTTATGCTTTAAAATAAATTTATTTTTAATATCTATCTACAATGTCGTTATTTCCACCATTTCTTCACAGACTGGGTTTTGTAGGTGAATCTTAACATGGACTTGGCATTAACAGTTCTGTTCTAAACAGAAGAGGGAGCACAGCTCAGGGAAGGCCAGTGCATGTCTGTGGGCAGGTTCCTCCCTGTCTCTGATTCCTGGGGAGTAAGCAGGTTTCCAGTTAAGACTTGGGGGTTTTGTAGTAGCTTGAGCTGTTAAAAAAAAAAAAAAAAAAAAAGACTTGGGAGTTCGGGCCTGCATGTTGGCTGGTCCTCACTACCTTTATGATCTTAGGAAGTTTACTTCTCCATGACCCAGTTCCTAATTTGTGAAATGTGATGCCAGTGCCTCTAGCTCCAGGGGTCTGATTGCAGAGTAGATGCAGAGGGAAGCCCCTGTGTGCTAAGTGCCTTGCCTGACTTTATCTTCTGTGGTGTTATGGTATTTGGGGAGCAGGAGGTATATTTCACCATGACCACTGGTGTCCTATGTTCCGTTAGAAAAATACCTTTTTTATTCTGTCACCAAAGCCAGCCTGAGCTAAAAGCAAGAGCTTTAAAAAGTCTTTAGATAATTCAGATTCCTATGTAGCCTTTTCTCCCATAGAGAGTTGGGCCAGGATAGTCTTTTTGCTACTTAAATTTTCCTCTCTTCCCCATTTCATTTTTTTAGTATGGGTCTGGTTCAACAACATATTTGCTGAAAATATATCGGCTCAGGATTATGTCCAGTTAAGTTTCATTAGAGATGCATTTTAAAAAGAGCAAAAGTGTTGGACATTAAGCCTTTTGAATTAATTGGGGTATGCCTTTAAAGTTGCATCTAACAGCTGTGCGCTCCCCAGTAACGCATTTGAGCTTTGTCCAGGGAGACTAAGAGCAAACAGAGATGTTAGAAGACCAAGTCATGCTTTGCCTCCCGGAAAGTCTCTGGGGGAAAGGAGTGGCCTTTCTGAAGGGAGTGACAAAGTGCACTAAGAAGGGAGGCTGATCCTCTTCTGTCATCTGCCAGGCTAATCAAGACAAGCCCTGAACTGGCTGAGTCCTGCACATGGTTCCCTGAATCTTATGTGATTTATCCAACCAATCTCAAGACTCCAGTTGCTCCAGCACAGAATGGAATTCAGCCACCAATCAGTAACTCAAGGACAGATGAAAGAGAATTCTTTCTCGCTTCTTATAACAGAAAGAAAGAGGATGGAGAGGGCAACGTTTGGATTGCAAAGTCATCAGCCGGTGCCAAAGGTGAGTTGGCACTGCTGTCCCCTTCTCTATTCCTGGTAAGTTGCTATTGTGATGTATTTAGATGAATGACCCTATGTTAATCTGAATCATCGAAGGTTGAGACCGTGTCTAGTTACATAGTTATAAATACCCATCTATGTACTGATGCCTTCTAAATGTGTATATCCAGTATGGTCTTTTCCTTTAAGCTCTAGATCCATTGACACCCTCACCATCTCTAAAAGGCATTTCAAACTGAACACATCTGATACAGAACTTTTCATTTCCTTCCCAACTTTGCCCACGCCAGCCTGCTCCTCCTTCACGCTTTCCACTTAGTGTATGATCCCACTATTCACTCAGTCTCTGAAGCTTAAAACCTAGGATTCATCCTTGACTACTGTATTCTTTACAATCTACTCCTAATGCATTAGCAATTCTTGCTAGCTCTACCTTCAAAATATATTCTGAATAGACTGTTTCTTGCCATTTCCCCTGCTTCGCCTCTAAATCAAAACCCCCATTCTTTTTACTGTGTGTAACTGCCGAGCCTGCTCTCAACCAGTTCTCCTTCCAGACAATAATGTTTTCAAAACGTAAATCTAATCATGTTACTTCCTACTTAAGACTTACCAGCTGGCTTCCTAATGCAATTAGAATGAACTCCGGATTCCTAATGGTAGCCTGCACCATTTGACATTTGCCCATATCTCTGATCTCATCTCCTTCTATCCTCAGCTTTGCTCTCTGCACTGTAGACACAAAGACTGCCTAGTATCTCTCGAATATTCCAAACTTGTCTCTGTACCTAGAATGTGCTTACATGGATTGTTTTGTTTCTCTCACCTCAGATGCTGGCTCATCAGGGAAGGCTTTTCTAATCTAAAATAGCCTCCGTGTCCATTGCTTTCTTTCCCTTTCCCCTGCCTCATTTACCTCCTGGCATTAACCTTTTCCTGGCACTATACTACTTCTCTGTCCATCTCTCCTATTATTCTGTAGGCTTCACACAAACACAGACATTCTGTCTTATTCATCCTTGTACCTTCCTCATAGGCACTCAACAAATATGTGTTGAATGAATGCATGTAAGGGGTGAGGTTTATAATGTTAACTCAGGCTGAAAATAGAGGCAGTTCCCAATGTAATGAACACATAAACAATCTCTGTCTATGTTAATGCCCTCATACGCTCTTTATAAAACCATTCTGGCTGGGCATGGTGGCTCACTGCCTGTAATCCCATCACTTTGGGAGGCCGAGGCGGGCGGATCACAAGGTCAGGAGATTGAGACCATCCTGGCTAACACGGTGAAACCCCGTCTCTACTAAAAATACAAAAAATTAGCTGGGTGTGGTGGCGGGTGCCTGTAGTCCCAGCTACTCGGGAGGCTGAGGCAGGAGAATGGCGTGAACCCGGGAAGTGGAGCTTGCAGTAAGCTGAGATCGCACCTCCAGCCTGGGTGACAGAACAAGACTCCTTCTCAAAAAATAAAAAAAAACCATTCCATTTTGAACTCACTTCTTGTATTGCCTTGGAAGACATCTGGCCATTGGTACTCATTTCTGTTCCGGGTCGAAGGAACCTCACCTTCTTTTCCACCAGCCATGAGACAGGAAGGCCTCAACTGGTATCCCTGAAAGGGGGAGAGTTGGACTCTTGCCACAGGTCAGGTATCTCACCTACTTCTCTCTCCCCTCTTGTGACCTTTTCTCAACTACTGCCCCCTAGTGTGGTTCCAATGGTAAATGACGGAATTGGAAGAGGAAATAGACATCCCTTCTCCTGTGGGTTTGGGATTGGAGTCAGAATGGCCACTGTGAGGACACCTGGTGATCCCTGGACCCTCACTAAGACAAGACTCAGAGGGACACCAAGCAGCAGGGGAAAGTCAAGAGAGAATAAAATGCTAAAGACTTTTTGCTTTAGGAGTTGAAGAGATATATATTTGATATATATTTATTATGTTTGGAAACCATAAAATGAAACCAATAGGATGAATGAATGGCTTTTATTCTTGTTAAACAAGTATTTATTTGGTACCCACTACATGCTTTGTATAGTGGGCTCAACCTTCAAACTCTACCCATTATGAACCTACTGTTTACCATGTCCACTGCCTATCTCTAATCTAGCCACCTTCACCTCTCACCTGGAGCATGGGAACACACTACATCTATAACAGAAAATTATTGTTTAGAAACAACCCCATTGTTCCACTATTACAGATAACAGTAGTAAATGTCTTTGCTGTAGATCACCCTTGTTTCTTTTTTAATTTTAATTTTTTATTTTATATATATATGTGTCTGTGTGTGTGTGTGTGTGTGTCTGTGTGTGTGTTTTTGAGACAAGGTCTCACTTTGTTGCCCAGGCTGGAGTGAGATGGCATGATCTCAGTTCACCACAGCCTCGACTTCCTGGGCTCAAGCGATCCTCCCAATTCAACCTCTTTTTTTTTTGAGACAGAGTCTCACTCTGTCACCCAGGCTGGAGTGCAGTGGTGCCATCTCAGCTCACTGCAAGCTCCGCCTCCCAGGTTCACGCCATTCTCCTGCCTCAGTATCCCGAGTAGCTGGGACTACAGGTACCCGCCACCACACCCGGCTAATTTTTTGTATTTTTAGTTGAGACAGGATTTCACCACATTAGCCAGGATGGTCTCGATCTCCTGACCTCGTGATCCGCCCGCCTCAGCCTCCCAAAGTGCCGGGATTACAGGCGTGAGCCACTGTGCCCAGGCCCGCTCCCATCTCAAGCTCTTAAGTAGCTGGGATGACAGCCGTGCACCACCACACCCTGTTAATTTTTTGATTTTTAGTAGAGATGAAGTCTCACTATGTTACCCAGGCTGTTCTTGAACTCCTGAGCTCAAGTGATCTTCCCACCTCAAGCCTCCTGAAGTGCTGGGATTATAGGCATGAGCCATCACACCCAGCCTTGACTCTTGTTTCTTCTTAAAAATTTCATTAGAGTAAGTTTGAAACATGAGATTACTTGGTCAAATGATATGAAGCCTTTATGGCTCTTGCTATGTGTTATCCTCTTGCTTTTTCAAAGGGCTGTGAGCTAACAGGGAGCAGTTCATGACGAACTTTTACTAAAAGTATCACCATTTTTGTTTTCTTATTTTGTAGGTATAAAACGATACATAAAATTCAAATTTATTTTATAATTTTTGATACTGTTGTATCAAAAAATCTGAGTCTGATTCCTAAGGGAGATGAAACAGCATGAGTCATGTGTGTAGGGAAAGAGAAGAAGGGAGCTTTTCCAGGTTGATTTGCAGTTTCTTGTTCAAGAAGCTCACCAGATGGTTGAACAAGTGACAGGAAGAAGATAGTTGAAAAGGGCGTTAACGTTTGGGAAAGGTGGATCATTGAATTAATGAACTGAATTGAATTCATTTCTAAAGAAAGCATGGGATCCAGGTAGAAATCAGCTATAAATCTAAAGCATAGATCAGAAGATTCTAGCAAACTGAAACCACAACGAACTGTCACTACACTTTTATTAAAATGGTTATAATAAGAAGTGGTGACAACTCACTAAAGAGTGAGTTCAGCCATGTTACGGGATAGGAGAGCAACACACAAAACTTAATCACATTTTTATATGCCAACAATGAACATGTGGAAACCAAAGTTAAAAACACAAAACTACTTAGCTGGGCGCAGTGGCTCACACCTGTAATCCCAGCACTTTGAGAGTCCAAGGCGGGCGGATCACCTGAGGTCAGGAGTTTGAGACCAGTCTGGCCGACTTGCTGAAACCCTGTCTCTATAAAAATACACAAATTAGCCGGGCTTGGTGGCAGTCACCTGTAATCCCTGTTACTCAAGAGGCTGAGGTGGGAGAATCGCTTGAACCCAGGAGGCAGAGGTTGCAGTGAGCTGAGATCACACCATTGCACTCCAGCTTGGGCAAGAGAGCAAAAATTCCGTCTAAAAAAAACCAAAAAACCACAGTACTACTTACAGTCACCCTAGAGAAAATGTGATGCTTGGGTATAAATTTAACAAGACATGTATAGGCTCTGTATGCTAAAAATAGTGAAATGATTATGAAGGAAGTCAAAGAGGACCTAAAGAAATGGACAGACATACTGTGTTCATGGATTGCAGGACAGTATAGTAAAGATGTCAGTTCACCCCAAACTGGTCTATAGGTTTATGTAATTCTTATCAAAATCTTAGCAAGATTTTTGTATAGACATGGAGCTTCTTTTAAAATTTACATGGAGGGGCTGGGCACGGTGGCTCACACTTGTAATCCCAGCACTTTGGGAAGCCGAGGCGGGTGGATCATGAAGTCAGGAGATCGAGACCATCTTGGCTAACACGGTGAAACCCCGTCTCTACTAAAAATACAAAAAATTAGCCGGGCGTGGTGGTGGGCACCTGTGGTCCCAGCTACTTGGGATGCTGAGGCAGGAGAATGGCGTAAACCAGGGAGACGGAGGTTGCAGTGAGCCAAGATCATGTCACTGCACTCCAGCCTGGGCAACAGAGCAAGACTCCATCTCAAAAAAAAAAAAAAAAAATTTACATGGAGACCAGGTGCAGTGACTCACGCCTATAATCCCAGCACTTTGGAAGGCCGAGGCAGGTGGATTACCGGAGGTCAGGAGTTCGAGACCAGGCTGGCCAACATGGTGAAACCCTGTCCCTACTAAAAATACAAAAATTAGCCACGCATGGTGGCGGGCGCCTGTAATCGCAGGTATTTAGGAGGCTGAGGCAGAAGAATCGCTTGGGCCCAGCCTAGGCGACAAGACCAAGACTCCATCTCAATAAATAAATAAATAATAAAAATTCATATGGAAAGGCACAAGCCCTAGAATAGCTTAAACATCTTGAAAAAGAAGAATATAAGTGAACATGCTACCTGATATTAAGATGTATTTTAGAGCTGTAGTACTTAATACACTGTAGTATTCATGAAAAAATAGAAACATAAATCAGTGGGGCCAGGCACGGTGGCTCTCGGCTGAAATCCCAGCAGAGGCCAAGGCGGGTGAATCACCTGAGGTCAGGAGTTTGAGACAAGCCTGGCCAACATGGTGAAACCCCATCTCTACTAAGAATACAAAAAAATTAGCCAGGTGTGGTGGCGCATGCCTGTACTTTCAGCTACTCGGGAGGCTGAGGCATGAGAATTGCTTGAACCAGGGGGCAGAGGTTGCTGTGAGCCGAGATCACACCACTGTGTGACAGAGCAAGACTCTGTCTCAAAAACAGAAGAAACATAAATCAGTGGAAGAGAATAGATAACTCAGAAATAGACCAAAACATATATGCCCATCTGATATTTGAAAAAGGTGCAAAAGCCATTCAATAGAGGAAGGATAAACTTTTCAACAAATTGTACTAGATAAGGTGGATATCAACAGGCAGAAAAATGAACATCAACATAAGCTTCACACCTCATACAAAAACTAACTCAAAATGGATCGTGGACCTAATAATTTTTCAGAAAAAAGGAGATAGGGCTTGGCAAAGAGTTCTTGAGCTTGACTCCAAAAGTGTAATCCATAAAAGTAAAAATTGATAAATTGAACCTCATCAAAATAAAACTTCTGCTCCATGAAACACCTCATTAGAGGATAAAAATGAGTTACAAACTGGGTGAAAGGATTTTTAAGTCATACATATGACAAGGGACTCAGATCTAGAATATGTAAACAATTTTCAAAACTTAACAGTAAACAACAGACACACAATCCAATTAGAAAAAGAGCAAACAGTAAGACCCCAGCTCTACAAAAAAATACAAAAATTAGCCAATGTGGTGGCACACACCTGCATACGTAGTATTCCTGAGAATTGAAAATATATGTTCACAAAAACTTGTATGCAAATCTTATAGCAGCATTATTCATAAGAGGCAGACAAGAATGGAACCAATGCAAACGTCCATCAATTGATGACTAAATGAACAAAAATGACTCTTCAGCCATAGAAAGGAGTGAACATGATACTAATACACACTTCAATGGGGATGAGCCTTGAAAACTTTGTGCCTAGTGAAATTAGACACAAAAGGCCACATACTGTGTGATTCCACTTATATGAAATGTCCAGATGAGACATCCATAGATACAGAAAGTAGATTAGTGGTTGTCAGAAGCTGGGGTGAGGAGGGAGTGGTGAGTGACTGCTAATAGGTACAGAGTTTTTTTGGGGGGAGTGGTGAAACCGTTCTAAAATTAAACTGTAGTAGGCCGGGCATGGTGGCTCACACCTGTAATCCCAGCACTTTGGAAGGCCAAGGCAGGCAGATCACGAGGTCAGAAGACCAAGACCATCCTGGCCAACATGGTGAAACCCCATATGTACTAAAAATACAAAAATTAGCCAGGCATGGTGGTGCACGCCTGTAATCCCAGCTACTTGGGAGGCTGAGGCAGGAGAATTGCTTGAACCCAGGAGGCGAAGGTTACAGTGAGCTGAGATTGCGCTACTGCACTCCAGCCTGGGCGACAGAGTGAGACTCCATCTCAAAAACAAACAAACAAACAAACAAATAACAACAACAAAAACTGTAGTAATGGTTTAAAACTCTTGAATATACTCAAAGCCATTGAACTGTGCACTTTAAAAGGATGAATTTTTTGGTATATGAATTATACTTCAAGCTATTAAAAAGGATATATCAATTATTTAATGTTAATGGACAATTCCAATGTATCCAGTTTTTTCTATTGCAATGCTGCAAGGGACGTACTTGAACATTCATCTTTATGCCTTTATCTTCCTGGTAGTTCTATAAGATACAGTGAAGGAAGGGGATTTATTGTTGTTATAGTCTTTATTGTGGTAGCCAGTGACCAGTAATAGAATGGTATTTATTTTGAGTGCTTAGGCACTTCGAATTTCTGTAAAACTGAGGTTTCATGGTTGTAGCCAGCCAAGATAGTGTTGACAACCCATATGGAGAAAGAGTTGGTAGGATAATCCTGGGTGCTCTTGAGGGGAGAAGGGAGCATGTGGGAGACTGGAGTAAGGAAGGGAGGGAAAAAGGTGAGCAGGACATTGAAAGCCTCTTGTGGGGTTTTTGCTGTTCGTATTTCCTTTCTGGCTTTATAGAGAGCTCTTAGTTTGAATTGGATTGGTTTGTCTTTTGCTTTTTCCGTGTTAGGTGAAGGCATTCTCATCTCCTCAGAGGCTTCAGAGCTTCTCGATTTCATAGACAACCAGGGCCAAGTGCACGTGATCCAGAAATATCTTGAGCACCCTCTGCTGCTTGAGCCAGGTCATCGCAAGTTTGACATTCGGTAATGCATTCATGTCCATAGCTTTTGTTTTTATTCATCTGAAAAAACTGCCATGGTATGTGGTGGGAAGGGGGACATGGAATATGAGGAAGCGTTTGACCATGTTTAATATGTTACCAAAATTGAGCACAGCTGAATGGAACTTACCTTCTGTACCTAATTTTCTATTTTTCTTTCTTGTTTTTTCCATCTAGAAAATGTTACTACGATTATGGATTTTCTTTTTTAAAAAATATTCTTTTCTGGCTGGGCACAGTGGCTCACGCTTGTAATCCCAGCACTTTGGGAGGCCAGGGTGGATGGATCACCTGAGGTCAGGAGTTCGAGACCAGCCTGGCCAACATGGTGAAACCCCGTCTCTAGTAAAAATACAAAATTAGCCAGGCATGGTGGCAGGCACCTGTAATCCCATCTACTCAGGAGGCTGAGGAAGGAGAATCACTTGAACCAGGGAGGGGAGGTTGCAGTGAGCTGAGATTGCACCATTGCGCTCCAGCGTGGGTAACAGAGTGAGACTCCTGTGTCCAAAAAAAAAAAAAAAAAAAAAATCTTTTCTATGAAAATGACTTGTGGATTCAAAGAAATGAATATAAATGTATGGTCTTGCTCATGGAATAAACTGAGAGATGTGCATGGAACACGTAATTCAGACACAACAGGTTGTGCAACCTTGCCAAATAATTTCTCCTCACTTCATTGTTTGTGTCCCACTCTGTGGATTTTATGACCACACCTCAGGGGATTTTAAGTTTCTGAGCAAAGGGCTTGGCATGGAGAAAGAGGTTGTGTGGTGCATTCTAAAGCTAAACAGCCCTCCCTCTCCAACTTACCCTTGGCCTTGCTGTCAGCTCCTTGCCAAGGACTCTGTCTCCTTGATTGCTTCATAACGATTTGTCGCTTCTTGAACATCAACCCTATGTCAGATCATCTTCAGGAGGAACACTCTTTAAGATTACTCAAAGAGGAGACATAACAAATGGAGGTTTCATAGGTTAACCTTAAAATCCAACCCATCCAGGGCTTGGTGTGGTGGCTCATGCCTGTAATCCCAGCACTTTGAGAGGCCAAGGTGGGTGGATCACCTGATGTCAGTATTTTGAGACCAGCCTGGCTAACATGGTGAAACCCTGTCTCTACAAAAAATACAAAAATCACCCGGGCGTGGTGGCATGCGCCTGTAATCCCAGCTACTGAGGAGGCTGAGGCAGGAGAATTGCTTGAACCCGGAAGGCGGAGGTTGCAGTGAGCCGAGATCACACCATTGCACTCCAGCCTGGGCAACAAAAGCAAAACTCCATCTCAAAAAAAAAAAAAAATCGTCTGAATCTCTTCAAAATGCTTTATCTTTTGATCAAAATTTCCCTGTTATTTATGGTAAAATGTTTTGTTTGCCTCATTGTAGTGATAACTCACTATCTTAGCTAAATCATAACATGCCTTTTATAGTTTTAGAAACTTCCTCCTTCCCTAGTTGCCTCCCACTCCTTACCTACCCCATAAAAGAAGTCAAGATGTGGGGATTGATGTATATAATATGCAGAAACTTTGGATGACTTGAGTAAAGCAGTGTTTTTGTTGAATTGCAGAAGCTGGGTCTTGGTGGATCATCAGTATAATATCTACCTCTATAGAGAGGGTGTGCTTCGGACTGCCTCAGAACCATATCATGTTGATAATTTCCAAGACAAAACCTGCCATTTGACCAATCACTGCATTCAAAAAGAGTATTCAAAGAACTACGGGAAGTATGAAGAAGGAAATGAAATGTTCTTCAAGGAGTTCAATCAGTACCTAACAAGTGCTTTGAACATTACCCTAGAAAGTAGTATCTTACTACAAATCAAACATATAATAAGGTAACTTAATTGTATCTTTTTGGATTACGTGTTTCTTCTTGAAGGAGCTTTGGCGTCTATGCCTTTCAAAGAATTGCTTCATATAAGTTGTCTAATTTATGGGCAAAAATTTTTTGTAATATTCCTTTATTTTCCTTTTAATGTCTGCAGGTTCTGTAATGATGTCTCCTCTTTCATTTCTGATAATGGTTATATGTGTGTGTGTATGTGTGTATATATATATATATATATATATATATATATATATATATATATATATTTATTTATTTTTTTTTTTTTGAGGCAGGGTTTTGCTCTTGTTGCCCAGGCTGGAGTGCAGTGGTGCGATCTCGGCTCACCACAACCTCCACCTCCTGGGTTCAAGTGATTCTCCTGCCTCAGCCTCCCAAGTAGCTGGGATTACAGGCATGTGCCACCTCGCTGGGCTAATTTTGTATTTTTAGTAGAGACGGGGTTTCTCCATGTTGGTCAGTCTGGTCTCGAACTCTTGACTTCAGGTGATCTACCCCCCTCGGCCTCCCAAAGTGCTGGGATTACAGGCATAAGCCACCATGCCCGGCTAATTTATATTTTCCCTCTATTTTGCTTGGACAGATTGACTAAACATTTATCAATTTTATCAGTCTTTTCAAAAAATTAGCTTTTGGTTTTATTGGTTTTCTCTGTTGTTTTTCTTTTCAGCTTCTTTGATTTATGCACTTTATCATTCTCTTCCTTTTGCTTTTTGGAGGATATAATTTACTCTTTTTCTAGTTGTGCTTTTTGTTTGTTTTTTAAGAGATGGTGTCTCATTTTATTGCCTAGGCTGGAGTACAGTGGTGTGATCATAGCTCACTGCTGCTTCAAACTTTTAGGCTCAAGGGATCTTCCTGTCTCAGCCTCCCAAGTAGCTGGGACTACAGGTGTACACCACTGTGCCTGGCTAATTTTTTAATTTTTTGTAGAATTGGGTCTCACTGTCTTGCCCAGGCTGGTTTCAAGCTCCTGGACTCAAGCAGCCCTCCCATCTTGGTCTCCCAGAGTGCTGGGATTATAGGTGTGAGCCACCATGCCCAGCCTATTCCAGTTTTTAAGGTGAAAGTTTAAATAATTGATTTGAGATATTTCTTTTTTTTTTGAGATAGAATTTTGTTCTTATTGCCCAGGCTGGAGTGCAATGGCACGATCTCGGCTCACTGCAACCTCCGTCTCCTGGGTTCAAGTGATTCTCCTGCCTCAGCCTCCCATGTAGCTGGGATTACAGGCATGTGCCACCACGCCCGGCTAATTTTGTATTTTTAGGAGAGATGGGGTTTCTCCATGTTGGTCAGGATGGTTGAGATATTTCTTTTTTAAAAAAATAAAAGCATGTCTCAGTTTCCCTTTATCAGTTTCCCTCTAAATATTGCATTAGCAGAATCCCACAGATTTTGCTATGTTTTCATTTCCATTTTATTAAAATATTTTCTAATTTCCCCTATAATTTTATCTTTGATTCATGTGATTTAGAAATTTTTGTTTAATATCCAGATATTAGGTCAGGAAGAGACTTTGTCTGGTTTCATCTTTAAAAGTTGCTAAGGTTTGTTCCATAGCCCAGAAGGTCTTTTAATGTTCTATGTGCACTAACAGAATGTGTACTTGGTTATAATTGGGCAGAGTGTTGTTTTTTATTTTTATGTTTTTTGAGACAAGGTCTTACTTTGTTTCCCAGGCTGGAATGCAGTGGCACAAACATGGTTCGCTGCAGCCTTAACCTCCTGGGCTCAAGCGTAAGTAGCCTAGGTAGCTGGGACTACAGGTGCATGCCACCAGACCCACCTGATTTTTGTATTTTTTTTGTAGAGACAGGGTTTTGCCCTGTTGCCCAAGCTGGTCTCGAACTCCTGGGCTCAAGCAATTCTCCCATCTTGGCCTCTCAAAGTGCTGGGATTACAGACATGAGCCACTGCACCTGGCCTTATTCTGCTTGTTCTATTTATTACTCTTGATCTTAGCCAAAAGGCCGAGAAGCGATGTTTGTTCTATTTATTATTGAAAAGAGAGGCACTGAAGTCTACAAGTATAATTATGGATTTGTATATGTCTCCTTTCAATTTTATCTGTTTTTGCTTCATGTCTTTTGATGATCTGTTATTAGATGCATATATATTTAGGATTGTTATCTCTTCTTTGGGAATTGACTCTTTTGTCGTTATGTAGTTTTCTTTTCTTTTTTTTTTCTTTCTTTTTTTTTTTTTTGAGATGGTCTGACTCTGTCGCCCAGGCTGGAGTTCAGGGGCATGATCTTGGCAAACTGCAGCCTCCGCCTCCCAGGCTCAAGCCATCCTCCCACCTCAGCCTCCTGAGCAGCTGGGACTACAGGCACATGCTATCATGCCCGGCTAATTTTTGTATTTTTTTTTTTTTTGTAGAGACAGGGTTTCACCATGTTGCCCAGGCTGGTCTCGAACTCCTGGGCTCAAGCAATCTACACACTTCAGCCTCCCAGAGTGCTAGGATTACAGGCGTGAGCCACCATGCCCAGCCAGTATTTCTTATTTATTTATCTAATTTTTATATAACCAATCTAGCTTTCTTTTGATTAATGTTTCCATGGTATGTCTCCATGTTTGGAGTATGTTTCCATCCTTTTATTTTCATTCTATTCTATTCTATTCTATTCTATTCTATTCTATTCTATTCTATTCTATTCTATTCTATTCTATTCTATTCTATTCTATACTGTCCCTAGGTATTATATTCTATATTTAAAGTAGTTTTCTGGTAGACAGCATATAGTTGGGTTTTGTATTTGTATTTTATTATTATTATTATTATTATTATTATTTGAGACGGAGTTTCACTCTTGTTGCCCGGACTAGAGTGCAGTGGCGCGATCATGGCTGACTGCAACCTCTGCCTCCCGGGTTCAAGTGATTCTCCTGCCTCAGCCTCCTAAGTAGCTGGGATTACAGGCATGTGCCACCACGCTCAGCTAATTTTGTATTATTTTTTTTTTTTGAGACAGTGTCTCACTCTGTCACTCAGGCTGGAGTGCAGTGGTGCAATCTCCACTCACTGCAAGCTCTGCCTCGCAGGTTCACGCCATTCTTCTGCCTCAGCCTCCCAAATAGCTGGGACTACAGGCGCCCGCCACCATGCCCGGCTAATTTTTTGCATTTTTAGTAGAGACAGGGTTTCATCGTCTTAGCCAGGATGGTCTCGATCTCCTGACCTCGTGATCTGTCCACCTTGGCCTCCCAAAGTGCTGGGATTTCGGGCATGAGCCACCACGCCTGGCCTAATTTTGTATTTTTAGTAGAGATGAGGTTTCTCCATGTTGGTCAGGCTGGTCTGGAATTTCCGACCTCAGGTGATCCGCCCGCCTCAGCCTCCCAAAGTGCTGGGATTACAGGCGTGAGCCATCTCGCCCGGCCCTGTATTTTAATTTTAATCCAATATGATAATCATTGTCATTTAATTGGTGTGTTTATACCACTTAAATATAATGTAATTATTGTATTGGACTCACATCTGCCATCTTATTATTTGTTGTCTGTCCCCTCCTTTATTGTAGTTTTTGTTTTTGTTTTTTTGTGTCTCTTTTTCCCATCTTCTTTTTAATTATGTGAAATATTTTTAGAGTTTTATTTTAATTTTCTTGTTGAGTATTTGGCGCTATGTCTTCTTTTATTTTTTTTTAGTGCTTTTTTTTTTTAGTGCTTGCTCTAGGAATTACAGTATACATATCAATTATTTCACAGCCTTCTTAGAGTTAATAATTTACCACTTCAAATAAAATGCAAAAACCTTATAACATAGTTCACTAACTCTTGCCCTCTGTTATAGTTGTCATAAGTATATATCTACACATTGAAATCTCTACCACATAATGTTATTATTTTTGCTATCAACAGTTTTATATATATATTTGCACAGGTATGATAGATTATCAGATTGGATTATTTTTAAACTATAAAACAAAACTCTATACTGTCTATAAGAAATCCACTTTATAAAAGGAGAAAAATATTCTTTTATATTTACCTAGATACTACTTTTGTTTTTCCTTCAGTTGTGAAGTTCTGAGATTCTCTCTGGTATCATTTCCCTTCAGACTTAAGCATTTCTTTTAGAGTTTTTATATTTACCCATATACTTCCTTAAGTTTTAAAGTTCTGACTCTCTCTCTTATGCATTTCTTTTAGAACAGTTTTGCTGCTGATAAATCCTCTTAGTTTTCTGTCATCTGAGAATGTGTTTATTTCACCATCTTCCTGAAGGGTATTTTCACTGGATTTACACCCATATAAATATAAATATTTATACAAATATAAATATACAAGTATAAATATTTATACAAATATAAATATACAAGTATAAATATTTATACAAATATAAATATTTATACAAGTATAAATATTTATACAAGTATAAATATTTATACAAATATAAATATAAATGTTTATACAAATAATATTAAGCAAAAAAATGCAAAAATACAAGCTATATAGAAGATGCATACAAATTTATTTCACTTACATAAGTTAAAAAACAAGTAAAATTAAATAATGTTTTATTTAGCTGAATACACATGTATGGTAAAAATGTAAAGCAAAATGAAGAAGTGATAAACATAAAATTCAAAATAGTGGTTATTCCTATCCCTAGAAGGAAAGCAGAAGGGACACAGGGAAGAGGCTTAAAGATAGTGGATGGTGGGTACATGGGGAATAATTAATATTACATATATTTTAAACTCACAAGACAGCATTCCTATGATTATAGATAGTTAATATTCATTTAGAGTTCCCCACATTTTGACCATTTATGTTGTTTCTCTTCCTTTCCTGCATTTGCTTGCTTTTATCTAGGATTATTTTCCTTATTGTTAAGAAACTCATTTTTAGGCCAGGCGCGGTACCTCACACCTGTAATCCCAATACTTTGGGAGGCTGAGGTGGGCCGATCACTTGAGGTCAGGAGTTCAAGACCAGCCTGATACATGCTGAAACCCCATCTCTACCAAAATATGCAAAATTAGCTGGGCATGGTGGTGCACACCTGTGGTCGCAGCTACTCGGGAGGCTGAGGTAGGAGAATAGCTTGAACCTGAGGGGTGGAGGTTGCAGTGAGCCAAAATTGTGCTGCTGCACTCCAGCCTGGGTGACAGAGCGAGACTCTGTTTCAAAAAAAAAAAAACTAATTTTTAGTAGTTTTTAAGTAAAGTCTGCTGTGATAAATTAGTTATTATTTGTCTGAAAATATATTTTGTCTTTTTGTTTTAAAGGACATTTGCTCTGGACATAGATTTCTAGATAAGCAGTTAATTTCTTTTCCCACTCTGAAGGTTGCATACCATTGTATTCTGGCTTCCATCTTTTCTGCTGAGAAGTCAGGTGAAATCTTAGTATTGCTCTTAATGTATCTTTTCTCTATTTTTGAGATTCCTTTACATTGGTTTTTATAAATTTTACTATGAGATGTGTGTAGTTTTCTTTGTACATATTCCTGCATTTGGGTTCATAGTGCTTCTTGCACCATGGCTCGATATCTTTTACCAGTTTTGGAATATTCATGGACATTATACTTTCAGTTGTGTCTTTTCATCCATTCTCCTCTTCTTCTAGGTCTCTAATTACATGATTGTTAATGCTTTTCACTGTTTCTCACACTTTTATGGCATTTTTGTATCATTTTATCTCTCCATGGTTGTACTCATTCTTTTCGTCTGACATCTTTGTTTGCTAATCCTTTCTTTATCTATTAAAACCTATTAACAATTTTTACAAGGTAAGAGCTTTTAAAAGCTGCTGTTAAACTCACCTATTGAGTTCTTGATTTTAGTTAGCGTGCTTTTTAGTTCTGAAATTTCCATTTGTTTCTTTTTTTCATATTATAGTTGTCTTATGAAATTCTCCCACTTGCCTCATATTTTCTTGAAGATAATGGCAATTCTTTAACATCCTTATCTGATAACTCCAAAATCTAGATTACCCATGGCAGAGTAATCCAGAGTATGCCCTGTGTATGGGCTGCATATGGCCTATAGCTTGTTTTTGTAAGGTCTGTGGGCAAAGAATGTTTTTTATATATTAAAGATTGTAAAAATGAGAATATGCAACAGAGGTGGTACATATCCTGTAAAACCTAAAATATTTACTGTCTGGCCCTTTATAGAAAAAGTTTGTCAGCTCCTGACTTTTAGGTCTGTTTCTATTGTCTCTTTTTTCTCTTGGTCTTATTTCTAAATATGCCTGGAAGTAGTATTTTAGCATTAGTGTTCACTTACTACAGTTTACTAAGTCTAGTAAAGATTTTTTAAATGAGGTGTAACATCCACAAAGTGTACAGTCTGGTGAGTTTTCAGTTATGCATGTACTCATCTAGCTGTGATATACATAAAAATATAAAACATTTACAGCATCCCAGAAGACTCCTTTGAACTCCCTCAAAACATGTATTCCCTGCCAGGCCAGGTGCGGTGGCTCACGCCTGTAATCCCAGCACTTTGGGAGGCCGAGGCAGGCAGATCACAAGGTCAGGAGATTGAGATCATCCTGGCTAACATGGTGAAACCTCGTCTCTACTAAGAAATACAAAAATTAGCCGGGCGTGGTGGTGGGCGCCTGTAGTCCCAGTTACTCAGGGGGCTGAGGAAGGAGATTTGCTTGAACCCGGGAGGTGGAGCTTGCAGTGACCCAAGATCACGCCACTGCACTCCAGCCTGGGCAACACAGCGAGACTCCATCTCAAAATAAATAAATAAATAAATAAATAAATAAATACCCTGCCAAAGACAGCCACTTTTCTGACTTTTATCACCTTAGATTCATTTTGCTTGTTCTTAAACTTTATGTAAATGGAATTATACCATATTTCTTGTTTTATGTTCAGCTTTTCCCAGTGTTACATCTGTGGCATTCATCCATGTTATTGCACATAACAGTAGTTTATCCTTTTTATTACTGTGTAATATTCCATTGTGTAAATATTTCAGTTTATTCCTTCTGTAGTTGGTAGACATCTGGGTTTTATCTCTTATATTTTAGAACTATAATCTATCTGAAGTTGTTATATATCAAGTTTCATGTCTTTCCACAAGGATATCCCATTGACCCAGGGCCACTTGTCCTTTCCCCGCTGCATTGTGGTGTGTCTTTGTTACAAATCAGGTGGCTGGCTGGGCACAGTGGCTCACACCTGTAATCCTAGCACTTTGGGAGACCAAGGTGGGTGGATCACAAGGTCAGGAGTTCAAGACCAGCCTGGCCAATATGGTGAAACCCTGTCTCTACTAAAATTACAAAAATTAGCCAGGCATGGTGGCATATGCCTGTAATCCCAGCTACTTGGGAGGCTGAGGCAGGAGAATTGCTTGAACCCGGGAGGTGGAGGTTGCAGTGAGCCAAGATCGCATCACTGCACTCCAGCCTGAGCAACAGAGCAAGATTCCATCTCAGAAATCAATCAATCAATCAGGTGGCCATTTATGTGAGGGTCTGTTCTATGATCTCCATTCTGTCCCATTGTTCTACCATCCACCATGTCAATGCTACCCTGTCACAATGACTGAGACTTTTTCCTTACTGTATTCTCACGTAGAGCCCAGTAGAATAATTACAGGGCTTGGAGTCCCATTTCTTCAGGGAATATAGGTGGTTGGAATTCTGACACCAGATAAATCAAGTGTGCTGGAAAAAGAATTCCTATTTTAGGCAAAAGCTTTATTGGAAGTTTGCGGC
The DNA here is from genome assembly GCF_029281585.2 of Gorilla gorilla gorilla. Lineage (NCBI taxonomy): Eukaryota > Metazoa > Chordata > Mammalia > Primates > Hominidae > Gorilla > Gorilla gorilla. The sequence goes on from NC_073236.2 coordinate 50,108,745, forward strand.
ATCCTTTCCGCATTGTTCATTGCTGTTCAGAGTGTTGCTGCTGTGGTGCTATAAATGCTCCCAGCAGCTCTCAGGTTTTCTTTCCTTCCAGCTAGCCTCCCCCTAACTTCCCACTCCAGCCAAAAAAAGATGCACTGTATAAGTCTCTGATAAGGGAGAAAAATCCTTTAAAGTGTATTATTAATCTTGAGCTTTCAGCAAAAAAAAAAAAAAAAAAAAAAATTGGTTTTGATTTGCTTCTGATTCTCAGGTTTTTCTTTATGTTGGAATGTAATACTTCTTTCAATTTTATTTTATCTTATTTTTTTGAGACAGAGTCTTGGTCTATCACCCAGGCTGAAGTGCAGTGGTGCAATCTCATCTCATTTCAACCTCTGCCTCCCGGGTTTGAGCAATTCTCCTGCCTTAGCCTCCCGACTAGCTGGGATTACAGGCATGTGCCACCACTCAGTGCTAATTTTTTGTATGTTTAGTAGAGACGAGGTTTCACCATGTTGGCTAGGCTGGTTTTGAACTCCTGACCTCAAGTGATCTGCCTCCCTCAGCCTCCCAAAGTGCTGGGATTACGGGCATGAGCCACTGTGCCCAGCCCCCATTTTATATTTTAGTATTTTTTTCTCTCTCTCTTTTTTACCATAAGCATCTGTTAAACTTTTAAATCTTCCTTAATTATAATATTTTAAAGAATATTCTAATTAAAACAGGCTAAGTACGGTGGCTCATGCCTCTAATCCCAGCACTTTGGGAGGCTGAGGCAGGCAGATCACTTCAGCCCAGGAGTTCAAGACCAGCCTGGGCAACATGGCAAACCTCTGTCTCCAAAAGTTACAAAAAAAATTAGCAGGGTGTGGTGGTGCGAGCTTGTAGTCCCAGCTACTTCGGAAGCCTGAATTGGGAGGATCGCTTGAGCTCGGGGAGGTCAAGGCTGACTGCAGTGAGCCATGATTGGGCGCCTGCCCTCCAGCCTGGGCGACAGAGTGAGACCCTGTCTCCTGCTTTTTTTTTGGAGATAGGGTCTCGCTCTGTTTCCCAGGCTGGAGTGCAGTGACATGATCTCGGCTCACTGCAGCCTTGGCTCACTGCAACCTCTGCCTCCCATGTTCAAGCGATTCTCCTGCCTCAGCCTCCTGAGTTGCTGGGTTGCTGGGATTACAGGCATGCGCCACCACAGCCAACTAATATTTTTTTTTTTTTTTAAGTAGAGAGCCAGGGTTTCACCATGTTGGTCAGGCTGGTCTCAAACTCCTGATCTCAAGTGATCCATCTGCCTTGGCCTCCCAATATGCTGGGATTACAGGTGTGAGCCACCTCGCCCAGCCAAGAGTATTTTAATTAAAGCAAAAGTTAAGGGTATTCTTGTGTAGAACAGGGATTTTTTTTTTTTTAATGTGATGTGTGCTTGTCAATTCAGGTTGAACATGAATGGGAGAAGAAATTTTTATTATAATTAGTTTTTAAATGACTCATCTTAAAAGAACCATTTAAGCCAAAATAGTTTTTAAAGGTTTAAATGTATCAATTAAAATATTTTTCTTTTTAGGAAAAAAGAAAAGGAGATTGAAGTTTGTGGAGGGCTGAGGGAGGAGGATTGACCCTGGCTCCAAGTTCACAAAGGCCTCAGTTCTTTATTAAAGTCATGAGTCAAAACCTGCATCTAGAGCTACGTCTTAGAGTTAGTCACATGGACGGCAGTACCCTGTATCTTTTTCTTTTTCTTTTTCTTTTTTTTTTTTTGAGACAGAATTTTGCTCTTTCACCCAGGCTGGAGTGAAGTGGCACAGTCTTAGCTCACTGCAACCTCTGCCCCCTGTGTTCAAGCAATTCTCCTGCCTCAGCGTCTGGAGTAGCTGGGATTATAGGCACCTGCCACTATGCCTGGCTAATTTTTGTAATTTTAGTAGAGATGGGGTTTTGCCATGTTGGTCAGGCTGCTCTCGAACTCCTGACCTCAGGTTACCCACCCGCCTCGGCCTCCCAAAGTGGTAGGATTATAGGCGTGAGCCACCGCGCCCGGCTGGCCCCTGTATCTTTTTCCTTCCAAATACACAGCTGTGTAGAAGGACAGTTATCTCTGGTACCCCAGAGTCATTGTAGCACATTTTATTTACTGAGAGAAATATTTTGCCCCAGCATTCAGTTGGGTGAAAAATCAGGGAAGATCTTTATAAAACAGAAATGGCATAGGTTTTCTGGGATAGTTGTAGATAAGAGGTATTTATTATTCCTAAATAATAGATATATGGTTCTCATAATGAAATATGATGAAAAATTGTTCATAACAGTAACATTTATTAAATGCTTCCTAGGTTCCAGGAGTTATGACAAGTTCCTTATGTAATTATCTCATTGAACAATCACTTGTCCAAGATTTTGGTCTGACCTGAGACATCATGTACTTGTTCATTGTATTTCCGAGATACACCTTCAACTTTTTTTCTGTGTCACTAAAATCCTGCCATTTTTCCATTCATTGTTGCTAATAATACTTCTACATTTCAACATTTAGTTTCAACATGTATAGCTCTTAAATCTTTTAATTAGCAATAATTTGCCATTGGAACTAGAACTAGTGACATCGTGAGGTCAACATGTTTTTTTTTTTTTTTTTGCAAATCCTGCCCTTCACGAAAGGGCAGTCCACTCTTTACATGGCAAAAATACATGGAAATGTTTTATGTGTTATAAACAAACATGGCAGCAGCCCAGCTGTTGGAAGAATCTTCATTTACAGAGGCCACAATGACTCGGCACTCTACAGCTTCTTGAGACATGGGAAAGTGGCTTTTGCCTGGAAGAGCACGAGTGGTTGCAGAGTTTTCTAACAAATGCTTGATAAGTAACATTCTCTTGAATAACCTAATGGTAATAAGTTGAAAAGAGAGAATTAGGCCGGGTGGTGGCTTGCACCTGTAATCCCAGCACTTTGGGAGGCCGAGGTGGGTGGATCACCTGAGGTCGGGAGTTCGAGACCAGCCTGGCCGAGGTGGGTGGATCACCTGAGGTCGGGAGTTCGAGACCAGCCTGACCAACATGGAGAAACCCTGTTTCTACTGAAAATACAAAATTAGCTGGGTGTGGTGGCGCATGCCTGTAATCCCAGCTGCTCGGGAGGCTGAAGTAGGAGAATCTCTTGAACCCAGGAGGCGGAGGTTGCCATGAGCCAAGATCATGCCATTGCACTCCAGCCTGGGCAACAAGAGCAAAACTCCGTCTCAAAAAAAAAAAAAAAAAAAAAGGAAACAGAGAATTTAAGCTGATAAGCTGATATTTGTATTCATCTCATATAAAATCTTTCAAGCACACCTCATGTCTTCCTTCTCCTTTGACCGCCCTGTTCTAATGAGCATTTCCCCTCCTGCCTCATAGGAACTGCCTCCTGAGCGTGGAGCCTGCCATTAGCACCAAGCACCTCCCTTACCAGAGCTTCCAGCTCTTCGGCTTTGACTTCATGGTCGATGAGGAGCTGAAGGTGTGGCTCATTGAGGTCAACGGTGCCCCTGCATGTGCTCAGTAAGCCTGCACGTCATTGTGTTTTTACAAGTGGGAAGTTGGTTCTGCAGTTGGGATAGTCTGTGGGTACAAGTGTAGTCACTTTGACTGCTGTGAGGGAGGATGCCACAGTGATAGGAGACCCTTGGGAGGACTCTGTCTGGCAGGGGGCTTTGCTGAGTCACTTCCTTTCCTATTTCCCCGTGTATTGTAACCAGATAGGCCCAGTGTGGTAGCTCATGCTTGTAATCCCAGCACTTTGGGAGGCCAAGACAGGTAGACTGTCTGAGCCCAGGAGTTCAAGACCAGCCTGGGCAGCATGGCAAAACCCCATCTCTACAAAAAATACAGAAATTAGTCAGGCATGGTGCTGTGTGCCTATAGTCCCAGCTGCTCGGGAGGCTGAGGTGGGAGGATCACTTGAGCCTGGGAGGTTGAGGCTGCAGTGAGCCATGACTGCACCACTGCATTGCAGCCTGGGTGACAGAGAGACCCTGTCTCAAAAGTAAAAAATGTAAGCAGATAGCCTGTGCTCAGGTGGGTGGGAGATGCCATGAGAGTGTTAAAGTTCATTACTGCCAGAGAGACCCGTGTGACAAGCTGAGTGAGCAGGATCCTATGATGTGGCGACCCAGAAGTTCAGAGCCTCCTGAGGCAGGAAGGAGTCAGAGAAGGCATCTTAGACATGGGGGGTCTGGAGCTGGGGTGCAAGAAAAGAGGGTTCCGCTGCACCAAAGGTTGGTGGGGAGAGTCTTCCAAAAGAGGTGCAGCGTCCTGTGGGCTCTCACCCTGTCCCGGGCTCTGCAGGTCTGGGAGATGCCCAGAGGAACAGAAGCTCCTGAGAACCTGCTCTCTGGAACTTCTGCTTCTCTCGGGAGAAGGCTGGTTGTAGCATGAGCGTCATGGAGTCATTAAGGAGGAAGGAAGGTAAGAGAGGACCTTCTGTGGAAGGCCTTACGTGTCAGGGAAAGTCACTCGGACTTGTGCTGAGGGTTCTTCTGAAGATCCTCTTTCATCATGTCAAGACCCTTTCGTGGTTCCCATCTACATCTTGAAGAAATTGAGTGATTTTTCAAAATGTTTAAGAGAAAGTCCTGTACCTGCAAGGGAGGATGTCAACACACCAAAGTTGTTCTTTACTTAGAAGCTAGGCCTTTGCCATTGCCTGATGGTTACGACAGGCATGATTGCATGATTCCATCTTGTTCATCAGTCTCTGCAGCCGATAAGTGCTTATTAGGTGCTGCCTACCTGGCCAGGCTCTGTATGAGGCCACGGGTTCACAGTGGGGAGCAAAGAGAGACACAGGCCCTACCTTTCGTGGGGAGAGACTGTGAGCAGACAGATACCAGGCAGATGTCAATTACAAGCGAGGACAAGTGCTTCAATGGAGAACAAAGGATGTTGAAAGGTAATGTAACTGAGCCAAGGGCCCACGATGGGAAGTGATGTTGGAACTGAGATCTGAAGGCCAAACGCAAGTTAGATGGGCTAAGGGCAGAATAAGGCAGGGCTCCGCACCTTCCCTCACCAAATCAACAGTGGTGTGCCCAGTCTCACCCACTGTCCTTTCCTATCAGGGGTTTGTCCCTCCATGGTGCTCTAGACCTTATCCTCCTCCCGCTCCTGTCCTCTCATCTGGCAGTTAACATTGTCACCTTTTTCCCTCTCTGATGCATAATTCTTGTCAGCATATGCAGTCCCAGCAGATTTTCCCAACTATTCAAAAAGATGTCCTCCCCTGATGCCACATCCTGTTCCAATGATCACGCCTTCTCCAGTTCCCTTCACAGCCAAGCTTCTGGAGAGCAGCTTCTGCACAAGCTGTCTTCTGTTCCTCTGTTCCCATCCATGTTCCAGTCCATTCCAGGCTGGCTCCCATCCTGATTGCCTCACAGAAACTGTTCTTTGCAGGTCCCCAACCAAGTCCTTATTGCCACCTCCAGCAGCCTCTTTCTGTCCCCACCCCCTTGGACCTGTCAGCAGCATTCGAGGCAACTGACAGCACTCGCTGAGCTGCTCTCCTGTCGTGGCTGGACACGTGGTGCTGGGCAGGCTTGCCTGGTGAGGTGTGGGCAAGCTGGACTCCGTCTTCTTCATCCAGTGCCTCTGGTCTTAGGCCTGGGTGTTTGTCTCCTCTCTGTGTATGTGATCTCATCCAACTTCATGATTTTGAAATTACCAAATTACATCACAGCCCAGAGATGCAGACTAGTATCTGCACCTGCCTTCCCTGCCAGAATGTCTCCCGTCTGCCTCCCAGACTTACCCATCTTGGTCGGTCACCACCCCCTGCTCCCCCCAGAGACTAAGCTCGAACCTGACAGTGATCCTGCCTCTGCCTTCCCTTCCCCTCAAGTCCTGCCCATCAGGGCCCTGTGGTTGTACCTCTAGCCTCCGGAGTCCTTTGCCCTCCATTTGCACTGTCACCCCTGCAAAGGGTGTCTTCCACCATAGTGAAGGTTTTGGCATGGAGCCTTCTAACTGGGGTGCACTTCTGCTCTTGCCCCAGTGAAATCCATCCTCCCAGAGCAGCCAGTGTGTAAAGTCGACACCAGACCATGCCATTCTCCAGACTTGCCATTGCATCTGGGACACAAACCAGACTCCTCCCTCCACCTGCAAGGCCGCTGCCTTACCCACCTCTCCAGCTTCATCCCAAGTCACCATTTCCCTTGATTGCTCTTATCTGCAGTGGGCCTTTGTGCTTTCTGTTACCTGTGTGTGGAATCCCCACCACCATTACCACCACCACCACCAGCCTTACCATGGCTGGCTTCTTCTTTACCAAAACATCTTGAGGAAGCTTTCTCTGAACAGTCCTAGCTCTGATTTTCTCTAGGCAGAGCCTTTGCAGTTTCCTTCATTGCACTAACTGCCATCAGATTAACTCATCAGAAGAAATTGTTTGTGGGTGTGTGTCTGTGTGTGTGTGTGTGTGTGTGTGTGTGTGTATCCGCCCCTTCTTCTTTATTTCTACCCTGTCATCCATTCTCTGTCTGTCTTCTATTCATCCCTGGGTCTTGGCTTAGCTGCCACTGGAAAGTCTTCCCCTGTCACTGGGGAGTCTTCCTCTGTCACTGGGGAGTCTTCCCCTGTCACTGGGGAGTCTTCCTCTGTCACTGGGGAGTCTTCCCCTGTCACTGGGGAGTCTTCTCCAGTGTCCCTTCAATTATGCTGAGTTGGTCCTTTTCCTGGGTAGGGCCTGCCCCTCTCTGTAATGCACGGTGGCTCTTACATGCTCTTGAAATGCCTGCCTTCCCTGCCAGTTGTGTGCCTTGTTCACCTGCAAGGCCTTCCGTAAGTATTTGCTGAGGGAATGCTTTATCTTCGTGCAAAGCCTTCTGAAGCATTTGTATATACAGTGGCAACCAGTTTTTTCTTTTCTTTATTTTTTTGACATTTTGTTATTATTATACTTTAAGTTCTAGGGTACATGTGCACAATGTGCAGGTTTGTTACATATGTATACATGTGCCATGTTGGTGTGCTGTACCCATTAACTCATCATTTACATTAGGTATAACTCCTAATGCTATCCCTCCCCCCTCCCCCAACCCCACGACAGGCCCTGGTGTGTGATGTTCCCCATCCTACGTCCAAGTGGTCTCATTGTTCAGTTCCCACCTATGAGTGAGAACATGCAGTGTTTTGTTTTCTATCCCTGTGATAGTTTGCTCAGAATGATGGTTTCCAGCTTCATCCATGTCCCTACAAAGGACATGAACTCGTCCTTTCTTATGGCTGCATAGTATTCCATGGTATATATGTGCCACATTTTCTTAATCCAGTCTATCATTGATGGACATTTGGGTTGGTTCCAAGTCTTTGCTATTGTGAATAGTGCTACAATAAACATACATGTGCATGTGTCTTTATAGCAGCATGATTTATAGTCCTTTGGGTATATACCCAGTAATGGGATGGCTGGGTCAAATGGTATTTCTAGTTCTAGATCCTTGAGGAATCACCACACTGTCTTCTGCAATGGTTGAACTAGTTTACAGTCCCACCAACAGTGTAAAAGTGTTCCTATTTCTCCACATCTTCTCCAGCACCTGCTATTTCCTGACTTTTTAATGATCACCATTCTAACTGGTGTGAGATGGTATCTCATTGTGGTTTTGATTTGCATTTCTCTCATGGCCAGTGATGAGCATTTTTTTCATGTGTCTGTTGGCTGCATAAATGTCTTCTTTTGAGAAGCGTCTGTTCATATCCTGTGCCCACTTTTTGATGGGGTTGTTTGATTTTTTCTTGTAAATTTGTTTAAGTTCTTTGTATATTCTGGATATCAGCCCTTTGTCAGATGGGTAGATTGTAAAAATTTTCTCCCATTCTGTAGGTTGCCTGTTTGCTGATGGTAGTTTCTTTTGCTGTGCAGAAGCTCTTTAGTTTAATTAGATCCCATTTGTCAATTTTTGCTTTTGTTGCCATTGCTTTTGGTGTTTTAGACATGAAGTCCTTTCCCATGCCTATGTCCTGAATGGTATTGCCTAGGTTTTCTTCTAGGGTTTTTATGGTTTTACGTCTAACATTTAAGTCATTAATGCATCCTGAATTAATTTTTGTATAAGGTGTAAGGAAGGGATCCAGTTTCAGCTTTCTGTGTATGGCTAGCCAGTTTTCCCAGCACCATTTATTAAATAGGGAATCCTTTCCTCATTTCTTGTTTTTATCAGGTTTGTCAAACATCAGGTGGTTGTAGATGTGTGACATTATTTCTGAGGGCTCTGTTCTGTTCCATTGGTCTATATCTCTGTTTTGGTACCAGTACCATGCTATTTTGGTTACTGTAGCCTTGTAGTATAGTTTGAAGTCAGGTAGCATGATGCCTCCAGCTTTGTTCTTTTGGCTTAGGATTGTCTTGGCAATGCGGGCTCTTTTTTGGTTCCATATGAACTTTAAAGTAGTTTTTTCCAATTCTGTGAAGAAAGTCATTGGTAGCTTGATGGGGATGGCATTGAATCTATAAATTACCTTGGGCAGTATGGCCATTTTCACAACATTGATTCTTCCTATTCATGAGCATGGAATGGTCTTCCATTTGTTTGTGTCCTCTTTTATTTCGTTGAGCAGTGGTTTGTAGTTCTCCTTGAAGAGGTCCTTTACATCCCTTGTAAGTTGGATTCCTAGGTATTTTATTCTCTTTGAAGCAATTGTGAATGGGAGTTCACTCATGATTTGGCTCTCTGTTTGTCTGTTATTGGTTTATAGGAATGCTTGTGATTTTTGCACATCGATTTTGTATACTGAGACTTTGCTGAAGTTGCTTATCAGCTTAAGGAGATTTTGGGCTGAGATGATGGGGTTTTCTAAATATACAATCATGTCATCGGCAAACAGGGACAATTTGACTTCCTTTTTTCCTAATTGAATACCCTTTATTTCTTTCTCCTGCCTGATTGCCCTGGCCAGAACTTCCAACACTATGTTGAATAGGAGTGGTGAGAGAGGGCATCCCTGTCTTGTGCCAGTTTTCAAAGGGAATGCTTCCAGTTTTTGCCCATTCAGTATGATATTGGCTGTGGGTTTGTCATAGATAGCTCTTATTATTTTGAGATATGTCCCATCAATACCTAGTTTATTGAGAGTTTTTAGCATGAAGGTTGTTGAATTTTGTCAAAGGTCTTTTCTGCATCTATTGAGATAATCATGTGGTTTTTGTCTTTGGTTCTGTTTATATGCTGGATTACATTTATTGATTTGCGTATGTTGAACCAGCCTTGCATCCCAGGGATGAAGCCCACTTGATCATGGTGGATAAGCTTTTTGATGTGCTGCTGGATTTAGTTTGCCAGTATTTTATTGAGGATTTTTGCGTCGATGTTCATCAGGGATATTGGTCTAAAATTGTCTTTTTTTTGTTGTGTCTCTGCCAGGCTTTGGTGTCAGGATGATGCTGGCCTCATAAAATGAGTTAGGGAGGAGTCCCTCTTTTTCTGTTGATTGGAATAGTTTCAGAAGGAATGGTACCAGCTCCTCTTTGTACCTCTGGTAGAATTCAGCTGTGAATCCATCTGGTCCTGGACTTTTTTTGGTTGGTAGGCTATTAATTATTGCCTCAATTTCAGAGCCAGTTATTGGTCTATTCAGGTATTCAACTTCTTCCTTGTTTAGTCTTGGGAGAGTGTATGTGTCCAGGAATTTATCCATTTCTTCTAGATTTTCTAGTTTATTTGTGTAGAGGTGTTTATAGTATTTTCTGATGGCCATTTGTCTTTCTGTGGGATCAGTGGTGATAACCCCTTTATCATTTTTTATTGCGTCTATTTGATTCTTCTCTCTTTTCTTCTTTATTAGTCTTGCTAGCGGTCTATCAATTTTGTTGATCTTTTCAAAAAACCAGCTCCTGGATTCATTGATTTTTTGAAGGGTTTTTTGTGTCTCTATCTCCTTCAGTTCTGCTCTGATCTTAGTTATTTCTTGCCTTCTGCTAGCTTTTGAATGTGTTTGCTCTTGCTTCTCTAGTTCTTTTAATTGTGATGTTAGGGTGTCAATTTTAGATCTTTCCTGCTTTCTCTTGTGGGCATTTAGTGCTATAAATTTCTGTATACACAGTGCTTTAAATGTGTCCCAGAGATTCTGGTATGTTGTGTCTTTGTTCTCATTGGTTTCAAAGAACATCTTTATTTCTGCATTCATTTCGTTATGTACCCAGTAGTTATTCAGGAGCAGGTTGTTCGGTTTCCATGTAGTTGAGCGGTTTTGAGTGAGTTTCTTAATCCTGATTTCTAGTTTGATTGCACTGTGGTCTGGGAGACAGTTTGTTATAATTTCTGTTCTTTTACATTTGCTGAGGAGTGCTTTACTTCCAATTATGTGGTCAATTTACTTCCAATTATGTGGTCAATTTTGGAATAAGTGAGATATGTGGTGCTGAGAAGGATGTATATTCTGTTGATTTGGGGTGGAGAGTTCTGTAGATGTCTATTAGGTCTGCTTGGTGCAGAGCTGAGTTCAATTCCTGGATATCCTTGTTAACTTTTAGTCTCATTGATCTGTCTAATGTTGACAGTGGGGCGTTGAAGTCTCCCATTATTATTGTGTAGGAGTCTAAGTCTCTTTGTAAGTCTCTAAGGACTTGCTTTATGAATCTGGGTGCGCCTGTATTGGGTGCATATATATTTAGGATAGTTAGCTCTTCTTGTTGAATTGATCCCTTTATCATTATGTAATGGCCTTCTTTGTCTCTTTTGATCTTTGTTGATTTAAAGTCTGTTTTATCAGAGACTAGGATTGCAACCCCTGCTTTTTTTGTTTTCCATTTGCTTGGTAGATCTTCTTCCATCCCTTTTATTTTGAGCATATGTGTGTCTCTGCACGTGAGGTGGGTCTCCTGAATAGAGCACACTGATGGCTCTTGACTGTTTATCCAATTTGCCAGTCTGTGTCTTTTAATTAGAGCATTTAGCCCATTTACACTTAAGGTTAATATTGTTATATGTGAATTTGATCCTGTCATTATGATGTTAGCTGGTTATTTTGCCCGTTAGTTGATGCAGTTTCTTCCTAGCATCTATGGTCTTTACAGTTTGGCATGTTTTTGCAGTGGCTGGTACCAGTTGTTCCTTTCCATGTTTAGTGCTTCCTTCAGGAGCTCTTGTAAGGCAGGCCTGGTGGTGACAAAATTTCTTAGCATTTGCTTGACTGTAAAGGATTTTATTTCTCCTTCACTTTTGAAGCTTAGTTTGGCTGGATATGAAATTCTGGGTTGAAAATTCTTTTCTTTAAGAATGTTGAATATTGGCCCCCACTGTCTTCTGGCTTGTAGAGTTTCTGCCGAGAGATCCGCTATTAGTCTGATGGGCTTCCCTTTGCGGGTAACCCGACCTTTCTCTCTGGCTGAGTGGCAACCAGTTTTAGAAATGTGGTCATGACATAGAATTTCTAGGGCAGATCTTGGTAAAAAACAAAAACAAGAAAAACTGCCAGGCATGGTGGCTCACGCCTGTAATCTCAGCACTTTGGGAGGCCGAGGTGAGAGGGTTGCTTGAGCTCAGGAGTTCAAGAGCAGCATGGGCAACATAGCAAGACCCTGTCTCTACAAAAAATTTAAAAATTAGCTGGGCATGGTGGGGCACACCTATAGTGCCAGCTACTTGGGAGGCTAAGGTGGGAGGATCCCTTGAGCCCAGGAATTTGAGGCTGCAGTGTATGTACCATGATCGCACCACTGCACGCCAACTTGGGAGACAGAGCAAAACCCTGTCTCAAAAACAAAAAACATCTGTTTTTTTTGCTTGTACTTTGATGAACATCCTCAATGATATTTTTAAAAACACATTTCAGGAAGCTATATGCAGAACTGTGCCAGGGCATCGTGGACATAGCCATTTCCAGTGTCTTCCCACCCCCAGATGTGGAGCAACCTCAGACCCAGCCAGCTGCCTTCATCAAGCTGTGACGGAGGGCACTCCCTGCTGCCTTGGAAAAAGCACGGGGTCCTGCTCCAGGGAACGGTGAAATGACTGGATTGCTCTTTATCCAGCCCACAGCAGGGGAAAGAAAGGCAACTCGCAAAGATGAGATGGAAGAAGGCACGTGAGCAGAGGAGGCAGCTCCCAAAGAGAGGGCTGCTCAGGGGGCTTCCCAGGTGTAGCTCTCAGCAATGCTGTTGAGACTTTTGAAAATAACTTTGGTACACAAAGGCAGCTTTGTGAGCAGAGCTCCTTCCCCTCTCCCCGGGAACGGCAGGGCACTGGGACCTCTGGTCGGTGCCTCCCACCCACTGCAGCCCTAGTGCCTTAGCTCCATGCCCGGCTGCAGCCCCACTGCTCTGGACTATGGATTGGACGTCAGAGCATATTGGAGGTTGCCTGTGTGTTCCCCGCCCATCCCTTCGGTAACACTCTGCCACACTAAGCTCTGTACAAGCATGCACCAACAGTCCTTAGTTTTGTGCTGTGCACTGGCCTCTCAGCAAAGGTGGTTTCCCTCATCACCTTCCTGATGGTGTTTGGTCAGTCACCTGTCAGGGTTTGTGCGGGTTGGGCCCCAAAACAGCATATGCTGCTCTAAGTCTGCTCTCTGCATGTTTTAGAAACAAAGTGGCAAGTCTGCCCTGAACCTGTAAGCATCAAATAAGCATGAGAGAGAAAAAAACATGATATATTGCTTTACTTAATAGGTTGAATATGGTAGGTCTTTGAAAATATGATGATTCAATTTTCTCAATTTTCTTTGCTTTAACCAAAATTCTAAATGCAGTTTTGCCTAGTTCCCTTTTTTTTTTTTTTACTTTTTTTTAAACGTTTGTAAAAACCTCTTTGAGGATCAGGAGTCAGTAAAATTCCACTCCCCAAGTGGCCCTGCCCCAGACAAAGGTTGCTTTCCCCCTTTTTGTTCTTTTTATGCCCCCAAGCACTTTCTGCAGTAGCTAGAGGGACAGGTTTCCTTCCAGGAAGGATTCGAGTTCCTGTGCCTGTAGGTATTAGGAGAGTATATATCCTGCCTGAATGGGAAAGTCTTCTAAAATGGGAAAGAAGTGGTTTCATCTCCACACAGTGTCTTGTAAATCTCAACAAATGTGTACTGTTAGAAGTGGCTTCCACTTACTGGATTAACTAATACTTTATAGGCTTTTCAGGAGGCCACATCACTAGCAGTAGGGAGAACAAGATGTCATTTGTGTTCAGTGTAAGCTGAGTAAACAGGCCCTTCCTAGAGTGTCCTGGAAATCACAGCAACCCATTGAAAACTGCCTTCCCCACCAGAACGTGCTATGTTCTTTCTTCATGCCTATGTGTGCTCCATTCCTCGTTTCTAATTGGCTCAAGAAAACGTTTCTGCAGTCAGGTGAGACTTTTACAAAAGAGGAGAAAATCAATGCCTCCTTGAACATGATGAGATGTGAGAACTTACAATGAAAAAGGCAATAATGATAGAAATTATTTCTTAGGTACAGCAATAGTTGATAGGATGTGAGGGTGTTACCTTGGGGTGAAGTGGAGAAGGTCCCAGGTGAATTGGCTCTCATGGAAATTTGGAATTACAAAATAAACGTCCTGGGGGTTACCCAGAATACAGATTTAAAAGTTTGCCTGTAGAGCAAAATAAAACAGTCAGTTGTAGTCATTAATCCTTGAGGCCCAACGCAGCCGATGGGTTGGTGTTTGGGAAATTCTGAGATGGGAATGAGATCTGATCGGATCCTGGGAAGATGTATACCCAGTTAGAACGTGTAGGGTTCTGGGTCCCTGGCAAGTCTAGGTGGGCGGGTGACAGGGAAAGCATGGGCATTTTTGTATTGCTGTCACATGCTAACAGAGGTTTGTAATTATCTTTTGGACCCAAATTATAGAGACATTCACAAGTTTTCTAGCCCTCACAGTAACAGAGCTAAGAATTCAGATGTCAGGAAGTCTGTGAATCTTGATGGATTTTCTGAGAAACCTGACTCAATGGCATATATAAGAGGGAAGTAAGACTTTTAAGAAAAGAAAAAGTTATGCCTCATTCCTCATGTGGCTTCCAATAAGTATCTTAGGAACTTATTTCCTTTTTTAAAAATATTTTTAAAATTTTTAAAATTTGATTTTAAATTTTAAATAAATTTAAAATAAAATTTTACAGAGACGTGGTCTCACTATGTTGCCCAGGCTGGATTGCAGTGGCTATTCGCAGTTGTAATCATAGCACACTGCAGCCTCGAATTTCTGGGCTTGAGCAGTCCTCCCGTCTCAGCCTCCTGAGTAGCTGAGACTACAGGTGCACACCACCAAGCCTGGCTTTATGTATTTATTTCTGTTCATGTGGAATGATTGGTTCAGAACTGTTCCTTTCCCTTCCATGATGTCCTTGACACAGAAGGTCATGCCTGGCTCCCAGTCAGGCTTCATACTTTTGGTCCATGTAAGTGCTACCCGTTGCTGGGGGAGGAGTCATGGTTTATTTGGAAATGTCAGTTGCAATCATGGTTCTGTCATTTGACTGCACAGTATCAGAGGAGCCTGTTAACCTCTCTGTGCCTTAGTTTCTTAGCCCATGAAAGAGATCATTGCCTGACCCAGGGACTACCTCAAGGGCTTTTGATGAGGACAAGTGACAGTAGGAAGACGCAAGAGCCTTTAGTACCAAGGTTCTCAACACTGACTACATGCTGGAATGACTGTGAAGCTTTTAAAAAATGTTAGTGCCCACTCTTCCACTCTACCCCCGGCCAGTTAAATCAGAACCTCAGACAGCAATATGCCTTGAGATGCCTTGAACCATGCTTGAGAAGGAAGGACAAACACATTATTATCTTGGAAGAATTGCATAAGGCTTATGACTTAAAAAAAAAATTCTTTTTGGAAACACAAGCATTTCTTTAAGAATGACCGGATGTTGCCGTATGTATTTATGGCACAAGCAGGTGTTGTCTAAGCAGTTTCTCTGTTTGCTTGTCATAGCAGCATTTGGAAACTCAAACATGCTTTCATTTACGTAAATAGTTTATGAAGCTTTGACAGCAAATGTAAACAGACATGAAATTATAAATCTGCTAAATATGTATTAAGGGTATTAATTATTGAAAGTCCCTTTCCCCAAAACTCAACTCCTATGGCAATTATGAACTCCATTTTACCAAGAACATTTAAGTGCCTCAGCACCTGTATGATATAGTGGAGCAGGTGCTGACATAGGTACCAGCTGACATGATGTGTCACTAGCTCTGTGGGATGATTGCCACATACATGGAACACCTGGGAGTGCTGGAAATGTACTGGGATTGAAGCGACAAAGTGTGTTTTCATTCACAGTGGAGGCTACATCAAGCAAGGGGAGGTCCAGCCCTCTTGCAAGTGTGGTGAGAGGCTCTACTAGCAAAGACATGGGCACCAGAGTAGGTCCCGTGTAGCATGCGGGTGCTGTAGAGAAAATTCAGTGACGTACATGGCTCTGGTTCTGGACACAAAATCTGTACTGGAGAGGAAATGACTGCTGAAATAAGGCAATTGTATGAATATTTAAAATGCCTGGAACACTAAAGTAAAGTAATGATATTTCAAGTGTTTTTGTGCTCTTTGGTTCTTGTTGTAGGTATTGACTGTCCTGGGATATCACTGGTCATTTAAATTCACCATATAATTAGCCAGGCATGGTGGCATGTGGTGGTGGCTGAGGTGGGAGGATCGCTTGAGGCTGAGGTGTGAGGCTGCAGTGAACCATGTTCACACCACTGTACTCTAGCTTGAGCAACAGAGCAAGACCCTGTCTCAAAAGTAAATAAATAATAAAGTAAATATAAATCCATGATACCGTTACTCAGGGGTAGACAGACTTTCTGTAAAAGGCCAGATAATAAATCTGCTAGGCTTTGCAAACCATGTAGGGCCTTTGTTGCATATTTTTTATTTTTTTCTCCAACTCTTAAAAAATAAAAAACTATTCTTAGCTCATAGGCCATATAAAAGCAGGCCAGATGTGCAGTAATTTGCTGACCCCAGGATGTTACCCAATACATAAGCCAACAGATTGTCCTTCAAAACTGATGAGCTGCTCAGTGAAGCACTGAGACTATTTCAGCTGCCAAAGTCCCAGCCCATCGTTTCTTACGTGTCTTGTGTATCGAGTTCTTATAAAGCATTTCACCAAGGCCAGGTTTTTAAATACCTATAAACCTCACACACCTGAGGTGCTTAGTCTTGTGGATAGAAAGAGTTTCATTAATGCAAATTGTTATTAACTTGTAACTTCTTGTGCAATAAGGCTGAATGCTTTGGACATCTTTCCTTTGTATGGCTGGCCTGCCTTCTGTGGCTGCTTCCACTTCATAAATATACCTCTGGCACAGAGGAGGTTTCCATGCCAGAAGCCCTGTGTAGGCACTCCACTCCGAACAGGTTTCACATACACTATGACACATTCCCAGTGGACTCAGCAGAGATTGCATGGGCAGGGTGCAGGGTGCAAGCAGACATGGATCCAGGCAGGCAGCTACTTAGGACCCTGAGAGTGGACAGGCCCAAAGCCTTTGGAAGACTTCTCTTAAAGACTGGTCCCACTTGCTGTCAGTAGCTACACCTCCTCCTTAACCTTAAGTTCTCCCATAACCCATATTTTAGAAGTGTTTTCCCCAAAGCATCCCTCCATATCTTAGTCTATTTTGTATTGCCATAACAGAATGTTACAGAGAAGTGTATGCGGCTCACGGTTCTGGAGGATGAGAAGTCCAATATCAAGGGGCTATATCTGGTGAGGGCCTTCTTGCTGCCTCAGCATGGCAGAAGGCATCACATGGCAAGAGAGGAATGGAGTCTAACTCACCCTTTAACTAGCAACCCATTCCTGTGATAACTAACCCACTCCTGGCATAACATCATTAATTTATTCATGAGTGTGGAGCTCTCATGACCTAACCTCTTACAGGTCCCACCTCTCAACACTATTGCAGTAGAGATTAAGTTTCCAACACATTTACTTTGGGGAACACATTCAAACCATAGCAGTCCCTGAAGGCAAAGGAAAATGAACCCCTCTCCAATGCAATACATAGTAGCAGAACTTGAAGATTGTTGCAAGCATAATTCCTTTCAAAAATTATGAGAGGACATCAGTGGGCATAATAGAGTAACAACCTCTGAAAACCCTCTCTTCCATAAAAGCGATGAGAACACTAGCAAAACTGTCTAGACATTAACCAGAGGCTTGCAGCAATCCATTTATTCAAGAAAAGGCCTGTAATCCCAGCACTTTGGGAGGCCAAGGCGGGCGATCACGAGGTCAGGAGATGGAGACCATCCTGGCTAACACAGTGAAACCCCATCTCTACTAAAAATACAAAAAATTAGCCGGGCGCGGTGGCGGGTGCCTGTAGTCCCAGCTACTTGGGAGGCTGAGGCAGGAGAATGGTGTGAACCCAGGAGGCAGAGCTTGCAGTGAGCCGAGATCATGCCACTGCACTCCAGCCTGGGCGACAGTGCGAGACTCTGTCTCAAAAAAAAAAAAAAAAAAAGGAAAGGGTTGCATCTGAGTAAGAAAAGCAAGCTTTCTGACATTTTAATGTACCCTATTCCCAATCCCCCTTTCCCCAGCTCCACAACAGCCTCGGCCACACAATCATGCTGACATCCAGCAGCAGAGCAGCCACTGTAGGGCTCAGAAGGGGATTGGAACTCCTCCAAAGCTTCATTACCAGAGAATTGCCATTTGGCCTTTTTGGTAGTTCCATGTAAGTCCGTACTCCTAGGTCTTGTCTTTATTTGATGTGACTAAGAGGTTACCCAGTGTGAACAACCTTTTCCCTGGGTGCATTTGTCAAAAAAAATCAACAGCAATTGTTGAACATCTCAACTTCCTAAGGTGGCTGTAACAGTTGGAACAAACAAACTGACCAAAAGACTTAGAAAGAAAAACTGGGAATGAGATTTCTATAGGACGTTTTGAAAAGCTTCAACCTATTCCTAAGAATGCAGAAGGCCACACACATGTGTAGGACTGTGCACATGCCCAGAAGAGACCTGAGAATTCCCCAGCTCTTTCGTCTGACCTTAAGTGTCTGCACAAACAGAGAGGACAGAGGCAGAAGGAGGGAGAGAGGGAAGGAGGAAAGGTAGGAAGGGGAGAAAGAGAGAGGAAGAAAGAGAAAGGAAAGAAAGGCAGGCAGAAAGAAGGAGAAAGGGAGGGAGGGAGGGAAAGGAGGGAGGGAAGAAAAGAGAAAGATTGAGAGAGAAAGAAAAAAGAAAGAAGAAAGAAAAGAAAAAAGGAAAGAAAGTTAGTTTATAAAATAGAACCAAGTAGAAATTTTAGAGTTGCAAAGTACAAAAATGCAAATGAAAGATTTACTTGAGAAGTTTAAAAAAATGTTTGAACTGGTAAAAGAAGGAATCAGCAAATTAGAAGTCATTTGAGATTATCCAGTCTGTGCAACAGAAAAAAAAAATCAGCAAAGAAAAATGATCAGTGCTTCAGACACCCGTCAGACACCATCAAACATACCAACATACACATAATAGGAGTCCTAGAATAGATAAGTGAGAGAGAGGGAAGGGGATAAAACATATACTGGAAGAAATAGTGGCCAAAACCTTTCCCACTTTGAGGAAAAACATTAAAGTGAATCCAAGAAGCTCAACAAATTCTAAGCAGGAAAGACTCAAAGAGTCCACCTCAAGACACACCAGCCACTAAGAAAATAATTTTAAATATATAGTAAAAAATGACAAGGAAACGGAAATGTTACACTAGAAAATATATAAGAAAAGAGAAGGAAGTAATGAAAAATAGAGGAGAAAAAAAAAAGGCAAGAGGCCTAGGAAACCAACAGTAAAATGGTAGATAAATCCTGCCTTATCAGTAATTTCATTAAATGCAAATGAATTAAATACTGCAATCAGAAGGTAGAGACTGGCAAATTGATTTTTTTTAAATCATGATCCAACTATATGCTATCTACAAAAAAACACACTTCTTTTTTTTTTTTTATTATTTAGAGACAGAGTCTTGCTCTGTTGCCTAGGTTGGAGTCTAGTGGTGTAATGATAGCTCACTGCAGCCTCAAACTTCTGGTTTCAAGTAATCTTCCCACCTTAGCCACCCAAGTAGCTGGAACTATAGGTGCCTGCCACCATACTTGGCTAATTTAAAACAATTTTTTAAGAGATAGGACCTGGCTTACTTCAAAACTTGCCTGGCTAATTTCACTTCACATAACGATCTTCAGTTCCATCCATGTTGTTGGAAGTGACAGGATCTCACTCTTTATGGCTGAACAGTACTCCATTGTGTATAAGCAATATATTTTCTTTATCCATTCATCTGCTGAAGGACACTTAGGTCGCTTCCAAATCTTGGCTATTGCAAACAAGGCTGCAGTAAACATGGGAGTGCAGATATCTCTCCAAAAAAAAATTTTTTTTTTTTAGAGATAGGGTCGTACTGTGTTTCCCAAGCTGGTCTTGAACTCCCGTCCTCAGGCAATCCTCCTGCCTCAGTCTCCCCTAAGCAGCTGGGATTACAGGCATCAGCCAATGCACCTGGCAAAACACACTTTAGATTCAAAAACACAAACAGGTTGAAAGTAAAATGATGGAAAAAGATATACCATGCAAACAGTAACTCAAAGAGAAGTGGAGTAGCTATACTAATATTAGACAACATAAACTTTAAGAAAAAAATTGTTTCTATAGACAAAGAAGACTTTTTTTTAATAGTTCCAACTTTTGTTTTAAATTCTGGAGGTACATATACAGGTTTGTTACATGGGTCCTGAGGTTGGGGTACAGATCCCATTACCCAAGTAGTAAGCATAGTACCTAATAGTTAGCTTTCCAATCCTTGCACCCCTCCCTCCCTTCTCCCTCTTGTCGTCTTTAGTGTCTCTTGTTGCTATTTTTGTGTCCATGTGTATCTAATGTTTGGCTCCCACTTATGAGACTGTGCAATATTTGGTTTTCTGTTCCTGCGTTATTTCACTTAGGATAATGGCCTCCAGCAGCATCCATGTTACTGCAAAGGACATGATTTCATTCTTTTTTATGGCTGCATAGTATTCCATGGTATATATGTACTATATTTTCTTTATCCAATCCACTGTTGATGGGCACCTAGGTCGATTCCATGTCTTTGCTCTTGTGAATAGCACTGTGATAAACATATAGGTGCATGTGTCTTTCTGGTAGAACGAATTGTTTTCTTTTGGATATATACCCAGTAATGGGAGGCTATGTTGAATGGTAGCTCTGTTTTTTGTTTGTTTGTTTGGTGGAGTCTCTCTCTGTCACCCAGGCTGGAGTGCAGTGGTGTGATCTGTGCTCACTGCAACCTCCGCCTCCTGGGTTTAAGCGATTCTCCTGCCTCAGCCTCCCAAGTAGCTGGGACTATAGGCGTGTGCTGCCATGCCCAGCTAATTTTTGTATTTTTAGCAGAGACAGGGTTTCACCATGTTGGCTAGGCTGGTCTTGAACTCCTGACCTCAGGTGATCGACCTGCCTCAGCCTCCCAAAGTGCTGGGATTACAGGCATGAGCCACCATTCCCAGCTGCTCTGTTTTAAATTCTTTGAGAAATCTCCAAACTTCTTTCCACAGTGGTTCAACCAATTTACATTCCTGCCAGCAGTGTATAAGCATTCTCTTTTTTTCCTTAGCCTCTTCAGCATCTGTTATTTTTTGACTTTTTAATATAGCTATTCTGACTGGCGTGAGATGATATCTTGTTGTGGTTGTGATTTGCATTTCTCTGTTGATTAGTGATGATGAACATTTTCTCATATGTTTCTTGGCCACTTGTATGCCAAGGACATTTTATATTGATAAAAGGGTCAGTCCATTAGGAAAATATGACAATTATAAACATATGTACCTAGCAATACAGCCTAAAGATACATGACATAAAAACTTAGAGAATTGAAGGAAGAAACAGACAATTTAACTACAATAGTTGGAACCCTCAAAACTCCATTTCAATAATAGCTAGACCAACTAGGCAGAAGATCAGCAAGAAAATAGAAAACACTATAAACCAACTAGACTTGACAAATATCTACAAGGCACTCCACCCAACAGCAGCAAAATACACATCCTTCTCAAGTGCACATGGAACATTCTCTGGGGTAGATCACATGCTAGGCCATAAAACAAGTCTCAGTAAATTTAAAAGAATTGAAATTATACTGCATATGTTCTCTGACCATGTTGGAATAAAATCAGAAATCAGTAACAAATTTTGTTAACTTCTGTATTAATGAAGAAATATACAAGAGGTTGGACTAATAATAATTCTTTTAAAACTTCCCACAGGGAAAAGCCCAGGACCAGATTGTAAGCCAGATGGTAAGGAATTAACACCAATATTTCATAGAGTCTCCTAAAAAATAGAAGAGAAGAAAATACTCCTCAATTGAGAAGAGTGTCCTCAACTTTATGAGGTCACTCTTAATACCCTGATACCAAAACCAGACAAAGATGTCACAAGAAAAGCAAATAGCAGACCAATAATCTCTTGGGAATACAAACGGAAAAAATCTTCAACAAAATACTAGTAAACCAAATCCAGCAACATAGAAAAAGGATTATACATTATGACTAAGTGGGACTTACCCTAAGATTACAAAGTTTGGAATAACGCATGTTCTCTTATAAGTGGAAGCTAGGCTGAGCATGGTGGCTCACTCCTATAATCTCAGCGCTTTTAGGAGGCCAAGGTGGGCAGATCAAATGAGGCCAGGAGTTTGAGTCCAGCCTGGGCAACATGATTAAATCTGGTCTCTATTAAAAATACAAGAATTAGCCAGGCATGGTGGTGCATGCCTGTAGCCCAGCTACTCTGATGGCTGAGGCACAAGAATCGCTTGAACCTGAGAAGAGGAGGTTGCAGTGAGCAGAGATCGCACAACTGCTCTCTATCCTAGGTGACAGAGCAAGTCCTGTCTCAAAAAAATTAAAAAGTGGGAGCTAAACATTGGGTACACATGGACATAAAGTTGGGAAGAGGCCAGGCGCGGTGGCTCACGCCTGTAATCCCAGCACTTTGGGAGGCCGAGGTGGGCAGATCATGAGGTCCGGAGATCAAGACCATCCTGGCTAATATGGTGAAACCCCGTCTCCACTAAAAATACAAAAAATTAGCCGGGCGTGGTAGCAGGCGCCTGTAATCCCAGCTACTCAGGAGGCTGAAGCAGGGGAATCACTTGAACCTGGAAGGCGGAGGTTGCAGTGAGCCAAGATTGCGCCACTGCACTCCAGCCTGGGTGACAGAGACTCTGTCTAAAAAAAAAAAAAAAAAAAAAAAAAAAGATGGGAACAGCAGACACTGGGGACTACTAGAGCCAGGAGAGAAGGAGGGGAGCAAAGATTGAAAACTACCTATTGGATACTGTGCTCGCTACCTGGGTGACAGGTTCAACCATACCCCAGACCTCAGCATCACC
Organism: Gorilla gorilla gorilla; assembly: GCF_029281585.2. NCBI lineage: Eukaryota > Metazoa > Chordata > Mammalia > Primates > Hominidae > Gorilla > Gorilla gorilla. Next base: position 50,131,086 of record NC_073236.2, read on the forward strand.
CAATATACCTTTGTAACAAATTTGCACATGTACCCCCCTGATTCTAAAATAAACGTTGAGAAGGGGAAAAGAAAATGCAAGGTTTTTTTTAACATACAAAATTTACTTAATATACCACTTTAATAGAAAAAAGAGGACAAAAAGCACATGATCATTTCAATATACACTGAAAAAGCATTTGGCAATACACAACACTCTTTCTTGGAAAAAACCTTTCAACAAACTAGAAATAAATTACTTCCTCAACATGATAAAGAGCATCTTTGGAAAAACCCACAGCCTACATCATATTAATGGTGATGTGAAAGCTCCAGTTGGGAGCTTTCTTCCCAATATCAGGCACAAAACAAGTATATTTATTCTTGTCACTTCAACATTGTATTAAATGTTCTAGACAGAGCAATTAGACAAAAGGAAGGAAAGAAGACTGCGCATTCAGATTGGAAAGGTAGAAGTATGATGATCTCTCTTTGCAGACGACAAGATACCATATAGAAAAAGTCCTAAGAAATCCACTAACGCTGTTAGAACTAATAAAGAGTTTAGCAAGATTGCCAGACACAAGATCAATATACAAAACTCAATGGTATTTCTACATATTACAAACAATTTGAAGTTAAGAAAACAATTCCATTTATATCAACACCAAAAAGAATGAAATACTTAGGAATAAATTTAACAAAAGTTCATTTCTACACCAAATACTACAAAACATCTCTGAAAGAAATTAAAGAACACCTAAATAAATGGAAAGACATCCCATGTTTATGGATTGGGAGATAATTATTGTTAGGATGAAAATAGGCCCCAAATTGATCTACCAATTGAACACAATCCTGATCAAGAATCTCAGCCTTCTTTGCAGAAATTGACAAGCTGGGCCGGGTGTGGTGGCTCACACCTGTAATCCCAGCACTTTGGGTGGCCAAGGCAGGTGGATTACTTGAGGTCAGGAATTCAAGACCAGCTTGGCCAACATGGTAAAACCCTGTCTCTACTAAAAATACAAAATTAGCCAGGCATGGTGGTGCATGCCTGTAATCTCAGCTATTTGGGAGGCTGAGGCAGGAGGTGGAGGTTGCAGTGAGCCAAGATCATGCCACTGCACTCCAACCTCAGCAACAAGAGCAAAACTCTGTCTCAAAAAAACAAAAAAACAAAAAAACAAAAAAAGAAATTGACAAGCTAAGCTGACGCTAAAATCCATATTGAAATACAAAGGATCAAATAAATCTGGAGAAAGAAGAACAAAGTTGGAGGATGTGCACTTCCTGATTTCAAAATTTATTACAAAGCTATATTAATCAAATCTGTGTAGTTTGTAGACAGATATACAGATAAATGTAGATAGACATACAGATCAAGAGAATAGAACTGAGAGTCAAAAATAAACCCTTGCATCTATAGTGAATTGATTTTCAACAAGGAGGCTAAGACAATTTGATGAGGGAAAGAATAGTCTTTTTAACAAATGGTGTTAGGACAACTGGATATCCACATGCAAAGGAATAAAGTGATATGCCTTTCTCACACCATATACAAAAATTAGCTCAGAATGAGTCAAAGACTTAAATGTAAGAGTTGAAACTACAAAACTCTTAGTAGAAAATATAGGTGAAAATCCCCATGATTGAAAAATATCTAGTATTTGATAGCACAACAGGGTGACTGCAGTCAGCAATAATTTGTTGTACCTTTACAAATAACTGAGGAAGTACAATTGGAATGTTCATGACAGAAATGATGAATGCTTGAGGTGATGGAAACCCCATCTACCCTCCTGTGATTATTACATCGTATGCCTATATGAAAACATCTCATATACCTCATAAATATGCTAATTATGTACCCATAAATTTTTTTTAAATCCTCATGACCTTGGATTACACAATGATGTCTTAGATATGATATAAAAAGACAGGCAACAAAAGAAAAAAACTACACTTCAAAATTAAAACGTTTTGCTTCAAAGGACACCAGCAAGAAAGTAAAAACCCACAGAATGGGAGAAAAATATTTGCAAATCATGTATCTGACAAGGACTAGTATAGGCTATATAAAGAACTACAACTACTCAGTTGGCCGGGCGCGCGCGGTGGCTCATGCCTGTAATCCCAGCATTTAGGGAGGCAAAGCGAGAGGATCACTAGAGGCCGGAAGTTCAAGACCAGCCTGTGCAACAGACTCCCGGCTCGAATTTTTTATAAAAAGTGATATAGGAATGAAAAGTACCAGCTGAACTAGGAAAGGGGAAGTTGACAGTAAGGAGGGACTATCGGGGCAGGAAGATACTGGGTAGTGGTGGTTTAATTCATTGTTTTAATTGTGGTGATGGCTGCATGGTTGTATACATAGGTCAAAACTTAACGCGTACACTTTAAATGTGTGGTTTATTGTATGCCAGTTATAACGCAATATAGCTGTTAAACACAAACACAATAAAGTTGAAAACCCAGCAGGCATTCCCTGATTAATCAGTATTCTGGGGAGGTAAGGGGCTCACAGGAACGCAAAAGAAATTCCGGCTGTAAATCCAGTTGGACGCCCCGCTGCCCCATCCCCTCCATCTGGGACCGCCCGACTCCTCTCCCACCTCCTTCCCCAGGCCTCCCCCAGGACTCCAGTCCGGAAGATGCGAGGAGGTTAGCGGGGCCCGACCACTCCTTGGCTTCCCAGGGGTGAGCCTCGCGAGTTAGGAGTTGGGTAGAGAGTCAGCCCGGGGCCCGGCATCCGCTTTTTCGTTGAAGCAACGACTTTGGCCGGATGACTCCCCAGGGTCGGCATCAGCGTGGGACTGGGAACAGGTTAAGGGAAATAGAAGAGAACCTGAGAAGACCGCTCTCCTCCAATCCTAATTGACTGAGCCAATGAGAGCCAAAGAGGTCACATGCTCAACTGGGCGGGGAGCGGGTTTCCACCTGCGGCATCTTTTGCAGAGCGGGGAGATGAGTGGGGCGGAATATGGGAGAAAGGGAGGGCCCGCCACGCTCTGGCTGGACACGGCCTTAATCGGCCCGTTCACTCGACGTTTTTGGTTCCACGTTGACCCCAAGAAACCGAAACCGCAGGGCCTAGGGCGGGTGGAACGAGAGGGGACTACATTTCCCAGCAGGCTGCGGAAACGGGACTCCGGCCATTACTTCCGGCGTGTACCAAGAGACTGGCGTCCGGTGTGCAGGTGGCCACATGGATCCTGGCAGCCGGTGGCGGAACCTGCCCAGCGGGCCTAGCCTAAAGCACTTGACTGACCCCTCTTATGGAATCCCGCGGGAACAGCAAAAGGCAGCGTTGCAGGAGCTGACGCGGGCGCATGTGGAGTCCTTCAACTACGCTGTGCACGAGGGTCTCGGCCTCGCGGTGCAGGTGAGCGCGGCGTCCGCTGGCGCCCTTGCCGCGGCGAGGCCAATCCCAGGGAGATGGCTGGGAGGTCACAGTATGACCCCAAATGCATGTGCTCCTTGATCCTGACAGGCTTGGTGGGTAAGCGGGAGAGCACATGTTAAACAGAACGCGGTACTGGCCTTCGTGAGACTTGTAGTCGAGACGTCTTAAGAGATGTATTCGTGATTCTGGAGTGAAAAGTGATTGTGAACTGTAGTTTGGACAGTTTCGGGGTGCTGTGAGAGTGAGGAAGTGGCTTATCTGGGGTGTGCTTCACAATGCACACGGCTTTATATCACTTGAAGACTTACCTCTCCAAAACGTACCTCAAAAGATTCCGAACGTATTTGTAGGTACAGTGTAATGTTCAGGGTTATCCTTCAGTTTCCTTCTCTTAGAGCTTTAAAGAGAGAAACTACTCGTCATTTGTTATGAATTAAGCAGGTGCCGAGGAAGGTATAAATGAGTCATAAAAGCAAGATTGACTCGAAAAGTGTAATTGCATTATTAGCGTAGAGTAATGGTAGCAGAATTCAAGTGAGTATGGTGGGGGAAAGTTTCGTTTATTAAGCATCCCCAGTGTCTCCAGGCAATAGGCTCAGAGGATGTGGAGGAGGCAGTCCCGTGTACGAGACAGTTCATGCATTTAAGTGCTCCCTGTCGTGTTTGGGGGTTGAAGGGGTGAAGATATGAAAGCAGTCCATGCCAATGTTCTTGAGAACTGCTCTGCCAAGGGATTGTGTGGGCTACTGTGGGAGCATATGGGCGGCGCAACTAATCCAGGAGTTTGAGAAAGAGCAGGATTAGATGAGTTCAAGAAGTGAGAAACGTGCATTTCGTCCAGGGGAAGAGTAGAGCAGAGTCACATGCTTAGGGGACCCTACCTGTGGTTTTGTTGGGTAAGATTTGTGTTGTGCGAGATAGGGATACAGATAATGTGGAGAGCTTTGATTGCCAGTCTGATTCTTGAACTCTATTCGGCAAATAATATGGGAGCCATTAAGATTTATTGTTTAGAAAGACTAGAGAGGTGGGGGTTGTTTGTATTGTGCCTGGATTGTTACAGTATCATGTCTGTGAGAAAAAATACCTAATTAAAAGTTAATCGGGCTGGGTGCAGTTCCTCACACCTGTAATCCCAGGACTTTGGGAGGCCAAGGCAGAAGGATGACTTGAGCCCAGGATTTCAAGACCAGCTTGGATAACATAGTGAAACCCCATCTCCATAAAAATTTAAAAATTAGTGGGGCATGGTGGTGCGCACCCAAGTAGCTGGTCCCAGCTACTCGGGAGGCTGAGGTGGGAGGATAAGTTGAACCCAGGAATTTGAGGCTGCAATGAGCTATGATTGTGCCACTGCACTCCATCCTCGGTAACAGCGTGAGACCTGTCTTTAAAAAAAAAAAATCCAATTGAGAAATTTTAGAAAAGCACTAATTTAAAAATAAGCCAGTCGGCTGGGTGTGGTGGCTCTTGACTGTAATCCCAGCACTTTGGGAGGTCAAGGCGGGTGGATCACTTGAGGTCAGGAGTTCCAGACCAGCCTGGCCAACCTGGTGAAACCCCATCTCTACTAAAAAATACAAAAATTAGCCGGGCATGGTGGCACATGTCTGTAATCCCAGCTACTCAGGAGGCTGAGGCGCGAGAATCGCTTGAACCTGGGAGGCGGAGGTTGCAGTGAGCCAAGATTGCGCCACTGCATTCCAGCCTGGGTGACAGAGTGAGACTCTCCCAAAAAAAAAAAAATACGTAAATAAATAAACCAATTATATGTTAACATTTTTAAGAAAAATATTTTCCAAAGCAAAAAAGAAGTTAGATGAATTGTATTATTAAAAATCTTTTTAATGTCTGGCTTAATGAAAAGACAACTGGATTCTCATGTCTGCTTGTGCATTCAGTCCCTTGTGATAATTGTTTTGGTTGAAGTAGATGAAGAAAATTTGGCCCTGCATAGAAAATGATGCCACAACTTAGCTAGGACTATAATAATATAGTATTTGAAAAAGTTCTGTAAAACACAGTAACATAAATAACTAATACTTATAAAGCCAAGGGAAAAAATAGTTATCATATTTTTTACTTACGAAACATAATTTTACCAAATTTCTTTGGAGTGAATCCCTCCTTTCTGTGAGTCAGAATTTATGTGTCTGTCTTTTCAAAATACAATTGATTTTTATTACTTGGGGATTCTATATTTGCAAATTCACCTACTCACTAAAATTTACTTCTACTCCAAAAGCACCATGCCCAGAAGCAGCAAAAAAGTTGAGTTGCTCAGTGTCCATTTTCCCAGCTGAGATCTAACAAGGTGATGCTCGGCCTTCTTGTTTTAAGTTCTTAAACTATAAACAGAGGTTGTCTTCACTATCTATTTAGTGCCGTGTTTTGTGCTTTTTGTTGGTGATTTTGCTGTTTAAAATGTCCCCCAAGCAAAGTATTAAAGTATTAAAGTTCTGTATAAAGTTCCTAAGCACAAGAAGGCTGTGCTGTGCCTTTAGGGGAAAATATTAATACATGCATTTAACATAGGCTTTGTTCAGGCATGCGTTAGGGACTCAATAATATATATTAAATAAGCTGTCCTTAAACAGAAACCCACATAATGCAAGGTTGTGTATTGATCAGTGGATGAAATCATAGGCTTTGTTCAGGCATGAGTTACGGACTCAATAATATGTATTAAATAAGCTGTCCTTAAACAGAAACACACATAATACAAGATTGTGTATTGATCAGTTGATGAAATGTGACCAGAGGCTCGCAGGAAGCTAACCATGTATTTACCCTAGGAGCAGTGGTTCAGTATTGGCTAATTCAGTGTTTATGGCAACTGTATAGAACATACCTATTACGAATAATGACAGTTCACTGTATTTCTTTCTAAATAGTGCAGCTGCGTCTTGAGAAAGCAAATCGTCTAACTCCATTCTTTTTTTTTTTTTTGAGACAGGATCTCACTTTGTCACCTAGGCTGGAATGCAGTGGCATGGTTATAGCTCACTGCAGCCTCGACCTTCCAGGCTCAAGTGATCCTCCCACCTCAACCTCTTGAGTAGCTGGGACCACAGGCATGCACCACTATGCCCGGCTAATTTTTTTATTTTTATTTTTTGTAGAGACAGGGTCTCCCTATGTGGCCCAGCCTGGTCTCAAACTCCTGAGCTCAAGTAGTCCTCCTCCCTCGGTCTCCCAAATATTGGGATTACAGGTGTGAGCCACTGCATCTGGCTTTTATTTTTAAATAAAATATGAATTTCTAAAATAATACCAGCTTTAGATAACATTTTAAAATTTAGAAAAGGTAAGTTAACTCACGTGAAGGTGGAGAACCTCCTTGGTATTCTTTCTTGGTTCCATTTTTTCATTTTCATTATTCTAAGACTAAGTCTAGGAGGTTGCTTGTAATTAATATATAGGAGAGCTTGGTGATGCCCCTTCCTCAGAACAGCAAAGCTTCCCCTACAGAATGGTACAAAGAAGTAACTTCTGTGGAAGGGGAAACCCAGCCTGGCCGCCATCTTTTCCTTTGCATGGCTCTGGCTTCAGTTTGACGTTGCCATTGTACATTAAGCATCTAGTCTTAAATCCTAAAGGATGTTTCCGTATCCTTGCTCTATTAGCAGTAGTCCCATTTGTCTTGCTATGCACATAGACAAGTTAAGAATACACAAGGCTCTTGGTTCAGAGAACAGAAATTTTGTTCTGTTCACAGCTGTATCCCTAGAGCCTACTACAGTCTCTGACACATGTGGTCACTCAAAATGATCTTGTACTAATAATGCATTGTGGTTTTAAGTATTTAGTGAAGTTATGAGTAGACTGGAGGTAGCTTTTTTTTTTTTTTTTTTTGAGACGGAGTCTCGCTCTGTCGCCCAGGCTGGAGTGCAGTGGCGTGATCTCAGCTCACTGCAGGCTCTGCCTTCCGGGTTCACGCCATTCTCCTGCCTCAGCCTCCCGAGTAGCTGGGACTACAGGTGCCCACCACCACGCCCGGCTAATTTTTTTTGTATTTTTAGTAGAGATGGGGTTTCACCGTGTTAGCCAGGATGGTCTCGATCTCCTGACCTTGTGATCCTCCCACCTCGGCCTCCCAAAGTGCTGAGATTACAGGCGGGAACCACTGCACCCGGCCAACTGGAGGTAGCCTTAACTGTCCTTTTTAGGTGTGTCATGGTGGCATCACAGGCATCAATGTTTCTAGAACACATAAGATTTGGAAGAGTCTTAGAGAAAAAATGCCTTGGAAATGCAAGCAATTTAATAGTGTGAATTGCATTTCAGGCTATACCTCCCTTTGAATTTGCTTTCAAAGATGAGCGTATCTCTTTTACTATTCTGGATGCTGTTATCAGTCCACCTACAGTTCCAAAAGGGACCATCTGCAAAGAGGCCAATGTTTATCCAGCAGAATGCCGGGGCCGAAGGAGTACCTACCGTGGGAAGTTGACAGTGAGTACTAGTGATGCTGTGTGACTCTCAACACTGCACATATTTGGGAGTAGGGCGGGTGCCTAATAAAGTTTATGCCAGAAATTGCTTTCTTGGTGCTATTGTCTAAGAGATCCCACCTTCTAAATCTAAGGCATAAAATAATTTAATTGATCTTCTTCCTCAGTCTTTGAAAATACTCATTTGTTCTCGTAAATGCAGATATTTCTGTTAAGTAACTTTTTCTCTTGTTTTCATTTAGGCTGATATCAACTGGGCAGTGAATGGAATCTCGAAAGGAATCATTAAGCAGTTTCTTGGCTATGTTCCCATCATGGTGAAATCCAAGCTTTGCAACTTACGTAACCTTCCCCCACAAGCCCTCATTGAGCACCATGAGGAGGCAGAGGTAATCACGGGCGTCCAGGCATGAGGCAGTAGAGAAGGCCTGGGTTGGGAGTAAGAAGACAAGAAGTGTGTCAGTGTTTTCTTTCTGTGCTCCAATTTCTGGATAGGTGAAAGAGATATCAGTATCTTGCCTGCATACAGTGTATGGCTCTGAATAGCTATCAAATTAGACAGTATGAAAAAGTGGCTGTAAAATTAGAGAATATTATTGTTTGGGGGGAAGAACTGGTAGGTTTTTCCCTAATTTTCTGAATGATAGAGACATACTTCCATGAAATTTGTTTTTTTTTTTTCAAGCTGTCTTAATCCACAAAGCTATTGTCAAAAATGTCTATTTATCTGGGCATGGTGGTGGCATGGATCTGTAGTCCCAGCTAACTGGGAGGCTGAGGCAGGAGCATCAGTTGAGCCCAGGAGACCTGACTACAGTGAGCCATGATTGTGCCACTGCACTCCAGCCCGGGAGACAGAGTGAGACCCCGTCACTAAAAAAGTAAAATAAAAATGTCTGCTTTGCTAACAGTAAGATTCTGTGCGCATATTAAATGACTTATATGCATTCCCTTCATCATTTCTTTCAGCTATATTAGGTGGCTTTGCAGTGTTGAGTTGAGGTAATCAAGATGAACAGACAGTGCCTACTAAATAGGTAGATGGTGTTATGTGGTGGGAAGAGGGTTTTGGTGTCAGATCTGGGTTTGACACACAACTCTTCCGCTTATCAATCTTGTGGTTTGGGGAAGTTAATCTCCCTGAGCCTCAGTTTCCTCTGCTGCAAATGGGTATAATAGCTACCCCACTCATTGTTATGAGAATTAAATGTTATGATAACATAGAGCACCTACTATAATATGCCTGATTCATAGTAGGCAATTCGTAAATAGTAGCTGTTTATTACAGAAATGTGATATTGAGCAGAGCTATTAAAAATATTTTTCTATTTAGCTAATCCAAATTTCTGGTTTCCAGAGCTTTCATACAATCAAGTTTTTGAACTTATTTGGGAAACCATACTCGAGTATGGAAGCAAAGTGGTTACAGTTTTTATCTTTCTTTTTTTTTTTTTTGAGACAGAGTCTCCCTCTTTCACCCAGGTTGGAGCGCAGTGGCACAATCTTGGCTCACTGCAAGCTCCGCCTCCTGGGTTCAAGCCATTCTCCTGCCTCAGCCTCCCGAGTAGCTGGGACTACAGGTGCCCACTACCACGCCTGGCTAATTTTTTGTATTTTTAGTAGAGATGGGGTTTCACCGTGTTAGCCAGGATAGTCTCGATCTCCTGACCTTGTGATGCTCCTGTCTTGGCCTCCCAAAGTGCTGTGATTACAGGCGTGAGCCACCACGCCCGGCCCAGTTTTTATCTTTCAACACCTCTTTGGAGTAAGTTTTTTTTAGTGTTGTTTGAAGACTGAAGTCATTTTAGGGGACAGAAAGGCAAGTTAGGTTGAGCCTGTCTGATAAAGAGAAGTACCCTGTTTTTCTTCCATACTTTTTTCCCGTGTCCCTAGGACCTTTGTAATATACTTGAGAAAACTGTTAATTCACACAAAGACAGTGTCTGTGTACTGTTTTCAAGGGATCAGTAGTACATTTCACCTCTGTGTTCCTATTCTGTGTGTTGTACTACCTTTGGCTAGGAGTGAGGTTCATGTTTACAGTTAGTCATGTATCTTTGTTTAACAAGTTGCAATTCATCTTTTTGGCAGGAAATGGGGGGCTATTTTATAATCAATGGCATTGAAAAAGTCATCCGAATGTTGATTATGCCTCGGAGAAATTTTCCCATTGCAATGATAAGACCAAAATGGAAAACCAGAGGGCCTGGTTATACTCAGTATGGTAAGTTCTGGAGATTATTAGAATATTTTTTAAGGAAAATTTAAAACTTTTTTTTTTTTTTTTGAAGTAGATGCATCCACATGGTCTTTGATATTTTTGTTTCTTTTTTTTTTTTTCTGAGACAGGGTCTCACTCTGTCACCCAGGCTGGAGTGCAGAGTGGTGTGATTACAGCTCGCCATAGCCTCAACCTTCCCAGGCTCAGATGATCCTCCCACCCCAGCCTTCCGAGTAGCTGGGACCACAGGCACGTGCCACCATGCCTAGCTAATTTTTTTTTTTTTTTTTTGGTAGGGTTGGGGTTTCACCATGTTGCCTAGGCTGATCTCGAACCCTTGGGCTCAAGCAGTCCTTCTGCCTCAGCCTCCCAAAGTGCTGAGATTACATGCATGAGACACCGTGTCTGGTCTTTCTTTTGTTTTTTGTTGTTTTTCTATTGAGCATTCTTGTGTTAAGTTTTCATAATTGGGATGGAAGAAGAAATGGAGAGATGTTAGAGGATACAGACTTGCAGTTACAAGATGAATAAGTTCTGGGGATCTGATGTACAGCCTGGTGATGATAGTAATACTGTACTGCTTAAAATTGATGAGTACATTTTAAGTGTCTCAACCACACACGCGTGCACACGTACTACAGATGATAACTATGAGTGGTGATTGATGTTTTCATCAGTTTGATTGTGGAAATCATTATAATATATGTATATGTATATTCAAGGTATTGTACACCTTGAATATATATGATTTTTATCATAAGCATTTTAAAATTCACTTTTGCTAACTGAAAGAGCATGTGTATTTTTGTTACTACTTATGAAGATGAAAGCTAGTCTGGCTTGGCCATAAGTGGGTGTGGGTCTTGGCTGTCTTCTGGTTCAGGCTGCTGCACTTTTGCAAACTGAAAGAGCATGTGTATTTTTGTTACTACTTATGAAGACGAAGGCTAGTCTGGCTTGGCCATAGGTGAATGTGGGCCTTGGATGTCTTCTGGTTCAGGCCACTGTGGTACACCCCTCAGGGTCTCTGTCTGACAGCCACCTGGCCTCTGTTGGAACATTCTCTTTGACAATGCCTAAGACAGCATGTTGTATTCTTGAGCAACCCTGACAGTTAAACAATTTGTCCTGATAGTTGAGCTAAAAATCAGACCTTAATTATAGCCATACATACTATACCTAGAAAAACAGCATACCCGAATGTCTAGTGATTTTCTTTTGCATCAGTTGATGGTAGTATGTCTTAGCAGTCTTTGCCTGAAACTGAAATAAAATCTAAAATTCTACTTTTCTCCATTGAAACTATTAGATCAAGCACCATGTCTTGACCAGACTCCACAGTTTAAGGCGGATATAAAGTGCTAAAAGATGTGGACTCTGTCCTGGAGGGAAACTTTGAAGTTTGCTTAAATTCATAGTTTCAGTTATTTTACATTAGTGTTTCTCAATCTGGGTAGATTTTGCATGCAAGAGGACATTTGCTGAGGTTTAGAAACATTTTTGATTGCCAGTCTTGGCTAAACTTAGTGATTTGGCTTTAATTGTGTCTAAGAGGGTAAGATTGTTCAGAAAGAAAATGGTTGAAGCAATTAAGATATCAATGAGTTTCTGATTTTTTTGTTTGGTTCAATAGGAGTTTCAATGCACTGTGTGAGGGAAGAACATTCTGCTGTCAATATGAACCTCCACTACTTGGAAAATGGCACTGTTATGTTGAACTTTATTTACCGGAAAGAACTGTTTTTTCTTCCTTTGGGATTTGCACTTAAGGTATGACTTAATGAATGCATTCTTTTGTTATGAAGAAATTCATTGGGGTTAGTATCCTGTGCACATTGGATGGATTCTCCTTGTTAAAATAATACTGTACTAGTTGTCTACTGCTCCAAAACAAATTACCTCAAAATTCAATAGCTTAAAACTCAATAAACATTTCTGTCTCACAGTTTCTGCGGGTCGGGAGTTTGGGAGTGCTTTGGCTGGGCAGTTGTGGCCCAGGGTCTCAGGAGGTTGCATGGAGATGTCAGACAGGACTGCAGTCATTTTGAGGACTTCCAAGGTGGCTCACTCACATGGCTGGCAAATCTGCTGGTTGTTGGCAGGAGGTCTCCTCATGGGGTTGCTCTCTACATGGCCCTTTCTGTAGGCTGCTTGAGGCAACTGTCTTCCTCCATATAGTTAGCTGAGAGAACAGAGAGCAGAAGATGCAGAAGGAAAAAGCTGCAGTGCCCTTTGTGATCTAGCCCTGGGAGTCTCCCATTATCTTTTTCACCACATTCTCTTGGTCAAGCAGGCCAGCCTTGATTCGGCATGGGATGAAACTACACGTTTGTGAACACCAGGAGATGAGGACCCTGGAGGCAATTTTGCTGTCTGGCTATCATACAAAGAATGCTTTATTTTAGAGAGTTTACTTTGATTCAGCAATAGCAGAGTGCTAATTTTCCTTGGGTATTAAAAAAATGAGAGAAGATAATTATTAGTGAATAGATAAAGTATTTTAGTTATTAGTGAGCAATTAAACCTTTTATTTTCTATTCTAGGCACTTGTCAGCTTTTCTGATTATCAGATCTTTCAGGAGCTCATCAAAGGAAAAGAGGATGATTCTTTCCTTAGGAACTCTGTTTCTCAGATGTTAAGGATTGTAATGGAAGAGGGTTGTTCGACACAAAAACAGGTCCTTAACTACCTAGGTGAATGCTTCAGAGTAAAACTCAATGTTCCTGACTGGTACCCAAATGAGCAAGCTGCGGAGTTCCTGTTTAAGTATGTGTGCTTTGTCTAAACTGTTTTTGGAGGGGCAGAGGGCTGTCAGTGGTTCTTTGTATTGGTTGCAGTTTGGGCGGGCGAGTGATTTGGGAATGAGAATGAATCTTGGGGTAGAATCCTGGTCCTTGCTAGCCGGGGGCTACCTTTGTTTTTGCGGCCCTCCTCACTTGTATTTTTTTAGTAGTTGTGTTTTATTTTATAGTACTTTTTAACTTTTATTTTGAAATCATTTCAGACTTCCAGAATAATGTCCAAATAGTACATTGGATTTCAAACTTTTATTTTGAAATCATTTCAGACTTCCAGAATAATGTCCAAATAGTACATTGGATTCTAATTGTGAACATTTCATTCATTTACATTTACTTTTTTACTTTCTGTGTACACAGATGTACATTTTTCTTTCTGTACAATCCCTGAAAGTTGCAGGGATTGTATCACTTTATTTCTCCAAAGCAAGGACTTTGTCTTATATAACCACTGTATAATTACTAAAGAAGCCAGCTCCATACTGGTGCTGTCCAGTGCATAGCCACCAGCCACATGATAAGCACTTCAAATGTGGCCAGTGTAGCTCAAAAACTGAATGCTTAATTTTATTTAATTAAAGTTAAGTAAGCATGAGTTGGAGATCTTGGTTAATAGAACATTAAGTAGTATTACCAACTGAATTGTTTTAAGCTTTTTTTTTTTTCTGTTTTCACAGCCAGTGCATCTGTATCCACTTGAAATCCAATACTGAAAAGTTTTATATGCTTTGTCTCATGACTCGAAAGCTCTTTGCTTTAGCCAAAGGAGAGTGCATGGAGGACAATCCTGATAGTTTGGTGAACCAGGAAGTCCTCACACCGGGTCAGCTCTTCCTTATGTTCCTGAAGGTAAATGCGTGCTATGTCCACCCTTGGCCAGTGGTACCACTTGTGGAATGGTGTGACTTTGTCCAGCACTACTGTTTTCTGCATGTTTATAGTTTCTAGTTTTGGCATTTTGTGTGGTCTCTTTTTTGTTTGTTCATTTAGCAGTAAGGGAATCAGAAATCCTAGCTTACACCAGGTTTGGAAATTTGCTTAATATTTTTATATAAAGATCACATCAAATCTTGGTCACAGTGTTAATGATAAAAAGCAAATGGCCTGTATTTATACATATGGTTGATCCTCATTATTTGTAGATTCTGTATTTGTGAATTCACTCACTGGCTAAAATTTATTTGTAACCCTAATGTCAGTGCTCGGTGCTTTCATGACTATTCACATACATGAGCAGAGCAGTGAAGAATTTGGGTCTCCTGAGGCAAATGTGACAGCTGAGGCGGGGCAGGGCGATGCTCTGCTTTCCGGTTTCAGCTCATACTATAAAGAGGGTCCTTTTTGAGGTGCATTCAGTGCTACGTTTTTCACATTGTCTTGCTTCTTATTGGTGACTTTTTTGTTTTTTTTTGAGACAGGGTCTCAGCCTCAACCTCCCAGGCTCAAGCAATCCTCCCACCTCAGCCTCCTGAGCAGCTGGGACTATAGACATTCACCACCACACCCGGCTAATTTTTAATTTTTTTTGTAGAAACAGGGTCCCACTATGTTGTACAGGCTGGTCTCAAACTACTGGGCTCATGTGATCCTCCTGTTTCAGCCTCCCAAAGTGATAGGATTGGAGACATGAGCCACTGAGCCTGGCCAGTTTTTGCTGTTTATAATGGTCCCCAAGCATAGCACTGAAGCGCTGTCTAGTGTTCAGTTTTAATGAATTAACAAGGTATGTTAAATAAGGTGCCTTTCAACAAAAGCTTACATTAAACAAGATTGTATATTGATCCGTTGACCAGAATGTTATGACCAGAGACTTGCAGGAACCCAGGCCTGTATTTTTCCCCAGGAGTAGTGGTTTTATATGTGTTAATTCAGTGTTCATTAGAACATAACTACTGTGAGTAGTGAAATTTGACTGTAGATATATATAGAGAGAAAGTTGGCATGGCACAAAAATGATTTCATAAGAATATTGATTCAGTGGCATTTTATATTTTGCATCTTATCCTCAAAAAGATGTAATCTAAGAGTTAATATATTTTTAGTAGAGATGGGGTTTCACCATGTCAGCCAGGCTGGTCTCGAACTCCTGACCTCAGGTGATCCACCTGCCTCAGCCTCCCAAAGTGCTGGGATTACAGGTGTGAGCCACTGTGCCTGGCTTCTAATTTATTTTATTTTATTTTGAGACAGAGTCTTGCTCTATGTCCCAGGCTGGAGTGCAATGCTACGATCTCAGCTCACTGCAACCTCCACCTCCCGGGTTCAAACAATTCTCCTGCCTCAGCCTCCCGGGTATCTAGGATTACAGGCGCGTGCCACCATGCCCGGCTAATTTTTTTATTTTTAGTAGAGACGGGATTTCACCATGTTGGCCAGGCTGGTCTCGAACTCCTGACCTCAAGTGAGCCACCCACCTTGGCCTCCCAAAGTGCTAGGATTACAGGCGTGAGCTACCACACCCGGCCTTCTAATTTCTTATCTAGGTAGTAATTCTTATTTACATTCTTCCCGAAAGGTAATAATCTTTGTTTCTGTTTGCTCTGTCCATAAAATTAGATTGAAAAATTTCAGCAGCCTAGAATTTTCGTGACAAAAATTGAAAGCAGGCAGCGTAAGTTTTCTCTTATTAATTTAATCTGTTATTAAATTAACCTTTCAAGTAAAGGTTAATTTACATTTCCCATCTACTTAAAGTGAAGCATGGTGGGCTCATTGTATTCCACACTTATAAATGTGTCTTCATTCCACATCAATTCCTAATTAGGAAAAAAAAGAAAAGAAAAAGAAATGAGACCAGGAGTACAGTGGCTCACGCCTGTAATCCCAGCACTTTGGGAGGCTGAGGCAGAAGGGTAACTTGAGCCCAAGGAGTTTGATACCAGCCTGGACAGCACAGAGAGATCACTACAGAAATAATAAAAACTATTAGCAGTGGCTGGGTGCCGTGGCTCACACCTATAATCCCAGCACTTTGAGATGCCAAGGTGGGTGGATCTTCTGATCTCAGGAGTTCAAGACTAGCCTGGGCAACATTGCAAATTCCTGTCTCTACAAAAAATATAAAAATTAGCTGGGCATGCTGGCATGCTGCTGCAATTCCAGCTACTCAGGAGGCTGAGGCAGGAGAGTTGCATGAGCCTGGGAGACGGAGGTTACAGTGAGTTGAGATCATGCCACTGCACTCCAGCCTGGGCGACAGAGCAAGACCCTGTCTCCAAAAAAAACCTGTTAGCTGGGCATGGTGGTACATGACTGTGGTCCCAGCCACTTGGGAGGCTGAGGTGGGATCCCTGAGCCTAGGAGGTCAAGGCTGCAATAAGGGGTGATTTTGCCACTGCACTCTAGCCTGGGCAAAAGAGCAAGACCTTATCTCAAAAAGAAAAAAGAAAAAAACACCTGGTGCGGTGGCTCACACCTGTAATCCCAGCACTTTGGGAGGCCAGGGTGGGAGGATCACTTGAGCCCAGGAGTTTGAGATCAATCTGGGCAAACAGCCCAGAGACAAAACTTCGTCTCTACAAATAATTTTTAAAAAATTTAGCCAGGCCTGGTGGGCCACACCTGTGGTCCCAGCTACTCAGCAGGCTGAGGTAAGAGGATTGCCTGAGCCCAGGCGGCGGAGGATGCAGTGTGCTATGATCACGCCAGTGCACTCCAGCCTAAGTGACAGAGCAAGACCCTGTCTCAACAGGAAAAAGAAATGAGTCTTCTGTAGCAAGGTGTTGCTAAGGTGACCTGTGTCAGCAACAAGAGAAACCAAGGGAAAATTGGGGCTTTTTCAGAGAATTCATTGCCGAGTATCTGATTTCCTTACCAGCTATGTTAAAGCTTTTAAACCTTTGAGTTTGGAGCATAAAAACAATCTTCAGAAGATACATAACCATGACATAAGATGAATTATAGACTGTTAAAAATTCACATTGTATTTACATTGAAATAAGCAATATAAAATTGAAAAATAGCAACCATATTTTCTGTATTATTGTAGATTAACCATAAAACACTTCAGTTAGCTTTTCTGGTTTTGATTTTAAACCCAAATAAGGAAGTAGACATAGTTATGAAAAAAAAGGGAGAAGAACACAAACAAATCAGTTGTCAAGATCCAGGACTTCTTATTCCATCTTGACTGTGAAGATGAAGTGTTCAGTGTACACCTGATAAAAACGTTTATGACACAGGAAGATGTAGGCTCAAGAAAGGAATCTAAACAGCAACCAGCAGAGGTGGAGCAGTGATGCCAGGCTCTTCCACTCAAACTTGATTCTCTAGTTTCACTTGATAAAGTCCAAACCTACATTAACACCCTTGTTGGGTGAGCTAACAGCTTCCTTCACTCCCTGGTAATTCCCTTATCTGTACATTACAGATTTTTAGCAGTGTACTTACAAATCCTACTAGTGTGTAGTCAGTTGTGAGATTCATTGTAACATTTTATAAAATATATTCCTTCTTCCCACACCTCTCCAAAATTTATTCCTTCCAAGTACTGAAAATTTAATATTACTGCACCACAGTGATATTAAATGCAGTGTCAGTGCCAGAGAATATGCAGAAATGAAATGTGTCACTTCCAGTGCTGTCTTCTAGAAGAAGAGTTAGGTCTTCCAAGTATGAGTGTTCAAACACTGATAGTTTGAAGAGGTGGATTATCAATAGTCAATGGCTAATGTGTTGACTCAGGGGCCTGCTGGAAAAGGTATATATTAGTGACCTATGTACATCTTCCATGTTTTCTTCCAAATATCAAATATAGGAGAGAACCTATCTCAAACATTCTCTTAGGTATTTTCAGTGGTTTCTGAACCACCCATAGAAAGCGCTGATGGTGTATAGTCTTTTTTTCTTTTATTTTTAGTTGACATGTAATAACTGTGCATATTTATCAGGTATACAGTGATTTTTCCATATATGTCAATAATGTATAATGATCAAATCAGAGTAATTAACACATTCATCACCTCAAACATGTATCATTTTTTTGTGTTGTGAACATTCGAAATCCCCTCTTCTAGCTTTTTGAAAATATACAATAAGGCTGGGTGTGGTGGCTCACGCCTGTAATCCCAGCACTTTGGAAGCTGAGGCAAGAGGATTGCTTGAGCCCAGGAGTTTGAGACCAGCCTAGGCAACAAAGTGAGACCCCCATCTCTACAAAAAAAATTTAAAAATTAGCCAGGCATGGTGGCACATACCTATGGTCCCACCTACTTAGGAGGTTGAGGCAGGAGGATCCCTTGAACCCAGGAGGTTGAGGCTGCAGTGAAAAAATATACAACAAATATAGTTAACTGTATTCAACCTCCAGTGCTGCAGAATACCAGAACTCATTCCTCCAGTCTAGCTGTAATTTTGGAATTGCAGGCTGTTTTAGGCTTTTCACTTAGTGTTGGCAGCATAGATTAAGATGGACTGTGTAGTTCGTGTGATTGGTTTTAGATGTATAACAAGTATAATGGGTGAAGGAGGGCATCCCATTGAAGAGCTATCCTTTCTGCACCTGAAAAGCCCTCTTTCAGGTTTTTGGTTTTGATGTATGTTAGTAGACCTTTGTTAAAGATCGTACAGATTACATGGGAATAAATATGAAGTTTGTGATAATTGAAACACATACTATTTTATTTTATTGAGAATAGGGTCTTGCCCTGTTTCCCAGGCTGGAGTGCAGTGGCACAGTCATGGCTCACTGAAGCCTTAGGCTCCTGGACTCAAGCGATCCTTCCGCCTCAGCCTCCCAAGTAGCTGGAACTACAGGCACGCCCCACCCCCTCACCCCACCCCCTCTGGCTAATTTTTTTGTAGACAGGGTTTTGTTTCACCGTTTTGCCCAGTCTCGTGTTGAACTCTTGGTCTCAAGCAATCCACCCAATCCTGGGATTATAGATGTGAGCCACCACACCTGGCTCACATACTATTTTATATTAATTTTTTTTTCTTATTTCAGGAAAAACTGGAAGGTTGGTTAGTGTCTATTAAAATAGCTTTTGATAAGAAGGCTCAGAAGACCAATGTTTCCATGAACACTGACAATTTGATGAGGATTTTTGCAATGGGCATAGACCTTACAAAACCATTTGAATACCTTTTTGCTACTGGGAATCTGCGTTCTAAAACAGGTAAAATTAAATAGATCGTTTTAGTTATGTTTTTCAGATTATTTGCTTAGTGTAGATTTGCCTGTCCCTGAGAGTTCTTTTTAAAAGCAAACCCCACGAAAAAAGTAAATTTCTCGTAACTATGACTTCGACAACTATTGGTCTAAAGGGCTTTAGACAAGGTGTCTGTATAGCTAAAATTTAATTCAGATAACTGAATACATTTTCTCTGCTTCCTTCTAGAAAATGAAAGACCACTTAGACTTCTGAGGAAGGCTTACCTAACAGGAATTCTAGATGGGTTGCTGTACATGCCCATCTCTTAAACCATTTGCCTTGCCTCAGTGACCTGAGAGGCGAGGTGTGGTGGCTCATGCCTGTAATCCCAACACTTTGGGAGACCAAGGTAGGAGGGTCACTTGAGCCTAGGAGGTCAAGGCTGCAGTGAGCTGTGATTGCACCACTGTACTCCAGCCTGGTGACAGAGTGAGACCCTGTCTCAACAAAAAAGAGAATGACCCTAGAAACTTAAAAAGTGGTAATTGGGAATTCAGAATTTTTTTTTTTCTTTTTTGAGTCAGGGTCTCACTCTGTCACCAAGTCTAGAGTGCAGTGGCAGGATCATGGCTCGCTGCAGCCTTGACTTCCCAGGCTCAGGTGATCCTCCGACGTCAGCCCCACGAGTAGCTGTGACTACAGGCACAAGCCACCACACCTGGCTAATTTTTGTATTTTTTGTAGAGATGGGGTTTCGCTATGCTGCTGAGGCTGGTCTGGAACTCTTGAGCTCTGGTGAACCACCCACCTTGGCCTCCCAAAGTGCTGGGATTATAGCATGAACCACTGTGCCCGGCCTTTTTTTTTTTTTTTTTTAAACCCATGTTACTGTTGCCGATTCTTTCATTAGCCTGCTTTCTTGCTTGTCTATTATCTGACTCTCTCAGATGAATTTAACTACTTGCTATTTTATTAACTCATTTAATATTCACCCACAAAGGAGGTCATAGAGGAGACAGGGAACTAGTTGGGGCTAATACAGTTTGTGAAATCCTGGGATTATTTTACATATTTTTTTGTGAACTCTTTACACTCATCAGAGCTAGGAGAATAAATGTTGTAATAATTCATTCTATGATCTGTAGAGTGCTCTGAGGTTTTGTCGTCATAAAGCCTTAACAGTTTCTGTTTTTTAAAAGATTGGCCCATTTTTGAATGACTTTTGTTTTATTAAGGTCTTGGCCTCCTACAAGATTCTGGACTTTGTGTTGTGGCTGACAAGCTGAACTTCATACGCTACCTCTCCCATTTCCGCTGCGTGCACAGAGGGGCTGATTTTGCCAAGATGAGGACCACCACAGTACGCAGGCTGCTGCCAGAGTCCTGGGGCTTCCTTTGTCCCGTGCATACCCCAGACGGGGAGCCCTGTGGCCTGATGAACCACCTAACTGCCGTATGTGAGGTTGTCACACAGTTTGTGTATACGGCATCTATTCCAGCTTTACTGTGCAACTTGGGTATGTAGTGTACAGTGATAAACATCTTGTTTGGTTATGTGGGTTTTTTTGTGTTTTTTTTGTTTGTTTATTTTGAGATGGAGTGTTGCTATGTCGCCCAGGCTGGAGTGCAGTGGCGCGATCTTGGCTCACTGCAAGCTCTGCCTCCTAGGTTCACGCCATTCTCCTGCCTCAGCCTCCCGAGTAGCTGGAACTACAGGCACCCGCCACCACACCCGGCTAGTTTTTTGTATTTTTAGTAGAGACAGGGTTTCACCGTGTTAGCCAGGATGGTCTCGATCTCCTGACCTCATGATGTGCCTGCCTCGGCCTCCCAAAGTGCTGGGATTACAGTTGTGAGCCACCGCGCCCGGCCAAGGTTACGTGGTTTTTAATCTGTTAAGTTGTGCTGCTTTTGGAGATTCAGCAGAGATTTTCTGTAAGAATTCTTTTTTACTCTTCTGTGCAGGAGTTGGGCTGCTTTCTTGGCTCTTCTGTAGAAGGCTGAATGCATTCTTTGAAAGTGAAAACAGGAGAAACTAAGTGTTATAGGTATTTTGTTTTCTTTGGGAAAAAAAAAAAGATAATGGAAGTGAGGATCGCTTGAGCCCAGGGATTTGAGGCTGCAGTGAGCTGTGATTGTGCCGCTGCTGAACTTTAGACTGGGTGAGAAAGTGAGATCCTATCTCCAAAATGAAAAATAAATGAATAAGAATGATACCAAAGCATTTGAAATAGACTAGTCATTAATATTGGAAGTATAGAAGCTATTGAGTAGTTTTTTGGGTCATTTCTTTTTGCATCTCTTGGTGGATCTTTGCATTTCTAAATAGAAAACAGTGTTGGTTTGCAGGAGGACAGTTTAAAAGGAGGTTTCCCAGTCTACCCTGATGTCATCAGATATATAACGTTTTTTCCTGATAACCTTAAAGCTGCTGTCTCTGTCTCTGCTTGGCTTGATACTTGGTTTGAATTTACCTTCATACCTAAAGATGTCAGCCTTCTCTGCAGTCTTCTAGTCCCAGGGTTCTCCATTTATGATTTGGAGACTAGAAATGTTCTGTCTTTGGTGGTCTGTGGACAGGGTCCTCAGTGGGATTAATATGTGTACAGTAAAACTTCCAGTTCATGGGGATCAGATGATAAGTGTTCTCAAGCAACTAGAAGGGCATTGACTCAAGAAAGTTCTGCTTAAAAGTACTTCTACCAATTAGAGTGGCCTGGCCGGGCGTGGTGGCCCATGCCTGTAATCCCAGCACTTTGGGAAGCCGAGGTGTGCAGATGACTTGAGGTCAAGAGTTTAAGACCAACCTGGCCAACATGGTGAAACCCCATCTCTACTAAATATACACACACACAAAAATTAGCTGGGTGTGGTGGCATGTCCCTGTGGTCCCAGCTACTCAGGAAGCTGAGGCAGTAGAATCACTTGAATCCAGGAGGTGGAGGTTGCAGGGAACCAAGATTGCACCACTGCACTCCAGCCTGGGTGACAGAGTGAGACTCCATCTAAAAAAAAAAAAGAGAGAGAGAGTGGCCTATAAGAAGAAGGCCCTACAGAAAGTAATCAAGAAATACTCAAGATTCAGAAGATGTAATCAGTGTAATTTGAAGGTTTATCCTCTACGAGGAAAAGAATTTTGTTACTTGTAATTCAAAATGTCAAAGTCCAGGAGAGGGTAGAAAGGAGAAAAGAGAAAGTGGAGAGGTAGAAAGTATATCCAACTGCAGAAAAAGAGATGGGGAAGGGTTTTTTGCTCTAGCACTGGAGAAGAAGACAGAATCGCTACCTAACTTTCGATAGAGATGTTCATATTGTGGTGACAGATGAAACACGAGGTGAGTAACTTCTGACACTCTAACAAACACTTGATGTCTTCAGAATGTATTTATGGTTCATGGAAGAGTGTTCTTTTTTTTTTTTACTTAATTTCAGTTGATTCTCATTATTTGTAGTACTCATCTTTAAAGTCACCAGTGAATATTGAACCATTGTGCCTAGGGGAAATACAGGGTAAGGTTCCTTCAAGCCTCGGGTTACATTTTTGTTAGCTGATCAATATGTAGCCTTGTTTTTTGTGTGTTTCTGTTGAAAGACACCCTTTAAAAATATATATTGTTCACGTGGTAACACTGAATTCTCAGCCAACAGCACTGTAATTATAGGCTTATCTAACACACATGTTTTTCTGTTAGGCACATCACACCTTTTTGCATTTATGAACACTAGGCAGCACTTCAGTGCTGCACTCGGAGGCAATTTGTTTTTTTTGTTTGTTTGTTTGTTTTGTAGAGATGGGGTCTTGCTATGTTATCCAGGCTGGTCTCAAACTCCTGGCCTCAAGCATTCCTTCTGCCTTGGCCTCCCAAAGTGCTGGGATTACAGGTGTGAGCCACCATGCCAGGCCTGGAAGCTGTTATTTAAACAGTGAAATCACACCAACAAAAAGCACAAAAATGCTGAAAACGTGCCAGTGAACAGACTGGGCAAGGGACACTTGTTTATAGTATGAGCTGACAAGAAGGCATGGCATCGTCTTGTTTGACTTCAGCTGCGGGGAGCATCTGCATCAGGGGACTCAAAGTTTTTTGCTGCATGTTCTGAAATGACTTTGAAAGCATCCCCAGTATTAATTTTGTGGTTACAGAGATAATGTAGCAAGTAGGCAAATGTGCACATAATGAGGATTAACTGTAATTACATTTTGGGGGTTAGTGCATTTAATACATTTAGGAGGCTTAGAAATAAAAATATTAAGACATACAGTGAAATGCTCCCTCCCATAGGCCCCTGTCCCCTTGCTACTTCTTTCCTGTGTGTCCTTGCTGAAGCGATTTAAACTTCCACAAGCAATACAAAAGCCTTCAGGCTTACCCCGGAGATATTGCAGGTTTGGTTCCAGAGCGCTGGAATAAAGTGAGCCACATGAATTTCTCGGTTTCCCACAGTGCATGTGAAAGTTATGTTTACACTATGCTGTAAATATTTCAATTTTAAGAATACTTTATTGCTAAAAAATATTAAATCATCTGATCCTTCAGTAAGTTGTAATCTTTTTGCTGGTGGAAGGTCTTGCCTCAGTGTTGCTGGCTGCTGACTGATCTGGGCGGTGGTTGCTGAATGTTAGGATGGCTTGTGACAATTTCTTTTTTTTTTTTTTGAGACAGAGTTTCGCTCTTGCCCAGGCTGGAGTGCAGTGGCGCGATCTCGGCTCACTGCAACCTCCACCTCCCGGGTTCAACTGATTCTCCTGCCTCAGCCTCGCGAGTAGCTGGGACCACAGGCATGCACCATCATGCCCGGATAATTTTTTTTGTATTTTTAGTAGCGACGGGGTTTTTCCGTGTTGGTCAAGTTGGTCTCGAACTCTCGACCTCAGGTGATCTGCCTGCCTCGGCCTCCCAAAGTGCTGGGATTACAGGTGTGACTGCACCCGGCCAGCTTGTGACAATTTCTTTCTTTTTTTTTTTTTTTTTTGAAATGGAGTCTTGCTCTGTCACCCAGGCTGGAGTGCAGTGGCGTGATCTCGGCTCACTGTAAGCTCTGCCTTCCAGGTTCACGCCATTCTACTGCCTCAGCCTCCCGAGTAGCTGGGACTACAGGCACCTGCCACCACGCCCGGCTAATTTTTTTGTATTTTTTATAGAGACGGGGTTTCACCGTGTTAGCCAGGATGGTCTCGATCTCCTGACCTCGTGATCTGCCCGCCTCTGCCTCCCAAAGTGCTGGGATTACAGGCGTGAGCCACCATGCCTGGCCTGTGACAATTTCTTAAAATAAAACGAAGTTTGCGACACCAATTGAATCTTCCTTTCACACAAGATTTCTCTGTAGCATGTGATGCTGTTTGATAGCATTTTACCCACAGAGGAGATTATTTCCAAGTTGCAGTCAGTCCCCTCAAACCCTGCCGCTGTTTTATCAACTAAGTTTATGAAATAATCTAAATCCTTTATTGTCATTTCAACAATGTTTACAGCATCTTCTCATTTCTTGAGATCCCATCTCAAGAAACCATTTCTGCTGGGCACAGTGGCTTAGGCCTGTAATTCCAGCACTTTGGGAGGCCAAGGCGAGAGGATTGCTTGAGCCCAGGAGTTCGAGACCAGCCTAGGCAACACAGGGAGACCCTGTCTCTACAAAAAAAAAATTTAAAAATTAGCCAAGCATGATGGCACACATCTGTCAGCTACTCGGGAGGCTGAGGTGGGAGGACTGCTTGAATCTGGGAGGTTGAGGTTGCAGTGAGCCATGATCATGCCACTGCACTGCAGCCTGAGCGACAGAGCAAGACCCTGTCTCAAAAACAAAACAAACACATTTTTTTTGCTTATCCTCTAAGAAGCAATTCCTCATCCATTCAGTCTGATTATGGGATTGCAGCAATTCACTCATAGCTTCAGGCTCTACTTCTAATTCTAGTTGTCTTGCTATTTCTACCACATCTACAAGTTCAGTAGTAACATCAGAGATCACTAATCACAGATCACCATAACAGATATAATAATAATAATATTTGAAATATTGCAAGAATTACCAAAATGCCAGCACAGAGACACAAAGGGAACACTTGTCGTTGGAAAAATGGCATTGATAAGCCTGCTTGAAATATCTGAAGTGCAGTTAAAAGAAATAATGCCTGTACCTATTTTAGAGACAAGGATAATTTGATATCTGAACTGATACAGCAGCTGTTGACCCCATCTGGAGGGAATCTGGAATGTTGGATGAAGCATTCTGATGTGATTGTGCTGTTTGTTCCCTTTACCAGGGGTCACTCCCATTGATGGAGCTCCCCACCGATCATACAGTGAGTGCTACCCTGTCCTGCTGGATGGTGTCATGGTTGGCTGGGTGGATAAGGATCTTGCTCCAGGCATCGCGGATTCTCTTCGTCATTTTAAGGTGGGCTTGAGGCTTTGTGAATTGTCCTATCCCTTGACCTTAGGTTTTTCAGTTCCTTTCTAGTTTTGGGGTTAACCCCTGGGTGGTCTAGAGTGATCAAGTGGTCAGGGGGTCACAATGTCCAGAATGCCTGTGCATTCCCTCTGGTGACAGAGGCTTGCCTTATACTGGCCTCATTGGTTGGGGTCAGTGACAGATATTTGACCCATATACATTCTTTGGCAGTTTCATTGAGGCACCTCAGTCTGCTTATCTAACTAATTTTAACTTTTTTCCCCCTTCTTAATACTAGTGGCATAGAAGGGATCTCAAAATACAGATATTTCAGTAATATTCAAAATATGCAAGGTAGAAGTTATACCCCATTGCCTCCTAGGTTTTGAAAATATATTTTTAAAAAGTAGAATGACATTCTTTGAATAACTTACCTTTGGGATTTCCTCCTAGTGAAGAGTATTTGTTGCTTTGATAATGGCCATTGAAAGAATTATCCTTTGGCAACAGGCTGAGTTTGTGGTTTATATTCTGTTCTGTGTTTTTATTTTTAAAAAATGTTTAAACTAATTTTAGTTTTCGTTTAAGTGCTGTATCGGACACTTGGGTTGTTTCTACCTTTTGGTCATTGCAAATAATGCTGCTATGAACATGAGTGTACAAATATCTATTTAAGTCCTTGTGCTTTTAATTCTTTAATTCTTATATTCCTATAAGTGGAATTGTGGCTCATTTGATATAATTTTACACTTAGAGCAAAGATGTTTAATCAGTACATGGGACCCGCCTGTATACACATTACCCAAATCCACCAGTTGCTATGCTTTGCCCTACATCCTTTATCTTCTGTATACTCTTTATAATTTTTTTCTTTTGAACCATTTGAGAGCAGTATTGAGACACTGTCTCATTTTCCATAAAGATTTTAGTGTACTTTTTCTAAGAACAAGGACTTTCTCTTCAATAACCACAGTACATTTATGAAAATCAGAGAAGGTCATGTGGGTGGGATCCATAGTTGATACTCAGATTCCACCAGCTGTCTCAGTAATGCTCTCTTTTTTTCTTTTCTTTTCAAAGAGACGGGTCTCACTCTGTTGCCCAGGCTGGAGTGCAGTGGCACAATCACAGCTCACTGCAGCCTTAGTGCCCCAGGCTTAAGTGATCCTCCCACCTCAGCTTGCGAAGCAGCCTGACCACAGGACTGTACCACTGTGCCCGGCTACCCTGACCCAGTCCTTTGGGTTGTTATGGAGGCTTTATTACATAGGATGACTGATGGAATCATTGGCCATTGGGGATTAGCTTAACCTCCAGCCCCTATCCCCTTCCTGGAGGTTGAGGGTGGGGCTGAAAGTCCCAATCCTCTAATCCTGGCTTGGTCTTTCTGGTGACCAGCCCCATCCTGAAGCCACCTAGATGCTGCCAACCACCAGTCTTTTATTTTTATTTTTTTGAGTCAGAGTCTTGTGCCTCAGCCTCCTGAGTAGCTGAGACTACAGGTGTGTACCACCACGCCCGGCTAATTTTTTTTATTTTTAGTAGAGGTGGGGTTTCACCATTTGTGTCAGGCTGGTCTCCTGACCTTAACTGATCCACCCGCCTTGGCCTCCCGAAGTGCTGGGAATCACAGCTCTCCTGTAATTTAGGTTTATGTTTTGCTTCCTCATGATGAGATTCAAGATATTTCAGGAAGCACATGACATTGGTTTGTCCTGTTACGACTCATGTTAACTGATCCCTTCAAAGTTGTGTTCTTTAGGTTAATTCACTGTACAGTTTCTGTTTTTCTCTGTAATAAGTAACTTGTGGAGAGATAGTTGAAAGCTATGTGGAGCCCCCTTTCTTCATATTTTCACCCACTAGTTGATGGATTATTAGCTGAATTACTATTCCATTGGTGGTTCTTTGCTGAGTTAATATTACTGTGATGGTTACCACATGGTGTTTTCCCCCACCAGCATTTTTTCTATGTTTATTTGTTGCTATTCTGTAAGGGAGGGCTTTCTTTTCTATTAGTTGTTCATTTATTTATGTTAGCGTAGATTTATAGATGCTTGTTTAATTTTGTGAATATTCTGTTACTACTTATTTTGATGCTCCGAAAGTGTATGAGATTTGATCTAGTGTACAGTTGAGGGTTTTAAGTACATTCATGTTGTGGAGTCATCATCATCTTCAGAACTTTCTCATCATCATAAATTGAAACTCTGTAACCATTAAACAATCATTGTGGAGTCATCATCATCTTCAGAACTTTCTCATCATCACAGATTGAAACTCTGTAACCATTAAACAATCATTCCTCTTCTTTTTTTTTTTGAGGCAGAGTCTTGCTCTGTCGCCCAGGCTGCAGTGCAGTGGTGTGATCTTGGCTCACTGCAGCCTCCGCCTCCCATGTTCAAGCAATTCTCCTGCCTCGGTCTCCCAAGTAGCTGGGATTACAGGTGCACACCACCACGCCTGGGTAATTTTTGTATTTTTAGTAAAGATGGGGTTTCTCCATGTTGCCCCGGCTGGTCTTGAACTCCTGACCTCAAATGAGCTGCCTGCCTCATTAGTCTCAGATTTTATCTTTTTTATAGGGAATTTATTTTCATTCTCTTTTTTTTGGTTAGCATTGTGGAGCATCGGAGGATGAGGACACTTAAGATCTGCTCTCTTAGTAAATTTCAAGCATGCAATATAGTATTCTTAACTATAGTCACATGCTGTACATGAGATCTCCAGAAACTTAATTTTGTTGCATAACTGAAGCTTTATACTCTTTGACCAACATCTCCCCATGTCCCCCTCCACCAAACATTCTCTCATTTTTAATGATAATGCATTTAGCTGTGAATCCCCATGAGTTCTGACACATGGGTTTTGTTGTTGTTGTTGTTGTTGTTGTTTTCAGGTTTCTGTAATTTAGGTTTTTATTTCTCCTTTCACCCGGGAATTTGTTGGAGTTTTTTTGTTTTGTTTTTGAGACAGGGTCACTCTGTCACCCAGGCTGGAGTGCAGTGGCATGATCATGGCTCACTGCAGCCTCAACCTCCTGGGCTCAAGTGATCCTCCCACCTCAGCCTCCCAATTAGCTGGGACTACAGGCACGTACCACCACACTCAGGTAATTTTTTAATTTTTGTAGAGACGGGGTTTCATCATGTTGCCCAGGCTGGTCTTGAACTTCTGGGCTCAAGTGATCCACCCACTTTGGCCTCCTAAAGTGCTGGGATTACAGGTATAAGCCACCCCCGGCCCACCCATGAGTTTTTGGTTTATTAAATTTACAAATAAAACCAGTAATCTACTGTATTTTAGATCACAGAGGACAGAATTTCCTTTAGTGTATCGACACGTGCATTCATGGTGTGCTTTATCCTTAGCCTCAGTAGTTAGTGATTTGCCTACTAGCTGGGGTGAGCACCCAAGGAAGTAGGGCTTTTACCATGGCTGAGTGTGGATGAGTGGTATTCCATGGGGCATAAGACTGGCAGCGACAGCCATGGCCGTGGGACAGGTTTGTTAAACTCTGTTTTTGTTAAAAACAGGTGTTGAGAGAGAAAAGAATTCCTCCCTGGATGGAAGTGGTCCTTATACCCATGACAGGAAAACCAAGTCTGTACCCAGGATTGTTCCTTTTTACCACTCCTTGTAGACTGGTACGGCCTGTGCAGAACTTAGAATTGGGCAAAGAAGAGCTAATTGGAACTATGGAACAGGTAAATACATATGTGTGATGGATGAGTGTATGTGCTTGTTTGTATAGTATACAACTTTCAGAGACTTAACTCTTCCTTTTTTAAAAGGGTTGTTAATGTTACAACAACAGTTGGACATTTGAAAGAAAGTCAGACTTTCCACCTCCTCTGTGATCAGCACAGAGTAATTTCCATGTCTGATCTCACTCCACAGAACCTGAGAGAGGGCTGGTGGTCACATTACCTGCCTCCCATCTTATCTAGCTCCCAGAACTCCTTTGTACCTGGCTCTGCCTCAGCCGTGAAGTGAAAACATTCCATTAGATTCACACTCAATCTTTGCCTACATATTTACAGTTGCAAAATTATAGGCTTTGTGCTACTTAAAAATTTTTCTTCCTATTCCCCTTCACAATTGGTCTGGGGTAGTTTTAGAGTGAGATATGTAAAGCAAGTGGTATTTCTAACTGGTCGCTTCCCTGTGCTTCCCAGTTGATCCCTTCAGCACTCATGATGCTGGGTGGGGATGGTTTTCTCTTGAGTCTTTGAGTACTGAACTCTGAGAAATGGTAAGAGTAAATGTGTAAGCAGTTGCAGTTATTTTGTGCCTTGGACATCTGCTCTTCCAGATCTTCATGAATGTCGCTATCTTTGAGGATGAGGTTTTTGCTGGAGTTACCACACACCAGGAACTCTTTCCACACAGCCTGCTGAGTGTGATTGCCAACTTCATCCCTTTCTCTGATCACAACCAGAGTCCACGGAACATGTACCAATGCCAGATGGGTAAGGAAGAGGGATGATGTTATAGTCACAATCAGGAAAGTAAACTTGATACTAGCATATTCTTTTATTGTCCTTATTTACATATGCTGACCATTTGTTCCAAAAATACAGTTTATGGCAAGTTTTTCTTTTTTCTGTGCCACAAGCAACCAGCCCAGGATCACTCATTGTATTTAGTTGGCATGTCTATTTAGTTTCCTGTAATTTATGACAGATCTTTAACCATTCTTTGTCTTTGACATTGACATTTTTGAAGAAAAAGGTATAGAATGTCCATAGATTTGGGTGTGCCTGAGGTCTTATTATTTGATGTTTTGAAGAATACAAGCAATTATAATCACCCGCATATTTATCACTTCCAGTCCTCTTCATTCCTGCTGCAAGATTCAAGTTTTCATTGCATACAATTTTCCTTCAGCCTGATAATCTTCCTTTAGCATTTTTTTATAGTGCAGGTTGCTGGCCACAAATTCTCTTTGTTTTCATTTATCTGAAAATGTCTTTATTTTGCTTCACTTGAAGAAGGAATCTTTCACTGGATATACAATTCTGAGTTGACAGTTATTTTTCTTCCAACACTTAAAAGTTGTTGTTACACTGTCTCTTCTTAGTCTCTGTCATTTCTAGTTAGAAGGCAGCAGTCTTCTGAATATAGTGTGTTTCTTTTTTTTTTTTGAGACAGAGTCTCGCTCTATCGCCTAGGCTGGAGTGCAGTGGTGTGATCTTGGCTTACTGCAACCTCTGTCTCCTGGGTTCAAGTGATTCTCCTGCTTCAGCCTTCCAAGTAGCTGGGTCTACAGGGACTCACCACCACACCCAGCTAATTTTTGTATTTTTAGTAGAGACGGGGTTTCACCATGTTGGCAAGGCTGGTCTCGAACTCCTGACCTCAGGTGACCTGCCCACTTTGGCCTCCCAAAGTGCTGTATTACAGGCGTGAGCCACTGCGCCCAGCCTCAAATTTTTTTTTTTTTTTTTTTTTAGTTTAATTAAATTGCTAAACTCTTCTGTCATTATTTTTAAAAACATTGCTCCTATCCTTTTCTCTCTTTCCTCCTCTTCTATCAGTTATTCATATATTTAAACCTTTTGATATTGTTCCATAAGACATTGAGTTTCTGTTCTCTTTTTTCTTTATTTTCTTCAGATTGGATCTTTTTTTTTTTTTTTCCGAGATGGAGTCTCGCTTTGTTGCCCAGACTGGAGTGCAGTGGTACAATCTCGGCTCACTGCAACCTCTGCCTCCCATGTTCAATAAATTCTCCTGCCTCAGCCTCCCGAGGAGCTGGGATTACAGGCACACACCACCATGCCCAGCTAATTTTTGTGTTTTAGTAGAGATACGGTTTCACCATGTTGGCCTGGCTGGTCTCAAACTCCTGACCTGAAGTGATCTGCCTGCCTCAGCCTCCCAAAATGCTGGGGTTACAGGTGTGAGCCACTGCACCTGGCCCAGATTGGATTATTTTTATTGACCTATTATCACAGTCACTTTTTATTCTGTCTTCTACTGAATTTTGGCTTACAGTCATGTGCCCTTAACGACAGGGATACCTTTGAAGAAGTGAGTCGTATGTGATTTTGTCGTAGTGTGAACATCATAGAGTGAACTTACACAAACCTAGATGGCAGAGACTACTACACACCTAGTATGTGGTATAGCCTGTTGCTCCTAGGCTACAAACCTGGGTGGCATGTAACTGTACTGGGTACTGTCTACAGTTGTAAGACAATGGCAAGGATTTGTGTAGCTAAACATAGAAAAGGTACAGTAAAAATATGGGATCACCATAGTATATATGCCATCCTGCATTGACTAAAACATTGTTATGCAGTGCATGACTGTATTTTTCAAGTCCAGCACTTCTACTTGTTTCTTTTTTTTTTCTTTTTTTTTTTTTGAGACAGGGTATTGCTCTGTCACCCAGGCTGGAGTGCAGTGGCATGATCTTGGCTCACTGCAACCTCTGCCTCCCCAGTTCAAGCAATTTTCCTGCCTCTACCTCCTGAGTAGCTGAGATTACAGGCATGTGCCACCATGCCCAGCTAATTTTTTGTATTTTTAGTAGAGGCAGGGTTTTATCATGTTGGCCAGGCTGGTCTCAAACTCCTGACCTCAAATGATCTGCCTGCCTCAGCCTCCCAAAGTGCTGGGATTACAGGCATGAGCCATTGTGCCTGGCCTGACTTGTTTCTTTTTTTATAGTTTCTTTCTTCTCTAAGATTTCTTATCTTCATTCATTGTGGGCATGTTTTCCTTTATATTTTGAGCATAGTTTTATATGATGGGTGTTGTAAAATCATTATCTGCAGATTCCAATGTCTGGGTCATCTTAGTATCAGTCTCTTTGAGTATAAGTCAAGTTTCACCATTTCTTTGTATGCCCAGTAATATTGGATTGTATTATGAACATTGCGAGGAGTATGTTTTAAACCCTGGATCCTGTTAGGGTCCTCTGAAGAGGATTGGTTTTGTTTGTTTTTAGTGTGGTGTTTGGCCTTCAATTACATTTTAATTTTTTTCATTTTATGTCTTTCCTTCTTAATACACAGTCCATCACCTGGCTCAGTGCATGTCACCAAAAATTCTCCAGGGGAAGAGGATTGGTTTTTAGTTTTCACTGGTACTTAACTTGGTGAACGTGGCAGTTGAAGTACATTCTTCAGCCTTAGGTGGGCTGCTGTGATCTGTCCCATGCATGCATAGTTCAGGAGTCCACCAAAGATTTGGACCCAATTTATATGCTGAATTTAAGAGTCTCCCTTTGTGGTTCTCTCATTTCTGAAATGTTCCCCCTTCCCAATTGTTGTCATGCTCAGAACTCTATTTCTTGGTTCTTCAAGCCAGTAAGACTGTGGGTTTCTATCTAAGTTGTAGCTGCCACACTGGGCCATAAGGCAAAAATAAATACATAAATACTTAAAAACCTGGAAATTCACCCAGTGTGTTCCTTTTGTCCAAGTAAAAATTCTTCTCAGCTTCTGACAGCTTTTGGTTACTCTCCAGTGCTATATGTGTAGTTGGGGGTCTGCGTCTCATACTGATGTGTTGAGGGTGGTCTTGTAAGAGTAACCCTTTATCACTGGAAGCTCTAAGTCTATCATTTTTTTTAAAATTTCACTTGTATGTATTTATATTTTAAAATCATTTTGTCGTGAAATGATTCTCTGTACTGTGAGGTAGTACACAGAGGAATCTCACCCCATGCTCCACTACTTAGAATTAAATACATATTCCGCTGTAAGAAAGTAATCTAATTACGTAATAATTCCTATCCCCTTTTCTCCCCCGAGTAGTGATAGCCTGTAATTTGTGTACTTCCTTTCTGTCCCCTTCTAAAGCTTTTATTACATCATACATGTATCCATAAACTAAGTGTAGAATTGTTTGGGGTGTGTTGCAAATACACATAAATCGTATCATATTAAATGTCAGTCTGCACTTTCTCCCACTCAGCATGGTTTTCCTGGTCTGGTCACGTTGATACATTTAGGTTTACTTCATTTTCACAGCTTATGTATTAGTCTAAAGTAAGCATCATTACCATGACTATTTATTTATTCATTTTCCTCTGATGAATATTTAGTTGTTTCCAGTGTTGCGTATCACACCTATAATCAAGATGAAAGAAGCAGAAAATGCTAAGATGTTTTTTCTCCATGTAGGTAAGCAAACTATGGGCTTTCCACTTCTCACTTATCAAGACCGATCGGATAACAAACTGTATCGTCTTCAGACTCCTCAGAGTCCCTTGGTGAGACCCTCCATGTATGATTATTATGACATGGATAACTATCCAATTGGGACCAATGCCATCGTTGCTGTGATTTCTTACACTGGCTATGATATGGAAGATGCCATGGTAAGTTTTACTGGGAAATGTTGTTCCAATCTTTTTATTTTTTAACTTGTTTGTTTACTGTGAAATCACTGAAGGAATATTTTTGTGTACCCAAGTACCTAGTATTTGGCACGTGATGTTCTATTAAATGATTAGTTCTTAGTCTAAGTTGAAAGTGGGCAAGCCTTGAGGAATATCCACTAAATATTCAGATACACGTATGTCTTGCATATTTGAGTGCATATTATGAGTAAATTTTGAAGTTTGGTTTTGGATCTATCTTGTTTTATATTTAACTATGATTAGATTTTAAGCTATTTCTGTGTGCCTGGATTTTTGTTTTTCTTGTTTTTTGTTTGTTTGTTTTTTGTTTTTTATTTTTGAGACGGAGTCTCGCTCTGTTGCCCAGGCTGGAGTGCAGTGGCATGATCTTGGCTCACTGCAACCTCCACCTTCTGGGTTCAAGCAATTCTCCTGCCTCAGCCTCTCGAATAGCTGGGACTACAGGCACCCATCACCATGCCTGGCTAATTTTCATATTTTTAGTAG
Source organism: Gorilla gorilla gorilla (assembly GCF_029281585.2). Taxonomy (NCBI): domain Eukaryota; kingdom Metazoa; phylum Chordata; class Mammalia; order Primates; family Hominidae; genus Gorilla; species Gorilla gorilla. The sequence continues at coordinate 50,165,295 of NC_073236.2, forward strand.
AGATGGGGTTTCACCATGTTGGCCAGGCTGGTCTCGAACTCCTGACCTCAAGTGATCCACCTGCCTTGGCCTCCCAAAGTGCTGGAATTACAGGTGTGAGCCACCGTGCCCAGCCATGTCTGGGTTTTTGTAGTTAGTATCAGTGATTTGGAAAATGTGAGGAAAGTTAAAATGTGATGCCAGTTATCCTAAACCAAGTATCATAGTCCCACCTAGTTTTATTTTGAAAATCCTCAATTGGCCTCAGTGTTTTAACGATTCTTTTACTTCACAGATTGTGAATAAGGCCTCTTGGGAACGAGGCTTTGCCCATGGAAGTGTCTACAAGTCTGAGTTCATAGACCTCTCTGAAAAAATTAAACAAGGAGATACTAGCCTGGTGTTTGGAATCAAACCTGGTGACCCACATGTTTTGCAGAAGTTAGATGACGATGGATTGCCGTTTATAGGAGCAAAACTGCAGTATGGAGATCCTTATTACAGCTACCTAAACCTCAACACCGGGGAAAGTTTTGTGATGTACTATAAGTAAGTTTGGGTATCCAAGCTGTTTTTTTTTGTTTTTGTTTTTGTTTTGAGACAGGGTCTCAGTGTGTCAGCCAGGCTGGAGTGCAGTGGAGTGATCTCAGCTCACTACAATCACCACCTCCCGGGCTCAAGCAATCCTCTCGCCTCAGCCTTCGAGTAGCTGGGACTCCAGGCATGGACCACCATGCCCAGCTAATTTTTTGTATTTTTAGTAGAGACGGTTTCACCATGTTGCCCAGGCAGGTCTCGAACTCCTGGGCTCAAGTGATCCACCTGCTTCAGCCTCCCAAAGTGCTAGGATTACAGGCGTGAGCCACCGTCCCTGGCCTATTTGTGCTTTTTTTAAAAACTGTATTATCCAAACTTTGTCATCTTTCTCATATACAATGTTAGCAATGTTTCCTAGCCAAAATGTTGAGCTCATACCTCTTATTAGAAATGTCTTATTTTAGCTTATTTTACAATATAATTTATTTCAATAGGCTTTCATAATAATTTTTCAGTTGCTTTTGTTGCTAGTTTTCTTTCAGATGAACATAATTCTGTAGTGAATATCCAATAGCTCTATTCATACCATCTCTGTTTGTATTGGAGAATAAAGGTAAGAATGAGTTTTGCAGGCCAGGCACAGTAGTTCACACCTGCAATCCCAACACTTTGGGAGACCAAAACAGGAGGATTCCTTAAGCACAGGAGTTCATGATCAGTCTGGGCAATGTAGTGGGACCCTATCTCTACAAAAAAAATTTAAAGACTAGCCAGGCCTAGTGGCATATACCTGTAGTCCCAGCTACTCAGGAGGCTGAGGTGGGAGGATTGCTTGAACCCGGAAAGTCAAGGCTGCAGTGAGCTGTAATTGCACCACCGCACTCCAGCCTGGGCAACAGAGTGAGACCCCATCTCATTAAAAAAAAAAAAAAAGTTTTACAAATATCCTTTATGAAGCACTAATTATATCAATGAAACTTATCTCCATAAGTTAAAACAAATAGGTTGACCTTATACGGTTTACTTTTTCCTAGGAGTAAAGAAAATTGTGTTGTGGATAACATCAAAGTGTGCAGTAATGACACTGGGAGTGGAAAATTCAAGTGTGTTTGCATCACTATGAGAGTGCCTCGGAACCCAACTATCGGAGATAAATTTGCCAGTCGCCATGGGCAGAAGGGCATTTTAAGCAGATTGTGGCCGGCTGAGGACATGCCTTTTACTGAGAGTGGGATGGTCCCAGACATTCTGTTCAATCCCCATGGTTTTCCATCCCGCATGACCATTGGGATGTTAATTGAGAGTATGGCCGGGAAGTCTGCAGCTTTGCATGGTCTCTGCCATGATGCTACCCCCTTCATCTTCTCAGAGGAGAACTCGGCCTTAGAATACTTTGGTGAGATGTTAAAGGCTGCTGGCTACAATTTCTATGGCACCGAGAGGTTATATAGTGGCATCAGTGGGCTAGAACTGGAAGCAGACATCTTCATAGGAGTGGTTTATTATCAGCGCTTACGCCATATGGTCTCAGACAAATTTCAGGTAAGGACAACTGGAGCCCGAGACAGAGTCACCAACCAGCCTATTGGGGGAAGAAATGTCCAGGGTGGAATCCGTTTTGGGGAGATGGAACGGGATGCGCTTTTAGCTCATGGTACATCTTTTCTCCTTCATGACCGCCTCTTCAACTGCTCAGATCGGTCGGTAGCCCATGTGTGTGTGAAGTGTGGCAGTTTACTCTCTCCACTGTTGGAGAAGCCACCCCCTTCTTGGTCTGCCATGCGCAACAGAAAATACAACTGTACTCTGTGTAATCGCAGTGACACTATCGATACTGTTTCTGTGCCTTATGTTTTTCGGTATTTTGTAGCTGAACTGGCAGCTATGAACATCAAAGTGAAACTGGATGTTGTTTAACTTGATGTTGACCTTTTGGATTAAGAGGACTATCAGATTAAAGCAAAATGTAATTTTAATTCAATGAAGATATCATTACCATGTTACTCTTGAGATTTTTCAAGGGTGTTAGAACTCTCAACCAAGACCTGAAAACCAAGAATGCAAGGTTTCTGAATCTCTCTGGTAGATTAACTGTTGACAATGATTTTCTGTTATCTTTGTTCAAAAAGTTCATGTCTTCTCAAAATATGAAATATTGATAAATGGAAGAGCATACGGTGACAAGTCTCCTTTCCAACCCCAGGTTCCCTACACCCTGCTCTCAGCAGGCAGTGACTGTCACACACCTGTTAATCCATCTTGAGCAGGACAGTACTATACAAATAGAATGCAAGCTGTAATGTAATTTTATATTTTCTTACAGCCACATTGAAGTAAAAACAAACAGGTACAGTGTTTTTTACCAGCTTTATAGAAGTACAGTTGTTACATATTTAATGAATGCAATTTGATGGGTCTGACTATATGCACACACCTTTGATACCATCACCACAATCAGGGTAATAAACATATCTGTCATCTCCACAAGTTTCCTCCTGCCCCTTTGTTTTTTGCTTTTTGGTTGCTGTTGAGTTTTTGTTTTGTCTTCTGTGGTAAGAACACTTAACTCAAGACCTACCCTCTTAACAAATCTTTAAGTGCACGATATGGTATTGTTAATTACAGACACCATGTTGTACAACAGATCTTTAGACCTTACTTGTCTTGCATAACTGAAGCTTTATACCTGTTGAACAACTCTCCATTTCCCTGGCCCCTAGCAACCACCCTTCTACCCTGTTTCTACGAGTTTGACTATTACAGATATCTCATATAGTGGGATCATGCAATATTTGTCCTGTGACTGGCTTATTTCACTTAGCATAGTGAAATAAGATTCATCCATTTTGGAAGCCAGGCATGGTGCTGTGCATCTATAGTCCCTGCTATTTGAGAGGCTGAGGTGGGAGGATCATTTGAGTGCAGGAGTTCAAGGACAGCCTGGGTAATATAGGAAGACCCTGTCTTAAAGACCCTGACCTCAAGTGATCCACCCACCTCGGCCTCCGAAAGTGCTAGGATTACAGGTGTGAGCCACTGTGCCTGGCCTCCGGTGAGTATTTTATATTTAGTCTACACTTCCATACTTGGCTTTTTTCTGCTTTTATATTGATCTGCTTTCATAGCAGTGTGTAGAGTGCCACTTATGTTTTCTTTCTTGTGTACAGTATTTTATTGTATGGATTTACCATCCCCTGTGTATTTAAGTTGTTCCATTCTTTGGCCATTATAACTTTTTTCTGCAAATATTCTGGTGACTTATCTTTGGCCATTATAAACTGTTGATAATAGATCATCTTGTATATACTTCTGCAATTATAAGATGCTTTTTTGATGATGAAAGCTTTCCTAAGGTAAGTCTTTCCTGAGTTTGGTTCAGATGGTCTGCCACTAATTATAAGGCAGATAGGAACAGACAGAAAAATCTATCATTTCAAGATAGGCTTAGCAGGATGGGCGCAGTGGCTCACGCCACTAATCCCAACATTTTAGGAGGCCTAGGCAGGAGCAATCACTTGTGCCTGGGAGTTCTAGACCAGCCTGGGCTGAGACTTCATCTCTACAAAAAAAGCAACAACCACAAAAAAAATTAGCCAAGCATAGTGGCACACCCCTGTAGTCCCAGCTACTTGGGAGGCTGAGGTGGGAGGATTGCTTGAACCCAAGAGGTCGAGGCTGCAGTGAGCCAAGATTGTGCCACTGCACTCCAGCCTGGGTGACAGAGCAGGACCCTGTCTCTATTTTATAAATTAAAAAAGGCTGGGTGTGGTGGCTCACACCCATAATCCCAACACTTTGGCTCAGCAGATTGCTTGAACCCAGGAATTCAAGTCCAATCTGGGCAACATGGGGAAACCCCAGCTCTACAAAAAAAAATTAGCCTGGTGTGGTGGCACATGCCTGTAGTTCCAGCTACTCAGAAGGCTGAGGTGGGAGAATCTCCTGAGCCTGGAAGGTCCAGGCAGTGAGCCAAGATTGTGCCACCACACTCCAGCCTGGGCGACAGAATGAGACCCTGTCTCAAAAAAAAAAAAAGGGGGGGGCATAAGAAAAAAACAATTTAATAGAAAAGATAGGCTTTGCTTCAGGAAGCTGGTTGAGAAGAATAAGGAAAAAGTCGATTCTACTGACTGACGTTTCCCCCTGCTGTTAAGAATCCCAACCACACACTTTCACACACTATTCCAGGTTCTGGCTACTGAATGATCCCACAGCTGAGGTCTATTGTCATCTCTCCACTTCTATTTTTAGCAGCACTAAAAACATTTCCAAAAAAAAATGTTTTTTAGCTTTTAAACTGTAGATTCACCACTAAGAAATTGACATTGGAACAGTCCACAGAGCTTATTCAAATTTCACCCATTTTACATGCACTCATTTGTGTTGCATGTGATATATAGTTCTATTTCATTTTATCACCTGTGTAGATGGATGAAAACAGCAACATAAGCAAGATACAGAGCTGTTCCATCATCACAGACCTCTGCCATACTATCCTTTTATAGCCATCTCTACCTCTGTCCCCCATTTCTAACCCCTGGAAACCACTAATCTGTTCTTCATAGTTTTCTTATTTCAAGAATCTTACGTAAATGGGATCATGAAGTATAACCTTTGAGAATGGCCTTTTCACTCCATTCCCTTGAGATACATCCAGGTAGTTGCATGTATCAATAGTTAATTCCTTTTTATTGCTACACAGTACTCCGTAGTATGAATATACTATGTACATAGCATATATGTTCATAGTTTAACCATTCACCTTGAACATTTTGGTTGTTTCCAGTTTGGGGGCATTAACAATAAAGCTGATCTGAACAATCAGGTATAATAGTCCCCCTTTATCCTTGAAGATTATATCCCAAGACTCCCAGTGAGTGTCTGAAACCATGGATAGTATATACACTATCCATATGTGCTATATGTACTATATGTCCTCTATATATTTTTTGTATACATACATACCTTTGTTTAATTAAGCACTGTAAGAAACTGACAGCAATAAATAGAACAATTATACTGTAATTGAATGTGGCCTCAAAATGTACTGTTCTCACATATTTTCAGACTGTGGGTAACTGAAACTGCATAAAGCAAAACTGGCTGGGTGCGGTGGCGCACACCTGTAATCCCAGGACTTTGGCAGGCTGAGGTGTGCAGATCACTTGAGGTCAAGAGTTTGAGACCAGCCTGGCCATCATGGGGAAACCCCGTCTGTATTAAAAATACAAAAATTAGCTGGGTGTGATGGCACACGCCTGTAATCCCAGCTACTCAGGAGGCTGAGACAGGAGAATCACTTGAACTCAGGAGGCGGAGGTTGCAGTGAGCCAAGATCACGCCACTGCACAGCAACCTGGGCAACAGAGCAAGACTAGAGTCTCAAAAAAAAAAAAAAAAAAAAAAAGGAAAGCAAAATTGCAGATAAGGAGGACTACTATACAGGTTATTGTGTAAACATAAGTTTCATTTCCCTGGGACAAATGTTCAAGATTGGGATTGCTAGGTCATATGGTAGTTGCATATTTCATTTAATAAACTGCCAAACTTTTCAGAGTGGCTGTGCCATTTTACATTCCTACCAGCAATGTATAAGTGATTCATTTCTTGGCATTCTGACCAACCAGCATTTGGTGATGTCACTTTTTTTCTAAGGCTAGTCAAGTGAAGCAGTGGGAGTGGAAAAAGAACAAATAAATCTGTAAGTGGTTGTGATCAATTTGTTGCAAACACCATTGCACTTGGACCAGCCCACTATTTCTTATTTTAGCCATTCTGATAGATGTGTAGTGATATCTCATTGTGGCTTTAATTTGCATTTCTCTAATGGCTGAAAATGTTGAACATCTCTTCATGTGTTTATTTGCCATCTGTATATCTTCAGTGAAATGTCTGCTGTTCATTTTTTAATTGGATTGTTTGTCTTCTTACTGTTGAATTTCAAGACTTCATTATATATTCCAGATATAAAGCCTTTGCCATACAAGTGCTTTGCAAATATTTTCTCCCAGTTCATAGTTTGTCTTTTCATCCTCTTCACAGGTATTTTGCAGAGAAACAAATTTAAATTTTGATGAAGCCCAACTGACAGGTTTTTGGTGTTGTGTCTAAGAACTCTTCACCTAGCCAAAGATTTTCTCATATTTTCTAAAGGTTTTATAGTTTTATGCTTTATATTTAAATCTATGATCCATTTTCCACTTAAGAGTTCATTTTTGTACAAACTGTAAGGTTTAGATCAAGATTTTTGGTTTTTTTGGTTTTTTTGGCCAATAGATATCCAATTGCTCCAGGACTGTTACTTGAAAACGATCCTTTCTCTATTGAATTACTTTTGCACTTCTGTCAAAAATCAGATGGCCATAGGCCGGGTGCAGTGGCTCATGCCTGTAATCCCTGCACTTCGAGAGGCCGAAGTGGGATGATTGCTTGAGCCCAGGAGTTTGATACCAGCCTGGGCAACACAGCCAGACCCCATCTCTACTAAAAAAATTAGCTAGGGATGGTGGTGTGCACCTGTAGTCCCAGCTCCCCAGGAGGCTGAGGTGGGAGTATCGTCTAAGCCTGGGAGTCGAGGCTGCAGTGAGCCGTGATCACGCCACTGCACTCCAGCTGGAGTGACAGGGTTTAAATCAGATGGCCATACTTGTGCGGGGCTAATTTATTTTGTATTATTTCATTTTTATCTCCTTTGTTGGCTTATTAACCCTACCTCCATTTTCATTTTGTTGTTTCTCTTAAAATTTCTAGTGTACATCTTTAGACTTGTCATACTTTTATGTAATATTCTACCACTTCACAGGTAGTAGAACAACTTAGCAACAGCACACACTTTCCTGTCTCTTGGCCTTTGTGCTATTTTGTCATAAGAGTTATATTTACTATATCTGGAGATCTTGATTTCATATACCAGATTTCCATTTTCCTTCGAACTGAGGGCTTGCTTCAGTGTTTCTGAGCTTACTTAGGTGAGACCAGAGCAGCCATTAGGGCTAATTTTGCCTCACTAGAGAGGCAGTATCTTTGAGTAGTTTAGCCAGTGCCCAGTGATGGTCTCCACTATGGCTCCAGGGATTGCTCTGCCTGCACCTTCCTGGTGGTTCCCTTGGTTTCCAGGAGTGTGTTCACAGGCATGCTGTGCGCTACACGTGCAGGAAACCTTTTGCAGGCCTGTGCCGCGCTACTCTCTGGTACCCTGCCTTACAAACTAGCTGCCTTGGCCTCTCCAAATTCTCAACTTTGTCCCAACTCAGGGACACCCCTGGGCTATGTAGCCTAGAAACTAACTCTCCAGACATAAGCCGGGCCACTAGGGTCACTTCATTTGTCTCCTTTCTCTTGGGGACCACTGTGCTACAATGCTTGTTTCCAATGTCTGAACTCTGTTGTCTCCTATTTTGCCCAGATTTTTTAGTTGTTGATGTTTGAAGGATAAATCTACTACCTATGACATCACCACACCCGGGTAACTTTTGTACTTTTTGTAGAGACAGAATTTTGCCATGTTGCCCAGGCTGATCTCAAACTCCTGGGCTCAAGCAGTCTGGCCACCTCAGTTTCCCAAAGTGCTGAGATTTATAGGCATGAGCCACTGTACTTGGCCTATGTTTCTAATGCAGAAGCCACCACCGTATGCCACACCTGTGACTCTTTCCCATATTTGTTGTAGTAAAAGGGACTGCAGGCCAGGCGCTGTGGCTCATACCTGTAATCTCAGCACTTTGGGAGGCCGACATGGGCGGATCACGAGGTCAGGAATTCGAGACCAGCCTGGCCAATATGATGGAACCCCGTCTCTACTAAAAATACAAAAATTAGCCTGGCGTGGTGGTGCGCACCTGTAGTCCCAGCTATTTGGGAGGCTGAGGCAGAAGAATCGCTTGAACCCGGGAGGTGGAGGTTGCAGTAAGCCGAGATTATGCCACTGCATTCCAGCCTGGGTGACAAAGCGAGATGCTGTCTCAAAAAATAAATAAATAAAATAAAAATAAATAAAAGAGGCTGCAGTACATGACACACTGGCAGCACCAACTCCTGCCTGGTGGATGACATCTATCTTTAGACATCCCCACTCCAGGGTTGCCGGGGGTCCATCACCATTGTTGACACTTCTTCAGGTTATGATGTTATCATCAGTCCCAGTGCTATCAGTCAACTCTACAATCCTAGGTAGTCCTTGAATCTACATTTGACCCTTAAACAATGCAGTAGAAAATCGACATATAACTTTTGACTCCCCCAAAACTTAACTATTAATAGCCTACTGTCGATCTGAAGTCTTACTGATGACATAAACAGTAGATTAACACATATTTTGTACATTATATGCATTATATACTGTATTCTTGCAATAGTAGAGAGAAGAAACTGTTATTAAGGAAATCGTGAGGAAGATAAAATATACTATTCATTAAGTGGAAGTGGATCATCATAAAGGCCTTCATCCTTGTCCTCTTCACATTGAGTAGGCTGAGGAGAGGAAGGGGGGTTGGTCTTGCTGTCTCAGAGTGACAGAGGCAGAAGAAAATCTGAGTATAAGTGGACCAGTACAGTTTAAATCCATGTTGTTCAAGGGTCAACTGTAAACTGTTTGATTTAATGGGCAACCCACGCACCCAAGTGGTTATAAGTGGTACTACAAAATGTATTATAAAAATACCGTAGAATTTTTTTTTTTTTTTTTTTGAGACAGAGTCATGCTCTGTCACCCAGGCTGGAGTGCAGTGGTGTGGTCTCGGCTCACTACAACCTCCGCAGCAATTCTCGTGCCTCAACCTCCTGAGTAGCTCCAGGACTACAGGTGCCTGCCACCATCCCTGGCTAATTTTTTGTATTTTTTGTAGAGACAGGGTTTCCCCATGTTAGCCAGGCTGGTCTCGAACTCCTGACCTCAAGCGATCCGCCCACCTCGACCTCCCAAAGTGCTGGGATTACAGGCATGAGCCACTGCACCCAGCTGAACACAATCTTTACCTTCCATGTACTGATTTATGTCTTTGTCTGTAACTCCTGTCCACCTAAAATGTACAAAACCAAACTGTAATTCTACTGTCTCAGGCACACTTTCTCAGGACCTCTTGAGCCTGTGTTCCCCAGGCCATGGTCACTCATATTGGCTCAAAATAAATCTCTTTAAAACATTTCAGTTTGGTTTTTCTGTTAACAGGTGGTTAATTTTTCCTAGTTCTTTAATGAGATCCCTAGAAACCGGGTTTAAGACAATTGATTTTTTTTTTTGCTTTCTCGGTCAGATAAGAAAATTTCAGAAACTCCCTCCCTGTGCACCTGTGGGCATTCCCACCCCCACACACCAACAAGACAAGGTTAGACAGATCTTCTGAGGCAGCTTCTAAGGCCTTTCAGCATGTCAAAATGCATCTTTGGGGTATCCGTTTCTGAGTACCAACAAGGGAACGGAATGGGTTAAGATTTCATTCTCCCAGTAGAGGAAAATCTAGGGATTCGTTCTACATTTGAAGCCAAAAACAGTTATCTGACTCCTTCCAGAGCCTTTAAATGTTGATCCCTTCCCCTCTTCTCCCATCAAACATACACTTGGAAGTTTAAGAAGAATGGAGGGATCTCAAGGTGTAAAGTTTTCTTTCTGTGCGATGACCAGTGCTGGTCCTCGGATGTCAACCGCCAACCAGGGTAGCTCATGGTTACAACCTCCCGTAGAGCTCTCACTTATCCAGAACTACTGAGACTCCAAGCTCAGTATCAAACTGTTCACTTGCACTATGTCCTGTATGATGTCACTGTCATCATTTTACAGACACACTGCGACTCCAAGTGGTCGTTACTAGTTCACAATCAAGTAGCTCTCGTTCATCTTCTCGTTCATCTTCAACTCTATGATTAACTGCAAAATGTTCTGCTCATTTTGACTAGAGTCTTGAAAGATCTGCAGACTAAACGGCATGACTGATGCTCAGTTCTCTGACCAGGGGATATCCAGTCTCTTATGTGGGGAAACTCACGCCCAGGTCTAACCTCACACTTTTAAGACAGATGAGAAGGAAGGGGGAAATGTTGCTACATTAGGAGGAATTAATTACAAAGAGAGGAAGTAACTAGCTTGATAGTCTCATGGAGTCAGGATTAAACGCCATGTCTGTCCTGGCGTACGCTAAGGGATGGGGAAACGTCTGGGTCCCAGGCTGGGTAAATGGCAGGCCCAAGCCGAATTAGTTAGGCTCTTGGTTTGACTCCCTCTTCCCTCCTGTTCCAAGCGCTCGCATGAACCAGGGTGCCAGGGGAATTATCAGCGTCTGCGCAAGGCCGATGGTGGCAGCGCGGCGTTAGGAATCAGGCCCCCTATCCCTGAGCCCAACAGCCTACCGCCACAGCACCCAACGAAAATGGGAACAACATGTTGAGACGCTGCAGCAACAGCAGGCGCTTCCCACCAGCTACAGTCGGAGATTTGGAGCGCTTTTGTCTGAGGCTCAATCCCGTCAGGTGCCGCGCAACTCAGCGGCGCATTCTCTTTGGACCCGAGGCACCACCATACTTTCCATTGCTTACTTCCGTTAAACCCCGAGCGCTGCCATGGCAAGCCGGAAATAGGGATAAAGCAATTTAGCCAGAAGAGGGCGGAAGTGGCTACTCAGGGCGCCGCCATGACGAGCCGCGCCGGAAGAAGAGGCAGGGCGCCACCGTGACAGATTAGTCCTAAAGGGAACGGGGTTGTTAGTTCAATTGGCTACCGGAAAAAACCAGGCTGGGCTGGGCGCCGCCATGACAACCGATACCGGAAAAGGCGGGTCGGTCCCCCCGGAAAGCCCTACGCCGGCAAAGGTCTCGAGATGTGAGTAGTGAGAGCGCCTACCCCATACGTGTTGCCGCCCCCCTTCTTTTACCCAGTGATCTAGACCTAGTCTAGGACCTCCGGAACTAGGACCAGCCTCCCTCCTTGGAGATCTGACCCTCAGGATTCAGCGCCTTCCCTCACGAGCTCCAACCCTCCGCATGCCCAAGCCCCGCCCTCTAAGCGTTTAGGCCTCGCCCCCTCTCCCGCTGCTTAGGACTTCGGTCCAGTCACTCTTCACCCAAGCTCTGCCCGCAGTACCCCAGGTCCGGCCTTCACACTGAAATCCTAAGACTACAGACTTATTTAGGGACCTCTATGACTCCTACACCCATCCTCAGAGCTCCAGGTTCCTCCCCCTTGATCACCAAACTTTACCTTTTGAACCTTCCAGATCTGTCTAGGACCCCAGTCGTCATCTATAGGGTCCATAGACTTGTTCCTAGACCACTCTGACCTTGCCCGGGATTCCCAGAGCACCAACCTCATCCAGGGCTTCCAGACCTCAAGCCCCTGGGACCTTGAGTCCCGCACCAGGGCCTTAGGTTTCATCTTGAAGACTCTTTGGCTAAGACACTCTTCCCCAGGACCTGAGACCCCCACCTCTTGGAGCTCCAAACCTCACTTTTAGAACCCCCAAACCCATTAAGGGCTCTCAAGCTCTCCCTGGAATTCTAGATCTTTCTTCTAAGGCCCCAAGTCTTCTGTGCATGATCCCCAGGCCTACTGGGGGATGCCTGGATTTCAAGGCCTGTCTTCTAGGACCCTGAAGGCCTACCTTACATTAATCAGACTTTGTTTTAGAACCTCCACTCTCTCCCCAGAAGCTCCCCTCCTGCTTTACAAGCCCCAGGGCTGGGCCTCACCTCTACACTTCTTTGGCACCATCTCAGGATCCTTCAGATTCCCACATCTGCCCTGAACTCCTAGTCCTACTTCAGACCCAGACCAGAACTCCCTTTCTTTGCCGAGCACCATAGCTTATGCCTGTAATCCTAGCACTTTGGGAGGTCTAAGCAGGGGGATCGCTTGAGCCCAGGGGTTCAATACCAGCCTGGGCAACACAGCAAGACCCTGTCTCTACAAAACATAAAAAATTAGCTGGGCATGGTGGCTCATGCCTGTGGTCCCAGCTACTTAGGAGGTTGAGGCAGGAAGATCACTTGAATCCAGGAGTTGGTGGCTACAGTGAGCTATGATCGTGCCACTGCATTCCAGCCTGGGCCACAGTGAGACCCTGTCTCTAAAAAATAAAAAAAAAAGAATTCCCTTGCTTGCCTACTGCCTGGAATGATCCTCAGCCCATCCTGTCCCACAGGCAGGCGGCCCTAGAGGTCACCGCTCGCTACTGTGGCCGGGAGCTGGAGCAGTATGGCCAGTGTGTGGCGGCCAAGCCGGAATCCTGGCAGCGGGACTGTCACTACCTTAAGATGAGCATTGCCCAGTGCACATCCTCCCAGTGAGTGTGGGCAAGTATGAGACCGTGTGGGGGGTGGGCAGTAGGGTGGGAATCTGCCAGGGGCTGAACTGCCCTACCCCCACAGCCCAATCATCCGCCAGATCCGCCAGGCCTGTGCTCAGCCTTTTGAGGCCTTCGAGGAGTGTCTTCGACAGAACGAGGCAGCTGTGGGCAACTGTGCAGAGCATATGCGCCGCTTCCTGCAGTGCGCTGAGAAAGTGCAGCCGCCACGCTCACCTGCAACTGTGGAGGTAAGAGGGGCTCACCTCAGTTCATCTCTTTTCTCCATAACATCCCCTTCATCCTTCTGGTTGTTCAGGGTAAAGACTTTGGAGTCATCCTCAGCCCTACCCCACCACCACACGGGCCTTTGCCATGCATCCAGAATCCAGAACATCATCACTTCTTGCCCCATATAGCCCCTGCTTTAATCCACCACCACCCTCACCCTCCACCTCCAGGATACCTGCCCCAGCCTTCTCCCTGGTCTCCCTTCCTCCCTCTTTTCTTGCCTCCATAAAGTGGCCTGGGTGAGCATGTAAGGACTGAAATCTGGTCTCATCACACCTATGCTTAAAGCTCTCCTGTGGCTTTGTGTCACATTGAGAACAAAAGTCCAGGTCCTTGCTGGGTTCTCTGTGTTCTTCCCTAGGCTGACTTCATCTGCCTCCTGCCTCACCCTCTCTCTTCTTTCTCACTACTCCTCATCTGCAACTGCAGAGGGGCTGGGCTGGGGTGGCCAAAAAAAGGTCACTCTTTTAAATGTATCTAATATGTAAACCAGGTATACAGTATATCTGTGATATGTAAGTTTCATGGTTGGGCAATTAGAACAAAAGTCTAAAATGACTCCTTGAGGAGAGGCAGTAACGGAAAAAGGTTGAAAAATGCTCTTTTAGATGTTTACTACCCTCCTCACTGGACTGTGAGCTCCAAAGGTGAAAGTCACATCTTTCCCCAGCCCCTGTGAGTACCCTCTCCTGGGGCCCTCTCTCTGCCCCTGCAGCCGTCTTCTCTCTTGGGCCACCTAGCCATCCTTCTCCTGGGCCCCATGCTCCATCTTGACTTTCCAGTCATTCTTGGTGATCATCCTAGACTGATCTCAGAGGAAATCTGACCATGTTCTCCTTCTACTTACAAACCTTTCCATGGTTCTCAATTCCACCAGCCCAAGTCTTAATGCCAGCACAGCCCACAGGGCCCTGTGGGATGCAGTCCCTGCGACCCGTGGTCCCACCTCTCCTCTCTTTCCCCCTTAAGCTCTATGTTCCAGCCCCAGTGAACATGCAGTTACTCAAGTGCACGTCTCCGCTGCTTTTGTCCAGCTGTTTCCCTCTGCTGGGACTGCCCTTCCTAATCCATCTCCTGGCTAATTCCTATTCCAGCTTAGACGGCACATCTCTCAGAAAACCTCCCTGATGTCCCACCCACTTCCCGCCCCTGTCTTCAAGTTCCCAAGGTCCCTGAGCCCCTCCATCAAGGCTCACATCCTATGCCTGTGTCAAGGGAGCTCTTGGCTGAAGATTGGGGTGATGCCCTTCTTACCAGGCCCTATAGGCATTAATTGTTTCTGTAAGGCAAGGAAGGATAAGTGAATAGTTCAGACCCCTAGGGCAGAAACTACGACCCCTGAGAGCCGGAAGGAACTTAATTCTCCTCAGGAAACGTTACCTAACGATCACATACTGTTCTCAGGCAGCTGCTGGGGACATTTCTGTCTTTCAAGTTTTTTGGGCATCTGAACAGTAAAGACCCCATCCTCCTATCTTAGAGCCATTTGCTGCTTCCCTCCCTGGACCAGCAACCAGCCTCTCTCTGGTCTCCTTGTGGCCACCCCTGCCCTGACAGTCTTCTCTTCCCTGGCAGCCAAAGAAGCTTTTAAAAATGGGAATTAGGGCCGGGTGCGGTGGCACATGCCTGTAATCCCAGCACTTGGGGAGGCCGAGGTGGGTGGATCACCTGAGGTCAGGAGTTTGAGACCAGCCTGGCCAACATGGTGAAACCCCATCTCTACTAAAAATACAAATATTAGCCAGGTGTGGTGGCAGGTACCTGTAATCCCAGCTACTTGGGAGGCTGAGGCAGGAGAATTGCTTGAACCCAGGAGGCAGAGGTTGCAGTGAGCCAAGATTGCACCATTGCACTCTAGCCTGGGCGATAGAGCGAGACTCTGTCTTCCAAAAAAAAAAAAAAAAAAGGGAATTAGGTCACATCTCTCCCCTTTAAAACCTTCTTGTGGCGGCTTTCCAGTGCACTCAGAGTAACTACAATCAGCTCCTCATCATCATCCCCTCCTTCCTGGGGATGGCATCCCAGTTACAATTTTTCCTTCCTAGCTAGGGGCAGTGAGATTTGGGTGTCCCACGTTGTCTGGTCTACACAATAGCAAACACAAACATTCTCATCTCCTACAGCATGGCATACAGACTTTACAGAATGTCCTGTGTTTTTGTGGCTGACAATCAAAGTGGTACATGTCCCTCCCATTCCGCACACACCTCTGCTCTTTACCCTGATTAAATTTTCTTCATCGAATTTCTTGAATGTTGACATATTTATTGTCTGTCTCTCCCTGCTTGAGTCAGAGAGTTTTGCCTGCTGGGTACACGGCAGGTGCTCAGTAAATACAGCAGAATGGCGCGTTGCCTGCCTCCCGTGACACTTCACCACAGCTGACTTTTTCACATGGCTCAGGGCCAAGGTCATTGCCCGACACCCTTCTCCCTCCAGACTGTGGGCTCTGCAGGGTCTCCCTCTGTGGTGTCTACATAGGCTCCCCAAGCTGGGCACAGAGGAGGTGCTACTAGATGTTGATGTACTTTCTCCACAGGCACAGCCACTTCCTGCCTCCTGAGGACTCCTCTGACGGCAGGAAAACTGGACATGAATGACTGCCCCCCCGCCCCTCCCCTGCAGAATGGCCAGATGGAGTCCTGAGCCCTGGACATGGGCCTGGCTTTCCTGGATATCAGGACTTCCAATAAATAAAGACTCTGTATACTGGGCTTTGATTCCTACCATCCGTACCTGAGAGGGTCCTAGGAGAGCTGGCTGGGCAGAGTCATCTGTTCCCCAGCTTCACCAGGTGTGCCAAGGAAGTGCCTGGGAAGAGCAGGACTCTGCAGCTGTGCCCCAGGGTTGAGACTACCCTGCCTCCCTTGTGAACTCTGCCACACAGCCATTTCCTGACTTCTGCTGCATGTGCCTGGGGGAAAGACCCTCACTCCCTTCCACTCTAGCATTCCCCAAATTGTTATTTTTTTTAATATATATATTTTTTATTTTATTTTTATTTTTATTTTTTTTTTGAGACAGAGTCTCGCTGTCGCCCAGGTTGGAGTGCAGTGGCACGATCTCGGCTCACTGTAGGCTTCGCCCCCCCGGGGTTCATGCCATTCTCCTGCCTCAGCCTCCCTAGTAGCTGGGACTACAGGCGCCCGCCACCTCGCCCGGCTAATTTTTTTTTTTTTTAGTAGAGACAGGGTTTCGCCGTGTTAGCCAGGATGGTCTCGATCTCCTGACCTCGTGATCCGCCCGCCTCGGCCTCCCAAATTGCTGGGATTACAGGCGTGAGCCACCGCGCCCAGCCTATATATATATTTTAAAGACAACGTCTTGCTCTGTTGCCCAGGCTGGAGTACAGTGGTGCGATGATAGCTTACTGCAGCCTCGAACTCCTGGGCTCCAGTGATCCTCTGCCTCAGCCTCCACAGTAGCTAGCACTACCGTAAGCACTTGACACAGTGCCTGGCTGCATTCTCCAAATCTGTTTTCAGTTTTCTGGAGGCTTGGGGGGTGATAAATAATATGCCTCTTTCCCTGCTGAATTCAGAATCAACTGGGCAACAGTTAGAGGCATTAGGCAATGGAGATGAAAATACTGGCTTTATTATTGAAAACAACCGCATGGAAGGATGTATGGCTTAGAAGGCTATGTACTGGATTTCTTTTCTTTCTTTCTTCTTTTTTTTTTTTTTTCGAGACGGAGTTTCACCCTTGTTGCCCAGGCTGGAGTGCAATGGCGTGATCTCGGCTCGCTGCAACCTCTGCCTCCCGAATTCAAGCAATTCTCCTGCCTCAGCCTCCTGAGTAGCTGGGATTACAGATATCCGCCACCATGCCTGGCTAATTTTTGTATTTCTAGTAGAGATGGGGTTTCACCATGTTGGTCAGGCTGGTCTCAAACTCCTGACCTCAGGTTATCTGCCCGCCTCAGCCTCCCGAAGTGCTGGGATTACAGGCACCCACCGCCATGCCCGGCTAATTTTTGTATTTCTAGTAGAGACGGGGTTTCATCATGTTGGTCAGGCTGGTCTGTAACTCCTGACCTCAGGTGATCTGCCCATCTCAGCCTCCCAAAGTGCTGGGATTATAGGCGTGAGCCACTGCTTCTGGCCTATGCACTGGATTTCTGTTCTTAGTTTCCAGTTTTCTAGAAGCCAACTCAGAATTTGAGTGCAGATGGTAATTTGAATTTGATTCCAGAAACACTGATAGAGGAATGGAGAAGGGAGACAATAGAGAGGAAGGCAGCCAATAAAAGGTGCATTATCAAGCGAGTTACCACTCTGGGCAACTGGGACTCAGTCCCACTGGGGACCTGTGGGGGACTTTATAGAACATAACCCAGTTACCCTATCAAGGAGCAAGGGAATTGTGTTTATCTACCAACTTCCCATCTGTCATTAAGGGGTATTTTCATGGGCATTGACTGGTACTTCTGGCCTGCCCTTTATAGGCCAAGTTCACTTCTGCCATCAGAAGAGGGCCGTAAGCAGAGTATAATGGGATCAAGTGAGCAGCCTTAAACCTGCGGAAGAGATGCTGAGTGGATCTGGGCAGGTACCAACAGTGGCTGCTGTGGCTTCTTCATGCTTCTCAGGAATACAGGCTCCTGCTGTTTGATACAGGCTCCCCAGTAGGACCTGGTCCTAAAGAATAGAAAGCAGACAGGCATGTATGCAATAGAGGAGGAGACCCCAGAGTGCTGAGCTGAGCATGCCCATGGCCTGCACCCACATTCACCATTCAGACGAGGCCCTCCTCCCTGGAGGTGATCCCAAACCTCTGGAAATTGGAGTAACTGGCCATTTGATACCCAAGGGTTATGCTCAGCTTGGAAGAATGAGCCTGGCCTATGGGAGTCTCTCCTAGGGATTAATCTCCAAGACAAAGGAAGTTGTTCATTGGTTTAGGAGCCGGGTAGAAATCCTGCAAGCTCAGGGTTGCAAGATTTTATACGATTTGTCTGAGCTAGGAGGAAACCCAGGTAGTGGAGAGAGAATTGTGATCAGTTCCTGTAACTTGCCACAATCCCTGGTGGACTGAAGAAAGGGGGGCGAATGCGGGAATAAAAGACAAGAGACAAAAGAGTATATTTGGAAAAAGGGGTCAGGGGGCACCTTGCCTCTAGTGAACAAGGGCCCTGAGCTTTACACAGCTTTCTGTATTTATTAGGCAAAAGAGATAGCGAGAAGGTGGGTAGAAGAAGAGGTCAGCTTGTCCAGAGTAGGCTTGCAAGACTGCATTCTCTAGATGTCCCAGTAGATAACCTCAAGTAGCTCGGCGCCAGGAAGCGACTGCCCTCATCAAACCTTCTGGGGCAGGCACAGAAGTGAGTTTGTCCACATTCCGTATTAATGGTAAACAGTTTGCTGTTTGATCATATAGCCTCAGTGGAATGCTGAGTTGGTCACATCCCACAGGCCTTTGGCTCCCTGCAAGTTCCTGTCCCTGAAAGGGTCTGGATCCTGGTGGCTTTTTGTTTCCATCTCTAGTTTCCATGGGCTGTGGTGGATGTTTTCAGCCCACTCCACTTGCTTGAGTAAGCTTGAGTGGGGTTCTATGCCATGCAACTAAAAGAAGTGTGATTAAAACAGACAAAATGGAGATCCAGACTACACTTTAGAACATCTCTATGTGTCCTGTCTTAAAATAGGCTAGACTAGCTTCTTTATATGATGGTCTCAGGGGTCCAAGAGAGTGAAAATGGAAACTTCAGACATCACTTTTACCACATTCTATTGGTCGAAGCAGTCATGAGCCCAGCTGAGATTAAAGAGATGGGGAGACTTTACTTCTTGATAGCATTTGGCTGCAAAAAAATTGTGCCTATATTTAAATTACTGCAACAACTTCATAGTGTCTCTTCTTGTGTCAGTTTTGATATTTGAAGGTGGGGGTCTTTGGGAGGTAATTAAGATTAGACAAGGTCATCAGGGTGGGGCCACCATGATGGGACTGGTGGTTTTATAAGAAAAGGGAAAAAGACCTGAACTGGTCTGCTCTTGCCCTTTCACCATGTGACGCTCTCTGCCATGTTATGATGTGGTACGAAGGCCCTCACCAGATGCCGGCACCGTGCTCTTGGACTTCCCACTCTCCAGAACTATAAGGAATAATTTTCTTTTTAGTAAATTACCCTGTCTATTGTATTCTGTTATAGCAACAGAAAATAGACTAAAACAAACATCTACATTTTCAAATTGCCATCAACTTGTTAATAATATCCTCATAGTATATGTTTAAGGTTTGTAGAATCTGTAGTGATAACCCCCTTTTCATTTCTGACATTGGTTATTGGTATGCTCTTCCTTTTTTTTTTAATCGATTTTGAGAGAGGGTTATCAATTTTGTTAATCTTCACAGAAATTACTTTTGGCTTTGTTGACACTTTATTTTGTACATTTGTTTTTAACTAGTTCTCTTCTCACTCTGTTGCCCAGGCTAGAGTGCTGTAGCGTGATCTTGGCTCACTGCAACCTCCGTCTTCCAGGTTCAAGCGATTCTCCTGTCTCAGCCTCCTGAGTAGCTGGGATTACAGGTGCCCGCCACCACACTTGGCTAATTTTTGTATTTTTAGTAGAGACAGGGTTTCACCATGTTGGCCAGGCTGGTCTCAAACTCCTGACCTCGTGATCCACCCACCTTGGCCTCCCAAGGTGCTGGAATTACAGGCGTGAGCCACCACGTCTAGCTAGTTCTCTTATTTTCTTCTTTCTTTAGATTTAATTGTCTGTTTCTACCTTTTTGAAATGAATGTTTAGCTCACTGGTTTTCAGCCTTTTTTCTTTTTTTGTTTTTGTTTTTTTGTTTTTTTTTGAGACAGAGTTGTGCTCTGTTGCCCAGGCTGGAGTGCAGTGGCGCGATCTTGGCTCACTGTAACCTCTGCCTCCCGGGTTCATGCTGTTCTCCTGCCTCAGCCTCCCGAGTAGCTGGGATTACAGGCGCCCGCCACCACGCCCGGCTAATTTTTTGTATTTTTAGTAGAGACGGGGTTTCACCATGTTAGCCAGGATGGTCTCGATCTCCTGACCTCATGATCCACCCGCCTCAGCCTCTCAAAATGCTGGGATTACAGGCGTGAGCCACCGTGTCCGGCTTTCTTTTCTAATACACTTAAATTTGCCACAAAGCGTGACTTAGTTTTTTTTTTTTCAAGATATATAATTTTACTTGTCCCATAACTGTGAAGAAATAACAAATCATACTTCAAAATAGAAGATAAAATAACTATAATAACAACAAAAACCCATGAATGCATTGTTGTTAACTGAGCCAATAGTCACGTTTCCTTCTTGCCATCTCTGCCTATAGTAGTCCTGCTCCTTGGATGTCTTTGTCTTTCAATCCTCCTTTTGTTCCTTATTTTCCCTTCTCTACTCTCTTTTGATTTCTCCATTGACCTCAGATTGTTTAGAAGTTTAGAGTCGTATTTCTTAATTTCTAAACATAAGGAGGGTTTTTTTTTTAGGTATCTTGCTTAATTGCAATTGGGTTGGGAACATTTTATATGGTTTTAATCTTTTGAAATGTGTCGAGCCTTTATGGCTTGGCATATGCTTAGCTTTTGTTAATGTGCCATATGTGCTTGAATCATAATCCTTGGTTCATGATGCACCGTCTTAGCTCAGGTTCCCCCAGAAACAGACCCTGGGACAGAGAATTAGAGGTTGATCCCAGTAAGCATTACTAGGGCAGTGGGAAGTGAGACAGGGACAGTCGTCTTGAGTACAATTTTCCATACTGTTTTAACAAGTGTCAGAATAATTTTTTAATGGCCCTCCACATTTCTACTCTTCTTTCATCTTTACATGGACTCTGCAGGTTTCCTCCTAGCTCTCTGGCTATGCCACCACCTTCTCCCACCCAGCCGTGACATAATGATTTTCTTCAAGGCTTACACCAGGCCTCTTCTTATTCTCTCCTCTGTGCAGTGATCTCCTTCCTAGAGAATATCAGATAAGTCATTGGTTCACAGATGGTTATCTCCAGCCCTGGCTTCTGCCTTGGGCTTCCACCTGCTGCCATGGACCTTCATATAGATGTCTCAAAGGGAGCACTAAGTCCCAATGTGTCCGGAATTGCAGCAGGCATTATTTTCCCCAGCTTGTCATTATCACCACCATTTCTTTGCACTCTGCCCCTGCAGAAGGTTTGGTATTGTTATTGTTGTTGCTGTTCTTTTTCTTAGAAGGCCTCACTCCATCTTAAGCCTGGATGTACAATTCCCCTTTTCATTTTTTTAAAATTTTTTTTTTTATAGTCTGGGTATACAGTTCCCCTTTTGTTCATTTTATTTGTTTGTTTATTTATTTATGAGATGGGGTCTCACTCTGTTGACCAGGCTGGAGTGCAGTGATGTGATCTCGGCTCACTGCCACCTCCACCTCCTGGGCTCAGATGATCCTCCCACCTCAGCCTCCTGAGTAGATGAGACTACAGGCACGCATGCCCAGCTAATTTTTGTCTTTTTAGTAGAGATGGGGTTTCACCATATTGTCCAGGCTGTTCTCTAACTCCTGAGCTCAAGAAATCTGCCTGCCTTGGCCTCCCAAAGTGCTGGGATTACAGGAGTGAACCACCATGCCCAGCCCCTTTTGTTTATTTTAAAGCTGAAATGAGGACTCAGTTAATTTTGTTGTAGTCTTGTCTGGTGAGGGGCGATTCTTCACCCTTGCTGCCGTCCCTCACACTCTTCCTATTTTCTAAATATGCAGTCAGTCATTTAGATCACATCACCTGTATGAATAAAAGCCTTTCATGTCAGGTGCATTCTTCAGGCTTCTAACTTCTTGCAATTCCTCAGTTACGTCTAGTTACATCTGTGGATTCCTGCACCATTGCAGATGCGAAGCAGGAGAAAAGAAGGGTTTTCTTTTCATCTTTTTTTTTTTTTTTTTTCTGAGACAGAATCACTCTATGGCCCAGGCTGGAGTGCAATGGCGTGGTCTCGGCTCACTGCGAGGACTGTCTCCCGGGTTCAAGCATTGCTCCTGCCTCAACCTCCTGAGTAGCTGGGATTATAGACATGCACCACCACACCCAGCTAATTTTTTTGTATTTTTAGTAGAGATGGGGTTTCGATATGTTGGCCAGGCTGGTCTAGAACTCCTAACCTCAAGTGATCTGCCCTCCTCTGCCTCCCAAAGTGCTGGGATTCCAGGCATGAGCCACCACACCTGGCCTTCATTTTTGTTTTGAAGGAATTACCTCCTACCCCTTAAGTCCTGCAGTCCCTGAACTTGACCTTATCTGCAGCAAAGATGAGAAAGGGGGAAGGTATGATAAAAGGAGAAAACACTTGCCAATGTTTTCTAAATTAACCCATGACATTAAAATTTAACATTTTCTGCACTTCCTGATCACAGTCCTGTCTTTTACTCAGTTGTGGGCGTGCACTTTTTTTTTTTTTTTTTTTAAGGTGGAGTCTCGTTCTGTTGCCCAGGCTGGAGTGCAGTGGCGCAATCTCAGCTCACTGCAACCTCCATCTCCCGAGTTCAAGCGATTCTCCTGCCTCAGCCTCCTGAGTAGCTGGGACCACAGGCATGCACCACCATGCCCAGCTAATTTTTGTATTTTTAGTACAGATGGGGTTTCACCATGTTGGCCAGGATGGTCTCAATCTCCTGACCTCGTGATCCACCTGCCTCGGCCTCCCAAAATGTTGGGATTACAGGCGTGAGCCACCGCACCCAGCCTGGGCATGCATATTTTATGGATCTTAACTCGACTTTTAAATTTTCTTTGAGCATCTGGGAATTTTGTGAAAGCACTTTGTTAGTTTCTATTAGTGTCCCCTATGTCCAAAATTCTCATTAAAGAATGCCGTTTCCCATCTCTCAAGAATTTATCAATTCAGGCTGGGCATGGTGGCTTACGTCTGCAATCCCAGCACTTTGGAAGGCCAAGGTAGGCTGATTGTTTAAGGTCAGGAGTTCAAGACCAGCTTGGCCAACATGGTGAAACCCCATCTGTACTAAAAAAACAAAAATTAGCTGGGCATGGTGGCAGGTGCCTGTAATCCCGGCTATGCGGGAGGCTGAGGTAGCAGGATTGCTTGAGCCCGGGAGGCAGAGGTTGCAGTGAGCCGGGATCACGACGCCGCTGCACTCCAGCATGGGCGACAGACTGAGACTCTGTCTCAAAAAAAAAAAAAAAAAAAAAAAAGTATGAATTCACATTGTGCACAGGAAGAAAATTATGTGAATATCCTTCCTAACAGGGAGAGGCCTTCCCTGGCCTTGCTCCCCTTGGGCTGCCATCTGCATGGGGCTTTCTTAGGTATCAAGGCCACCTCAGTTTGGAGAGATGCCAGAAGTGGAAGTGTCAGCCAGACCATGTTTTCATTCTACTTGTCTATATTAGATCAAAGTCAGAGAGAGAATCTCAGTTCATAGAGGGAACACTTTATAACCTGTGTTTATGGAGGAGAATCACATACCAAGTGGAATCACCTTGAAGCAAGGCTTGTGTGCCGGGGGCGATGGCTCGTGCCTGTAATCCCAGCACTTTGGGAGGCTGAGGCAAATGGATCACTTGAGGTCAGGAGTTTGAGACCAGCCTGGCCAACATGGTGAAACCCTATCTCTACTAAAAAATACAAAAATTAGCTGGGCGTGGTGGTACATGCGTATAATCCCAGCTACTCGGGAGGCTGAGGCAGGAGAATCGCTTGAACCCAGGAGGCAGAGGTTGCATTGAGCCAAGATCATGCCACTGTACTCCAGCCTGGGCTACAGAACAAGACTCCATCTCATAAATAAATAAATAAATAAATAAATAAATAAATAAATAAATGGGATTTCGAGACCAGGCTGTCCAACATGATGACCATGTTTGTATTAACTTAGCTGGGCGTGGTGGCGCATGCCTGTGATCCCAGCTACTTGGGAGGCCGAGGCAGGAGAATCACTTGAACCCGGGAGGCAGAGGTTGCAGTGAGCTGAGATCATGCCATTGTACTCTAGCCTGGGTGACAAGAGCGAAACTCTGTCTCAAAAATAATTAAAAAAAAAAAAAAGTGGAACCGTTTAGTAGATAATAATCACATAAAGAGTTATCAACTCTTTCCCTGTGTCAATGTTAAACATTCCCACCTCCACCTTCATCACATACCCTGTTGGAGAAGGGTACTTCTCTGACCCATAGCCAGGGCTGGCTGGTGAGATTTGTGTTAGCCAATGAGAGGTGAAAAGATGTGACATATGCCACGTCTGGGAGGAAGTTTTGAATGGCATGCATCTTGTAGCTTTGCATTTTGTGTTTCATCTGTACGTTGTGGGAATGGCCTTAGAGGATGATGCTCATTCAGCCCGGGACCAGGAATGAGAATAGAAACTGAGCAGAGCTACAGGTCAACCTCAGTCCTCATTTAAATGATCAAGAACTACATGCTTGTTGTTGTAAGCCACTGAGATACTGTGGTTATTTGTTACAGCAGCAAAACCTCAGTGATACAATAGGAACAGGCAACTCACAAAAGAGGAAAGGAAAAATATGCAATCTCTCTAACCATTAGAGAAGTGTAGATTCCAGTGAGATTTTTGGTCCTTCAGATTGGCAAAAACTAAAAAGTCCGATAATATCTAATGTTGGCAAGAAAATGTAGAACTAGGCTGGGTGCAGTGGCTCATGCCTGTAATCCCATCATGTTGGGAGGCTGAGGTGGGTGGATCGCTTGAAGCCAGGAGTTTGAGACCAGCCTGACTGACATGCAGAAATCCTGTCTCTACTAACAGTACAAAAATTAGTCGGACGTGGTGGTGCATGCCTGTAATCCCAGCTACTCAGGAGGCTGAGGCACAAGAATTGCTGGAACTCAGGAGGTGGAGCTGAGATCATACCACTGCACTCCAGCCTGGGTGACACAGCAAGACTCTCTCTCAAGAAAAAAAAAAAGAAAGAAAAAGAAAAAGAAAATGTAGGCCAGGCGCAGTGGCTCACACCTATAATCCCAGCACTTTGGGAGGCCGAGGCCGGCGGATCACCTGAGGTCAGGAGTTCGAGACCAGCCTGGCCAACATGGAGAAACCCCGTCTCTACTAAAAATACAAAAATTAGCCAGGCATGGTGGCACATGCCTGTAGTCCCAGCTACTCAGGAGGCTGAAGCAGGAGAATTGCTTGAACCCGGGAGGCAGAGGTGAGCCAAGATTGCGCCATTGCACTCCAGCCTGGGCAACAAGAGCAGAATTCTGTCTCAAAAGAAAAAAAAAGAAAAGAAAAATTGAAAAGAAAATGTAGAAATAGGGCCAAGCGTGGTGGCTCACACCTATAATCCCAGCACTTTAGGGGGCCAAAGTGGGAGGATAGCTTGAGGCCAGGTGTTTGGGACCAGCCTGGGCAACATAGTGAGACCCCATCTCTAAAAAAAAAAAAATTAAAATAAGTAGAAAGTGTAAAAATAGGTACCTCATAAGCTATTGTTCATGGTACACACATTTTGGAGGAAAATTGCTGATACATTCCAAACTGTGCATGCATGTTTGTGCCCGAGTTCATTTGAGATTGGGAGGGGAACTGAAATCACAAGAGAAATATTCAAGGGGTTCTTACACTCTCTTTGTATTGTTTGAAATCTTGTGACAATTAATTTATGTATTACTTCAACAGTTTGTAGGAAGCTTAATTTTTTTTTTTTTTTAGATGGAGTTTCGCTCTTGTTGCCCAGGCTGGAGTGCAGTGACACAATCTCAGCTCACTGCAACCTCTGCCTCCTGGGTTCAAGCGATTCTCCTGCCTCAGCCTCCCAAGTAGCTGGGATTACAGGCGCCCACCACCACACCCGGCTAATTTTTGTATTTTTAGTAGAGATGGGGTTTTGCCATGTTGGCCAGGCTGGTCTCAAACTCCTGATCTCAGGTGATCTGCCTGCCTCAGCCTCCCAATGTGCTGGGATTGCAGGCATGTGCCACCACGCCTGGCCAAGTTTTTATTTTTATTTTTGCTGTATTATTTATTCCTAATTACTTTGAATCATGCTAGTTCATGTGGTCTTTAAAAGTTTTTACTCTTTTTGATTAATTTTTATGTGTTAGTCTTGGATTGATTGACATTTTAATGTTAATTCTTTTGTTGCCATCATTTAGATATTTGTACCCTTCTTTTGAAGTTATACCTATCCTTCACTTAATGACTAATTTATTCCTAAAAACCTTGCTGCTAAGTGACAAACCTGCATATGAAAAAAAATTTCTATTAATTTTAATGAGAAAATACATCATTTATCTCAATCCAAGACACGTGAATAATTTTAATAGAAAAAAATCAACCAAATAAAGAAAACATATTTATGTCAGTAGTAAACAACAATTTTTTTTTTTTTTTGAGACGGAGTCTCCCTCTGTCTCCCAGACTGGAGTGCAGTAGCATGATCTTGGCCCACTGCAACCTCCGCCTCCCGGGTTCAAGCAACTCTCCTGCCTCAGCCTCCTGAGTAGCTGGGGCTACAGGCACGTGCCACTACGCCCGGCTAATTTTTGTATTTTTATTAGAGACAGGGTTTCACCATGTTGGCCAAGCTGGTCTCAATCTCCTGACCTCGTGATCCACCTGCCTCGGCCTCCCAAAATGCTGGGATTACAGGCGTGAGCCACAGCGCCCAGCCCAACAAGTTTAATGTAAATAAATATTATGTGCATTGAACTTCGTGTAATGTAGATATGTTGCCTTCCCCAAAAGAGGAACTCAGGACTTGACCATGGGGGAGGGGGCATTTTTCATCTTGCACCATTGTCCTCACCAATTTTTCAATCTTTTGGGAGCTCATGATTACACTGCCCTCAAACTTTACAGAAAATAAACTTATGGCACCCCAAATACGTTTGAAACAAAATTAAGGCTAAGCAAGGGCGTTTCCTAGCATGGAAGCATGCATGGAATTAAGATGCTGGCTCTGCCGCCGACCAGGAGGTGGCGCTGTCCCACACAGACCAGAGGCAGCTGCTTCCACGTGAGGCCTCCGGCTGGGAACTGCGCATGGAGATTTTGGGGTGTGTCTTTGCTGGAAACCCTAAGGTCAAGTATTACTTCTTACAGTGTACTTATTTAGTGTGTTTTTGGGGAGTCATTATACTGTAAAAAGGGAGTCATTACAAAAAGTGGCATAACTTTAGTTATTAACTGAATGGTGCTATGTGCAGATAAGTCCATAGCCCTGTATTTTAAAGATAATAGTTTATTCTTTCTACTTCTTAGGTTGGACATTGATTACACACATGTTTATTATAATATTTTTAAAAACACAAAATAAATGAAAGCAGGGTATGTATAGAATGGTGATGAGAGTGTATTATGAAACAGATTTTGATCTATCTAAGTCTGAGCTCTCTTGAGGTACAAAAATTAGAAGGAATTAGTAAAATTAAAACCTGATGTGAATAAAACAGGAAATAAAAACAAGGCAAAAAATGATTGAAAGGATTAATCTCAAATTGCTTCTTTCAGGATAAAGTATATGCACCCTTCAGGAGACTGAATAGATAAAGAAAGTAAAAGGTTAAAAACAGATGCATTTAGAAATCAGAAAGGAATGTAATCAGAAATTGTCTGGAGGCTACTGCATGCCACTCTATTAAAAATATTTCCTGCTGAACTTCTAAGGATCATATTTGACACAAGATGTAGAAAACACAAGTGTCCTAGTTACTGTGGAAAAGTTTGGAAAGGTGATTAAAAAAACGTTGTTTTTATTTTTTGAGACAGAGTCTCACTGTATCGCCCAGGCTGGAACGCAATGGCGTGATCTCGGCTCACTGCAACCTCTGCCTCTCAGGTACAAGCGATTCTCCTGCCTCAGCCTCCCAAGTAGCTGGGATTACAGGTGTGCAACACCACGCCCCGCTAATTTTTGTATATTTATTACAGACAGGGTTTCACCATGCTGGTCACGCTGGTCTCAAACTCCTGACCTCGTGATCCGCCCACCTCTGTCTCCCAAAGTGCTGGGATTACAGGCATGAGCTACCATGCCCAGCCAAAAAAAAAAATCGTTATATATATATAAAATCTCCTTTACTCAGATTTTCCTCCTGTGGACATTTTGCTTTATTTGCTTCATTGCTTTTCTTTCTCTCTGTTCTTTTATTTTTGGAGACAGCATCTTGCTATTGTTCAGGGTGGCAACAGCAGTGGTGTGATCATGCAGCCTCGACCTCCTGGGCTCAAGTGATCGTCCTGCCTCAGCCTCCCACATAGCTGGGACCACAGGTATACACCACTATGCCCAGCTAATTTTTTTTTTTTTTTGGTAGGGGTCTTGCTATGTTTCCCAGGCTGTTCTCAAATTCCTGGGCTCAAGGAATCCTCCCACCTCAGCCTCCCAAAGTGCTGGGATTACCGGTGTAAGTCACTGTGCCCGGCCTCTCTCTGTTCTTAACATTTTTTTTCCCTGAACAATTTGAGAATGTGTTGCACACATCATGGCCGTTTACCCCAGATGTAGTGTAGAGTGCACTAGTGAGCGAGCTTCTGGTATCAATGGGAAACTCACTGGTGGAGTCTCCGTAGGCTAGGAGTGACAGTGAGATATGATGCCATTGAACTGGGCTCCCTAGGGTTAATGGGAGTGACAGGATTCTGAAATAGCAGAGGCAGGTGGAGGCACTTAACCATCAGAGACAAAGTGAGTACAAATTACTGGAATGGGCAGCAAGCCTGGACTGGCAGTCAGGGTGCCGTGATACGCAGATACCTGTGGCAATGGCCAGTGGTCCACACAGTCCCCTGGGGAGAACACCATCCCATGGGGGATATTGCCTAGAGTATTATTTGACTGTATAACCAGGAAAAATGAAGATCTGGGGAGCAGAGCCCTATGTCATCTTCCACAATGAAAATCACAAGTCCGGCCAGGCACCATGGCTCACACCTGTAATCCCAGCACTTTGGGAGGCCAGTATGGGTGGATCAGGTGAGGTCAGGAGTTCAAGACTAGCCTGGCTAATATGGTGAAACCCCGTCTCTACTAAAATACAAAAATTAGCCGGGCGTGGTGGTGGGGACCTGTAATCTCAGCTACTCACGAGGCTGAGGCAGGAGAATCGCTTGAACCCAGGAGGCAGAGGTTGCAGTGACCCGAGATCATGCTATTGCACTCCAGCCTCGGCGACAGAACAAGACTCCATCTCAAAAAAAAAAAAAAAAAAAATCACATGTCAGTTCTCAAGCTCAGACCCTGTTGACAGAAGGGCAGCCCAGTTCCCCCGAGGAAGAATCCGACAATGCTACTGCAAATACATGCAGCAAGTATTCCTCTAGCTCTTTGTTAAAGGGACCGAGCCATGTTCTAGGGTAACTGTCCACTATAGAAAGGGAAGTACCTAGATTTCTCAAGGGCCATGGAATACCAGGTTCATGAAATCGGTACCAGAGGATCTGAAATGCCACTATAGATCCCTGCCTAGAGTGGGCACGGGAGACAAAGTAATAAGCGGAGTCCTGCCTCATGTTTGTCTCATGTTTGTCCAGTGGGCCCACAGTTCCCTCTTGAAGTTATTTCCAGGTCTCTTAATTGGGGTGGATATACTTAGCAGTTAGCAGAACTTGCATATTAGTTCTCTCACCAATTATGTTAGGCAGGTCCAAGCATCAAGTGTCAAGATGATAAATAAAAAATAATACCACGTCTGGAGAATTGCAGAGATCAGCACCTCCATCAAAGACTAAAGATGCAAGGAGGATGGTTCCTATCATATCGCCATTTGGCTCATATGTATAAAAAACCATATGGATTGTGGTGGATGACTGTGGGCTTCCATCAACTTAACCAAGTGATAGCCGAAATTGTAGCTGCTAGGCTGGATCTTTACCTGAACAGATCGATACGGCTTGTGGCACTTGGCATGCAGCTATTGATCTGATCAATGCATTCTTTTCAATCCTCATGAGTAAAGAGACTCAAAGTTATTTTGTTCATATGTAGGGAAGGCAGCAGAATAGGTTTACCATCTTGCCCCAGTGCTATGGTCACTCTTCTCCTCTCTATCACAGTATGATCCACAGGGACCTGATCATCTTGACATTCTACAGAACGTAATGCTAGCTGGACTTGGTTGAACAAAATATGGCAAGTACTCTGAATGACCAGATGCCAGTTGGTGGGAGACAAGACTCCCCTCCCCTAAAATTCAGAGGCTTTGCCATATTGGTGACATTTGTAGGGGTCCACTGGTCTGAAACAAGTTGCTGTGCCTTAAGCACCCCCTATTGCTAAGAAAGAGGCATTTTGAGGCATCATATACCACACTGGCAATATAGCATTTACTCATTTATTTCCTAGTTCAAATAATACCCAAACAATGAGACCCTGCAGCAGATCCAGGGTGTGGGGCAAACTGCCCTGCTCTTTGCCTTCTGTGCCAGTGGGCTCAGTGATGCTAGTGTAGGCATAGTAGATCAAGATGCCATGTGGTGTTTCTGGAAAGTCCACTGGGAGAATTGCAGCACAGACCCCTAGAGATCTGGAGCAAGACTATGCCTTCTGTAACAGACAATTATTTGCCATTCATTGGAAAAGCAATTCTTGTCATACCATTGGGCCCTAAAAGAGATTTTGAAATTGACCATGGGGCATCAAGTGACTTTGCACCTGGAGCTGCCTTTCAAGTATGATAGAAATGGTCATTCAGGAGCAGGTCGAGCACATAAGTAAGTTAAATGGACACATGGCCCAGATCCCCAGGTCATCCACCTCGGTTGCATTGAAGCCATTGACTCAGCTGATGTCCATAGCCTCAGGTAGGTGTGTATGATCAACTGATAGAAGAACAATCCTGGGCCTTGTTGGTGTGAGCTGAAATAGACTGTTATCCACTGAAATACACTGCTATCATACTACAGCCCCACTCAAGGTGGCCCTCAAAATAGTCATGAGGGGAAATCTTCCCAGCAATCAGAGCTGAACAGTGTATTTGGCCATCCACTTTGTATAGAGGGAGAAGAGGCCTGAAGTAGGTATGAGTATGGACTCCTGAGCTGTGGCAAATGGCTTGGCTAGTTGGTCAGGGAGCTGGAAGGACCAAGTTAGGCAAAAGGGAGACAAGGAGATTTTGTATTTTTAGTAGAGATGCAGTTTCACCATGTTGGCCAGGCTGGTCTCGAACTCCTAACCTCAGGTGATCCGCCCACCTCGGCCTCCCAAACTGCTGGGATTACAGTCGTGAGCCACCACGCCTGGCCTAGTAATTAACTTTACATATTTTGACATTCATAATTAACATGTATAAAATCAAGAAATAGCTCTACTGTCCTTCAACTATATAAGGATATTTGATTACATTAACCTCACATCCTCTCCCCCTTACATGCTGTGTTTCTCTTGCTCTTTTGGGCCCAGAAGACATTCTTACAGTGTACTGTACCATCAGTGTTCTTTGTTCTTTCCTGCGTCTCTGATCTTCCTGGATTACTCTTCTGCATAAGCACATCCTTCAGAATTTATGGCAGCTCTTTTTGGAGCAAACCCTCTATATCGTTAGCCCAAAAATGTCTTTATTTTACTGTCATTCTTGAAATATATTTTTGTTGAATATATAATTCCAAGTGAACAGCCTGTGTAGAAAAAAGTTAACACAGCAGGCCTGAGCCTGCTATTCTCGGAAAAGTCGGCTTGCAAGGTTGGCCCTTGGCTGGCATCTAGTCAGTTGGATTTCCATCATTCTCTAATCAGAGTGTCTCACTGTATCTGAAGTGTTCAGCTTATGCTGAACACCTCTTTTCCTTCTGAGAGTCTAGAATTTTGGCACATGCCAGACAGTGGACGCCAATGTAAGTACCTTCCCTGCATTAAAACCTTACACACTGAGTCTCTAATGAGCCTCCCTGGTAGACAATGTTTCACATGTGTTGTCATAACCTGTTGCTGGAGGAATTACGTGCATCCTGTGGATTCCATTGGGAAAGGACTCTTGGAAGCTTGTGTTGCACCCAGTAGGAGCTTGGCCTGGCCTGGTACCCCATGTATTACCTGGCCCCTTTAATGATGATGTTTGAGTCTCTGATTTTCAATGTTAACTTGGATCCTGTGTCCAATAGTTCCTGAAATGTCGATTATTCCCTTTTCCCCAGTGTACATTTACCTGAGTACATGCCCTCAGGTCTTTCTGGAGAAGGATTGGAGGGAATCATTACCACATACATTTGCCGTGATGTAGGATCCTCCCTTATGTGGGCTGGCATCCCATTCAGTCAAGGGGTACTGGCTCAGGTCTAGAAACTGATCAAAGGATCATAGTTTTTTATTGAGATGTGTCTTGAGCCTTTATCATCTTTTCTGATTCCCTCTGATTGCATAAATTAAGCTGTATTTTGCCCTTAGGAAAATTATGTCCTATTATCATCTCTATAATACTCTCTCTCTTTTTTTTTGAGACAGAATCTCATTCTGTTACCCAGGCTAGAGTACAATAGCACCATATCGGCTCATTGCAACCTCTGCCTCCTGGGTTCAAGCGATTCTCCTGCCTCAGCCTCCTGAGTAGTAGGGATTATAGGCACCCACCACCACGCCTGGCTAATTTTTTGTATTTTTAGTGGAGACTGGGGTGTTTCACCATGTTGGCCAGGCTGGTCTTGAACTCCTGACCTCAGGTGATCCACCCACCTAGGCCTCCCAAAGTGCTGGGATTACAGGCGTAAGCCACAGCGCCTGGCCCATCTCTATAATTCTCTATGGGAACAGACTCCCCTGCCTGTCATACATTACATCTGTTCTTGCCATGTATTACAGCAATCTCACCCAGCTTTCTTCTGGCAGTGAAGTGTTGTCACCTGGCCTCTATTATTTCAGGACTCATCCTCATTAGTATTGGGAACATAGCGCTGTAACATCATCTCCCACTATCAGCCCACAGTCACCACCAAGCTTCTCGCTGATGCTGGTGGCCCCATTCAACAGCACATTCCTCCTCGTTTGGATAAACAGAAGGTGCCCATGGCTCCCCTGTGGACTGCGGTGATCTGGTGGGTTTTCTTTCCTCAGTAGCATATCCACTCCAGCATGCCTGCTTCTCTGAGCCACCTCATCCCTGTATCCACTATTGCACGGCATTTCTGGCAGTTCTACTTTCCTGGGGGATATTGCTTTTTCCAAGCTTCCATGAGACCGTTGAGTGGAGTGTTAGTACTATCTTCACCTCCTTGCTGGGGTGTGAATCCCATACCCCACAGCAGCACTCTCGCATCAATAAACTTCCCTTTATCCAACTTTGTCCCACTTGATGCAGCATGAGGAGAGCCAGCCCCGTGTGTCTCCCCAGCACCTACTGGACATTTGGCCACGTCCTGTGGTTCCTTCATGTATCATTCTTTCCTCCCTTAGTAGACTGAGTATCTTCCTGTCAGGTGGCCAAGCAGCAGCCCCTAAGCAGCAGCCTGGGGGAGCCACAGCTGCTATGTATCAAGCACAAGGGAAGGCCTGGCTGACATGCATGGTCAGGAAAGCAACAAGGAGCCATTTTTTAGATCAGGCAGTTTATATTACTCATACAGATGGTGAAAGCGCAAATAGACAGAGGTGCCAGGTCCCTGTGACCCTTGCACAGGGCAACACCAAAACAAAAGGGGCCAAATGGCAGCAACATGAGTGCCAGGTGAAGCCCATACCACACTGCAGCCAAGCAGCTTTATAGCTGGTAGGTATGCGCATGCTCTCAGGGATGGGAAGGCATAATTCTAGGTGGTCCCCCAATTCCCACTCCCTCATATACATGCCTTGTATCATCGCCTCCCGTCGAGTGTGGGTGCTAATTCTAAGCTACAGACAAGCATTTTCCCCTTCCTTCCTAAGCTACAGCCAAGCCTGCCTACCTGCCTGCCTGCCTTCCTTCCTAAGCTACAGTCAAGCCTGCCTGCCTTCCTCCCCTCCCTCCCTCCTTTCTTTCCCTCCCCTCGCCTCCCCTCCCCTTCTCTCCCCTCCCCTCCCTTCCCTTCCCTTCCTTTCCCTTCCCTTCCCTTTCCTTTCCCTTCCCTTCCCTTTCCTCCTTCTTCCTCCCCTCCCCTCCCCTTGCCTCCCCTTCCCTGGCCTCCCCTTCCCTTCTTCTCCCTCCCCTCCCCTCGCCTCGCCTCCCCTCACCTAACCTCTCCTTCCCTCGCCTCGCCTTCCCTTCCTCTTTCTTTTGACAGAGTCTTGCTCTGTTGCCCAGGCTGGAGTGCAGTGGTGTGATCTCATCTCACTGCCTCGCCTCCTGAGTAGCTGTGATTACAGGCATGTGCCACCATGCCCAGCTTCTTTTTTTTTTTTTGTATTTTTAGTAAAGACGGAGTTTTCGCCATGTTGGCCAGGCTAGTCTCAAACTCCTGACCCCTAGTGATCTGCCCACCTTAGCCTCCCAAAGTGCTGGGATTACAGGCATGAGCCGCCGTGCCTGGCCCAGCCAAGTGTTTTCTAGTCTGCAGCTATACTCAGAGGAGGGCAAGGCATGGAGTCTCATGCTTACCAGAACCAGGGAAGCAGGTGATAAACTGGCTCGGGAGAGTTCTGAAGAAGACTGCCCATCTTGAAACCGCCTTTGCCAAAATTATGGGGAATTATGACAGTGAAATAGATCAGACCTAACTGACTCCATCTTGCTTCTAACCTCTAAACTGTCCTTATCCATTCCTGGGCATAGGCCAAACTAGCCTTGGGAAGGAATTTAGTTTATAGTTTAAATAACAGCCCTTCCCAAAAGCAAATCTGTTCTTGTAAAATGAATGAAAGGCCACCAGCCACCAAGTTAGGATGAGAGGGGCTGGAACTCTAAATATTACCAGCTGTTACGTGGAAGGTCATGAGATTTGCAACTTCCCTGATTACTCTTGAAGATAACATCACCATTGTGAACCTGAGATTGGCCTTTTGAGATGTCTTTTCAGGTTTTTCCATTTCTGACAAGTGGTTGGCCCCACCTGGACCTGCCAACCAGTTCTGTGGCACTCACCCAGGAACTGACTCAGCATAAGAGGATAGCTTCGACTGCCTATGAGTTCATCCTCAAGCCAACCAATCGGTGCTCCCGACTCACTAGACCCCTACCCACCAAATTATTCTTAAAAACCCTGATCCCTGAGTTTTCTTTTCTTTTCTTTTTTTTTTTTTAATTATACTTTAAGTTCTGGCAAACGTGTACATCGTGCAGTTTTGTTACATAGGTATACACGTGCCCTGGTGGTTTGCTGCACCCATCAACCCGTCACCTACATTAGGTATTTCTCTTAATGTTATCCCTCCTCTAGCCCCAGACCCCCTGACAGGCCCTGGTGTGTGATGTTCCCCTCCCTGTGTCCATATATTCTCATTGTTCAACTTCCACTTATGAGTGAGAACATGTGGTGTTTGGTTTTCTGACCTTGTGATAGTTTGCTGAGAATGATGGTTTCCAGCTTGATCCATGTCCCTGCAAAGGACATGAACTCATCCTTTTTTATGGCTGCATAGTATTCCATGGTGTATATGTGCCACATTTTCTTAATCCAGTCTATCATTGATGGACATTTGGGTTGGTTCCAAGTCTTTGCTATTGTGAATAGTGCCGCAATAAACATACGTGTGCATGTGTCTTTATCATAGAATGATTTATAATCCTTTGGGTATATGCCCAGTAATGGGATTGCTGGGTCAAATGATATTTCCAGTTCTAGATCTTTGAGGAATCGCCACACTGTCTTCCACAATGGTTGAACTAATTTACACTCCCACCAACAGTGTAAAAGCATTATTTTTCCACAACCTCTCCAGCATCTGTTGTTTCCTGACTTTTATTTTTTTTATTTTTTTTATTGAGACAGAGTCTCGCCATCTTGCCCAGGCTGGAGTGCAGTGGCACGATCTCAACTCTTTGCAAGCTCTGCCTCCTGGGTTCACGCCATTCTCCTGCCTCAGCCTCCCGAGTAGCTGGGACTACAGGCACCCGCCACCATGCCTGGCTAATTTTTTTGTATTTTTAGTAGAGACAGGGTTTCACCGTGTTAGCCAGGAGGGTCTCGATCTCCTGACCTCGTGATCCACCCGCCTCGGCCTCCCAAAGTGCTGGGATTACAGGCTTGAGCCACCGTGCCTGGCCTGTTTCCTGACTTTTTAATGATTGCCATTCTAACTGGCATGAGATGGTATCTCATTGTGGTTTTGATTTGCATTTCTCTAATGACCAGTGACGATGAGCATTTTTTCATGTCTGTTGGCTGCATAAATGTCTTCTTTTTAGAAGTGTCTGTTCATACTCTTTGCCCATTTTTTGATGGGGTTGTTTGCTTTTTTCTTGTAAATTTGTTTAAGTTTTTTGTAGATTCTGGATATTAGCCCTTTGTCAGATAGATAGATTGCAAAAATTTTCTCCCATTCTGTAGGTTTCCTGTTCACTCTGATGGTAGTTTCTTTTGCTGTGCAGAGGCTCTTTGGTTTAATTAGATCACATTTGTCAATTTTGCCTTTTGTTGCCATTGCTTTTGGTGTTTTAGGCATGAAGTCTTTGCCCATGCCTATGTCCTGAATGGTATTGCTCAGGTTTTCTTCTAGGATTTTTATGGTCCTAGGTCTTACATTTAAGTCTTTGATCCATCTTGAGTTGATTTTTGTAAAAGGTGTAAGGAAGAGGTCCAGTTTCAGTTTTCTGCATATGGCTAGCCAGTTCTCCCAACACCATTTATTAAATAGGGAATCTTTTTCCTATTGCTTGTGTGTGTCAGGTTTGTCAAAGATCAGATGGTTGTAGCTGTGTGGTGTTATTTCTGAGGCCTCCGTTCTGTTCCATTGGTCTGTATCTCTGTTTTGGTACCAGTACCATGCTGTTTTGGTTACTGTAGCCTTGTAGTATAGTTTGAAGTCAGGTAGCATGATGCTTCCAGTTTTGTTCTTCTTGCCCAGGATTGTCTTGGCTATGCAGGCTCTTTTTTGGTTCTATATGAAGTTTAAAGTAGTTTTTTCCAGTTCTGTGAAGAAAGTCTGTGGTAGCTTGATGGGGATAGCATTGAATCTATAAATTACTTTGGGCAGTATGGCCATTTTCACGATATTGATTCTTCCCATCCATGAGCATGGAAT
The DNA here is from genome assembly GCF_029281585.2 of Gorilla gorilla gorilla. Lineage (NCBI taxonomy): Eukaryota > Metazoa > Chordata > Mammalia > Primates > Hominidae > Gorilla > Gorilla gorilla. The sequence continues at coordinate 50,202,377 of NC_073236.2, forward strand.
GTTTTCCCATTTGTTTTTGTCCTCTCTTATTTCCTTGAGCAGTGGTTTGTAGTTCTCCTTGAGGAGGTCCTTCACATCCCTTGTAGGTTGGATTCCTAGGTATTTTATTCTCTTAGTAGCAATTGTGAATGGGAGTTCACTCATGATTTGGCTCTCTGTTTGTCTGTTATTGGTTTATAGGAATGCTTGTGATTTTTGCACATTGATTTTGTATCCTGAGACTTTGCTGAAGTTGCTTATCAGCTTAAGGAGGTTTTGGGCTGAGACAATGGGGTTTTCTAAATTTACAATCATGTCATCTGCAAAGAGAGACAATTTGACTTCCTCTCTTCTTATTTGAATACCATTTATTGCTTTCTCTTGCCTGATTGCCCTGGCCAGAACTTCCAATATTATGTTGAATAGGAGTGGTGAGAGATGGCATCCTTGTCTTGTGCCGGTTTTCAAAGGAATGCTTCCAGTTTTTGCCCATTCAGTATGATATTTGCTGTGGGTTTGTAATAAATAGCTCTTATTATTTTGAGATATGTTCCACTGATACCTAGTTTATTAGAGTTTTTAGCATGAAGGGGTGTTGAATTTTATCAAAGGCCTTTTCTGCATCTATTGAGATAATCATGTGTTTTTTGTCATTGGTTCTGTTTATATGATGGATTACGTTTATTGATTTGCGTATGTTGAACCAGGGTTGCATCCCAGGGATGAAGCCAACTTGATCATGGTGGATAAGCTTTTAGATGTGCTGCTGGATTCAGTTTGCCAGTATTTTATGAGGATTTTTGCATTGATATTCATCAGGGATATTGGCCTGAAATTTTTTTTTGTTGTGTCTCTGCCAGGTTTTGGTATCAGGATGATGCTGGCCTCATAAAATGAGTTAGGGAGGATTCCCTCTTTTTCTATTGTTTGGAATAGTTTCAGAAGGCATGGTACCAGATCCTCTTTGTACCTCTGGTAGAATTCGGCTGTGAATTCATCTGGTCCTAGACTTTTTTTGGTTGGTAGGCTATCAATTACTGCCTCAATTTCAGAACTTGTTACTGATCTATTCAGAGATTCGACTTCTTACTGGCTTAGACTTGGGAGGGTGTATGTGTCCAGAAATTTATCCATTTCTTCTAGATTTTCTAGTTTATTTGCATAGAGGTGTTTATAGTATTCTCTGATAGTAGTTTGTACTGCTGTAGGATCAGTGGTGATATCCCCTATATCATTTTTTATTGCGACTACTTGATTCTTCTCTCTTTTCTTCTTTATTAGTCTGGCTAGCAGTCTATTTTGTTGATTTTTTCAAAAAACCAGCTCCTGGATTCATTGATTTTTCGAAGGGATTTTCATGTCTCTATCTCCTTCAGCTCTGCTCTCTTAGTTATTTCATGTCTTCTGCTAGGTTTTGAACATGTTTGCTGTTGCTTCTCTAGTCCTTTTAATTTTGATGTTAGGGTGTCAATTTTAGATCTTTCCTGCTTTCTCTTGTGGGCATTTAGTGCTATAAATTTCCCTCTAAACACTGCTTTAAATGTGTCCCAGATATTCTGGTACATTGTGTCTCTATTCTCATTGGTTTCAAAAACATCTTTATTTCTGCCTTCATTTCGTTATTTACCCAGTAGTCATTCAGCAGCAAGTTGTTCAGTTTCCATGTAGTTGTGCAGTTTTGAGTGAGTTTCTTAATCCTGAGTTCTAATTTGATTGCACTGTGGTCTGAGAGACTGTTTGTTATGATCTCTGGTCTTTTGCGTTTGCTGAGGAGTGTTTTACTTCCAATTATGTGGTCGGTTTTAGAATAAGTGTGATGAGGTGCTGAGAAGAATATATATTCTGTTGATCTGGGGTGGAGAGTTCTGTAGAGGTCTATTAGGTCTGCTTGGTCCAGAGCTGAGTTCAAGTCCTGAATATCCTTGTTAATTTTCTGTTTCATTGATCTAATATTAACAGTGGGGTGTTAAAGTCTCCCACTATTATTGTATGGGAGTCTAAGCCTCTTTGTAGGTCTCTAAGAACTTGCTTTATGAATCTAGGTGCTTCTGTATTGAGTGCATATATATTTAGGATAGTTAGCTCTTCTTGCTGCATTGTTCCCTTTACCATTATATAATGCCCTTCTTTGTCTCTTTTTATCTTTGTTGGTTTAAAGTCCGTTTCATCAGAGATTAGGATTGCAACTCCTGCTTTTTTTTGCTTGGTAAATATTCCTCCATTCTTTTATTTTGAGCCTATGTGTGTCTTTGCATGTGAGATGGGTCTCCTGAATATAGCACACTCATGGTTCTTGACTCTTTACCCAATTTGCCAGTCTGTGTTTCTAATTGGGGCATTTAGCCCATTTACATTTAAGGTTAATATTTGTTTTTGTTTTTGTTTTTGAGATGGAGTCTCACTCTGTTGCCCAGGCTGGAGTGCAACGGCACCATCTCGGCTCACTGCAACCTCCGCCCCCTGGGTTCAAGCAATTCTCCTGCCTCAGCCTCCCGAGTATTACGGGCACCTGCCACCAGGCCTGGCTAATTTTTTTATTTTTAGTAGAGACGGGGTTTCACCATGTTGGTCAGGCTGGTCTCGAACTCCTGACCTTGTGATCCGCCTGCCTTGGACTCCCAAAGTGCTGGGATTACAGGCGTGAGCCACCATGCCCAACCCAAGGTTAATATTGTTACGTGTGAATTTGATCCTGTCATTATGATGCTAGCTAGTTGTTTTGCCCGTTAATGCAGTTTCTTCATAGTGTCAATGTTTTTTACACTTGATATGTTTTTGCAGTGGCTGGTACTCATTGTTCCTTTCCATGTTTAGTGCTTCTTTCAGGAGCTCTTGTAAGGCAGGTCTGTTGGGAGGTCCGCTGCTCTCTTCAGAGCCATCAGGCAGGGACATTTAAGTCTGCTACAAGCCTGACTGGGCTGCTGCCTTTTTTACAGAGATGCCCTGTCCAGGGAGGAGCAATCTCGCAGTCCAAACACGGCAGCCTTGCTGAGCTGCAGTGGGCTCCACCCAGTTTGAACTTCCCAGCAGCTTTGCTTACACTGTGGTGGTAAAACCGCCTACTCAAGCCTCAGCAATGGCGGACGCCCCTCCCCCTACCACGCTCCACCGTCCCAGGTGGATCTCAGATTGCTGCTGTGCTGGAAGCGAGAATTTCAAACCAGTGGATCTTACTTTCCTGGGCTCCATGGGGGTGGGAACCGCTGAGCCAGACCACTTGGCTCCCTGGCTTCAGCCCCCCTTTCCAGGGGAGTGAACAGTTCTGTCTTGCTGGCGTTCCAGGCGCCACTGGGATATGGAAAAATAAAATAAAATAAAAGCTCCTGCAGCTAGTTCAGTGTCTGCCCAGTTGGCCGCCCAGTTTTGTGCTTGAAACCCACGGCCCTGATGGGGTAGTCACCAGAGGGAATCTCCTGGTTTGCAGGTTGTGAAGACCATGGAACAAGTGCAGTATATGTGCCCAAGTTCCTCAGGCTGAGACCCTCACAGCTTCCCTTGGGTCAGGGGGAAAATTCCCCGATTCCTTGCGCTTCCCAGGTGAGGTGACACCCCACCCTGCTTCCGCTCAGCCTCTGTGGGCTGCACCCACTGTCCAACCTGCCCCGGTGAGATGAACCAGGTACCTCAGTTGGAAATGCAGAAATCACCCACCGTCTGCATCGATCTCGCTGGGACCTGCAGACTGGTGCTGTTCCTATTCGGCCATCTTGAACCTCTCTCCTGATCTCTGAGTTTTCAGGGAGGCTGATTTGAGTAATAATAAAACTCTGGTCTCCTGCTCAGCCAGCTCTGCATGAATTACTTTTTCTCCATGTAATTCCCCTGTCTTGAAAAATGGGTTTTGTCTAGGCAGGGGGCAAAGTGAACCCACTGGGCGGTTACAGTCTCACCGTGTTTCAGGAGCCTCGGGTGTTCTTGCACAAGGGGAGTCAGACTGTGGTTGAGCCTTGTCTACATGGCCTAAGTGAAGACATGCAGGGTCGCCAGGGCACTGTGGAGTTGGCACTCCACACCACCATGCTGGACCTTCCACATACCCCGCTGATAATTCTTCTGGATATTCTTTTTTTTTTTTTTTTTTTTTTTGAGATGGTGTCTCACTCTGTTGCCCAAGGCTGGAGTGCAGTGGCACAATCTCGGCCCACTGCAAACTCTGCCTCCGGGTTAAAGCAATTCTCATGCCTCAGCCTCCTGAGTAGCTGTGACCACAGGTATGTGGTACGACACCTGGCTATTTTTTGTATTTTTAGTAGAGACAGGGTTTCACTATATTGGCCAGGCTGGCCTTGAACTCCTGGCCTCAAGTGATCCACCCACCTCGGCCTCCCAAAGTGCTGCAATTACAGGCATGAGCCACTGTGCTGAGCCTGGGAATTCTTTTTTTTTTTTTTTGAGATGAGGTCTCACTGTGTTGCCCAGGCTGGAGTGCAGTGGCACAATCTTGGCTTACTGCAACCTCTGCCTCTTGGATTTGAGTGATCCTCCCTCCTCAGCCTACCAAGTAGCTGCGACCACAGGTGTGCACCACCACACCTGGTAATTTTTGAATTTTTGGTAGAGGTGGAGTTTCACCTTGTTGCTCAGGCTGGTTTCAAACTCCTGAGCTCAAGTGATTTGCCCACTTGGGCCTCCCAAAGTGCGGATATTACATGTGTGAGCCACCATGCCTGGCCTGGAAATTCTCCATCACTTACCTTAGATGTACTGGTAGAAGGTTGGACCAAATCCTTTTTCTTAGGCAACATTAAATGAGAGTAACCATGACGATGACTCCCAGGAGGACAATTAGGCCTACTTGGAAAAAGATAGGCTGCAATCAGACTTCCCATCCAGAGCCAAGCCAGTTAGGTATGTCATTAATTCAGATGTCCTAGTTGGCTGGCTGGCAGAAAATCCAGGGCAATGTGATCATCCATTACCGCTCACACTTGATAGCCCAAACTAGGTGCGTGGTAGGCAATTATACGCCTGATATCCACCATAAGAAGTGCTATTCATTTGGGGCAAAACTGTAAGAGTGTAAGTCTCTGGCTATCGTAGCCCAACCTAGTCTCAATGCTATGTCCTGCTCAGGGTGAATTAGATTCTGCTAATAGGTTTGGGTGACCACAGCAGCAGCACAGTGCTGACGTGACGTCAAGGTCCAATTCTCACAAGACTGGAGGCTGGGATTAACAATATAAAGGAAATTTAAGTATCAGAAAGAGCCTGAAAGAAGGAATAGTTCCTGGAAGAATACTTCCAAAGTACTCAAAGGAGGAGCTTTTTTTTTTTTTTTTTTTTGAGGTGAAGTCTTGCTCTATCCCCCAGGCGGAGTGCTTTGGCACGAACTAGGCTCACTGCAACCTCCGCCTCCTGAGTTCAAGCAATTCTCCTGCCTCAGCCTCCTAAGTAGCTGGGATTACAGGCACATGTCACCATATCTGATTAATTTTTCATATTTTTGGTAGAGGCGGGGTTTCACCGTGTTGGCCAGGCTGGTCTCGAACCCCTGATCTCAAGTGATCGACCTGCCTCAGCCTCCCAAAGTGCTAGAATTACAGGCATGAGCCATCGAGCCCAGGCAGGAGGAGCTATTAAAGGTTTGTCAGCAGGGTCAGGAGGGGTAAGACAGATTGAGCAACACAAGGAAGTTTTGTTATTTTTTTTAGGTAGTGGAAGGGGACCAGAGATACCAGCAATAATAGGATAGGAGAAAGCAGGAAAGAAACCTAAGTGTCCAGAGAATTATTTTTTTTCTGATGTCTTGGGCAGAAGTTCTCCACTAAAGTTGGAGATCCTCGATTTAAGGTCTCTCGATAGAATGGGAGTAGTAGTTAGACTGAGGGCCGTGGTGATAGCCTGGACAACATGACGAAAAGATTCTGAGATGACAGGCCAAGCCAGGTGTTCTGCAGGCAAGAGCCAAGAGAGATCTAGAGTGTTCCTTCACCACCATCCTGGGCTTTTGATGTTTTTTCATGGCCATGAGATAGGTATAGCTAGTCCCTGCAGTCCTCACTCGGTCTAATACACACCATATGGCTGAGTTTATTCCTAAGCAGTGCAGCTTTGTGTGTGTGTGCGTGTGTGTGCGTGTGTGTGTTTGCAACTTGTGCCATCTAGAACATCTTCCACTCCCTCACATAGTGTGCCATGCCGGGACCACTCTGGGAGTCGTCACTTCATACTCATGATCAGTATCATCAGTATCTATAATTGCCCAGATCCAGGAAGCATAACTGGACAGTAAAAGCTGCATCAGGTTAGGCCGGGCATGGTGGCTTATACCTGTATTCCCAGCATTTTGGGAGGCCGAGGCAGGTGGATCACGAGTCAGGAGATCAAGACCATCCTGGCTAACATGGAGAAACCCTGTCTCTACCAAAAATACCTAAAATTTAGCCGGGCATGGTGACAAACACCTATAGTCCCAGCTACAGTCCCAGCTACTCGGAGGCTGAGGCAGGAGAATCTCTAGAACCAGGAAGGTGGAGGTTGCAGTGAGCCAAGATTGTGCCACTGCACTCCAGCCTGGGCGACAGAGCAAGACCCCGTGTCAAAAAAAAAAAAAATGCTGGGTGCTGTGGCTCACACCTGTAAATACCAGCATTTTGGGAGGCCAAGGTGGGTGGATCACCTGAGGTCAGGAGTTTGTGACCAGCCCGGCCAATATGGTGAAACCCTGTCTCTACTAAAAGTACAAAAATTAGCCGGGCGTGGTGGTGGGCGCCTGTAGTCCCAGCTACTCAGGAGGCTGAGGCAGAAGAATTGCTTGAACCCAGGAGGCGGAGGTTGCAGTGAGCTGAGATTGCGCCACTGCACTCCAGCCTGGCAACAGAGCGAGATTCCGTCTCAAAAAAAAAAAAAAAAAAAAAAAGGAAGCATTACATTAGAGTTTCCCACCCCCTGACTTTTTGGCTACTTGCTAATTCCAGTAGTTTGGTTTCCCCAGGGGTGAGCATGGGAGGGAAAGGAGGAATGAAGAAGGAGAGTACATTGTGTTGGTTTGGGTCTCTTACAGACAGTCTGGGCCTCCTCCCCGACTCCTCAAACTCACACAGATTCTATTTAAAAAGGAAGTTCCCTTTTGGGGTATTGGCACATTTAGAATCCATATTGTCTCCTTTAAGTGTGTACTCTATTGAGAATTGAGCTTTGGTTCTCTATGTACCCTTTTTAGCTTCTCCTTTAAGCATCCATCTCTCTCTTTTTTTTTTTTTTTTTTTTTTTTTGACACCGGATCCCATTCTGTCGCCCAGGCTGGAATGCAGTGGTTCAATCACAGCTTACCCTGCAGCCTCAACCTCCTGGGCCCAGGTGATCCTCTCACCTCAGCCTTCCAAGTAGCTGAGACCACAGGGGTGTACCACCACACCCGGATAATTTTTTGTATTTTATGTAGAGACAGAGTTTCACCATGTTGCCCAGGCTGCTCTCAAGCGATCCACCTGCCTCAGCCTCCCAAAGTATTGGGGATACAGGTGTGAGCCACGGCGCCCAGCCTCATTCCATCCTTTTATGGCATCTATTGCCTGTGGGTGATGAGGGTCCTGAGATGTCCTGGCAATGTCCAAGGTGGTTGGCCAGTGTTGGGTACTCTTGACTATAAATGTGCATCATTTGATGAGATACATTCAGGGAATCTCAGTATGTAACACAGGTCATCTGCGAGTCCCTAAATTTATGTTACATCTATCTCCTATCTGTGGTAAGGACCTACATTGCCATGCCATACCCAGAAAGGTGCCTACTGTAGGAAATGCTTAATTGCATCCCCAAGTGGAGCATTTAGGAGGTTATGTAGCCTATTTGACAGGACTGGCCAGAATCTGGTGTCCTGAGTTTATATGTGCCCTGGAGTTTTCTTTGCCCCTTGACTGACAGGCTCATTTACCAGACTTCGGTGGCTTCCTGTGCTGGAGTCATTCATCTTTGCTTTGGGTCCCAGTCCTGCATTGTAGACAGAATGTCGTGGCCTCTGTGATGGTGTATTCAGTTGTCCTTACCTGGAAGGCACAAGTCTGATCGGGTTTTGAATTCCACTCATGCTATTTCTATGGACATCCACATCCATAAAACAGAGGGCAGTGGTGTAGTATTAATAAAATCTGAGGCTGGGTGCGGTGGCTCACGCCTGTAATCCCAGCATGGGAGGCTGAGGCGGTGGATCACTTGAGGTCAGGAGTTCGAAACCAGCCTGGTCAACATGGCAAAAATCTCATCTCTACTAAAAATACAAAAAAAAAAAAATAGCCAGGCATGGTGGATCACCTGAGGTCAGGAGTTCAAGACCAGCCTGGTCAACATGGCAAAACCCCGTCTCTACTAAAAATACAAAAAAAAAAAAAAAAAAAAAAAATTAGCCAGGCACGGTGGTGCAAGCCTATAATCCCAGTTACTTGGGAGGCTGAGGCAGGAGAATCACTTGAACCTGGGAAATGGAGGCTGCAGTGAGCTGAGATCGTACCACTGCACTCCAGCCTGGGCAACAGAGGGAGACTCCATCTCAGAAAAAAAAAAAAAAGTCTGATACCATAATGTTCACTGCCATAGGGATTGAGACTTGATCAGTTAGTCTTGCTTCCAGGCACAGGCCCGCACTGCCAGCCCATTGGCTACCGTCTCTAAATCAATGAAAAAGCAGCAAGGAGCATTTTGGAGGGGTTTTTCAGGAAAACCACCACTGTCCCCAACTCTGTCCACTGGGTAGTACCTTTTTTGTGTGTGCAAAATTTTGAACAGCTTTTGTTTTCCCCTGTGGCTGCACAGCTGCAGGGGCCAAGAACAATCCGCCAGCCTGTAACTTAGCGGGCTCCATCTGTGAACCAGCTTCAGGCATCCTCAGGGACTTGGTGTATCAATGCCTCCATGAAGCTGGAGGTGCTGGCACAAAATGTTCCTCTGGGATCAAGGGATGTCTGGCCATCTTATAATGCCATTATGTGACTCCTTTGATGCCTGATGACCCCATTCTACAGAGTAGCCAGTCACTGGCACTTGTAGCTGAAAAGGATCATTAGAGCTAACTGGCCTGAGCAGAGTGCAGTCTGTACAGTCTGCCGGACACTGCTTTTTTTTTTAAGATGGAGTCTCACTCTGATGCCAGGCTGGAGTGCAGGGGCTTGATCTTGGCTCACTGCAACCTCCACCTCCCAGGTTCAAGCGATTCTCCTGCCTCAGCCTCCCGAGTAGCTGGGACTACAGGCACACGCCACAATGCCCAGCTAATTTTTGTATTTTTAATAGAGATGAGGTTTCACCATGTGGCCCAGGATGGTCTTGATCTCTTGACCTCGTGATCTGCCCGCCTCGGCCTCCCAAAGTGCTGCGATTACAGGCATGAGCCACTGTGCCTGGCCTGGACACTGTTCTTAAGCACGCTGGACTCTGCCAGCTCTTTTCCTCAGTGCAGTGGTCTTTTCCCTGCCTGTACTGCTTCACCCACACCACATGGCTGGGCTCAGGGAGCCCAGTGGGTCCTGGATGTGCTCTCAATCCCACTAATGCTGTTCTCACTGTAGCATTTTTCCAATGGCAACATCACTTGCCATTATGGACAGAAGTATTACATGTCCTTAGAACAGGCTGTGTGTCCCTGCACTGGGAAGGGTGCATGACCTTGGGTAAGACTATTCCTGTGGGCCAAGGGCATTCTTGGAAGAGGTTTCACCTGTGAATCATTAGCAGTCCATACTCTAGCAGCTCATGGAATCACTGCTTAGGTCCTGATGGGAAATTCTGAGAGGTATCCAAAGGTTCACTACACGTTGTAAAGTCATAGATGTGGAGCCCACACTGCCACCATAATTAAGGCTGCGGCAGGTCTTTCCACTACCTTCTGTGAAGGTGCCTGCTGCTAGGAGATGTGGCATGTAGTAAGCAGGAACTCCATAGCCATGGCCCATAGCTTAACATCTTTTATCATGAAAACATGCCCATGGACAAATAATTTGTATGTAAGACATCATTGCAATTGAATAAGCATTTGTAAATCTATGAATATATGGTGCTGGAGGAAGTGCTGTGGGCGGGATAAGCAAACCCATGAATATGTTTGTGTTAATCCACCTTCATTCTCCACCAACATTTGCCTCTTGCACTGACCAAATAGGTGAGGTAATAGTGGTGTTATGGAAATCAGTAGCCCTGCATCTTTCAAATCTTTATGGAACTAATTTCTGCAATGTCCTCAGGCACAGAATTTTTTTGTTTTTTAACAACTGGTAATCAATTTATTAAAATAGTTGACTTAAGCATCTGCAATGGTAACTTCCACCTCAACTCCTGGCTCAATACTGATGGAAGTAATCTGCTTAACAATCTCAGAAGGACTGTGCAAGTCAATGAGTCGCTTGTGAATTCTCATCTGGAAATGATCCCACGTCTTAGAATCTTCACCACAAGGAGTTTTTCTTGTAGTGATTCTCAAAGTCTTGGCAGGCATTCGAACCTGTCCTTTCACTTTGAGGTTCTTTTCCTTTGCGCCTCTGATCAAGTCAGCACACACCTTTTCCAGGGATTTTACATTGCGGCTTGTTAGGGTGATTCAAATTCGGTGAATTGCCACCTCTGGCTCCACGGGTGTTTTTCCGGTATCCTTAAAAGCCATGGCTGCTGCGCGGCTTCCTGACCGACTTGTTCCTCGGCGAGAGTGAACAGCGGTAAGTCAGGAGCAGGAGCGTCTGAACCAGAAATCCTCAGCACCTACGACCGCGTCTTCCTCCACAGAATTGTTTTTAGGTTATTATCTTGGTTGTAGGTGGCCCTTTCAAGGATTCTAACTGGGCATTCCCACCATAACAGACCGCATTCCGCGGATAAGGACAGCAAGGCTGGCAAAATAGCCACACGGTGTGCCTGGGATCCTACCTGACCCACTGTGAGGTGGAATCTGCCCAAGACCTATCTATCCCCTGACCTCCCTAAGCCTCTCTCCAATTGACCATAGAGATTCCAGGGATTAGGCTCAGATAATACCAGTATCTACACATGTGGCTTCCAGTAAAATGAGCACAGACTGAGATTACAGAACCCAATTCCTAGCCCTCTCTGCTGCTAAATATCTATCAGGAAAGATCCTCCCTGAGCTTGCTTACTCATCTGTAAGTTGGAGCCAAAAATGTTCTTTGGATCGTGTGTCATTTGTGCAGATGTGATAAGATTACACATGTCAAGTGCTTTACACATTGCCTAATAAGTACCATTCACCATTTCTTCTGCAGAGTGTAAAGAGGAAGATAAATTATCTATTACTATTTAGCAGTATTTTAATAACATATTTTATACACTTTTAATTTATTTCCAAATTTTTTCTTTTTTTTCTTTTTTCTTTTCTTTTCTTTTCTTTTTTTTTTTTTCAGTAGAGACAGAGACTCTCTTTGTTGCCCAGGATGGAATGCAGTGGCAATCATAGCTCACTGAAGGCTTGAACCTCTGGGCTCAAGTGATTTTCCTGCCTCAGCTTTCTGAGTAGCTGGGACTATAGGCATGCACCACCTATGCCTTACTATTTCTTTTTTCTTTTCTTTCTTTTTTTTTTTTTTTTGAGATGGAGTCTCACTCTGTCACCCAGGCTGGAGTGCAGTGGCTTGATCTCAGCTCACTGCAACCTCCACTTCCCGGGTTCAAGTGATTCTCCTGCCTCAACCTCCCAAGCAGCTGGGACTACAGGCGTGTGCCACCATGCTCAGCTAATTTTTGTATTTTTAGTATATTGATCAGGCTGGTCTTGAACTCCTGACCTCGTAATCCACCCACCTTTGCCTCCCAAAGTACTGGGATTACAGGGTGAGGCACCGCGCCCAGCCACCTGGCTATTTCTTAAAAAAAATTTGTAGAGATGGGGTCTTGATATGTTGCCTAGGCTCAAATTTTGTCATCTTTTAGATAACAGGATTTGGGGCTGGGTGCAGTGGTTCACACCTGTAATCCCAGCACTTGGGGAGGCCTAGGCGGGCAGATCATGAGGTCAGGAGTTCGAGACCAGCCTGGCCAATATGGTGAAACTCTATCTCTACTAAAAATGCAAAAATTAGCCAGGCATGGTGGCGGGTGCCTGTAATCCCAGCTACTCAAAAGGCTGAGGTGCGAGGAGAATTGCTTGAACCCGGGAGGCAGAGGTTGCAGTGAGCTGAGATTGTGCCATTGCACTCCAGCCTGGGCGACAGAGCGAGACTCTGACTCAAAAAAAAAAACCAAAAAAAAAATTTTTTAAAAATTAAAAAACAAAACAAAACAGGATTTAGGGATAAGAATTTAGGACTAAGTCAATTTTCTATGAATATTCTTACATGTCAAATTTCGAAGGCCCAGACTCAAATGACTTGATTCTTATTTTCAAATAATTGGGCTGTAAGATTTATCTGTTACTTCTTAACATATAATTTGTACACCTGTCTAGGATTTAACTTGGAAAAGATTTTTCAAAACTTGGTACAATTATATAAAATGTGTGCTTATGACCATAGCTGGTAGGCATGTGAGATGGTAAGGCATTTCCGCAGAGCAGAGGTTCATAAAAGCTTTATCATGCATCAGAGCTATCCGGAAGGCTTTTTAAAACACAGATTGCTCAGCTGGGCGCAGTAGGGTGCGCCTGTAGTCCTAGCTACTTGGGAGGCTGAGGCAGAAGGATCTTTTGAGCCCCGGAGTTTGAGGCTACAGCACGCTATGATTGTGCCTGTGAATAGCCACTGCACTCCAGCCTGGGCGGCATAGCAAGACCCTGTCTCTAAAACAATAACATCAACTAAAACAAAAGCCACACAGATTGCTGGACCCCAACCTAGAGTTTCTGATCCAGTAGTATTGGGGTGGGGCCTGAGAATTTGCATTTCTGACAAGTCCCCAGATGATGTTGATCCTTATTCTCCTGGCCCATAGACCACTTAATTAAAGCCAGCAAAGTAGTCATCAATGTTGACCCAGGATATAAGCTGAAGATGATGAACAGCGTTGAGGCAGTAAGGGAGGCCTGACCTCCAACATCAGGAAGCCAAGTGAAGGCGTGACTCACCAGGGCAGGGTGGGGTTCCTGCGTGTGAGAAACCAGAATTGAGAGCTGCACCAGCTGTGTGGCCCCAGGTTTCTCAGGGTGAGGAGAGGCAGCCCAGGGGAAAGGCACTCGGGACCACACCCCAACTCACCTACCCTGTGTAAGTTTTTTCCATTGCATGTATCAACATCTAACATGTCATATATTTGATTTACCTCATTTATTCTCTGACTCCTTGCCTCCTGTTAGAATATAGGTTCTCTAGAACAAGGATTTTTATATGTTTTATAGAAGAACAGTACCTGAATCATAGCAGGTGTTCAAATACTGACTGAATGCATGCCTATATACATATAACTATGTTCCTGATACTGTTTCTAGAAGGATCCACAAGAAAATGGCAGCAGACTGTCTCTGGGCAAGGGAAATGGGGGAATGGGTGGGGCGACTAAAACTTTTTACTGACTCTATAGCTCTTTGAATTTTTCCTTTTTTTTTTTTTTTTGAGATGGAGTCTTGCTGTGTCACCCAGGCTGGAGTGCACTGGCGCAATCTTGGCTCACTGCAACCTCTGCCTCCTGGGTTCAAGCAATTCTCCTGTCTCAGCCTCCCGAGTAGCTGAGATTACAGGCATGCATCACCATGCCCGGCTCATTTTTGTATTTTTAGTAGGGACGGGGCAGGGGGGTGGAGGGTTTCACCATGTTGGCCAGGCTGGTCTTGAACTCTTGACCTTGTGATCCACCCGACTCAGCCTCCCAAAGTGCTGGGATTACAGGTGTGAGCCACAGCGCCCAGCCGAATTTTTCCTATGTATCTCATCTAGCTAATCAAAAACCGATCTCTATTGTTGATTAGGAAATATAAATTGGAAGAGAAATAGGTATAATAGGAAAAACCTAAGGAAGCCCCATTCCCCCCCTCCCCAAATCTGGTGAGATCATTGTGTAGAGCTAAGTGAGAACACCTGAAATATGCTTGAAGAAACGTTCATCTTTGATGGGGCATTCAGCTCAGTCTCACGCAGCCCTACCCCAGCCCCAAACTGGGCCTGGTCCTATCCCAGGACAACCCTAGGGGGGCCCCAGAGTTCCCTCCTAGAAACCAGAAGTTCCCAGCCCTTCCTGCTGCCCACCCCACCCCATGGACACGTGTCCATGTGTCAAGTAACAACAGTTAATAGTGAAGTGGGCTAGAAACACCCTGTGGCTGCCTCAGGAAGGAGAGAATATCTCTAAGTCCAGTGAGCTCAAGGTGGAGCAAGAATCCAGGTGTTCAAAGGGAAGGCAGAAGGAAATGATGAGAGAAAAGGGGGATTTGTGCTCATCTCAGCAGGAACCTGGGTTGGGGCTGAGGAACTAGAAGAAGCCATGTCCCGGGGAGCCTGGAGGAAGATGCCCAGGCCAGAGCACCAGCTTGGAATTGGGAGAGCCAGGCAGGACCCCGAGTAGACATTAGGGGTTAGCATCTGTTAGAGGAAGTTGAGGAAGAAAAACAATAAAGTTGCCCTTCCAAACAAGACAGAAGCAGTTTCTACCGTAGGTAACCGCTGGCCTAGTTATTTATTCAATATATATTCACTGAGCACATCGTCGTGCTAGGCCCTATGTCAGAAAAGGGATTTTGGGGCCAGGCACGGTGGCTCATGCCTATAATCCCAGCACTTTGGGAGGCTGATATTGGCAGATCGCCTGAGGTCAGGAGTTCAAAACCAGCCTGGCCAACATAGTAAAACCCTGTCTCTAGGAAAAACACAAAAATTAGCTGGGCATGGTGGCTGGTGCCTGTAGTCCCAGCTACTCCGGAGGCTGAGGCAGGAGAATCACTTGAACCCAGGAGGCGGAAGTTGCAGTGAGCTGAAATTGCACCACTACACTCCAGCCTGGGTGACAGAGCGAGATTCTGTCTCAAAAAAAAAAAAAAAAAGAAAGAAAAAAGAAAGGGATTTTGATTAAATGCAGACTTACAGGACCTGAGGCTACCTTCCTAGAGACTGAGTCTTCTTTGGAAGGCGGCAGGGATGCAGCAGCCCACAATCAAGCCATTCCCACCTCACGAATGAGGAGAATCTGAGAGGGGGTGCCTCCTTCCCCTGTGGGATTTTCTGTGGTCTCAGACCCCACAGCAGCTTCTATGCTCACCCAGCAGAGGGCAGCCTGAGCTCAGGCGCCATCTTCCCAGCACCTGCTTAGGAGACGGGACAGATGGGCGCCTAGCCCCCTCACTGCCCACTGCAGGGTGGGCATGGTGCCCACTTGCTGGTGGCAGCAGCACCAGAGAAACAGGATGCACCAGGAGGCTGTAAAAAAAGGCTGTTTTTGAGTTCTCCCTAAGCCGTGATGGTGCTGCCTGGCAGATGCTCAGCCCTGGCATGCTGCCACACTCACCCTCTGTAGCATCCTGAGACTAAGGATCATCTCCTTCTCATTCCAGAGCAGCCTGCTCACCCTGCTTCTACTCACTGTTTCTCCAAGGCATAGAATCCTCGGGAGGGACCCCAGAGCTGGAAGGGACTTGGTTGCTGCTAGTGCTGGAGTTGCCATTTCAAATAACTTCAAAGGGCAGGCAGGGAGCCTGAATTTGTGAAGCTGACTTAGGGTAAGATGGCAGGAAATGGTAGTGGCTATGCCGAACTGGAGAAAAGAGCCTTGTGCAAAGACATCTAAATTGAATTGTTTTTCTAACTGTGAGTAAGATAAAATGCAGCCACAGGCTGAGTTGGGACATGAGTTGGCTGCCAGTTTCCTCCCTGTCCAGTTCACCCCTTAACCTTCGAGATGGGCAAACGCAGGTCCAGAGAGGGCCCAAGATAGGGCCTGATTCCCTTCTCACCAGAATCCAGTTCTTTAGTGCTGTTTATTCCTTGGGGGCACAGGGCAAATATTAAGCACAAAGAGTTGGGGGTGGTGTGGACGTCTAGCTCTGCCTGCCCCACGGCTGCTGATCAGTCTTGGATTGCTTCATTTCCTTCCTTGGCCACAGATCTCCTGTTTGGAGAAAGCAGCCTCCTCCAGAATACAGGGCACTCCTTTTCCTCAGAGTGAGTCACAGCCTCCGAGCAGACTTGTGGACAGCTTACTCCGAGACAGAATTCTCCACTCCCACTACTTTTTCCAATGAATACCTCCAGTGGTGGGCCTCCACTGCCTTGGGCCACCGCCCTAGGGCTGCGAACTTTAATTTACTCAGGTTTTTCCCTCCTTAAAAAGAGGTCCTACAGAGAAACACCCAGGGGTCTTTTGGCCTTGATTCTTCAGATCTCATTTAAAAATATATATATATAAATATAGATAGATAGATAGATAGATAGATAGATAGATTAGAAGCATAAAGTGCTGTTTTCTCATAAGGTGTGAAGGTTGCAGGAGTGTGGCTGGTACTTGTCGTGGCTCTGCAAGCACCAAGAGTAGTTCTTCAGAAATCCAGGCTTGTACCTGAATTGCCTCCATCTCCAGGAGAATCAGCAGGCCATGCTGAGCTTGGTGGGGATGCTTCACTAGGGCAGGAAACCTGAACCTCAGTCTCCTGGGTAGCAGGAACTGGGTTGTGGCCCCATTACCAATCATAGAGACACCTTTGGGACCTGGGGTAAGTATTTATGATATAGCTAGTCATGTGAAGAATGAGGGGAGGATTAGGACACAACTAAGGCCACTGTCACAGAACTCCTGCCCGCCTAGCACCTCCCAACCTCCCAACCAACATGTGCAAAAGATGGCCAGAGTCCTGAGAAACTGGTCTCGAAAGGACATTGTCTCAAGTATACCTTTGAGAGGAGGAAACAGAACATTTACTTTTTTTTTTTTTTTTTTTTTGAGACAGAGTCTCGCTCTATTGCCCAGGCTGGAGTGCCATGGTGTGATCTCGGCTCACTTCAAGCTCCGCTTCCCGGGTTCATGCCATTCTCCTGACTCAGCCTCCCGAGTAGCTGGGACTATAGGTGCCCGCCACCATGCCCGGCTAATTTTTTGTATTTTTAGTGGAGACGGGGTTTCACTGTGTTAGCCAGGATGGTCTTGATCTCCTGACCTCGTGATCCACCTGCCTCGGCCTCCCAAAATGCTGGGATTACAGGCGTGAGCCACCATGCCTGGCCACATTTACCTATTTGTTCAAGGAAAAAGAAACAGAAAAAGAAAAAAACAGAGATGGATGAGATTAGCTACCTGCAGGGCATGGTAGGAACAGGATGGAAATAAAGGGAATGAGGGGGAATGAGACTTCTAGGAATATCTCTTTTTGTTTATTTTATTTTATTTTTAGCAGAGATGTGGGTTCCTTATGTTGCCCAGCTGGTCTTGAACTCCTGGGCTCAAGCTATCCTCCTGCCCCCATCTCCCAAAGTGCTGGGATTACAGGTGTGAGCTACCGCACCCGATCCTCTTTTTGTTCTGACCTGACTTTTAAAATCATTTTAATATTTCACATCTCAAAAATAAAACTCACAAGGACAGGGAAAACACTAAAGTTGAACACAAGCAGAAACAAGCAAATAAAATGTACCCTTTGACTTCTATCTTACCACTTAAATAACTAATCCCAGTAACATGTTAAACATTTTCTAGTTTAACCCTTGCAGCATCCCTAAATGGTAGGTACGATGACTAGTCTAGTTTTACAAAAGGGGAATTGCCCTTTAGGAAGGAGGCAAAGGAAGCTCCCAAGCTCCCAGGGACTTGAACTCAGGTTTTGCACCAGATTTATATTAGATCTCAATTCCAAAATCCTATTACATCCTCAGCTCTGAGCCAGGCACAGAAGGATGATTTAGTGTCTCTGAGTTCCAAGAATCTACAACACTTAAAATCTCAGTGACAAACATTTAACATCCTGAGGTTATACATAAGGGAATGAATAATTCCTTTATCATTCATAAAGATTTAAAGACCAGGCCGAGCATGGTTGCTCACGCCTGTAATTCCAGCATTTTGGGAGGCCGAGGTGGGTGGATCACAAGGTCAGGAGTTCGAGACCAGTATGGCCAACATGGTGAAACGCTGTTTCTACTAAAAATTCAAAAAATGAGCTGGGCATGATGGCGGGCGCCTGTAATCCCAGCTACTCGGGAGGCTGAGGCAGGAGAATCTCTTGAACCCAGGTGGCAGAAGTTGCAGTGAGCCAAGATCACACCACTGCACTCCAGCCCTGGTAACAGTGCGAGACTCTGTCTCAAAAACAAAACAAAACAAAAAGATTTAAAGACCAAAAAGATTTTAGGAATTCTGGGCACTCTGCGTGGGCTGCTTTCTTGGAGGATATAGGATTTTAGGTAGGTATAGAAAAGGAGACAGAGAATTCCAGAGAGCAGAAGACACTTGGAGCAAAGGGTTAAAAGGGGCTTGGTGTGTTAAAAGCAAAGGAGACCAGCTTCTGCATAGGAATGAACAACACAGAAGGACGTCCATCACGCTGCTGGATGACTCTTAATATAAGAGTTCCAAGTCAAGGCGAACATCATGGAAGGAAGATGTCCACAATGAGGCTGGGGTGAGGTTGGTAAATTCCAGTCCCTAACTTTAGCCCTTAGACAGCTACATTTAGATATTGGATATTTGCCACCCGTTTCAATTACTGGGCTCCAAGAGATTACCTAGGAGAAGGCAGACTCTATATTCTGGATCTGCGACTAAAAAATGTTTTTGCACAAAACGTTTGCTCCTTTAGTTGTTTTTGCTTTTCTCTTTTGTCTCTACTTTCTAAGCCACTCCCTGTTTGCTGAGCTGAAAAGCAAGTTCTCAGCCCTGCTGTCTCTTTCTAAAGCCAGCTTGCCTGTAGCCCCCAGGGGTGAGGAGAGGTGTTAGAAGAAAACACTTCTCCCCTTCTGGGTCCCTTCCGCAGCTGGAGTTGGTGCACAGTGGGGATAATGAGAAAAAATAGGAAAGCAAAAAGGCTTTGTGGGAAAGGAAGGTGGCCACATACCAACGCTGGGTCTAGCTGGAGGGCAAGCAGGAAACATGAATAAAATGAAAACATGGAGAATTCCTATCAGACCACTGCTTCACTGTATCCTAAGTTTTAATCAGGACGAATGTTCAGATAAACCCGAAAAATCCTTGAAACGAGGACAAATGCAACATTTGGCCCTCAAGTCGCTGCCTCCCATTGTCATCCCCTTTTGAAACAACAAAAAATATCACACATGTCTGACCTGCCTGGCCAACATGGTGAAACCCTGTCTCTACTAAAAGTACAAAAATTAGCCTGGTATGGTGGCAGGTGCCTGTAATCCCAGCTACTCGGGAGAGGCTGAGGCAGGAGAATTGCTTGTCTGGAAGGCGGAGGTTGCAGTGAGCTGAGATTGTGCCACTGTGTGTGTGTGTGTGTGTGTGTGTGTATACACACACACACATATATATCTCCCACATCTCCCACAAGATAAAGTCAATATCTGGTCCGCTTTGATCGTTTCCTCCCTGTCATCATTGCCCCTGTGTCCCTCCTGGCACCTCTGCCCAAGCCTTGTCCAGCAGCCCCTTGCCCTGGATTCCCACACCAGGCTACAGCTGTCCATCCATGCCCCCATCCCCTCCGAGAACACGCTTCCTCCTGCAGCCCGCTTCAGGACCAGCCCACACACCACCTCCTCCAGGGGCACTGGGGTTCCTGGAAGGTGGTGGCTCCTCCTCCCAACTCCAGGCACCCTGACGCCACTTTGTCAGTGTGGTTTTCACATCCTGTCCTAGCGGTATGTTTGTCTTTTCGCCCCCAGATTCACAGCTTCCTAAGTGAAGGAGCCAAGTCTTGCTCTTTTCTTTACCCTAGAACAAGATACAGTTTCTGATCATACTTAATATTTGATGAACAGATGTTTTCCTTTAAACGTTTAAAGTTTAACTTTTAAAATCTCAGTAAGAAATACATCTGACATTACCACCCAGACTCATACACACATGTCACTGAATGAAAAGTTTCATGAAATAATACTTACTCTGTTGGATGCACTCTGATATTTTCTTTAATTTCATTTTTTAAAACGTGCTTGTGGGGACTGGTAGGTGGAAAGCCATGGTCCTAAAGTGTACGGAGAAGTTGTCATTGCTAAAGTGAGAGAAGCTTTGCTTCCAAGCTAGGATCAGGTTAGGATTAAACTATAAACAAATGAGGGCTTCTGTTTGCTCTGATCTGCAGACTGAGAGAGTCTGGCCTCATTAAGAAATAGAAGCCAAGGCGGGGCTTACTGACGATGATGGACTTCAAGCTCCTAGTGCCTGCTCTTTGCAGCTTTCCTGTTCAGTACTTTACATCTTTCCTTCACTCCTTTAACACACCCATCCCTACCCCACAAAGATTCCCCAGACTCCGCCTGGTACCCCAGCGATATTGTGTGCACAGTTCTATGATGGCTCTTGTCACACTGTACTATAATGCAAATCTTTTTTAGGTGGCTAGCTCTTCAACTGAGCTGCTGGAGGGAGCCCGGCCAGGGAAATGCTGGCCAAAAAGAGTGTGTGAATGGGAGGAGAGGAACTTTTGCATCTTGGGGTCTAGAGGTGCCCATCTCTTCCCTGTTGTTGCCTGGGCAGGGGGTCACCACTGTCTCTGGAGCCACAGCAGGGAGAGGCAGGCCAGGGCACACCGCGGTGGAGCAGAAGGGCAGGGAGCAGTGATGTAATTCAATTACAGAACTCGGTTATCCCTTCACTTTGTATAGAAACGTCACCACTTAATAAATTTTTTTGTTTGTTTGTTTGAGACAGAGTCTCACTCTGTCACCCAGGCTGGAGTGCAGTGGCATGATCTCAGGTAGCTGCAGCCTCTGCCTCCCAGGTTCAAGCGATTCTCCTGCCTCAGCTGGAGAGTCCTACTCTCCTGAGGAGCTGGGACTACAGAGGTGCACCACCACACCCAGCTAATTTTTGTATTTTTAGTAGAGATGGGGTTTTACCATGTTGGCCAGGATGGTCTCGATTTTCTGACCTCGTGATTCGCCCACCTCAGCCTCCCAAAGTGCTGGGATTATAGACATGAGCCACCGCGCCTGGCCACCACTTAAGAAATTAATAGTCCCAGCTACTCGGGAGGTTGACGCAGGAGAATCACTTGAATCTAGGAGGCGGAGGTTGCAGCGAGCCAAGATCACACCACTGCACTCCAGCCTGGGTGACAGAGCGAGACTCTGTCTCAAAAAAAAAAAAAGAAAGAAATTAAGAAAATAGGCTGAAGGTGGTGACAAGTGCCTGTAATCATAGCTGCTAGGGAGACTGAGGCATGAGAATTGCTTGAACCCAGGAGGCGGGGGTTGCAGTAAGCCGAGATCACGCCATTGCACTCCAGCTTGGGTGACAGAGCAAGGATCCAACTCAAATAAATAAATAAATAAATAAGCCGGGCATGGTTGCACATGCCTGCAGTCCCAGCTGCTTGGGAGGCTGAGGCAGGAGAATCACTTGAACCTGGGAGGAGGAGGTTGTAGTGAGCAGAGATAGTGCCACTACACTCCAGCCTGGGTGACAGAGCAAGAGTGTCTCAAAAAAAAGAAGAAGAAGAAACAAAACCAAACCAAAGAAAATGCATGACTGTTCCTCTTAATTATTTACCTAGCTCTGTTTTGTTACATATTGTAGTTGTAATCCATGAGCAATAGATAAAATGTCACTAGATAGAATGTTTGTGGCCGGGCACAGTGGCTCACTCCTGTAATCCCAGCACTTTGGGAGGCCGAGGCAGGCAGATCACCTGAGGTCAGGAGTTCAAGACCAGCCTGGCCAACAAGGTGAAACCCCTGTCTCTACTAAAAATACAAAAAATTAGCCGGGTGTGGTGGCATGCACCTATAATCCCAGCTACTCTGGGGGGCTGAGGCAGGAGAATCGCTTGAACCTGGAAGGTGGAGGCTGCAGTGAGCTGAGATCGTGCCATTGCACTCCAGCCTGGGCAACAAGAGTGAAACGCCGTCTAAAAAAAAAAAAAGGTAACAAAAAAGTCTCCCTCAAATTCGTGTTGATACCTAATTCCCAATGTGATAACATTTGGAGGTGCGGAGGTGATGCAGTCATGAGGGTGGAGACCTCATGAATGGGATTAGTGCCCTTATAAAAGAGACCACCAGAGAGCTTCCTCTCCCCTTCCTTCATTTGAGGACACAGTGAGAAGCCAGCTGTCTATGAACCAGAAAGCAGGCCCTCATCACACATTGATTCTGCTGGCGTTTTGATCTTGGACTTCCCAGCCTCCCTGTGAGAAATGAATTTCTGTTGCTTACAGGCCACCTGGTCTATAGTCCTCTGTTACAGCAGCCTGAATGAACCAAGACACCCATGTACACATTTACAAACAAAAAAAGTACAGCCTAGCCCACATTCTCAGGAGCTTACAATTTTCCTTTAAGTAAAGTTACGTGGGAAGACCCTGAACTGTGGAGCAAAAAGGGCCTGCGTTGCAACTAGCTCTCCTGCTTGTCGTGCTGTGGTCTTGAGAAGCACCTGAACTCTTTTGGCCCCTTTCTCCTCATCTGTGGAATTAGGGTAACTATGCCATTCCCCAGGCTTGCTGCCAGGAGGAGAATGAGGGGATAGACTTGGGAGCAGCTCACATTCCTGAAGAAGTTAACTTTCTAAGGTAGCCACGTGAGGCCACTTGCCTCAGTGCACAGGAGATGGTGGTGACAAGCCGGACTGGGCAGAATACATTTTTCCCGTGGTGAAACAGAGGAAAATAAAGCTGGACAGACAGTGAAGGGCCCTGTCATGGAAAGCTCCAGCCAGACAGAACGGTCTGGAGTTTGTCTTGCAGGCAGTGGCCGTGGGGAAAGTCTTTGTGAAACTCACGGTTCAGCAGCTGAGTCTCACCACCTGTGTAGCTTGGGTGGGGTGGAGTGAGACTGGAGGCCGGGAAGCACCTGAGAGGTGTCAAGGGCTGCCACGTGGACTTAGCCTGGGGCAGTGGGAGGGGTAGGGGTGGAAGGCAGGCCACAGGAGTGAAAATAGGGCCCCGGTTTCCAGGGCGTTGTTCCCCCTGCATCTTGCTCTCTGCCTTTCTCCTCCTGTCCTTCTGTCTCCACCCCTATCCCCATCTCCCAAATGCTTCAGAGCATAAAGGTGCTGCCCAGCCAAAATCACCCCCACAAACTCCAGGTAAACTTGGTCTGGGCAGCTTTGAGTGGGTGATGAGTGGAGGAAGGGCAGGCCCACTCTTTCCTTAGTATATGAGTGAGAAAAGCGACTGCTGGTTAGATCTCACAGGAAGCCAGAGCCTTGTGGCAGCACCTGACTTCAGGTGCAGCACAGCCCACGGAGTGAGAAGCTGACACCTCTGTGCTTGCTGAGGCAGGCTGCTCCTTCTACACCAGGCCAGGGAAATCAGGTCACCCACTCCAACAGTCTGCCGGACGCTGGGGACTGACTGCTGCCTCTGGGGCATCCACCACAAAGGATTCGTGGACTCACTGACCGGGCCAGGCACCTGGCTAAGGATCTCAAACTGGTGCGGCCCACGGGTCCATTCAATCTATAGATGGGTTTTGTGCAGCCAACACCGTCCTTCTTGTCTACCTGTTGTATATGCATTCTGGCCTTGCCCCTGAGTTTACGAATTTACCAACCCCACCTTAGCAGGGTATGAAGAAATGCAAAGGCGCTCCAGGAGCTTCTGATTTTGCTGGGAAAACAAAACAAGTATACAGGCAAAGAGGGAGGACAATGGCAGACCCAATGCATGGGGCAGGCATCTGCATTTCTGAGTTGAATTTAGAGAAGAGATCTTCTCCCACAGATGATAAAGGGGTGCATAGAGGTGAGGTGCACACGGCCTGGGGGAAGTCAGCCCTGGGATAAGCATGGGAGAGGGAGGTTCCCCAGTGGGGAAGGACATGAGGGTGTGGACTGGAGAAAATCTGCATGGCTGGGCCCCATTCCACAAACAGAGGGCCCCGAGAGGTGTCTGCGTAAGGGAGTGATGATGAAGGCACATGGGGAGAGTGTACAGGACTGGGCCACCCAGGAATCAATAATCTGGAAAAGGTGGCAGAGTGGGGAGCTCTGATTCGGGAGAGGCACTGCTTTGGGAGAAATCTCAGAGGATGTAAAGACTGATGCCGTGTGGAAGTTGGATTCAAAGGACACCAGGCTTGAAGCTTCAGAGTATGTAAGAGAGGTGCAGCTCTGGTTATTGAAGCAGGGGAATCATGAGAGGGAGGTTGCTCAGGGTGGGAGGTGAGAAGCTGAGACATTTTGGTTTAAATGTTATATTTAACAGAAGAGATATGCAGCTTGCATTGAGAGCTATGGGGCAGGACATGGAGGCCTGGTGGAAAAGTGCATGTGGAGGTGATGATTTAGGGCAGGGATGGATTCGGTGAAACTCCGAAAAAAATGTGGAGGGACAGATACTGGGGATAAGGAAAAAGGAAATAGTTGTGGAACTGGAGAGGTGGGGTGTACACAGGTGTCAGGGGAGAAGACAGTCCTAGGGAAGTGCTCTATTAGCATTATCAATTGCAGAGGTTTCAGAAAGAGTGCTGAGAAGAGGCTGGGGCGTCTGAAGCTAAGGGGCAATAAGATTTTCAGCAGGGGTGCGGAAACGGGCAACACCTTTCAGGGTAGAGGAGAGGAGGTGGAGGGGAAGGAAGGTGGACTGGTAGAGACTGCTATCTCAGGGAGCAGGCAGTGGAAGTGATTGGTAGGAGCAAAAAGGAAGCCATAGAAGTTTGGAGGCAAAAGGGAAGGAGACAGTGAGAAGGAAGTACTGAATTTGCTGAGGACAAAGGAGAAAATGAGACAGAAAGAGGCAGATGAGGTGGACGGGGTAGATGGAGATGCTAATCTTGGATTTCACAACAGGCTGCATCCCCTATCCCTCCATTGTGTGCCGGGCCTACCAGCCTGCACCTGGCCCCGGTACCCCCAGGCCTTGGTCTTTATTCTTGTGGTTAGGCAGCATGGAAGTCAGGCAACTGGATGGACCAGACATTCTCTGGGAATGGCCAAGAGTGTTCAAAGCTCAGGGCTGGGACCCAGAGCACCAGCAATTATTCCTTTTCCCGTTTGCTACTGATTCTTCTTTTCTTCCTTCATCATAGGGCCCATCAGAGCTGGTGGCTAGAAATCATCCAGAGGGCTGTGAACATTAGTGAGGCACTGAGTGGTCCCTGTTTCGGCCAAGGCATAAGCAGACAGATGGGAAGTGAAAGTGGGTAACCACTGAAAGGTGAGGGCGAGGGCTGGTTTCATCATCAGCGCCGTTGGCAACAAGAGCTATTATGAGCCAGCCTTTGCCGAGACAGTAAGTAACTACAGATTTTAAAATTCCTAGCAGCAAAGCTGTGTCTCTTCAGGGTTTGGTTACCCACGCTGATCCCATAACAACCACCATGCCAATGGCAGGGAACATCAACAAGCAAGGAGGTGACCATGAGGATGACCTTACCACAAAACCAACCATACACCCCACACCCCTGGGGAAGGAGGCACCCACCAGCTGGGCCCTGTGGGGCTGTTCCAGAAAGTGCAGGTTGGGAGGAGGATGGAGTAAGGAAAGAGGCCAGGGTCTAAATGGAAAGGGCCAGTGAAAGGGAGAGACAGGCTTGTTAATCAATGACCACTACAGAGTTGGAAAGAGAAGGCAAAGAAAACGCCTCACTGCTGAGGATCAGCGTCCAAAGATTTCATTCTACTGAGAGTTAAAGAGATGCCAAAGCCGGGATTAATGTTGGCAAAGGAGATATGGATGGGCCATGACACCACCAGCCATGTGTAATCAGAAGGGGATCAAAAAACATCCCCAGCCTTGAAACTGGCATTTTCTCTTATGTGCTGGGTGGACATTTGGCAATATCATATAAAATGAAAATATTTGCATAGCCCATGACCCAGAGAGTCCACTTGCATAGGGACATGCTTTATAATGGTCTATTCCACTGCAGATAATAAAAGAAGGCGTGCAAGAAGATCTATATGCAGTGACATGCAAAGGTATCAAGAACAAGTTGTGAAACCCCATGGTATGATTTCATCTGATTAAAAGAAAAAAGGTATACACTATATATTATGGTAAAAATACCTATATGTGTGTGTGTGTATTACAAGTAATGATTAAAAGTAGTTATGTCAGGGGGTTAGACTAGAAAGTTGAGATTCTAAGGAGGAGCACTTTTCACTTGATATTCTTCTCTATGGTATAGTTTTTACATGAGCTTTTTTTTTTTTTTTTTTTTTTTTAGACAGAGGAGTCTCATTTTGTCTCCCAGGGTGGAGTGCAATGATGTGATCTCGGCTCACTGCAACTTCCATTTCCCAGGTTCAAGAGATTTTCATGCCTCAGCTTCCTGGGTAGTTGGGATTACAGGCATGCTCGGCTAATTTTTTTTTTTTTTTTTTTTTTTTTTTGATACCGAGTTTCGCTCTTGTTACCCAGGCTAGAGTGCAATGGTGTGGTCTTGGCTCAATGCAACCTCTGCCTCCCGAGTTCAAGCAATTCTCCTGCCTCAGACTCCCTGAGTAGCTGAGATTACAGGCATGCTCCACCATGTCTGGCTAATTTTTCGTATTTTTAGTAGAGATGGGGTTTCTCCATGTTGGCCAGACTGGTCTTGAACTGCTGACCTCAGGTGATCCACTCGCCTCGGCCTCCCAAAGTGCTGGGATTATAGGCATGAGCCACTGCACCCAGCGAGCATGTATTATTTTTATAATAATTTTTAAAAATCTTGAGCTCCTCTTGCCCTAAACTACTTCCCCTATTAGTCTGGTTGTTTCGGTGCCCATATGTTGTGAAATAATCAGAATACAAGTCTGATAAATATGAATTCTAGTGGGGACAATGGAATAGGGTATTTGCAATTGAAGTCACTGCATGAAGTACTCTCTCCCTTGTCCCTTTCTCTCCCTTCTCTGGCCTGAATGTCCCATCCCTATCCCCACACCTGTAAGTCACTCCTCTGGCTTAAATGGGGAGTTAACACAGGGTGGTGGGAAGTATAGTAGACATGGAGTCTCTCACGCATTGCCTGCCAGGGCCCACCGTGCAGGACTCCAGGCCCTACTCTAAAACTTGCTACTTGCCCGACTGCAGGCTCTCAGACCCTCATTTCCCTGTGATAGGGTAAAAAAATACTTGCTCTGCCTATATCACACAGATGTGAAGATAAAATGAAACAATGCCTTTGAAGGTATCTGGAAACAGGAGAGTGAGTCCTATATATATCTATATATATGTGTGTGTGTGTGTGTGTATATATATATATATATATATATATACATATATGGTTTTTACAAATCAGCATTAACATTTGATTTTATAACCATCATTAAAAAGGGAGAGGTAAATGGGTGGAGAGGGAGGAGTGAAAAAACAAAATAAAAGGTAGAGGCAGTATTCAAGGTCACAGTTAAAAATTTCATATTCCCTGCAGGTGGTAGGTGCTGAATGGTTGAATAAATGAACAGTCCTAAAATGGATATATTTTGGGGCAACAGTAAGTTGCCCCCAGGAAGAAAATCACTTTTGGAAAATAAAACTGGCAAGAATCTATGCTAAATGGATGAGACCAGCCACAGAAGCACTTCATCCTAAAAGATGGTAAAGGTGGTGTATACAAAATTAGGCCGGGTGCAGTGGGTTATGGCTGTAATCTCAGCACTTTGGGAGGCCTAGGTGGGTGGATTGCTTGAGCCCTGGAGTTCGAGACCAGCCTGGGCAACATGGTGAAACCCAGTCTCTACAAAAAATACAAAAATTAGCCATTCGTGGTGGGATGCAACTGTAGTACCAGGTACTGGGGAGGCAGAGGAAGGAGGATCACCTGAACCTGGGAGGTCAAGGCTCCAGCGAGCTGAGATTGCACCACTGTACTCCAGCCTGGGCAACAGAGTGAGGCCTTGTGACAAAACAAAACAAAACAAAACAAAAAACCCAGCCAACTTGGGTTGGGCAGGGTGGCTCATGCCTGTAATCTGAAAACTTTGGGAGGCCGAGGCAGGTGGATCACTTGAGGTCAGAAGTTTGAGACCAGCCTGGACAACATGGTGAAACCCTGTCTCTACTAAAATTACAAAAATTAGCTGGGCATGGTGGCAGGAGCCTGTAGTCCCAGCTACTCAGGAGGCTGAGGTGGCAGAATTGCTTGAACCCAGGAGGCAGAGGTTGCATTGAGCTGAGATTGTGCCACTACACTCCAGCCTTGATGATGGAGCAAGACTCCATCTCAAAAAATTAATAAACAAATAAAAACAAAATAACAAAACTGGGGGATACCCAAACCCAATTAATATTCAAATAAATGCTTGTTAAATGCCAGGGATAGTGCTATGCATTTTACTTATTTAAGTCTCATAACAACCCTATTATTTCCACTTTACAGAGGAATGGGAGGCACAGAGAAGTTAAGCAATTTGCCCAACCTCATAGCATGTAAATGGTAGACAAGATTCTAATTTCTAATAGTCTGGCCCCAGGTCCCATGTGCTAAACTATCCCTTACCTAGAACAGTAGGAATGCTTGCTCAGAGAAACAGGACTTAAAATAGAAAAAAGTGGTGTTTTTTGAACATCTGACTGAAACGGAATGTGTTAACATATTGTTTCTAAACTTACCAGGTAACAAGAGTCATTCTTGTGATTGCTTCCCAAACTGCAGCATGCTTATGAATCATATGGGGATCTCGTTAGAATGCAGATTCTCATTCAGCAAGTCTGGGGTGGAGTGAAGGCTCTAGGCAGAGGGCTAGAGGGTCCCATCATTGGAGATAGACTTCCCCACTGAAAATGAAGAAACTGGGTTCTGCTCAGAACCTCAGTCTCCCATGAGGCAGTTCCCAATAGCAGAAGCCTCTCTTTGAGTGCCCCAAACACCTGAATTTCTGGACCAGGAAAGCAGAGGTACAGCCCCAGGCCCTACTCCCTCCCTGAAAACTCAGCTTTTTGTGCCCAGCAAGCTCTGGGGGGGGGTCTTGTTGGGAAGCTTTCTCTTGCTGAAGGGATCAGACAAGTGAGGGGCACTGACCCTGGAAGAGGAATGCTGGGGAGCAAGAGGCTCGGCAGTGGTGGAGTGGACTGTGCAGTGAGTGGCCTGGCACAGTCTCCTGTGCTCTGGTCTGTAGAGAGAGCGAATGATAAATAAGGATGTACTGGAAGATGAGGTGTGTGGTTCATGTCCAGAAGTGGCAGGTCTGTTGGGGGAAGGGAGAGATTGACTTTGCCTCTTTGGCTGTTGTATTCATGGCCAGTCCTCAGTGTGAAACTCAATGCAAGAAGGAGTTTGTGCCCCATAAAAGCATGGGCTGGTCAATCTTGTTGATCCACTAGATCCATAGCAGGCTATTTGTTGACTGAACAGACGAATGAATGAAAGGCTAGGGAAGCCATACAAAGCCAGATGCTGTTACCCTCCACCTCCTCCTGGGATGACTTTGGGAATGACTCACGTCCTTCTGCCCCCTCACTTTCTCAGCCTAAAACCACACATCCTGGACTGTGCGGGCAGCGAGCTGACCCTTCCTTTTCTGCTGTAGGATCTTCATTACACAAAGTTCCTGAGTTTCCAGCAAGTTGCCTTTCCTCCCTGTTTAAGAGCTGAGAAAACTGGGCCTTGGGGAAAACGAGAAGTCCCAGTTTAAGTCACCAGAGACGTCTTCCTAAAGAAGTATTCAGGATGCTGTGCTATCCAGAAGCTGGCTCCAGAGACACCTGGACCATTTCAAGCTCTAAGAACTGTGCTTCTGTTCCCTCTGTCTGGCTCCTATGCCATATCACACCCACATGTGTGAACTCAAAGCCAAAGGGAAGAGACCAGGCCATGTGCAGCCAGGACAGAGGCATGTAAAATCTAGAGAGGGTGGACCAACCTCCCATACTCCTGTGTTGGCGGAGAAATAGACCCACCAGTTTGTCTGGCACAACCAAAACTCAGCTTTCTTGCCATGGGATGCTGGCCTGAGACCAGTCACAACCAGTCTCAACCAGTCTCCATATCAGGGCTTGGCTGTCTGGGTGCTTGAAAGCACCCTTCCCCCACCCGGATCCCAGCATCCCTTGGACTCTGCCAGGACAGAGCCACAGATGCTGGGGGAAATGGGAAATGTCTGGAGACAGAGAGGACAGCCACATTCAAAGCTGGTGGGAAAGTGGTGGTGGTGACATGTGGCCCTTGCCTGAAACATTATTTTGAATTTATTTCCTGTAGGAATTGACTACAGGTGGGTTTTGTCTTGCAAGATAGGTTTCCTTTCCTGAGAAATCCCAAGAGAACAGAGTTTTCAGTAACTCTAAGACACGGTTAGGCCACTGCAACAACTTTATTTCTGGAGAGAACATGTGCTCTGGCTTCCTGCCTCTTCCTACTCTGGGGAAACTGGGGCCAATCTTGAAGACTGATCTCCTAGAAATGTCCTTTTTTATTCCAACAGGGTTTGACGCAGCTCAAAATACTGGCTGTAAAAGCAACAGAGTTAATAAAAATGAGGGGGAAAGAAGGAGGAAGTAAATGTGTTAAGTGCAAATAAGAGTTGGCACCTAGGGCAATCATACTTGCCTCAGTACTTGCTGGCATCCTGGGAAAAGGCACTTACAATCTTGAAATTTGTTAGGTTCTTCGCAGCTTTAACTGCCGCTTCCTTCTCTGTGCCTCCGTTTCTCTGTCTATAAAGTAAGGGGAAAATACCTCATCCGAGATTTATTGAGAGCATCACCTGAGATAATCCATGCAGAGCACCTGAAATAGTGCCTGGCACACAGTAAGCATTCAACTGCATCACAGATATTATTATTATTATTATTATTATGATTTTGAGATGGAGTTTTGCTCTTGTTGCCCAGGCTGGAGTGCAATGGCACGATCTTGGCTCACTGCAATCTCCGCCTCCCGGGTTCAAGTGATTCTCCTGCCTCAGCCTCCCAAGTAGCTGGGATTACAGGCATGCACCACCGTGCCCAACTAATTTTTGTATTTTTAGTAGAGACAGGGTTTCTCCATGTTGATAGGCTGGTCTCGAACTCCCGTCCTCAGGTGATCCACCCGCCTTGGCCTCCCAAAATGCTGGGATTACAAGCTTGAGCCACCATGTCCAGCTACAGGTATTATTATTACCTCATTCATCTGGGGATGGGGAGGGCATTGGTGGGTGGAGAGGAGCTGGTTCTCCTTTACTCCAAGGCTCCTACCTTCTCTTCCTTGGATGTTCTTGCCCCTGCTCCCATGCAAGTCCTCATAGACGGCCTCTGAAGCCGCCTTTGTTCCTGGTCTGGTTCCACAACGTTCCCATGCCCACTTGAGCTCCCTCTACTCCAAGTAGACTAGTTCCAGGATGAGTACTTCAAGTACATCGAACAGTGACCTCACATGCATTTCCTTGACTGTGCCTCTCTGAACTAAAAAGTGCAGAAATGGCATTGCTTCCTTCTTTTGTCTGGTCTTCCACAGGGCTAGGTTGGGATCCGGGGGGAGAGTAGCTTTCCTAGCTCTCAGCAGCTCAACTCCACCGAATTAGTGAACGATGGACATGTCCCCAAGAGGACTCTAAACCCACAGTCCCCAACATGGTGTTCTGCAGCATGCCACAGGTCATCTTGTTCTGTCCTCTCTGAGGGTGAGGTTGGAGAGGGACCCTAGGCTCACAGGCTCAGTGACAGTGACTCACCAAAGATCCTGTGGGCAGTCAGGGTCTGGGCCAGGCCAGTGAACCCATTCACATGGCATGAGCCGCAACCCTGTTCCTCTTCCTCCGGCAGCAGCCCGTTTTGCGTGTCCCCTCACTATGAGCCGTGGGAGAAATTTGAAAGGGCTTGGATCAGAGGGCAGGGAGAAGAGGGTGGTCCTGACATCTGACACATACTTCATTTTAAACATAGGCTATGTATGACAGGCCTTCAGCTAGTTATTGAACAAAGAGAATAAGAGCCCTTTTAGAAGGGCTTTACATATATTCATTCATTTGGTCCTCACAACAGCACTGTGAGTTAGAACTCTCAATCTCACCCCTTTACAGATCACGAAACTGAGGCAGATAATTTATTTGCCTATGGTCACAGGACTAGTGAGTAACAAAGCAGGTGGTTTGGTCTTACAGTCTATGTGTTTTAACCACTACACCAAACCACCTCCCTAAGATGCTAGAGGGTGTTTGTGCCAATGCCTGGATTCTAAGAGATTAGATTCTCTTTAGGATCTCTGACCTGTTTCCTCAGCATTCAGAGATAAGGCCAGAAACAATGCCATTTGTGCACGAACTGACAACTGACGGTCCTCCTACCTCCTATTTCTATTTAAAAGGCACTGTAACTTCTTTCCACAGGCAGATCCCTACCTCTCCTCCCTTAGGGGAGGATGAAGGTGTCCCAGCCAAGGAAGATCCTGGTCTCCAAGGGCTGTACCCTACTGATCCGGAGGCAAAGCTGTGAAGGCCCACCCCAATTCCTCACCTCCCATTCTACTCTTCGGCAGAGGCATCTCAGTGTTGGAAAGATAAGGATTTCTTCCTAAACAGGAAGGATTACACTGTATCAGAGTCTGAAGATACAGACAGTTTTCATTTGCAACGCAAGGGAATTCCTTTGAATCTCTACCTTATGATTTCCCTGCAAACCCACTCCGATGGGGCTGGAGAGTGCTCTCTCACTCAGATGAATCTCTCAGGGGTTGTCCAGCAGGTGTTTGCCAACTTGAAGAGCTACCTACTATCACAGACCTATAAAAGTACACCTGTGGACAGACTGAAAACAAACAAACAAAACACACACACAAACACACAAAACAACCGCGCACTGGGAGAAGTTCTAGGCAATTTCCTTGCAAATAACTGCTTTGAAAATTACTGTTTTAAATTGGCAGAACACTAAGGACTTTGAACAGATCATCCCTTTTACTCAATGTTTTCATAACCTTGAAGTGAAGGTGGAGGGAGCAGTACGTTTTAAGGTGCCAGGATTACACTACAGGGTCAGTGCTCCCGGATATGAACTTTCTTTTTCAGACCGACCTTGGGACCTACAGCTTTGTAAGTTACTCATACAACTCCATCAAATGTTACAGGTAGGTCAGAGGACATTCAGGTTGTTTAAGCCTCTATAAATGACTCAGGCAGCAACAATTTACAACGTCTTTGTTTCTGCTATGCAGTGCCCTCCTGCTAGAGATGGCAAAAATGTGGGGAGGGCTTCAGAGCATTCTAAGCCTGGTATTTCTGGCTGGAATTTTTAAATCTCACTACAATCCTGACAAGAGACAACGACCTTAATCTCCCACGGCATGACTGGTTAGTCTTGATCGTAAGCTATATAATCAACACCCAAATGTGCATAACACATCTAAATAATGTCAAAACTACACTATATACCACGCAGGGGACCAGAAATCAATCTTTACCTCAAAAGGATAAGCTTCCAGGATGCAATAACATCCCCTTCCACCCTTTTCTACATCCTAAAACAGTAATATTCACGGTAACAGCAAAGCGGAAATCAGCTTTTCCTGAACATGTACTGAATTCTAGTCACATTCACACACGTTAATTCATTTAATTCCAGCCACAAGGTAGGCAGCCACTGTTAACATTTTACAATTGTGAGAACGCAGAGATCTGGGACTGGCTCAAGGTGACACACTGCAGCAAGGACTCAGAATTTGAATCCGAAGCAGTGTCCTTCCCCCTCGCAACAGCTGCGGCGTTACAAACACAGGTCAGCCACGGAGAAATTAATGACCCACAGCCATCCTTGCAGCTCTGCGCCATAACTGGGGAGACAAGCTGGTTCCCGTGACTCTTCAGTCTGTTTTCACCCAAGTGCATGACTGCGGGAGCAAAGCGACCACGTGAGCATCCCCCCACCCCCGCTTCCCCCAGGCGAGGGACAGTGCCAGGCCAAGGACAAGTCACAGGTGCAACAACGTGCCAGAACTGGATCCGGAGCCCCAGGGCGCAAGATCTCCCGCAGCGTCACCCGGCAGAGGGACGGGTGTGGCCACCGGGCGCGGCAGGTCCTGCGTGCGCTGAAAGTGCGGCTGGAGGCGCGGACGGCTTTCCGGAGCCCCGAGAGAGGAGCTAGGAATGACTTTGGTCGCAGCCTCTGTAACCCCGCATGACGGCCTCTAGGGGGACAGCGAGGTCCCCCTCGATCTCTGGCGGTAATCAGCCGGCGGGGCCAGACGGTGCAGAGACTCCAGGGCGAGGCCGCAGGGAGGGGGCTGTCCCGCCCCACGTGGACCGGCTCCCCGCTGGGGGCGTGGCCGCCGAAGCGGGCCGGGCCAATGAGCGCCACCGTCGGGCTCACCAGGCTGGG
The DNA here is from genome assembly GCF_029281585.2 of Gorilla gorilla gorilla. NCBI lineage: Eukaryota > Metazoa > Chordata > Mammalia > Primates > Hominidae > Gorilla > Gorilla gorilla. Next base: position 50,236,539 of record NC_073236.2, read on the forward strand.
CACGCCGGGCCGAGGAGGGCTGCGTCATGCCGGGGGCGGGGCTTCGGGGCCGGCGCGAGGCGCGGCGGGTCACGCGGGTCGCTGCGCGGGCTATAAGTAGGGGCCGGCGGGGTGCTCCGCTGGAGTGATGGCTGCCGGCGCTCTCTGCGTGGTTCTTCTTCTCGGCTGCTGAAACCCCCGCGGCTGCTTCCTGGGAAGGTCGTGAGTCCCGCTGAGCTGTCCCCGGTGCCGCCGACCCGGGCCGTGTGCTCGCCGATCGCAGGCGCGTGTGCCCGTGGCTCCAGCCGCTGCCGCCTCGATCTCTTCGTCTCCCGCTCCGCCCTCCCTTTTCCCTGGTGAGTAGTGGCGCCGCCTCGTAAAGGCTCTTTCTTCTCCCCGGGGCCGGGCGCGGACGCCGTGGCGCTGGAGGCGGCCGGCGTGGGCGGCGCGGCTGGCTTCTCTCTTCGCCGCTGGCTGCCTCCACTCCGCCCGTCAGCCCGCCCGCGGGCCTTTTTGGCGGTCCCCGGGCGGCGCGCGCGGGAACGGCCCTTTTCCGATTTTCGCGCGGAGGGCGCGCGCGAGCTGGCAGCGCAGGGGCTGGGCTGGGCGCGCGCGGGCCGCGGAGGACCCGGAGCCACGTGCCTCGCCGTCTCGCGCGTCCTACTGGGGATGGGGGTCTGGAGTAGCCGGCAGAGGCTATTGCGGGACCCCGGGCGCGTGGGTAGAGCGGGGTGCCCCACTGGCCCCCCAGGGGCATGCAGCTATTGTTATTTCCCCCCTCCCCCGCAGGATGAACTTGCGTCCTTTCTCTTCTCCGCCATGGAATTCTGCTCCGTGCTTTTAGCCCTCCTGAGCCAAAGAAACCCCAGACAACAGATGCCCATATGCAGCGTATAGCAGTAACTCCCCTGCTCGGTTTCTGTGCCGTAGTTTACAGTATTTAATTTTATATAATATATATTATTTATTATAGCATTTTTGATACCTCATATTCTGTTTACACATCTTGAAAGGCGCTCAGTAGTTCTTTTACTAAACAACCACTACTCTAGAGAATGGCAACGCTGATTACCAGTACTACAGCTGCTACCGCCGCTTCTGGTCCTTTGGTGGACTACCTATGGATGCTCATCCTGGGCTTCATTATTGCATTTGTCTTGGCATTCTCCGTGGGAGCCAATGATGTAGCAAATTCTTTTGGTACAGCTGTGGGCTCAGGTGTAGTGACCCTGAAGCAAGCCTGCATCCTAGCTAGCATCTTTGAAACAGTGGGCTCTGTCTTACTGGGGGCCAAAGTGAGCGAAACCATCCGGAAGGGCTTGATTGACGTGGAGATGTACAACTCGACTCAAGGGCTGCTGATGGCCGGCTCAGTCAGTGCTATGTTTGGTAAGTTCTTTTTATGTTTTGTCCTCTTCGTGGTGGGTGAGCAAATTTGTATCATGGGTGGTTCCATTTTTGTGCATAACCTTTCCGATTAACCTTTCTGAGTGTGCCACTTACATAATGGAATTTTGCTATTTACTTAATAAAACTTTACTATGTTTCAGGTTCTGCTGTGTGGCAACTCGTGGCTTCGTTTTTGAAGCTCCCTATTTCTGGAACCCATTGTATTGTTGGTGCAACCATTGGTTTCTCCCTCGTGGCAAAGGGGCAGGAGGGTGTCAAGTGGTCTGAACTGATAAAAATTGGTATGTTTAATTCCAAATGGCTTCTCAATTTTCGTTTTCGTCATATGTTACCATGGCATTAGGTATGGGAGGATGTGTTCTAACGTCGAGGGACAGACCAAAGAATTTTGAACTCTTAAACATTTAAAGTGGTTTTTGGTTTCTGATTTTCATTATTTGATATTTTTTCTTAATGTGTTCTATTCCAGTGATGTCTTGGTTCGTGTCCCCACTGCTTTCTGGAATTATGTCTGGAATCTTATTCTTCCTAGTTCGTGCATTCATCCTTCATAAGGTAACCTTTCTCCCCCGTATGAAGACCTTTCATGGAGCACACCCAATCGATTTCAAACCCAGTGGTACTTTTGCAGATGTGATTGGTGTATAGGTATGCGGCCTTGGAAAATTTTAAAAAGCTCTTTGTTCTGTGCGTTTCTTGTATGTTGTGGAGTTCTCTGAAAGCGAGTTTTTAATACTCAAGAGGGCAGTCAGGAAGGAAAAATTGAATACTATGATGTGCCAAGAAGTAGGAGAAACTGGGAGCAAAAAAATAAGGAAATTTATTTTGCGTGGTTTTGTGTAGCTGTATACACATTATTTGTTTAAACCACCGTTATATTCAGGCTAATATAATGGGTAAGCTTGGAGTTCAAGACAGTGTCCCCTGTGGCTTTTTTAACTAAGCTGCCAGTTAAATGGGTCTCTGCTGTGCTGATTATCATAACCAGTTTATAAGCTTCTAGATGAGGACTCTGCCTCCTATAGTGACTTGACTCCAGTTTCTCAGAATAGTTGAAAAGAACCAGTTAAAGGTAGTTTTTGCCCCCCCCCCCCCAAAAAAAACACTTCAGGCAGCCATTTAATTTCCTGTCCATTTGAAAATCCCTTTTAAGTGACCCAGTTTGCATTTCTTTTATCAAGAAGTCATGCTGGCTGCAAAATAAATGTTGACAAGGGATTATGTTGGCATAGGACTGAGTTACAGTGAGGATAAATGCATTTTTCTCAGGAAACAAAGTTGTCCTTTTTCTAAGGTGAATGGCTTTTAACAATCCATTATAAGTTCTTAAAAGTGTTCCTAAACTGTAGAAATCTGAGTGAGATAGCATAAATCCCAGCAGGTAAGAATGTATTCAGACCCACTTGTCTGGTCTAGTTGTAAGCTTCTCTAGGGAAAGATTTGTCTCTTCTCTGTAGAAATTCTATGACTAGTAAAGTGATTCACTAATCACTGTTTTCCATAGCCAGAATCTGGCAGAATATAGCAGTTTAACACTTTGAAAACTTGAAATATCTTTAGCCTGGTATAATATGAGAGTAAACAGTTCATTGATATTTATGGACTCTTAAGTTTGGTACTGTTTTATTCAGCAGACAGGTACGATAAGCATCCACCTTCCCACTCCCTACAACTGTAGTGTATAATACTAGGATGCTTAAATTAGAGGCTCACCAGTAGTCATGGACCAGATTTTTTTGTTTTTTTCAGTGTTTTCATTAGAACTCTATATCTTGCTACTTAGCAGAGAGTCAGAAGCATTAGTAGGATCTCCTGTTGTGAATTCCTGCTTGGTAAAGGTTTATGCTGGCCCTGTGTTGATTATTGAGTAGCAGATCATTTTGTTTTTGGAGAGGGTTTGTGTGTTTCACCTCCACAAAACACTTATTCCCTGGAGGGGGAATGGTGGTGCTCTGAGGTGCAAAGAGGGATTCTCAGGTGCCCAGAACCTCTCATTTGAGGAATGCATACCCCCGCGGTGTTATTGAGAGCTGAAGTTAGATATGGTAACTGATTTCTTAATTGTATATTTCTTATATGGTTATGGGAATAGGCATGATCAAATGATGAAGAATGATTGGCATAGTGTTTAAAACAATATTGACCTTGAGGATCTTCCCCCACTCTGTGCACGTGCACACACACACTCTTGCAGGCCAATCCCTCAGTAACAGGAGTTTTCAGTTGAGTATGAATATTTCTGCTTCCTTTTAGGAGTTAAATTTCAAGAAAATATCCTTAGACTGGTAAGCTTTGGGTATCTTAATTGCTAAAATCTGAATATTTGACCATTAAGATATATTCCAACTCTTAAATGTCTGTCTTGAAAATTAAGATTAAAATGACCTTTTTTTTTAATTTCAAAAAATTGCTTTTAAACATTTTCTATTCTCTGAATGTTTGTTCCAAGCATGTTGGGGATTGGTGGGAACAGACAGAATGGAGGTGAGGTACTTCTATTTAGGACTGGCATCGCACAGAAGGAATATGCTTCAGTGCTCCTGTTGAGTATTTTTAAATTCTAGTCAAAGAAAATAGGGCTTTTGGCATTCTCATTAGTTAGAAATATATCTAGGATGTCTTCCCTTTTCTTTAGACAAAACCAGAATATCCAATATGTAAAAGTGAACTATTCTGGTGAAGATGGGGGGTTTTGTGAAGACATTTCCTGTCCCACATGACTAGACGATGAGGCATTCACATTATTTCCAGGTGAAGTTTTACTTGTATGTTAGGTGGATCTCTACAATGATGAGACCTTTCTTGTTTTTTACCTTCTTCCTAGACTCTCTGGAACTTTTGATATTTTTTTAACCATGAACCGGTATTTCACAATAAACTATTGGTATAGTAGTGTCATTCATACCCTACCCCATCCCCAACAACTTTGCGTAGAGAATACCTCAGATTTGTTTACCTCAGGGAATACTTAATTGGGCTATGCTATACAGGATAATAAACACACAGGCTGCTACTTCAGACTAGTCAATTACAATTTGATTTATGGATAACCATATTACAAAATATCTTTGAAAATCTATTGAGAAGTCCCCACATAATGTCTTTAAAACCCAGGGAAATTTTGGGGGTGGGAGTCTTGGGTTGGGTTTTTTGGAGCCTTTTTTTTTTTTTTTTTTTTTTTTTTTTGAGACAGAGTCTCACTCTGTTGCCCAGGCTGGAATGCAGTGGCACGATCTGGGCTTACTGCAACCTCTGCCTCTCGGGCTCAAGCAATTCTCCTGCCTCAGCCTCCTGAGTAGCTGGGATTACAGGCGCCCGCCACCACACCCGGCTAGTATTTTTGTATTTTTGGTAGAGACGGGGTTTCACCACATTGGTCAAGCTGGTCTTGAACTCCTGACCTCAGGTGCTCTGTCCGTCTTGGCCTCCCAAAGTGATGGGATTACAGGCTTGAGCCACTGCACCTGGCCTTTTTTTTTTTTTCTTAAGCGAAGTCTCGCCTGTCACCCAGGCTGGAGTACGGTGACTTAATTGTAGCTCACTGCAGCCTTGACTTCCCAGGCTCAAGCGATTCTCCTGCCTCAGCCTCCAGAGTAGCTGGGACTATGGGTGTGTGCCACCACATCTGGCTAACTTTTTATATTTTATAGAGGCGGGGTCTTGCTCTGTTGCTTAAGTTGGTCTTGAACTTCTGGGCTCAAGCCATCCCCTGTCTCATCCTCCCAAAGTGCTAGGATTACAGACAGACATGAGCCACCACCACACCTGACCTGCATTTTCTTAAGACTAGTCTTTAGGATAAAAATACACACCTTAGTTTCCTAATCTTGTTGACTGCCCTCAGAGTTTGACCACCGTTGAGTTAGTTATTCAAGGATGCTTAACAGTTCTTGATTTCTGTATGCTATTGTTTTTGTTTTGGCTATTTCACTATCTGTTAACATTCTCTATTAAACTATAGATAAGAGTTAAATTTTAGAGTGGTTTTCAATGAGCGCCCATCTCTGCTAATTTGAAATGGTACCTTTACTTTACACATGGGTCTGAGCTTTCCCTTGTTTCACTGGTCTTAAGCTACTAACTTTCCAGTGTATTGATTATTGTTAGAAGCTGTAGGGTTTTACTCTCTGTTTTTCCTCCCCAAGATTTTCCACTGGAATTGTGATCAAGATAGCATTAAACCTTTTAGGCTAAGGTCTTTATAAAGTTTTTAGCCTTCCCATATATGTATTCAGATCTTTGCTCCCAATTTTTTTTTTTCCTGAGATGGAGTCTTACTCTGTTGCCCAGGCTGGAGTGAGGTGGCCCAATCTCCGCTCACCAACCTCTGTCTCCCAGGTTCAAGTGATTCTCCTGAGTCAGCCTCCAGAGTAGCTGGGACTACAGATGCTTGCCACCACATCGGGCTAATTTTTTTGGTATTTTTAGTAGAGACAGGGTTTCACCATATTACCCAGGATGGTCTTGATCTCCTGACCTCATGATTCTCCTGCCTTGGCCTCCCAAAGTGCTGGGATTACAGGTGTGAGCCACCGCGCCCAGCCTCCTCCCATTCTTTCGGTGTTTGACTTGGGTGTTCTCCTATAGAATTAATACATACTAGGTATGGTAGAATTCTTATTTTTAGTCACTGGCCTTACTATTCCTTAAACATTTCAAGTTTTTGCCTTAGGGCCTTTGCACTTGCTGATATCTCTGTCTGGAACATTCAGCACCCAAATAATCAGGTGGTTTGCCCCTTCTGTACCCATAGTTAATGTACACAGCTTGCTAGCTTACTGCATTTATGTCATGCTTATTCCTTGACCCTCCCCACCCGAATGGTGCCCCCCCTTCCATCACTCTCCTCTTACCCTTCTTTATTTCTCTTCACAGCATTTGTCAGTACTTTACATTATTCCATACTAGAAGGTGAGTGTCAGTTCTATTAGAACAGGAACTTGGTCTTATTCCCTCCTATATTTCAGTGCCCAGAATAGTACTTGGCACACAGTCTTTTGAGTGAGTGGATGACCTTGTGCACAATCAGTTATTATCATTGAACTTCGGTAAAGCATTAATTGTGACATCTTTGTCAGATGTTAAGATGGTTGCCGTACGCATAGTCTGCATGTTGTATTTTTAGTCTTTGAAGATATGAAGTCAGGTAAGCAACATCCTAACATAGTCTATTTCTTGACATCTCTTAAAAACGTAGAGTATAGCCTATCCTCAGGTGTGTGCTGAAGTTTATATTAGGGCTTTTGGGTACCTTAGAATGTGGGTATTGCAATCTTTATTCAGGATGTTATCAGTCACTGGTACAGTTAGTCTTGTTATTAAAAGAAAAAAGAAAAAAAAACAGGTAGAAGTTGGAATTAGCCTTCGTAGGAAGAATTCCAGGTGCAAATGCAGGAAAAACTCTGTTGTCCTTGGAAACTACTCTGGAGAGAGTTATTGGCACTATAATTCCCAAACCTACCCTGTTAAAAGATTCTGTGGAAATGGGTTAACCTTTATACCTTTTAAGATATTGATCTTAATGATGTTTTACAGGCAGATCCAGTTCCTAATGGTTTGCGAGCTTTGCCAGTTTTCTATGCCTGCACAGTTGGAATAAACCTCTTTTCCATCATGTATACTGGAGCACCGTGTAAGTACCTATCAAAATATTTAAATGTGAATTTAAAGTTGTTTACAAAACTTGCATTAAATGCCCAATTTACCCCTTTTTGCTTTACAGGGCTGAAATCTCCTAGAAGGTGGCTGGCCTGCGCCCATTTCAGAAGGCTGCAGGCTAGTGTACGCTGAGTTAACCTAGATAGTTTTTCAACCAAAGAGACCTGCTCAGATTCTAAATCACTACAGACCTTTCCTCTTTAGTCTTCACAGGATCCACTGATAATATGATCATCTCCTTCCCTTTCTCCTGTCTATGCTAAAAATGCTGGAATTAATACTGACCTCAACTACTGAAGTCATTAGTTATATCTGATCTTCAGTAATCAGTCATTTAGGACTGGTTTGCTGGATATTCTCATTTTTCTCTCCCAAATGGAGATACTATTGTTTCTAAGTACTAAACTTCCATGAATCTGCTTGAATGAGAAGAGTTGGGATGTTTACCACCTGCTCTAAGTGCACTTGGAAGAAGAAATTCATGCAGCTAAGAGGAAAAATAATTTGTGAGAATATAAAGGTTGAAATATTGATGACTTTCATGTTTGGGACTAAGGCAAGGCATGGATTAAATTATGGCGCTACAAGTTTAATTTAGCAACAACAAAAGATTGGTAGCTTGTAACTGGCAGGACAGTACAGTTTTGGTATCTAGACTCATTTGGCCTGATGGTCTGTGACTACATAGGTAGTGACTTTTATTCTTTATACTGTGACCCACTGGATGAAATACAGGACACACATGTATGTATGTAGAGAGAAAGATAACTGGAATAGTGTCATGAAGCCACTTAATGCTTACTATGTGCTATGCACCCATATTTTCAAATTCTCTCTCTTTTTTTTTTTTTTTTTAACATTTGTTGTGGCCCACTGAAATGATTTCAGTTTTGAGTAATGGGTTGTGACTTGCTCTTAAACCTCACTGAAGTAGTAAATTGCTGACCCAAAGTAGAGTTAGCTAAATATTTTTATTTTTTATTTATTTTTTTGAGACAGTTTTGCTCTTGTTGCCCAGGCTGGAGTGCAATGGCATGATCTTGGCTCATCACAACCTCTACCTCCCGGGTTCAAGCAATTCTCCTGCTTCAGCCTCCCAAGTAACTGGGATTACAGGCGTGCACCACCAAGCCCGGCTGATTTTGTATTTTTAGTAGAGACGGGGTTTCTCCATGTTGGTCAGGCTGGTCTCTAACTCCTGACCTGAGGTAGTCCGCCTGCCTCAGCCTCCCAAAGTGCTGGGATTACAGACATGATCACCGCACCTCGCCAATATTTTAATTTTTTACCTTATTTTAGATTGAGGGATTATATGTGTATTTTGTTAGATGGAGCTAAGTGTTTTTAATCTTGCTCATTAATTCTTGGAATAATCAGGAACGAAACAGACAACTTTAAGAAAATATTGTTCTTACTTAGACTATACTGAACTCCTATGTGCCGGTGAAGAGAAGCTTGTATGCCAGATTTCCATTGTAAACTGAGTTCTTTGTGATAAACTAAAAAGTCTCCCATGATGCTCTTGGCACTCATTCTTTATGTGGTAGAAGCAAAGCTCAGAGTTGAGTGAAATTAGAATCATTTTAAAAACAGAAACTTAGATATTTTCGTTGTGTCCTTTATGGATCATTTGTAAGAAAAACCAGTCTCTTTCCTTTTTGACTTGGAATGTAGACCAACTTAAATTGTGATAGACAGTAATTTCATGTATATTTTAGTTTGTGTGACCACATGATCAAAATTGAAAGCAGAATTTAAAATGAAAAGATACATAGTCACCATAGAATTGTAGTTTGGGGCCGGGCGCGGTGGCTCATGCTTGTAATCCCAGCACTTTGGGAGGCCGAGGTGGGTGGATCATGAGGTCAGGAGTTCAAGACCAGCCTGGCCAAGATGGTGAAACCTCATCTCTACTAAAAACTACAAAAACTAACCAGGTGCAGTGGCAGGCGCCTGTAATCCCAGCTACTTCGGAGGCTGAGGCAGGAGAATCACTTGAGCCTGGTAGGCGGAGGTTGCAGTGAGCCAAGATTGTGCCACTGTACTCCAGCCTGGGCGACAGAGTGCGACGCTGTCTCAAAAAAAAAAAAAAAAAGTTCAAAAACAAAAAAAGTTTTAGTTTTGAGGGGACCTCAATTTGTTTCTGATTTTTTTTTTTTTTTTTTTTTTTGAGACGGAGCCTCGCCCTGTCACTCAGGTTGGAGTGCAGTGGTGCGAACTTGGCTGACTGCAACCACTACCTCCCGGGTTTGAGCGATTCTCCTGCTTCAGCCTCCCGAGTAGCTGGGATTACACATGTGCATCACCACGCCCAGCTAATTTTTGTATTTTTAGTAGATACGTGGTTTCACTGTGTTGGTCAGGCTGGTCTTGAACTCCCAACCTCAGGTGATCCACCGACCTCAGCCTCCCAAAGTGCTGGGATTACAGGCGTGAGCCGCCGCGTCTGGCCTTGTGTCTGATTTTTAAAGATTAATCATTTTGGGGTATGATAGAATTTCCAGTTTATAAGTACAAACAGTCCCTGACTTCATGGTTCAACCTTCAGTTATTTGACTTTTTGATGGGTTTATAGGTACATAACCTCATTGTAAGTTGAGCATCTGTGATTTCATACATAACAAGCAAAATGAAGCAAAACAAGCAGAAGTAACTAAGCTATTCCTAGATATCAACTACAGATCATTATAATATCTTTTATGGTTTTTTTTTTTTTTTTTTACGTTTTTTGTTTTTCAGGGATGGGGTCTTGCTGTGTTGCCCAGGCTGGCCTTGTATTCCTGGGCTCAGGGTGTTCTCATACTTCAGTCTTCTGAGTAGCTAGAGATCATTATAACATCTGTTAGATTTAAATAGGATTGTATAGTGCTTTACTTCTTTTTGTTTGTTTTTGTGACGGAGTTTCGCTCTTGTCACCCAGGCTGGCTGGAGTGCAGTGGCGCGATCTTGGCTCACTGCAACCTCGACCTCCTGGGTTCAAGTGATTCTCCTGCCTCAGCCTCCCAAGTAGCTGGGATTATAGAAGCCCACCACCACATCCAGCTGATTTTTTTAATTTTCAGTGCAGACGGGGTTTCACCATGATGGCCAGGCTGGTCTTGAACTCCTGACCTCAGGTGCCCCACCTGTCTCAGCCTCCCAAAGTGCTGGGATTACAGGTGTGAGCCACTGTGCCTGGCCAGTGCTTTACTTCTGTCTTTAGTACAGGCTAATGGTTTGGAGCCTACTGGCATGCATATGACAGTCAGATAATGACTAATATTACTCATCCTTAAACCATGTGACAAGTGTTGCTAGGCAAGTCTTTTTTTAAGATAAGACTTGTAAGTGAAATTACCACTAAACTTTGTGTGTGTGTGTGTGTGTGAAAGACAAAACTGTTTTTTGTTTTTTGTTTTTTGTTTTTTGTTTTTTGTTTTTTTTTTTTTTTGAGACAAAGTCTGACTTTGTCACCCAGGCTGGAGTGCAGTTGCGCAATCTCAGCTCACTGCAACCTCCGCCCTGCCAGGTTCAAGTGATTCTCCCACCTCAGCCTCCCGAGTAGCTGGGACTACAGGCGCCCACCACCATGCCCGGCTAATTTTTTTTTGTATTTTTAGTAGAGATGGGGTTTTGCCATGTTGGCCAGGCTGGTCTCAAACTCCTGACCTCAAGTGATCTGCCTGCCACGGCCTCCCAAAGTGCTGGGATTACAGGCATGAGCCACCGTGCCTGGCTGAAAGACAAAGCTTTTACAACTATTCCTTAAATTATCAACTTTTGATAGATAATATCCTTGTTTTCTGTATCTTGCTTTGATACTGCTTTCAAGGAGATAATCTCATTAAAGCATTTTACTAAAGGCCAGTATAGTGAATGTAATCACTTTTACACAGAATTCTGTCAGCATAACAAATGTGACTACTGAAACATCATTCTGTTAACATTAAAATAAGTTTGTAGGTGGTAATGGACTACGTGGCAGTTACGATCATGAGCTAGGGGAGTGGAACACTTTCTGTCTTTTTCATAGCTAGTCATAGGTCCTTAGCGTGTAGTGATCTTTATTATCTTCCAAGGTGAAGAAAGGAAAAAGGCTAGTATGTTGAGAAGCAAAGGAACTTGAGTCCCGCAGGTGTTCAAGTGGGCTAGGCTGGTGTGGGTTTTCAGATGATCATTGAGTTTTTCTCCCAAATTTGTATAGGCACTAGCACAGTAATCCTGTGCGCTTAAATCTGGCAGCAGCTGTCAGGGGCGATGGGCTGGTATGGGGAACCCCTCAGTCCCCAGAGGAGGGTTTACACAATATTGCAGGGGGCTGTTGCCCTGGGGTTTTCAAGATGCACCGTTTTATCTCCTAGTGCTGGGCTTTGACAAACTTCCTCTGTGGGGTACCATCCTCATCTCGGTGGGATGTGCAGTTTTCTGTGCCCTTATCGTCTGGTTCTTTGTATGTCCCAGGATGAAGAGAAAAATTGAACGTAAGTAATAACTAAACAGCAGAAAAGTTTGACTACTAATGTTGTGTTTATTTTTTATTTGGCCACCTGTAAAAATCTATTAGAAGAGATTGGCAAAATAAGAGATTTTAAAGGGAAATTTGAGGATATGGGTTTGTTGTCCAAACTGTTTTTAGCAATGGACTTACCTGACCTAAGACCTGTTCTTAAAAATGGACTTTCATCACCTAAGACCTAGTGATAAAGAGTATTCAACCTATGCTGTAGAGACAATCTGGGGCATTGAATTTTTTTATGTTCTTGATCAGTTGCCAGTGACATGATAGATAGAGAAATCATAGCCTACATTTACTGAGAAGTACAAGGATACTTTAATGAAAAACAAGGGGTAGATACAAGATATTTTCGTAGAGGAAATATTTACCCCAACTACTTCTGTGTATAACTTCAGATTCAGACAAGCAAAGCTAAGTCTAATGTGTACATGTTGTATATAGGCTAGAATACATGTAGACATTGTATTGCAGTATACAATGCAAATACATATACAAACACACATTGTGTGTCTGCTAGAATTGTAGCACAGATTCTAGAAGTAAACATTTTCAAGTGTCATGTGAAGGAATCATTTAGGCCATTACCGCACACTCATGTAATTAAATACTGAGTAAATTTTGGTTAGTATCAGACTTTTTTTTTCCTTAAAATAATTATTTTCTGCCCTTTTCATCGATGTGAAGGCTGAGTTAGCAATTTGAAGTTTATCGTTTCGAAGCTGAGGGATGCACAGACTGCAGTGGTGTCAGGAAGAATGCTGCGTCACTGCAGCTGAACGAAGAGCCTCCGAGAGGTTCTGTGCTAGTCTGGCTGTGCCGAGTGCACGGTGGGAACCAGGCTTTCAGGACTCTCTGGCCTCATTTTCCCTCTCTGGGAGGAGATGAGACAAGTCTTGCTTTATGTTAGTCAGTCTGTAGTTTGACTGAGGTGCCTGGATGGATAGGTCAGCATACTGAGCACTGGCATGAGAGAGGCAGAAGATACTCTGGTCTGCCTGTGGGATTTACAGCCATGAGGCACATCTCTTTGTTTTATAGAGGTGGAAATTAAAGTTGTCGTCTTTAGTTCCCTGCATTGAGCTGTGCCACTTTGCTTGAATTGTTGGACTGAAATTTGAGAGAATCCTCTTTTGAAAAGAATAGAATTGGGTACAGTTCAGATTTTTAGTTAGAGCTTATCAGCCCCATGGTTGAGCTACTTTCCACTACAGAATGAGTCAGCAGGGAGCTAAGAAGGGTTCTTATATCTGTAAAGGGTTGTAAAAATAAAAACAAAACAACAATGTGCTACAGAAGCCTGTAAAACCTAAAATATTTACAGAAAAACTTTGGGACCCCTGACATAGGGTGTCTGCATTGCTGGTTGTTCCCAAGTGAGAGTTGCTGGCAAATGATAAAGCAGGCAGGAAAAATGTTCCTGAATGTTAATTGAAGTTCACATATATTCTTGTTTTGAGATGAGTTTTTTGGGGGTGGAGGAAAGGAGATGTGGAACAAAGTAGTATGGCCACAACCAAACCAAAAAAGACCCCTTTTTTTTTCCTAGGAGAAATAAAGTGTAGTCCTTCTGAAAGCCCCTTAATGGAAAAAAAGAATAGCTTGAAAGAAGACCATGAAGAAACAAAGTTGTCTGTTGGTGATATTGAAAACAAGAATCCTGTTTCTGAGGTAGGGCCTGCCACTGTGCCCCTCCAGGCTGTGGTGGAGGAGAGAACAGTCTCATTCAAACTTGGAGATTTGGAGGAAGCTCCAGAGAGAGAGAGGCTTCCCAGCGTGGACTTGAAAGAGGAAACCAGCATAGATAGCACCGTGAATGGTGAGTTGGAATTCCTGGTTTCACTTTTGTTACCTGCAGTGGTGAGGAGGCTTATTTTGGATTTGATGCTTTTTGTATTGAATGTCACCTTGGTGATCTTGACTAGGTGCAGTGCAGTTGCCTAATGGGAACCTTGTCCAGTTCAGTCAAGCCGTCAGCAACCAAATAAACTCCAGTGGCCACTACCAGTATCACACCGTGCATAAGGATTCCGGCCTGTACAAAGAGCTGCTTCATAAATTACATCTTGCCAAGGTGGGAGATTGCATGGGAGACTCCGGTGACAAACCCTTAAGGCGCAATAATAGCTATACTTCCTATACCATGGCAATATGTGGCATGCCTCTGGATTCATTCCGTGCCAAAGAAGGTGAACAGAAGGGCGAAGAAATGGAGAAGCTGACGTGGCCTAATGCAGACTCCAAGAAGCGAATTCGAATGGACAGTTACACCAGTTACTGCAATGCTGTGTCTGACCTTCACTCAGCATCTGAGATAGACATGAGTGTCAAGGCAGAGATGGGTCTAGGTGACAGAAAAGGAAGTAATGGCTCTCTAGAAGAATGGTATGACCAGGATAAGCCTGAAGTCTCTCTCCTCTTCCAGTTCCTGCAGATCCTTACAGCCTGCTTTGGGTCATTCGCCCATGGTGGCAATGACGTAAGGTCAGTTGACATTGATTTTAGTGTTGCTAACCCTATTTTTAAACCATTTATCCTTGTCACAGGCCTGTGCTTGTGGTAGTGGTACTCCTAGCATTTACAGGACCCCAAATAATACAAATAGGATGAGGTAATAGCAGCTATTGACATAATAAGACAGTACAGTTTTATGTCTTCAGAGGAATTACAAAGAATGTTTATTTTTGTAGATGATAAATATAAACAGATACTCTTCACAGAGAAGGCTTTTGTCCATCAAGATGAGATTCAGTTCTTTGGTAGTGAATTGTGGGATGTAAGATGTAAGATGAAAAACTTAAAAGTTTTTCATATAGAATGATTTTGTAGTTTGGTTTGGAAACTGTTTATTGGAACCTGAGAGTTGCTTTAAGCTGCCTATAGGAGGAAAGAGGCCACCATTTGCATGGCATTCCCTCCATCAGAGCTGTGTTCATTTTTCTGTTGTGTATGTTGGGGTTCCATTTATGTCTTTAGAAAGAAAGGCCCTTTTGCCAGATGAGCTTGAAAGCTGTACTTTAGACAACCTGGTAGATCATTCAGCAGATTGGGTCTTGCCAAGATCTAGTTCTGCCTGAAAAGTCACTTCTGCCCTCTTTGTTTCTTCCAGCAATGCCATTGGGCCTCTGGTTGCTTTATATTTGGTTTATGACACAGGAGATGTTTCTTCAAAAGTGGCAACACCAATATGGCTTCTACTCTATGGTGGTGTTGGTATCTGTGTTGGTCTGTGGGTTTGGGGAAGAAGAGTTATCCAGACCATGGGGAAGGATCTGACACCGATCACACCCTCTAGGTAAGTAGGTGGAGCAGGTTCTACAAATGTCAGTACTCATTTTTTTCAGAGATATAACATTGTCAAGTGCTAACACAAATCTCTAAAGTAACCAAGTTTGTATAAGTTCATGATGTTCTTATTGTCAGTGTGTTCTTTTTAGATTTTACTTGTCTGGCCCTTAAACATTTTGGTCAGACATTTTACCCATTCAGCTCTGGTGGTCTCTGAAGAAAATGACTTTTCTGAGAAAGCTGTGTATGCTAAGAGCGGATAGTTATGTATACTTGGCTTTTATTTGTCTTTACTTGGGAGCTAAGACTCAATGTTTACCAAACTCTTCAAAATAAAAGTGCAAATTTTATTTGATAGTGGGATTCCAGAAAAACGTAAAACTTGAAACCTTTGAATAAGGAAACTGGGCATCTGTGGCCTGATTTAAATAAAGTAGATCTTAGGGGTTATAGCAAATAAAGATGTCAGTGGAGGTTTTGTGACTGAGTAGAACAAAGCAGGACTGTGTTAACTTGAGGTGTAGTGTTAGCTTCTCAAAAAAGTCAAACTCACTTCCTGACAAGAATCCTTTTGTGTCTATAGTGGCTTCAGTATTGAACTGGCATCTGCCCTCACTGTGGTGATTGCATCAAATATTGGCCTTCCCATCAGTACAACACATTGTAAAGTAAGTGTAATGCCAATGTGTGTCTTTCAAATGGTTCTTCTAATATGTAGGGTTTTTGGTTTTACTTCTCTGATACTTTGATTTAGAAAGTTTTGTGCAATTGGAGTCTTGAAGAGTTCATAAGTTATTTCTTGTGTTTATTCTTATTTAAGCAATTAAATAGATATTCTCCCCAAATAATAGAAACATTGTTTTATATACAGCTTACTGTAATTTCTGGTTACTAACCTCTTCCTTTGTTACTTAATCCTCCCTCATTGTAGTCTCTTTATAATAATTTTTTTTTAATCTCAAGAGTCATTTCTACTTGGCACCATTATGTTTTATTTATTTATGTATGAGTCGGAGTCTTGCTGTGTCACCTGGGCTGGAGTGCAGTGGCACAATCTCGGCTCATTGCAACCTCCGCCTCCTGGGCTCAAGTGATTCTTGTGCCTCAGCCTCCCAAGTAGCTGGGATTATAGGCACCCGCCACCATGCCTGGCTAATTTTTGTATTTTTAGTAGACACAGGATTTCACCATGTTGGCCAAGCTGGTCATGAACTCCTAACCTCAGGTGATCCACCTGGCTCGGCCTCCCAAAGTGCTAGGATTACATGCGTGAGCCACCGCGCCTGGTCGACAGCATTATGTTCTTTGCCTTTGGGGAAGCCATTCAGAGCAGGGTAGGTGTATGCTTAGAAACTGGCGGGTGCTTTAATTCTGGCCAGGTGGGTTTCTGCTGCCATTTGTGGTGGCTGAAGGCCTGGTTCTAACAAGTCTGTGAGGCTTGCCAAAATGTTGGCAAAGCAGTTTATTTACAGAAGGCATATTTCAGGGCCTCTCAGGATTGAAATACTGAGAAACAAAACAAATCTTAAGGTTGTTTGATGACAATCTAATAATTATAGGAAAAGGAAGAAACTGGTTTCTTTAAGAGCATTTAAGCTGGTCCATCATGGATCCTGCTGAGTCATCTGTTTGCTACCCGGATGTGTCTCCAGACAATTGTTTATTAGGTTTAATATCAGCCACTCTGTAAATAATCTTAGGAAGACTTACAACGCAATTTGTTATTAAAAGCAGTGTATAGGCCGGGTGCAGTGGCTCATGCCTGTAATCCCAGCACTTTGGGAGGCCAAGGCAGGTGGATCACAAGGTCAGGAGTTTGAGACCAGCCTGGCCAACATAGTGAAACCCCATCTCTACTAAAAATACAAAAAATTAGCTAGGCGTGGTGGTGGGTGCCTGTAATCCCAGCTACTTGGGAGGCTGAGGCAGGAGAATCACTTGAAGCCAGGAGGTGGAGGTTGCAGTGAGCCGAGATTGCACCACTGTACTCCAGCCTGGGTGACAGTGCGAGACTCCGTCTCAAAAAATAAATAAATAAATAAAAGCAGTATATATTCATTAAATTTTAGTAGTAGCTTAGAAGGGGAAAAGAAATAGTTCTTGTGTCGTTTTACTACTGTTAGTATAGATTATGATTGGATTTTCAAATTGCCTTCATTTTCCCATCTTAATCTATTGTAAACCAGCTTTCTTGGACTTTATCTTGTCCAGGGGTCTGGGGCTCCTTGTCCAAACAGTCTCAGGTGTCTGTTTGCCAAAATACCACTGGCACTTCAATAACCTGTTTCCTTGGTCTGCTTCTCTTCTAGGTGGGCTCTGTTGTATCTGTTGGCTGGCTCCGGTCCAAGAAGGCTGTTGACTGGCGTCTCTTTCGTAACATTTTTATGGCCTGGTTTGTCACAGTCCCCATTTCTGGAGTTATCAGTGCTGCCATCATGGCAATCTTCAGATATGTCATCCTCAGAATGTGAAGCTGTTTGAGATTAAAATTTGTGTCAATGTTTGGGACCATCTTAGGTATTCCTGCTCCCCTGAAGAATGATTACAGTGTTAACAGAAGACTGACAAGAGTCTTTTTATTTGGGAGCCAGAGGAGGGAAGTGTTACTTGTGCTATAACTGCTTTTGTGCTAAATATGAATTGTCTCAAAATTAGCTGTGTAAAATAGCCCGGGTTCCACTGGCTCCTGCTGAGGTCCCCTTTCCTTCTGGCCTGTGAATTCCTGTACATATTTCTCTACTTTTTGTATCAGGCTTCAATTCCATTATGTTTTAATGTTGTCTCTGAAGATGACTTGTGATTTTTTTTTTCTTTTTTTTAAACCATGCAGAGCCGTTTGACAGAGCATGCTCTGCGTTGTTGGTTTCACCAGCTTCTGCCCTCACATGCACAGGGATTTAACAACAAAAATATAACTACAACTTCCCTTGTAGTCTCTTATATAAGTAGAGTCCTTGGTACTCTGCCCTCCTGTCAGTAGTGGCAGGATCTATTGGCATATTCGGGAGCTTCTTAGAGGGATGAGGTTCTTTGAACACAGTGAAAATTTAAATTAGTAACTTTTTTGCAAGCAGTTTATTGACTGTTACTGCTAAGAAGAAGTAAGAAGGAAAAGCCTTTTGGCAATCTTGGTTATTTCTTTAAGATTTCTGGCAGTGTGGGATGGATGAATGAAGTGGAATGTGAACTTTGGGCAAGTTAAATGGGACAGCCTTCCGTGTTCATCTGTCTACCTCTTAACTGAATAAAAAAGCCTACAGTTTTTAGAAAATTTGTTCTCATGGTTTTCTTTCATACTTGAATCACCTGGGCTCCTGATCAGTTAGCCTAATATCATTCTTAGGTGATGTGAATATCTTAACAAGTGAGAGCTACTGTCCAACTTAAAGCTCCCAACCCCTCCCTGTA
This sequence comes from Gorilla gorilla gorilla, assembly GCF_029281585.2. Lineage (NCBI taxonomy): Eukaryota > Metazoa > Chordata > Mammalia > Primates > Hominidae > Gorilla > Gorilla gorilla. The sequence goes on from NC_073236.2 coordinate 50,254,774, forward strand.
TGCTTCTTGTGTGCCCAGAATATGCATGACATTACTCCATAGGGACTGTTGTGGCAACTTGGCATTTTCCCTTTTAGTAGCACAGCCTGTACACTTTCATGTTAGCACACGGGTGTTTGTTTTGTTTTGTTTTTCCAGTTTTTTCTTTTGATACTTTTTGTTTGTTTTTTTTGAGACGGAGTCTCGCTGTGTCACCAGGCTGGAGTGCAGTGGTGTGATCTCGGCTCACTGCAACCTCCACCTCCTGGGTTCAAGCAATTCTCCTGCCTCAGCCTCCTGAGTAGCTGGGACTACAGGTGCCCACCACCACATCTGGCTAATTTTTAGTAGAGACAAGCTTTCGGCATGTTGGCCAGGCTGGTCTCAAACTCCTGACCTCAAGTGATCCGCCTGTGTTGGCCTCCCAAAGTGCTGGGATTATAGCCATGAGCCACTGCGTCTGGCCTACTCATGGTTTTTCACAGCCAAAGATTTACTGTTGAATGGACAGCTTTATTTTACTATTTTATGTAGATTGTTTTTAGCTTTGGTATTACGGTAAACCCTTGAACAGTGTGGAGGTTGGGCACCAACCCCCATGCAGTCAAAAAACCATGTATAACTTTTGACTCTAAAAACTTGACTACCAGTAGCCTACGGTTGACCAGAAGCTTTAGCAATAACATAAACAGTTGTGAACACATATTTTACATGTTATATCTATGTATTATATACTGTATTACAATAATGTAAGCTAGAGAAAAGGAAATAAAACCATAAGGAAGATACATTTACTATTCATTAAGTGGAAGTGGATCATAAAGGTTTTCATCCTTGTCATCTTGAGTTGACTGAGGAGGAAAGGAGGAGTTGGTCTTGCTGTCTCAGGGATGGCAGAGGTGAAAGTAAGTCTGCGTATAAGTGGATTCTGCAGTTCAGACTAGTGTTCAAAGGACAACAGTACAAGGAAAGCAAAAATGAGTGGGAGGCAATGTGTAGCTAAGTTTTGTTTAAAAGTTCTCAGTATTGGATTCTTCAGTTCTGACCCATTATATTTTTGCCCCAATCAGAAGTTAATGAAAAGTACATTTCTTGGCAAACTAGATTGATAGTTCCTGTCCTGAGGGTTTGGAACAATACTTTTGAATTTTGAGTTTATTTGGAGCGTTTCACTAGAAACCAACACTAAGAATCTAACAGGGTAAGGCAGTGCCTAGTCTAACCTGTGCCTGCAAGGTTAGGCCACTGGCTGGGTACATGCCGTTGCATCCTGTTGTCAGTTTAATGATCTTGCAGAAGACTTCTCCATGAATGTTTGCCATTTAGCGTCAGGCCTTATACTAAGTTTTTTACATACATTTAATCCTCATGGCCTTTTGTGGTAGATCTTATCCTGATTTTGTACATGATGAAACTGGCGTGGAGAATATCTGTATTTGCCCAGTATTGTCAGTTAGCAGAGGGTGCCCGTTAGTTGTAGCCTTTGGGGCTCGGTGAAACTAGCTTTATGACTTGTTACTTGAGGGAAGGGAGGGGAGGGTAGGGGGCTGTTGTAAAGGGCGACTGAGCATTAGGCCTTGAACTGAGGGTCTGGGAGGAGACCCTCAGAGTTCTGGCACTGCCTTCCCTTCGTGCTGAATGACCTCACAAAAGCCCAGATCCTTTCAGGGCCCAGTGATTACATGGAGAAGAGGAGCCTCTCTGGCACTTTCACTTGGCTCAGGACAGAACAGCTGAGAAAATACTTAGACCAAGCTTGTCCAGCTAAAGACAATTTTTCCAGTGTGGCCCAGGGAAGTGAAAAGATTGAACACCCCTGACACACCAAGGATGTGTTTCTGTAGGCAGAGCAGGTAGACCTGGGGAGAGGAGCCTCTAGAGCTAGGGAAGGGACCAGAGGAGAGGTTATATTTCTACTTTAGTTGTCTGCCATGGGGCAGGGACACATGGTGAGAACCCCCCCCCTTTTTTTTTTCGGCATAGATGTTGCCTTTTCTTTTTTTGAGACAGAGTTTCGCTCTTGTCACCCAGTTGGAGTGCAATGGCGCGATGTCGGCTCACTGCAATCTCTGCCTCCCAGGGTTCAAGCGATTCTCCTGCCTCAACCTCCTGAGTAGCTGGGATTACAGGCTTGCGCCACCACGCCCGACTAATTTTTGTATTTTTAGTAGAGACAGAGTTTCACCACGTTGGCCAGGCTGGTCTCAAACTCCTGACCTCAGGTGATCTGCCCACCTCGGCCTCCCAAAGTGCTGGGATTATAGGCGTGAGCCACCACGGCTCAGCTGACATTGCCTTTTCTTAACTAAAAGTTTTTTTAAAATCAAGGTTGTATGGGCAAATTGAAGAGCCAGCTGGTCCAACAAGGCTTGTTAACAAAAACAGGTCTGCCAACATTTCCCTTTCCTGAGGCAACCACTTTCAATTCTTTTGGTATTTGTCTCTGTATATCTAAATAATATACTTGTGTTACTATTTCCCTCTCGCATTTTTTGGCTGAGTGCGGGTGACACTTCTGGGACTACTGGGCCTTTGTCTTGGGTAGGAGTTCTCCACCAGGGGTGACTTTGGCTGTCCCCAGTCCCCATTTGTGACTCTCCCTTGTCCCATTTATGGTAGTAATATTTGGAGACATTTTTGGTTGTCACAATTGGGGGATGGTACTGACCAGAGATGCTGCTGTAAGCGTCCTACAGTACACAGGACAACTCCACAACAGAAAATACCTGGGCTGAAATGTCAGTAGTGCTGAGGTTGCAGAACCCTGACATAGGGTGATCTGGTTGGGCTCTTTCCTTGGAGGAACCCCAGAAAAGCTTCAGAAGGCTGAAAGCCTAACTAATGAACGTTCTAGGACTCAGAGGGGGAAGTGGTCACCACATATTTTAACCTCTGTTTTCAGCCTAGACAGCCCATCCTTAGGGTGGCTTCAATAGGCACCGGTTTAGTTACCGCAGTTTAGGTAAATACCAGTCCCCTGACAACACAGCTCATATTTCAGTTACCGTGGTCTACTAACTGAGTAACTATAAAGCAAAACCTTCACTGTTAGCTCTTCAGTCCACAGATCACCTTTAGAAAACAATGGGCACATCATGATGGGTGATCTGTCATGTCACTTCCTTCAAAGTCTGTTGGTGATTGGCTACTGTACATCTGTTACTCAGTTCACTCCAGATGAGAAAGCTTTTGGTTGTGTTGCCTTCTTATCTTCCAGTGGGAGAGATACTACTATAGGCTTTCAGTGCTACTGTGGGATTATGCTCCAGTTCTTTTGGGGGCTTGAATGAAAATGAAAATTTGCTTTTTACCATCAAACACAACTTTCATTAATCCAGCCAATGCACAAACAGATAATTTTGATTTTTTTTTTTTGAGGCAGTGGCTCGCTCTGTCACCCAAGCTGGAGTGCAGTGGTGCGATCTTGGCTCACTGCAACCTCTCCTTCCCAGTTCAAATGATTTTCCTGCCTCAGCTTCCCGAGTAGCTGGGATTACAGGTGAGCACCACCACACCTGGCTAATTTTTTTTTAATTTTTAATTTTTTTTTTTGAGACAGAGTCTTATTCCGTCACCCAGGCTGGAGTACAGTGGTGCGATCTTGGCTCACTGCAACCTCTGCCTCCTGGGTTCCAGTGATTCTCCTGTCTCAACCTCCCGGGTAGCTGGGACTACAGGTGCACGCCACCATGCCTGGCTAATTTTTGTACTTTTAGTAGAGACAGGGTTTCACCGTGTGGGCCAGACTGGTCTCAAACTCCTGACCTCGCGATCTGCCTGCCTCAGCTTATCACAGTGCTGGGATTACAGGCGTGAGCCACCACGCCTGGCCACACCCAGCTAATTTTTAAACTTTTAGTAGAGACGTTTAGTAGAGACGTTTAGAGATGTTGGCTAGGCTGGTCTTGAACTCCTGACCTCAAGTGATCCACCCGCCTTGGCCTCCAAAAGTGCTGGGATTACAGGTGTTAGCCACTGTGCCTAGCCATTATTTTGATTTTTAAAGCTCATTATCTTCTATGGAGTTTTGATAGGCCATTGATGCTACATCCAGAGATCTTGCTTTTTTTATTTTTATTTTTTTTATGAGATGGAGTCTCACTCTGTCGCCCAGGCTGGAGTGCAGTGCTGCGATCTCGGCTCACTGCAACCTCCACCTCCCAGGTTCAAATGATTCTCCTGCCTCAGCCTCCCGAGTAGCTGGGACTACAGGCGTGTGCCACCATGCCAGGCTAATTTATTGTGTTTTTAATAGAGATGGAGTTTCACCATGTTAGCCAGGATGGTCTCGATCTCCTGACCTCGTGATCCACCCACCTCGACCTCACAATTTTTTTTTTTTTTTTGAGATGGAGTCTGGCTCTATTGCCCAGGCTGGAGTGCTCTGGGGCTGTCTTGGCTCACTGCAACCTCTGCCTCCTGGGTTCAAGCAATTCTGCTCCAGCCTCCCGAGTAGCTGGGACTACAGATGTGTGACACCATGCCTGGCTAATTTGTTGTATTTTTAGTAGAGACAGCGTTTCACCATGCTGGCCAGGCTGGTCTCGAACTCCCGGCCTCAAGTGATCCGCCTGCCTCAGCATCCCAAAGTGCTGAGATTACAGGTGTGAGCCACTGCGCCTGGCCAGATCTTGCAATTTCTTTAGCTGAAGTTTGGAAGAAATGGAAAGCATCATGGCAGAAATTAACAGTAATATTCAATGTGGTAGAAACTTAAATGCTGCAAGTAACTTTGCAGAATTCAAACTGCACATAAATTGAGTTACATTTGACCATGGGAAGCTGATCAGGCTGCTGTTTGAGAGATTCTAGACAGGCAGCCAGAGGAAGTTAGCGAAGGTAAATTTACCAACAAAAATGAAGAAAGTGATTGTGATAAAGAGAACATACGCGTCCCAGAGGTGATGCTGGCAAAAACTTCACCTTAACAGACCTCTTGGAGTTAATTTACAACACTGAGAGCCCAAAGGGCAAAATACTGGATGCTGATCCAAAAATGCTTAGTCCCAATATGTCTAATGTTTTAAATTACAGGTACTAAATAAACAGTGGTTTTGCTATTTTTAAATTTCCCTGTACATTTTTAACACAGTTTGTTGTTGTTGTTTTTGAGACCGAGTTTCGCTCTTGTTGCCCAGGCTGGAGTGCAATGGCGCGATCTCGGCTCGCTGCAACCTCCGCCTCCCGGGTTCAAGCGATTCTCCTGCCTCAGCCTCCTGAGTAGCTGGGATTACAGGCATGCGCCACCACGCCTGGCTAATTTTGTATTTTTAGTAGAGACGGGGTTTCACCATATTGGCCAGGCTGGTCTTGAACTTCTGACCTCACGTGCCCAACCCACCTTGGCATCCCAAAGTGTTGGGATTACAGGTGTGAGCCATTGTGCCCGGCCCTACTAATTCTTTAATATCATCTGATACTCCATCTGGCCAAACTGCTTCTTAGACTTTCAGTCTTACTGGTTCTAGCCCATCCTTTGTTTCTCTTCCAAGTTACTTGAGACTCCAACTTCCGAGCCTTTTAGTGGCCAGCTTAGCTTCAGCCTTCTGGGGTCAGCCGAGTCTTTCCATCTGCTATCTAAGCTTCCACAATTTTGAGGTTTTGTTTCCTCGCCTGTTCACTATGCCTCTACAATATTCCTCCACTGCCCTAAGGGAGTGAAGGTAAATGTTTCAGTGTGTCTTCACCTGGAAATTCTTGACTAGTTGGTATTTTAGTAGTATTTATTTATTTATTTGTTGAGTTGGAATCCTGCTCTGTTGCCCAGGCTGGAGTGCAGAGGTGGAATCTCGGCTCATTGCAGCCTCTGACTCACAGGTTCAAGTGATTCTGCCTCAGCCTCCTGAGTAGCTGGGATTACAGGAGTCCACCACCACACCTGGCTTTTTTTTGTATTTTTAGTAGAGACAGGGTTTCACCATGTTGGCCAAGCTGGACCTGGACTCTTGACCTCAGGTGATCCACCTGACTCAGCCCCACAAAGTGCTGGGATTACAGGTGTGAGCCACTGTGCCCGGCTTTAGTAGTATTTTTTTTAAGTGAAACATTTATTGGAATGTTTACATTGAAAAGTTTTTTGAACAATTAGGTATAGAAAGTAGAGAATAGGCTGGGCGTGGCGGCTCACGCCTATAATCCCAGCACTTTGGGAGGCTGAGGAGGGCAGATTGCTTGAGGTCAAGAGCTCAAGACCAGCCTGGCCAACATGGTGAATACAAAATACAAAATACTAAGAATACAAAAATTAGCTGGGTGTGGTGGTGCATGCCTATAATCCCAGCTACTTGGGAGTCTGAGACAAGAGAATCGCTTGAACTCAGGAGGCAGAGTTTGCAGTAAGCCGAGATCATGCCACTGCACTCCAGCCTGGGTGACAAAGTGGGACTCAGTCTCAAAAACCAAAAACAAACAAACAAAAAAAAGAAAGTAAAGAATGAATGAGTCTTGCTTGCTTTCCTGTTTCCTAGTCTCATTATCCAAAGGAAACCACTGTCAATAGTTGGCAAACCTTCATAGGCATTTTGTCTATGCATATGTGTACATATGCACACATACATACTTGCATGATCTTTCTGAGAGATGAAGCTGTTTATTAGTAAAGCCCCTGTGTTGTCTAGAAATTAAATAGTTTATTTCACAGAATAAATATCAATGTTGAATCATCTGGTTAACCTCCTGTAGTCGCTGAGAACTAGTCAAGTTGGTGCAATAGTAATTGCGGTTCTCTTTGAAGCAATTGTGAATGGGAGTTCACTCATGATTTGGCTCTCTGTTTGTGTGTTGTTGGTGTATAAGAATGCTTGTGATTTTTGCACATTGATTTTGTATCCTGAGACTTTGCTGAAGTTTCTTATCAGCTTAAGGAGATTTTGGGCTGAGACAATGGGGTTTTCTAGATATACAATCATGTCGTCTGCAAACAGGGACAATTTGACTTCCTCTTTTCCTAATTGAATACCCTTTATTTCCTTCTCCTGCCTAATTGCCCTGGCCAGAACTTCCAACACTATGTTGAATAGGAGTGGTGAGAGAGGGCATCCCTGTCTTGTGCCAGTTTTCAAAGGGAATGCTTCCAGTTTTTGCCCATTCAGTATGATATTGGCTGTGGGTTTGTCATAGATAGCTCTTATCATTTTGAAATACGTCCCATCAATACCTAATTTATTGAGAGTTTTTAGCATGAAGGGTTGTTGAATTTTGTCAAAGGCTTTTTCTGCATCTATTGAGATAATCATGTGGTTTTTGTCTTTGGCTCTGTTTATATGCTGGATTACATTTATTGATTTGCGTATATTGAACCAGCCTTGCATCCCAGGGATGAAGCCCACTTGATCATGGTGGATAAGCTTTTTGATGTGCTGCTGGATTCGGTTTGCCAGTATTTTATTGAGGATTTTTGCATCAATGTTCATCAAGGATATTGGTCTAAAATTCTCTTATTTGGTTGTGTCTCTGCCCGGCTTTGGTATCAGAATGATGCTGGCCTCATAAAATGAGTTAGGGAGGATTCCCTCTTTTTCTATTGATTGGAATAGTTTCAGAAGGAATGGTACCAGTTCCTCCTTGTACCTCTGGTAGAATTCGGCTGTGAATCCATCTGGTCCTGGACTCTTTTTGGTTGGTAAACTATTGATTATTGCCACAATTTCAGAGCCTATTATTGGTCTATTCAGAGATTCAACTTCTTCCTGGTTTAGTCTTGGGAGAGTGTATGTGTCGAGGAATGTATCCATTTCTTCTAGATTTTCTAGTTTATTTGCGTAGAGGTGTTTGTAGTATTCTCTGATGGTAGTTTGTATTTCTGTGGGATCGGTGGTGATATCCCCTTTATCATTTTTTATTGTGCCTATTTGATTCTTCTCTCTTTTTTTCTTTATTAGTCTTGCTAGCGGTCTATCAATTTTGTTGATCCTTTCAAAATACCTAGGAATCCAACTTACAAGGGATGTGAAGGACCTCTTCAAGGAGAACTACAAACCACTGCTCAAAGAAATAAAAGAGGATACAAACAAATGGAAGAACATTCCATGCTCATGGGTAGGAAGAATCAATATTGTGAAAATGGCCATACTGCCCAAGGTAATTTACAGATTCAATGCCATCCCCATCAAGCTACCAATGACTTTCTTCACAGAATTGGAAAAAACTACTTTAAAGTTCATATGGAACCAAAAAAGAGCCCGCATCGCCAAGTCAATCCTAAGCCAAAAGAACAAAGCTGGAGGCATCACACTACCTGACTTCAAACTATACTGCAAGGCTACAGTAACCAAAACAGCATGGTACTGATACCAAAACAGAGATATAGATCAATGGAACAGAACAGAGCCCTCAGAAATAACGCCGCATACCTACAACTATCTGATCTTTGACAAACCTGAGAAAAACAAGCAATGGGGAAAGGATTCCCTATTTAATAAATGGTGCTGGGAAAACTGGCTAGCCATATGTAGAAAGCTGAAACTGGATCCCTTCCTTACACCTTATACAAAAATCAATTCAAGATGGATTAAAGATTTAAACATTAGACCTAAAACCATAAAAACCCTAGAAGAAAACCTAGGCAATACCATTCAGGACATAGGCGTGGGCAAGGACTTCATGTCCAAAACACCAAAAGCAATGGCAACAAAAGACAAAATTGACAAATGGGATCTAATTAAAATAAAGAGCTTCTGCACAGCAAAAGAAACTACCATCAGAGTGAACAGGCAACCTACAAAATGGGAGAAAATTTTCGCAACCTACTCATCTGACAAAGGGCTAATATCCAGAATCTACAATGAACTCAAATAAATTTACAAGAAAAAAACAAACAACCCCATCAAAAAGTGGGCGAAGGACATGAACAGACACTTCTCAAAAGAAGACATTTATGCAGCCAAAAAACACATGAAAAAATGCTCATCATCACTGGCCATCAGAGAAATGCAAATCAAAACCACTATGAGATACCATCTCACACCAGTTAGAATGGCAATCATTAAAAAGTCAGGAAACAACAGGTGCTGGAGAGGATGTGGAGAAACAGGAACACTTTTACACTGTTGGTGGGACTGTAAACTAGTTCAACCATTGTGGAAGTCAGTGTGGCGATTCCTCAGGGATCTAGAACTAGAAATACCATTTGACCCAGCCATCCCATTAACGGGTATATACCCAAAGGACTATAAATCATGCTGCTATAAAGACACATGCACACGTATGTTTATTGAGGCATTATTCACAATAGCAAAGACTTGGAACCAACCCAAATGTCCAACAATGATAGACTGGATTAAGAAAATGTGGCACATATAGACCATGGAATACTATGCAGCCATAAAAAATGATGAGTTCACGTCCTTTGTAGGGACATGGATGAAATTGGAAATCATCATTCTCAGCAAACTATCGCAAGAACAAAAAACCAAACACCACATATTCTCACTCATAGGTGGGAATTGAACAATGAGATCACATGGACACAGGAAGGGGAATATCACACTCTGGGGACTGTTGTGGGGTGGGGGGAGGGGGGAGGGATAGCATTGGGAGATATACCTAATGCTAGATGACGAGTTAGTGGGTGCAGCGCACCAGCACGGCACATGTATACATATGTAACTAACCTGCACAATGTGCACATGTACCCTAAAACTTAAAGTAAAATAAAAATAAATAAATAAATAAATAAATTAAAAAATAGCAATTGCAGTTCTTGCCATTGAAGGTAATGGCAAAAACCGCAATTACTTTTGCACCAATCTAAATAGATGTTACACAATCATGCACGTGTTTACCTGCAAGTTACCATAAGTGTTACAAGCTGGAGGTAAACTTTGGGCCAAGCTAGTGCTTTCAACAAATCATTTCCTGATTGGGGGAAATAAAAGGATTTGTTCTCACTGTATACCTCTTTCACCTTCATGTAATATAAAGCTGCTTAAAGACCAAAGGTACAAAGTTAGACTTATTCATTAAAGCTGAGTTGTAGTGTCCTCTGTAAAATCTAATGGTATGGGGATGCCTAGTCTATGAAAACCCTTTCTCCATTGTAATGTTTGTGCGGGGTATATAGAGCAAATACCTTAGTAACCAATGGGTTTTCTCTTGGCTCACACCAAAATCTTAATTTAGTGCTCCACATTTTGATGAGGTTACTGAACTGATACCCCATGGTGTGAAAGTTGTTTCTCTTTTTAACACTGTTCTCTGCCTTTATCTTTACCTCTGCTTGAGAGAGATCTAAATTCTTCAAGCTTCCATTGTTTTGCCTCACATACAATGAAGTACTGTATTTGAAGAGCCAGGGAAGGCCAGCTAGCTGGAGATTGTGGAGGTGCTCAGACCAAACTTCCTTTTGTGACAGGTGGAGACTTTTGAGACATTATTAATAGTTTTTTTTTTTTTTTTTGAGACAGAGTCTCATTCTGTCACCCAGGCTGGAGTGCAGTGGCATGATCTGGGCTCACTGCAACCTCCACCTCCCAGGTTCAAGCAATCCTCCTGCCTCAGTCTCCCGAGTAGCTGGGACTACAGGCACGTGCCACCATGCCCAGCTAATTTTTGCATTTTTAGTAGAAACGGGGTTTCACCATGTTGGCCAGGTTGGTCTCAAACTCTTGACCTCATGATTTGCCCGCCTTGGCCTCCCAAAGTGCTGGGATTACAGGCGTGAGCCACTGTGCCCGGCTATTAATAGATTTTTAAAACAACTATAAAATAAAACATTAGATCTGCTCATCGGCAGTTGTACTTACCTTTCTAATGATAAGGGTTTTGTGTAAACCCCTTTTGTTGCTGGATTTCTTAGTTTCTTCCTAACACACTGTGGTGCACTGGAGAATGATACTGCATTTATTAAAAGGAGCAAGATGCTTATTTTCTGGGAACTGCTGAAATGGTAGCAAGATCTCCCCTCCCAGGATATTATTGCCGAAGACCTAGATAGCAGGTCTCTACTTCCCATTCATTCTATTTCTAGAAGCAAGCAAATGTTCTCTAATTGCAGGCTTGGGATGAATGTCTCAGCAGTGTTTCCTGCTGTGCTAATTGGAAAAATATAATTTTCAACTAACTGTGTCCTGCTTTGCAAAATAATAGTTGGCATCCCAGTTGCCAGTTTGGTTCCTAATGTGAACTAGTATTTTTTAGTTTAGCACTGAGGATAATAGAACTTTGGAAATCCCGGGGAGAGCTGTGCTGTATACAAGGCCCATTAGAGATCTCATGTCAGCCCATAAGAATAAGTGCCTATTGATCTCTTTTTCTAGAAGCCTTTATTGAATTAAATTTTAATTTGAAAATTTTGGGGGGCCGTGTTCTGGGAATAATAATCGATATTGTCCATTAGTTGAACAGTCCTGTGATGGACCTTATGTGTACCTTATTGATTTGGAACGGAGGTTAATTTTCTTTTAGCTAAGATCTTGGCTTCTGGCAAGCTCTTCATCAGCCTAAATGTGGTTGGCCTTGCCAGCTTTTTGGAAAAACTGTCAGCTTGGGAATAGAGATTTGGTCAGAGTAACTTCTGTTTAGAATCTTTTTTTATATACTGGTTGTCTTGTTTCATGTAGAGTTACTTTCTCACATAGAGAAAGGGTTTAAATTTTTTTTTGTTAATTGAGATGGGGGCCTCACTCTGCCACCTAGGCTGGAATGCAGTGGTGCCATCTTGGCTCACTGCAGCCTCTGCCTCCCAGGCTCAAGTGATCCTCCCATCTCAGCCTCCCAAGTAGCTGGGTCCACAAGTGCACGTCAACATGCCCAGCTAATTTTTGTATTTTTGGTGGAGACGGGGTTTCTCTGTGTTGCCCAGGTTGGTCTTGAACTCCTGAGCTTAAACAATAGGCCTACATTGATCTCCCAAAGTGCTGGGATTACAGCTATGAGCCACTGCACCTGGCAAGGCTTTAAATTCTAAGTTTCCACTGGTAGCAGAGATCTTAATGTCAGTTGATTAAGTTGAGTTGATTAACTCAGCCTACCTGAGTTCTGATTCCATCTCTACTACTTACAAGTTGCATGACATGGGATGTTGTTTAATCTTTCCAACCTTCAGTCCTCTTGTCTAAGGACTGGTGATGATAACAGTGCCTTATGTCAGAGGATTTTCATGAGGATTAGATAAAATAATGCATGTAATGTGTGTAGTGCCTGACTTCTTAAGCACTTCATAGTGTTTATTAACTGACCTCATTCTCCATATAAATATATGTAATTTTTCTTGACATGGTAATATTCCACTTGACATTGATTCTCTAAGGTACCTTTTCCTGACTGTGGTGTGACAAGTAATTTTCCTTCACTGTAACTTCATTTCTTAAGTCTAAAATGAATTTAATTTTGGTGAATTTGCCTTTAAATGCCCTATATTAATTAGTATTTGATTGAGCTGCGAGTGACAGAAAACTTCAATAACAAAGAAGAGAAAGTTTATTTCTCTCCTACATAAATAAAAGAAGCCCAGGCCTATTATGGTGGCTCCATGGTCATCAGGATGGAAACACAGACTCTTTCTATCTTGTTCCATCCTCAACATGTGGTTGTGACTTCGAGACCCAAGGACCCAGAGATATCAGTTGTCTCATTGTTGGTGATATTAAGGTGTTCACATCACTAATAGCAAGGAATTTGGATGCCTTAGTAAGATATATTTCCATGCCAGAGGGTGGCATATAAATCCCACTCCTGATTCCAATTTCTGCATCAGGATCCAGTCAGGAGACAGAAATCTGAGTTATTTTAACAGAGCCTTTAATGAGAGTTGTTAGCTAGGTGTAAAGTGTTAACCAGGTAACTGAAGTGGCAAGAAACAAACATTAAGGTGTCATGGAGGTAGCAATCACCGAGGCTATAAGAGCAGAGAAGAGGTTGGAATGATTAAAACGTTAGAGGCTTAGAGAGAACCCGTGTGACGCTGAAACTCAGGCCCCTGAGGAAGGGTCACTCCCCGGCTGGAGCTGCTGTGTTGGCTTGGAAGTGTCCTGTGGGCCTGGGTCCTGGCTGCTGAGGAGGGCAGGCAGGCAGCTGGTGACTTGAAAAGGTGCATGAAGGGGTTGGTTCGGTGAGAGCTGAAGAACCACACACAGCACCCAACTGCTATGTCAGAAAGAACTGCTGGCCGGGCATGCTGGCTCACACCTGTAATCCCAGCACTTTGGGAGGCTGAGGTAGGAGGATCGCTTGAGGTCAGGAGTTCGAGACCAGCCTGGTCAACGTGGTGAAACTACTAAAAATACAAAATTAGCCGGGCATGGTGGCGGGTGTCTGTAATCCCAGCTACTCAGGAGGCTGAGGCAGGAGAATCGTTTGAACTCAGGAGGCTGAGATTACAGTGAACTGAGATTGTGCCACTGCACTCCAACCTGGGCGACAGAGCAAGTCTCCATCTCAAACAAAAAAAAAAAAAAAAAAAAGAAGGAACTGCTGCTATCAGAGTGAAGAAATGTGAGGTCACCCTTTGCGGGAACAGGAGGCGAGCCGGAGGAAGTTCCTTTTCCTCTCTCCAGCCTCGCCGTCTCAGCAGAGCGAAACGGGAGCCCCTGGCAAGCAAATGTTGGAAGGTTCCCAGCCCAGCGTCACAGCAGAGAGGGTAGGGTTTGGAGCTGAGATATGATTGCTTCACAGCCCACAAAGGCGGTGTCTGCCAGGTTTCTCCATTGTGGAAGTGTCTTTTCCCCTTGGAGTGAATGCATTCTCTTGGGAGGCGGAGGGGGCGATGCTTTGAGATTTTGTGAATGTCACATGCTGCCACAGTCTTTCTGCCAATGGCCTTAGTATCTACTAATGAATCTCACCTGAATCAGTTATTATGAAGGTTGTTGTAAAATTATTTTCTATTTCTCTCATTCCTTGTACATCCGTTAGTTGGCATTCTTTGGTAAAGAAGAGCTTTCCCTTCTCCCTGGCCCCCATCCTTGGGAAATGTGGTTTTTAAGTGGATGGGCCACATACCCAGCCAAAGTTGGAGTTCTATCTATAAGGACTTGGGGGAGAGCAAGTACTGGTGTCCATGGCTAGCACTCTGTCACAGGGCTAAGCCCAGAGAGTCTTACTACTGCAGTTGAATCCACGATTGACTTGAATTGTAAAAACTTAAAGTAAAAAGAAGGAATTAGTGCTTCACACATGGAAGGATGGGAAAAGATAACCTGAATTCACAGGTGGTGTCTGGTGTTTCAGGACTGTCATTGTCCTGGGGGATTAACTGGGCCAGTGGTTCTCAACCTTGGCTGCTGACATAGTTTGGATGTTTGTCTCCTCCAAATCTCATGTGGAAAAGTGATCCCCAAGGTTTGAGGTGGGGCCTAGTTGGAGGTGTTTGGGTCATGGGGTCATATCCCTTGTGAATGGGTGACCTGCCCTTGGTAATGAGTTAGTTCTTGTTCTATTAGTTCATCAACAGCTGGTTGTTAAAAAGGATATGGGGGCTGGGCGTGGTGGCTCATGCCTGTAATCCCAGCACTTTGGGAGGCCGAAGCAGGCGGATTACCTGAGGTCAGGAGTTTGAGACCATCCTGGCCAACATGATGAAACCCCGTCTCTACTAAAAATACAAAAATTAGCCAGGCGTCATGGCCTGTGCCTGTAATCCCAGCTACTCGGGAGGCTGAGGCAGGAGAATTGTTTGAACTCAGGAGATGGAGGTTGCAGTGAGCCGAGACTGCGCCACTGCACTCTAGCTTGGGTGACAGAGTGAGACTCCATCTTAAAAAAAAAAAAAAAAAAAAAAAAAAAAGGCCAGGCTCGTTGACTGACACCGGTAATCCCAGCACTTTGGGAGGCTGAGGCAGGTGGATCATCTGAGGTCGGGAGTTAGAGACCAGCCTGATCAACATGGAGAAACCCCATCTCTATTAAAAATACAAAATTAGCCAGGTATGGTGGCGCATGCCTTTAATCCCAGCTACTCGGGAGGCTGAGGCAGGAGAATCGCTTGAACCCAGGAGGCAGAGGTTGTGGTGAGCCGAGATCACACCATTCCACTCCAGCCTGGGCAACAAGAGGGAAACTCTATCTCAAAAAAAAAAAAAAAAAAGAGAATATGGGGGCTTGGCGTGGTGGCTCATGCCTGCAATTTCAGCCCTTTAAGAGGCTGAGGCGGGAGGATCGCTTGAGCCCAGGAGTTCGAGACCAGCCTGGGCAATATAATGAGACCTAATCTCTAAAAAAATTAAACAAAAAAGGATCTGGGACCCCCTGCTCTCTCTCTTGCTCCCTTTCTCATTGTGTGACATGTCTGTTCCCCTTTTGCCTTTTTCTATGAGTGAAAGCTTCCTGTAGCCTCACTAGAAGCCGAGCAGATGCTGGTGCCACGTTTGTACAGCCTGCAGAACTGTGAGCCAAATAAACCTCTCTTCTTTATAAATTACCCAGCCTCAGGTATTCCTTTATAGCAAAGCAAAATGGACTAACACAGCTGTGCATTAGACTTACCTGCGGAGCTTAGGCCTGGGTCCCATCCAAGGGCATTGTGATTTGATTGGTATAGTTGTAGACTGAGCATCGAGATTTTCAAAAGCTCTCTTGGGCATTCCAATATGCTTGCAGAGTTGAGAAACTTGAAACAGGCAGCCTAAATTGGCCATACGGGGTAAATTAGTCCTCCTTGTTTCAATCCGTTGGATAGAAATGAAGGGATTGAACCAGGAAGATTGGCATGTCTTGCTTTCAAATCAGCACTTTCAAAAATCTGTCCATCGTTAGTGTTTGACCACATGGCATATTTATACATTAGATTGCTCACCTTCAAAAACAAAGTGACTGTTCTCAAAATCCAATTTAACTCAGCTGGTCCGATCCAGGTAACCAGATTTAGAGTGCTTTTCATGACTTCAGTCACAAGCTCATTTGAGCTGTTGTAAAAATGGAAACGACTTTTTCTATCTTAAGGATGGAGTGAAGGAGAGGATTCTGAAGCTGCAGAAGTGACAAGGGGTGGTCTGAGTAGAAATGACAACAGTTGCTACTGTGCCTTGAACCTTGGCCACAGTCCCAGCATTGTGCCACATGCTTAATATAAAGTAGGTCTTTAAAACTTTTAAAAGTTGTGAAATATTCCAGACATAGAAAAGGCATAAAGAATAATGGCCAGGTGTGGTGGCTCATGCCTGTAATTCTAGCACTTTGAGAGGCCGAGGCGGGCGGAGCACCTGAGGTCAGGGTTTCCAGACCAGCCTGGCTAACATGGTGAAACCCCATCTCTACTAAAAAATACAAAAATTAGCTGGGCATGGTGGCGGGCGCCTGTAATCCCAGCTACTGTGGAGGCTGAGGCGGAAGAATTGCTTGAACCCAGGAGGCGGAGGTTGCAGTGAGCCGAGATCATGCCACTGCACTCCAGCCTGGGTGGCAAAGCAAAACTCCATCTCAGAAAAAAAAAAAAAGAAAGAATAAAATAATGAACACTCTGGTTCCCACCATACAGCTTAAGATTCCAGAGCTAGGCCGGGTGCGTTGGCTCACGTCTGTACTCCCAGCACTTTGGGAGGCCGAGGTGGATGGATCATTTGAGGTTAGGAGTTCAAGACCAGCCTGACCAACAGGGTGAAACGCTGTCTCTACTAAAAATACAAAAAAAAATGAGCCAGGCGTAGTGGCGCATGCCTGTAATCCCAGATACTCAGGAGGCTGAGGCACGAGAATCGCTTGAACCCGGGAGGCAGAGGTTGCGGTGAGCCGGCATCAGGCCATTGCACTCCAACCTGGGCAACAAGAGCGAAATTCCATCTCAAAAAAAAAAAAAAAAAAAATTCCAGGGCTTAGATTGGTTTTGACTGAATTTGGTGTTTATTATTTCTTTTTACTTTTATCACACACACATATATATAGCTAAATATATAAGATAAATATGTATATTATGTATAGTTATATATAAAATATATATTGGTTATATCCATATAACTAAATAAAATATCACACTGTTTTGCATGCTTTAAGCCACATGTAAATGATCTCACACTATATGTATTGTTGTACAATTTACTTGTTTTTGCTTAGCATTGTAGTGAGATTCTTTTAATTTCAATTAAAGAGTACTTTCCTTACCATTCTTATATGGGGTTCCTTGGACACCTGTTTCAGAGTTTCTCTAAAATCTAAATCTAGGAGTAGAATTGTTGTATTATATTGTAATATAACACAGTAAGGCTGGGCACAGTGGCTCATGCCTGTAATCCCAGCACTTTGGGAGGCCGAGGCAGACAGATCACTTCAGCTCACAAGTTCAAGACCAGTCTGAGCAACATGGCGAAACCCTATCTCTACAAAAAATGCATAAAATTAGCCAGGTGTGGTGGTGCATGCCTGTAGTCGCAGCTATTTGGGAGGCTGAGGTGGGAGGATGGCTTGAGCCTGGGAGGCAGAGGTTGCAGTGAGCCGAGACGGTGCCACTGCACTCCAGCTTGGATGATACAGCCAGACCCTGTTTCACAAAACAAACAAACAAACAAACAATACCCAACAAAACCTAGTATATATTATATGCGTATATAGTATATACTGTACTATAGTATATGCTCATTTATAATCTTATCAGATATTGCCAAATAGGTCAGAAAATTGAACCAGTTTAAACTCTCATTAGCGGTATGTAAGAGTTTCAGTTCTATGCCTTTACCAACACTTGGTATTGTCAGACTTAAACATTTTTGCCAAATACATTATTTCTAAATTCTCCCAGCAATCCTATGAGGTAGCCTTATTTCAGGCAAAGAAACTGTGTGTCAGATATTAAGCAACTTTTCCAGGGACACAGCAAATAATTAAAAGAGTTGGTTCTAACCCATGTCTGCTAGATTCCAAAGCTCTTGAGCTGCATGAAGTCAATGGAACACAGTAGAGCTTCTGAACCTGTAGCTGGAGATGAGTATCACCAGGTATGAGAGAAGGGTCAAGGACCAGGAGTTAGGAAGGAGTAATAGGAATGGGGGAGAAAGCACATAAAGAAGTATGTAAGGCAAGAAATGCTGGCAATGGCCTGTCTGTGGCACCAGCAGGCAAGGCAGGCACAAGAAAAGGATAACTGACCAGGCACAGTGGCTCACGCCTGTAATCCCAGCACTTTGGGAGGCTGATTCGGGTGGATCGCTTGAGGTCAGGAGTTCGAGAACAGCCTGGCCAATATGGTGAAACCCTGTCTCTAATAAAAATACAAAAATTCACTGGGTGTGGTGGCAGGTGCCTGTAATCCCAGCTACTTGGGAGGCTGAACCCAAGAGGCGGAGGTAGCAGTGAGCCGAGATCACGCCATTGCACCCCAGCTTGGGTGACAGAGCCAGACTCTGTCTCAAAAAAAGAAAAAAAAAAAGGACAGGAAAGAAAAGAATAACTATGACAATTAAAAAAAATTTTTTTAAAGAGATGAGGTCTCACTGTGTTGTCCAGGCTGGAGTGCAGTAGTGCAATCACAGCTTACTGCAGACTCCAACTCCTGGGCTCAAGGGATCCTCCCATTTCAGCCTCCCAAGTAGCTGAGGCTACAGGTGTGCCACGGTGCCTGGCTAACTGTGACAATTTAAGAATGGCCAGTTTATTTGACACTCTTCCCATAGAGGTGGGATCTATGTCCCCGCTCCTTAAAACTGGATGGGCTCTAACTGCTGTGAGTCATAGAATTTGGTAGAAGCGACTGCCAGTTTCCAGGTTCAGGTCTTAGGAGTCTGGCAGCTTCCACTTCCTGTGTCTTGGAACACTTGCCCTGGGGAAAAGTAGCTTCCATAAAAGAAGCCTGACTACCCTGAGACTGCTGTGTTGTGAGGTAGTCCAAGCAGATTCATGGAGAGGAATCAAGATCTCTTTCCCCTTCTCTCTCCAGCCAACATCCTTGGCAGAGCTGTGAGCCAACAGCCAGACCCAGCCTGCCAGCCGTGTGAGCAAGCAGTCTTGGAAGGTGATTCTACAGCCCCAGCTGAAACACTCCAACTGATGCCATGTGAGCCGAGAAGAGCAGCCAAACTGAGCCCTTCTCAAATCCCTGATCCTCCAAATGTAGGCAAAATAAATTGCTGGTTTTAAGCCACTAAGTTTTGATATAGATTGTTATGTAATAATAGATATCAGAGCTCTAGCTAAGGCAGATACTGAAGGGAAGATGTTTTTATCATTCATGGATATCACAAAATATGTATATTTAATGCATTTCAAAATTTTAATTCTAACCAATACAATTCTTTGGAGTTTACTTTTCCCGTTATAGAAATAGTACATTATAAATCACCTACCTGCGAATCTCAGTCTACTCTTGTTATTTTTCTATGTTCCGTTCTAGCATTTGCTTTAAGTGCATATTTAATTTGTAATTAAATATGTAATTATGAAATAGATATAATTTAGATTTCTCGTGTCATGTCATTTTTAGATGGGATTGGCCAATGGAAATCAGACAGTAATTAGGGTGGTATGAAATTAGTCATAGCTTGCCTTAATTAATTTTTTGTTTATTTTTTTTTTTTTTTGAGGCAGAGTTTCGCTCTTGTCACCCGGGCTGTAGTGCAGTGGCATGATCTTGGCTCACTGCAACCTCCGCCTCCCAGGTTCAAGCAGTTCTCCTGCCTCAGACTCCCGAGTAGCTGTGATTACAGGAGTGTACCACCAAGCCTGGCTACTTTTTGCATTTTTAGTAGAGATAGGGTTTCACCATGTTGGCCAGGCTGGTCTCAAACTCCTGACCTCAGGTGATCCCCTCCTCAGCCTCCCAAAGTGCTGGGATTACAGGCATGAGCCACCTCACCTGGCCTGCTTTAATTTAACACTCATTTGCTTTCACTTATTTACTCTTTGCAATAACTCAATCTGGAAGTTTGATCTTACAGATGAGAGGACTAAGGCAAGAGGTAAAGAAGGCAATCCAAGGTCACACGGCCAGAACATTAGGGAATGTATCATTACAGTGGTGGGGAAAGTGAAAGCAAAGCAGAGACAGTTTACCAGGTGCCCACACACAGAGAAAACTTCCAACCAGTAAGGTGGGAGCATTTCCAAATCTAAGATAAATGAGACTACTAGATGCCAATTGGATTGCTCCTCCTAAGGAGAATCTGAGTGCATGGAAAATTATTTAAGGACCATTGAAACCATTTTGGTGTGTGCTTTGGCAATAGCTCCTCCTGAAAAGCATGCAGCCGGCAGAAGATCTGGATACCACAGAGACTGAGATTCTACATGTGTTCAGAGACCAGAGTCCCTACCACAGAACCTGTGACCTGTGCTTCTAGGGTCTTCAAAGTCAATAAAAATCAGCAGGTGATTGAAGGAGAAGGAAAATAAAGCACAAGGGAGGTGATTTGGGGCTGTGTAGAAATGCCTCTGTTACCCATTTCTGGGGTTTTATTGCTGGAGCCTTGTACTCTTGGTGAGATCTCCTAAGGTGAAGTGCTGGATTTAAAACAGTCTGATAGGCCAGGCGCGGTGGCTCACGCCTGTAATCCCAGCACTTTGGGAGGCCAAGGTGGGCGGCTCACTTGAAGTCAGAAGTTTGAGACCAGGTCAACATGGTAAAACCCCGTCTCCACTGAAAATAGAACAATTAGCTGGGCATGGTGGTGGGAGCTTGTAATCCCAGCTGCTCGGGAGGCTAGGCAGGAGAATTGCTTGAACCCGGGAGGCGGAGGTTGCAGTGAGCCGAGACTGCACCACTGCACTCCAGCCTGAGCAAAACTCTGTCTCAAAAAATAAAATAAAATAAATAAACAAATAAATAAAACAGTCTGATAGGCCAGCCTGGTGGCACAGGCCTATAGTCCCAGTTACCTGGGAAGTGAGGAGGGAGGACTACTTGAGCCCAGGAGTTAGAGGCCGCAGTGAGCCGAGATCATACCACTGCACTCCAGCCTGGGTGACAGAGTGGAACCCTGTCTCAAAAAAACCAACAAAACAAAACAGTCTTGAGTTGCAAACATAATTAAAACGGCATTGATATTGCTGCCGTTTTCTGAATGCCTGGCATGCAATGCTGGCTTTCCCAGTGCAACCCATTGCCTGTAGCAGCTTGGTCTACCCTGACCGCTGAGGGAATCTTCAGGCATGCTGGTACCATAACAGGTCAAGCCTTGGTTTGCCCCCTGCCTCTGTGAAAGAGAGGGCTCATCTTCTATCCTTTTGGCCTCCACCACACCTTGCAGAACTTTATGCCGAGCAGAGCAGATGTCATGGGTAGGAGCTGCTGATCTACTTGATGGTGACACAAAACTGCTGGGACCTGTGTTGAGAAACATGTTTTGGAGAGCAGCAGAGGCTGTCCAGGCATTGCCTTTGCAAAGCCACTGGGCTGGCGCTAGGCTAGGGCTTGCTTCATTGCTGGGTTCCTCCTGAGGAGCCCTCCTGTCACCCAGGGGCAGCCAAGCATCTCAGGAAGGCAGTGGCTATGGCAGACCAGCTTGCTTCATCAGGGCACTTTTTGCTGTAATAGCCACAATTATTTCCCAGAAAAAACATTTGTCACGGGAACCCCGTCACTTAGAGCTTTGTGTGTGCGCTTCATTGAGGGACTGGCCAGCACATGCAGCAAGAACCTGGCTTTGCCTGACAGAGGCAGATGATATTAGGAGCCTGTTGAAGACATAGGAAGCAAAGCTTCTCGAATGACACCAGTATTTGGAGACTGCTTCCTTCTGTGTCTCTTTGGGAAGTTTGATGCAGTGGATACTTGTGGATATCCCGGCATCTGTTCCCTCTTCCCTTTCCCCTTCCCAGCAGGCTCAGACTTCAGTGGGGGTGTTGCTGGATGATTTAGGAACCAGAGATACCGAGGGGTTGAGGAGGATTTATTATTATTATTTAGGTGCATCGGCCCAGTCAGATTAACATTTTAAAAGACTGAGCCCCGAACAAAGAGTCAATCCCTTTGGGAAGTTTGATGCAGTGGACACTTGTGGATATCCCGGCATCCGTTCCCTCTTCCTTTTCCCCTTCCCAGCAGGCTCAGACTTCTAGTGGGGGACTTCAGTGATTCCAGCTCTAAGCCCATCAAGGCATGCCAATTCTATCTTCCGGGATGGGCATGTGAATAACTCTAGTCCATTCAGGGTGAATCTCAGGACTTTTGCGGGGATTTTGGAGCAAAGAACTTTCTGCTGCTTTTTTTTTTTTAAACGGAGTCTCGCTCTGTCGCCCAGGCTGGAGTGCAGTGGCGCAATCTCGGCTCACTCCAAGCTCCGCCTCTCGGGTTCACGCCATTCTCCTGCCTCAGCCTCCAGAGTAGCTGGGATTACAGGCGCCTGCCACCGCGCCCGGCTAATTTATTGTATTTTTAGTAGTGACGGGGTTTCACCATGTTAGTCGGGATGGTCTCGATCTCCTGAACTCATGATCCGCCCTCCTCGGCCTCCCAAAGTGCTGGGATTACAGGCGTGAGCCACCGCGCCCGGCTCTGCTGCTTTTAAAAGGAGAGCATGCAGCCCCAGGTGTTCCTCTGGAGAACACAGGAGTCCAGGCCTGTACCCAGGATGCCACTCCCATGGGGAAGACAGCAGGGAGCCAAGGAAAGCAATGGGTCCTGGCAACATCACTGAGCTGTTTGATGAAGGCTTCCTGCGGACTTTTCTGTGATGTGGGCCTATACATTTCTTTTATTGTTTAAGCCAGTTTGAGTTGTGCTTTTCGTTTCTTGAAACTGAAACCATCCTAACTGGTACCCCTGGGATACCAGTCACTACTTCTCTCTGAGCTGTTGGATGGTCAGAGACAAAGCTCCAGCCCCTGGCATGGGGGAAACAACTTGGTAACAAAGGCTAGGCCCTTCTGAGAAGACAGAACTGAAATGCTGGCAGCCCTTGCTGTGGGCTCCTCGGGACAGGCCGCCCTGGGCTGTACATCCCAGTAGTTGCTGGAAGAGGTGGGACCGTCCCTTCCAGACATGAGGGGGACTGAAATTCCCTGTCCTGAGGGAGTGTACCGTCAGTCATGCCCATTAGACATAACTGAGGCTTGAACGGTTAATTCCCTAGTGGGCTTTATTTAACTACTTGTGAAACAACGGAAGCCTAGATACCCTGTAAATAATCACAAAGATCCTGTCCTCCCATCCCCATTCTTTCTCCATCCTGACTTAGTAATACCAGCAGCTCAAAACACTGCCCCACTTCCTGTTTTTGTTTTCTGTAGCTCCTTCCCGCCAGGTTTACCAGATGACCCTGGAGATAGGCTTCCAGGTCCTATCAGGCGCCCTTTCTCCTATCAGCCTCAGGCAGCTATGTGCCTGCTGGTCCCACCCAATGTGCAACTCCCTGACTCAAAGGTGGGGCTCTCCCTTGCCCCAGATTCTGCGTGGGTCTCTCTTGTTGCATTCTCACCTGATAGCTCAAAAAGATTAACTGTCCTCTGTGGTGGATTAAAAAAAAGAAAGAGGTGGGGAGAGCAAGAACATAAACTGATTTAAAAGTTAATACAAAACTGCAATAACGCAAACAGTTTGGTGCTACTAGTCCAAGAATAGACATCAACTCATAGGAACAGAATAGAAAGGCCTGAAATAGACGCAAGGATATATGATATATGGGAATTTACTGTGTGGTAAAAGTGATATTTTAAATCACTGGGAAAAGGAAAGATTCTCAACTGTGGGTGGTTTTTGTCTCCCTGGGAGCACTCAGCAATGTCTGGAGACATTTTTGGTTGTCACAACTGAGGGGATGCAACTGGAATCTGATAGAGGTCAGAGGCGCTGCTAAACATCCTACAGTGCAAGAATAGCCTCCCACAGCAAAGAATTATCCAGCCCAAAACGTCCCACAGTGTCACTGTGGTGAAGTCTTGGGATACATGAGATAGTGGGAACAATTGGCTAGCCATTTGGGAGAGGAAAACGAAGTTAGATTCTGAATCATACCACAACTTAAATAATTTCAAGTTAGGTAAAAACTAAATTTTAATAAGTGGAATCATTAATAAGATCCATAATAAATTTAGAAGAAAACACAGATAAGTTCATCCTTATGGTGTAAAGATTTTTCTAACCACACAAAGCACAAACGTAAAGGAAGTACTCAGAGGTTTAACTCAATAATCATAAAAAAACACTACGCAGACAATATAAAAGACTAATAAGAGCTGCAGCATGTGAGACAAGGAATTAATATCCTTAATATGCAAAGAGCTCATAGAAATAAGAAGACAATAGACTTCAGAAGAAAAAATGGGCAAAGAAAAGGTAGGATGAGGAAAGTTATTAAAAACTAAGACATATGGTCAGTAACCCATGAACAAGTTTCAGTTTTCTGCAGTAAGCAGAGAAGGGGAAGTTTTACCTATTAAACTGGCAAAGATGAAGAAAATGATAGAACCCCAATTGTATTAGGAAGGGTTGAAGAAATGGGTACTCTCATGTATCGCTGGAGGGGTGGAAAGTTAGAACATTTTGGAGAGCAGTTGTCAAAATCATAAATAGCACGGTGGCTCACGCCTGTTTGTTTATCTGCATTGAGGGGTGGGAAGTGGAGGTAGCTGGAGTATCTGACTCTTTCAGATGAAAAACCTAAGACTTTTATTTTGGACAGGGATTTTTCAAGCCCTCCTTCTGCCTGTGCCACATTCTGCAAGATTCAAGGAGAAGAGAACAGAAGAAATAGGGTTCTAATAACTCCATCCATCCAAGTAGCTCATTGCTGTACCAGTACTGTCCAGTAGAAACATAATATGAGCCCATATGTAACTGTAATTTCTCTAGAAGCCACATTTTAAAAAGAAACAGGCAAGCTGGGTAAGGTGGCTCATGCCTGTAATCCTAGCACTTTTGGAGGCTGAGGCGGGAGGATTGCTTGAGCCCAGGAGTTTGAGCCAGACTGGGCAACATAGAGAGACCCCATCTCCACAGAAAAATTAGCTGGGTACAGTGACATGCCTTTAGTCCTAGCTACTCAGGAGGCTGAGGTGGGAGGATTGCTTGAGTCCAGGAGGTGGAGTTTGCAGTGAGCTATGATCATGTCACTGCGCTCCAGCCTGTGCGACAGAGTGAGACCCTGTCTCAAAAACAAACAAACAAACAAACAAAACAGATGAAATTAATTATTATTATTATTTGAGACGGAGTTTCGCTCTTGTTGCCCAGCCTGGAGTGGAATGGTGCCATCTCGGCTCACCGCAACCTCCGCCTCCTGGGTTCAAGTGATTCTCCTGCCTCAGCCTCCCGAGTAGCTGGGATTACAGGCATGCACCACCATGCCCAGTTAATTTTGCATTTTTAGTAGAGATGGGGTTTCACCATGTTGGTCAGGCTGGTCTTGAACTCCTGACCTCAGGTGATCCGTCTGCCTTGGCCTCCCAAAGTGTTAGGATTACAGGCGTGAGCCACTGTGTATGGCCAGAATTAATTTTAATAATATGTGCTTTAACGTAATATATCAAAAATGTTATTTCAACACATAAGCAACATAAAAATTATTGAGGGACTTGATAACAATTTTTGGTACCAGCCTTGAAATCCGGTGCATATTTTCCACTTAGAGCACATGTGAATTGGGACTAGCCACACTTCCCGGGCTCGTTAGCCACAGTGGTTAGTGCTTACCATAATGGACAGTGCAGCTGTAAGCCTGATGAGGTAGGCAGGACTTATTTCCCCCTTTTACAGATGGAAAAAGAGGTTCAGAAACCTACAGGTGTTCCTTGGCTGAGCAGGAACCCAGGGCCCAAGCCTTCCTGCTCCCCACAGGCGGCTCCTCCCATTCTCTGACTTCCCTCCACAGCCTGAAGCACAGTCCTGGCCTCCTTGCAGCTCACAGGCAACTGGAGAGGCAGAACCAACTTCAGCTCCAGTGTAATGACTACCGTGACTGCAGTGGAGCGGGGTTTCCAAGCAGGGAGGGGGCCGTGAAGGCGGGAGGAGACAAAGCCTAGTTATCTCTCAGCGACAGAATGACTTTGGCTATGAGCTTCGTGTAGGCAGGGCTCCCCAGCAAGCTGCTCAGGCAACAGATCACCTGAGACCTTCCTGAGGAGCCATCTGCCAGCACTTTTTCTTTTTTCTTTTTGTAAGACAGGGTCTCGCTCTGTTGCCAAGGCTGGGCTCAAGTCCACCTACCTCAGCTTCCAAGTAGTTGGGACTACAGGCGCACACCAGCATGCCCTACTAATTTTTAATTTTTTTTTTTTTTTTTAGAGATGGGGTCTTACTATGTTGCCCAGGCTGGTCTCAAACTCCTGAGCTCAAGCAGTCCTCCCACCTTTGCCTCCCAAATTGCTGGGATTACAGGTGTGAACCACCATGCCCCGCCTACCTGCCAGCTTTCTATACGTTTAACTCATGGTGTTCATCTGCACACAGCATTTCATGTTTCCATGAGACTTGGCCACTCCAGAGAGACTCAAAGTGCCCAGCAGAAAGAAGACAAGGCATCCATTAAAATAACAATGATAACATTCCTACAAATATGGTAGCAGCACATGTCTACCCAGGGCAAAGTAGTTCTACCATTGACAGTGCCGTATTTCTCCAGCATTCCCGGGAGGCAGGTTGGATGTGCATTATTTCCCATTTTGGGGGCCATTCCCCACTGCCCCCAGGCCCTGTGCTGGCCTTCTGGAGTAGCACTGACTGCCCTCACGCCAGGGTCCTGCTGTCCACTCGGGGTCTGCAGGCTGGTTTTCCCTGGAAATGGCTAACTCAGAGATTATTTGATGTGATCCATAAATTTAGGTGCTTTTTGTAATAAAAGTTTTATTACGATAAAAGTAAATCTAGAAAAATTTTTTTGAAAAGCAAATACTGGCCAATCACAAACTCTTAGCTCTACAGACAAACGTGTAAGCTAAGGGACGGCGTGGACATGGGTTATACATGGAGGCTGTGCTGCTGAGCAAGCCAGGGGGAGGGCTGAGAATGAAAAGACAACCTCTGAGCCTGGCCCTGCCACTCAACATAGAGACTTCAAAGATGTCTCTGTGGATATCACAAAGAGCTAAATATGTTTTAGTTAATTTCAATGCTATAGCCAATTATATCTAACAGTGTCAAACAGTACTAGTCAATGAATTAGATCTTTAAAGTGCTTTTCTGAATTGATGCACAATTTTACAGCATGACCTTGAGCCTGGATAAAATATGTTCCCTGCTTTGAACATTGCTGTGAAGATCAACTATATTAGTTTAAAGGAAAGTGCTCTGTAAAACAGGAGGTTACAACAAATACATATAGGTTGTTATGATTAATCATCCTCATTAATTTTTCTTTAACTTAGCTGCAACTGGTATTCATCTTCGTAGTTTTTGTGAGAATCTTCTCATCAAACAGCCTCTGTAGTCTTTTTAAAAAAATTTTCCCCCCCAGGCCCTCAGTAAGTTTTTGAGACAGGGTCTGTCTGTCGCCCAGGGGGGAGTGCAGTGGTGCAATCTCAGCTCACTGCAACCTCTGCCTCCCTGGCTCAAGCAATCCTCCCGCCTTAGCCTCCTGGGTAGCTGGGACCACGGGCATGCCCCACCATGTCTGGCTAACTTTTGTATTTTTTATAGAGACAGCAACTCACCATGTTGCCCAGGCTGGTCTCACACTTACGGGCTCAAGCGATCCCGCCACCTCACCCTCTGAAAGTGTTAGGATTATAAGCATGAGCCACCATGCCTGGCCAGCCTCTGCAGTCTTAAGTTTCCTGCATAAAAAATATTTATTTTGCCCTCAGCCCAGAACCCATCTTCTCATTCTGGCACCTAAGAACCAGGAGCAGGCTGGAGCAGGAACTGACTCACTGTGACCTTTCGCTCTTGACCGCTCCTTTTTTTACAGTCAGGGTATGTTTCCACACACGCCTTTCCATGCCCTCTTCTCCCTGGGCCACCCTGCCTTTCACCCCAGGCCCCAGTGATCACGACAGGTGGGGACTGAGTTCATGGCTCCTGCCCTGGAGTGAAAAGGGAGTGAGTTGAGAGCAAAGGCCAGGGTCCCCCCTGGCCCCTCTCCCCACTGCCAGAGGAAAGTAGGGTCAGTCCAGAGCTCCAGGATTCTGCTGTTGGTGGGCTCTGACTACACAGTGGGGGGCACTCGCCGGAGGCATCGTCTGGAGGTGGAAAGTGGATCTGTCGACAGCCATCGTGGGTGTTCCGTCCTTGAGTCTGCTTTTCATGATGTTACTCATCTGTTTGCCTGTGGGGATGAACATCAAATTCCGAAAACAAAATGAAGCCAGTGGCCAGCCCACACCCCTGTGCCCTCCTGATGAAGATGCCCTGAGCTAAGCAGTTGGCCCACCTCAGAGTGATGAAGGCAAGCTTGTTGTCACCCTCCTTTCCTGAGCCTGCCCAGGACCTGCAGGGAGAGTAGGCAGAGGAAGGCTACTTCACCCCCTCACCTGGACCTGATCTCCTTTGATGCTGGCACAGAGGATGTGAGGAGTCTGATAGAGGCTGTCTGATTTTCTCTAGGGTCCTGAATATAAATGGACAACAACGGTGGTCATACTCTTCCATCATTCATTCATAAATACCCCCCAAGCATACACACACAAGTAATTGTAGCTGGGTGCACTGCTGCACACCTGTAGTCCCAGTTACTCTGGAGCCTGTAGTCCCAGTTACTCCGGAGTCTGTAGTTCCAGTTACTCTGGAGGTTGAGGCAGGAGGATTGCTTGAGAGCAGGAGGATTGATTGAGAACAGGAATTCACGTCCTAGATCCTGGGCAACATAGTGAGACCTCTGTGTAAACACACACACACACACACACATAAATATAACCTACATATCAAATTTTCACTCAAAACCTCCTCTTCTATTTATGTTTTTAAACCAGGCCAGGCAAGGTGGCTCACGCCTGTAATGCCAGCAACTCAGGAAGCTAAGGCGGGAGGATGGCTTGAGGCTAGGAGTTTGAGACCTGCCTGGACAACATAGCAAGATCCTGTTCCTAAAAAAAGTTTTAAAAATTACCCGGGCATTGTGGTATGCACCTGTAGTCCCAGCTACTTGGGAGGCTGAGGTGGGAGGATCACTTGAGTCCAGGAGATTGAGGCTGCAGTGAATTTTGACCGTGCCACTGCACTCCAGCCTGGGCAACAGAGTGAGACCCTGTCTCTTAAAAAAAGAAAAGATATGCCAAATAAAAACTTAAAAAAAAGTCTGCAGTCCTGACAGCCCACCAAATTAAGATTCTCAGCTGACGTTAGCAGACTACCAGTTCCTCACCACCTGCTTCTTCCAAAGACTCTGCCTTTTGCCAGAATGCATATATTACTTTATCTTTTCTCTCATGTACACATTCTGATATATTTCTAGATGTATTGCTTTTATTTTAAAAATAATTATTTTAAACTTAAAAAATGTAAAGATAATACATGAATATGGTAAAAAAAATTCAAACAGTATGGAAAAATGTAAAATGAGAAGAAAAAGTCCTCCTCCCCATGGCATTCTCATTTCTCAGGGACAGCCACTGTGAACAGATTGGTGAGTATCTTTCCCAACATTCACAATGTCTGATATGCATGTTTGATGTCACCCCAATAAAACTGGGTGTCCATGCTCTTGCCTTAGCACAGTGACTGTGCAAAAGAAATACAAATCTGACCTCATGTTTGAACTAGTCTAGTTCTTTACTTAAGATCCCTGGAGGCCAGGCACTGTGGCTCACGCCTGTAATCCCAGCACTTTGGGAGGCTGAGGCGGGTGGATCGTGAGGTCAGGAGATCGAGACCATCCTGGCTAACACAGTGAAACCCCGTCTCTACTAAAAAATACAAAAAATTAGCTGGGCGTGGTGGTGGGTGCCTGTAGTTCCGGCTACTCGGGAGGCTGAGGCAGGAGAATGGTGTGAGCCCAGGAGGTGGAGCTTGCAGTGAGCCGAGATTGCGCCACTGCCCTCCAGCCTGGGCGACAGAGTGAGACTCCATCTCAAAAAAAAAAAAAGATCCACGGAGAGTGCTAAGGACAGAGGCACACAACACACATATATGTGTCTCAGACACATGTATATCTGTATATATCAACACACATATATCTGTACAGCTTAAAGCTGTACAGATTTGCAGCTGTAAGCAACAGCAATCACTGTTTTCTGTTAGACAATACTGGTGCTCATAGAATCTCTGGATAACTCACAGCTAGGAGGCTCTGCAGATGAGACCAACCCCTAGAATCATGCGGCAGATTGGTCTGGTTAGAATATGACCACAGACATAGGCACTGGTGGCTGCAGCTTGCAACACCACGACACCCACTCTGGGTCCTGGTTGCTGGCTGCGTGGACAGCTCCAACTGCCACCCAGGAGACTGGAGGTATTGCCACCACTGCCACCTCATGGACTGAGTGGGTTTTACAGAGTGCCTCATGTGACTAATTTCTTTTTCTTTCTTTTTTTGAGACAGGGTCTCGGCTCACTGTAGCCTCAACCTCCCAGGCTCAGGCAATCCTCCCACTTCAGCCTCCCAAGTAGCTGGGACCACAGGCACGCACCACCACGCCCAGCTAATTTTTGTATTTTACTGTGGAGACGGTTTCTTGCCATGTTGCCCAGGCTCATGTGACTAATTTCTGATTCAGACACAGGGTGAGTACATTTGATTGATGGAGTCACGAGTCCCAACCCTCCCTGCAAGGAAAACTGAGGACATGAGTCTCTGGCATTTTCAGCTTCTGCTGTGAAGGGAATTCTGCCTTCTAAAGACGGGGTTCCTTTAACAGACAGAGGATCAGATGCTGGGTGGCTCAAAAGAATGAAAATTGCCTTCTACAATACCACCCTACAAAGCTTCCTAAAAAAACTGTTTTTTCTCTGACCCCCAAGTGTCTTCCTCTCTCTTTCTCTTAGGTCCCCTCTCTCCTTGACTCTCCATCCTACCGTCTGCTTTTTCTACTGCCTTATGGAGTTCCCTGATTCCTTAGAGGGTGGTGGGGAAACTGAACACTTCTGCTTTAATAATTTTGTCCCTGCCACATATACATATGAGCAGGCCTAAAATATGTGTGCAGTTTTTACACAAGGGATGTCGTAGTTTGCCCAATGTTTGGCACCTTACTTTGAACAGCACAGATAAGGGATCACTCCATTTTCATACAGAGTGCTGCCTTATTATGTTAGATGGCTGAACAGTGAATGAACCATGATTTCTTCTTCTTTTTTTTTTCTGGAAGCATGCTAGACGGCTCACCATGATTTATTTAGTACATCTTCCCCTGATGGCCATTAGGTTGTTGGCAGCCTTTAGTAACTGAAACAGTACTGCACCCTGGTGCATGTGTATTACTCGTCTGTGTTAAGTAGGGATGTTGCTTAGCCCAGCTGGAGGAGAATTCTAGTTTTTCACACTCGTGGGTGTGAAGTCACAGTGGGCTGGGTGGGCCTCCCAGGGCCTGCTTCCAGAGAAGTCTCCATATGCCTTGTGGGTGGATGTAGAACCTGGGAGTGAGGCTTGGCAGGAAATCTGCAGTGAGAAATGTCACAACCCAAACAGTAACTCATACACAGAGCTTCGCATGTCTCATTCCACAAGGATCAGCAGCTGGACCATTACCTGGAGCTATAGACTTGATGAAAGCCCCAGAAATGGCTAAGGCAGAGGAAGTGCCTGGGAGTTGTTTGGCAATTTGACACAATATCTTTTAGATATTTTTAAAGCCACTGAGCAAATCAAATCCTCAAGTTTAGGGATAGATTCAAAGGCCAGTCCTTTCACTATTGGACTGGAATGATTTTTAGTCATCTTACCTCCCAGCATTTACTCCTTTTCCCAGATGCAGCAGCCCCACCTCCTTCCAGGGAGTCACCTGTCCAGGTCAGGTGCCTCCTCAGGGGAAGCATCCCTCACCCGCCAGATTGCCAGGGCGTGTGACTCTATCTGGGCCAACCACATCCTCTCTCCTGGACTTTGACTGCTGCGAGGAGTGAGGCTAGAACCAGAGAAACCTAGCTGATGCTGACTCATGCTGGAGGTTCCTGCGGAGTGAGCATCAGAGCTCATGAGCTCATCTCCCTAGAAACCAGCATGCCTGAACTTGACCTCTGGCTTCTGCAGCCAGGCGGCAACTGTAACAACAGCAACTCCCTCCCTGCTCCTAAGGGCCCATATCTGCCCAGCTTCTCCTGCCTTGGTCCAGTGTGGTCTGTACTCCTCCTGTGCCATCCTCCCAGCCCCTCCACCATTCTGGCTTCCTGTTAGGTAGAGGCCCCCTTGACCCATCCCATACCTCCTTCACTTCCATGCTCACCTGGGAGTTGCAACCAGAGCCAGCTAAAGCTCTGCATCCCCCAACCCAAGTACACCTTCATTGTCCCTCCAAAGCCCTGTCTCACCTCAATGAGATGCCTCACTGAGATGCTGGAACCATTTCATCCTGAGTAATTGGGGTCAGTTTCTCCCCAGTCCTGTGACTTCTGCCTCTTGTCACCCTGAGGGCAGGCAGGAGAGCCATGGTGTGGCAAAGCTGGTTGGGGAGCAAATGGGCACAGGAGAGAAGAGGGAAGGTGTGGGAGGATGAGTCACTGGCAGAGTGGGCAGGGGTGCCAAGGAAGGGAATGAGTGCATGGACCTGGGCTTGATGGCTCAGCTACTGAACACCAAGATGCTGCAATTTGAGAGTTCCAGAAAGTTCTCCCTACTTAGCACTAGCTATTTTACCAGCCTGGGTTAATATAGGATCTTTAGATCCCTTGAGAAGATGAAAATATTTAAATTGTGACCCCATTAAAATCCAGGCACTGTCATTTGGATTTGTTCATAACTCAGACCCAGCAAAGACCAAGCAGTAAGAGGATCAGACACCGGCCTGCTGGCTCCAGAAGAAGAAAAACAAATCAGAAAATCTGAATTTGAGGCCTGGTTTCCCATTTACTACTGAGCCACCTTAAGCAAGGTGTTTGATTTTTCTAAACACCAATTCTCTCATCCACATCAGGTCTCTCCTGCTGTCTGGAGAATGGGTCAAAGTGGGCGAGGGAAGGAATGACCCGGAAGTGAGGCTGGAGGGGCAGGAAAGGAGTGGAGTGCCAGCATTCCTGCTCCGCCCTGCGCTTCCCAGGCACCCCTTACACACACCTCCCTGTCCCCAAAGCCCCCAGCCATGTCTTCATGGAAACGAGGCAGGAAAGCGGAGCAGGCGCCGAGGTGCCTGTTGCTGTACATCTGTAGTTGCTGCATAGAGTGAGAGCAAACCTGGTGATAAAATTGGTAGTAGGTAAATAGATAAATGAGATGGTCCCAGGAGAGAACTGCTCATGCTCTGAAAGACTCATGTGACCAAAAAGGGCAGACAGAGTGTCCTATTTTTTTTTTTTTTTTTTGAGATGGAATCTCCCTCTGTCACCAGGGTGGGGGGCAATGGTGCGATCTCGGCTCACTGCAAGCTCCGTCTCCTGGGTTCAAGCAGTTCTCCTGCCTCAGCCTCCTGAGTAGCTGGGATTACAGGCACGTGCCACCACACCCAGCTAATTTTTGTATTTTTAGTAGAGACAGGGTTTCGCCATGTTTGTCAGGCTGGTCTCGAACTCCTGATCTCAAGTGATCTGCCACCTTGGCCTCCCTAGGTGCTGGGATCACAGGCATGAGCCATCGCGCCCGGCCCACGGTGGGTGTCCTATTTAACAAGCCATCTGGCCCAGCCGTCATTGGAAATCCACCTGGCTTCAGGTCAGCCCCATGCAGGGCCCTTTCTGAACTCTTTAGACCCTAGGCTGCTGCCAGTTGGGGTGGGATGGGTGCGGGAGGTGGGTGCTGGGTTTTGTACACCCAGAAGTTTTCAAATGAAACCCTGTTCTAGACATTGGAATGCCCATGAGGACTTCAGTAGACCCCACATCATCACCTCTCAGTGCCTGCCCTGACAGGGACTAGGACACGTTGTGAATGTGAGGGGAGCATGGCCATGGGCTGGGCGTGAGCAGCTGTCCCCAGGCTGTCATGTTCAGAAGGCACCTAAGCTTTTAGGGTTTACTGGTTCTTTCCTCCTCCTGGAAGGCTTCCACTGATTTTAAACAAATGGTTAATGCATTTATTTATTTATCTATTTATTTATTTGATTGACTGATTGATTGAGACGGAGTCTCGCTCTATGGTCGCCCAGGCTGGAATGCAGTGGCTCGATCTCAGCTCACTGCAACCTCCACTTTCTGGGTTCAAGCGATTTTCCTGCCTCAGATTCCCAAGTAGCTGGAATTACAGACACCTACCACCATGCCAGGATAATTTTTTTTTTTTTTTGAGACTGAGTCTTGCTCTATCACCCAGGCTGGAGTGCAGCGGTGCGATCTTGGCTCACTGCATCCTTCGCCTCCAGGGCTCAAACAATTCTCCTGCCTCAGCCTCCCCAGTAGCTGGGATTACAGGGCACGCCACCACACCTGGCTAAGTTTTGTATTTTTGGTAGAGATGAGGTTTCACCATGTTGGCCAGGATGGTCTCAAACCCCTGACCTCAAGTGATCCACCCTTCGAAGATCCCTGCTCTCTCAGAATTTGTAATATAAACATAATGTTAATGAGAGGTACAACTTAGAGAACTTATTGAAGTCAAAAGAGTGAGATTTTAAAAATACAATACAGTTTTAGTTAAAAAAATAATAGATGCGACGTGGAGGAATTGGAATCCTTGTGCATTGCTGGGGGGAATGTATTTTAATTTTAATTTTTAATTTTTTTTAGAAACAGGGTCTCACCGTGGCCCAGGCTGAGTGCAGCGGAGCCGTCATAGCACACTGAAGCCTTGAACTCCTGGGCACATGCGATCCTCCCACCTCATTGTTCCAAAGTGCTGAGATTACAGATGTGAGCCTGACTGGGAATATAAAATGGTATATAACCTCTGTGGAAGACAGTATGACAATTCCCAAAAAGTTAAACATAGATTCAACATATGATCCAACAATTCCTCGTTTAGGTCTATACCTCAAAGAATTGAAAGCAGGGATTCAAACAGATAGATAGCTATACTCCCATGCTCATAGCAGCATTATTCACAATAATTCACAATAATTCAGCATTATTTTCAAAAAGTGAAAACAACCCAAGTGTTTATCAACAGGTGAATAAATAAGCAAAATGTGTTGTATTCACACAATGGAAAGTTATGCAGCCTTAAAAAGAAAGGAAATTGGCTGAGCATGGTGGCGCATGCCTGTAATCCCAGCACTTTGGGAGGCTGAGTTGGGTGGATCACCTGAGGTCAAGAGTTCGAGACCAGCCTAGCCAACATGGTGAAACTCCCGTCTCTACTAAAAAATACAAAAATCAGCTGGGCATAGTGGCAGGTACCTGTAATCCCAGCTAATCGCTGGAACTGGGGAGGCGGAGGTCGCAGTGAGTCGAGATTGTGCCACTGCACTCCAGCCTGGGCAACAAGAGGGAAACTCCATCTCAAAAAAAAAAAAAAAAGGAAGGAAATTTTTTGATACATGCTATAACATGGGTGAACCTTGAAAACAATTACACTAAGTGATATCAGCCAGACACAAAAGGAAAAATCCTGTATGATTCTATTTACATGAAGTACATAGGAAAAGTCATAGAGAAAGAACATAGAATAGTGGTAACCAGAGCCTGAGGGGCAGGGGAATTGAGTTAGTGTCTAATGAGTACAGTTTCAGTGTGGGAAGATGAAATGTTCTGGAGATGGATGGTGGTGACGGTTGCACAGCAATGTGAATGTACTTAATGCCACTGAACCGTACACTTAAAAATGGTTAAGGCCCGGCGTGGTGGCTCACGCCTGTAATCCCAGCACTTTGGGAAGTCGAGTTGGGTGGATCACGAGGTCAGGAGATGGAGACCATCCTGGCTAACACGGTGAAACCCCGTCTCTACTAAAAATACAAAAATTAGCTGGGCGTGGTGGCGGGAGCCTGTAGTCCCAGCTACTCGGGAGGCTGAGGCAGGAGAATGACATGAACCTGGGCAGCGGAGCTTGCAGTGAGCCAAGATCGCACCACTGCACTCCAGCCTGGGCAACAGAGCGAGACTCCATCTAAAAAAAAAATTAAAAAAAAAAAGGTTAAAAAGTGGCACATTTTATGTTGTGTATATTTCACCACAATAAAAGACAAAAAAGTAATGAATGCACATAGTAAACATAATTCATTCAAAAAAGTGAATGTTTTCCAATTGGCTTTCCCACCCTGATTCCCAGTCTTGCTTCTCAGTTACCCATTGTTAGCAGATGCTGGTGGATCCTTCAAGACATGTTATCCCTACGCAAATAGAATCATGCTGTCTACAAAACTGCAACTTTTTTTTTCACTTGCTAATATCACAACCATCTTTCCAATTCAGTATAGGAGCATCAGCCTCATTCTTCAGAAGGTTTCATTTTAGGATATTCCGTAATTTAACCAGCTCTTTCTTAATGAACATTTCGGTAACTTCCAGATTTTTTCTCTACAAACTATGCCACGTTACATATCTGTTTGTGCTGCATTAATTATCTTTTACATAGCTGTGGGAATATATCTGTTAGATAAATTCTCAGAAAAAGGATTTCTGGATCAAAGGGCATGTGTGCTAAAAATGTTGGTAGATATTGCAATATTGCCCCACAAAAAGAATACACTAATTTTAATTCCCGCCAATGGGCTAACTCACTGGCCGTTCCTCTATCCCTCCCTCCCTCTCTCCATCCCTTCTCTCCCTCCCTTTATTTCCTTCCTTCTACCTAACAAACAGACAAGTAAAAAGTCCTTTTTTTGGCTGGGCGCCGTGACTCACCCCTGTAATCCCAGCACTTTGGGAGGCCAAGGCGGGTGGATCACTTGAGGTGAGGAGTTTGAGACCACCCTGGGCAACATGGTGAAGCCCAATCCCTACTAAAAATACAAAAAATTAGTCAGACGTGGTGGCAAGTGCCTGTAATCCGAGCTACTTGGAAGGCTGAGGCAGGAGAATTGCTTGAACCCGGGAGGCGGAGGTTGCAGCGAGCCGAGATAGCGCCACTGCACTCCAGCCTGGGCGACAGAGCGAGACTCCATCTAAAAAAAAAAAAAAAAAAAAAAAAGCACTTTTTTTCAAGATACATAACAGGAATAAAAATAAAATGTATACTGTTTCTCATAGTCTGATGATTCAGGTTTGGTGTGTTTATATGACAGATTATTTTGAAATGTTTGGGCCTTATGCATGATTTTTGTGTTGCCCATACACATTTAAAAAATATATTTTGTTTTAAGGAATGACTGTTGTGCTCAGGGTATAATTTTAGTTTTGGTTGTAATCACCCTTTCTTTATATGATTACTTATTTCCCTGAAGTTTTTAATTTTTTTGAATAGGTAATATATTTCCATGGCTCACAATTCAGAAATAGGAACCAATGTATTGTGAACAATTTATCTCTTTCTCTTATTTCCTGTCTCTAGTTCCTACCACCTTCTCTGTCCTCTGAAATCCTGTTTTTAGTTTCTTATATATTCCTCCAGTTTCTTTATGCAAATGGAAGAAACTTCAAATATAGATTCTTATTCCTCTTTTTTTAAATAAATAATTTCAACTTTTATTTTACATTCAGGAGGTATATGTGCATGTTTGTTACCTGGATATACTGCGTGATGCTGAGGTTTAGGGTACAATTGATCCGGTTACTCAGGTAGTGAGCTTAGTACCCAATAGTTAGTTTTTCGACCCTTCCCCTCCTCCCTCCCTCCGTCCCTCCCTCCCCTCTCTAGTAGTCCCCAGTGTCTATTGTTGCCATTTTTGTGTCCATGTATATCCAATGGTTAGCTCTCACTTACAAGTGAGGACATGTGGTATTGGTTTTCTGTTCCTGCATTAATTCACTTAGCATAATGTTCTCCAGCTGTATCCATGTTGCTGTAGAGGATGTGTTTCACTCTTTTTTATGGCTGCTTAGTATTCCATAGTGTAGAGGTACCACATTTTCTTTATCTAATCCATGGATGAGCACCAGTCCATGAATAGCACTTTGATGAACATACAAATACATGAGTCTTTTGGTAGAACTATTGTTTTCCTTTGGGTATATACCAAGTAATGGGACTGCTGGGTTGAATAGTAAGCTCAGCTTTAAGATCTTTGAGAAATCTCAAAATTACTTTCCACAGTGATTAAACTAATTTACATTCCCACTAAGAGTGTCTAAAACTTTTATTTTCTCCACAGCCTCATCAGCTGTTTTTTTTTAAATTTTTTGACTTTGTAATAATAGCCATTTTGACTGGTGTGAGATGGTATCTCATTATGGATTTGATTCCCATTTTTCTGATGATTAGTGGGTGGAGCATTTTTTCATATGTTTGTTGGCTCCGTGTGTATGTCTTCTTTGGAGAAGTGTTTGTTCATATCTCTTGCCTACTTTTTAATGGGGTTATTTGGTTTTTTTTGTTGTTGTTACTCCCTTCTTTTTTTTTTATGCAGAATGTAGATACTATTTGTTCTGCAAACTTTTTCACCCACAGTTGTTGGTAAATCTTGGAGTTCTTTCCTTACTAGTAGATAGAAAGCTTCCTCATTCTTCTTTTTTTTTAAATTGAGGTATGATTGACATACCAAAAAGCTGTACATATTCAGTTTGTACATCTTGATGAGTTGAAAATAAATATATACCCATGAATCTGTCACCATAAAAAAGCCATAAACATAACCATCAAATCTAAAAGTGTTCTCTCTTCCTCTTTTTTTGTGGGTGTGATAAGAACATTTAATATGAGCTCTATCCTCTTAACACAATTTTAAGTATACAATACAGTATTGTTAATTATATGTGCCATGCTGTACAGCAGATCTCTAGGACTTGTTCATCTTGAATAGCTGAAGTTTTGTACTTTTTGACGAGCATCTCCCTGTTTCCCTCTCCCCCCAGTCCCTGGTAACCTCATTTTTCATAGTCATATGTGTATAAAGTATTGCATTACTGTGGGGCCTTAACTTTATTTAACCAGCCTTCTACTGATGGATATATGCTACTTATTTTACTGTTATAAGCAGTGTTACCATGAGCAGCCTTATATATGTGGACATTTTGGATTTGTACAAATCAATCTGAAGTGGAAAAGTGGAATGGGTCAAAGGATTGATCTTTTTTTTTTTTTTTTTTGTAGAGTCAGTATCTTGCTGTGTTGCCCAGGCTGGAGTGCGGTGGCACCATCATGGCTCACTATGGCCTCAAACTCCTGGGCCCAAGCAATCCTCCCACCTCAGCTTCTCAAGTAGTTAGGACTACATCACAGCCAACTAATTTTAAACATTTTTGGCAGAGATGGGGTATTGCTCTGTTGCCTGGGCTGGTCTCAAACTCTTGAGCTCAAAAGATCCTCCTGCCTCTGCCTCCCAGAGTGCTGGAATTATAGGCATGAGCCACCACACCTGGCTGATTTATCTTAATTTTGATAGATGCTGTCAGATTGCCTTCCAGAAGTGGCTGCATCCATTTACATTCCCACGAATAATGTTTGAAAGTTCCTCTTTCTCCGCAGACTCACCAACAGAGAATATTATCAACTAGTTGGATTTTTGCCAATGTGATAGGTGAAAATTATCTGTAGTGTTAATTTGCAGTTATTTTATGAGAGAGTTTGATGATCTTATACATTTAAGAGCCAGTTGTTTTCCTTTTCTTTGAATTATTTGTTCATTTTTCTCTTATTGGGTTATTGATGTTTTTCTCAAAGCTCTTTATGTATTAGGGAGATTCACTCTTGTCTGTGTTACGAGTTGTAAGTTCCTCTTCCCACAGTGTCACATGCTTTTGGTTTTGCTTATGGTGTATTTCATCACTGCCTTCTGAATTATGACTGCTTAAATTTTTTTTTTAAATTTTGAAATAATTTATGACCCAAAGAGTTACAAAGATAGTACAGAGAGTTCCCTTAAATCCTTCTTTCAGCTTCCCCTACTGTCCTCCAGAATTATGGTACAATGACTTTCAGTCAGAAAGGTAACATTGACTCAGTGGAGTTAATTAATACATAGATTTCAGTTGGGTTTCCCTAGTATTCCACCTAATGTCCTTTTTCTGTCCAGCATCCAATCTAGGATCCTGTTTTGATTTAGTAATGATATCCTCTGAATCTCCCATCTGTCACAGTTTCTCAGTCTTTTCTTGCTTTTCATGACGTGGACAGTTTTTAACAGTAATGTTTGGGCATTTTGTAGAATCTTCCTCAATATAAGTCCATTCAATGTTTTCTCATGGTTATATGAAGGTTATGGATTTGGGGGGAGAATAATGCAGAAGTAATGTGCTTTTCTACCAGTGTACCATGTCAGGATACACGATATTAACTCTGATTGCTTGGCTAAGACAGTGTCTAGCTGGTTACTCCACTGTAAAGTTTCTATTTTCCCCCTTGTAATTAACAAGTATTTTGGGGGAGGTACTTTGAAGCTACTGAAATATCCTGATTTTTCTTAAGCTTCTGATGCAGGGCAAGTGAGCCTCCAAATTGGAGATTAGCCAGAGGGGGTTTTTGGCTTTGCTCAGGAAAGAATTCAAGAGTGAGCCAGTGGTGTGAGACAGCAACTTTTATAGATGCGGTAGTGAAGAGCAGCAGCAGAGGAACTGCTTCTTCTGGAGCACGGCTACCCATAGGCAATGTGCCCAGAGCAGCAGCTCAGGGGCAGTTCTGCGGTCATACTTATGCG
Source organism: Gorilla gorilla gorilla (assembly GCF_029281585.2). Lineage (NCBI taxonomy): Eukaryota > Metazoa > Chordata > Mammalia > Primates > Hominidae > Gorilla > Gorilla gorilla. The sequence goes on from NC_073236.2 coordinate 50,295,232, forward strand.
TACTTTATTTATTATTATTATTATTTTATTTTTTGACAGAGTCTCACTCTGTCGCCCAGGCTGGAGTGCGGTGGAGCGATCTCTGCCTCCCTGGTTCAAGCGATTCTCTTGCCTCAGCCTCCTGAGTAGCTGGGACTACAGGCATGTGCCACCACGCCCGGCTAATTTTTTATGTTTTTAGAAGAGATGGGATTTCACCATGTTGGCCAGGCTGGTCTTGAACTCCTGACCTCAAGTGATCCACCCGCCTCGGCTTCCCAAAGTGCTGGGATTACAGGCATGTGCCACCATGACTGGCCTGTACTTTATATACAAATTAAGTGATGGGTTATTCAGAAATTTCTAGAAAAGGAGTCATAACTTCCAGATGTTGCCATGGCAATGGTAAACTGTCATGGCACTGGTGGGTGAGTCTTATGGAGAGATATTTTTGGTGCCTCTTCTCTGTTTCAGCCAGTCTTCAATCTCATCTGGAGTCAAGTCCTGCCTCCTACCTCACTTCTACCCACTAATTTTAGCATTCTTATATGGATCTTGTTACAGACTGGGCCAGCTACATAATTTGTAGGTCTTAGCACAAAGCGAAAATTCAGAATGCCTTTTAAATAAAGTATTAGGAATTTCTAGATGGAGACAGCAGAGAATTAAACAAAGTGTGGGGTTTTAATTGTTGCTGTGGAATTTTAATGATTTTACCATTTTCCTCATTATTTCTACACGTATTAATTGGAGTTCTTCTGTAAGGAAGAGCTGTCCCTTCTGCCCTATT